>NC_067113.1:67743601-69123516 GCF_021347895.1 Acanthochromis polyacanthus | reverse complement strand
CAAATGCATGGAACACTGCTAAAACGGGTCACTGCGATCATGGCTACCTCCAACTAAGGATCCAAGAGCATGCAGCAGTGCTGAGATGCTGCCTGTGCTTAAAAAGGGAGGGTGTGCCAAGAGGCTACATGCTGACATCAATCATAGCAGCATTACTAGTTGTATGGGTGATAGTGCATGAGGACAGACCTGATCAGAATTGTAAATGACTTCTAATGAAGTGCAAAAGAGTGGAGGCAAACTGAAGCAGGTGTAGGGTTAGTGCAATTCTATCTGTCTTTCTTTAGGGTTAGGGTTAACCCTAAAGAAGGAGGGGGGAGCAGTTTTGGGGATAAATGAATGGGAGTGGAGTGGAATTCCCTGTAAAGCCTGATTTACATTTGTTCCAGGCAAAAACCTATATGTACGAACATAAACTCACGTTCAGCTCATTCTTCAGCATTTTCTACCATGCACATGTGACATGCACTTTTATTCTGTGGTTTTCCTGCTGATGCTGGGTAGCTTCAACTAAATGGATTACAAGTGGCGACTCACTTCTGCCCAGCCATTTAATGTCTGCACCGCATAGCACATGTCAGTGCCTATCAGCCTGCAGTGATTCCATCAGTCTGCAGTGATGAGCCTTTGGATGCTCCAGGGTGTCCCCTGCCTTCACCCGAGTCAGCTGGAATAGGCTCCAGCCCAACTGTGACTCTGCAGGGGACACCCTGGACAGGTCCCTTTGAATGCCATCTCAGTGAAAATAAAAACAGTTTTAACCTGCATCCAACATGATGCCTGCTTATCTGAGCTGTACAGATTTCATTCAGAAACATTTCCTTGGGTTTAAAACATGTATAGATTTTAAATAAATATTCCAAAATGAGCTGAATACTTCAGTTCAAAGCTTGCCTAAGGTGCACATCCATACGATGTGAAAGTCAACATTTTAACAATTTAAAGATATGTAGTCTATGGTTTATGAACTGTGGGTTCCTTGTCACTAAAACATTAGCCAAATTCTCAAGAAAAACAACTTTGATTTCACTTGTATTTTCAAATGAGCAGAAGGAGCCAAAGTAATTCCAAGTTAAATAAAATGAACCACCTAATAAAGAAAGCAGATCAGGTAGCAGTATTGCAATATGAACCATAAGAGTGGGGAGAACAGCCTCCAGCTCTCTTTCAGATCACCCATGATGAATGATCTCTACAACAATACTGACATCATCAAAAGTTAATGCCTGTCATCAGGTGAATCCCAGCTCTGTTTTCCATCCATCCATTCTCTATACACCCCTTTATCCTCACTAGGGTCGCGGGGGTGCTGGAGTTTTTCCCAGCTGACTCGGGCGAAGGCAGGGGACACCCTGGACAGGTCGCCAGTCTGTCACAGGGCTACATATACAGACAAACAATCACACTCACATTCACACCTACGGACAATTTAGAATAACCAATTAACCTCAGCTTATTTTTGGACTGTGGGAGGAAGCCGGAGTAACCGGAGAAAACTCACGCATGCACAGGGAGAACATGCAAACTCCATGCAGAAAGATCCCAGGCCCAGGCCGGGATTTGAACCGGGATCTTCTTGCTGCAAGGCGAAAGTGTTAACCACTACCCCACTGTGCAGCCCAGCTCTGTTCTCTTAAAGTTTAAATAGCTAACGCAATTTGTCATAATAATGTCATAAAAAATTAACAGAAAATGATGCACAATTATCGTGGAAAGTGTTAGACTGTCATATTACAGGAAAAAAAGCTGGTGATTTCTTCTCCATTTTGAGGATTCAATGGTTTTGTGAGCCTTCCACCATATGACGCTGATATCCCCAATTTCTTTCTTTAATTTTTTATACAGAACTCGATCAACTGAGAAAATAATTGGCATATTAAACATTAAGGAACAGAACTGTTAGTGGCAGTTCATAACTGACTGTTAACTTGTCCCATAGACAAACCATGAATAAATATGCACCAGGTGCTCAGAACATTGTGGTGATTGCGAGCAAAAAAGACTTTCAACTGCCTGAGGGCCACACACACACACACACACACACACACACACACACACACGTCTTCCACTGGGACTAAAAAGTAGAACAATAACAACAACTACCTGTGTGTCTTGTCCACAGCTGTCTGTGTGAACATCCAAGTATCAAGATTTAACCCGAAGCTTCAACCTAAAACCAGGTCAGAACACTACTCAAACAGCCCTGTAGGCCATTGGCCATGAGGTCCTCAGTTCAATGGTCTTTAGCTTGATGTGGTCCTCATCACAATAATTACAGAAATACACACACACACACACACACACACACACACACACACACACACACACACACACACACACACACACACACACACACAACTACGTAGAAAATAATAATGTCATCAAACCACTTTGTGTATAAATCAGAAGCAAAAAATGTGCCAACACCACACATTCATAACATTAAAATGCTGAACTCTGGCTCAGTTACACAAACACACAGTTCAGATGTGACTGTGAAGTAACAGCCAATCAGTGAATGTGTCTGGTGGTAGAATAAACAGTGAAACATCTGCAGACTGGAGCCTTTAGAGAGCACGGTATGACAAAGTTCTGATCCCTGGCAGTAAACACAACAACAATCTTTTATCTAGTGTACAGATATTAAATTAGCTATGATTAATAAAAGAACTCTGCTGTGGAGGCAGCATCACAATCTTTACACATGCAGCGCCTGGAACTAACCCTATCCTTTGCTCTCTTTACCAATAAGATTCAAACTACACACACAAACCAGCCAAAGAGCAGCTGGCAAAGTCTAATAACAGGGGGCTATTTGCAAAATAAATACGGTAAATATAATGGCTGTAAATCATCAAGAAGATGGCGGAGTTTTCCACAGAATATACACTGCTCAAAAAAATTAAAGGAACACTTTTTAATCTAAGTATTGCATCAAATCAGTGAAACATGTGGGATACTGATCTGGTCAAGTAAGTAACTGAGGGGCTTTTTAGTCAGTTTCAGCTGCTTTGTGTTCATAAAATTAACAACAGATGCACTAGAGGGGTAACAATGAGGCAACCAGCAAAACACGAATGAGTTTACAGGTGAAGGCCACTGACATTTTTTCCCTTCCTAATGTTTACTGACTGTTTTTAACTAGTTTTGCATTTGGCCAGGGTAAGTGTCACTCCTGGTAGCATGAGGCGATACCTGGACCCTACAGAGGTTCCACACACAGTCCAACTCCTCCAGGATGGCACATCAATGCGTGCCATTGCCAGAAGGTTTTCTGTGTCTCCCAGCACATTCTTAAGCGCATGGAAGATATTCCAGGAGACAGGCAGTTAGTCTGGGAGAGCTGGACAGGGCTGTTGAAGGTCCTCAACTGATCAGCAGGACAGGTATCTGCTCCTTTGTGCAAGGAGGAACAGGGTGAGCACTGCAATAGCTCTACAAAATGACCTCCAGCAGACCACTGGTGTGAATGTCTCTGATCAAACAATCAGAAAGAGATTTAATGAGAGTGTTCTGAGGGCCCAGCGTCCTCTAGTGCCCGCTGTGCTCGCTGACTGGCACCGTGGAGCTGGCTGGCATTTGCAATAAAACACAGGAATTGGCAGGTCCACCACTGGTGCCCTGTGCTTTTCACAGATGAGAGCAGGTTCACCCTGAGCACATGTGACAGACATGAAAGGGTCTGGAGAAGCCGTGGAGAACGTTATGCTGCCTGTAACATTGTTCAGCATGACCGGTTTGGTGGGGGTCAGTGATGGTGTGGGGAGGCATATCCATGGAGGGGCGCACAGACATCTACAGGCTGGACAATGGCACTCTGACTGCCATTAGGTATCAGGATGAAATCCTTTGACCCATTGTCAGACCCTACATTGGTGCAGTGGTTCTGGATTCCTTCTGGTGCAGGACAATGCCCAGTCTTATGTGGTAAGAGAACTCATGCGTTCCTGGAGGATGAAGGAACTGATACCATTAGCTGGCCCCCATGCTCACCTGACCTGAATCCAATAGAACACCTTTGGAAAATTATGTTTTGTTCATCCGACACCATCAGGTTGCTCCTCAGACTGTCCAGGAGCTCAGCGATGCCCTGGTCCAGTTCTGGGAGGAGATACCCCAGGACACCATCTGTCGTCTCATTCAGAGCTTGTCCCAGCATCGTCAGTCATGCATAGAAGCTCGGGCTGGGCGATAAATCGAATTAATTCGATTAATTAGCATTTTTAAAACCTGACGATTTGAAAATTTGCGAAATCGTAAAATCGAGGCGAGCTTAAATATATAACTTTTCAGATTCTTCTTCTGCCTTTCACGACTTGTGCACTGGCGTTGGCTTCCGCCTCTCATCTCCTTCCACCAAAACACTCACATCCCCGTCATGGCGGACAGAACAGCAGACGAAGAGTTGGTCGCGAGAGAAGGGCCTCATGTTACATCGATTATATGGAAGTGGTTCGGCTTTGACAAGACTGACACAGAGCAAACTACAGTCATGTGCAAGGTTTGCATAAGTACTGTGAAAACGAAGAGTAGCAGCACAACTAACCTCTTTCAGCACCTCCGGCAGAGGCATCCTAAAGAATGGGAAAAGTGCTCGCAGCTACGGGAGTGCGGCATAGGGTTGCCACCCGTTCCTTAAAATACGGATTCGTCCTTTATTTGACTATTGTAGCGTCCCGTATTGATTCAATACGGGACGCTAATTGTTCCGTATTTTCATAAATGTCCCATACACGTCTGTCACACACGCATCAAAACTGCATAATAAGCAAAATAAAACACGCGAAATATTAAGGGCAGCCAGTTTCATCTTCCTTAGACCTATGTAGCGAGGACCCGATGCGAGGTCCAGCAGGTCTGTTTGCCGGTTCTGCCGCGGGTTTCCTAGTTACAGACGCTGCTGCTCCCGCGTTTAAAAATATCTACACCCGAAACTCTTCCACGTCCAAAGAAGCAAAAACGTTTTCAAAAGTACAGGCGTGAGTGGGAAGACTGGAACCCTGGCAAAAGGTACAGGGCAAACTGTGTTTTCTGTTGCCATAGACTAGCTGAAGTAGCAGCATCAGGAGACCAACATGTAAGAAACATGAAAACAGAGAGAACCCAAACAGCAGGTCACAGTTTATCATCATCTAATCATCCCCAGAAGTCCCTTTGGTAAGAGACATCAGTACATGGTTGTGAATTTACCAGAGGATGATTATAGTCAGACTAATGTGGCGTAGACTCTACATATTTTAGTGACTCAATAAATGCCTAAGTTGTTTAATAGTATTTTAAATGCTTTTGTTTTTTTTAAATATAATTTATTTAATAGCCTATATGTGATAATAAATGGCCTTTGCCTATCTAAAGAAAAACTCACTCAGAACTCTGATATGTTAACGGTACTAAATAAATAAATTAGTAAGTACATTCATACACACATAAATAAGTTAATACATTCATTGTGTTAAGAAAAGATTTAGATGGGAAAAATATCTGTAGAGAATTTCTTTGTCCAGTATTCTGCATTCAGTTTTTGCATAATCCAGTATTACACACTGGTTGGTCATTACATTTTATTAGTATGGTTTCACTGTTTAAAATGATGCCACATCTTTTTAGACAGAACATGTGATCATAAAACAATACAGAACTCTTAGTTTTGTAATAAAGCACTTAAAGCTTTAAGTATGACTAAATGCTTTTTTCAAAATTAAATAAACCACTCCTTGGGTGGTTGGCCCCACGTTTGGTAAAGTTGGAAAGATATTCACAGATTCAATTCCAGCATCAATAACTCATTAGATATAGGTTGTCAAAAACATAAACGATGCCTCTTTCCCTTCGTTGTAAGGCACATGTTGTGCTACAAGCCCAGTTTTATCAAAAGTAGCTGTCTTTCAAGTTGCAGAAATAACATTGGTGTCTATGAGCAGCCGGCTGTGAACAGGGACTGCCTGCAAATTGCAAAACTGCTGCAACAGCGAAGAGAGACACAAATATTCAATAACCTCACTCTGATACACTGTGTGTCAACAGAATCACTGCAGCCTTCAATTGGCTCCAGTTGATGCCAGTGTTATTCCTGCAGCTTGATAGACAGCTACTTTGATAAAACAAGATGGACTAGCCTGCCACATCAGTTTTTCACTTTGATTTTGGGGTGTCTTGAATTTAGCCCTCCTGGGGGTTGATAATTTTCATTCCCATCAAACAATGTGGCACTTTTCATTCCTAACACATTAACCAGTCCATATCAATGCTAATATCCAGTTTGTTTTTCCCCGTATTGAAATATAATGTATTTTCAAAGTGTTCCTTTAATTTTTTTGAGCAGTGTATAATGTGTGTACCTGCAACAAACAATAACCTCAAACTGAGACGTATCTGGAGAACTGTGGGAGTGAAACCTGCGTGCAGGTTTATGTTCTTAACAACAGTTTCAGAAAGGTATTGAGGAGCACAGCACAGGAAGCTTATATCAGATCACAGCATTTAGCACAGATACTGCATATTTTTCAGAAGCTCATCCATCTATATTAAATGACACTGGTTCCCTGGACAGAGCTGCAGAGTCTCAATGCTGCTGTATCTGTTTATCCTGCTACTGTATTCATGTACTACATATGTAGTACTGACAAAACAACGTGCTTTGTGTGTCAAGACTCCATGTGTTTTTAGTTACCAGTGTGTATGTGGCACTGATAGTTACAAACACAAAGCACGTTGTTTTGTCCGTTTAGGTGGCTGCCATTAATGAGTTGTGTGACTGCCGGATGGACTTAACGTCAACAACACTACATGTATTCAGACAGAGGGACTACTGCAGTTCTTTTCCTTTAAAGCCCGTCTACACTGTCAAAAACAACAAGAAAAAAACGGCACATACCTGCTAACTCGTCCGGTTCCAGTCCCGTTTCTGTGTCTATCCCACAAATAACAAAGTAGTGGGCGAAGCGGCAGGGCGCCGCGCCGGACCCCGCGGAGCTCCCACTCATCCCGGCTTCGGTGTGCAACTCGGTCCGCTTCTAGTTCTCCAAGCGACACATATCCAGGGAAGAACAAAACCGGCAGGAAGGGCTGAATAAAATGCCTGAATCACTGAAATATTCTTCTCCCTCTAATGAGCTGTGAACAAAACATTCGTAAAACCACCGAAGTTGTACGAAAACGCGGTTTCAGCGGTAGTTAGCTTCCAGTGAACCGTTCAGCGGAGCTTCCAGACACACTGACGGAGCGGAGGGACACACGAAGGGGAGAGGATCTAGGACGAGTCCACGTCTGGGCGGGATATTCAAATGTAGCTCTGATATCGTCTCTTCGGTCTCATTCACAGCGCTAGTTGCCTCTGACTGTTCTCTCGAAAACTAGACCGACCGAGTCACGTTCGACACGTTACGCCAACAAAAGCACCTGTGGCCACAGATTAATGCGCCGTCAGCGATGCTTCATGCCCCGGACAGTGTGAGTGTGCAGAGCCGCACCGACAAGGCCACACATTTAGAGCATTTTTTGTAGACAACTTATCAGAATACGTGATCACTAAAATTCACAATTTACGATTTAAATGCACAACTTACAGTTTTAAAGAATGATTTCACTCGACATACACTTGGAATTTAAAAGGTATATTAAAGGAGTGCTCCACTTTTGTCCCCAGTAAGTTTGTTTACAGAGACTGCCCTTTCAAGACCACACTAAGTAATCCACAAAAAGTACTACGACATATCCTACCTAAGATTTTAAAGGTTTAATTCACCCACATAGTACTTGTTGCAGTATCATAACTGGGTTGCCAAGACCAGCATTTGGAAAAATTGTGTACTTAATAATGGAATCATATGCAATGGCCTTTGTGGTGTCACACACAGCTCAGGGGACAAATATTTATTGATTTATTTTATAAAATAACATTAAATAGAAATAAAAGCTCAACACACAAACACACAAAGGTAAATTAGCTCTATAGGGTTAGGGTTAGTTGCCTTTCTCATGACACTACCTTCTGAGAGACACAGAGACAGACATTAACATGCATAAGTAGATATAGCACTCATATATCTCATAAACAGTACATATTTCACTTTTATACCTTACCCTTTTTTAACCTAATTATACTGTATTTTTAAAAATTCAGCACCACCTCCCCATTCAACTGTCTTCCTTCTTTTTCAAGTTTTTTTCAAGCCCTCCACTACACTGAAATATTAGACAGACAACATTATCACCGCAGGGTTCACAGAAATACCAGTAACTTTTAAAAAGGACACATTCACAAACTCTGGTAATCTCTAATTAAGGTGAAAACTACATCATTGTTTAAAGTAAATCTCCAAATCAGTGATTATGCTCTTCCAAACTCACTTCTGTATAAAAGCTGCACTAACCCTTTCCCATGAAAGTATAGCCCCTTCTTTGAAATTCTATGCCATTGTTTCCTCTGCAATGTGCACATCTATGAAGTTCTCCTGCCATTTCTTCCCACTCGCTGCAGCTTGAGCACACCAGCTCACCCACAACTCTGTTCAAACTCTGTAAAACTGCTCTACCCAATTTGAAATGTAATATCGAAGTAACTCAGCCATGCATGTTTGAGGTGGAAACAGATACTGAAGAAAAATTTTAGGGAAAGCTTCACTTTGCAAGCTGACATAATTTATTGTTCGCTGCATGTGAAATGAGCAGTAATGCATATGCATACGAGCTTATTTCACTCATGATGTGTCTTAGCCTTCAGTGAATCAATCATTTTAAGATATTGCTTTCTACTGGGGTTTGCATTGTTTAAATGGATTTAAAAGGCCTACATGTCATGAAAATGTACCAAATAGCACCAAAGACTTGTATGTACACTCTTAAAGAACCACAGATTTCCATTTAAGACAATGGCTTTAATAGCGTTGGTATATGTTATTTTATTTTTAACCTTAAAACCAAACTATTTTCAATTAATCTACTAATATACAAGCCCTGTGATAGACTGGAGACCTGTCCAGGGTGTCCTCTGCCTTCACCCTAAGTCTGCTAGGTCGACTCCAGCCCAACTGTGACTCTGCAGAGGATAAAGTGGTGTACAGATAACGGATGCATATGTTGCACATCCAGCGCATAGCTGCTATTTCATTGTTGTTGAGTGATCTGTGTGACCTTTGCAGCATTTGTGCATTATGGTTTTCAGGAGGTTTCAATGTAAAATGCAGTACACTAAAGATATGTGAAAAAGGAAAAAAGTTGAGCCCAGCTTTTGTGACTCACTAAACATATTGGAGATTACCTGTAATGGTCAACTAACATTTTAACCACATGGATGTGAAATCGCTATAATCCTGTAGTTTATCATTTTATTTCTCCATGCAAGCCCACTACTTCCAGCTGCCCATTTCCACTCGATCTCGGTCTGCATCGCTTTTACCATAATTGATATGCTCATCTACACACTGTTTGAATTTTGCTACTACGGAGCCCCGGAAGGGACATGGAGAAAAAGAAAACAAGCAAGATCCCAAGAAAATTTTAGGATCTCGCAATAACTTAGGGGTAGAGGTCTACCTCTTTTGTCCCTTTCAACCACAGACTGTATACAGTCTATGCTCTCAACCCGCCCGGCCAGCAGCGGATGGGTTCCCCCATATAAAGAGTCGGGTTCTGGTTTCTTCCATGAAAAGGGATTTTTTCTTGCCACTGTCGCCTTAGGGTTGCTCTGAGGGTTCAAGCATTTGGGTTCCGTAAAGCGTCTTGAGACAATTTGACCTGTATTTGGTGTTATATAGAATACAACTGAATTTAATTAAAATTGATGATAAAACACCGATGATCTGCCATCCACAGCTGTTAAAATGTATGAGATAAGACATCAATATTTTGCATTGCCTAGGATTGAACTGAGATTGGCCAATTGCCCAAAGAGAAAAAAAATACTTCTGTTCTCAATGCTAATGACAGAATCTAACAAGTGACAAATTACGGGTTTAACACCAACAGTGCGGGTGTACATGCATTGCAACAATGAAAGCATCAGTGCAGTATATAACACAATGTCCTGGCTCTGCTAGTGGTTATATACAACGAAGCAGCACAAATCATAGCAGCACTGGATCAGGTTTAACCAACTTCATGGGTCCACTCCCACCTCAGTTAATTAGAGGCCCTTTTATGTCTTTGCTTGGACCATCCTCTGCTGGCATTGATTTCGTTTTATATTATTATTTATTTTATTAAATTTTATCTCCGATATAACACTTTCCAAGATCAACTATTGTATTTTCTCTACAAATGAGTTGCATGTCACAATAATGTAGAACAAAGCATGTAGAATATTATTACTTCACCAATGTCGAGTTCAGAGAGAGAGAGTCCTGGAGCTGGAAGCTCAGTTGGCTCCGCTGGTTGGGAAGCTAATGGGACTTAGCCACAATCCTGCGCTCTCGGAACTGCGTCAGCCTATTCGTCGCGCTGATTGGTTGTATACCTACCCAATTGCTGCAGAGTGATTTGAAAGACAACCTTTTAGCCCGCCTCCCTCCCTGTCGAGCGTTCCTAGACCCTTTTGTCTTAAGAGCTGGGTCTAGCGTGGCTAGGTTACCACTACCTGCCTTTCAGTTCCAATTCCCACACCCACTTTTAAAATCATTTTATGGATTCTTTGAGGAACAGTTTTTAAGCATCATGAATTGCTCTCTTCAGACGGGTGTCTTTCCCACTGCCTTTAAAACAGCAGTGGTGAAGCCCTTTCTGAAGAAGAGCAATTTAGATCCCAATGTTTTTAATAATTACCAACCTGTATCCAATTTACTATTTTTAAGTAAAATTTTTAGGAAAACTGGTTTTCCTAAAATCGATCGGGATAAAAGGCTGCTGGTGACCGGAACGACAAACATCAAACATAAGATGGACAACTTGCTTGATGTGACTGTTGATTTGAGTCGTAAAGTGGGATTCATCAAGGTGAGGATCGCCCACAGCTGAGGGTCTAAAAAAAGTTGAGACCAGCTAGGGGGGAAGGTGAAATTGCTTCCTTTCCCCCACCTAAACAAGAAGGATACTGATAAACATTCTGGCACCCCTGGAACGATAACAACCCCCCCCCCCCCCGCACCCCCCCCCCACACACACACACACACCACACACACACACTTCCCAAGGACACCTGAGGACGTCTCCAAGCAAACCTGCTGTGTTATTGCGTTTCCACCCTTGCGAACTGAGACACCGGGGGGCTGGACGGAAAGGAGATTGGCTACACGCATACAAACACTCATGAACTGAGGACTGAGCTCACATTCACACACACATGCCCCCCATCCCCCCCTCCAAGCCACCTCCACAAGCTTCCCACTTCGCAATGCACAGTGGACAGGAATCCCGTGAACAGTGCACCACCCTATGGCGCAGCAGCTGCATAGGAGACCGGATTACTGTGAAGAGCCACTTGTTCCCATCACCCCCATCCTTATCCCAATGACCTGTCAAATGTCATGCTTTGCCTGTTGCGGGTTTGTTTTTTTTTCAGTTCCTACTCAAATTGAATTTCCCAACTTGGGAGGTTTCATTTGGATAACGACCCTTTTTTTCATTTTACCCTCTACTATTTCCTACCCCGATTCCAAATGTTTTTTCTTTTTTTTCCTTTTCCTCAAAGACATGCACGCTGACAGTGGTGAAGCCTGAGCTGCGTTGGCAGGGCAGCTCGAAACCAAAATTTCATTGTATTTGAAAGTGTGCAATGACAAAAAAGTTTTGATTGATTGATTGATTTTAACCAAGTCGGATGACTTTTTAAACAGAATTAATATTTTAGAAAAACATCAGTCTGGTTTAAGGTTGAACCACAGTACAGATGACAGCACTTTTAAAGACTGTCAACAACATCAGGTGAAATTGGATAAAAAAAACTAATAGTATTGGCTCTACTGGATCTCAGCGCTGCTTTTGATACAGTAGACCATCACATTTTACTAAACAGATTCAGACACCTGGTCGGTGTCTCTGGTACTGTTTTTAACTGTACCAGAGACTGTACTAACCCTAACCCTTACAGACCGATGCTTTTAAGTATGGATATGTGTCCTCAGGAACCAATAAAATTGGGTGTGGGTTCCCAAGGGTCAATTTTAGGGCCCATGCTTTTTAATCTTCTACATGCTTCCTCTTGGGGACGTCATCAAGAGACACGGCATCAGTTTCCATAGCTACCCTGATGATACACAGCTGTACATTGCCATGTCTCCTGATGACACAGGGCCAATAGAAACCCTTTCAAACTGGATTTTAGACATCAGTCACTGATGGCAGTGTGTGGATGCCCTCCTCAGGTTCATTGTAATTTTCATAACTCTGTCTTATCTCACTTCTGTAGCAACCATGGTGCTTTAAATACCCTGACACCAAACAGTACTCCTGGTACAAACCAAAGGATGTGACCAAGTCCAGAATTAATTTTTATTAATTTCTGATCTCATATCACAACTGGTCTCTGACTGCTCTATATCTGCTGCTACTCTTACGGATCACTCTGTTTAGAAAATTATCTTTTCATCAACTGAATTTCAGCTGTAGAAACAAGGGATATTGGAAATTTCAAGTTTATTGAATAATCATTCCTATTGTGATGGTATAAAACATTTAATTGCACAAGTGATGACCGAAGGTCAGTACCGTCATATGCATGTAAAAGGGAGCTTCTGCAATTCAAATTTGGGAATTCTCTATTCAGTTTGGAATAGGGTTAGTAGTAGGGTTAGCAGTAGCAGAACCAGACAGATTGAGCTCAGTCTGTTTAAGAAATTAACACCTACTGTATGAATACATCACTCTCTGACAGTGATAAACAGTATTTACTAACTTTGCAAATGAAACTTGATGAAATATATCTCAAAAAAGCTGAAGGAGCCTATACAAGATCCAGGGCCAAATGGATGAAGATGAAAAATGTATCGCATACTTTTGTCACCTAGAAAAGAGAAGACAGGAGAGGAACTCAATTAAAACCTTATTAATAAATGATTGAGCAAAACCCAACCACTATCAAGAAGGAGAAGGATTTTTTCAAGTAAGTTGCACTCCACCATGTTTTCTATGAATGCCTCTGACTCATTTTTCAGGCACATAGAAAATTGTATTCTTTGTCTTGATGAAGAGGGTTAGTTCTTGTGATATCACTGTGATTCTGATATCACTGCTCATGAGCTTGACAAAGCAGTAGAGAGTCTATATTTGAATAAATCTCCCGGCTGTAACAGTCTTACATCGAATTTTACCGACATTTCTGGGACATATCAAAAGTTCTGTTTCTTCATATGCTGTCAGAGCTCCCTTCTCATCCCCTGTCTTTCCCATCTGGCATCCCAAATACCCTTTTCCCCATCTCTCATGCTCCTCTCCCCCTCTCCTGTTCCTTTGCCCTGTCTGTCTTGCTGTCTCCCATCTGCTCCTCTGCCCTGTCTCTCCCCCTGCAGCTCGGTGCCTGAGTGGAGTCTAGCTTCCCAGCTGACTCCACTCAGGCAATCAACCACCCCTACGGCTCCCGGACAGCTGACGATCATCACACTGATTACTCGCCTCCACAATAAGAACCGGCTCATCCTTCCACTCCCTGCCAGATTGTTGAACCAAGACACCTCAGTCAGTTCACTCTCTAGCCCTCTGTTAGATCTGTTTAAGTTTGCCTTTTCTCACTTTGCTTTCTCCTGTTCCTCTCCCAGGTCAGCTGTCCAGGATCCCGCCATCCTCCTTCCCCTCCGGCTCTCCCCAACCCAGTCATCACCGGTTTTTCCCTCCTGGACCCTCCTGCCCATGCTTGGACTACCTATTCCTGCCTGGACCCCCATTCCTGCCTGGACCCCTTCTGTCCCTGCCTGGATTCCCCCCCGTTCCTGGCCAAAACCCGCCACTACAACCAGCCGCTCCTGCACTCTGGTTTTCCCCTCACCGAGCCATTATTCACCCCTCCAACAATAAAACTCCTCCTCAGTCCCACCAGCCTTGGTAGTGTGGTTTTCTGTTCGGGTCCGCCTTCTGAGATCGTGACATATGCTGAAAGAGGTAACTGGTAGATTAGCATTTCTTCCCACCATGAAGCAAGGAGTAATTACCTTAATCCCTAAACCTGGCAAAGGCCCCAGATTTCTCGATAATCTTAGACCTGTCACTTTAATCAAGTACTGTGCAAGTATTGAATCACAACTCATATTTATCCTAATAGATTAAAAACCATTTTGGACAAAATTGTTCATGATCCCCAATATGGCTTTATGACAAATAGATCAATTCATAACAATATTTGTTTAGTTATACATCTTTTGGATTATAGTCACCTAATAGAGGACGATGGTTTTATTCTATTTCTTGACTTTATAAAGGCACTCAATTGGACACCCTTTCTTTTTCCAGTCTCCTACACTTTTGGGTTTTGTGGCAAATTTAGAAACACCATTCAATCTCTTTATGATAATGCAAATAGCTCAATTTCATTATGAGGAAGGGCATGGGCAGACAGAGAAATTAGAAATCTATAAAACAGTGATGCCCAGTTTCTCAATTTCTTTTTTATTATTGCTACAGAAATGCTCACTATTTTTACCATGGAAATTTGTCGTTGTTTCTCTCTCTGGTGTCCATGATGTGCAGGTGAAGGAGAGACGTCCGTGACACTGACTTTCTTTAAAAGTATTTTATTAAAAGAAAGAGCAGCATCAGTACAGACAGAACCTGCCTGGAAGGAGCCGGCCAATTGAATCCTCCTTGCTTGACAATAGCCAGCGATCACTTTTATAGGTTTTCAACATATAGGAGGGGTTAAAACAAATGGTTCTTTATTGCCTACCATATGGGGAAAGCAGAGAGCATCCCCAAACAACTCCCCCTTGTCTACAACAGCTGAAGAATCCCTAAATCAGTATTTTGGACAGAAGAACCCTCATAAAAACACCTCCAGCAGGGCTCTGTAAGCAGGAGAACACTTTCCCATGGCATGGGTTGAATATAATGCAGATTCCATCTGTGGTCAGAGACACCAGAGCAGACACTGCATATAACAAGCAACTCATATCAAATACTAGAACAAACAAAACAGATTCTATACTACTAACTTATTAAGTAATACATGTAACAGATCAGATACCACATATTCCCCCCTTCGAGGCTAACAGAGCCTCGATAATTACAAAACATCAAGTACATAAAGGTTACATAGAAAATGCTTATGACATGTCCATTCTGTCCGTACTGATTACAACCTAAATTTAACAATATTATAAATTTGTAGATTAATGTGAGAGCGAAAACCTGCCAGGCAGCTATTTTTCCAAATTATCCATCAAACAATCAAGACAGGAAATTCTCTCACGGCCCCTCTGCCTAGGCGACCATACTACACTCCAACCTATTAAAAGAGAGAGATCCAAAGGATCATGTGAAATAAATGGAAGCAAATACATGTGGGAATCCCAGAAAGAAAATCAAAAATGTCCAAAATCAGGCTGGTCGACCCATCGGACCCTCAAATGGACCTGGACCTGCCTAACATCACTGTCCCTAAACAATCAAAATAATAAAACACCTGAGATCCCAATGTACTCACCTCATATCAAAAACATCAAATCAATGAAACCTCCATCATACTAATCATAGAGTCATAAAACTCAAAGGCTAAAATAAAACACACTGAAAGTATTGCTAATTCTAATATCCCTCTACATAAGAAAATGTCAGTAAGAACAAACATCCAATAAGAAAACAGAGTATATATGATAAACAAAATCCAATACTGTAAACATACAGAAGAACACATGAGCATATCAAACCAACACTCCTCAATAACAGCTCCAGTCATGGTGTGTTGTCGTCACATTGTCCATGCTCAGAGTCCTCCATCCATCTTTATTGTCCATTCCATCGTCCATATGCAAACATTCAAGTCCATTTGGCTGCAGTGAACTCCAGACAGCCACTCTTTATTCAATCTCCCAGATGGCGTCCTGGGAAGATAAAAAGCACCCAGCAGTATCTTGCAAAACAACTAACACTCCATGATGTCTAATTGAAAATCACTTTGTTATGAGAATATCATCAGATTATCATCAGATTATCACCAGTTTAACGTATGACATATTGCAATCCCCCCTTTCTATCAAACCAAATCACCTGTGAGGTTTGGACATCTCTATTGTAGATGACACCCAAAACATAATGCTTATAATAAATTCTGATATCCAAAATGGAAATTACTCAGCTCATTTGGATGACACCCTATCAACTAATTCGAACCCCTATATTGTCAGATGTCAACAGAGCAGTATGTCAACACACCATTACTTTCTTTTTACTTAGTTAATTTTTATATTTGTTGTTTACAAACACCTCAACATTGCTGATTGTGAATGGCTCCTTAAGGCTATTTTAATACTCAATTCTGCAAATGCACCCATATATGGCCCCTCTGAACAAAAACTGAACAACAGACTTAACAAAAGACTTCACAAAAGACTGAGTATCTTCCAGCACCCATTACTAATATGAAAACTATGTTTGAATCCTTGTGGCAATCTTGTGTAATCATAAACCTATCACTAAGTGTAACACTAAACAATCTGCTGAAAGATCAGTCACTATTGGCTGCTTCACTGGTAGGGGCAGCCCCTCTGGATTTCACTCCACAGAATGAATTTCTCCTTCTGGTTCACATCCGGGTCATTTCCTCTGACATCTCTCCACATCTGATGAGCCCCCAGACACATCGGCCCCCAGATTCTCTTCTGGACCCAGTGGCTCACTCAACATCTTATCAGGATGTACGTTTGTTGGGAACGTATCCCTCAACGCTCTCCACATCCGAGATCTGGTGACAGCAAACAACTCTGCATCATTCACTGCAGTTGCCACATAACTATTAAGACCCGCTTGCTGTAGAAGTTCCTCCATCACAGGAACTCCCAGGAGACTGACCAAAAGCCGCTTAATGTCTCTCATGGCAGGTTGCACCCCACCAAAACCTCCTCCAGTTTTGAAATCCAAGGATATGCCCCATCTTGAAAAGTCAGAAACTTCTCAATTCTGTCTGACATCTCTGTATTCTACCAAGGCTTGTACTCCAGATTCTGTCTCCTGACAGTCACTGCACCTCCTCTCTGATGCCCTTCCTTTCCTATTCTCAACTTCCCTTAAAGCCCACTGTCTCTCACTTCCTCAATCTCCATCACTGTCTCCATCCTCACTCTCATCCTCTCCTGGATCCACTTTCTTCACTTTCTGCAATCCTTCTCTTAACTTCACAATCCATCTTTCACATTATACACTCCACAGCATCAAAGCCACAACTCTCAACAGTATTTAAGCCAAATTAACCTCTCTACAAATGTTTAATCATCATCTAAATCAATTAAATGCCTCAGATGCTCAGTCTCTTGTCAAGCTTCTTCCCAAATCAGTGAAACATCCCCTATATGTGTACACCCATGTGTTTTCTTAACTCCAAACTAAAAACTGTCTGAATCAGGTTGTAAAAGAAACATCTTGATAGGCCCCCAGTGTTTCTGTAAAAACAGACTAAACGTGTGTCACCAGTATCAGAAATAAGTAGGTGTGTGCACATGAGTAAATGCAAGAGTTTGTGGATAGAAGCACACTAGCCTTGATGACGTTGAAGCCACACTTGTTGTCATCCACAACCTCAGGCTGTAGAGCACCATCAGCTGTCCTCTCATCAGTTCTTTGGGGGATTGAATTCAGATGCTTTCCATCATCTCAGTCTCCTCCTCAATGCTCACACCATAGTTGAACAGACGATACACAAAGAAAACAAACACAAGGTTAATGTTTCATGAAACCAAAAACAACTCTTTGTAATTTGCATATATTTGTCAACATCTAAGTCATTTTAATTGTTCCCAACACATGTCCTCCCTTAAGAGTCTCTGTGAAGATAACAGATTTCTTATTCCTCATGGATTCTAAATTAACCATACTTAATTTTACACTAAATACATTGTGAATCAAGAATCAAAGGAGTATGTATGTAAATCTATTGATAGTTGGATAACATCCTGCTGTTTCTCCTTCTCTCTCACACAAGGAGAGAAGAAAAGTGAGGGGGCTCCCTCACTGCTCCTCACACACTCAGAAGTTTATCAACATGGCTCCTCCTCTTAAGTTTATCCACCACTTCCAGTCTGAACTGGACTTCAGAGTGAGACCATCCTACCTCAACTACCTCTACAAATCAAATCAACCTCATGCGAAAAGCACCTCGTTACCAGAGTAATAAGTCTCCACCCCTATAGAAATCAGACTCTATTTTCCCCAATTCTAACAAACTCCATCAGAAAATGTCTTCCTCTGTTACTATTAATCATCAAGTATGTATGCATGCTCATGCACACAGAATATCCTCACTGGTCTCTCCTCCTCCTCAGACTCCACAAAGGCTCAGATATAATTCTCAGATGTATATACATCCTCTATAAGACTCAAACATATTATCAACTCAATAGTCCTCCTATAAGGCTCATAAGGTTTAAAAAATCATAAACGTCCCCCTGCAGAAGGGATCATTGGTATCAACACTGAGGTGGCAAACTCTCCTCACATGTCAACAACTCTTCTATAACCAATCACAGCCTCTCTGTATTTATTTAATAAGAATTATATTCTATATATATATCAGTTGCATACTACAGCCTTCCGGACTCAGCTGCACCACCACACACACACACAGAACATTTAACACACAAAAACCACTAACAACACTCAATTAAAGATAGGCTAAGCCTCACTTCCCCTCATTTAAAACTTTTAAACTCAAATTCAGAATGAAAGATTTTACACCAGTCAACAACCAATCCATCCACCACTGCCATCCGCATTATCAACACACAACATCTAACCCTGAAAACTTTATTGAGGTTTTCTTTCCCTGTGTGTGTTTCCTCTAAGATGTTTTATTTATGCTTATTGCAAACAGAATGTCCTCGCTGATCTCTCGGACTCAGCAAAGGCTCATATGCTTATATCAAGTACAGAAACGTCCACCATGAGGCTCATATGCATTATCAATTTACAAAAGTCCTTTATAAGGCTCATTTCTTTCATTTTATTACCAAATTTACAAAAAGTCCTCAATAGGGCTCATAAAGTTTAGCAGACAAAAGCTTATACGCACTGTAAAAACTAATCTATAGAATTTACCCAATAAATCTGAGGTAACAATTTGCATTGACATTTGTGGGTTACATTTACTTTGATATATTAATAATAAAAACATAAAGTAAAAAACTATTCATTACCTAAATAAATTGGGTAAAATTTACCTTACATTATTGTATCTATTTAACAGGTACTTCCTCACTGAAATAAGGTAAAAATTAGCTCATGTTTACTGATAAATAATACCCAATAAATACTAATTAAAATGACTTAATATTAGTTAACAAAGATTACTTTTATATGGAAGGTAGGATGTACCCCCCACCCTCAAAAAAGAGATTGAAATGGCTTGTCATCTCAATGTTTTTAATCCACAAAATCAGAAAAAAAACAGCATAAAGTGCAGCACAACAGCTTCATACATTTATTGACCCGGTTTTATAACTCAAAGAAAAAAATCTGTTTCAATAAAATGCTGTTTTGGGACATCCTGGCTCGATTGTGAGGAGATCAAAAAAGAGAAAAATGAAAGGAGAAAGATTTGGGCAAAACTCTACGGGATGTCCAATGATTTTGCTTGTACCTAAACACTTGTGTTCCTTCAGTTTTACACTACAGCGACCAACCTAATCTGCAATCCAGGTGCATTTGTACATTCAATAATAAAACAAATGTTTTTTATATGCAGCAATGATGCACCAAATTATCAAACAACACAAAATAAAGTGCAGTACAACAGCTTCAAACAACATTTCAATGAATAAACCCATTTTAAAACTGCCAAAGCTAACTGCTTCAAATGTTTGTAGCTTCTGCAAACAACGCTTTCAGAGCCCTTTTCTATTTTAAAAGCCAAAAGTACACACAAACTACAAAGTTGTTTATGTATCAAACATCTGGATAAAGATAGAACACCAACACTCTTTAGTTTTTCTGCTTGCTCTCACTCTCGGGATAAGAATAAAACAATTTTGGAGGAAAAGAGGGTAGAGAAAGAGATCAAAACTCCTCAGGCAACACATGGTGGCATTGGCCAAACTGGCCATTTTCTATTGGTTTTCCTTTCCTGCCAATCTAGTGAAATCAGAGAGCAATGGAGTGGGCTGAGAGGTTGTATCCAACTGTAAATAGATTTCTGTGTCTATGTGCCCGTGTCTGTTGATGCGGGTGGGTCTGTGTTGAGCAAAGAAGGGAACAGGGGACAAAAAAGAAAAAAAACTACACTCCATTGCAACTCCATTTAGCAATGTCCGACCGGAAAATCTTCATGGTGCAAAAGGGGAAATCTGGGTCTATTGCATGAGTTTATTTTTGAGGCTGTGGACCTTCTTCAGTAGTTTTGCCCCGTCAAGTTCCAAAAAAAGTTTTTGAAAAGCTTCAAATGTGTTCTTCAGCTGCTTCGGATATTCCAGGTTGAGGGCATATATGAGTCCCATCAGCAGCACACATGCCTTTGTTCGGCTTCCACAGCCTTCCATCACCTGGTTTCCCTCAATCACAATCGACACATCTGATGGATCCTCCTCAGCCATGACACTGTGCATCACGATAACCTTCATAGTTTTGTCTGTGTAGTCCTCACGTTCCTACATGTTAGAAAGAAACAAAAAGCATTTGCATTTTTAATGTTATCTAAGATGCAGTTTTAACACATTTTGTGTTAGACAAGAGGAGAAGGGGAGAAACGGGGGTACCAGAGGAGAGGAGAAGACAATCTGTTATCAATATGACATACCTGGCAGTCATGGAAAAGATCTTCCTGTCTTTCACCAAGGTAGCTGATAAGACAGCAGATAACTGCATCCCTTTTCTTCTCAATGCTCTGTGTCTGTAGGGAGATACAATTTAGTGAAAGGACTGTTAGTGGAGCAGGGAGTGATTTACATACATGAACACCATATTCCTCAAAAACCAAAACACTTATTGACATTTCAAAGATTAATGTTAAAAGGTAGTTTGTGAAGATGGTAAGGAGCTAAGCTTTGCGCACAACAAAGCAGCCGTTTACTAGGGATGGGAGAGACAGTACATGGATCTCCATGGATACATGGATCTTGTGATCGATGAGTCAATGGCATTGATCTTAAATCCAAACATCGGCCAAAAATCAATAGAGTAACCATTTATCAAACTCACTTTTAATTGAAAATAGCTTATTTTGAAGTTCCTCAGACACGCCCACTCTCAGCGTCGTCACGGCAACAATGATGATCTAGTTGCTTTTTGTGATTTTGATTTGAATGAAAATAACTGTTGTCACTTGTAATATTGTTTATATTGTTTAATTTCGATCGGTGGATCCTAGATCTAATTGAATTGAAATCGTATCGTGACTGAATTTGAGATTTTGGCAAACATTGAATGGCAGTATCATTGCATTGATATAATGTATTGTGTACAAACCAGTGATTCTCACTCCTACCGTTTGCCATTGATTTTAGTTTAAATTAAATTGTCAATAATTACATATTTGTGAAAAAAGTAAAATAACATACGTCATTTAAAGTGTCCAGCAGAGGGCGCATCTTGGAACCAGCAGTTCCTCCTTTGGCATGCATCAGCTGCAAAAGACCTGGAGTGTACTCATCAAGCTTCAGCATGAATGTCTCCTCCAAGGAAACTGTTGTGAGACGTCTGATCTAGAAAGTAAAAGAACAAAAGATGACATCTTAGATGACAGACCAGATCTAATCGCATGAATGTTTCTTGGTGGCAAGGAAAAATGATCAGTGATTCTCACCTGAGCCTCTGTGAATAATGCTGGCCACCTTTCTTTAAACACACCCACAGATGGGCTGAGGCTGACCACTTCAACTCTTCGGCTAGAGAAGGTTTTATTCATTTTATCTGCAATTATCTTTGCATTGTTTTTCTTTGTTATTTCACAAATTAACTCAAGCCTCTCTTTCTCCAGTGTCTCTTGGTTTTCACCAGTAGGGTGCGGAGGGAGGTAATTAACCTCTGCCTTTTTGGGCTTCTTTACATTTTTTGATGGCACTGCATCAGCTGGATGCTTCTTTTTTAAGGTGTTGATTTCAATTTCTGGGTACGAATATCTTCGAGATCTTAGCTTGGCACGGTAATTGTGCATCTTGTTTTTAATGCGTTGCTGCCAGCCATATAAGCCTGCAAATGATCCTGGCTCCTTAAGACAAGGAAACTTGGAAACCAAGGCTTCTGCAACTGAGAGGATCTGCTCATTTGTTGGGTAAGCAGTATACGAAAAAATTACTTTTGCAAGGTCTTGCATTATCGCTGATTTAATACTGGCATCCATGAAGTGTCTTCCAGTTGCATGATATGAGATGTTTGCCTCTGCAAGGATTAGTTCTACATCTCGAGAAAACTCTGGTACTTGAAATGGCAGTGGCCATGCAGAAAGGCGGCATGAATCAGGGAGAATAATGGTGTCCCTAGAACTTGACGATGTGCAGTCGGACGCTTGTGAGGATGCATCATTATCTGCAGGGGAGATGTCCATTTCAGTAGTACTTGCAGGATGGGTGCTCACAGAAGTCAAAGAGCTTAATGTAGATGATGGTCCTGGTTCACATACTGGGTGCAGGTCAAGGGTAAATCTTGGTTCTTTGAGGATCACTTTAACGGTAGCCTTGTCATACAAGTCAGCAGTTGAGGTGATGCTGAAAAATTGATTGTCAAAGTCTTTGTCTTGGTATAGCAGTCCAAATTCCCCATGCAACTGGAAAGTTTGAGTCACTATGGAAATAAGTTCCTCCACTGTATCAGGAATTCCTGTTGGGAGTGTTAACTTTTCAATTCTGTGCTCTTCCAAAATGACTCTTAACTGGACCACCATCATTGTTTGGTGCGTTTCCTCAGCTGTAGAAACAAAGAAAGAAAGAAATAGACAGGTTATTAATAGCTGATGAACTTACTTGCATAGGTTTGCTTCAATATTCTTCTGCCAAAGAAATTAATAGAGATTTAGTTCAAAGGAAATTTAAATAGATATTCTTTGATTGTAATTATTATTTCAAGAAAAGAGAGATTAAGAAAGGAGAGCATATGAGATCGAGTATGGATCACATTTTTCCATTTTCTGTGACAATTTTGTAAGTACCATCCCTGTTAAAGTGACATTCAGGGATGTTTGACATTGGGCCTCATTTACGAGTTAGCCAGAGTATAGTAAATGTGTCCAGATATTTTTTTTTCAGATTTCATGCAGTCCTTGTAAAACCAGAGGTGGCCGTTGCTAAGCTAGCGAAAGTGAATGGAAATGAGTTAGCCTGCCACTAAAAACAGTCTTACCCAATTCACAAAGCACTCAAAGCAGATCCATCACCATGCCAGGCTATCCATGTAAATAGAGGGATTTAGGAGGGAAACTAATCTTGCATTTATGTTTGATCACCAGCAGCTATTTGTACTTCCTGCTTGGAAATTTGGCAGCCCCGGACTGATACAAATTATGATGGGGGTGGCTATTTTGGCACGACACCGGCAGAGTATTGGAGCTGGTGTCGTGCCAAAATAGTCACCCTTGACAGAATTTGTATTAATCCGTGCATGCGCAGTTTTCCAAGCAGGAAGTCCAAATAGCTGCTGGTGATCAAACATAAATGCAAGGTTAGTTTCCCTCCTAAATCACTCTATCAACACAGATATTTACATGGATAGCCTGGCATGATGACTGATCTGCTTTGAGTGCTTTGTGAATTGGGTAAGACTGTTTTTAGCGGCAGGCTAACTCATTCCCATTCACTTTCGCTAGCTTAGCAACGAAGACATCTGATTTTACAAGGACTGCATGAAATCTAAAAAAAAAATATCTGGACATATTTACTTTACTCTGGCTAACTTAGAAATGAGGCCCAATGTCCAAAATCCCGGAGTGTCACTTTAAATACTGTAAACATTACAATACTAATGAATAAGACAGGATACCTGGTCATTTACGTATTTTTTGGTGAATCAATTGGTTTTTTTTTTAAATAACTGTGCTTAAAAAGTGCATACACATTTAATAGTAGAAATAAATCAACCCATTACACTTACTCTGATGTACAAATGAAGTGTTTCAGGGACACCATACGGCCATTTGCTGTATTGTATGCAGCCAAAGGGTATGTTTCTTTTAATTCACAATGTTTAAGGATTGCTGACTCTCCTGTGGGCTCCAACTTGAAACTCCTCAGGTGTTCAAAGTACCAGCCACTAAACAGCTTCAGAACAAAGACAGGAGTTTCACGCACAATGAATATTTGCTGGATTTCTCCAAAGTCAGGTAGGCCTCCTGTAGAGCCAAATGGCAGAATCATGCCAATATTGTAGTTTGTGCCAAAAATGGTTGCTTTATTTGTCATGTTCACAAAATCTTCTCCAGGGAACTTCCTTGCAAAGGCCTCCTTAATGCTGTCTTTTAGAACATCGACTGCCACTTGAGTCTTCTGGGACACTGACATCGCTGTCCTTTGGTTGTTGCTATCGTGTGTGTGATATGCAATCATTGATTGGTGTTTTCTTGCCATTGTCTTGAGAATGTTTCTACAACACCCTGTCTGCCTCACGATCTTTTTAAAGAATCGATGTTTGGCCTCAAACCGCATAGTCCAGAAATGTACAAGTGGCCCATAAACAGTTGTAAGCAAAGGATAATGCTCAAGGAAGTGATGTTTTGGTCTCACTTGTTCCTTTGGGAACACATCAAAATATCTGTAACGGTGTTCTGAGATCTTACTTTGCATGTATCCTATTGTCTCATCTGTGTGAAGAGGAGCCATGACAAGCTCAACGACATCTTTCAGGGTCATCAAAACCTCCCAAGCAGGCTCATCTTCTGGGACTTTGTCGCTGATCATGAGTGATATCATTCTCAACAAACACCAGTTTTCGTGTGCATTACCTCCTACACTTTTTCGTGATGTAAAATTTGGAGTAATGGGTTGTGGACAATTTGTTTTGTCGCTCCATTTGTAAGGAAAGCAAGAGATGGAATGGTTGAGCTCCTGAAGAGAGATGTATTTCTTCCTGATTAACTCATCAAGACAGAGTGACATTTCAACAGGTACAATTCCTTCAAGCAAATCATGCAAAGCATCAGGAGGATAACCTGATGTAGCATGAAAATGTTTGAGTCTGTCTGAGATGGGACACTGTCTTTTAACTCCACAGTGGTGAGATCCTGCAGGATCAGACAGCGCTGCTTTGACATGCATGGCATAGTTAGACTTGGTCCGTAGAGGAAACAGTCCTTCTGCTATTTCATGCTCCTGGATTTGTGACCGTTCTCCAGTGCAAAAGCGACAGAAATGTGAAGCTGAAAAGCTTTCAACAAACCCGCCTATTGAGTGAGCACCAAGATTGTCAGCAACTACAGCAAGAACAGTGCCTTTGACCACTTTGCCTAGACTTGAAATAAAAATACCATTATCCTCAAAGGACTTCAAATCTTTCAGCAGTGGGTCCAAAACTTTTACGTAGCCATACTGGTTGACATCATTTGCCTTGCACAAAATGGTTAAGTAAATGGAAGTCAATGTAGATCTCAATGTGGCAGGTATGTCTGCAAACACCCAGTACACAGCTGTGACTTTATGCTTCTTACGGGATGTTCCCAGAGGGTTGCATATCTCAAAGTCATCTATATAAAGGATGAGTGGAAGTTTAAGTTCATCTTCACATAAAAAGCTGTTTTCTCTTAGTAAAGATCCATCGTTGAAGGATTTGTATCCAGAAGAGACATCAGATGACCTTTTGTTTTGTAATATTGTGTTTTGAATGTGTCTGTTGTCCACAAGCTGAGATAATAATGGGAGGATTGGTATATACTGAAATGTTTTTTTCTCTGTACTATCCAGTATGTACTCAACTGGTTCAGTTGATGAGAGATGCTCCTTTCTAAACTGCTCTCTCCTGAACTGACTGCTCAAAGGCCCATCCACTCGTAAAGCAGCACAGACAGGGCTTAGCTGGCAAAGGTCTTTGATCAGTTCTGATATCACTGAGTCTTCAAATGTACAGCCATGTTTTCTCAAAGTGCTCAGAATGATCTCTTTTATGACAGGGCCAGATGCAGACGCTGTAAGGAAATGAAGTTCCTCTACTAGTTCGTCAATGCATGAATTGGAGACATTGAAAATGCTCTCCATTTTCAGGAGGAGCAACCCCATTCTCTTGGTAATGATTTTGTTTAAGTCCTCATCCTCCTCAAGAACTGAGTCGCAGTCGTTTTCATCTTCAACATAATCACTCTCTTGGTCCGGGTTATTTTGGTGTTTATGAAGAACATTGGTCTTGAAATCTTCCAATGAATGTGGGTTGTGTTTTCTACTCTTGTGGCTGTGGAACGTTGTATATTTGTTGGTGTTAAAATCACAACCTTCAAAAACACATGGCACAGTTTCAAACTTTTTTAGATGGCCACCAAGATGTTCAAAGAATTGCCTCTCATTGTCAAAAGAGGAAGAACAACAGACAATGCATGTGAACGAAAGGCTCATGCCTGGTTGGGTTGACTGAGAATGGTTCCTTGATAAATGTGTCCTTAATGCACCCCATGTCTTGACGGTGCAGGGACAATCTGCATACAAGCAGGGTATGGAGGGGACTCGACCAAAATGTCCATGTATTAGCCGACTGTGTTTCAGCAGGGCTAATCTTTTTGATGTTGTGAAGTTGCACAACTTGCATTTCCAGTTCATTTTCCCATAACTGAGGACTTTGGTTAAGGTAACTGTTTGAGGTCAATGTGATGTATCTTATTTAGAAAACTTGCATACCTGTAATAGATACACTGGGGGTGGGGGCCAGGGTGGGTGTGTCACCCCAGAACTGGTAACTGAGTGGTCTGTCAGTGAGTCTCTGCTTTTGAAGAACAGATGAAAAGAACTGAAGAGTGGTCAAATAGTGAGTGACTGTGCCTGCAACAGAAATAAGAACAAAACAAATACAAAATAAAATATTAGACATGTACCAACAAATACATAAGGTCTAATATATATTTAAGAGATAGTTATCTTCATAGTAACCTCAAACAACACATTATGCTTTACTGGGTGCAGAGTCACTGTGCTGCAAAGACGGGAGCTGTGAAACCGGGTCAGAGTTTCATATCATGCAGATGTTATTTTAGACCATGATGTGGAACCAAGCCTTCAACTCTCCCTGTAACAACTAACAAGTTAAAATTCATTTATCTAACATCACAATTAGGGCTGGGCGATAAGAAAAATATATAGTTTGGGCGATAGAGAAAGTCTATCATCTAACATAAAGCGCTATCGTTTCTCTTGCGGTTTAGTGTTTTAATGCACACCCCTCTGCACATGTGGATATGCTTATGTTTTTTTTACTCCAACCAGCAGCACTAATACACTCCACTCAGCTACACCACGCTGCACTCAAAATAACTAATTCCGGTTTTCAAAGCAAAACTTGACCTCAAAGGACATGAAGGTAATGTCACTACATGCTTTTTAAACACACACCGTCATTATCTATCAGCTTGGGTGAAATTACCCAAACCCATGTCCATTATACACGGTTCTAGTGAGGAAATGGGCCGGTATAATGATATATTAATTGAGTTTAACCACAGATTTCCCCGCATAGAGAATGAATACTAGCTTGTTTTTAGCCTGGTTTCCAACATCTGGTTTTTGTGTTAACACGTGACTGTGGCATGCTTCCAAACTCAGGTGAAGCAGCTGAGTGGACTGGAGATGCTAGCAGGGAGAAAATGGTGGAAATAAACCTCAATAATTTACATGCCACTGTCGTGCGAAAGTACTGATCCCCGTGAAAATTTGTATCCCTTGCCCAGGAGCGCACATGCTAGTTATCAGGGTAACTTTATAATTAAATAACCAAACTGTACTATATGAACTTAAACTACTAAGGAGAGTCCAATGTAATAGTAGGTACAAAAATAAGAGTTAAAATAATCACTATGCTATTATGTGCTAAGGGATATGTGGAGTGATTGAGTAGTCGATGCTCGACTGTTTTGACTGCAGCACTGAACTGTCTCTGACACTGAAACATGCAATTGTACCTCACCAATTTAAGCTAAAATGAAAGGAGATTAAAAAGAAAGGAATTATCAGAGACAAAAAACTCATAGGGGAAGTGTCTTGTCAAATTAGAGGCACAAGCAGCGGACGTTTGTGCGCTCCTGCGGCAGGGGATACAAATTTTTGTGGGGATCAGTACTTTCGCACAACACTACCTTTGAAATTGTTCTGTTAAATATTTGAAACTGAATTTCCATACTGCATTATTGATTAAACTATTAGATATCCAAGTTCCGCCACCATCACATGAGAAAAAAAGCATATCGTTATCGGGATATAAAATAAGCTATATTGCTACATGAACTTTTGGCCATATCGCCCAGCCCGAATCACAAATAGTCTGAGGATCTTTCATGAAGGTAGAAAGTAAACATAAGGCTATTATTCTGCACATTTTTTCTGCACTCCTCTGATCAGAGCGATATGTCTGTCTGTTATACTTAAGGGTCTATTAGACTTGCCTCACTAAACTAAAGGCAATGCTGTAGCAAATGGCTGCCTGGTTCTTTTAAACCTCGGGTCCAAGCTGATTTTGCGTATGGTACGGCCAGGCTATTAAATGGTGAAATAAGGTATGTTCTATGAAGCATATTACATCAACGAATTTGATCTATAAAGCTAATTCTATGATGCATAAAGAATCAATGCAATTGCTCTTTGTTTACATATGTATTTACTTTTTCTTTCTCTCTTCCTTTCTTTAAGTTAAAAGTAGGAAACATGCTACAGAGGTTTTTACAGTATAATTATGCCAGTGACTAAATCATATATTAAGGTCGAACCACCTGAAAACATGATGTGCTGTGTCCATTTTAACTTTCAATTCAATGGCTCTTTTCACTGATTCTAACCATCCTAGAAAGTGATTGACTGAATCAGGAGACATATTTGTATTGATAAACCTCAGATCATTTTTCAAACATCTTTTTTCCTGTCAAAACATTAGAACAACAAAGCACAAACACATTACAGTAAAGCAAAAATTAATTAGATATCTTTGATGGGATTTTTTGAAATAATATTGGAACTTGGAACTACACTCAAAAGTATAAGAACAGTCTATCACTAGATGATTTCAGGTGTTGTGCCAAGGTACTTACCCCCGATAGGAAGTGTATCCCCTGTCCACGGGAGCGCGCACGTCAAGCGCTATAAGGATGGAATTTTACGGTATAAAATGGCAAATACTATTATGCATATTGTTGTATGGATGAGTGAGTGTTATCTTATTTCAGTTTTGTTTTGTTTGAGAGTACAAAATGTATCTATCAAAATAAACAAGTCCGTTTTTTGAAATTCTTGAAGTTGTCGAACTGTCGTCATTTATTACACTGTGTAGCGCCGTGAAGAAAAGCTCTTCCAAAGGATCTATACTCTTCACAAGTAATGCTTTATCTCTCTTCATACCATGGTCATACGCTGAGCTTTGACTGCTCTTTGGGATACTTTTTCTTCGATTAGCCTGCTACTGCAATGTACGATCATCCGGAAGTTGTGTCCACACTTTCAAAATAATAGCACGTATCCATGAAAAACGTGAGGACTCGACCTAAAAGTAAGACAACTCCAAACACAAGCTTGTAAACAATTGTATTTTTTGAGACACAGTTTGAACACTAACTTTAAAGCTCTGCCAGCACAATGGTAATAATAATAATAATAATAATAATAATATCACTGCTGCATTTTAGTATATTACTCGCACTATTACGACTGCATTTTTCACTGGAAATGTTATTCATAAGAAATTAAAGACAGCCTTATCAATGGTATTTTTAATTCCACGTTTTCTTTGCATATATAAACCTGGCAACCGTTTGATGTGCATTTTTACCACCCCTGAAAATGAAAAATGAAAAAAAAAAAAAAATATTGGTGCAGTTCATTAGCTATGTTTCATTTGCTATGTTTTGTTTTTCATCAGAATATGCAGATTAACCACAGTTCAATTCAGGCTCACAGAAAAATTATTGAAGGGGATGCAGATAATTACAACCATATTTTTTAACCTGCAAAAACTGTGTCCCTCTTCCTGCTTGGCCATGTCAAACCATGAACTACATTCAGAACCATTTTTATGGTTATTTCATGGTCATTTCTAATAAAGCCTAAAACAATGGAGAGTTTGCACAGGTAAACTCTATTTGATCCTAAGATACAAGGGGGGTACAAATTATTTCAGACCATATCTTGCCTGCAAAAATCTGTACCCCCCTTCAGAATGGTCAAATCATTAGCTACAATCATAACATTTATTTTGTGGTCATTTCTGATCAAGCCTGATAATACTGGAGACTTTGAATGGACTAGCTCATTTCTATCCTAAGTTACGGGGGGGTACAAATTATTTCAGACCATATCTGGCCTGCCTGCAAAAATCTGTACCCCCCTTCAGAATGGTCAAATCTTTAACTACCATCCTAACATTTATTTTGTGGTCATTTCTGATCAAGCCTGATAATACTGGAGACTTTGAATGGACTAGCTCATTTTTATCCTAAGTTACGGGGGGGTACAAATTATTTCAGACCATATCTGGCCTGCCTGCAAAAATCTGTATCCCCCCTTCAAACGGGTCAAATCATTAACTACCATCCTAACATTTATTTTGTGGTCATTTCTGATCAAGCCTGATAATACTGGAGACCAAACATTTTTCTCAGAATAACAAGAGAAAGACTTACAAAAAGAAAAATACCAAGACCAGTAGGCACATTGTGTTTAATTTTGGCTAAGGTATTGTATAGCCACCTGAAAAGGATCAAATATTTATTCTATGGAAAGGACAATGAACAATGAACATTTTCTACTTGGGGTGGGTTGTGAAGTTACAGACATTTTCTTTACAAACTAAAAGTTGAAATAAATTAAGTGAAGAAAAAAAAACTTCAATGAAAACAACACTCTCACTGTACATGAACATAACTTAAAAGCAACAGAACACATTTCCTGAACTATATACATGAGGCACTGTTAATTATCACACACACGCAACACACGGGAAGACTTGGTCTATTGGTGGACCTTCGACGCAGACATGATGGAACCACCTCAAACAGGCCTCACACTGAATCTGGAAAACAATTTGCATGCATGAAATAGGTTGTCCTTCTTTTCTACAATAAATTGCAATTTTTATTTGATGACACATTCTCTCACCCAGTTGATTTCTGTCTCTCGCTCTTCTTCCCCACAGGAAAAGCATATGTCTGTCAGGTCATCTAAAACAAAGAAAATAGTATTTTTTGGTCACCATTGTCTATTTATTCAGATTTCCATACTTGTAGTGTAATCACAGAGTTGTTTGAGAATGTTTATTTCTTAAAAGGAAAATTCATTGGATAACAATTTACTATTTTATATATTATTTACCAGTCTCAAGGAGGAGTGTGACTGCGATTTTCATCCTGTGTGTGTGTTGATGTCTTGTTTTGTCGATGGGAAATCTACAGTTTGTTTTTCCAACAGTTTTTCTGCAAACTGAAAAGACAAATTTTTAGAGCTGTAAGCTTAGGTTTAAAAGTTCATTCATGCACAGCATAAATCAGAGCCATAAATCTAGTGTCAGTAAATAACTTTTGGTGTTAAAGTGTAAATTAACACTTAAAATTATATCTTGGTTGACATTCTTTAATATTACAACACAGTAATGAATAGACAAGGGCACAGTTTCAAATACACCAAAAAACATACTTTCAAAACAAAGACTCCACATGAGGTAACGTCTGGCTGGTTTGGATGTGGGACAGTATCACACTTCCACCTTGAGACTTGGCAGCCCTTGTTCCGCATGAAGGCTCTAAATAAAGATAAGATTAATATTAATAATAACATGGAAATATTTTAAGTTCGGATAGCAGTTTGGTGTTATCAGTTTTTACAGCATAGATTTTTTCAATTACTTTTGAATAATCATCTATTCATGCTTACTTTCAAGCTGAAATGTTAACAAGCATTCATTACCTTGTTGTTTCCAAACATCTTTGGATGCCTTGCTTCGACTCCCCCATTGGATCAAGGAACAGGGATTTTTTTTTCATGTGGGTAGATTACCTAAAAATTATTACAATGAAAAAAGAATATGTTTTCGTTTACTTAATCAAGTGTATGATTATGTATGAAATATGTGCATTTGTATCTATTTGTTCATTTGTTTTATGGTTTGATAGTAAATTATAGATTTTACCGCAAGAGTCCAGTGGTGATGCTCGTTGATAACTCCCACAATTATGTCGTAGTCCAGGGGTTTAATCTAAAATTGAATATGTTTGAGGGAATTAGATTTTCAGGGAACTGTTTTGAATGGTCCAATCATTTACAGCAATTTTATGTAGAGTTTGAGTTATACAAACCTTAAGTCTTTGGGACCTACGATTCCAAATTGCTGTCATTGCAAAAGAATCGATTAATGCTGCCTTCTGGGTGTTCTTTAGATTGTGATCTCTCACAAGGACTGAAAGGTATGCATTTATTGACTGGGGAAAAAATGCAAAAAGAAAAAAGCTAATTAAACTGATTGCAATGAAATGTACATCTTTATACACACGTGGACAAAATTGTTGGTACCCCTCAGTTAAAGAAGGCAAAACCCACAATTCTCACTGAAATCACTTGAAACTCACAAAAGTAACAATAAATAAAAATTTATTGAAAATTAAATAATCAAAAACAGCCATTACTTTTGAATTGTTGATTAACATAATTATTTAAAAAAACAAACTAATGAAATAGGGCTGGACAAAAATGATGGTACCCATAACTTAATATTTTGTTGCACAACCTTTTGAGGCAATCACTGCGATTAAACGATTTCTGTATTTGTCAATGAGCGTTCTGCAGCTGTCAACAGGTATTTTGGCCCACTCCTCATGAGCAAACAGCTCCAGTTGTCTCAGGTTTGATGGGTGTCTTCTCCAAATGGCATGTTTCAGCTCCTTCCACATATGTTCAATGGGATTCAGATCTGGGCTCATAGAAGGCCACTTTAGAATAGTCCAACGCTTTTCTCTCAGCCATTCTTGGGTGTTTTTGGCTGTGTGTTTTGGATCGTTGTCCTGTTGGAAGACCCATGACCTGCGACTGAGACCAAGCTTTCTGACACTAGGCAGCACATTTCTCTCCAGAATGCCTTGATAGTCTTCAGATTTCATCGTACCTTGCACACTTTCAAGACACCCTGTGCCAGATGCAGCAAAGCAGCCCCAAAACATTACTGAGCCTCCTCCATGTTTCACCGTAGGGACAGTGTTCTTTTCTTCGTATGCTTGGTTTTTGAGTCTATGAACATAGAGTTGATGTGCCTTACCAAAAAGCTCCAGTTTGGTCTCATCTGTCCAAAGGACATTCTCCCAGAAGCTTTGTGGCTTGTCAACATGCATTTTTGCAAATTCCAGTCTCGCTTTTTTATGAGTTTTTTTCAGCAGTGGTGTCCTCCTTGGTCGTCTCCCATGAAGTCCACTTTGGCTCAAACGACGACGAATGGTGCGATCTGACACTGATGTACCTTGGCCTTGGAGTTCACCTTTAATTTCTTTGGAGGTTGCTCTGGGCTCTTTGGATACAATTCCAACGATCCGTCTCTTCAATTTGTCATCAATTTTCCTCTTGCGGCCACGTCCAGGGAGGTTGGCTACTGTCCCGTGGGTCTTGAACTTCTGAATAATATGAGCCACTGTTGTCACAGGAACTTCAAGCTGTTTAGAGATGGTCTTATAGCCTTTACCTTTAAGATGTTTGTCTATAATTTTTTTTCGGATGTCCTGGGACAATTCTCTCCTTCGCTTTCTGTTGTCCATGTTCAGTGTGGTACACACCTTTTCACCAAACAGCAGGGTGACTACTTGTCTCCCTTTAAATAGGCAGACTGACTGATTATGAGTTTGGAAACACCTGTGATGTCAATTAAATGACACACCTGAGTTAATCATGTCACTCTGGTCAAATAGTTTTCAATCTTTTATAGAGGTACCATCATTTTTGTCCAGGCCTGTTTCATTAGTTTGTTTTTTTAAATAATTATGTTAATCAACAATTCAAAAGTAATGGCTGTTTTTGATTATTTAATTTTCAATAAATTTTTATTTATTGTTACTTTTGTGAGTTTCAAGTGATTTCAGTGAGAATTGTGGGTTTTTCCTTCTTTAACTGAGGGGTACCAACAATTTTGTCCACGTGTGTAGCTGACATAAAAAAGAGTTAAATTTTATATTTGCTAAAAAAATTTCAAGATTATTTTACCTCACTTTCCAACTCCATGTCTGCAACAACTCGCTGTATGTCCCAGTAGAACAGCTTGTAGGCTCCAATCTTAGACAGAACCACATGAAAATCCTGTCCTGCCAAGGCATCCTGTACATCTGCCCAAAAGAAAGTGAGTAATAAGATTAAGGGTCAACCTAGCCCAAAATATAAACATTGAATATTACACAAATTGTTGTTTTCAGAGAAATCATTTAAAGTCCAAGTGTTTGATTAATATTTGAAAGAAATCTTACATTTCTTTGCAACAGCCTCTGTATATTCTGGAAATCCAGTGTATTCTGGGGCTGAGGATGGTGCAGCTGTTGCTGAGGATGTGGATGAGGATGGTGCAGCTGGGGCTGAGGATGCTGCAGCTGGGGCTGAGGATGCTGCAGCTGGGGCTGAGGATGCTGCAGCTGGGGCTGAGGATGCTGCAGCTGGGGCTGATGATGCTGCAGCTGGGGCTGATGATGCTGCAGCTGGGGCTGATGATGCTGATGATGCTGCAGCTGGGGCTGAGGATGGTGCAGCTGGGGCTGAGGATGGTGCAGCTGGGGCTGAGGATGGTGCAGCTGGGGCTGAGGATGGTGCAGCTGGGGCTGAGGATGCTGCAGCTGGGGCTGAGGATGCTGCAGCTGGGGCTGAGGATGCTGCAGCTGGGGCTGAGGATGCTGCAGCTGGGGCTGAGGATGCTGCAGCTGGGGCTGAGGATGCTGCAGCTGGGGCTGAGGATGCTGCAGCTGGGGCTGAGGATGCTGCAGCTGGGGCTGAGGATGGTGCAGCTGTTGCTGAGGATGGTGCAGCTGTTGCTGAGGATGGTGCAGCTGTTGCTGAGGATGGGGCTGAGGATGGTGCAGCTGTTGCTGAGGATGGGGCTGAGGATGGTGCAGCTGTTGCTGAGGATGGGGCAGCTGTTGCTGAGGATGGTGCAGCTGTTGCTGAGGATGGTGCAGCTGTTGCTGAGGATGGTGCAGCTGTTGCTGAGGATGGTGCAGCTGTTGCTGAGGATGGTGCAGCTGTTGCTGAGGATGGTGCAGCTGTTGCTGAGGATGGGGCTGAGGATGGTGCAGCTGTTGCTGAGGATGGGGCTGAGGATGGTGCAGCTGTTGCTGAGGATGGTGCAGCTGTTGCTGAGGATGGGGCTGAGGATGGTGCAGCTGTTGCTGAGGATGGTGCAGCTTTTGCTGAGGATGGGGATGAGGATGCTGCAGCTGGGGCTGAGGATTTTATTTTTGTACCCCAGTGGGGCACTCTGGGGGCATCTTCGACAGTTAACTTTAGCTGATCCACATTTATCTTTCTGAAAATGGACCCTTTTTCATCCTTCAGGTCCACACTTTTGCCCTGGATAGCCAAAATTGTAAAGGGACCTAAAAAGTTGGCTTCCAACTTTCCTCCTTTTCGCTGTTGGCTCCGAATGTTTTCCCGATAGACTTTATCCCCAACTTTGAAGTCTGGTGAAACGTGGCTTGTTTTGCCTTTTACTTTTGCATGGCCTTTGGCAAGATTGCCCCTTACAGCCTCCATTAGCTCCTGCTGGTGGTTGATGTCCTGTGACAGATCTTCCTGGCCCACCACAGCTTCCACAGTGGCATCAACCTTTGAGTTAAAAGAGATTGCTTTCCGTCAGAGTTAATTCTTAGAACCCCTGGATCCCCCAACTGGGGGACATTTAGAGTCAGCTGGCAAACACATAGTAATATAATGCTCTAATTACAAAGGAACATAGTGATGTTGTATATCAAATTAAACAGCAGAACCTGGGCTACAGGACTATATAAGCCATTTTTACTAAAGTTTCTCAAATTTTGTTCTATTTTATAATATTAAAGTCAGTCTTTGCAGAGATAATGTTTTTATGCTGTTTTATGGTCTGATGAAGGTTTAGAGCTTCAGCTGCATCATTTTTAAAGGGATATTTATCCTTAAACTTTTTTTTTCCAGGCAAACCTAAATTTTATTTAATATGAATGTGTGCCATTTTCATTTACTCTTCACCAGTATCACATATGCTCGTATAAGCAACTTTCAACAAATCTCAAAAGTGTTCCCTTTACTATGACACCAAAACTATTCAAATAGAGCTTGTGGTTTCAGAGATATATCCATTTTTAGTACGAGTATGCAACTTTTGAGCTGAAAACTAATAAATAGGGTCAGGGTTTTAAAATCAAAGGGAGTTTTCCATCTCTCTTAATAGTACCTTCCCTTAGTAAATGTCATTGATGGAAGTTGTGACCATAAACATACCATGTAGTGTTCTGGAATCTGAGAAGGATACCGCGCTTCTCGACCAAACATCAAATAGTAGGGGGAGTATTTTGTTGTCATCTGTTTCTTCGTTCGAAGACCAAACATGACCGCATCAAGGAACTCATCCCATTTGTCCGGTCTCTCCCCCACCAGTTTGCTGAGGGCTCTGAGAACAACAATGAGACATTTAAAATACTGTCATCATAATAATGACAACAACAACTATATCTGATAGGAGTTATATTTCTCCATATAAAAGCTCAGTGGAGCACCATGTAAGAAATAAAAATTAACACATTTTCAAGTACAACATTTTTTAAGTTAATAAACTTTTAGTTTGATGGGGTTTTTTTTAAATCAAAAGTTACACTCTTTCATTGAATATTATGTGTTTATTAGTTAAACCTTTCCAAATTAATGTGGGTTGAGTCTTTTATTCCATCTCTAAATACAGGGATATAGTTGAGACATAGCACAACGGGTGCTGTAAAGCAAATTAAAGTTTCATAGTATGCAGCTGTCAACAGGCTCGCAAGGTGGCAAGTTAAGTGGTCTAGTAAAAAAAGCATTCACCTCTGAACTGTCCCATTCATCTTTTCAACCAAACCATTTGTCTGGGGGTGGTAAGGTGAACATAGGCTTCGCTTTATTCCAAGTAATTCACATAGTCTTGAATTGATCTAAAGAAAAACAGAGAAAAATAAGGACAATATTCTTTTTTTTTTTTTGCATGTTCATAACTTCCCTAAAATAGGAAGATATAAGAAACAAAAAACAAAATAATGCCATATTCTGTAAAGTGAACCATAATAGTGTAACAGTTGCTTAAAAAAGTAACATGCAGCATTAATGTTGGCAATTTGTTATATACTACTCACGGCATTGACAAATTCTTTCCCTTGGTCAGTCAGAATTCTTTTCGGAGACTCGAACTGGTGCACAAATTTGATGATGCACTGCGACACCTCACTTGCTGCCTTTGACTTCAAAGGATAAGCCTGGGGCCATTTTGTGAAATAATCGATCATTACACAAATGTATTGATGCCCACTCTCTGTTTGTGTCAATTTACCAATGAGGTCCATCCCCATCAATTCAAATGGTTCAGTAACCTAAAATACAGTAAAAAGAAAAGTTCCCATTAAAATTGTGTTCTCCTAGTATCTGCTTACTTTCCATGTCCCGCACTGTCTTTTTTCAAATGCAAAATAGATAAATGTATTAACATAAAACTTTTCAACAAACTGCCAGTCCCTCCAAACACTTAATTTTCTGTGGCTTAGTTTTATTTAAAACTTGTCAAAATACAATCACTGTCAAGGTTTGCAACCCAAAAACTAACAAAAAACAAGGTGGAGAACCCAAGAACAGATTAAACACAAAAGGCTTTACTTTAAACTAACAAAAAAGGATCCAAAAGAGTTCAAAATACAAAACAAAATCTTTTACAAAGTAACAAATCAAAGTAGTCACTGAGAAGCTCAAACCAAAGTACAAACTCACAAGAGAACGGTGGAGAGAACACTGGAGACATAGCGACAAGGAAAACTAATGACCCAACAAAGACAACAGAGAACACAGGGAACTAAAGACACTGGGGAAACATCAAGCACAGGTGAGACAATCACACAGGCGGAGGGAATCATCATCAGAGGCACACAGAAGGGAGGGCAGGAAAACACCACAAGAAACGCAGGGGTTTCAAAATAAAACAGGAAACACACAACATGAACACAAAATGGTTAATTTCACAAAAAAACAGGAACAAGAGTCAAAGCAGCATAAAGGCAACACAAGAAGTCTAAACATGGAACACAATATAAAATAATTGAAGAATTCAAAACAAGGTGAATCATAACAATAACTTGGATAACAAACCTTTATTGGTGTGTATTCAGCTGGCTTCTTAATGGAGATGCCACTTGCCTGGCAGGCAGAACACTGGGAAACCTGATGATTAAAAATGATGTTGATATGACAGTTTATTAAAAAGCACATGCACTGTCGTGAAAAAAGGGTTGATCTTGTCCTTTAATTTTTCACACTTGAATAATACATCATTTTTTATTTTTTTAACTTACCCACTTATTTATGTCCACTGACATCCCTGGCCAGTAAAACCTCATGGATATGGCATCCCTAGTTTTAGTTTGGCCGCAGTGGGCCCCAGTCGGGCTGGCATGGAAATTGTCAAAGATGTTGTTTGCCTCCTCTGCCCCTGAGACAACTTTTGTCCTGCGAGCTTTAGCAGTGCCCTTGTGACGCCAGTAGTACAGTTTGTCTTCTAAACAGAAGCATCAATCAATCAATCAATCAATCAATCAATCCTTATCTTAGATTAGGATTAAATGTTAATTTATAGGCAAAATTTTTCATATATATATATATATATATATATATATATATATATATATATATATATATTATATATACTGCAGAGATCTACAGCTGAGGTGGGAGAGTCTGTCCATAGGACAACAATCAGTCGTACACTGCACAAATCTGGCCTTTATGGGAGAGTGGCAAGAAGAAAGCCATTTCTCAAAGATATCCATAAAAAGTCTCGTTTGAAATTTGCCACAAGCCACCTGGGAGACACACCAAACATGTGGAAGAAGGTGCTCTGGTCAGATGAAACCAAAATCCAACTTTTTGGCCACAATGCAAAACGATATGTTTGGCGTAAAAGCAACACAGCTCATCACCCTGAACACACCATCCCCACTGTCAAACATGGTGGTGGCAGCCTCATGGTTTGGGCCTGCTTTTCTTCAGCAGGGACAGGGAAGATGGTTCAAATTGATGGGAAGATGAATGGAGACAAATACAGGACCATGCTGGAAGAAAACCTGTTGGAGTCTGCAAAAGACCTGAGACTGGGACGGAGATTTATCTTCCAACAGGACAATGATCCAAAACATAAAGCCAAATCTACAATGGAATGGTTCACAAATAAACGTATCCAGGTGTTAGAATGGCCAAGTCAAAGTCCAGACCTGAATCCAATGGAGAATCTGTGAGCAGAGCTGAAGACTGCTGTTCACAAACGCTCTCCATCCAACCTCACTGAGCTCAAGCTGTTTTGCAAGGAAGAATGGGCAAGAATTTCAGTTTCTCCATGTGCAAAACTGATAGAGACATACCCCAAGCGACTTGCAGCTGTAATTGCAGCAAAAGGTGGCGCTACAAAGTATTAATGCAAGGGGGCTGAATAATATTGCACGCCCCACTTTTCAGGTTTTTATTTGTTAGAAAAGTTTAAAATATCCAATAATTTCATTCCACTTCACGATTGTGTCCCACTTGTTGTTGATTCTTGACAAAAAATTAAAATTTTATATCTTTATGCTTGAAGCCTGAAATGTGGCGAAAGGTTGAAAAGTTCAAGGGGGCCGAATATTTTCACAAGGCACTGTATATATATTTATATATATATAAATTTTTGAAGGGGAAAAATTATTGAAGGGGATGCAGATAATTACAACCATATTTTTTAACCTGCAAAAACTGTGTCCCTCTTCCTGCTTGGCCATGTCAAACCATGAACTACCCTCAGAACCATTTTTATGGTTATTTCATGGTCATTTCTAATAAAGCCTAAAACAATGGAGAGTTTGCACAGGTAAACTCTATTTGATCCTAAGATACAAGGGGGTACAAATTATTTCAGACCATATCTTGCCTGCAAAAATCTGTACCCCCTTCAGAATGGTCAAATCATTAACTACAATCATAACATTTATTTTGTGGTCATTTCTGATCAAGCCTGATAATACTGGAGACTTTGAATGGACTAGCTCATTTCTATCCTAAGTTACAGGGGGGTACAAATTATTTCAGACCATATCTGGCCTGCCTGCAAAAATCTGTATCCCCCCTTCAAACGGGTCAAAGATACCGAATGATATGAGTTTTCTATCCTAGGTAGTGAACAAAATAAAAAATTGTGAAAAACAATAAAATGAGAGTTCAGGGTTTGTGCATAATGTGCATTAAAAATATGCAAAGAAGTGAGCAAACCTGTACACACTCTCCAGTATTATCAGGCTTGATCAGAAATGACCACAAAATAAATGTTAGGATGGTAGTTAATGATTTGACCCGTTTGAAGGGGGGATACAGATTTTTGCAGGCAGGCCAGATATGGTCTGAAATAATTTGTACCCCCCTGTAACTTAGGATAGAAATGAGCTAGTCCAGTCAAAGTCTCCAATATTATCAGGCTTGATCAGAAATGACCGCAAAATAAATGTTAGGATGGTAGTTAAAGATTTGACCCGTTTGAAGGGGGGATACAGATTTTTGCAGGCAGGCCAGATATGGTCTGAAATAATTTGTACCCCCCTGTAACTTAGGATAGAAATGAGCTAGTCCATTCAAAGTCTCCAATATTATCAGGCTTGATCAGAAATGACCGCAAAATAAATGTTAGGATGGTAGTTAATGATTTGACCATTCTGAAGGGGGGTACAGATTTTTGCAGGCAAGATATGGTCTGAAATAATTTGTACCCCCCTTGTATCTTAGGATCAAATAGAGTTTACCTGTGCAAACTCTCCATTGTTTTAGGCTTTATTAGAAATGACCATGAAATAACCATAAAAATGGTTCTGAATGTAGTTCATGGTTTGACATGGCCAAGCAGGAAGAGGGACACAGTTTTGCAGGTTAAAAAATATGGTTGTAATTATCTGCTTCCCCTTCAATAATTTTTCTGTGAGCCTGAATTGAACTGTGGTTAATCTGCATATTCTGATGAAAAACAAAACATAGCAAATGAAACATAGCTAATGAACTGCACCAATATTATTATTTTTTTTTTCATTTTTCATTTTCAGGGGTGGTAAAAATGCACATCAAACGGTTGCCAGGTTTATATATGCAAAGAAAACGTGGAATTAGAAATACCATTGATAAGGCTGTCTTTAATTTCTTATGAATAACATTTCCAGTGAAAAATGCAGTCGTAATAGTGCGAGTAATATACTAAAATGCAGCAGTGATGTTATTATTATTATTATTATTATTATTATTATTATTATTACCATTGTGCTGGCAGAGCTTTAAAGTTAGTGTTCAAACTGTGTCTCAAAAAATACAATTGTTTACAAGCTTGTGTTTGGAGTTGTCTTACTTTTAGGTCGAGTCCTCACGTTTTCATGGATACGTGCTATTATTTTGAAAGTGTGGACACAACTTCCGGATGATCGTACATTGCAGTAGCAGGCTAATCGAAGAAAAAGTATCCCAAAGAACAGTCAAAGCTCAGCGTATGACCATGGTATGAAGAGAGATAAAGCATTACTTGTGAAGAGTATAGATCCTTGGAAGAGCTTTTCTTCACGGCGCTACACAGTGTAATAAATGACGACAGTTCGACAACTTCAAGAATTTCAAAAAACGGACTTGTTTATTTTGATAGATACATTTTGTACTCTCAAACAAAACAAAACTGAAATAAGATAACACTCACTCATCCATACAACAATATGCATAATAGTATTTGCCATTTTATACCGTAAAATTCCATCCTTATAGCGCTTGACGTGCGCGCTCCCGTGGACAGGGGATACACTTCCTATCGGGGGTAAGTAACACCGGGATTAACCCAACTAACCAACTTCAGCCCCCCCCCACCCCATTGACACCACTGACGAGCTAAGAGACGAGCGGGCGGATGGATGTTCGCTCACAGCGCCCAGCAGAGTTCATAGTTATCTCAACAAGTTGCAAACTATTTCAACTCCGATAAATAACTCACTACTCCCTTTCCTTCTCTCTCTGGTGGAAATAAAGCCGTGTCACGGCGGGACTCGCGCTTAAATTGAAAGGAAACTCCGGTGGAGGACTGCACGTGCAACTACGCACCGCATCACGCGAAAAATATCCCGAATATAAATGAGACGAGCGGGCGGATGAATGTTCACTCACAGCGCCCAGCAGAGTTTCATAGTTAACTCAACAAGTTGCAAACTATTTCAACTCCGATAAATAACTCACTACTCACTTCCCTTCTCTCTCTGGTGGAAATAAAGCCGTGTCACGGCGGGACTCGCGCTTAAATTTGAAAGGAAACTCTGGTGGAGGACTGCGCGTGCAACTACGCCCCGTATCACGCGAAAAATATCCCGAATATAAATGAGTAGCCGGCTTTTTAAGCGGCAGCCAGCACTTATGGAAAGCCCTGATCATTGAAACTTACCTGCAGTCGTGTTCAAGGTTGACAGCAGCGGCGGCAGCGCCAGCACCAGCACATTCAAATGTTCTCTTCAAGTAGATGGCAGCCAGAAGAAAGTCCCATAATTCCTTGTTTCGCTCAGTCAAAAACGCGGTTCGAAGCATGCGCAATTTGGAGCACAGGACTCACGGTTTTGGGGTGTATTTTACTGTATTTTTCTATGCTATAGTTGTTAACGTTAACAAATGGGTAAGAAGTGTATAATTTACCCATTGCGTTATAATTCCATAGCTCACTGCAATATTCAGGTAAATGTATATGGCTTGGATTGATTTTATTTACCACTCTCCAGAATCACTTTTTTAAGTGCGTCTTCGATATCAACAAAAACGTATCTCCATTTGAATTATGAAAGCTCAACCTATATATATGTGTTTTCCAACAAAAAACTGACATATTTCATTCATACATTACAGCGCTCATCAGCCTCTCACACACCAGCAGCACACACACACGCAGACAGACGCAGACAGACGGAGCTGAGACAGAGCTGCAGAGACACAGACGCAACCGCCGGCACAAAAAATCATTCAAATTAAATGCAACCATTCAACCCAAAATCAAACAAATCCACAAAATAAAACACATAGGCCTATCCAACATCACCCAAACACACAATCAGCATCCGATCCCGGAATCAAATCATTCACACATATCCTAAGAAGCATGCTTTCAGCCGCACCTTTTCTCTTCTTCTCTTTTCTCTTTTTCTCTCTTTTTCCTTATTACCTAAATTTGGGCTACCATGGAGCATAAACAACTCAGTCAAAAAGCTACTTTAGGAAACCATACGTCTACGGCCGGAACTTTAAAGCGCTTTATCTATGACTTAAGTAAATCTACACCCCCAGTTCCCTTTCTCTTTTATGGAACTGACCTACTACATGTGCTCACATGTAATAGGTTTTTCGGCCAGTATACTAAACTGCGTCTAAGAGGGCTTTTAATCCAGATTTGCGGCTTTCTATCCTATTTCCTTTATTTCCTTTAGACCTCTTATTCTCTTCTCATTTCATCCCTTCTTCTCTATATTTTAGTTCGCCAATTGACCTTTGGGCCCCAAAGGTAAATCTACTCTATCCTCTTTTATTTTTAAACGCCAATTTTGACTACTCAGCCAACGTTCACATAAAGCGTCTAACTCCCTCATGTCTTACCGTTAACAAGATTCAGGCCTGTCCTGTTACACTTGCATGGTCTTTTAGCTTGCTCCATTGTTACTTGTTCTGCTATTCTACATTTAACCATTTCACTCTAACATCTATTTCTCTTTCTTCAACTTTTATTCTCTTATCCCAACCTTTTTCTATCTACTCTATTCTATTCCCCACATTTTTATGCGCAATAAACCCCAATTTAGACCGAACATCGCTCCAAACACCCATGCACCACATGACACCAGCGCACTGAATTCTTGACTGTGCAGCGTGTCAGCAACAACCCCACAGCACCCATGAGCAAATCAATCATCCCAAATAAAGTGAGAACCAGCTCACCCGACGTCGTATCAGGACGGAGAAAAGCGACCAAGGGGCTGCCGGCTGTCGAAGAACGCCACTTCTGATCCTGTTCGTGACGCCAAATTTGTCGTTGTTTCTCTCTCTGGTGTCCATGATGTGCAGGTGAAGGAGAAAATGTTCGTGACACTGACTTTCTTTAAAAGTATTTTATTAAAAGAAAGAGCAGCATCAGTACAGACAGAACCTGCCTGGAAGGAGCCGGCCAATTGAATCCTCCTTGCTTGACAATAGCCAGCGATCACTTTTATAGGTTTTCAACATATAGGAGGGGTTAAAACAAATGTTCTTTATTGCCTACCATATGGGGAAAGCAGAGAGCATCCCCAAACAAATCCCCCTTGTCTACAACAGCTGAAGAATCCCTAAATCAGTATTTTGGACAGAAGAACCCTCATAAAAACACCTCCAGCAGGGCTCTGTAAACAGGAGAACACTTTCCCATGGCATGGGTTGAATATAATGCAGATTCCATCTGTGGTCAGAGACACCAGAGCAGACACTACATATAACAAGCAACTCATATCAAATACTAGAACAAACAAAACAGATTCTATACTACTAACTTATTAAGTAATACATGTAACAGATCAGATACCACACCCAGTTTCTCAATTTCTTTTTATTATTGCTACAGAAATGCTCACTATTTTTACAGGAACTGGAACATTGCTCCCTTAGGTGTGTTGGGCAAACTCATAATCATTAGCCAGTTAGTGGACAATGTGGCTGTTTTAAAGAAACAGTTAACTGAGGTTCCAAAGATTATACATGTTGAAACTTGTTCCTTTGTGTGAGTCAAGGATCACACATTGTTACAAAACCTTCCACTTTATTAGCTAACTCATAAACAACAGCATAGCATCCAGAGACGACATGTTGGTCACCTGACAACCTCGGACCGCGCACACCATAGTGTGTGATGATTGGCTGAGCTGCAACAAACAGATACACAAGTACGGTGGCTCACTGCAGACAAACTTGACAGTCATTTAGTCAAATGATCTACATCCTTTCCCTTTAGCTCACATCTCATATACTAAACAGCAATGACAAACTTCAGGTGTGTATTTACGACACAGACTTTTCAAGTAAACAAGAAAGCTTGAAAACTGTAATAGAAAAACAATTTCAAAGTGGATAAACATATCACTTTAACAGCTAAGTACTTGTATCACTAACAAACAGTGCATTATCAAGTGCATAGATGAAATGTAGTGCAATTGTTCAATACACATAACTTTTCAAAATACTGGTAACCACGTAAAACATACTGTGCACAAAACATTATTTCCTCCTTCATTACAGGTATCTTGGGTTGGGTTTACAGATGCGACCTGAACGTGTTGTGTACTGAGCATTTCTGTTCTCAGCGGGGAGGTTTGTGATAGGTTTGGACTGTAAAGGGGACATACCATGTGAGTGTATGGGGTTTGGCTCAGGTGCATGTGTTGTAGGAGGAATACAGTCCATTGTGGAAGAGCCAGTGTCCTGGGAGTCTGGTTCCTCTGTTTGGAGCGGTGATGGTGAGACTCCGCAACAGGGAGAATGTGACGGCGGTTTCTCCTATATGTTTTCCCATTAAACTGGATGATGTAGGAGCGAGGCTCTTTACCTATCTCTTTGACAGTCCCTAGCTTGTCATATCCTGTTGGGGTCTGCATTCGGACCACTTGTCCTTCTGCCAGAGGCTGCAGTGGGCGGCTTGACTTGTCATAGTAGCGCTTTAAAGTGGCTTTTTTGTTGAGTAGTTGGGCGTGGACTTGTTGGGTGTCCCTTACAGTCGGTTCCAGTAGTTTAGTACATATAGGGATTGCTGCACGTGTCTGTCGTGACATCAGGCGTTCAGCAGGTGAACCCAATGTTGGGTCACGGGGAATGTTTCTCAAATTCAGTAGGTTAAGAAAGACGTCAGTTTTGTCTCTGTTGAGATTTTTCCATCAGCTGCTTAGCACTACGTACTGCTCTTTCGGCTAGGCCGTTTGACTGGGGAAAGTCAGGGCTGCTGGTGGTGTGGACAAAATCCCATTGTTTGGCAAAGTCTTTAAATTGCTGACAGGTGTATTGTCTAGCATTGTCAGAAATGGACTGTGTGTGGTGTTCCATGAACTGAGAAATGTCTTTTCAGTTTCGTGATCACAGATGTTGCTGTCAGGTCACGAAGGAGTCGATTTCAAACCATCCAGAATATGAATCCACAAGCACCTGATAGTGTTGGCCATGCCATTCAAAAATGTCTGTAGCCACCGTTGGACCATGGGATATCTGGAACTGTGTGAGGGTGGAGAGGTTCCTTTTGTTGATGAGGCTTTGTGCTGTGCACACGGCACACGACAGCAATTCTGTGGTGATGTCGTTGATAGTGAAGGCCAGAAAATTACGCTTCTCGCTCTGCGTTTGGTCGCTTCTATGCCTGGGACCTTTGTGTACAATGTTTATGTATTCCTTAACGCCAGAGACAAGGGGGATAACTGCCTTATGGCCTTTTATCACAATTCCATCCTCCACTGTTAGTTCGTCTCTGTAGGGAAAGAAGGATTCAATAGCAGGCTGCCAGCTGGTTTTGTCTGGTGGGCCATCCTTTCTGGATAACTGCACTGAGGATCTGCAGTGTCTCCATCCTCTGCTGTCGTGCTTTCTGAGTTCCTCCAGACGGGCTGTGGAAGAATATAACTCACAGACATGACTGAAAAAGCATCCAACTTTCAGCTGGGGCTCTGGGTAGGCATGTGTGTTTGGAGCTCTTCGAAAGAGGTCTCGCTACATACAGATGTTTTCTACCTTTTTGTACACCAAGCTGTTCGTAGCTCTGCAGCTGGAGTAACATTCCTCTGAAGGCGGGCAGGTGCTGCATGAATGGGCATTCTGGAATAGTCACCAGAGGCTGGTGGTTCACGTTGGTTCCACCAATTATGGGCTTTCCGTACACATAGTGTTTGAATTTTGTGCATGCAAACACGACAGCCAAAAGTTCCTTCTCTATTTGAGTATCGTGTTTCAGTCTCAGTGAGGATGCGAGATGCAAAAGCAACAGGTTTGCCATTTTGCATGCAAGCGGCTCCAAGTCCATAGCATGATGCATCGCAGGTGAGTGTGACCGGCTCTCTGACATCGTAGTAAGCCAGCACGGGTGGGCTAGATAGGCAAGATTTGAGGTGGTCAAATGCCTCCTGATGCTGCTGAAACCAGCACCATGCAGTCTCTTTGTGGGTGAGTTTCCTCAGTGGTGCTGCAATGTCACTGAAGTTTGGAATGTACTTCCCAAGATAATTGACCATGCCAAGGAAGCGTTGCAGTGAAGTAACATCAGTGGGGACTGGCATGTCAGTGATTGCTGCTGTTTTGGATGGGTCCGCTTTCAGACCTTCGCTTGTGAAGATGTGGCCCACATAGCCGACCTGGTCCAAGCGAAATTTGCATTTGTGTGGATTTAGCCTGAGGTTGACCTCTCTTGCTCGTTCAAGCACTATTTTCAAGTTGGCATCGTGTTCAGCTACACTACGTCCACCAACAATGATGTCATCGACAATGACTGCACATGGATAGCCTGCAAACAGGCTGATCCATTGTACGCTGAAACACCTCACTTGCTGAGCTGATACAAAGGGCATGCGAAGAAATCTGTAGCGACCAAAAGGGAGTGCTAAATGTTGTCATCATTGAGGATTTCTTGTCGAGACGTATCTGCCAAAAAGAATTCTTGCGTCTAGCACAGAAAACACTGTTGCCCCCGACATTTGTGCGGCAACCTCCTCAACACTCCGCATTAGGGTGGTGAGGCCTTTTAGTGCTGTGTTAAGGTCTTTGGGGTTAATGCAAAGTCTGATGCTTGTTTGCTTTTTTATGAGCTGCTACCATTGATGAGACCAGCTGTGGGCTCAGTGACTGGAGTTATGACGCAATGTTCTGCATACGATCGAGTTTCAGCTTTGACTCTTTCTTGCATGCCACTGGGATGCGGTGTGCTGGTCTGACTACAGGCTGTATAGCAGGATCCACTGTCATGGAATAGTGACCGCAGTTCTCCAAGCTCATCACTGAAGAGGTCTTTGTACTGTGAGAATGTCTGTGTGCTGAACTCCTTATTGCTCTCTGTGGAAATGTGGTGGACATCAGGGCTCAATTTTACAATTCCATGTTCACACATGCACAGAATCCCAGTAGTGGTGTCACGTCTTATCCACTATGAAGAAAGGCAGAAAATGGTGCTGCTCCTTTAAGAAGCACTTGAGTGTAACTTTGCCCTTTGTCTCTATTTTGTGCCTCCATAAGCGACAAGATTTGTATTTCTTCTGTAGCAAGTCGCTCTCCATTGCTGACCTGGTTGATGTTTTGGAGAGACATCACATTACATTTTGCTCCAGTGTCCACTTTCATTTCAGTGGGTCTGTCATTTATGCATATAGTGGACAAAAGCCTTCATCCTGCTCCTGAGGTTCAGAGTTCACAGAGTCAACATAATTGTCAACTTTAACACCATTAACGTAAAATGGTCTCATCTTCCTTTATTGTAGATTGATCTATTGTCACTTCGTGTACAGGGTGTCTGAAAGTCTTTCTGTCTTGATTTAGACTTGTGCTGACTCGGCGGCATTGACTTGCAGCATTTTTGTAGGTGGTTTTTTCTGCAGTTGTGGCATTGTTGTCCAAAGCAGGACATTTGTCTCTTTTAGCTGTATGACTATTTCGCAGTTGTTGCATTTTGTGATGATCTGAGTGACCTTTGGCTGATACTTCTGTTAGAACTGGCCTTATTACATCAACATTGGTGGCTTGTGTGGCCAGTGTTCTGCTATTTTCCTCAGTCATCTCGTGAATACGACAAATTGAAATGGCTTTTGAAAGTGTTAAATCACTATATCTCTCAACAGAGATTTCCTTAAAGATCACTGTGATGTCACAAAACAATCTGTCACAGATAAGCTCATCAGGCTAGATCTCCAAAGTGACAGCTTTTGGCTTTGATCCTTAAATCACTGATGAAGACTCTATGCTCTCACCTTGCCTTTGATTTCATGAGTGAATTTGTGCCGTTCCATCGTTTTGTTGCTTGAGGGTTGCAGATTTCATTAAACTTCCGTTTCAGGCACTCCGGGTCCTCCCTGGACTCCGCCGGATTATGACGGCTCCGTCCGGCCGGGTGCGCGAACCTCCGCTGCATACACAAACGAGCGCTCTCGTTCAATGGCTTCAGCTCTGCCAGGTTGAGGAGAATATAAGCCCTCGTCTTCGCAGTTTATCGGAGTGTCCGCGCAACAAAATATCATACCCCGCTCAAAAATACGCCAATTCTCGGCAACATCGTCATTAAACACGACGGGGTCCGGTCTGCGAAATCCGTCCCGCATTACGTCGGGGAAAAAACAGCAGGTTGTCCGGCGAAACTGCTACTCACAGGCGAAAAGTCCGTTATTCTTCTGACACCATGTTGAAACTTATTCCTTTGTGTGAGTCAAGGATCACACATTGTTACAAAACCTTCCACTTTATTAGCTAACTCATAAACAACAGCATAGCATCCAGAGACGACATGTTGTCACCTGACAACCTCGGACGCGCACACCATAGTGTGTGATGATTGGCTGAGCTGCAACAAACAGATACACAAGTACGGTGGCTCACTGCAGACAAACTTGACAGTCATTTAGTCAAATGATCTACAATACAAACCATTGATATTTTTTCCAAGGCCTCAGGGCTTAAGCTCAACTAAACAATGTGAACTGATGTCAATCCATCACTTTGAAATAACAACTGCATACAACATTCCTATAAGGTTGGTTGTCAAAATATTTAGGTGTACATATTTCTAAAGATATTACTGAAAGACAAAACAAGAATATTTGGATGGTATTTGATAACTGCCAAGCTAAGCTGAATTTCTGATTATGCAGAGATATCAGTTTACTAGATGGGTTTTTCTGACTAAGATGGAAGGCATTTCAAGATGTACCTATCTCACGCATTCTTTAGTTATTCCTAACAGAGCAAGAAGATTAACCACATTATTTTCAGTTATATTTGGAAAAGAAAAACTCACTTTTATGAAAAAGCTGAAATGACTAAAGATATGAAAATGGAGGTTTACAAGTCATAGACCTCTGCCTCTACTCGCAGCTCTTTCTTTTTATTTTTATTGCTTGCAGATGCACCCTGATGTAACAGGGTGTGTCTGCCCCCAGGCAGCCAAAAGAACAACTGGACACGACACTGTCGCTCTGAGTGGGTGGGGTCAGAGCAGAGGTGGCCGTTGTCATCATAGATATGAAGAGTAGATACGACACACCCCTCAGAGCGGTGTGCCTATGGAGACACAAGGCTAGTCGGGTAAAAATTGCAGTATTTTCCACTGGTGTGTATGAGGCGAAAACAAAAAAAGGAACAATGCGAACATTGCGCTGCATTTAATTGCACACTACGGCGAACATTGGAGACAAGGAAACTTGGAATAACTTTCCATAGGTAAGAATTTTTTTTGGTTCTTTTTCATTGTTAAATCTTGTTCAGTCTATGAGAGCTAACCAGTTAGCCGCTAGCAAAACACTAACGCAAGCCAACAGCTGGACACCAGATGATTATCGGTAGCTGTAGTATCGTAGTACAAGCAGTAGTAGTAATACTAAAAGTACACGCAACAGTAATAGTAATACCAAAAGTTCAAGCAGCAGTAGTAGTATAAATAGCCGTTAGAGTAGTAGTTTTAGTGTCAGCATTTGTACTAGTATTGCACGTTGTAGTTGCTGTGACATTACACACGTGGACAAAATTGTTGGTACCCCTCAGTTAAAGAAGGAAAAACCCACAATTCTCACTGAAATCACTTGAAACTCACAAAAGTAACAATAAATAAAATTTATTGAAAATTAAATAATCAAAAACAGCCATTACTTTTGAATTGTTGATTAACATAATTATTTAAAAAAACAAACTAATGAAACAGGCCTGGACAAAAATGATGGTACCTCTATAAAAGATTGAAAACTATTTGACCAGAGTGACATGATTAACTCAGGTGTGTCATTTAATTGACATCACAGGTGTTTCCAAACTCATAATCAGTCAGTCTGCCTATTTAAAGGGAGACAAGTAGTCACCCTGCTGTTTGGTGAAAAGGTGTGTACCACACTGAACATGGACAACAGAAAGCGAAGGAGAGAATTGTCCCAGGACATCCGAAAAAAATGATAGACAAACATCTTAAAGGTAAAGGCTATAAGACCATCTCTAAACAGCTTGAAGTTCCTGTGACAACAGTGGCTCATATTATTCAGAAGTTCAAGACCCACGGGACAGTAGCCAACCTCCCTGGACGTGGCCGCAAGAGGAAAATTGATGACAAATTGAAGAGACGGATCGTTGGAATTGTATCCAAAGAGCCCAGAGCAACCTCCAAAGAAATTAAAGGTGAACTCCAAGGCCAAGGTACATCAGTGTCAGATCGCACCATTCGTCGTTGTTTGAGCCAAAGTGGACTTCATGGGAGACGACCAAGGAGGACACCACTGCTGAAAAAAGCCAGACTGGAATTTGCAAAAATGCATGTTGACAAGCCACAAAGCTTCTGGGAGAATGTCCTTTGGACAGATGAGACCAAACTGGAGCTTTTTGGTAAGGCACATCAACTCTATGTTCATAGACTCAAAAACCAAGCATACGAAGAAAAGAACACTGTCCCTACGGTGAAACATGGAGGAGGCTCAGTAATGTTTTGGGGCTGCTTTGCTGCATCTGGCACAGGGTGTCTTGAAAGTGTGCAAGGTACGATGAAATCTGAAGACTATCAAGGCATTCTGGAGAGAAATGTGCTGCCTAGTGTCAGAAAGCTTGGTCTCAGTCGCAGGTCATGGGTCTTCCAACAGGACAACGATCCAAAACACACAGCCAAAAACACCCAAGAATGGCTGAGAGAAAAGCGTTGGACTATTCTAAAGTGGCCTTCTATGAGCCCAGATCTGAATCCCATTGAACATATGTGGAAGGAGCTGAAACATGCCATTTGGAGAAGACACCCATCAAACCTGAGACCACTGGAGCTGTTTGCTCATGAGGAGTGGGCCAAAATACCTGTTGACAGCTGCAGAACGCTCATTGACAAATACAGAAATCGTTTAATTGCAGTGATTGCCTCAAAAGGTTGTGCAACAAAATATTAAGTTATGGGTACCATCATTTTTGTCCAGCCCTATTTCATTAGTTTGTTTTTTTAAATAATTATGTTAATCAACAATTCAAAAGTGATGGCTGATTTTGATTATTTAATTTTCAATAAATTTTTATTTATTGTTACTTTTGTGAGTTTCAAGTGATTTCAGTGAGAATTGTGGGTTTTTCCTTCTTTAACTGAGGGGTACCAACAATTTTGTCCACGTGTGTATGAGCAGCAGTAGTTGGTGTATTACCACTACTACTACTAGTAATCGCATTACTATTAATACCACCAATACTATAGGGTGACCATATTCTGTTTCTCTGAAAAGAGGACACACTTCCAGCTCGCGCACGAAAAATTTTCAGTCCGTAGACTATAGATATTAAAGATATTAAAATTAACTTTAAGATATTGTATATACCCTGTCAACTTTTCTTATTTCATTTTAATATTACTACATGAAACAAAGATTACAGAAATGATGATGATGCTAACAGTGTCAGCACACAAGATCATTGATTCTCCTTACTTCTTTTAGGTTTACCTGTCCTTCCTCAGTAATGCGCTGAAAATTTTTCACGATGCTGTGCTTGTGCTGGAGCAAGAAAACGGGACTGCCTGTGAGGCCTATGAGATGATGTCCTCCCTGAAAATCAAGCTACAGCAACGATGGAGTGATAGTTTCTTTGGGGCCCAGACAACTGTACTCCTCCAGCAGTTTCCAGACAGACAGGCAGCTGTAATCTGAGAGGACATATCCAACTTCTGCCAGTCCTCTCTCACCTACCTGGAGCAGCGCAATGACTTCTCAGGCTCAAACTACCAAAAGAAAGTGGCTAACCTGGCACTACAGAAGAGCCCATTTAACTTCTCCCATCTCTGTGAATCTGTTGAGGTCCTGCAGCTGACCAAGAAGTTGGACATGGATGCGCTGTATGATGAGTTCTGTGTCATTCTGCCACGGCAACAGGCCATCTTGCAGTTAGGAGCTCCAGTTGTGGAGAAGTGGGCCACCTTACTCAAACACACACACACACACCAAACCTAACAGCAGTTGCTTCATTCATCCTAAGTGTTCCCATCACCAATGCTTCAGTGGAAAGGGTCTTTTCACTGATGACAGGATGCTGGACGGACACAAGAAACAGATGTTCGGTGGACCTGATCAAGTCTGAAATCCAGGTGAAGAGCAACTTCTCATTGAGCTGCAAGGACCTCTACACTTATGTAGTGAAAGAAAAGGCCCTCCTCAATGCTGCACGCTCAAACAAAAAATACCAGTTCAACAAAAATGTATGTATGTAAGTGTATTCACTTTGAATAAATATTCAGTGAAAGTGCATCTGTCAATTCATTGATTTTTTTTAAAGAATATTATGAATCTTTTTTTTTTTTGAAAAAAATGCACATTGAAAGCTAAAGGTTTATTAACAATGGTTCCCTATTCATGACCATACATTAGCAATTACAAATGTTTAGGGGAATAATACGTTATTAATATACCATGTAAAGAGGTATGTGATAGAAATGGCTTCACTACTATTGGTGAGTCTGCCTGCAAAGTGAGGTCACTATCGCGCCGAGTGGTGTCCCACATTGTCCCTCAGAAACATACCTCTTGTCCCCCTTGGGCTTATTAGTAGGTGGTCACCCTAGCCGTACCCCTTCCAGGACACCACCCAGAGACTCCATGAAGGCTGAATACTTCAAACTGCTGTTCGGCGCATAAGCACAGACAACATTCAGAGTCTCAGCATCTCAACACAAAGTCTGCAACACAAAGTCGCAGAGAGACGACCCTCTCGTTCTCCAGAGAGAACTTCAACAATGCAGCAATGCTTTGGTTTAGCACAAAAGAAACTTCCTCTATTGTCACCCCTTCTTCTGGTCCTTCATCTGCCCTCTGTGTCTCAGTCTCTCTGATGGCTCACTCAGTGGTTCTGTCACCTTTCTATGCATTTGCACAGGCATATTACCACATGGTCTGATGTCCACTCTCTTTACCCTTTTACTGGTCCTCCCTCTGCAGGTTGGACAGTGCAAGTGGTACCCAGTATGTCTACAACCTGGTACACCGTTAGTCTTTTAGCCTAACCCTACACATACTGTGTCTGTTAGACATGGAGGTCTATGCCTCAAATACACATACTGACCTACGTCTACTTCTGGACAGTATAGCTTGTCACTTTGAAAAGCACTCTGTTCTTCACCTTTCTGTTCTGTGTATTCTTTAGACTTTGCATGAGCATCTCTCAACCAAGTTTATTGTCTCCAGGATGTTCATTTGCGAGAAGTACATCAACTGGAAAATGGAGTTCCACCCCATGAAGCTGATAATATGGGGAATAGCTTGTTGTTACATGTGGGGTCACATTTTAAGCACACACAAGCTCCGGTAAATGGTCAGGCCAACACCTTATATTATTATTTATTATTACTAATCCTTATATGTGCAGCAACTCATAAAATGTGCAATTAAAACGCTCACACTGGGCATTGCCTGTGGGATGATAAGGTGTTGCTTTCTTACCCCATACTCAGCATACAGAGCTCAGCGATGACTTTTGATTCAAAGTAATGGCCTTGATCTGAATACAACCGTTCAGGTACCCCGTACTGCATAAAGCATTCCTTCAACAGAATTTTTGCTGTGATCTCTGCTTTTTGGTCCTGAGTGGGAAAAGCCTGAGTGAACTGTGTGAACATATCTGTGATCATCAAAACATCGGTTGCTGGCTCTAGTACAGTAAAGTCTACTGCCACCACTTCTAGTGGTCTGGATGCCAGAAATGATTTCATAGGTGGGTGAATTACTAAAACTAACCCATGTACAATATTAGGATGCGGCATTTTGGTTAAAATACAGCGCTGACAGTTTTTAACTCACTGTTCAACATCACCAGGTGTGAACACCGGAACATACCCAGAATGCTCTTTGCCTCCTTTCAATGTCTTGATGGTCTATGGAGTCATGCGCCCTCTCCAATATTTGTTATTGTTGTTATGTAACAAGCAACTGAAACCAGCCTCCATGGCGCATGTACACCCTCACGCACCCTTTACAACAATCCATCTCTTTCTCTGATCTATTTCCACTGTTTTAACAGTGACAGCTCTGGGAAGACTTTTCCTCTCCTCTGGACTTGGCTTACGCTTCTGATTCCAAAATGTGAGAAAAACAGTGATCACTGAATCCTGACTCTGGAATGTCTAAACCAACTCTTCCTTTGAATAGCCTGGTAGAGTTGGTGTCGTTCTCTGAGCACTAGATTGACACACACCCACTTCTAGAGCCCTGACTTGAATCACTTGACAACATTTAACCCCTGTATTGACCAGTTCTGGTTCAAGAAGTGTCCCCCTCCAGATAACATTACAAATGGCAACACAATCATCAAACTGTTCATCATCTGGGTCAGGCTGGGGTTCCCCTGCTAACAGATGCTATGACAGAGCATCAGCTGCAGAGTTATAGCGTCCTGGGGCCTGTTTCACGAAGCAGGTTCAAGAAACTCTGAGTTTCTTCCGCAACTCTGAGTTGATCTACTCTGAGATAGAAAACTCTGAGTTTTCGGTTTCACAACGGCTGATATGAGTTGGGTTAATTAACTCGGAGTAGTTTGACCCGGAGTTACGCGCGTGCACCGCAACTCTGAAAAGACAGCATCAATGGAACCCCGATTCGACGAGTCACCATGGAAACGGGGAAGCGAAAGGCTGCGTTTTTGAAATGAAAGTTTTTAACGCGTTCGTGTGGCGAGTTTGAACACGTTTTTAGAAAGAAGTGCAACACCGCTGCACAGCAAAATCGCAAGTGTTAAATCAACTCGCACCGAGTTAATTTTAACACTTTTTCCGAGTTTATATAATTCTCACGGAATTTGAGTTAAAATTACACTTTGGACAGTGTTAAAATTTTAACTCTTTAATAGTGTTAAAAATTTGACACCCTCAGTGTTGTTTTGTGACATCGCACAGGTGCACTTTTGACTCAAATTTGTTTCATACCCTCTCACTTTGAGTGTAAAGTTTTGACATACATAGTGTTATTTTATGACACAATAAAGTGTATTTTTAACACTAAAATTGTGTTATTGGCTTTTACTTTCAGTGTTAATTTTTAACAGTGTTAAAAATACACTTTAATTTGTTATTTCCCATCACTAGTGTGTTAGCTTTCAATACTTTAACAATACATTCACAAACCAACAGTGATTAAGTTTTAATTTTTTATTCAAGATAAATAATCTCCCAGCACCTCAGGAATTCACACAATAGGCACAACTTCAGCAGTAATTACAAATAAAATAGTGGCACAATATACAGACTCTCATCTCCACCATAAGCAGTTTGTAAATCAAAGGGCTTATAAATCACAAGACTGTCTGCTTTATCTACGTCCTTGCCACTGGTTTCAAATACTTTGTAAGCATGAAAATGTTCACTGAAATGGTCAACCACAAGCTTGTTTACAAGGAAGAAGACAATACTGTCAACAACAATTATTTTTTGTATTCTGCAAAACACAGGCATTTCATGTTCAATCTCATTGCAAATTATTAACCCTGGCCTGTACTCGGTCCCACTGATCGTAACCCAGGTGGTTGCATGGATGTCTTGAGATACAGACTCAACATGCAAAACCCGAACTAACACATCACCATACTCCTCATTGTCCACATTAATAGATTCCATAGGTCCATACTCAATACATTTCGAATGTGATGTCTCCCAATGACATGCAATAGACATTTGATGTTTTTTTGCAAGAGATTTTGTGATGTTTTTGAAGTTTTTAAGAGTGTTTTTGAAAATCCTGTGTTTTGCCTCAAATCTCATGCTCCACATATGTATTAGTGGTCCAATTTTTCGGATACAAGATGGATAGTGCATAAAGTGATGTTTCGGAATCAGGTTTCTATCAGGATACAGCTCCTTGAACAACTCATGATGTTCCTTTATCAAGTACTTGAGAAGTACAGTCATGCCATGTGTAACAGATGGAGAAAAAATAATGTTGATTATCTGCAGTAAAAGCAGCAACAAAAACCAGTTTTTGTTTCCTTCTGGTACAACGTCACCAAAAAGTAGAGGAATGTTTCTAACAAGACAAAGAGTCTGAATGGAACTGAGCCCTATATTATTGCCACTACTCTCCAGGTTAACTCTTGTAGGTCGATTTTTGCGCTCCACATACCCATAGTCAAAGGCATAAATCCTACACAACAGATCAGGTTTCGACAAAACATTTTCTGAGAGGTATTCCATTAGTAACTTCAGCTCATACTGAGCCACGCCTTCAAGAATGTCATGCATAATGTCAAACGAAAAATTAGAACAAACATGAAAGAACTGGAGGCTGTTAAGACTTGATTTCTTTTTTAAACCAAACACAGATGACTTCTGTGGGTCTGACTCCAACTCATTGCAGTGCATTTCAAAAAGTTCCCTTTGACGCAAGATTATCTTGGGGTCATCCTCACTGTAAATATTCTGGGCATCATCTTTATCAATCAAACATGAACGACAAAAGTAACGTCCACTGAAAGATTCTGTAAATCCCAGAATTGCATGCATCCCCAAGTTGTCCCCAGTTACCTGACATATAGTGCCATGGACTTTTTCAGCAGAAAAAGGCAAATCTAGGCCATAACTCTCAAGCTTTTTGATGTCATTAATCAGTGGTTCTAAAATAGGATCAAAGCCATATTTTTTCAAATCTTCAGTGTGAAACAATGCAACCAAATGAATGTTCATCAAAGCAGAGTTAAACTTTGGTGGCAGATTTCTGAGTATAAAATACAGAGCACCTATTTTGTGAACACCGCGTTTTGAACCCAGTGGGTTTGCCGTCTCAAAGTCATCATAGAACAACTGGATTTGTAACGAATTCTGGTGTTTAGAGAACAATGGATGCGTCTTGAAATAACTTCCATCACAAAAGTCTTGGTATTTGTCAGGTCTTGTTATACAGGTTTCCCCAAGCAGTCTACAAATGTCAGAATTTTGGCACATGAATTTTATCGTTTCCAAAATTGGTATATAAACAAATGTATCGTTCACAGGGACTTGATCATAAGTTCCTGTTTGTTTATTTCGCCTTGTATCAAATCGAATGCCTAGAATTTTTTCGACAGGCTCCACAACACCCCATTTCTTATTGAAATAATTCAGTCTTTTACTTTCAGTATTGAAGTTAACAAACGGGTTTTCAAAAGTTTCCAGATCTTTTTCCAATTTTTCCCTGACAGGATTATCTTGAGGCACAGCAGACAGTACTTGCTGCTTAACCTGAGAGTGGAGTCCACTTGCAAGTTCTTCCAAATCACTAACAACTGATGACACAACGCTGTTTGCTATGCCACTTCCTTGTAGTTTGGAAATAATTGATGCACAAACATTTTCTGTAATTTCTTTACTTCTTTGACCTGATCCACTGTTCTCATAACACTCAGACTCTGGATTCTGCATGACACTTGTTCTGGCAATTTCTGAGGTACAAGGATCTTGAAACACTTGAAAATCAGACTTAGATGGCGCTGGCCTTTCTGCATCTCCACTTCGAAAAGAATCCGTCTCATGAGAACTAATTAAATGTTTTTTAAAACCTGCATATGTTGAAAACTGACGCCTACAACAACCTTGTGCACAAACTAACTTGAACCTGGTGCTAGGATAAAAACTGTGATTAAGTCTTACATGTGAGATTAATGAATGGCAGTGAGCAAAAACAGCATCACAAATAAAACACTTAAACATTTAAGAAACTTAGTTTAGGACTTTTGCCCGCAACTCACGAACTCTAGGAGACTCATTTGTTGTTGCCACATCAATGTTGTACACTGTTGTTTGTAAAAAAGTGAAAAGCTGGCCCAGGTACTCGTCGTACGACAGGTTGAATACGTAGTGCGATTTAAACAGTTCATCAAACGCACCCAGTGAGCTGGTGGCTTGGCAGGGGATGAGCTGTTTGTCCACAACAATGTAGAAAGTGTCGATCCTGTTCCTGGTTCGACCAACAGCAAGGATGTATGGTTGTCTACCATCTCTTTTCTGAAGGTGTTCATCAAGGCTGCAGCATGACTAAAAACAGAAAGGAAAAAAAATAAAATAGAACATCAACATCTTACACTATCAAGTTTAACAGGTCATTGGGGTCTATACCATTAAAGTTAAGTTGTATGTGTGTGTGTGTGGTTTAGTCCTTTTGTTTGACTATGCATTTCAAATTGAGTTAATGCATATAATATTATGGATAACTGGATAATAAAAATACCTTGTGGAAGTGCAACATTTTGTCCACTGCATCACTGGGACTTATCTTCGTCCTCTTCCGTCCAGCTGTGGGTGGCAGCAGATGGAGAAGGAGCAGCAGAGAAGCCATGTCACTGTCCCAGGCTATCAGGAGGAAACGGAGGAGAGACGAGCCATTACTGTCACTGTGATGTCCAAAGTAACCAGCACTTGCTGTTATGGATGAAAATAAATTCTGTCTATTAGCTTACTGGTGTCATCATTCTCGGTCAGTTTCTCAGCAGCTTTTAGAAGTCGGCACAGCTCAGTTGACTGAGTCAGGTGTTTGGCCTCATTGATAACCTTGGGCCTGAAAGTTGTGTCCCACTTCTCCAGCATCTTGGAAGTCGTTTCAGCTCCAAACAGCAGACTGAAGTCTTGATTAAGCTGTTGATCGTGCAAGCATATAAATACACATTTCAAAAAGGTTAGAGTATTGTACTTTCATCCAAGAAACAAAAAAGTTAACTGTAAATAAATGAACTGGGCAACTCACCAGCCCTTTGACGTCTAAAAACCGTGGAAATGTTTTAAAGACATCTGTCGTTCTGTGTGGGTCATGCACTAAGTCTTGGCGATATTGAAAGGTCATCTTCATCTTCTGAAACACACTTGCTTCATCACGAGAGTGAATGAGAAATGATATGGCTTCTCTGCAGGCATCTCCATCAAGCTGCTCGGGCAAAGTGGTTGACAATCTTCTGCGCTTTGGGCCTTGTGCTTGAGCCACTGTAGCTGTCTTGGCTGGTCTTTTTCCTGTATTCCTGGACATGGTCTTCAGGCGCCATGCTAAATATCCAGTGCCTTTCTCCCCATCATAGAAGTGCTCCTGTCAAGACATTTATAAAACATTAAAGTCTTATTCAATTTTACAAAAAATGTGTTAGAAGAATTACTAAAAAGCATAATCACTTTAAAGTAGGTCTGCCATTTTCATGCGTAGTATCCTATTGACAAAATTTATTTTGATTCCAAGACCAAACAACTGAACTTTGTAGTATACTCACAGTTCAACTATTTTGTTAGATTTGGGTGGTGTCAGTTAGAAATACGGACTGTAAAATGTCAACACTACTTTGAAAGTATCTGTGATTAATCACTCATTTAAACTAAAATCCCCAAACCATTTTCAGTAAAACTGGTGTATTTTCTGGAAGTAGTTATGGTTTAACTTACATAGCCCTTTGGAGAAAAAGGACCCTTTAGTGAAGGAAAGAGTGTTATAATTCCCAGGGCATACTTCTCCTTATGTTTACGGGAAGGCATCCTCCTTTAGAAACAACATTCCACATCAGTTTATACCCCAACTGACCGTCAAACTCCAAAACATGTTACTGCTCATATGAACAGGTAAAGATCATATTCTTAAAATACAAAACCATACAACTGAAGAGTGCTCCACTGGCTTTAATTCAATGCAATGTATTTTAAAAATTCATTATATTTCTTAACACATTGTTTACAATCTAACAATGCACTTAAAACTCACCCATGACTTTCAGTCATATGGCTAGCCAAAATGTTCACAAGCCGTCTCCGGGTGCGGTGAGTGAGTGACTTTTCTGCGTTGTACCGTACTCTGCAATGACATCCTCACCCCCAGGTTTGCAAAGCAAGGCATTTTCTACCATCTATTGGGGAAATCATTAACAATATACCATCAAGATTAGGAGTATTAGTTACAACCACTGATTAAGGAGGGTTACTCAGTTTGACAATTTATGATGTCAACAATATAAATTACATCTGCTTCCCATGAGTACCTCTTTTGCAGCCTCTGACTCAGAAACCTCTGTGCGAGGCCTGGTTGTGACTTCAGGGCTGGATGTACGTGTGCCAATGGGAATCCCTGATTCTACTCCACTGCCGTGGTCATTGCCACTTGAAGAAAGTGACGTGTCAGTATCCGTGAGGGAGGACGTTGAATGATCCAAAGGAGAGAAGTCTACAAGAAACACAACATAGCTGTGACATGTCTGCAAAGTAGCATTTGGCGGTTGCCCAGACACTGGTTAAAAATCACAAACGATCCCACACTTTCAAACTGTGCAATTTTATACATATTTTTAAATGTAACTTTTGATAATCTACTTTGTTGAAGTTGCCAAGTCAGAGACATCAGGTTTCAACTGATATTTATGAAGCAGAAAAGCCCTGGACATTGATTACAACTGATTTTACAATGACACTTACCTTCCCCTGCAATGCTGTCTTGTGTTGTTGTACCAGGTGCAAGCTGTATCTCCTCCAGTGTATGAACTGAGTAGTTAATGTTTCATATTATCAGAATCAGATTACAAAAAATAAATGCACACTTTTTCAAGCATATATTTTACACTTTGCTGTTTATGATTACAGCGCTTGATTTAGACGGTCGCAAGGTCGCCATTTGCGACTAAAAACGTCACAAATGGCGACCATCTAAATCGAGCGCTCGATCGAGCTGAACCGCCAATCATGTTTTCTTCATGGAGGCAGCCACGTTGTATGATGTCAGCAACCTGCCATGATTCCCGGCACTCGCGGCGACCGTCTAAATCGAGCGCTGTGATTATACATACAGAATTGTTTTCATAGACCACTGATTTGGGTAATTCTAAATTTTGATGTTGTTTAAATGAATAACGAAGTATGTTACTCCTCACTTTTCAGAGACGGTGACTTAACCATGATTTTTTTTAATGACTTATGGATAATAAAAATGTACCTACCTGCATCAGGATTTCTGTCACAAACTGTCAGGCAGAGATCTGGACTGGCCTCTATCAGTTCCAAAAAAATGTCTTCCTCAATAAATGTGTTGGTCTCATCAAAAACGTCCAGTTCAGTTGCATCAGGAAGCCCAAACTTTTGTTTCACTGTAGGAAGAACATCATGAAAACAGATTAAAAAATACATGATGCTGATCCGAAAGCACAGTAAACAAAATACATTCCTTGTAGTTCTCTCCCATTAGGTTGAAAGAGGTTGTAGGATAACAGAAAATCTGTTGCAGAGTGAAGGACTCATACTTCTGACAAAACACTGAGATGGTGATGTGGTGATGGCTTTCAAAATGTAAACCAATTTCCCACTTTAAGGTGATAGATGCAATTAATTACGTATCTTTAAACAACACTTTAAGGATGAATGATGATGTCCTTCATTTATGTTTTTGGCAAATTAAAACCCATATATTGAAGGCAACAATGAGATGGCTACTCACCTTGAGTGATGAAATCCAAAAAGGTGAACCCTGACAGTAATCGGATGTACTTCTTGGTATGTTGATACTTCACTTTGAGCAACATTGTGGCATCTTTCGACTGCACCTTCTGGAAAAAGTGGAGAAATGTGCAAAGAATTAGACCCAATGTGGTCCCCATAGGAAAGCGATCCAACAAACAGCACTGAAGCAAAAGAAACCAAGGTTGTTTAATTAACTTTTTTTTTTTTTAATTGTAACGTATCCCACCTTCTACCTGCCTATGGTAGTTCATACTCGTGCGACCGAGTAACCAACTGTACCTCTGCGCTGCCCTTTACGGCGAGCTTGAGTCCACAGAACTGGATATTTGGCGCTGCTAGTAGGCGCACGTCAAGGTAGCTTCGGGTTTGCGGCGCCTCAGAGGCAACGCGGAAGGTTTTGCGACGGCATATTGTCACTGGATGTGAACACGTCCAAATCACGGACAATATGCAACAGAGCATAAACGCTTGATATTCGTGCCTGATTAAACGGACCTTGTCTGAAAATGGCTGCAGTTTCAGCAGAAGATGAAGTGACGGCGAGGCACCGCGTGTACCCACCCCCACCCCACTAATGGCGCAGTTTTAAATTCGACAAAGTACCATAATTTGACCACAAAAACACCATAGTTAATCCACTTTTGGTCATTTTAGTATATTTAGACACATACATTTCAGATATACTCAATATCTGGCCGGATAAATTAGTTGCCACGCCATTATTTTGTTTTAAGCTAACATTTGTTGCTAGCAAACGTAGATGCAATTAATAACTGGTCTTAACCAGCTTCAAAGACAATTCAGTCGCTTCCCTCGGTTAACACTTTTTACTGCGATTAACATCCTGTAGAAGTTAATATATTATGTTCTTACCTGGTTTGAGCCATATATTCCACGCAGGTTCTCCTCCTACCAACCGTCCGGAGTGAAACAGGCGCGCACGTTCAAACCAAACCGGAAATTGTAATCAACTCTGCAAGGAGTGAACAAAACTCGTCACAGGTGTTAACATGTAATTCGCTTGATTGACAACGCTGGCAGAGCTATATGATCACTAAAAGTGTTAAAACAACACCAAAATCAACTCCCACCAACTCAAAATTATTAACACCGAAAAAACAACACTACAGATTTTGCTGTGTGCAGCTGCAAAAGAGAGGGAGATGGCGTGGAGAACACTGCTGCCCGGATTAATGCGTAAGTTTAAATGTAGTCCTTTGTAATCGTAATAATATTACAGGGAATAACTGTCTGAACGGTAGAATATTAAGTTATTTCATTTACCGGTAGGGGAAATCTCGCGGGGGAGAAGCGCACATGGCAGCAGCTTAAGATGAAATATAAAAACATTGTTCAAACAGGTCAGACCTCGACATTATCTCATGAAGGTACTTCATGTTGATCATGTTTTACATTGTAAAGTAGCCTAAATATTAAGTGGCTGTTTGACTGTGCAGTTGTTTTATCCACACATAGCCTAAATATCTGCATCCATATCATGTTCTGTTAAATAATTAAGCCTATTTAAACTAACATAGACTTCTGCTCAGCCAACAGAAAGAAAGCAGATGCCTGTAAAACGGTGGAATAAAAGGTCATGGATGCATATACAGTGCCTTGTGAAAGTATTCGGCCCCCTTGAACTTTTCAACCTTTCGCCACATTTCAGGCTTCAAACATAAAGATATAAAATTTTGATTTTTTGTCAAGAATCAACAACAAGTGGGACACAATCGTGAAGTGGAACGAAATGTATTGGATATTTTATACTTTTTTTTTTTTTTTCCAAAACATTTTATTAGGTTTTAACACATGAATAAAAATACAACATACATGACAAAGATGAGTAGTATGAGCAAAATACAGACTGTAAGAAATCACACATGACTACACAGTAGAAAATTGTATTCCCGCAACACTGAGGCAAGACGCCACCAATAGAAAGAGGAAGCCCACACCAGAGGAGAGGAAGTTAAATAGATCAGAGCATCTCAAAAAGGGGGTACATGAGGGAGGGTCCTATGAATTCTAGGAGAGAAAAGCAGGGCGCCAGTCCACCTCATGGTAACCTTTACGTATTAGATCTGCTGTATAATCTGGGAGGTGGTTGAGAAAGCGTCCCCACAATCTGTCAAAAGACTTTCCATCCTCCTTTAAAACTGAGCTCAAACGTTCCAATGGGAGAATTTTAAAGATTTCTGTATACCACTGATTAACAGATGGAGGTCTGGGCTTTATCCATTGAAACAGAATACATCTTCGAGCCAATAAAGTAAGTTTGCTCAGGAGTTTTTGCTCAGCATTCGTCAATAGAATTTTATCCCTTTTGATATCGAGCAGAAATAAACCCGGATTCATTTGTATCGTTCTGCCAAAGATCAAGTTAATTTCTTTTGATATCTTTTCCCAGAATTTAAATATCAGGGGACAGCTCCAAATACAGTGTATATAAGATCCGATCTCTTTACTACACTTTCCACAGAGGGGAGACGCCTCAGGGTAAAATGAATTAAGCGATTGGGGTGTACGCTGCAATCTGTGCAGTATTCTGTACTGACTTTCTGATATGTTGTTGCATAAAAAGGTTTTCCCCACTGACTTCACAGCGTCTGACCATGCCTCCTCCCCAATTTCCATCCCCAAGTCCCTCTCCCACAAATGTATGACTTTGTTTATATTTAGTAAGTTGAGTGACTGCAATTTCCTGTAGGCATGTGATATGAATTTTTTCTTCAGGCGACATTGCAACAGAAAAAGGTCAATATCTGAGGCCATAGGCTGGTTTTCTAGCTTATCAAAAAGGTGAATAAAATGTCTGACCTGAAGATAACCATAAAAATGTTTAGAGGGTAGATTAAATTTGTCCTTGAGTTGTTCATAAGATAGTAGGGTATCTTCCTCAAGCAGGTCTCCGACAATCCTAACACCATGCTCATGCCAAGTTTGGAATAAACTTGATCCTAGTCCTGGAGGGAAGGCCTGGTTTTTTCTGAGTGGATGTAATACAGAAGAGGAGGCCTTCCGTCTAGTAAATCTCATGATTTTCTCCCATGTTTTGATTGTATTTAATAAAATTGGGCTGTTACGTACCTCTGGTGGCAGAGAGGATATTTCACTTGTCACAAGGCTAATTGGAGATAAAGAGGGGCAGTGCCAGGTATCAATATGGGCCTCATGCCTGTACTCAAGATAATACCTCAGCCATTCAGACACTATACGTAAATGGCAAGCCCAATTGTAAAGAGTAAAATCTGGCACTGCTAGACCACCCCTCTCTCTCGGCAATTTCAGTATTTTCAGGCTAAGACGTGCTTTTTTCCCATGCCAAATAAATTTTATGATAGCTTTATCAAGGTCAGAGAAAACTGATTTATTAATCTTCAGGGGGAGCATTTGCATTGGATATAAGATCCTTAGGAGGATGTTCATTTTTATTAAGCTAACTCTACCTAGTAAAGAGAGAGGAAGGTCAAACCACCTGACCAAGTCTCTCTTGATTTCAACAAGGATAGGAAGAAAATTAAGCTTAAATAAATCCTTTAGATTACCAGATACTTTAATACCAAGATATATGAAGCCAGAGTCAGACCATTTAAAGGGAAAATTATCAACAGCACTTTTATCCCCAAAATTCCCCAATGGCAGTGCCTCAGATTTTTCATAATTGATCCTGTATCCAGAGAAGTTTCCAAAAGTATTTATGATTTTAACAAGTGCAGGAATTGAGGTTTCTGGCTGAGTTAAGAAGAGAATAACGTCGTCCGCATAAAGTGCAATCTTATGTGCCCTTCCATTAAGGGTTACTCCAGTAATCTCAGCGGCGCACCTTATGGCCTCGGCTAGTGGTTCAATGGCTAAAGAGAACAAGAGGGGAGACAGGGGACACCCCTGCCTCGTTCCTCGACCCAGGTGAAAAGCCTCAGATGCACAACCATTGATTAGTACTCTCGCCATGGGGGCGCTGTACAGCAATTTCACCCACCCAATAAATTCAGGTCCAAGATCAAACCTCTTAAGAACTTCAAAAAGGTAGTCAAATTCCACCCTGTCAAAAGCTTTGGCTGCATCCAATGCTACACAAAGAGTTCTTTCTTGACTACAGTGTGCATGTTGTATCACATTTAAGAGACGACTAACGTTTGAGTGCGAGAACCTATTTTTAATGAAACCAGTTTGGTCAGGTTTGATCAGGGCAGGTAAATGGTTCTCCAATCTCCTGGCAAGAATTTTTGACAACAGCTTACAGTCTACTCCCATCAGACTTATCGGTCTGTAGGAAGAGCAGCAATCTGATGGCTTGTTTTTCTTTAAGATAAGTGAGATATTGGCTAAATTAAGAGTCTCAGGCAGAGTGCCCCGCTCAAAAGATTCTATGTACATCCTAGTAAGAGGATCCACAACTAATCTAGCCATTTTCTTATAAAATTCAGGGCCAAACCCCTCAGGGCCAGGTGCTTTTCCACTTGGCAGGGATTTAATTGTAGCCAGAACCTCCTCTTTAGTAATAGGGCGACATAAACTGTCTCTGCTCTCTACATCTAAAGTTGGTAAATTTATATGATCTAAAAATTTAGCCTGGTCTCTGGAGGAGTCATGACATTCTGGAGAGTATAATGTTTGGTAATAACCTTTCATAATATTAACCATGTGTCTGGTTTCAAAATGACTCACACCTCTACTGTCTTTTAATGAAGGTATCACATTAGACTCAGCCCTGCCTTTTGCCAGGCGAGCTAAAAGTCTCCCTGGCTTGTTAGCAGATTCAAAGAGACGATGTTTAGCATAGAAGATTGCAGTTTCTGCTTTTTTTGTGAGATTATCCAGGGCTGAGCGTGCTGCCTCTAATTTCTGCAAGACTGACCCAGAGAGGGAGCGCTTAAACTCCCTCTCAAGATCAGAAATCTGTGATTCCAGCACTAGTTGTTGTTTGATGGCTTCCTTTCTCTTGGCTGAGGTGAATGAAATAGCGACCCCTCTTATATAGGCTTTTGCAGCCTCCCAGATTGTGGAAGCTGAGACATCAGGGGTATCATTAACAGAGAAAAAGCAAGTCAGTTCCTCCTCCAATAGAGAGAGGAATTTTGGATTACTTAACAATGCTGGATTAAGTCGCCAGTGTCGCATTGATGGGTCAAAGTAGGGTGGCATAAGTGCTAAACTAACAGATGAGTGATCTGATAGAGTTGTAGGTTTAATGTCACAAGCACTGATTCTATCCAAAGCCTGCCTAGAAGAGAAAAAATAGTCGATTCTTGAAAGTGAATTATGTGGGCGGGAGAAGAAGGTAAAATCTTTCATTTTGGGGTGCATGGTCCTCCATGTATCAAATAAGGTAAGATCATTACATAACTCACGTACAGCTTGAGCCATTTTGGAAGGCTGTGCAGTTTTCACGGGGTTATGATCCAACTCTGGCTCCAAACAAGTGTTCATATCGCCACAAGAGGTGAAATAATAGAGGATAAGTCTGCGAATAACTTGGAGTAAAAGGAGGCCTCAAATGTATTGGGGGAATAAATACACCCCAGAGTGAGCTTCTCACCATATAAGTAACCTGAAAGTAAGACATATCTACCCTCAGAGTCCTTCAAACATTTCTCTAATTTGAAAGGCAGTCTCTTGTGCAACAGAATTGCAACCCCCCGGCTTTTAGAATTAAAGGAAGAATGAAAAACTTGGCCCACCCAATCTCTTCTTAACTTTAGATGCTCAAGATCATTTAAGTGGGTTTCTTGTAGGAAAGCAAGATGAGTCCCCTCTTTTTTTAGCGAAGAGAGAATTTTACGCCTCTTAATTACATTGTTAAAGCCCTTAACATTCCAAGTCACTATTTTGGTAACACTCATGTTATCAGTGATGCAAGAACATCATACAGCAAATTATACTGGACAAATGATTTGTTGCTCATAAACATTGGGAGTAGAAATGGATAGATAATACTGTCATGTATGAGAAAAAGAACCCTGAATGAAAACGGAACACAATCAGGGGCCAGAACCCAGCCTACCATATCAGGCAGGACAAAACTGAGCATGAACCACTCAAAAACAAAAAAACAAACACCCCTAGGGTTTTATAGAGGGACATGACGCTAAAGGAGATCAACGCTTCAGAGAGGGCCCAAGAAAGAGAACAAAAAAAACAAAAACCAGAAAACCCACAACCCAAATACCAGAGTCCTCCCGAGAGCCCCCGTTCCGCCTTTGTTAAGTTAGTAAGCCATGATAAAAGAAATCTCAGCCAACCTGTTTCAGAATTTTGGCAAAATCAAGCCTAATGTAAGATTGATTAATCCTGCTTCTAAATTAGGATAAAACAGAGAGAAGGAAAAAAAAACCCTACTATATAACAAAGCATAAATTGGGCAGTGATAAGGCCATAAAACAAGTTAAAAAAAACTTTTGAAATTGACATTAGATTTAAAAAAAAAAAAAAAGGGAAAAGAGAGGGCCGGAGTTGGAAAATAAAGCACTTCTCTGTGAGATTAAATTATGAAAATCACACAAATTTAGAAAAAAGACATTGACAGCCAGGGAGAGATTAAGTGAACTAAAATTTTACCTGAGCAACTACTGATTAACAGCAGCCTCTTCGGTTATTCAGAAACGTAAATTCGGTCAAAGTCATTAGAATCAGTCCAGTGTATCCAGAAACCGCAGAGCCTCCTCAGCGGCGTCGAAGCTGCGCTCCGTTCCCTTATGGTGCACAACGAGCCGAGCAGGAAACAGCATCCTGAATCTGATTCCCTTTTTGATGAGTTGTTGAACAACATCATTAAAAGATCGTCTCTTTTGCCGCACCGCGCTGGACAGGTCCTGGTGGATGAAGATGCGGGATCCCTCGTACTCCAGATTTTCCATTCTCCTTGCAGCAGACAGGATCCGCGGTTTATCCCGGGAGTTATGGAGTTTAATGATGACTTGGCGAGGTCGATTGCTTCTCGGTCCGGCAGTGCGGTGAGCTCGGTCCAGCTTAATGCACCCTTTAGCAGGTGACATTCCGAGCAGCGTTGGCAGCCAGGTTTCGAAGAATTTAATTGGATTCTCACCCTCTGTGCCTTCTTTGAGATTCAGGACTCGTATGTTATCACGTCTACTCCGGTTCTCCCCATCATCGAGCTGCTCGGTCATCACCACCTGCTTCTTTTCCATTTGTGCTACCCGTTGCTCAAGTGCCGTGACCTGATCTTCCACAGAGGAGACCCGCTGTTCAGCTTCCGTGATGCGTTTCGATTGTCCTTCCAGGTTATTAGCAATTTTTTCTAAAGCTTCGGTGATTTTAGATAACTTCTGCTCCATGACTTCACTGACAGTATGAGTTACTTCCCGAACGAGCTCCGACGTGATATTAGCACTAGCTTCAATGCTACAGTCAGACACCGTGGTAGCTAGCGATGCGTGGTCAGTCATCTTTGATTGAGTTGTTTGCTTCAGTTTTGCTGCTCTTTCTCTCTGAGGCTGTCCCGGCGTTTTAGTAGCCATGTTAATAGTTCAGCAGGTAAAATTCGGGACCAAGAAAGATCTTTAAAAGCTGATACTTATAAGACGGAACGGGAGCTCCGCAGAGACACAGCCTTCAGCCAGCCATGGTCACGTCACCCCATACTTTTTTAACAAATAAAAAACTGAAAAGTGGGGCGTGCAATATTATTCGGCCCCCTTGCATTAATACTTTGTAGCGCCACCTTTTGCTGCAATTACAGCTGCAAGTCACTTGGGGTATGTCTCTCTCAGTTTTGCACATCCAGAGACTGAAATTCTTGCCCATTCTTCCTTGCAAAACAGCTCGAGCTCAGTGAGGTTGGATGGAGAGCGTTTGTGAACAGCAGTCTTCAGCTCTGCCCACAGATTCTCCATTGGATTCAGGTCTGGACTTTGACTTGGCCATTCTAACACCTGGATACGTTTATTTGTGAACCATTCCATTGTAGATTTGGCTTTATGTTTTGGATCATTGTCCTGTTGGAAGATAAATCTCCGTCCCAGTCTCAGGTCTTTTGCAGACTCCAACAGGTTTTCTTGTATTTGGCTCCATTCATCTTCCCATCAATTTGAACCATCTTCCCTGTCCCTGCTGAAGAAAAGCAGGCCCAAACCATGAGGCTGCCACCACCATGTTTGACAGTGGGGATGGTGTGTTCAGGGTGATGAGCTGTGTTGCTTTTACGCCAAACATATCGTTTTGCATTGTGGCCAAAAAGTTGGATTTTGGTTTCATCTGACCAGAGCACCTTCTTCCACATGTTTGGTGTGTCTCCCAGGTGGCTTGTGGCAAACTTCAAACGAGACTTTTTATGGATAGCTTTGAGAAATGGCTTTCTTCTTGCCACTCTTCCATAAAGGCCAGATTTGTGCAGTGTACGACTGATTGTTGTCCTATGGACAGACTCTCCCACCTCAGCTGTAGATCTCTGCAGTTCATCCAGAGTGATCATGGGCCTCTTGGCTGCATCTCTGATCAGTCTTCTCCTTGTTCCAGGTGAAAGTTTAGAGGGACGGCCGGGTCTTGGTAGATTTGCAGTGGTCTGATACTCCTTCCATTTCAATATGATTGCTTGCACAGTGCTCCTTGAGATGGTTAAAGCTTGGGAAATCTTTTTGTATCCAAATCCGGCTTTAAACTTCTCCACAACAGTATCTCGGACCTGCCTGGTGTGTTCCTTGGTCTTCATGATGCTCTCTGCACTTTAAACAGAACCCTGAGACTATCACAGAGCAGGTGCATTTATACGGAGACTTGATTACACACAGGTGGATTCTATTTATCATCATCAGTCATTTAGGACAACATTGGATCATTCAGAGATCCTCACTGAACTTCTGGAGTGAGTTTGCTGCACTGAAAGTAAAGGGGCCGAATAATATTGCACACCCCACTTTTCAGTTTTTTATTTGTTAAAAAAGTATAAAATATCCAATAAATTTCATTCCACTTCACGATTGTGTCCCAATTGTTGTTGATTCTTGACAAAAAATCAAAATTTTATATCTTTATGTTTGAAGCCTGAAATGTGGCGAAAGGTTGAAAAGTTCAAGGGGGCCGAATACTTTCACAAGGCACTGTATATATATATATATATATATATATATTATGGCATGCCGTTTAGGAAATTATATATATAATGAAACTTGATATATATATAATGAAACTTGATATATATATAATGAAAGTCGATATGTATATAATGAAACTTGATATATATATAATGAAAGTTGATATATATATAATGAAACTTGATATATATATATAATGAAACTTGATATATATATAATGAAACTTGATATATATAATGAAACTTGATATATATATAATGAAAGTCGATATATATATAACGAAACTTGATATATATATAATGAAACTTGATATATATATAATGAAAGTTGATATATATATAATGAAAGTTGATATATATATATAATGAAAGTCGATATATATATAATGAAACTTGATATATATATAATGAAACTTGATATATATATATATATCGACTTTCATTATATATATATCGACTTTCATTATATATATATCGACTTTCATTATATATATATCAACTTTCATTATATATATATCAAGTTTCATTATATATATATCAACTTTCATTATATATATATCGACTTTCATTATATATATATCAACTTTCATTATATATATATCAACTTTCATTATATATATATATATCGACTTTCATTATATATATATCAACTTTCATTATATATATATCAAATCTTTTTTTCCTACCGAGCCCCGGAAGGGACATGTCCGTATGGCGAAGCGACAATGAAGGACACTCACCCGGACGAGAATTTTATTGAGTTTTATTTTGAAATCGGCCTGAAATACACAGACATTCAAGCAGTGCGATGCGCTAAGAGTCTGCCATGCAGACCAGCGATCCTGATAATGGTAAGTTTTATTTCTCCAGCATCCTGCTGTTATCCTACTATGAATACGCTAGCTACAACAGTCCCACATCAGTATTATGGACGTTCCGCCAGCTAACGCGGTCCGGACACCGGATCACTGATTAGAGGTTGGCTTTGAACTATTGTTTGCCAGCCAGTTAGCCGCTGGTAAGCTAACAAGCTATGAAACAACTCCTTATAAAACCGGAGGAAAGCAGCAGCAATATTTCAGTCCAAGACCTGTATTCAGAACCTCCCACGCTGTTACACAATGACCCATTATTCATATTACTGAACTATATGGTTATCATTGAAATTTCCCTTGAAGAACCAGTGAACTCTTTGCGAACACATTTTAATTTATGTGTTGATTATGTTTCGTATCAGTAATACAAGTCTAAAAAACTGATTCAAATGATCAAGTTAACACAATGAAGTAAAGAGTACTGGTAATTGCAGCTATTTTCATAATTTCAAGGTAAAATTCTGATGTGTGATTTTCTAGCTTTGCAGATGTGGAAATCCAATGCACTGATTTCTTATACACAGATGCTTTTGGTGTTTTTTGTTGTAAAATAAAACAAGGCATTTATCACTGTTGGAAATGATTACAGGTATTATTTGTAACACTTTCTAACATTGTATGGACAAAGCAATAAATCAGTTAATGGATAAAATCATTTGTATTACAGATGCTATCAACAGCATGTCTTGTTCATTTTATTTAGTTGTCGGCCTTGGATGATGAGGTCCAGTTACCAGGAGCACTAGTCTGCAGCTTACTGGTTCCGTCCTGCAGCTCCTCCACGCTGTCCTCCTCTCTACAGACCAAATCAAGTAAGATCTGTTTAGACTATGCAGACATCAACATGATCAGTATGTTATCTTTTGACCCATCCTAAAATCACAAAATAGAACATTTACTTTAAGTTAACTGTGTTTATGAAAATAGAAAATAATTACTGACAACTAGTACTTTTTGGTGCTTTTATGCAGGAAAAGGGAACCAGGAAGCTGCTTTGGATCCTCTGCAGTATCTGGAGAGGTCAGAGGAACGGTTCTTGGAACAGATCGGAAGACACCAAGACGTGACCTCTGCCATGCTCCAGAACATCCAGAAGATGAATGAAAACCTTGGTTGCACTGATGGGACGCATGGTGTCGGTGCTGGAGCAACTGTCCCAGAATTAAACTGCATTGTTGACTATTGGCTTTTCTAGAAAATAAATCTTTTTTAGTACTTCACCTGTTTTGTACTTTACCCATGCACTTTGGGTGAATAAACAGAAATTTGTGATGAGATGCAAATTTTGTCTATCATCTACAGAGACTTTATTCAGTGTTCAGTGCACACTTTTGTTACACACATTTTGACAGAAAAGCAGTTGTGCTTTTCAAGCAGATTTTAGTCAGAAACATCAGTAGCATATGTTTTTTTTACTGTTACACCAATCTAGGTAGATAAACTGCACTACTGCAGCAGACATATGATTGAAATGTGCTTCTATTATGTGTCTACATACACTGCTCACAAATAGTTATTCAACTTTTGGGTGAAATTGATGGAAAATATAAAAAGTGCATGCTGTAGTGATATATCATAAAAGTAGGGTATTTAACTAGAAACATGCAATAGTGATTTCCTCATCTCAAAAAAATGTATTGAATCAAAAGCTAACAACAGTGGAGGGTATGTCACAATAAAAATGTCTCAGTTTGGACAGAACAGCAGCCTTCAGCTGAAATCCAGTACAACTGTGTCCCACCAGTGGCGTGATCATGGATGTGTCCAGGCAGTAGCTGACCTCTGCCTCGTAATTAGCCTTAAGACCAGCTATAAAGATAAACATAGATATTATCATTATCATCAACATATGGTGCATGTGTTTAACCTTTAAGCTATGTAGGGATGCAAATGTAGTCGAAGCTAAGTAGCTAAGCTAATGCTAACACGTTCAGTGTTCAGAATCAAAACATCTCTAAAAATTACCTGTTTTCTCAAACGTAGTCGCCGTTCCCTGTGACAACCATGAAGACAGATAATCACAGAAGAGCTCATCTGAAGAGCAAATGTCCAATAAGGTTCCTGTTTTTGTTTGCCATGTCCTTCCAGGGCTCAGTAGGAAAAAGTCTGAATATATGGAATGAAACTTTGAATAGATGGAATGAAAATCTGAACATTCTATATTCCGACTTTCATTATATATATATCAAGTTTCATTATATATATATCAACTTTCATTATATATATATCAACTTTCATTATATATATATCGACTTTCATTATATATATATATATCAAGTTTCATTATATATATATCAAGTTTCATTATATATATATCAAGTTTCATTATATATATATCGACTTTCATTATATATATATCAACTTTCATTATATATATATATCAAGTTTCATTATATATATATATCAAGTTTCATTATATATATATCGACTTTCATTATATATATAATTTCCTAAACGGCATGTATGGCATGCCGTTTAGGAAATTATATATATAATGAAACTTGATATATATATCATGAAACTTGATATATATATAATGAAAGTCGATATATATATAACGAAACTTGATATATATATAATGAAACTTGATATATATATATAATGAAAGTCGATATATATATAATGAAACTTGATATATATATAATGAAACTTGATATATATATATAATGAAAGTCGATATATATATAATGAAACTTGATATATATATAATGAAACTTGATATATATATAATGAAACTTGATATATATATATATATATATATATATATATATATATATATATCGACTTTCATTATATATATATCAACTTTCATTATATATATATCAAGTTTCATTATATATATATCGACTTTCATTATATATATATCAACTTTCATTATATATATATCAAGTTTCATTATATATATATCAACTTTCATTATATATATATCAAGTTTCATTATATATATATATCGACTTTCATTATATATATATATATATCAACTTTCATTATATATATATCAAATCTTTTTTTCCTACCGAGCCCCGGAAGGGACATGTCCGTATGGCGAAGCGACAATGAAGGACACTCACCCGGACGAGAATTTTATTGAGTTTTATTTTGAAATCGGCCTGAAATACACAGACATTCAAGCAGTGCGATGCGCTAAGAGTCTGCCATGCAGACCAGCGATCCTGATAATGGTAAGTTTTATTTCTCCAACATCCTGCTGTTATCCTACTATGAATACGCTAGCTACAACAGTCCCACATCAGTATTATGAACGTTCCGCCAGCTAACGCGGTCCGGACACCGGATCAGTGATTAGAGGTTGGCGTTGAACTATTGTTTGCCAGCCAGTTAGCCGCTGGTAAGCTAACAAGCTATGAAACAACTCCTTATAAAACCGGAGGAAAGCAGCAGCAATATTTCAGTCCAAGACCTGTATTCAGAACCTCCCACGCTGTTACACAATGACCCATTAATCATATTACTGAACTATATGGTTATCATTGAAATTTCCTTGAAGAACCAGTGAACTCTTTGCGAACACATTTTAATTTATGTGTTGATTATGTTTCGTATCAGTAATACAAGTCTAAAAAACTGATTCAAATGATCAAGTTAACACAATGAAGTAAAGAGTACTGGTAATCTGCAGCTATTTTCATAATTTCAAGGTAAAATTCTGATGTGTGATTTTCTAGCTTTGCAGATGTGGAAATCCAATGCACTGATTTCTTATACACAGATGCTTTTGGTGTTTTTTGTTGTAAAATAAAACAAGGCATTTATCACTGTTGGAAATTATTACAGGTATTATTTGTAACACTTTCTAACATTGTATGGACAAAGCAATAAATCAGTTAATGGATAAAATCATTTGTATTACAGATGCTATCAACAGCATGTCTTGTTCATTTTATTTAGTTGTCGGCCTTGGATGATGAGGTCCAGTTACCAGGAGCACTAGTCTGCAGCTTACTGGTTCCGTCCTGCAGCTCCTCCACGCCGTCCTCCTCTCTACAGACCAAATCAAGTAAGATCTGTTTAGACTATGCAGACATCAACATGATCAGTATGTTATCTTTTGACCCATCCTAAAATCACAAAATAGAACATTTACTTTAAGTTAACTGTGTTTATGAAAATAGAAAATAATTACTGACAACTAGTACTTTTTGGTGCTTTTATGCAGGAAAAGGGAACCAGGAAGCTGCTTTGGATCCTCTGCAGTATCTGGAGAGGTCAGAGGAACGGTTCTTGGAACAGATCGGAAGACACCAAGACGTGACCTCTGCCATTCTCCAGAACATCCAGAAGATGAATGAAAACCTTGGTTGCACTGATGGGACGCATGGCGTCGGTGCTGGAGCAACTGTCCCAGAATTAAACTGCATTGTTGACTATTGGCTTTTCTAGAAAATAAATCTTTTTTAGTACTTCACCTGTTTTGTATTTTACTCATGCACTTTGGGTGAATAAACAGAAATTTGTGATGAGAGATGCAAATTTTGTCTATAATCTACAGAGGCTTTATTCAGTGTTCAGTGCACACTTTTGTTACACACATTTTGACAGATAAGCAGTTGTGCTTTTCAAGCAGATTTTAGTCAGAAACATCAGTAGCATATGTTTTTTTTTACTGTTACACCAATCTAGGTAGATAAACTGCACTACTGCAGCAGACATATTATTGAAATGTGCTTCTATTATGTGTCTACATACACTGCTCACAAATAGTTATTCAACTTTTGGGTGAAATTGATGGAAAATATAAAAAGTGCATGCTTTAGTGATATATCATAAAATAGGGTATTTAACTAGAAACATGCAATAGTGATTTCCTCATCTCAAAAAAATTTATTGAATCAAAAGCTAACAACAGTGGAGGGTATGTCACAATAAAAATGTCTCAGTTTGGACAGAACAGCAGCCTTCAGCTGAAATCCAGTACAACTGTGTCCCACCAGTGGCGTGATCATGGATGTGTCCAGGCAGCAGCTGACCTCTGCCTCGTAATTAGCCTTAAGACCAGCTATAAAGATAAACATAGATATTATCATTATCATCAACATATGGTGCATGTGTTTAACCTTTAAGCTATGTAGGGATGCAAATGTAGTCGAAGCTAAGTAGCTAAGCTAATGCTAACACGTTCAGTGTTCAGAATCAAAACATCTCTAAAAATTACCTGTTTTCTCAAACGTAGTCGCCGTTCCCTGTGACAACCATGAAGACAGATAATCACAGAAGAGCTCATCTGAAGAGCAAATGTCCAATAAGGTTCCTGTTTTTGTTTGCCATGTCCTTCCAGGGCTCAGTAGGAAAAAGTCTGAATATATGGAATGAAACTTTGAATAGATGGAATGAAAATCTGAACATTCTATATTCCGACTTTCATTATATATATATCTCAACTTTCATTATATATATATCAAGTTTCATTATATATATATCAAGTTTCATTATATATATATCAAGTTCATTATATATATATCGACTTTCATTATATATATATCAAGTTTCATTATATATATATCAAGTTTCATTATATATATATCGACTTTCATTATATATATATCAAGTTTCATTATATATATATATCAAGTTTCATTATATATATATCGACTTTCATTATATATATATCAAGTTTCATTATATATATATCAAGTTTCATTATATATATATCGACTTTCATTATATATATATCAAGTTTCATTATATATATATCGACTTTCATTATATATATATATCAAGTTTCATTATATATATATCGACTTTCATTATATATATATCAACTTTCATTATATATATATCAAGTTTCATTATATATATATCGACTTTCATTATATATATAATTTCCTAAACGGCATGCCATAGGCATGCCATAATATATATATATATATATATATATATATATATATATGCGTGTGTATATATATATATATATATATGTGTGTGTGTGTGTGTGTGTATTATTTACTTCTCTTTTGTGTCTTTTTTTTGTCTTTTAGCCCCTTCACACCACAAAAGACCTTGTAATTGTAAGTAGGCAATACTCCAAAGATTTATCCAAATGGCAGTTTAAGTTTTATACAGAGGTATGTGTCAGAGTGGATTCTTTGTTACTGCTATGAGGAAAAAACAGATGCAAGGAAGACTCAGAGTCAAGATATTCAGTTAAGAATATTTAGTAAAAAATGCAAAGGATGAACAGAATGCATGCATGCAGATTCTAACTTGCTCAGACGCTGACAGCAGAAATTGCTAAAGCTAGACAATGGTTTTTCTGCATGCAGCTGTTGTCACAAGAAAGAATGAATCTCCAAGCTAATACATGAGTTTTTAAACTAAGAATTTGCAGTCTTCTGATTGGTCCCCCCGCCAAGACAGCCTCTCCGGATGTCTTGGGTCTTGTCCAATCACCGCCGTCTTCCTCCTGCAAAAGGTGTCTCTGAATGTGTGTGTAAATGGTTGTATTTATATAGCACTTTTATCCAAAGCGCTTTACATGATGATATGTCACATTTACCCATTCACACACTGATGGTGGGAGCTGCCATGCAAGGTGCTAACCACAACCCATCAGAAGCAATTAGGGGTTAGGTGTCTTGCTCAGGGACACCTCGACATGAGCTCAATGGGCTGAGGATCGAACCGGCAACCTTCCAGTTACAAGACGGCCACTCTACCCACTGAGCCATGCCGCCCCGTGTGTATGTGGCCGCTCCCTGTGACCTTTACACAGATTTTTAAGAGCTCAGTTCTGCTGAGATCTGCAGATTTCTATTCCATTTGGTGTTGAATTAAACAATTTACTGATTCAGTTTTATTCAACTTAACTTTGAACAACAATTTGATAATTTAATCACACCTTTATGGCAGATTTGAATGATCCCATCCCCTTTATTGATTTACTTTAATCTTATTTAATTAATACCAGATTCCTATGTTCTTTCCCATTTTATTGTGAATTTAATACATTGCTAATTTAGATTCTTCTATAGTATTTTCTCACTAAGCTAAATATATTAATCCCAATTCTCAACATTGTTTTATGGTTCAATACTTTAACTTTTATTCTTGTTTAAGCATTGTAGTGGGGGGCCAGTTGCCCCACTACGTAAGATCTATGTGTAACCTGATCACTCTATGCATTAACACTTGTAATTTAATTCTAAGTTCTAGGTCTCAAAATATCTAAGTCTCACCATTGAAACATCAGAGAATCCAGGAGCCAAATCTGCAGATGCCAAGATGTAAGGTGTTTTTTCGATACAGCACAGACACAAACAAACACTTGAGAAAGGTCCCGGGAGCCCTCTGACCCCACTGTCTGACAACTGAACCCTCCGAGCAGAGGTCAGTTCACGCCCTTAACCCATCTCTCTTTTTGCCACTGCCAGCTGCCAGTATTGCACAATTAAGGAAAGAGGCGATGTTTAAGCGAATCTTCACTCCCTAATAATTTTAATTGGAAACTCGTGGGTGGCCGGCACCTCTCCCCGTGGGAGACAGCCTCCCACAAGTTTTCTCACACGAACACCTGCACCCTTATCTCCAAACAATACTTTTGTTGATATTGGCAGTTATCCCAGAGGAAACAAACTACAGGCTATCTGTAAGCCATTTCAGTCCGAGGGCAAAAGGCCTGCTGTCAGATACACACAGACACAGATTTATTACAGCAGTGGATTAATTTTTCCACAACAGCATCTAGCTGCTGTTTGAACTTTTCACCCTTTCTCTGCCTTTCTGTGTGTATGTGACAACCTGCACATCTCTGTAACCGCAGACCCCCCTTTTTCTTCCAGCTTTCACAAGTTTTAACGGATGTTCTTTACTTTTAATTAAGAAGTTGTCACCTGACCACGCTACTGCCATCCTAGTTGCTATTCTTGTTCCAGTTTGTCAGTTTTGAAGGCAAGGGGGGAAAGTTCTCCCCCCAACTCTTGAAAGGTCAGATGTAACCGCAAACCTTTAGTCAAGCGGAGCATGAAGCATTTATCTTAAACTTACTTTCCTTAGGTTAAACGTTGAAACTTGCACCACACTTTTTCTTCCTGTTCAGAACTAGAATTCAAACATGCACCCATAAGCACTTTAATACATTTGATTATAGGGTTAATACAAGTTGCAAGCACATTAATATATGATTAACACATAATATGATCAAACGAAGGTTAATAATGATTATCAGTAATAGTAAAAGAGTGATTAAATGATGATTGTAAATAATGAATAAAAGTAATAACATGATTACTAAGCAAAAGTAATTAAAATGATGATCATAAGTAAAAAGTAATTAAAAATGATGATTATAATTGATAAGCAAAGAGTAATTAAAATGATTATAAGTAATATGCAAAAGCAATAAAAACATGATAGTTTAATACACATGCAAAAATGAATATTCCCCACATATGTTACTGATAGTTCTCTTCTCATTCACATTTTGGGTGGAATATAAAGTGTGACATTTAGCCTACACTGAAGTGTTGCACATTCTCATCCTTTTTAACAGAGCATGGCTGGACAGCAGCAGTATGGTTCCTCAGCTTCCACTGCACAGACTGACACAGTGAGATGGATGTTCAGGAAACGTTCATTCTGTGGAATTCATGTGCAACTGTATAATTTAATGTCCTCTATGTATTCCCAGTTATCAGTAAAACAGATTTACAAACTGCATTTGCTGAGAAAAATCCAAAAAACAGATGAGGAGGGCAGATCTGGAAATTGAAATACTGGAGCACAAGTTAGAGGTGGTGATGGTCACAGGTGAATTATGTTCACTATTGGAACATGAAATGAACTATCTCTTTATTTGTAGGAAATAAAGAAGACCAAATGAAATGTGTATCATGTCTTTATTTGCTGTGGTGGTGATGATGGTGACTTAAACTCTGAAGTGATTATTGCATACGGTGTCTCTGACTGCTCTGCTGTCCTGGATAGCTGCAGGTGGATGGGCTCATCATCTGGGTCTTCAGTTTGTAGGGCAGGGTGTTGCTCTCCTCTAATAGTGGTAATATTATGAAGAACAGCACATGCCACAGTAATATCACAGGCCCTCTCAGGGGTCACCCTGAGGAGACGTAGGCTCTGGAACCGGGCTTTCAGCAGGCCTATGGTCATCTCCACCCGGACTCTGGTCCTGCAGTGAGTCCGGTAGAAGTTCTGTTGGGGGCCTGGTTCAGGGTCGGGGTATGAGGTCATCAGCCTGGGTTGGCATGGTAACCTCTGTCACCCAGCAGAAGGCCAAACTCTCCTGTAATGTATAGTGGATACATCAGAGTATATTAAAGGAGGGAGACAAGAGAATTCTATTGTGAAAATCTTTAGGCTGCTGACCACGCTGCAGTCAGTTGCTCAGGTTAGACTCTCCATAAATCCTGGAGTCATGAACAGACCCAGACCACTTGGCCTCCACATTAGAAATGATGTATGCAGTGTCGTTGTTTCTCTCTCTGGTGTCCATGATGTGCAGGTGAAGGAGAGACGTCCGTGACACTGACTTTCTTTAAAAGTATTTTATTAAAGGAAAGAGCAGCATCAGTACAGACAGAACCTGCCTGGAAGGAGCCGGCCAATTGAATCCTCCTTGCTGACAATGACCAGCAATCAAGTTTTATAGGTTTTCAACATATAGGAGGGGTTAAAACAAATGGTTCTTTATTGCCTACCATATGGGGAAAGCAGAGAGCATCCCCAAACAAACCCCCCATGTCTACAACAGCTGAAGAATCCCTAAATCTGTGTTTTGGACAGAAGAGCCCTCATAAAAACACCTCCAGCAGGGCTCTGTAAGCAGAAGAACACTTTCCCATGGCATGGGTTGAATATAATGCAGATTCCATCTGTGGTCAGAGACACCAGAGCAGACACTACATATAACAAGCAACTCATATCAGATACTAGAACAAACAAAACAGATTCTATACTACTAACTTATTAAGTAATACATGTAACAGATCAGATACCACATATTCCCCCCTTCGAGGCTAACAGAGCCTCGAAAATTACTAAAACATCAAGTACATAAAAGTTACATAGAAAATGCTTATGACATGTCCATTCTGTCCGTACTGATTACAACCTAAATTTAACAATATTATAAATTTGTAGATTAATGTGAGAGCGAAAACCTGCCAGGCAGCTATCTTTCCAAATTATCCATCAAACAATCAAGGCAGGAAATTCTCTCACGGCCCCTCTGCCTAGGCGACCATACTAGACTCCAACCAATTAAAAGAGGAAAGGGAGATCCAAAGGATGATGTGAAATAAAAGGAAGCAAATACATGTGGGAATCCCAGAAAGAAAATCAAAAAATGTCCAAAATCAGGCTGGTCGACCCATCGGACCCTCAAATGGACCTGGACCTGCCTAACACCACTGTCCCTAAACAATCAAAATAATAAAACACCTGAGATCCCAATGTACTCACCTCATATCAAAAACATCAAATCAATGAAACCTCCATCATACTAATCATAGAGTCATAAAACTCAAAGGCTAAAATAAAACACACTGAAAGTATTACTAATTCTAATATCCCTCTACATAAGAAAATGTCAGTAAGAACAAACATCCAATAATAAAACAGAGTATATATGATAAACAAAATCCAATACTGTAAACATACAGAAGAACACATGAGCATATCAAACCAACACTCCTCAATAACAGCTCCAGTCGTGGTGTGTTGTCGTCACATTGTCCATGCTCAGAGTCCTCCATCCATCTTTATTGTCCATTCCATCGTCCATATGCAAACATTCAAGTCCATTTGGCTGCAGTGAACTCCAGACAGCCACTCTTTATTCAATCTCCCAGATGGCATCCTGGGAAGATAAAAAGCACCCAGCAGTATCTTGCAAAACAACTAACACTCCATGACGTCTTATTGAAAATCACTTTGTTATGAGAATATCATCAGATTATCATCAGATTATCATCAGATTATCATCAGATCATCGTATGACATATTGTAATCCCCCCTTTAATCGAACTAAATCACCTGTGAGAGTAGGACATCTCTATTGTAGATGACACCCAAAACATAATGCTTATAATAAATTCTGATATCCAAAATGGAAATGACTCAGCTCATTTGGATGACACCCTATCAACTAATTCGAACCCCTATATTGTCATACGTCAACAGAGCAGTATGTCAACACACCATTACTTTCTTTTTACTTAGTTAATTTTGTTTGTTGTTTACAAACACCTCAACATTGCTGATTGTGAATGGCTCCTTAAGGCTATTTTAATACTCAATTCTGCAAATGCACCCATATATGGCCCCTCTGAACAAAAACTGAACAACAGACTTAACAAAAGACTTCACAAAAGACTGAGTATCTTCCAGCACCCATTACTAATATGAAAACTATGTTTGAATCCTTGTGGCAATCTTGTGTAATCATAAACCTATCACTAAGTGTAACACTAAACAATCTGCTGAAGGATCAGTCACTATTGGCTGCTTCACTGGTAGGGGCAGCCCCTCTGGATTTCACTCCACAGAATGAATTTCTCCTTCTGGTTCACATCCGGGTCATTTCCTGTGACATTTCTCCATTTCTGATGAGCCCCCAGACACATCGGCCCCCAGATTCTCTTCTGGACCCAGTGGCTCACTCAACATCTTATCAGGATGTACGTTTGTTGGGAACGTATCCCTCAACGCTCTCCACATCCGAGATCTGCTGACAGCAAACAACTCTGCATCATTCACTGCAGTTGCCACAGAACTATTCAGACCCACTTGCTGTAGAAGTTCCTCCATCACAGGAACTCCCAGGAGACTGACCAAAAGCCGCTTAATGTCTCTCATGGCAGGTTGCACCCCACCAAAACCTCCTCCAGCTTCAAAATGCATGGACATGCTCCATCTGAAAAGTCAGCAACTTCTCAATTATGTCTGACGTCTCTGTATTCTGCCAAGACCTGTATTCCAGATTCTCTCCTGACAGTCACTGGGCCCTTCCTTTCCTATTCTCAACTTCCCTTAAATCCCACTGTCTCTCACTTCCTCAATCTCCATCACTGTCTCCATCCTCACTCTCATCCTCTCCTGGATCCACTTTCTTCACTTTCTGCAATCCTTCTCTTAACTTCACAATCCATCTTTCACATTATACACTCCACAGCATCAAAGCCACAACTCTCAACAGTATTTAAGCCAAATTAACCTCTCTACAAATGTTTAATCATCTAAATCAATTAAATGCCTCAGATGGTCAGTCTCTTGTCAAGCTTCTTCCCAAATCAGTGAAACATCCCCTATATGTGTACACCCATGTGTTTTCTTAACTCCAAACTAAAGACTATCTGAATCAGGTTGTAAAAGAAACATCTTGATAGGCCCCCAGTGTTTCTGTAATAACAGACTAAACATATGTCACCAGTATCAGAAATAAGTAGGTGTGTGCACATGAGTAAATGCAAGAGTTTGTGGATAGAAGCACACTAGCCTTGATGACGTTGAAGCCACACTTGTTGTCATCCAAAACCTCAGGCTGTAGAGCACCATCAGCTGTCCTCTCATCAGTTCTTTGGGGGATTGGAATTCAGATGCTTTCCATCATCTCAGTCTCCTCCTCAATGCTCACACCATAGTTGAACAGACGATACACAAAGAAAACAAACACAAGGTTAATGTTTCATGAAACCAAAAACAACTCCTTGCAATTTGCATATATGTGTCAACATCTAAGTCATTTTAATTGTTCCCAACAAATGTCTTCTCTTAAGAGTCTGTGTGAAGAAAACTACTGATCAGATTTCTTATTCCTCATGGATTCTAAATTAGTCATACTCAGATTCACACTAAATACATTGTGAATTTCAAGAATCAATGGAGTATGTATGTAAATCTATTGATAGTTGGATAACATCCTGCTGTTTCTCCTTCTCTCTCACACAAGGAGAGAAGAAAAGCGAGGGGGCTCCCTCACTGCTCCTCACACACTCAGAGACTTATCAACATGGCTCCTCCTCTTAAGTTTATCCACCACTTCCAGTCTGAACTGGACTTCAGAGTGAGACCATCCTACCTCAACTACCTCTACAAATCAAATCAACCTCATGCGAAAAGCACCTCATTACCAGAGTAATAAGTCTCAACCCCTCTTCTGCATCATCATTCTCAATAAGACTCCACATTGGTTATTCAAAGTCTCCTCCAATGCAGTCGCACACACATGCAGAAATAAACAACAGACAGAGAGAAACTGAACACCAAGCAATCAGCCAATCTACTAACCCTTATATAAAATCAGACTCTATTTTCCCCAATTCTAACAAACTCCATCAGAAAATGTCTTCCTCTGTTACTATTAATCATCAAGTATGTATGCATGCTCATGCACACAGAATATCCTCACTGGTCTCTCCTCCTCCTCAGACTCCACAAAGGCTCAGATATAATTCTCAGATGTATATACATCCTCTATAAGACTCATATATTATCAACTAAATAGTCCTCCTATAAGGCTCATAAGGTTTAAAAAATCATAAACGTCCCCCTGCAGAAGGGATCATTGGTATCAACACTGAGGTGGCAAACTCTCCTCACATGTCAACAACTCTTCTATAACCAATCACAGCCTCTCTGTATTTATTTAATAAGAATTCTATTCTATATATATATCAGTTGCATACTACAGCCTTCCGGACTCAGCTGCAGCACCACACACACACACAGAACATTTAAAACACAAAAATCACGAGCAACACTCAATTAAAGATAGGCTAAGCCTCGCTTCCCCTCATTTAAAACTTTTAAACTCAAATTCAGAATGAAAGATTTTACACCACTCAACAACCAGTCCATCCACCACTGCCATCCGCATTATCAACACACAACATCTAACCCTGAAAACTTTATTGAGGTTTTCTTTCCCTGTGTGTGTTTCCTCTAAGATGTTTTATTTATGCTTATTGCAAACAGAATGTCCTCGCTGATCTCTCGGACTCAGCAAAGGCTCATATGCTTATATCAAGTACAGAAACGTCCACCATGAGGCTCATATGCATTATCAATTTACAAAAGTCCTTTATAAGGCTCATTCATTTCATTTTATGACCAAATTTACAAAAAGTCCTTAATGTGGCTCCTAAACTTTAGCAGACAAAAGCTTATACGTCTTCGATATCAAAAATGTCTCTCCTTTGAATTATAAAAGCTCAACCTAAATGTATGTTTTCCAACAAAAACTGACATATTTCATTCATACATTACAGCGCTCATCAGCCTCTCACACACCAACAGCACACACACACACACACACACACACACAGACAGACGCAGACAGACGGAGCTGAGACAGAGCTGCAGAGACACAGACGCAACCGCCGGCACAAAAAATCATTCAAATGAAATGCAACCATTCAACCCAAAATCAAACAAATCCACAAAATAAAACACATATTCAACATCACCCAAACACACAATCAGCATTCGATCCCGGAATCAGATCATTCACACATATCCTAAGAAGCATGCTTTCAGCCGCACCTTTTCTCTTCTTCTCTTTTCTCTTTTCATCTTTTTCCTTATTACCTAAATTTGGGCTACCATGGAGCATAAACAACTCAGTCAAAAAGCTACTTTAGGAAACCATACGTCTCCGGCCGGAACTTTAAAGTGCTTTATCTATGACTAAAGTAAATCTACACCCCCAGTTCCCTTTCTCTTTTTATGGAACTGACCTACTGCATGTGCTCACATATAATAGGTTTTTCGGCCAGTATACTAAACTGCCTCTAAGAGGGCTTTTAATCCAGATTTGCGGCTTTCCATTCCTCTATATTATCCTATTTCCTTTCCTTTAGGCCTCTTATTCTCTTTCCATTTCATCCCTTCTTCTCTATATTTTAGTTCGCCAATTGACCTTTGGGCCCCAAAGGTAAATCTACTCTATCCTCTTTTATTTTTAAACGCCAATTTTGACTACTCAGCCAACGTTCACATAAAGCGTCTAACTCCCTCATGTCTTACCGTTAACAAGATTCAGGCCTGTCCTGTTACACTTGCATGGTCTTTTAGCTTGCTCCATTGTTACTTGTTCTGCTATTCTACATTTAACCATTTCACTCTAACATCTATTTCTCTTTCTTCAACTTTTATTCTCTTATCCCAACTTTTTCTATCTACTCTATTCTATTCCCCACATTTTTATGCGCAATAAACCCCAATTTAGACCGAACATCGCTCCAAACACCCATGCACCACATGACACCAGCGCACTAAATTCTTGACAGTGCAGCGTGTCAGCAACAACCCCACAGCACCCATGAGCACATCAATCATCCCAAATAAAGTGAGAACCAGCTCACCCGACGTCGTATCAGGACGGAGAAAAGCGACCAAGGGGCTGCCGGCTGTCGAAGAACGCCACTTCTGATCCTGTTCGTGACGCCAAATTTGTCGTTGTTTCTCTCTCTGGTGTCCATGATGTGCAGGTGAAGGAGAGATGTCCGTGACACTGACTTTCTTTAAAAGTATTTTATTAAAGGAAAGAGCAGCATCAGTACAGACAGAACCTGCCTGGAAGGAGCCGGCCAATTGAATCCTCCTTGCTTGACAATAGCCAGCAATCAAGTTTTATAGGTTTTCAACATATAGGAGGGGTTAAAACAAATGGTTCTTTATTGCCTACCATATGGGGAAAGCAGAGAGCATCCCCAAACAAACCCCCCCATGTCTACAACAGCTGAAGAATCCCTAAATCTGTGTTTTGGACAGAAGAGCCCTCATAAAAACACCTCCAACAGGGCTCTGTAAGCAGAAGAACACTTTCCCATGGCATGGGTTGAATATAATGCAGATTCCATCTGTGGTCAGAGACACCAGAGCAAACACTGCATATAACAAGCAACTCATATCAGATACTAGAACAAACAAAACAGATTATATTCTACTAACTTATTAAGTAATACATGTAACAGATCAGATACCACAGCAGCATCACATATGATTTGGACAGTGCAGAGAATGACAGATGTTGAACTGTGATGCAGTCTTTAACATTTACAGTAGTCAGTCTACCTGTAGCCTACCTGCACATTTATGCTGTGAATGGACTTCCTGTTCATGGTGTGAGGGAGCTGTGATGGGGATGTGTGTGCATCTATGCAGCCAATCACACTGGGAAATCCTAAAAGAAATTCAAATGACTATTCCCAGTCTGAGGCTGCAGCACAATGTCATTAACAGAATATGATTTAAAATGAATTTAACAGATCTCTACATCATTCACCTGCAATCCTGTGGAACTCCTCCTTGATGCTCTGACAGGTTTGTGTCCAGGAAAACCACAATGATGAGTAAAAGCCGTTTCAGGGCCAGGAACACTTTTCTGACCATCCGCCATCGAGTTGTCTTACTCTGCATCTCTGACATTATATAAAAACTTCCATTTGCAAAGAACCGCAGCAGCACACAATATCTGCTGGATGTGAGAGCATGACTGCGGCTGGTAATGTAAATGTAAGGACGGATTAGGTTGTTTATGTAGATTATGGACTTAAAGCAATTACGAAACGGTACCGCTCAAACCGATAATTGTCCGGAAATGCGAGAACATTTATGCTCGGTCTGATAACAATCTACCGATGAATATTTAATTATCTGTGTAGTAATGCTGCTCCTTTATCCACTGGATCGTTAATAAAAGCTGTTCTACGCCAAAACTCGCTCGCTTACTGACTGAATGAATGAGGAAATGAAACAGCGTGTGTGGCTGAAAGTGGGCGGAGACGGAGAGAAACTTGAGGTTTTCTCAGATAAACCTGCTGCCGACCAGGTTAGAGTCATAGAGTCTGTTACTGCGGTAACTGACCGAGAGTTTAAGTTATCCCTCTTTGTGAAACAGGCTAGAGTTACCCCTCTAAGTTACCTCGCGTCGTGAAACGGAAAACTCTGAGTTTCCCTCATTTCAGGGTTAACAAACTCAGAGTTTTCAGTGAACCTGCTTCGTGAAACAGGCCCCTGGGCGATATTGAACTGTGGGCTGTGGTCTGTACTACAGCCATCTTTGTTCGATGGCTCCAAGTTTTGTACTGTTGAGATGACTACCGCTACTGTCAGTTATTACTATAAACTTTGAACCAAGCAGACAACCCCTACATTTTTCTACTATAGTCCACTTCAGTGCTAGCAGCTATGACTTAATGTTGCTATAGTTCTTGTCACTTCTTTCTGCATTTAGCAGAGACAAAAAAGTGACTGCATAAGCAATCACTCTTTTTCTGTCACCCTGTACCTGACATAGGATAGCTTCCTAGACCCTGACCACTCGCATCTGTATCCAAAATGACAGGACTGGCAAAATCTCTTCTTCTTTCCTTTCGGCTTTTCCCTTCAGGGGTCACCACAGCGAATCAATTGCCTCCATCTAACCCTGTCTTCATGTCCTCTTTAACCACATCCATAAACCTCCTCTTTGGTCTTCCTCTAGGCCTCCTGCCTGGCAGTGGGAAACTCAGCATCCTTCTACCAATATATTCACTCTCTCTCCTCTGGACATGTCCAAACCATCTCAGTCTGGCCTCTCTGACTTTATCTCCAAAGCCCATAACATGTACTGTCCCTTTGATGTACTCATTCCTGATCCTATCCATCCTGGTCACTCCCAATGAGAACCTCAGCATCTTCGGTTCTGCTACCTCCAGCTCTGCCTCCTGTCTTTTCCTCAGGGACACCGTCTCCAGACCAAACAACATGGCTGGTCTCACCACAGTTTTGTAAACCTTTCCTTTCATTTTAGCTGAAACTCTTCTATCACACATCACAACTGACACTTTTCTCCAGCCGTTCCAGCCTGCCTGTACACGCTTCTTCACCTCTTTTCCACACTCTCCACTGCTCTGGACTGTTGACCCTAAGTACTTAAAATCCTCTACCTTCTTGATCTCTTCTCCCTGTAACCTCACTCTTCCACTTGGGTCCCTCTCATTCACACACAGATACTCCATCTTGCTGCGGCTAACCTTCATTCCTCTCCTTTCCAGGGCAAACCTCCACGCCTCTAGCTTCTCCTCCACCTGTTTCCTGCTCTCACTACAGATCACAATGTCATCTGCAAACATCATAGTCCATGGAGACTCCTGTCTAACCTCTTCTGTCATCCTGTCCATCACAATAGCAAACAAGAAGGGGCTCAGAGCTGATCCCTGATGTAGTCCCACCTCCACCTTGAACTCCTCTGTCACACCTACAGCACACCTCACCACTGTCTTACAGTCCTCATACATGTCCTGCACCACTCTAACATACTTCTCTGCCACTCCAGACTTCCTCATACAAAACCACAGTTCCTCTCTGGGCACCCTGTCATAAGCTTTCTCCAGATCTACAAAGACACAATGCAGCTCCTTCTGACCTTCACTGTACTTCTCTATCAACATCCTCAAAGCAAATGTTGCATCTGTTGTACTCTTTCTTGGCATGAAACCATACTGCTGCTCACAGATGTTCACCTCTGCCCTTAGCCTAGCTTCAACTACTCTTTCCCATAGCATCATCATGTGGCTCATCAGCTTTATTCCTCTGTAGTTGCCACAACTCTGCACATCTCCCTTGTTCTTAAAGATGGGCACCAGCACACTTCTTCTCCATTCCTCGGGCATCTTCTCACTATCTAAGATCCTGCTGAACAACCCAGTCAGAAACTCTACTGCTACCTCTCCAAGACACTTCCATACCTCCACAGGTATATCATCAGGACCAAGTGCCTTTCCACTCTTCATCCTCTTCAATGCCCTCCTCACTTCATCCTTACTAATCTTTGCTACTTCCTGGTCCACAACAGTCACCTCTTCTACTCTTTGTTCTCTCTCATTTTCCTCATTCATCAACTCTTCAAAGTACTCTTTCCATCTTCCCATCACACTACTGGCACCTGTCAACACACTTCCATCCTTATCCCTTATCACCCTAACCTGCTGCACATCCATCCCATCTCTGTCTGTCTGCCTTGCCAACCCGTACAGATCAGTCTCTCCCTCCTTACTGTCAAACCTAGCATACAAGTCATCATAAAAGGGTTCCCACTGAAAATTGAAAACTAAATTCCAGGACTTTTCCAGGATATTCCAGGATAAAAATCATCCAATTTCCAGGACTTTGAACAGAATTTCTGAAACAATTTTCTCATACAAACTAATCTTTCTGGCTTCCTCCACCCCTTACAGCGAGCCGATTCCACCCACTTTATTATACTATACAGTCTACCTGTGTTAGATTACAACATTAAAGTGTCAGGTAAAATACCAACTACAAAAATTCAGCAAAATTATTGTGCACACTACTAGGCTATAAATGCTATTTCAGCAGAACTGAAAGCAGACCACCACCTTAAGGGAACGTTTCTACAACTACGTAACAATGCACCAATCTTTCCAGAGTCATGGCCACATAAAATTGTACATGATACTATTATAGCCTACTAATATATGTAATGTAATAGCCTACTAATATACATTATGTAACATAATACAAAGTGAACAATGGGACATTCATAATCAGTAACTGCACATAGAATTCATCTTATCTTTCTTGAAAATAGTCACTCCAGTGATTTCAGTTTCTGCTTGAGGTATTGTGCAGTCACATCTTACTCACTCTTATGGGTCAGCACCGCTTTCTCTCTCTCTCTCTCTCTTTGACCAGGTCAGTCACAAACCAGGACCATAGACTGTCAGCCCGATCTCACGACGATTCGTGAAACTGTCACGTAAATTTTTGTTTCGGTTTCATCCGCACCAACACGATTTCGTCATGTTTTTCGTGCCGTTCACCACAAAATGCGCACCAATGTATTATAAACGGCAGACTTTTCGTGCCACTCAGAACGTATTTCAAACGAATGGGTATATTATATTTTTAATGTAAAACCGTGGCGAATCCAACGCTATATTTTGCATGACATCGTCCCTAACCATAACCCTAACCATAACCTAACCTAACCATAACCCGGTGGTACACTTACCAATTTGCATAGGAATTTAAAGAATGTCCGACGGCCCCATACGCGATCACACAAGCAGTATACGCCGATGGAGAGCTTAGATCGTCATGAATCCGCCGGTATAAACCACTTTCAGATGTGATTACCACAGCGGGTTTCGTTGTGAGCAACACGAAAAACATTTCGTGGTGAGCGGCACGAAAAACATGACGAAATCGTGTTGGTGCACACGAAACCGAAACAAAAATTTACGTGACAGTTTCACGAATCCCCGTGAGACCGGGTTGAGACTGTATATATAGTGGACGTAGCATCTGGCTCCAGAATTGAAGCCAAGCCGGAAGTGTCAAAAACTTGCAATATCATGCCGTCTGCTAGGGTTGGCTCCAAAAAGCTTTTTCTCCATAGACCCCAATTCATTTCTGGAAAAAAAAAAATTGATAGACTGATGTTCTACAGCTCAGGATTTTTTCCCCGTTAGTTTTCATGATCAAAATGAGAGATCAGGTGGCTGATCTTAAAATAAATCAATGCTGAATTTTAAATAAATTGTTAAAATTGGCGGAGCCAGGGGGCATGGCTATACTTGATAGACAGCAACAGAAGCCTCTGCGGTAAAATGTGGGCAGGATAAAAGAGTCCTCAGCCAATCCTGCCCCTAGTTGCTCTCCGGTCCAGCCTGTTCGATGACGCTTTTTATGTTGCTGGCTCCAAAAAATCCAAAATGGCAACCAGGAAGTAGCAAAATCCGGGCTTCATTTTCTCGGCATTGAAACCAACGGGTGACGTCATGGTTAGTTTACGCCTGACCAGGACGCGCTGGATGCGTCTGTCACAGCCTCTGTGGCCGAACTGTGCTAACCGGCACGTCACAGGTAGAAGGGCTGGCAGAGGCTTGAGACACAACCCCGAATTACAAGAAAATACCGAGGGGAGAGTTTTTTTTCGTGCAGTTGTTGTATTAATGCAGTGCGCATAATTATCATATATATATATATATATATATATTTAAAAGGGGCAAAAGAGGGCACTTTTCAATACGAGCCAAAAAGGGCAGGGCTGAAGCCCCCCTTTAAGTCTATGTGTGATAGGTGCAGACATAACACACTGTAGAATACTGAGCACAACCAACATCCATGCAACACTGAATTCAAGGACTTTCAATGACTTTTTTAGCTGATAATCCTAATTCCAGGACCACCTGATTTGTGGCAGTATTTCAGGACTTTTCCATGACTTTCCAGGATCACTTTTTTCCAGGACTTTCCAGAATTTTCAAGGACCATGGGAACCCTGTCATAAGCTCCTTGTTTGGCCTTTGCCACCTCTACTTTCACCTTACGCTGCATCTCCCTGTACTCCTGTCTACTCTCTTCAGTCCTCTCAGTGTCCCACTTCTTAGCTGGCCTCTTTCTCTGGATCCACTCCTGTATGTCCTCATTCCACCATCAAGTCTCCTTATCTCCTTTCCTTCCAGATGACACACCAAGTACTCTCCGACCTGTCTCCCTGATCACATTTGCTGTAGTTGTCCAGTCATCTGGAAGCACCTCCTGACCATCCAAAGCCTGTCTCAACTCTTTCGTGAAAGTCATACAACGCTCTTCCTTTTTCAGCTTCCACCATTTGGTCCTCTGCTCTGCCTTTGCCCTCTTCATCTTCTTCACCACCAGGGTCATCCTACATACCACCATCCTATGCTGTCTGGCTACACTCTCACCTGCCACTACTTTGCAGTCACTGATCTCCTTCAGATTACACTGTCTACATAAGATCTACCTGTGTGCTCCTACCTCCACTCTTATAGGTCACCCTATGTTCCTGCCTCCTCTGGAAGAAAGTATTCACTACAGCCATTTCCATCCTTTTTGCAAAGTCGACCACCATCTGTCCTTCTGCGTTCCTCTCCTGGATACCAAACCTGCCCATGACCTCCTCATCATCTCTGTTTCCTGCAGCAACATGTCCATTGACGTCTGCACCAATGACAACTCTCTCACTTCTAGGGATGCTCTGCATCTCTTCATCAAGGTCCAACCAGAATTTCTCCTTCTCCTCCAGCTCACATCCTACCTGTGGAGCATACCCACTAACAACATTGAACATCACACCTTCGATTTCTAGCTTCAGGCTCATCACTCGATCTGACACTCTTTTTACCTCCAGGACATTCCTAACAAACGCCTCCTTCAAGATAACTCCTACTCCATTTCTCTTCCTATCTACACCATGATAGAACAACTTGAACTCTACTCCTAAACTTCTAGCTTTACTACCTTTCCACCTGGTCTCCTGGACACACAGTATGTCCACCTTCCTGCTCTGCATCATGTCAACCAGCTCTCTTACCTTTTCCTGTAATAGTTCCAACATTCAAGTCCCTACTCTCAGTCCTAGACTCTTGGTGTTCCTCTTCTCTCTCTTTCTATGAACACACCTTCCTCCCCTCCGTCTTCGACCAACAGTCATCCATTTTCCACCGGCACCCTGTAGGTCGACAGCACCGATGTTCGGTATGGAAGTCATTCATTTGATTCGCATGTTTGATTTGGCCAAAGTTTTACATCGGATGCCCTTCCTGACACAACCCTCTGTATTTTTCCGGGCTTGGGACCAGCACAATAAGACACTGGCTTGTGTCCCCTTGCGGCTACATTACAGGACTGGCAAAATCTACATATCCTTAAACTGGTGCATTAATGAGTTTCTCCTTTCACAACTTAAATGAGTTGTAGCTGAACTGTCAGAATCATGACACTGACACTGTCCCCTGCATGACGTTACCACATCATACAAGTGAGCAGCAATCTTTGAAAATCCTTCAACGTAACGTCTGTAGTAACAGACTAACTAACCCCATGTCTGTAGTTTCACTGTGGAAGCAAAGGGCCATCCGTTAACGGCGACCAACTTTGAAGGATCTTTTGCAATCTCATCTGCTGAGCTCTCTTTGGCCCTAGAAACCTGACTTTGTAGGGTATGAGAGCTCAGCAGACTACCCACCTACTTTCCCCACTTTAGTTTAAGAGCAGTGCTTCTGAGTCACATAAACACCATGTCAGGCGTTTCTAGGTTGGACTGGAACGAGGGTGAGTATACCATCTAAATATGCCAGCAATATCTCCAAGATCAAATCACTCATAGTCACCTGCGTTACTTTGAAAGGTTGCAGGATCACTGCAAACATCAACTGGCATGCGCAAATACTCAATAAGCCCAAATGTTGTTGTGAAGGTAGTCTTATGCCTATCACTGTCCTCAAACACCACCTGCTGGAAAAGTAATTTGCATCTTTCAACACATCAAAACTCATGGGAACCCATCTTTCTTGGTTTTCAGGCCCAGTTCACGGTAGTCCACACATAGACGCTGTTGTTGACATCCACTACTTAGCAATGTGACCTTCAGTTTAAAGTAGGGTTAGGGTTCTAACCCTCCAAACTCTACCAAACTGAGGAGCTTGGAGCCTGCTCGCTGTTGAAGCAACAGGTCTCTGATGCTGAGATTTCAAATCCATTTCTCTGATAACTTTACTTTGTTCTGCAAGGACTTTCATCATCCAGTGACACAGACTTCTACTTTGACCTGTAGTACTAACTCACTGCAACCAGGGGTTCCCATTTCCAGTCATGACATTCTCCAGGCACAATGGTTTTTCAGTAGCAATTACAACTGTACACTGTGCATCTGTTGTCATTTAGCTACAAGCTTTGACTCTACAAACTGATCCCTTTTCACTACTCTCTCATTAGCCACTGAGTTGGGATAGTGTTTTAGTTCCAAGCATAAGATATGCGATAATGCATGTGAAAATTCTTGTATGTCTTCAGTATATTTATAAAGACAGTGATTCATTTGCTACCTCACTGACCTGATCAGTTGCTGTGTACCTCACCTCTTCTAAAGCTGACCCTCTTCATAATGTTGCCAAAAAATCAAACTGTTCAAGGGGGGACTGATTTCTGGCAGCTAGCACTCATTCAACCTCTTCAATGAATTCCTTCCAGCTCTATCAATGTCTCCACTGAACAGTGCAACATGACACTCTCTTGGCACGTAAAGGTAAGACCTGGATGGTACAGCATGCAACGAGGATATCACTGTCACGACTTCTTGTCGCAGTTGGATATGTGATGCTGCAACTACATCCTCATCATCAGACAAACTGTTCTGATCATTTCTCATCTCCTGTCCATCACATAGTACACTATTTTCATCGTGCACTGACATATTTCCAACAATCTGTTATTTTTTTTAATACTTGTTCGACAAAGTTCAGTCTTTAAAGCCAAGCCTTTGATACTCAAGCAAGGGATCAATTTGCTGCAGGATCAGTTCAATGATGTTCCTGGGTGATGTCCACTCCTTCCTGGAGTCCCTCTCCTTCTGCCACCAAACTTGGTTGACGTCCTCTCCAGCCACCAACACCAATTGATGAGTCCTTGGATGACTGAACCCATCATACCTGATCAATTAGTTCTCAATGTTCAATAAGGCACCCCCCCACCCCCCACTTTTGTGTCCAGGAATTCATTAAAGAACAAAAACTCATGTCAACTTTAGAGGAGAAAAATTATCTGTTAAAAAAAGTCAAATATATGAAAAGCTTCAAGTTTGAACAGTCAGAACAAAATCAAGTTCAGCTTTAAGTTGAACTTTTATACATGAGGTAGCTGGTAAAACATGTTTTTACAGTAAACATTAAAAGACCAAACTCGTGCACAGTCGATATAATAATACAACATGAACACATTTACACACAACTGTAAGGTTACTGAACGCAAAATATTAGAATACAGGCACATTAGGGAACTATCGTGTGCATAGTCTTCCATTGTGCTACACAAAAATGCTTTAGAAAATCAAATTATGACAACTGCGGTTTCTTGGCGTTAACATTTTCCAGTGATGTGACTTTGGAGAGGATTTACACTTCTTCCCCTGCCTCTAGGAGCCTACAATGAAAAGTAAGGACAAAAGGGTTAGCCTTACCCCAACCCTCTCGGTCAACGGACTGTTAAACTGATGGACTGCTATGAAAATTAAGAAAATAATGATCATCACCTTCAGATTGTACGTCTCTTGTTCACTTATTCCATTTGTAACCTTCACCCACACGGTGTCCCGCTACAAGAATGAGGTTCAGGAACAGGGTTACAGGAACATGCATTATGTGTTAGATACAGTAAAAATTACTTTTCATCTGACTGAATCAATTTATTACAGAAAAATAAAAGGCATCTTAGATACTTTTAAAATAACACACGTTGTTCCCATGAGGCATCCCGATTCCTGGCCTTTGTCAGCTCTCTGGCTTCAACCCTGGTCCTCTTCATCAAAGGGGTTGCAGATTCCTGGAGGCTGCTGTTCCTCCGTCTGGGTGCCCTGTCACAATGACTACTTCCAGGTTTGGCCTCCTTCAGCAAATCGTGATTGTTCTTAGGTCTTGAGCCTTCCTCCATAACCACACTGATTTTTTTGTCTCTTCTGGTCGAGTAGTAGCTCTCCCGCCACTTATTGGTCACTTGCGTCATTGCTGACGAGCCCTTTGTAGGAGTGTAGGAATGTAAGGACATTGAGACGTTCAAGGAGTCTGGCCGCTGTAGTTTGAAAAAAGGCGACCTTTTTCTGTGGGTGGGGGAAAAGCTCTGGTTGGACAGGTGTCTCTCATCAGCAGCAGCAGGCTTTGGGTTGGATACATGCATCTCCCCAAATTTCCCTTGTGTATGTCCACGCAAAAGCTGTGTCTTTGTTTTACAGGAGTCTAAATTTTTGCTTGCTAATGCACATTTCTTTTGGCCTGTCTCTTCAGGATGCCACTGAAATTCTGCAAGTTTCAGGGGTCCGTTTCCTTGTGGAAAGGTCTGAATCAAGAGACGGGGAATCAATGGATTGCAACCCACAGTGGTGTCTGCCTCCCCGTCTGTCCCTGGCTGGGGCTGCTTCTCAGACGAGTCCTTGGATGACTGTAAACTGATGCTGAGAGAGTTGTTGACGACAGAAGGACTTTTCTGTACATTAATAAAGTCAGAATCACTGTCCCCTGCTTCTGATGACAGCATTCTTCTCTTAGTTTTTGCATTCTTTTTAACAATTTTGTCTGCTGTCATCAAATGGTCAGACTCATGGAAACTTTTTGATGCGTTCATTTGTGTGTTGGTCTTTTGCTGAACACACACAGAACCAGTTTTAGCTTCAGGCAGCTGTCCCCTCTTTGAACCTATGTGTGACAGGTCAGAGCAGGTGTCCTGCATCTTTGTATCTGCATGTGTCCTGCATTTCTTTGATGAGTCTGCAGACTGTCGGCATTGTTCGAGCTTTACTTTGGGAGTTTCATATTCAGTGTGCACAGGAGTCCTCTGTTGCTTAACAAATGGATCTTTATCATCAGTGCCTGCCCACTCTGAAGAAAATTTCCTCTTCGCCTTGTAGTTTTGAATACTGTCATCCTCTTTGTCGGAATCAATGACTATTATGCTTTCGTCATCTGAAACATTTTGCCGCGCGACATCATGAAGTTCTCTTCTTAACAAGTTAGGGTTAACAGTTTCACTAGTCACAGTTTCAGAGGAATGTCTCTTTTGTGAACTACAAGGGGCAGCAGCACTGACTTCATTTTCTGTAAAGGCGCGTCTTTTCTGTCTTCTTGCGCATACTTGATCACATTCATCCTCTGTGTCAGAAATGAGGATTATGTCTTCCTTTTTTTGTCTGCTCCTTTTTGTCTGCTCCTGGTTGGACTGTTTTGCAAATTTGTCGCCTCGTCGTCATCATCATCATCATTTTCAGACTCTTCGTCAGAGACAAATGACTGGGAGCTGTTCCTCCGTCTGTTCAACAACAGCTTCATGGACACGGTTAAATGATTGCGGTCTTCCACCACAGGTGAGTAATTACAACTGTCATCAGTTTCACAGCTGTCTTCAGACCCAGAGCAGGAATCCCTTCTGCTGTGATGTGACCCTAACTCTAACCCTCTCTCGGGTAAACTCTCTCCTGATCGATGATTTTGAGGAAATTTCCCAAATTGGACAGCTTTTGCCTGTTGAAAGCTCTCACGTGTGTCAAAGACCTCAATCTGGGAAAAAGTAGAAGCTGGGACCTGGACTGGAGGTGGCTGGTGGAGTTCACAAAGTGCTGCTACATTGTCCACACGTACGTCCATACGGTGAATGTCCACGCGTTCACAATCATCTGGCAGAACGTCTACTGGATCAGCCTCGTCTTCTGAAGCTGATCCAGTAGATATGTCCATTATGATTAAAGGTATAATGTCCCAGCCATCGTCCATCTCATCATCAGTCTCGTCTTCATCTTTCAAATCAGAGGAAGGACTGCATGATGAGCAATCTGCACGTCTGCATTCAGCATGGTCACATACAGCACCTGACACACATTCGGAGTCGTCGTCGTCATCCGTCTCTGGTGTCAACTGCTTCACTGGAATCAGTTTCTCGTCTAAAATTGACTTTATCTGCACTTGTCCATGCAGCTTAACCCTGGATTCATCAAATAGAAATGAAGGCATCTCCACATCCATATTGTGAATTGGTGGATTCTCATCTTCACTTATATCTTCATACTCTGGGTCCTCCAAATTGTGATCCAGCTCTGACATTTCCTCAGCATCTGAGATATCTTCATATTGTGGCTCTTTTAAAACGCTCACAGAGGGAGTGTCTCTGTCCACTCTCCCAGACAGAGGAAGAGCAACCTGTGTGCTCTCAGGGATAATCTGAGAGCACACATAAGACACATCCTTTCCTATACTTTTACAACTTGTTTGGTCGTACACTGGTTGTTTGTTTTGGTTTGCAGTGACTGCGCCTTGAATTCTGTCAACTGATGAATGTGCAGTAGCTTTCTTGGAGCTAACAGGGCAGTGTTGTTGATTTCCAGTGGTCTTTTGTTTGTGTATATTTGCATCTTGATCTGCAGTAATAACTCTTGTAGTCCATGAATCTTTAGGGCCCGTTATCGTGCCGTCCACATCGTCCACTGGTTTGAGGCCTTTATCTCCTCCTCTGTCCTTGTGTGCAGCAGCATCAGCAGGCACTCTGTCTGCATCCTTGTCAGCATTTACCGAAACAGGCTTTGACTGTTTGCTGCAGCTGAGCGTCAAACCTGCTGGTTGGTACTTCTCAGTCAGTTCATCACAGGTCCAGACTCCAGACGCTGCGGTGAGAACCACTGGACTTTCAGTCTCTGTGCAGGTGGCGGCAGCAGCAGCAGCTTCATTAATGATTTGTGGATATTCTGTGGACATAAAGATATGAATGTTACCTATATCTCCATTCCAATACTGTTGCAGCATGAAAATGGTCAATGTTTGCAATGGTCTTTACATTTTCCAGCAATCAGTTCAGGAACTGATTGTAATTTAAGTTCTGGAGTGGTTATTCCATCCAGAGTATACTCGTTACACCATTTTCATCACCACTACTGACAAGTGTTAGTGACAAGTAACCCTATCTGAACAGACACGTTTACCATCATCAAATTATTACATAATCTACATGTTTTTCTGCATCAGAGGTGAGTGTACCTGTTAAAATTCTCTTTGATGCTTTACTTTTCTCTTTGGACCTGGGGGTTAACTTGACATTTGCTTCGCTGGCCTTGGAGTTGTACTCTTCAAGTGCTTTCGTAGTTGCAGCAGCAGTAGTAGTAGTAGTACAGTGCTCAACCACAGCACAGCAAAGCCTCTTTACATCTTTTTTGTCACACGTAGAGGATGTGGGGTGACAGTAGTCCTCACTATTGGGCCTTGGAGTGTTGCAGTGGGACTGGAGTGGTGAGTCATTGTCATCAGGGCGCCCCTTACTGGACGGATGAGGTACACAATTTCTGTTCTTCCTAAGATATGCAAGCCTCTCTGCAACAAAGTCCTGTAATTCCTGCTCTGTATCAGGAACTCTGAACTCCTTAGGAGGATGAGCAGCAACTGCGGGGTTTCGTGGATATGCAGTTTGCATTGCATGAAGAAAGTGATGACTTCAGTTGGGACAAGTGTCTGGGAAACAAAAGGGAAAATTAGTGAACAATTAGTCAGACATTGAATACGTGATACAGAAATGAACAAAGATGGCAGACACACTATAATAAGGAAGTGTGGCTTTATGTCATTGTGGGTTCTGGCACATTCCTGGATTATTATTAAACAAGGCCACACACACACACACACACACACACACACACACACACACACACACACACACACACACACACACACACACACACACACACACACACACACACACACACACACACACACACACACACACACACACACACACACACACACACACACACACACACACACACACACACACACACACACACACACACACACACACACACACACACACACACACTTCCGGCTGTGGAAATTAATGCAGATTAATCAATCGCCATGATTAAAATTTTTGGTTTGAATGACTCAAAATCCCTGAACAGTCTCTGGCAACGCATTTTGGGTATTTTAACTTTGATGGGTCGCTTCTATTTTACTGGCACAGCTAACAATGTTAATGTTGTTATTAAGGTAATGGTTCATCAGCTCAGGAAACACACAGACCAATTAGGTACTGTCAAGTGGAGTACAAATGTTGAGGTCTCAGAAGCAATCAGGCCTTAAGGTAACAAGGGTTTTGAGCAGATAAAGATCTAATAGAGAAACATACGATTATGCTTGCTGAAATATATACTCTAGACTGTTGATTTAAAGGAATAATGATTAAAATAAATGATTATATGTTTAAACTGAGAAAGAATAATTAAAAGAAGCAATTATGTGTAACTGAATGTGTTTTAAACTGAAGCAATCTCTTTTGAGCTGTGTACGTGCAGAGAAAAGCAGAACTATGCATGAAGACATCATTGGGGAAGTTTGGGGAATTCCAGTGTGGCCGGCTGAGCCCAGGCCTAATTCCAAATATGGTTATGCGTTCCTTAACCAGGTGTATGTGCAATTTGTGTACGTGCTTAAAATCATGACAACTGTGTAACTTGTGTATGCATTACAAGCGTAGAACTGTGTGTAAACCTATTATTTAAGCAACTGAGCATACTAGGTGTGGAAATGTGTGTGTGCGCTAAGGATAAGGGTATAAAGGAGAGAGACAGTAGCTGGGTTTCCATTACAGTTTTTCACAAAATAAAAGCGATACTTCTAAAATTGCGACAAAGTATAATTGCGCTTTGAACGCATTTCCATTGAAGGTTGTTCTGGGCAGAAGCATCGTAACTCTCGTAAAAAATCATCCCGCGAGATTTCACTGCAGGAAGATGGACGCCCAAAACCTGTTTCTATCTCCTTATAACACTCATTCCTATAACAGCATTCCTCTGCTGTTTGCTGTCTAGTATGGCAGTAATGTTATTCTCAAGAATAATGGCAAGAAAAGTCTAGGTGTTCTCTTCTGTCCACACGTACCGCACCATGTTTACTCCGAGAGAACTGGTCATGTTACCAGGTACATCACGTCCGGTGACGTATGATTGCAGAAAAAGTGTTTCCATCGCGCTTTTGCGATATTTTTTAATATCGAAACGTCAAAAAAAAAAACAAAACCCCACCTCATGAGAGCGTAAAAATTTTTTTGCGATATTTTAGTGCTTTGTCGAAATTCAGGTGTTTCCATTACTAGTTTTTTATTGCGCTATTTACATTTTGCGCATATCTAAGGGTAATGGAAACCCAGCTAGAGACACTGTATTCAGAGTTGTTCCCTGGAGCTGCCTGCGTGTTGCAACGGAGATAATTGCCAAAGTTCTGGGGAGTTCTGGGACTTTTAGCCCAAAGGACATAAAGACAACGCTGGACTTAGGCTCCAGAGTTCGCTGAGGACATCGTTGGAAGCAAAGTTGTTCTAACTTTGTTCAACAAGCGAAGACCACACTCGGCCAGACGGAGAGTCCTGAAATTATCCCGAAGAGAGGAAAGCACCTACAACATCCAGAGAGGCGCAGGAGGCAGCAGCAGCAGCAGCAGCAGAAGGCTGCTCCCCTCCCAGGGGCTGGGAGATTGACTCATCACAGCCTGGAGACTCGGGGACTTTCTACAGCCACCAACCGAGAGACAGCTGGGACGCCCACACTTGCTGCTACCAAAGATAACTGCAAGGCCACGATTGGCCTTCGGGACCTCTCCGCTCCCCCTGCCGAGGAAGGGCATCCTTCAGGCCGAACAGAGACTGTGTACTGAGTCTGCTGGTCAACAGAGGAGTTCAGCCAGAAGCAGGTCAAGACCGGGTGAGGCAGCACCTGCGCAGAGCTGTCAATCCTCTCTCCTAAACTTTACAATTAGAGAAGATTCTTAAGTACGCTCAGTTTAGTTAAGTTAGAAATAATCAGAGATAATTAAAATTGTTTAATTATGAAATGATGCTATGCCCCTGCTAAATAAAAGCTATATTGCATTTAAAGAGAAGACTTATGGGATTATTATGACTCACCTATTCCACATACTAGTAAAAAGTTAAGTTGATTGTGTGCATTAAATCTAGTCAGTCTTTCCAGGATTTTGCGGGCGTTTCTCGTGATTGTTGCGGCCGAAAATGCCTTGAATTCGCAGCAGTTTTTCTAAAAAATTGTGATAAAAGTTTTTTTTGTTTTAAGCTTATTTATTGTGATGAAATTGTGGGAGACAGTGACAACTGCTATAAAGCTGCATTTTTCCCAGCTTGTAGAACACGTTTCAACATTGTAATTGACAATATTTATTCCGAAATTAATTATTTTGTGTTCCAACCCATTTTCACAAAAGCTGGCACACCACGGTGGGAAATTAGCAGCAGCCAGATACTGATTTAACATGACGTGGTTGGTAGATTTGCGGCACAAAATGCTAATTTACAATTGAATGAATCATATTCTGACATATCTGTCAGTGACTTAAAAAGTTACAGTGCCTTGCCAAAGTATTCGGCCCCCTTGAACTTTTCAACCTTTTGCCACATTTCAGGCTTCAAACATAATTTCTGACTGATCCTGAAAATTTCATTCAAATCCCTGAGTCTGTTTTTGAGTAATAATGTTGCTGACAGAAGAAGGATTCACACACACTGATCGTCACATAACTCCGCCGTGTTCTTTGGTGGAATAAATAAGCTAATTTAGCTTCATTCTTTCAGTGCTCTAATGGATCTGGATGCAACAGTTTCCATCATGGTGATTTATGTGGTCTGTTGTCTGATCATTTCAGCCGTTCTAATATGTTTTGTGTTTTTTTTAAGTATCAATCGATGATTTTTTTTCTTTTTTGAATTCCACCATAGTATTGCACGGGTGTAAAACAGTTTAGCTCCACTTTGGTGAAGAACATCAGTGAATTAATTGTTTATCACGGTCTTCAGCAGTAATTTCTGTTGGTAAATGAGAGACATTAGTATCGTACATGTCTGCATCTTCAAACCATAAACAAGGAAGCGAATTTGGTGACGTACGTGCATTCGGTTTGCGCTGGGGACTGCTCTGATTGGTGAAACTCACGGGAGGCGGACCAAAATTGTGGGAAAGTTGCGGTGATTAGACAAAATTGCAAGGCCACGCAAAATTCACGGAGATTGGTTGATTTCATGCGAATTCGTGCGATCGCAACATCGCGAATTCCTGGAGGGACTGTCTACTGGTTCTTAAAGGTTGTTTAGTCCAAGGAGTTAATTTAACATTACCCCTGAGGTTAGTATTCCAAGCCTCTAAAATGAACGCAAGAATATCACCAAGTGCAAGTGATCATAAGAGGAAAGCTGCCGCTAACAAACGTGATCGATAAATCAATTCTACTACAAAGAGGGCTGCTTAGTAAGAGAGTATTTGTCGAGATAAGAGGGGTAAGATGTTTAGAAAAAAGGCAGTAGGAACCTAGGCGAGTATTCCTCGACACCAGCTTAATCATTCTGCTGAATACTGTTAGGAGGAAATTCTAATAGGCAGATAGAATCTAACCCTTTGAACGGAGAGCTGGACCAGAATTACCCTGAGGTAAGGGGTAAGGAAGGCAAGCCTGGCGGACAGTACAAGTTCAGCCATCCCACCTGATGCTACTCAGCCAATGAAGTCTCTGCGTTCAAGCTGATAAACATCACAGCTGAGTTTGGAAAACAGGTGAGGGACAGAAGAAAGGAGGACGGATAAAAAGATAAAAAGAAAAGCACTCAGAGTGCAGTGCTCCACCAAGACTGTTTGTTCCTCAGTTTGTGTATTCAGAAATCACAGCAACACAGAATCTGGACATTTAATAAAGATTGACCCACAGATTAACTAAATAAATACTAAATTACTCTAGATGAGCACAGGCATGAGTACGTTATGCAGTACAGATGCTGAATTGCGTGACCTAAATATGTAGCGGGTCGAGTGAATTGATGAAGGTAACTGAAACAGGGTTCACTTGTCATGGTTACGGTGACACCGTGCCGGCCGCTACATCTAGTAATGGAAAATCCTTAAGCTGCATCACTGCCAAAATCTAATGAGGTGGTCCTTGTGTCATTTCTGACCTTTCCTGGAAATTTCATCCAAATCATTAATCTGTATTTGAGTAATGTTTCACACTGACAGACAGATTCACAGACAAACCGATCGTCACATAACTCCACCGTTTTCTTCGCGGAGTAATAAACAAATCGACACTGAGGGGAAAGTCGCCTGCACATGTTGACCATGTTTAGAACGTACAGCTGTACGCCAGCTTCTCAACTATGAATATAATGCAAACTAAATCTGGTTCCAGACTGACCAATGAGCTCCAAATGTGTTTGAGAACAACCCTGACACCATTCAGACCACGATTCCAATGGTCTTTTGAATTGTGGACAAGCTGCAGCTCAGTTCTCCCATTAAGCAGCAGGGATATAAGGGAAGTGATATAAGACAGAAAAAAAATGTGTTCAATTGTTTACATTTCTGGAGATTTAGATAATGTTTTAAAAAGTATAGAAGTTGGTTAAGATTGTTCGGTCATTATTCTTCACTATATTTTCAGATGTACAGTTATATCAAAAGTTATTTATTAATAAATGTTGTCAAAATGTTTTTGAATTTATTTGATGGTCAGTTATCGATTATATGCAGACGCCAATTAAACTACAGGGTTACATCCACATATAATCACACTAATTCTAGTTAGACATTATGATGGATGTTACAGACCTTTGCTTTAATACATTTTCTCTGACTGGACCTCTTGTAACAGTAAACACCACTATTGCTGAAGGGACCGGGGTGATATGTTTGTTGGATAATGACGAAAATGACTGTTCGATGATTGTTGAAGGCAACAACGACTGACAACAATTGAGTCAGATTCAGTCAAACTTCAGTTAAAAAAGGCATTGGGCATGTGTGGGAGAATCAAAGTTTTAACTCAGGGTTTGGAAACAATTGTTCGGACTGCCCAATGACAACCATTTCTGTACTTGACTAATTTCTAGCAATCAAAATTATAGTCCGAACAGCATGCAGGTTAGCATCAGAACTAACCCTAACCCCTACACACACACACACTCGCAAACAACTACATGTCACCTAAACAGCTTCAAATGGGAGGTGTCTGTTGACCATTTGCTGCAAATTTTCAAAACAGACAATCCAATATTCAGCAGATCATTTAAGTCCTGGAAGTAGCGAGTTGGGGTCTCCATCGATCAGATTGTTTTTCCAGGATATCCCACAGATGCTCAATTGTAGCCTAGCTTAGCTAGACTGTATTCCCGTTATAAGGGATATACGGGAATACGGTCTTGCCCTCCTCCATTGACACATTTTGACAGGTTTTCAAGCTCCGAGCAGATCAGACCGAACCAATCAGAGCACCAGAGGTGGGAGTTAACGATGCGCCATCTTCAGGGCTGAGATTACCCATCTAACACCTGTGCACCTCCCGCATACAAACAAAATGGCGACCGCAACAGAGCGAGGTTTCTCTCGTGCGCTTTCCTCTGTTTTGCACGGGCTGAATTTGTCCTTAAAACCTCAACAAGAAGCAGCTCTTAAAGCTTTTCTTCATAAAAAGGATGCATTTTTAATTCCGGCAGGCTGTACGATAGAATGCGTAATGCTGCCCTCCACTGTTGAAAGGGAGAGCTTAGATTTTCCTCAGGACCCCTGTACGGCGAAGGAAGCTGTTAAAACTACAAAACATCATAGCGGAAAGGCAATTGTTAGGTCCCTTAGTGATTGCGTCACACATGTGTTACGCTGATTGGCTCTCTCCAATTCAAGCTGTGATCGGTAGTTCCGCCTCTGGGCTAGATTTGGTTCAATGGAGCAGTTCCAGACTGACTTTATGTGTATTTGTAATACACAATATAAAGGCTGTCTGGTCCCCAGGCAAGCTCAATTGGACTGAGATCTGGTCAATTTAAAGGCCGAGTCAAGACCTTGAAGACTGTCTCGTTCCTCAAACCATCGCTGATCAACGTTTGCAGTTTTGACAATCATATGACCACTGTAGGGACTTTTCGGCCGTTGACAGGGTTCAGCATGGGTAATCCAATTACTTGGATCTCGAAATAAATATCTGGATACGACCCTCACAACCGAATACTCGGATATTCGGGTTCAGCCCTATGGACCAGGTGCCCTTCCTTTTGGTAGGTATTAACCACTGCATACTGGTAGCACCCAACAATATCTGCTGTTTTGAAGATGCTCGACCAGTCATCCAGCCACCACAATTTGGCTTGTTAAAATATACTCTTCATTATTAAAGAAGCAAAAACAAGAGAAGCTCAATAATTTAAACCAGCAACTTAAGGACTTACAAAAACAACATAAAGACGGTGTGAAACCAAATAATGGAGTGACAATTTAAAAAAAAAACAAACTGCAAAATGAGATGGATTTAGTGCAGATCCTCTCCAAAGCAAAGTTAAAAATAAATTGGTATTTGTAAAACAGGGACATTATGAGGCAGAAAGTAAAGCAATGAAATTATTGAGGAAACAGCAACAATGCATCACCAAAATAAGATGCTCCAAGCAAAGAAAATACAGTATAAACTAGGGCTGCAACAACGACTCGATTAAATCGATAATCGATTATTAAATGCGTTAGCAAAGAATTTCATTATCGATTCGTTGTGTCGCTCTTGCATCACTCTTCAAAAAAATACTCCACCTGCAGCGTGATTTGAACAGAGCGAAGTGGTATTTTCACAGGTGGTATTGTCAGCATTTTTTGAGTTAATTCAACAAATGAAATTTGACAGACCTGGAGAAAACAGTTTGACCAAAATCCTCAGTGGGAGCATTTCACACGTCACAAAACAAAAACATGCCACGTGTCCACTCCATGCGATTTTCCCTCACGCATCTGAAAAATCACACTTCTATTTCAAAAACACTTCAGCAAAAAGTATTTCTGAAAGCATTTGAGGTGAGAAATAAGCTGTGCAGAAGGTGAATCGCTCCTCATTTTAGGTCACCGATGACTAGTTTAGAGGTTTGAGGACAGTTTCACAATGCGTGTGATCTCACATGCGGTGTGTCGCAACTAGTGGACACGCACCTTAAGTCACTACATTATCTAATGTTTGGTCCATTTTAAAGAGAGGAAACGTAACGTTAGTCTTTCTGGTAGCTCATCTGATGCTACCATTTCCTTGTTAGCTGATTAATGACAGTGATAGGGCAAGTGTGTGTGAGAGATGCTTCGTATTTAAATTTAATCAGCAGAAGCATGGTTTGGATATGTATTATAAATAAACGTAACTTGCACACAATGGTGGTAATAATTTGAAGATTAAGCCTCCAGTTTTAATTTTCTGACAAAGACTAAGTGAAGACACTGGTCTGTGTTGGAGTGAGGCAGCATGAATTGCATCGACAGGTTTCATGATGAGAAAGACACCACAGCAAGCAGCTGTCTGACTGAGAGCATCCTCAACATGACCGTCACTGACATGAGGGCTCTGATGATGGTTGAAGACGAAGGCTTCACTACAGTGATCTTATTTGCTCTGTCAGTCCAAATCTTCTATTTCTGAATAAAGAGGCTGAAATTAAAGATGCATAGATTAATTAAAAATAATTGACCGATTAATCAATGATTAAAATAGTCATTAGTTGCAGCCCGAGTATAAACTAGAAGAGATCCAACATATCTTTGCAGAATACTACAAGAATTTATACTGGCAACCAAAACTAGACAACACAAAGGAAATAGGAAAATCTTTTGAACTTACGTAAAGTTACACAGGAACACAACAAAACCTTAGTGGCCGACATAACTGACAAGTGAAGGCCGCAACATCAAGGCTTAAACCACACAGGAGTCCATTCTCAGATGGCTTTTCAGCTGAATGGTACAAATGTTTTAGTATAAAATTATACATGACATTTATATTATGGAAAGACTGATGTGTTCTATAAAGATGCAATCAGAGAAGTTTCTGAGATTGTGGACAAAATGGGTCGGGAGACCAGACTTACTTTAACAACCCTTTTATAAAAAAAATCATTTTACAGGATTACCAAAAGATTGTGTTGTGAGTATATCTTCATGATTAGAAGAGTGAGAATGGCAGCTTTTTTGTTCATTGGTTTTTTTGGTTCAAGAATGTATATGTCAGGGTAGAGAGACTGCGATTTGGTAGAATTGGAGTTTCTACCAGTAGAGATTGCGATTGGAGTCTCTACCGGCAGAGATTGCTATTGGAGTCTCTACCAGTAGAGTTTGCGATTGTAATCTCTACCAGTAGAGATGGAACTTTATATCTGACCCCTGCCCTGACCCTAACCTTAACTAACCCTGACCTTTTAATCTAACCCCTGCCCTGACCCTAACCTTAAAAGTCTAACCTTAGCCCTGACAAATCTCTACTGGTAGGATTGGAGTTTCTACTGGTAGAGATTGCGATGGCAGTCTCTACTGGTAGAGACTCCAATTCTACCAAATCACAGTCTCTGCCATGATATATACATTTGTTTAAATGGAAGGGAGAGGAGACAGCACCAGCTGAAAGGTTAATATCTTCTTTGAACCGAGTCTTATACTATTGATTGGTATTATATATGTGTAATATTTGAATGACTCGAACTTGACATGAATATTGGACGATGTATTGTCTCCCTAATAAAATAAGAAATAATTTGAGATCCCAGGACCAGCCATTAATGCAGAACTCCGGCAATGGACAAACAGAATAAATCACTGTATTTTACATGCATTATAACCTGATCATTACATGCCAAATTTAATTATAATCTGTTGATTGTGTGCCTATTTCAAGTTGATTTTCATTGTATTAAGCAATGACTCAGAATGATTCTGTTAGACCAAGTAAGCTTTAACCCTTCAGGGGACAAAGTTTTTTCAATAAAATATTCAGTTTTGATATAATTTTTTCAAAAGGTTGTAACTTTAAAATGGTTAGAGGTTAAGGCAAACTGTGAATGAGAAAATCCTCAGTATGGCCCAAAGTTTGTGATGGAAGTAAATTCACGCATCAAATTAGCATATTATGACATCATCAGGTGGTGGACATATGGATTACATAACTTCATTGATGTTTATTGATCAAGATGGCATTGTTTGGCTCAGAATTTGTCAGATCCCTGTTTCCACGATACCCAAGAGGCTCATCAAAATGTCTGATCATCTGTCAAATAAACCCAGCCATCACGATCATTTATGACTGGGCCGTGAACGCAACTGCAGCCTCCACCATTATCAGTGCATTTTCTCCCGCCGCACCCACCACGTCCCCTCCTTCCACATCCCTCCTGCCACCCCCACCATGTCCCCTCCTACCACCCCAACCACGTCCCGTCCTACCACCCCTGCTGCACCGACCATGTACCCTCCTGCCACCCCGACCACATCCGCTCCTACCACCCCTGTTGCATCCACCACGTCCCCTCGTGCCACCCCTGCCGCACCCACCACGTCCCCTCGTGCCACCCCTGCCGCTCCCACCACGTCCCCTCCTGCAACCACTACCACCACGTCCCCTTCTGCCACCCCCACCATGTCCCCTCCTGCAACCACCACCACGTCCCCTCCTGCCACCCCTGTCGCACCCACCACATCCCCTCCTGCTGCACCCACCACGTCCCCTCCTGCCGCCCCTGCTGCACCCACCACGTCCCCTCCTGCCGCCCCTGCTGCACCCACCACGTCCCTCCTGCCGCCCCCACCACATCCCCTCCTGCCGCCCCTGCCGCACCCACCACGTCCCCTCCTGCACCCACCACATCCCCTCCTGCCACCCTGGACCCTGTGAAGCAAACCATCGGCTCCAGTATGTGCTGCTCGTGAACTGTCATGGTGCACTGACCCGCTGCCGTTACGCACAGACGCAGCGTCACTTTGTCTCACTGGACAACTGAACATCTTCATCTGAGAGTGAATATTCCTCTTCAGAATCTGAGTAAGCCATTACTTGACAAAGTACTCTGTCAACAGTGAACAGACCTCTCAGTATGGCGAGTTCTCTTTCTAAAATGCGCCGTTATGCTCAGTCTAAAGCCTCGTCTCCTTGGTTTTCAAATTCTATAAATTCCAAAACTTTGAATGAAAACACGCCCACAAATGATGCTCAGATTGAAGTTCCAGATGTCCGCCATCTCCTGGTGTAAAGTAGTAACTACAAGAGGCACTATATTTGAAGCTATGGCTTGTTATGTTCAGCAATGCTGCGTTTTTGGCACTTACTTGGCCCAACAGAATCATTTTGAATCATTGGGGGATGCAGTAAACGGGACACAACAGGCTTCATCTGGTCTGTCTTAGCATTTCCACTTCCCCAACACAAGTTATTTTTCAGCTCTGTGCTTGGGGTCACCCCTTCCACTTCCTCAAAAGTGGATGAAAGTTGAACATTGCAAGTTGTTAGGTTGAAACTGTAAATATATTTTGATCATAACATAGAAATTGTTTTTAAGCCTTAAGCTGTAACTGTCACTGTCAACGGTCACTGTCTGTGACCTTTACCGTTCTGTCTGCAACATTTAAAAATTGCTTCTGCAACAGGAACTAGTCCTTCCTCTTTTCTTAAAAGACACACACACACACACACACACACACACACACACACACACACACACACACACACACACACACACTAAATAAAGCCTCCTTGGGCAGAGTTCTTTGCAGTATGCACGGCGGTGTTCTAGTGCACGGTGCTCTGCCCTTGTACAAGTAAAAGTTTTCTGCGTGCTTCTTGATTCAGGTGTCTGAGTGAGTTTTTCCTCTGACAAGTCATTGTGACTACAGAAATAAATCATTGTGATCGGGTTGAGAGTATGCAAGTTGGGAGGGAGAGAGTGAATTCCCCTCAGGATGAATAAAATAAATATATCCAGTGCTTCCCCTTCTACATGACTGACGAGGTGGGCTGCCTCGCTGGTATAGGCCACTGCCTCATTACAATTTTGCCGACAATGCCGCCTCACTGGTCCGGGCCAAAAAAAAAAAAAAAAAAAAAAAAAAAAAAGTAATGCTAAATATTAGAAAGCATTGGCACATAAGTCCGGTATATTCGCCGCTGAAATCAACAAGCCAGAATGGCAGCCTTTTCTCACCGTGGCTGAAGACAGCAAGGCACATCCCCATTGGTCGGTAACACTCAGTTCACGTATGACATCCCACGAGATCGTGTTTCAAATGTCGGTCGTTCTGATTGGCGAACGTTCCTAACGTCAACAAGCATGGCGGACAAGAAGCGGCAGCGCTCCATCGTTTTGTTTTTCGGGGCTAAAAGCAGGTGTGTATCACAGACATATGTCAAATTAAGTATCAAAACTATCGCATGTCATCAAAATAAAGTGAGCAACGCAGTGTAGGCATCGATCTCGCTTCCTTTACGGAGTTTGCTTCCCGTTTTGTTGTCCACGGCGATACGAATTGACAGTGACTGCAAAAATGGCTCCCGTTAAAACCCGTTCTCACGAACGAGACAAATGATTTCAACGGAATATGAAGTTCCTAGTTTCTTTTGATAAAATGATTTATAGAGTGCCCAAAATTATATCATTCAATGGCAAAACAAATTCTGTGTTCAAATTCTAGTTCTGTGTTCAAAAAGGTAAGTTTTGAAAACAGAACTAACTCCTTCAGAAAACCAGTTGTTAACCCAGAGTTGAAGTTTTCTTTCACATTTTTAAGTAAAATGAAGGTCATGACATAACTTTTTATTACCGTATTTTCACGACCAAAAGGCGCACTGTACCAAAAGGCGCAGTCTCAGTTATGTGTGCCATTACTGTATTTAACGCACACATAAGGCGCACCTGATTATATGGCGAGGGTTTTATATACAATCCACGCCCACACTTCCCCCTTTAACGTTCTCATGGTGTCCTCTACTACGTCGGCCTTACAACAACAACAACACACACAAGCATACAAGTGTGCGTATTTAAAAATAGAACGAGAGCAAAACTGAGTTTGGTTGTGCTTTATTTAAGTATTGATTACAAAGTACTAACATTTTTTTTAATCATCAATAGTCGCGGGCATGGTAAAACACACGGATTAAACAAGCACACAAGTGTGCGTATTTAAAAATAGAGCGGGAGCAAAACTGAGTTTGGTATTCACATTTTTTTTTTTTTTTTTACCGGTAATCGTCATCAATCAAACCCATGGAAGTCCTCATCCTCTGTTTCTGAATTGAACAGCTGCGCTAAACCTCCATCAAACATGCCAGGCTCACTTTCTTCACTGTCAGAGTCACTTTTCGTGCCGTGCGGCGCCTCGGAAATGATGCCGGCTTTTGCGAAAGCTCGAACAACAGTGCCAGCAGACACGTTAGCCCAAGCATCTACAATCCATTGGCAAATTGTGGCGTAACTCGCCCGGCGCTGCCTTCCACTCTTAGTGAAACTGTGGTCTCCATCGGTCATCCATCGCTCCCACGCCGCTCGCAGCCTTACTTTGAACGGCCGGTTCACACCGATGTCCAGCAGTTGGAGCTCCTTTGTCAGGCCTCCCGGAATGACAGCAAGCTCAGAGTTCATTTGCTTCACTTGTTTTTTCACATCGGCTGTGAGATGGGCACGCATAGAGTCACAGATCAACAGCGACGGTGATGCGTGGAAAAAACCACCTGGTCTACGTCCGCCTTACAACAACACACACAGGACGCACTGCACCATAGGGCGCGCCGCACAATTTGAAGAAAATCTAAGACTTTTATATACGCCTTATAGTCGTGAAAATACGGTATAAATAAAAATGAAGTGGGAATTTGGTACCTAACATGTAGTTGTTTTTAGAAAAAAGTAAAAGTCACCACTTGATTCCAGATTCAAGTCCTTTGTCATCTTTTTCAAATTTGTAATAAGAACTGATGTTGCATTTGGGAATGGCTTGTGGAAATCTGACCAGAATATAATAGACTGGACTAGTTGACATGTTTTGATCGCAAGGACAAGTGGGTTTATATTTGTCATATTTTCTCCCCATCACTAATTTTTAGAAAAGAAACATGAAAATTTTATTTAATTTAGTTTTTGGAAATGGCTACAAATACAACAAAATGTGCTCCAAATTGTTCCAGAATGCCCCATTTTGCATCTTGATTTTCAAAATTTTTTGGGCCCTTGCCTACACCCCACCACCTCACAGGCATTTCAACCCAGGGGAAACACTGATCTCTATCCATCCTGAATAGAATAGTTTTATTGTCATCATACATGGCATGACAAAAATATAAATAGCTTCTGCTGGATGGTGCATGACAACAAGCAATAATAAATAAAATATTAACATTAAATAATAAAATCAAATGTACCGTATTTTCCGCACTATAAGGCACACCTAAAGGCCTTCAATTTTCTCAAAAGCAGACAGTGCGCCTTATAATCTGATGCGCCTTATATATGGATCAATATTGATTAACCATGGCTACCGTAGTCAGGGGGCGTGGCCGAACAGCAGTAAGAACCGGTATGTCCGTATGTCTCTCTACTTACCTGTCAAATAAAGCTAATGAAATGGAAAAAATAACATTTATTCACAGCTATTGGTAGTCATAAGTATATACAAGTGTAACGGTGTTCAGTGAAGAGGCAGTTTTTAGTCTGAGAGGGAATCTGCAGATGGAACTTAGCGTATTCTTGTCTCCATTATTGTTTGATGTCTTTAGGGGAAAAAAAACTTTAATTTTGCATTCTTTAAAATCAGTGCTTTTAATTTACAATGCATTCATTCTATAGAATACAATGTTGATTAACTTGCAATGCCCCAGTAAAATAAATAAATCCTGATTAACGGGGGTAAAATTAGATGAAGCATGTGAGTGGGATTGTATGTGTAGCCCTGTGACAGACTGGCGACCTGTCCAGGGTGTCCCCTGCCTTCGCCCAAGTCAGCTGGGATAGGCTCCAGCACCCCCCATGACCCTAGTGAGGATAAAGCGGTGTATAGAGAATGGATGGATGTCAACATCGACGTTCTGAAGGCTGGAATGTGAAATCTCTGGTTAGGATGTGGTCAGATGGTTTATATGACATCATTCAGGGTTCCCACTCTTTCCCCGAAATGATTTTCCATGACTTTTCCAGTCAATATGGACACACGTTATCACATCATCCACTAATACGTTCCCGTCCACCTCATTCTTTGGAAGTATTCTTTACTACAGCTGTAACTTGCATTTACCCAGATTGTTTCTATGTTTATTACTCAGACATTTGATGTGTATCTATGGCTTTAATTTATCTATGAAAAATAAGTATGACAGATGTATCATAGAATAATGCAAACACAACCACAGATTACAGCGTAACAGTTCACTAGCATGACAAACTGGAGTTAGTGTTCAACTGGGTAATTCCCAACTCTACTTTCTCTTCTCTCCTACTTTTTCTGTTGCAATTGATTTTAAAATATTAGGATATTTTCAATAAATCACTGACCAATTTCCTTTGTTTCATATCAGTTTTTTGCTTAACTCAGATTTTCTGCACATCAGGCACCTGCATTTCTCATGAAGATAATGTTTTTTTCTTCACCCTCTTAAGCCCATATGGAGCCTAATATGGCTCTGCTGGCTCATCATCGACTGAAAGTTTGATTTCAGACATGAAACGCTCAGCTGCACCCTCAACTGTTGTGGGAAGATGTAGTTTATGCGGACGCCACCGCACACCTCGGCAGTGAGGGGGATGAAATGAGGTTTCAGGAAAAGTGTGGGTGTCACAACACCCACAAACAGAATTCCTAATGCTGTTTTCATTCTTATTTTTTAATCAGACAATAAAATAACTGAACTACTGAGTGAAACGTGGCCCATACCTGTTAAGCCGCTGATATCAGAGTTGTGTTTCATCTCGCACGTTACAGCCAACTCAGGGGAATGCAAATTTGATTGGCTTGTAGTGTCACATGGGGTGCTGTGCCGGCTCGAAGCAGAGAAGCGCGATTTTATATATATATATTATATACCTAAATGTTGCCCAGAAAATCCGGAGACAACAGACATGCATGCGCATAACTTGTAACCCGTTTGCATTGACAGGGGGAGGATAATTATTTTTCCAGGACAAGTTAACAGTTTCCAGGACATTTGACCTTTTTTCTCATTTTCCATACGTTTTCCATGACTGGAAAATTGGTCAGTCATTTTCCAGGTTTTCCAGGATTTTCAGGACACGTGGGAACCCTGGTCATTGTTTAACTTAAAATCTGTTTAAAAGTAGAACAACTCAGGTCCAACTGGTTTATCGCAGTAAGCTTTGAAAACGGTATTAGAACTTCTCTTGCTGTTTCTGTCTGACCGTCGGACTGAGGCCACAGACTGTCACCAGTTAATCTGTTGCAGCGAAGTGACATTTCCACTTGGTTAGGTGGAAGTCCTCATTAAACAGAGTATTTTACTGATAGACTGAACAGCCGTGAATCCAAACAGAGCAATAACGACAATGTTAAAGCTGACAACAAGAACATTTCGGAACAGTTTATTGACATCTGTGTGTTTTGAACAGGCATCGGTACAGTCACCTATGCTATGTATTGCCGTTGTAACAGCTGTATTGCTCACTGAATATCACCAGTTGATGGGAACACCAGTTAATCTTGAACACCGGCAGACTTTAGAAACGCATATGTAACGGACACATAGCGAGGAAAAGCGAGCCACAAACACCAGTTTAATATTTGGAACAGACCTTCATTTTCTAAAAAAAACCAGACACACAAAACCTCATGGAACTGAAATTCAAGTCGATTACCCCGTGATGTATGATAGATTGCACTGCACGCCATCACACTGCCGTTAAAAACGCTTTAAACATGAAGAACACGCCTCCTCCCGAACACTCTTCACACTTCTGTATGTCCACGACTCCACGTAATAAATAATCCACTGTCAGTCTTTTCTTCTCATTCATGATCTCATGGGATGCTAAGTGCTAACGATAGCTCACAGGCTGCCCTGGGCTTCTTCTCTTGTTTATTGTTAGAGCAATACAGCGCCCCCCAAAGGTCTGGCATGTGAACTGATCTCTGGAAACGGCGCTGTGTGGACGACAGAAACTGCGTCTTGTAGCTTCTATTCTATGCGCCTTATATTGCGGTGCGCCCTATATATGAAAACAGTTTTCAAATAAGCCATTCATTGAAGGTGCGCCTTATACCCCGAAGCGCCTTATAGTGCAGAAAATACGGTACCTATATAACAAAACATTATTTTGTACATATCCAACTGTGCGTTATGTTCCTTGTTCCCCAACCTCCTCTTCTCCCATCCCTCTCCCCTACCCCCTCTACTCTTCTGTCCCTCTCAAGCTGCCCTTGTGCCTCTGCCCTCTGAACAGAACCATCAGGAGTGGCTACACATTTTTGAGAAGGTATCAAAGATATATTAAAACTGTTCTTCACTCAATTTCCCATTTCAACACATTTTCTCACTAAGAGGCAGTTAAAGGGTATTTAATATAGGCTCTATATACCTACATATACTATGAACTGTGTTTATCTTTGACCTGTTAAACTCTATTATTGCTTTTACAATAAGTCCACCATATAAACCCTGATGCCAGTCAAATGGTGGTGTCACAGCCCAGGATACAGCGTTGACCGATTGGAGGAACCGTGTGCCAAGAGTCTGAGGACATGCATGTGCACCAACGATAAGAAAACCAAGGCTTCTCTCCAACAGTTTTAGCCAATAGGATTTTAGCACATTCCATAAAAAGACTCTGCATACTGTGAACTTTATCCACACTGTGGTCCTCTGAACAGTAATGGTGGTCCTTGAAGTCAAGCTTAATTTTACATTGCAGAATAAACAACTTCAACAAGTTGCTTGTCTTCTCTCTCAAAAAACACACTCAGCACCAGCTTTGCCCTGCCTGGTCACTATTAGTTTCCAGTAAATCTATACGAATTTGCATTTTTCATTGTGGTGGCCTTAAAAACACTTATTCTCTTGTATACAGTCATCTACATAGTATTTTTAAAAAATCATCTGTATCTAATGCTCTTTTCAGTTTCTGAACTGCTTTTTTTTTTTTTTTTTTTTTTTTTTTTTTAATTCTTGCACCGATTTTGTACTTTTTCTTTTGGAGCTGTTGCTGTAACGGTGAACTTTCCCTACTGTGGGATCAATAAAGTTTATCTCATCTTACCTTGATGAATCTGCAAATTTAGTTAAATTCAAATGAGACCTCTACATACTACTAGTCTTTATTCAAAGTAGATGATAACTAATGAACATTATATCGATAGACTAAAATAAAACATTTAAGCTGTTGCCCAGTTTAACTCTTCTATGCCAGGCAGGCTTTCAACTTGAGTTTTCTCCACAGTACACATCCACCGTCTGCTGCTGCCATTCTGCATGTAGTTTTTATTGTCCAGTAACTTCCAACAACACAGAAAGTCACTCATTTACATAAATTTGGCATCAGCTTGTTTTTGTGACATCTTAACATATTCTACTACTACTGTATACGGTAATGATGATAATGGTATGCAACAGTGACAAGATTAGTTGTCAGCTATTACCTGAATCACCAACTATTTTGATAACTGAATTTTTTTTTAGAAAGGTTAAAAATTGGTAAAATTCAGATTTAATGTTCTGAAATGTGAAAAATGCTGTAATCCTAACCCTTTCTGAAGGAAATTGATTTGTTGATTGTAATCTACTTAGGCCATGTTTGATGTACAGACTTTTCTATGAGCACATTTTTCATGATCATGTTGTACAAAATAAAAACTACAATTGCCATTAATATTTATTCGTTTTACAGGCCCAAGTCTGTGTTTGTCACTGTGATTGAATGCATGTGGTAAACCACCCTCTTACACTGGTGCAGTCAAGATCCCTCTACTTACACCTGCACCCTTGTCATCTGGTGTGTCTGATTTGGACCTCTCTGTGGCCAGAAGGGCCCCAAATCAGCCCAACGATCATCATCATCAGGTGAGGCATCAGTGCTAGCCACGCCACCACCGTACTGCCTGATTCCCCCACATGATGTTCTTAATTTCAACCTTTTCATCTTTTCCTGAAAATGTTCAACCATTTGAACCGTTCCTGCCAATTTGTCATTGCACAAGCATAGCCTCATAGTTGGCATTAAATAAAAAAACCTGAAAAACCTATTGGTGACAAATCCTGTTTAGCTTAGTAAATAAAAATCTGGTCTTTAGGTCTCTTGGGCATTAGTTTATTACATACCTGCCTGATCAGGCAGTGTTTTGTATTTTAGAAATTAAAAGTGAACTGGGCTGCATCATGTAAATGACAAAACATACATGCGTACCAGTCCTATTTCTCCAGCACTGTGGGGTGGTGGATTAAGCCGGAATGCAGTCGTGAGGAAAAAATAACAGATAATGCTAGCAATATTATATGTGTGAAAGGGACTTATACATGCAACCTCACAACTAGATAATCTCACACACTAAACTTTAAAAGGTAATTACTTTTTCCGCTGTGGTGGAAAACAACCCTAACCAGCACTCAGGACTGAGCAGTAGGCAGTGGAGCCCATTAAGTAGACAAGTGTCTGATTTTCTGACCCCAAATTTTCTGCATCTACTTTTGCTTGAAACTTTTCATGAATACAAAAGGAAGAAGCCACTGATTAGTGATGACTGACTAACCACTACAAAATAAACCGCAACATGTAGCGGCTGATGTAAACGCTTGACAGTTCCGGTTCCCGTTTACCATATATGGTCTGATGCTGCAGCGCTCGATTTAAGGCCGAGAGGTCCGGTCGCCCAAATGACATTTTTTTGGGCCACCAACATACGTCAATTTAGACATTTTTAGGAGCCAAAATCAAGTTTTAGTGGCCAAAAAAGTGAATCCTACTTTTTTTTTTTTTGGGTGGGGGGGTGGATCCAATTCCTCCTCCACGTCAACTTGTTAGCTGGAGCCGCCGAGCTATCACTGGTCGCTGGGCAAAGTGTGCCTTAAAACCCCCCACAGCCGTGAAAAGTCACCCACGAATGAGCAGCGCATTGTCCGGAGCTCCTAGCGGGCGACTGGGATGTTGACAGCCGGAACAGGTGCGGTTTGTCCCAGGCAGATGAGCGGCGAGGAGCGGCAGGTGTTAGTTGAGCAGCTAGCGGGGGATAGCTAGCCAGACGGGGAGTCTGAGCAGTCTGTGACCAGGGAGAGCAGCCGGCGGACCCGCCGAGTTAAAAATGACAGCTCCGGTGGCTTGGTGCTTTCCGTTCACGGTGCTCAGGCTCAGTTGGTGCTGTCCTCTGGATGCCACCACCACATTCTGGGCTGGTTCTGGATCCGACGGAGTCTCGCGGACTCCCGTGAGATGTTAACGACAATAAAGTGTTCAAATTTGAAATTAAATCGGCAGAAATCCGCGGATCCGCGGAAAATTGCCATCCCTGAAACTTGGATTTGGAGGTCAGTAGCCCAAATCAAAATATTTGGGCCCCTAACCGGCGTGTTTTTTGTCATTTTTGGTCGCCAAAATCGGTTTTTAGTCGCAAATGGCGACCGTCTAAATCGAGCGCTGTGCTGCTGTTTCTGGGATGAGCAGTGTGGCCAACTTAGCGACTTTCTCGCTAAATCGAGTGACTTTTCAAAGCTCCTAGTGACTTTTTTTTTGTCAAAAGCGACTAGCAACTTTTTATGCCGTTTTGGAGACTGACAGGAAAACTCGGATCACTCTGCAGTTACTGTTTTCAATGAGCAGCAGGTGCTGCTGTGAGCTCCTCCCCGTCTCAAAGCACAGGCTGTCAGTCTAGTAACCCCGCAGCAGTCCCAGTGTCTGATTAGAGGACACATCACTCCGCGGCCAGACGGCAGATGAATCGCGTATGCGCAGTCACTACAGATCCCATCCAGACTTACGGAGCCATATAAACGAAAAGGTTTCTTCACTGTCATGCTAAAATAAACCACAGCATTTAGCCTCTAGTAGAAAAACATATTTCAGGAGCTGACTTCCGGTAGTGGCAAGACGGGGATTTCAGATTGGAACATCAGCACGGTATGTGACTTTGTGTTTCGTGATTTACCAAGGTACAGTAAACTTCTGTGTTGGAATCAAGTCACAATGCTTGAAATGCGTTGAGAACACCAGGCCAGGAGGCCCTAGACCAGCACTGGCAGGGTTTTTCAGTGACTGCAGCTGAGCAGACTCTCCCCAGGAGAGCGCCCAGTTCGCTGCCATGCTCATGGCTCGCCATTCCCCCTGTGCCTGTGGTCTCACTCTGACCTGGTGACAGGTGACAAGGCTATTTTTGTCATCAGAAAATATGTGTTAATGAACTAGAAATCTGTTTCAGAAGGTGAACAGCACAGCATGATCATATCTGACACTGACAAGTGCATACATCACTGCATAGCACTTACCAGTTACCACTTCTGCTAGCTCCTTCAATGCCACCCGTTTTGAGATTCCTTCTCTGGAATGTAAGTGAAAGGAAACATGCTGACACTCTCCTTGCAATCATCACATCATGAACCTGTTAATTTAAGTGTCTCTGTTGTTATGGTTTCAGGTGGATGTGGATAATATCTGACCATGGTGAAATCGTGAGCGGCCATCTCCTGCACCAATCGAATTGTGCGTGGCTGTCATCAGTAAGTGGCTCTTTTATTTGGGACATTCGGCCTCAAATTTGCTCTGCTTCTTTGTTTGCAAACAGAAACTCCTTCTGACCTTGGCTTGAGTGCCGCACTCAGCCAGTTTAGCTGAATCACTAACTGTACAGTGTAAGCTGGTGTGACTATCAGTATTCAATGACAGTCACAGTGCATCATTGTCTATGGATGTATTATAATATGCCACACATTTCAGGTTTCCCAAGCAGTCCAAGGACAGCACACTGAGAGATCAATGGATACAGGCCATCAGTAGAGAAGCGGTGGGGACCAAGAGGAGATGGATACCGGGGGATCATAATTATGTATGCAGCAACCATTTCAGGGAGGAGGACTTCATCCTCTCAAAACATGCGCAACACAAGCTTCTCAGGCCAGGGGCTGTACCATCCCTCAATTTGGGGAAACCAGAGAAAAAGGTTATGTTCCTTAACTGTTAATGGTTGCTCATTATTTCAATTTAGTACTTTTCTTGTCAACTTCACTAAAACAGTTCTATTTAGAAATCAGTGACAAAGGTGTGCACATGCAGTGCTATTAAAAAAAGTCAAAGAGGACAAGTTTAACCTATGACTATGAAATTTGCCATGCATATGTCAGTGTGAACAAAAATGTCTTTTGGAGTCATGTTCTAAACGCAACAGGAAGTCAGTCATTTTGAATCAGATTTTGGTCATTTTCAGCAATTAATTCTTCACAGGTGGTAACTCCACAACACCTGAAATTGGGACATATACACAACACGCATTTAGGTTGAATATTTATGAAAATTGCAAATTAGACTCAAAGGGTGTGGCCAGAGGAGCTGACTGAACTTTGATGGTTCATCATGAAGCATGATGTGCTGTATAAATGCCGTCTACATACTGCAATCTGCCTGAAAGTTTATGTGATTGATCACAGTCCTGCAGTGATGACATCCATATGCCAATGTGCACTCAGTCATTGCCTCACCTGCTGTAGAGGAAATTACATATTTTACACTTTAATGTTGTAATATACTTTTAATAAATTTATCTACACTTTTTTTCATATACTTTAAATTAACTTCTTTTCTATTTGTTGTTGCAATTAGGGTCTTACATGTTTTTATTTTTTCCATTTCTTGTCTTTCTTTGGCTGCTTCACTCAATCAGTTTTAATTATTCTAGAAATGAGTGTCCATTGTATTCAATGGACCTTTTCTGATTAAAGTGACTTCATTTTTTATTACACTACTTACTTTATTTTTTACATTTTACTCTGAAAAACCTCTGTGTATGTTACGGTACTACATAAATAATGTTGCTTGATTTCTTGCTCAAGAACTTTTTTGCAAGCTGTTCTTGTTGACGTGTTTGTGGAACTTTCATGAAAGTTCTTTGACATTTCAGGTGTCAGAGTCATCTGCTTCACATTTAACAGAACAAAAGGAAATTAAGCTTTTCATAGGATCTTTTTTTTTTTGTTTTGAATTCCACAGCTGACTTACAAATGGAATAGCTGAAGCTTGCTCGGTTACAAAGTACCAATTTCCAATGCAGGAACTTGCGTAATTTTGTTTTGAGACAACCAGAACATTTGTGTGTTCTGACTGCAAGAATTGCTCCTCCAGAAACTTTTTAATGGCCATTTTTGTGAGAGGAAAAAAAGCAACCATTGAAGGGTATGTGGGTCTGAGCAGCTGTGAAAAACCACCGTGCAGGTTCTGAAGCTGATTAGTTTAGCTTATAGATGACAATATGCACTAGTTTTCTGCCCTATTGATATCCTTGTGAATTTTCTATCCCTCTTTACACTAAAACATAATTTGGAATTTTTGACTACTGCATGTGCTGCTTTTCAAAGTCCAACTGAATAATTTGAATTGGAGAAAAATTGTTTAAAACACTAATTTTCTTATTTGGCATTGGTTCTGATATTTTCTAGAGCCCATGTAAGTGAAACACTAATGCTACAGAAAGTATGACATTTTTTATTGACACAATCACTGCATCAGCATTCAGCAATCATTATCATTGTGTGGTGGTCTTTGTTTGTTGTAGGCAGAACATGTGAAGAGGCTAAATATGAAGGATATTGGAATATTGGAGTGTGATTGCTGTAGAAACATGCCTTGCGCTTTGTTTTTTCTTGTCTGTGAGTGCTAAACAACGCTGTGATTGCCGTGAAAACGTGCCTAGGACAGAGATTTTATTGTCTGCCAACAGTAAAAGCCATAACATAACACATATTGTTCCATCAGTGATGACAAGCAGGCCTTGAAGTTGGTGTATTCACACAGGATCAAATAGCGCGCCAGAGCTTCTTGCCACTACCGGGAGTCAGCGCCGAATTGCCAATGGGGCCGCTGTTGTCCGCCAAGCAGTGAGCAGTCTGTTGTTTAGGACAGCCAACAGCGAGTAACCTTACTGAGGAGTTGGCAACACTGGGGATGAGTCAAGTCATCGCCACCACGCCCAGCTCTCGTCTCTTAAAAACATGCGGCATTACTAAAACAAACTAATCTTATACTACGTCGCTTTCACTTAAGAAAACACCACTTTTAAGAATATTACGCTACGTTCCAAACACAGGTTGGTGGACTTGTTAGACCGACACTTTTATAGTTAGTTTTAAAAGTTAACGGACCGCAATAAACCACCGCGAAGGTGGTCGCTTTCAGCTCGGTTCTGTTCAGCATGTTGCTGCTTTAGTAACAGCGAGTTAAAGCCACAGACATCACAAAAATGTGATAATTACGCCGTAAAACGAGACTACTGTGCTTTGAGCCAACTTTCCGCAACTAGCGAGGAGGAAGCAGCAGCCTGAAGAAGCGTCATGGCGGGCTGATGCGTTCACTGACTGCCGTGTCTCTGAACGCATCAGCAGCAGCGTCATGGCGGGCTGATGCGTTCACTGACTGCCGTGCCTCTGAACGCAGCAGCAGCAACCTGAAGCAGCGTCATGGCGGGCTGATGCGTTCACTGGCGGGCTGATGCGTTCACTGACTGCCGTGCCTCTGAACGCAGCAGCAGCGTCATGGCGGGCTGATGCGTTCACTGACTGCCGTGCCTTTGAACGCAGCAGCAGGAGCAGCCTGAAGCAGCGTCATGGCGGACTGATGCGTTCATTGACTGATCGGTTGTCCGCCTACTATACTTTACTACGCCGTGTGAGTTAAGTTAACGAACTACATAGTTTAGAATTGAACAAAGTGCTTCGAATAAGAAATGCGGTGTCATTACCACCTTCATTGGCGGAAAATACCTTGGTTTCCAGCCAGCTGAAGCAGCGTTACTTCCAAATAGTTGTACCGAGTCCAAAATTGCTTACACTAAAGTCATTATTTATCATCTACAGAGCTTACTGGGGAAAATACATGAAAAACAGAACCGCCAAAAGATTCATCGAGCCTCAGTGTGACTTACTTACCCAGTATCTCCGCATTTAATCCTATCAAACGGAATTCTCAACTATTCCGTAACTTCCTCAAAGCTGCTGGAACGTTAGAAGTCCGATGTCCTTTGATGAGTTTCCACGGCGTGAAAGTTCTCTCAAGTAAGTAATCCTCAAAAGAAAAAAAAATCTCATTGGAATGTTTGGTAACCGTGCCTGTATCCAAGCAGAAGTTCAGCTGTAGTCCTCCTGCAGTCTCTCCCACACATCTCCGCTCAGCTCCTACACTGAACTGGAGAGCAACGTCTCAGTATCATAAATATCCGATCAGCGCGAGCTCTGATTGGACGGCTTTTTGGAAAGAGGGAAAAGAACCAATGAGATGCTTCTTGTGTCCACAGGGCTTCGCTCGGTTCGTTTGGAAAGTGGACCAGAGCAGGCGGCAGCAGCAGGAGGAGAGGAGTTAAAGTCGGCAGAGTTTTCAGCAGCCTTCGGTCTGTGCAGGAATTTAGACGAACCCTCAATAGCATAGACATATATAAAGAGTAGACGCCGCATCGACCACTACTGCCTATTGGGGCTGACGAGCGGTGGGGCCGCCTTCTTGGACCGGTCACCCGCTCCACTCAGCGCAGTTTGACAGGGCATTTAATCCATCTTAACTCTGAATATTAAACCGATTTTACGCGTTTTTTGTTTTGGCTGCAAACGTCATACGTGTAGCCATGATACAGGACAAATGGTTCGGCGTATGCAGAGCCGGCCCACGGCATAGGCGGCCTAGACCGTTGCCTAGGGCGCCATCTGGTGAGGGGGCGCCAAATGGCAGTCTCCCTCTCAGTCTTTCTTTCCTTTTTTTTTAAATTTTTTTTTATTCACTTTCTTAATGCACCATTATGTTTACTCTCAGTCTCTCAACCTATAAATAACTACAAATTTTGTGAAACTTAAAATAAAACTCGTTTTCACTAATCATGACTCACAACTCTCGCGAGTTGTGAGTCACGCATGCATCCTTTTCCATCTGATCTGCGGCGCCGCCGCCGGGGCGGCGCCCCGCGCTACTACAGCATGCTGTTGAGTTTACAAGGTGAGTGAGTGGGGGATGGGCAGCGCATCCCATCAGTTTATTGATGAGATGGTCGTCGTCGTAGCGCTGTCATTTTTGTAAACATAAAACTTTTATCATGAAAAGGCAGTCCAAGCCTTCGGGTGCTGCTTTCAGAAAGCGAAGAAGAGAAGAGGAGGAGAAACGGGCTCAAAGTCGAGGTATATATTCTTTGGATAATGACATAATTCGACCTTTCATCTGGATGTCAATTTACGATTGTGCTAACGCTAGCTAAGTCAAATGCTACTTATTATGTGCTATAACCTACCTCTATTTGTTGAAACATCATACATTCTTGCCTGTGCCAGTTTATTTAATAGAGCAGACGTTTTACCTCGTTGGTTTAGTCACTTTTGTGCATAATCCACAAATTCATGTAATGTGCAAGCATGTTTCTTTTGATCAGATGCTCTGAGAAAATATCTACAGCCACGACAGGGGCCAACTGTAGAAGCTGCTGCAGAAGAGGCAGCAAGCTCGGTCTCACAGTTACCTTCTCCTGTGGCTGTTAGTGACAGTGACAGTGAACATTGTAAGTTGAAAGGATTACTAATGTTTATGTAATAGTTTTGTTGGAGTGGTATGAGATACTCCACTGTCTATGACTTATATATGTTATTATGTTGGCTCACCAAAAAGTCAATAATCTATTATTTGGTGTTTTACACAGCATCTCAAGCATTAAGCAGAAGCACAGCAGTGATTGAGACACAACTTCAAAATGTTGATGCTGGTGAGCATTACAATAGCAAAGTAGTAGCAATGTAATTATACGTCTTATATAAGATTTGAATCAAATCCATCCACTTTATGTTTTGTATTATATAATTTTCACAAAAACAATTGAGGAAAAAAAGTAATTCTTAAAGATCTATATGTTTTTGCTTTGTACAGGAGCAGTCAGTGAAGCACCAAGCAGCAGCACTGTAATTCTTCAGACACCACCTCAAACGGTTGAACCAGGTGAGTATTATACATTTTGTATTATATATAGGAATATACATTCATTCTATTATATATATATATATATATATATATATAAACTCGTGAGAAAAGCATACACAATTACTTAAACAATCAATACATCATGTTATGGTCATTTGTTGGCAAATAAAAGAAAGAGTAAAAAAAAAAATCTTGGTGTTCTTCAAAAATATGGTACAATTTAGTGTTTTAGTTTGTTGCTCACTGTGTGCATTATCTTTATTTAATGCCAGAATGCAAATTATGCATACTTATCATACTTTGAAAAACAAATATATTTTCTGCATTTTATAGAAATATTTGAATCACAGTAAAAAATAAATAAATAAAATTTATTTGTCCTGTCATTGACATCTTGTGTATTTTAATCTCTTACAGAAGGACCCAGCACCAGCAGTCTCAATACAATCCGCCAGCCTACAGGCGCTCCATCAACATCAACAGATGTATGTGAGCCCATCTCAGCAGCCCCCATTGATCCCGCTGATTGGCCACCCAACTTGTCTGATTCAGAGAGGACTGAATTGGTTAGTCGAGGACCACCTGTAATAAGGTCAGACTTCTCGTTCCCCAAAAAACAGGATGGAAGAAGTTGCCATCACCGCCATTTCTTCAGACTGTTGACCAATGGGGAAAAAATCAAAAGGTCATGGCTCATGTATTCAAAAAAGAAAGATAGTTTGTACTGTTTCTGCTGCAAGCTCTTCTCACAGAAGACTTTTAAACTTAGCAAGGATGGCACTGATGACTGGAAAAACTGTGGTGACATACTTAAAACACATGAAAACAGTAAAGAACACACAAATAACATGGGAAGCTGGAGAGAACTTGAAAGTCGTTCAAAAAAGGGTCAAACAATTGACAATATTGAGATGGCCATAATACATGCTGAAAGGAGGAGATGGCGGGAAGTTCTCACCAGACTTGTGGCAATTATTAAGTCACTGGCAGAGAGAAATATTGCACTCAGGGGTTCCACAGACCAACTTAATCAGCCAAACAATGGAAATTTCCTTAAGGAAGTGGAGTTAATGGCTCAGTTTGATCCTGTGCTGAAAGAGCACATTATTAAGATTGAAGGAGGAGCCAGTCACACAACCTACCTGGGGAAGACCATTCAAAATGAACTGATTGACTGCCTTAGTGAAAGGATTTTGCATGCCATTGTAAAGGAAATCAATGAGTCCAAATATTACGCAATCATTTTAGACTGCACACCTGATGTGAGCCATGTGGAGGGGGGGGGCGCCGTATTACTATTTTGCCTAGGGTGCCTGTGAACCTAGGGCCGGCCCTGGGCGTATGTTAGTATTCATAGCGGGATTAACAGTAATAGAATATTCTGATATTAAGCTCGACTGCAGACAGGTATTTTGCAAACACTGTAAACACACACACTAATATGGGAGACGCCAGTGTTTACAAACAGTGACGTCACGAAGTCACGTGATTACCGCGCTGGTTGGCAAGAGGAACCAGAGGAACAATGGCTGATAACTATCCTTCCATGAAATTGTCCGATTATGCTCAATCCTTATCACCTGAGGCCCGACAAATATATGTGAGTAAGCTGAGATATCAGGGAAACGGTAACATCTTGCCAGATCCCTACAATTTGAAGACTGGGTGGGTTGACGATCCTTCATTGTGGCCGGACATTTCCTTCACCGACATTTATTTTTAATTGATTGACACCGCTGGGCAGTTCACCCACCCAAAAATATACAATTATGAATTAAAAATAATATATCTTATGTTAATCTTCAACAAGATGTCAAAGAAACGTCGAGAAGTTGCTGTATTTTTTGTCTGCAGTATGGCTTCTATGTAACAGTAACAGACCCACAGTAACAGACCCATCGAAAATAGGACAATTCTAAAAAACGATCGCTAGACGCATACAGAAACAAATGTGGTTATAAATAGGAGGCTGCTGGCTTAAGGAGATGTTATTGAATATGCTTCATTCGACTTTAGTATACTTTCATCGCCTAAAAAGCGATCAGTAACACATGACAACACTGAACCAAACCGAAAGTGTAGAGATCGCTTCACGCGAAGGATGCAACACTAAATCAATATCTTTTGGTAATTAAGCTCAAAGTTGGACATACTGAACATGCTAAACTGTTGAATAGTTTACTTGAAGAAAAGTGGGAGCCACAAACACGATCTCTGCTGCTTACTGGGGTACAATTTTTCCTCTTGATGGCTGAAGCCACCGCCATCTTCTCTCTCCTGAAATCAGTATTCGGTGAAATTTCAAGCCTGATCCCTTCTCAAAACGCTTTGTACAACCAACAACTACACACGCTATTACCATTGTGGTAAATACATGTGCAATTTCATTCATGAAAAGTGATAACTTTACGTATTTGTTTCAAACTGTGGGGAATATTCATTTTACATATCTATTAAACTATCATGTTTTATTGCTTTTTTGCTTATTATTTAAAATCATTTAATTACTCCTTTGCTTATCAATTACAATCATCATTTTATTACTTTTTTACTTATCACTTATAATTGTCATTTTAATTACTTTTTACTTATTGCTTATGATCATCATTTTATTACTTTTACTTACAATCATCATTTTAATTACTCTTTTACTTATCACCTTCATTTGATCATATTATGTGTTAATCATTTATTAATGTGCTTGCAACTTGTATTAACCCTATAATCAAATGTATTAAAGTGCTTATGAATGCATGTTTGAATTCTAGCTCTGAACAGGGAGAAAAAAGTGTTGATCTAAGCAGGTTCTGCAAGTTTCGACATCTAAACCTAAGGAAAGTGAGTTTAAGGTAAACGCTCCATGCTCCACTTGACTAAAAGGGTTGCGGTTGCATCTGACCTTTCAAGAGCTGGGGGAAAAACTTTCCCCCCTCGCTTCAAACTGACAAACTGGAACAAGAATAGCATCTAGGATGGCAGTTTAGCGTGGTCAGGTGACAGCTTCTTAATTAAAAGTAAAGAACATCCGTTAAAACTATGTGATAGCTGGAAGAAAGAGGGGGGTCTGCGGTTACAGAGATGAGCAGGTTGTCACGTACGCACAGAAAGGCAGAGAGAGGGTGAAAAGTTGAAACAGCAGCTAGATGCTTAAACAAGAATAAAAGTTAAAGTACTGAACCATAAAACAATGTTGAGAATTAAGATTAAAATATTAAGCTTCGTGAGAAAATACCATAGAAGAATCTAAATTAGCAATGTATTAAATTAACAATAAAATGGGGAAGAACATAGAAATCTTATATTAATTAATAAAGATTAAAGCAAATCAATAAAGGGAATGGGATCATTCAAATCTGCCATATAGGTGTGATTAAATTATTAAAATTGTTGTTCAAAGTTAAGTTGAATAAAACTGAATCAGTAAATTGTTTAATTCAACACCAAATGGAATAGAAATCTGCAGATTTCAGCAGAACTGAGCTCTTAAAAATTTGTGTAAAGGACACAGGGAGCGGCCACATACACACACATTCAGAGACACCTTTTGCAGGAGGAAGACGGCGGTGATTGGACAAGACCCAAGACATCCGGAAAGGCCGTCTTGGCGGGGGCCAATCAGAAGACTGCAAATTCTTAGTTAAAAACTCATGTATTAGCTTAGAGATTCATTCTTTCTTGTGATCACAGCTGCATGCAGAAAAATCATTGTCTTAGCTTTAGCAATTCTGCTGTCAGCGTTGAGCAAGTTAGAATCTGCATGCATGCATAATCTGTTCATCCTTTGCATTTTTTACTAAATATTCTTGACTGAATATTTTGACTCTGAGTCTTCCTTGCATCGTGTTTTTCCTCAGTAGCAGTAACAAAAGAATCCGCTCTGACAAATTCCAATACCGTTCTCGTAGCAAGCCATTATGTTACTGCCGGTTCTTGCCAACCAGCAGCAGTCTTGTACCACGTGACCATAGCAAATGATGACATGCTGGTGTCTCCCATATTAGAGAAGCAGATAGCAGTAAAGTCAATTATTTTAATAATTTGAAGAGACAATACATGATTACGCTATATATACATATATAAACAAAATAATGACTAATGAACACATATTTCTATATAAAACAATAGATGTAAGTTATATATCAGAGAAAAGGAATATATATAAATCATAGATGGAGTAGCAACATCATTCATATATATATATATATATATAGATAAGTTATATGTCAGAGAAAGTCATACTACATTTATAAATTATGTATGGAGTGTCAATAAAATAAATATATCCGAAAACATAATATATATAAATCATATCTGAAGTATTAATATAATCAATATATCAAAGAAAATTCAAATCATATATAGACTATCAATATAATTCATACATATATATTAAAAAAAGTTAGATATCAGAAAATGATTTTATATATATATATAAATCATATAGCTGTACAAAGCAGAGAGAATAAAATGCAATGTAAATGTAAATTCTCAAGTTAACACAAGAACATGACATCCCTGCCCCAAACCACATTTACACATACAAACGTTTTACAGCTAAAACCCCTGAAAGAGGACTGTTTTGCAGAGCTTCTTTCTCGTGCTCCCTTTCTGCAGGTCAAGAGAGGTAAGTTTGGCAATATGGTGCAGCCTTATCTTGAGAAACACAGACACAGCCAATGACAACAAGCTGGAATGATGGTTGTCAATACCAAACTGTGCTTCTTCAATGTGTTCCTCAAGCAGAAAAACATCCTCTGTTCTAATCTCCTCCTGGACGATGTGTGTGACTGTTGACACCTTTGGAACTTGCTTTGTTGAAGCCTGGCGAATCAACCTCTCTGCAACTCTCGGCACCTTATAATAATAATAATAATAATAATAATTATTATTATTATTATTATTATAAAAATAATTACATTTATATATAGTGGCTTTACACAGTGCTAAGACACTTTACAGAGAAAATAACAAAGCAACTTTAACATGCAAAGATTTAAAAAAAAACAAAAAAACAAGATCATAAAATCAAACCTTCACTGTGCCTTGTGATGGAATCAGTAGGCCTCCATTGTTTTTCAGAGCTAGAAGGTGGTAGCTCTCGTCAAATGATGATGGTACAGCATCTCTGACCAAGCTTGCACGGCAAACATCACATCACCTTCAAAATGAAAACGGAAGATTTGGGAGAGTCTATACAAAAACATCTTACAGAAGAGGTCAAGCTTGTTTTCTTCCTTCAAATTTCTTACAATCTTTCTTCAACAAAACTCCTATTTTGATGCATATCTGTTGATAATGAACCAAAACTGCTTAAACTGTGAATAACCTTGTTTGCAAACTATTCTACAGTCAGATGTTCAGTTGTCTGTATTTTTAAGTAAGTGGGTGGGTATGAGACATTACAGGTAGCTTACTGTTGTTAGGGTGAATTACATGTGAACATTACAGTCTGTGCCACCTGTGTAAAATTCGCTGCTCAATGTTATACCAGTAATATTTGTTTTAGCTTTCCTGTGTCAGTTGTAATCTAAGTTAGTGTTATGGAATATGACTTATAGAGTCTCAGTTCACAGATGGGTCAACACCGGCACTAAACATAGCCTAGCTAGCTGGCCACGATTTCGCTGGTGAGCATAAATACAGCACAGTAACATTTGATTCACAAAATACAACCAATAGTAATGTTCAATCTTACTTGTGAAAAGTAATCCCTCGTGCCCTGTTTTCGACGAGCCAGTGATTTGAACACGAATATGCGGCACAGTGCTCTGGCATCTGGTTCTTTCTGCTGCTGAACTGTAAGTACGGTGACCGGACCAAGATGGCGGCCGTATTTCTCACTGCGCAGCACCCTGAGCGGTGTCTACACTTTATTATGTCTATGCTCAATAGTATGTGTCTGCAGAGCCGGAGGCTGCATGAATACGGCCCTACCCTTCCGGTAAGTTTAGAGCACTTTTTAAAGAGAGCGCCACCTATCGCAATGTACGTTTTAAATTGATGATTTCACTCAAAATATACTTACAACACAAAAGGCTAATTCAAGGAGAATTGCCCGTTCATTTTAACCCGTATTTTTTTCTACAGAGCCAGAGGCTGCTCTTTCTCGACCACACCAAGTATTCCACACAAAGTACTACTTCATGTCCTACCTATGATTTTAAATGTTTAACTCACCCAAGTAGTACTTATTACAATGTCACAAGTTATCACTCATACCTTGGTTGCTAAGACTAGCATTTGGACAAATTGTGCCATTATCAGATAAAATATTAATGGAATCTGTAATGGCCTTTGTGGAGTCTAGATCTAACAGGACAGTCTAAAAGGTTGGAAAGAGACAAAACGCAGGGGCAACTCTAAAGATATATATATATATATATATATATATATATATATGTTACACAATAATATGAAATAAAAATATAAGCTGAACACACACACAAACAAAAATAAGTGAAGTCTATGACTCCCGTTGCAAAACCTCTGATCTCACCTTCTCCTGATAGACACACAGACAGACATTAATAAGCATAAGTAGATATAGCACTGATATATTTGATAAACTGTACATATTTCACTTATTTACTTTGGAAAATATATTTTATTTTTAACATTTCAAGCCAATATACCTCCTTTAGAAATGAGCAGCTCATACCAACTGAACAGTCTGCCTTCTTTCTTCAGGTCTTTTTTGAGCCTTTGAGAGAATTCCTCCACTTCACTGAAATAGTAGTCAGACAACATTATCACTGCAGGCTTGACAGAAATACTGATAACACTTAAAGAGGATACATTCACAGACATTCTATGCTTGCACTAGGAATTTGAAATGAAGAGCCACCGTGGCTCACTCGTAAGAATAACGAGCCACAAAAAGGCACAAATTTCTGTGTCAGTGATAGCGGAAAAATTGGAGTCATTTTCCTGCATTCTGGTGCTTTTTGAGGTAAAAAAATGCTCAATTAAACAGTTCTATTTTAACTATTTTATTTCTACTTATATGTATGTATGTTATTTTTATTACAAACAGGCAGTCAGGGGTGGAGACACATTCCCATGTATATATGCATTTGGCCATTTAAAAACCTGTACCTGAAATATGTTCATGATCAAAACTTTTTGACCCATAAAAATATTAATTTCATGTCCAATTTATGCTGCACAGTGGTGTAGTGGTTAGCACTTTTGCCTTGAAGCAAGAAGATCCCCGGTTCAAATCCCGGGGTGGGACTGGGATCTTTCTGCATAGAGTTTGCATGTTCTCCCTGAGCATGCGTGGGTTTCCTCCGGGCACTCCGGCTTTCTCCCACAGTCCTAAAATATGCTGAGGTTTATTGAGTACTCTAAATTGCCCGTAGGTGTGAATGCAAGTGTGATTGTTGATCTGTGTATGTAGCTCTGCGACAGACTGGCGACCTGACCTGGGTGTCCCCTGCCTTCGCCCGAGTCAGCTGGGATAGGCTCCAGCACCCCCCGTGACCCTAGTGAGGATAAAGCGGTGTATAGAGAATGGATGGATGGATGTCCAATTTACCTTCTTTTCCTCCTATGTCCAATTCTTCAACCCTCACTATGTACCATATCTCACAACTGTAGCATAAACTCAACAAAAACTTCCTCTCGGAGAGTCAGATTTTGTTAAGTGACCCTACAAAATGTGACTCCAGATTTTATTTCATATCATACAATCTGCACAGTTAACTCAACCTGCACATTTCTGTTAAAGTCCTAGTTTTGAAATAATCTCTCTGTTCTTAATCTGCCATACTGTGATCATTTAGCCCCTTATTTTATTAGTGTTCCTACAGACTGTAATTTACTAGTTTTTTTTTATTGTTGTGATGTGGTGTTTTAGCTGTTGTAGCAAATAATTTCCCAGGTGTAGGATAAATAAAGAATTTCAATTCGATTATATTGTTTACTGTCCCAATAAAAATAACAACAATAACAAATGACTTTATACTTAAGAACTATACTTATATTAAAGACTTTATACATAAATACCAGACATATTTTGATGCCATATCTTGCATTCTTAGAGGAGTCCGATTTTAAGTAAGGAGACAAAGTTTTCTCAGTGAACAAATACTTTATTGACACATGTAGAACACTGATGGAATATTAACAATATTTGGCGACTACACCCTGTCCTGTCCTGATGTCCTCATAGGAGTGAAGCCGAGAGCAGCGTAGGATCTCCCCCGATGCCATTTAGGGTGTGCACGTACGGATGAGAAGAGGAGGAGAAACATGTCACCTAATCATACTTAACAGGAAAACATGTCTGCAGTTCGGTACTTAATCACATTTAACCCGAAAACCTATATAAAACAACAGCAAAAACAGTAAACGTACAACAGAATACCCGTCAAGTGGCCACAGAGTGAAACGTAAGTTGCGCGCGTTCACGCGAAGGGGGAGTCAGATTTTTCCGGGGAGTGTGAAAATTGTACAACACCGGGCGCGTGATCAAGATTCGGGTGGCTCCGACCATTTCCGACGCCTGCCGAGAGAAAAAGTTTGTTTTTCTTATATTATCGCTCGGGAGTTTCGAAGAAAAAGTAAGTCGAACCCTTTTTTGTTGCTTTTTACAAGAAAAATAGAGCGCCACTGTGGCTCACACGGTTCAGAATGACTGCGCCATCCAGCAAAACGATGTGCCAATGGCGGTGTGGCGATCGGCTAGCGCAAGCCAAGACATTGCTATGCTTTAGCGAAGGTGGCAACAACTTTTATTAGTAAACACTTAAAAAACAAAAAAACATTTTAGTGCATTGTGTAAATTAAAAAAAAATCCTTTACTCTTACTTTTGATGGTAAGCATGACCACTGAAGAAGACCTGCTCAGCCTCCTGCAGGGACAGATTGTCCTGCATTGACAGGCCATATATGATGGCCTACCAAAAGAAAACAGTTCATTTTTTTCAGGGTTTTCTTTTTTTTGTAAACTATCTTTATTGGAAGCAATTACATTGACCAACATGACATATGCTACAGTATGGCAGAGGGCTTCCAAATGATCATTTTTTCCAATATTTTTCTCTCCCACCCACCCTCCCCCTCCATCCCATCCAAAAAAAAAAAGACAAAAGCATTCTCAATGTATAACCAGCACAACATCTTCTTCTTTTCCTTTCGGCTTTTCCCTTCAGGGGTCGCCACAGCGAATCAAGTGCCTCCATCTAACCCTGTCTTCTGCATTCTCTTCTCTCACACCAACTACCTTCATGTCCTCTTTAACCACATCCATAAACCTCCTCTTTGGTTTTCCTCTAGGCCTCCTGCCTGGCAGAGGGAAACTCAGCATCCTTCTACCAATATATTCACTCTCTCTCCTCTGGACATGTCCGAACCATCTCAGTCTGGCCTCTCTGACTTTATCTCCAAAGCCCATAACATGTACTGTCCCTTTGATGTACTCATTCCTGATCCTATCCGTCCTGGTCACTCTCAAAGAGAACCTCAGCATCTTCAGTTCTGCTACCTCCAGCTTTGCCTCCTGTCTTTTCCTCAGGGACACTGTCTCCAGACCAAATAACATGACTGGTCTCACCACAGTTTTGTAAACCTTTCCTTTCATTTTAGCTGAAACTCTTCTATCACACATCACAACTGACACTTTTCTCCAGCTGTTCCAGCCTGCCTGTACACGCTTCTTCACCTCTTTTCCACACTCTCCATTGCTCTGGACTGTTGACCCTAAGTATTAAAAATCCTCCACCTTCTTGATCTCTTCTCCCTGTAACCTCACTCTTCCACTTGGGTCCCTCTCATTCACACACAGATACTCCGTCTTGCTGCGGCTAACCTTCATTCCTCTCCTTTCCAGGGCAAACCTCCACGCCTCTAGCTTCTCCTCCACCTGTTCCCTGCCCTCACTACAGATCACAATGTCATCTGCAAACATCATAGTCCATGGAGACTCCTGTCTAACCTCGTCTGTCATCCTGTCCATCACAATAGCAAACAAGAAGGGACTCAGAGCTGATCCCTGATGTAGTCCCACCTCCACCTTGAACTCCTCATTCACACCTACAGCACACCTCACCACTGTCTTACAGTCCTCATACATGTCCTGCACCACTCTAACATACTTCTCTGCCACTCCAGACTTCCTCATACAAAACCACAGTTCCTCTCTGGGCACCCTGTCATAAGCTTTCTCCAGATCTACAAAGACACAATGCAGCTCCTTCTGACCTTCACTGTACTTCTCTATCAACATCCTCAAAGCAAATGTTGCATCTGTTGTACTCTTTCTTGGCATGAAACCATACTGCTGCTCACAGATGTTCACCTCTGCCCTTAGCCTAGCTTCAACTACTCTTTCCCATAGCATCATCATGTGGCTCATCAGCTTTATTCCTCTGTAGTTGCCACAACTCTGCACATCTCCCTTGTTCTTAAAGATGGGCACCAGCACACTTCTCCTCCATTCCTCGGGTATCTTCTCACTATCTAAGATCCTGTTGAACAACCCAGTCAGAAACTCTACTGCTACCTCTCCGAGACACTTCCATACCTCCACAGGTATATCATCAGGACCAAGTGCCTTTCCACTCTTCATCCTCTTCAATGCCCTCCTCACTTCATCCTTACTAATTTTTGCTACTTCCTGGTCCACAACAGTCACCTCTTCTACTCTTCATTCTCTCTCATTTTCCTCATTCATCAACTCTTCAAAGTACTCTTTCCATCTTCCCATCACACTATTGGCACCTGTCAACACACTTCCATCCTTATCCCTTATCACCCTAACCTGCTGCACATCCTTCCCATCTCTGTCTCTCTGCCTTGCCAACCTGTACAGATCAGTCTCTCTCGCTTTACTGTCCAACCTAGCATACAAGTCATCGTAAGCCCCTTGTTTGGCCTTTGCCACCTCTACTTTCACCTTACGCTGCATCTCCCTGTACTCCTGTCTACTCTCTTCAGTCCTCTCAGTGTCCCACTTCTTCTTAGCTAACCTCTTTCTCTGGATCCACTCCTGCACCTTCTCATTCCACCACCAAGTCTCCTTATCTCCCTTCCTTCCAGATGACACACCAAGTACTCTCCGACCTGTCTCCCTGATCACATTTGCTGTAGTTGTCCAGTCATCTGGAAGCACCTCCTGACCATCCAAAGCCTGTCTCAACTCTTTCCTGAAAGTCATACAACACTCTTCCTTTTTCAGCTTCCACCATTTGGTCCTCTGCTCTGCCTTTGCCCTCTTCAGCTTCTTCACCACCAGGTTCATCCTACACACCACCATCCTATGCTGTCTGGCTACACTGTCATCTACCACTACTTTGCAGTCACTGATCTCCTTCAGATTACACCGTCTACACAAGATGTAGTCTACCTGTGTGCTCCTACCTTCACTCTTATAGGTCACCCTATGTTCCTGCCTCTTCTGGAAGAAAGTATTCACTACAGCCATTTCCATCCTTTTTGCAAAGTCGACCACCATCTGTCCTTCTGCGTTCCTCTCCTGGATACCAAACCTGCCCATGACCTCCTCATCATCTCTGTTTCCTGCACCAACATGTCCATTGAAGTCTGCACCAATGACCACTCTCTCACTTATAGGGATACTCTGCATCACTTCATCAAGGTCCAACCAGAATTTCTTCTTCTCCTCCAGCTCACATCCTACCTGTGGAGCATACCCACTAACAACATTGAACATCACACCTTCGATTTCTAGCTTCAGGCTCATCACTCGATCTGACACTCTTTTTAGCTCCAGGACATTCCTAACAAACTCCTCCTTCAAGATAACTCCTACTCCATTTCTCTTCCTATCTACACCATGATAGAACAACTTGAACCCTGCTCCTAAACTTCTAGCTTTACTACCTTTCCACCTGGCCTCCTGGACACACAGTATGTCCACATTCCTCCTCTGCATCATGTCAACCAGCTCTCTACCTTTACCTGTCATAGTTTCAACATTCAAAGTCCATACTCTCAGTCCTAGACTCTTGGTGTTCCTCTTCTCTCTCTTCCTACAAACACACCTTCCTCCCCTCCTTCTTCGACCAACAGTCGTCCATTTTCCACCGGCACCCTGTAGGTCGACAGCATCGATGGCAATTGTTGTTAACCCGGGCCTCGACCGATCCGGTATGGAAGTCATACATTTGATTCTCATGTTTGATTTGGCCAAAGTTTTACGGCGGATGCCCTTCCTGACACAACCCTCTGTATTTATCCGGTCTTGGGACCGGCACAATAAGACACTGGCTTGTGTCCCCACAACATACATACAATAAATACAAAAACAATAGGAAAATAACGATAAATAAGTGGATAAATGGTATATAAAAGTATAACTAAAATAACTAAGTATTAAAACTCTTAAAAAGAAAAAAATAATAATAAAAAAATAAAACAATAAAACGAAGGGAGGGCTCAGTCATCACAATCGGGCACAGATGTCAAAGATTCAATATAATTTAAGAGAGGTTTCCAAGACTTCTCAAATAAGTTCAGGGAACCATGAAGGGAAAATCTAAGCTTTTCAAGTCTAATGGACAGTAACACCTCCTTCACCCATCTACTATGAGATGGAGGTTGAGGGTTTTTCCAGTTGAGGAGTATGAATCGCCTAGCTAGTAGGCTGGTTAAGGCATGAACAGTTTCTACAACTTTAGAGGTAAGAGGCTCCAGGGGAGTACCGAACAACACCAATAGAGGATCAGGAAAAATAATGATGTTATATGCTGTACTGAGAGTTTTGAAGATTTCAGACCAGAATGTGGCAAGCCTGGGACAGGACCAAAACATTTGGGAATGGTCGGCTGGAGATTGTTTACATCTATTACATGAATCAGTTACCTTGGGCTAAATCCGAGATAGCCTTGAATTAGTGTAGTGAACTTTGTGTGCAACCTTACATTGTAAAAGGCCATGCCTCGCACAAATTGAAGAAGAGTGAACCAACTGTAAGACTTGTTGCCAATAATCATCAGGCAGTGTGATTCCAAGCTCCTGCTCCCATGAAACCTTGGGACCAGTAGCTGGGCTGTCAATGGTAGAATTGATGAGGCTGTAAATGCTGGAAACGTCGCTTTTGTTCAGGATCAAAAGGTAACAGTGAGTCAACCAGAGTTTCTGGGGGGCGAATAGGGAATTTGGGGTTTTGGTTCTGAATGAAACGTCTTATCTGAAAAAAACAAAATAGGTGAGATTTAGGCAAGTCAAATTTCTGTGAGAGCTCTGAAATAGACATGAAAGTCCCTTGTTTGTAAAGGTCCTTAAATTTAGTTATCCCTTTATCAGACCAGGCCTGAAAGGTTAAATCAGTGCAAGACGGCAGAAATAGGTGATTGTTTGCAATAGGTGAAAGGTCTGAAGTCCTGTGGAGGCCCAGGCTTTTCCTAATTTGAATCCAAATCCTAACAGAGTTAGTTACCATTGGGTTTGAGGTAAAATATGAGACAGTCACAGGGAGCTGAGAGCTGATCGGGGAGCTGAGAGAAAGTTTAGAAGATGCCAGTTCCATATCTACCCATGCAGGAAGCTCTTCATCTGATGTGTTGGTAATCCAGTACAAAAGTTTATGAATATTACAATAGCGTAAGAAATTGGCCAATGCTAAGCCGCCAAGAGCCTTAGGGAGCTGTAACACTGATCTTTTGATGTGTGGATTTTTATTAACCCATAGGAAGGTGCCAATGAGTTGATCGAGCGATCTAAAATCAATACTTTTTAAGAAGAATGGGGATATCTGAAAACAGATAAAGAAACGTTGGTAAAACAACCATTTTAACAAACCTAGCACGACTTACTAGGGATAGTGGGAGACCAGACCATCTGTCAAAATCTAATTTACACCTCTCAATGAGAGGAGAGAAATTTTTGGAGAAAAGCCAATTAATTGAGTCTGTAATATACAACCCCAGATAGTTAAATCCATCTATAACATATTTGAAAGGGAATGAGGATGGGGGAATATTTTTTGCCAGTGAATTAATGGGAAGAAGTTCACTCTTGTGGAGGTTAAGTTTATAGCCAGAATAGGACCCAAATTTGTCGAATATATCTAGAACTATGGGGAGAGAGGCAGCGGGATTAGACATGTATAGAAGGAGGTCATCAGCATATAACAACAATTTATGAATTTTCCCAGCTCTGGTGATGCCCTCAAACCCACCCTCCTGACGCAACCAGATGGCTAGAGGCTCAATGGCTATGGCAAATAAGAGGGGGGGAAGAGGGCAGCCCTGCCTGGTTCCACGATGAAGAGGAAATAGGGCAGACTTGAGTCCATTTGTGTGGACCGAGGCGACTGGGCTGGTGTAGAGCAATTTAACCTAGGCTATAAAATCCGAATTAAACCCAAATTTTTGCAAAACAAAACCAAAAAAAAAGGAATCTCCATTCCACCCTGTCGAAGGCCTTCTCCGAGTCAAATGAGACAATCACCTCCGGAATGTTTGAGCTAGGAGCACTGATAATATTTAGGAGCCTCCTTGTATTATGGAATGAATGCCTTCCAAGCATGAAACCTGGTTGATCAGTTGATATTATACTTGATAAGACTCGCTGTAGGCATTGGCCTAGGGTCTTTGACAGGATCTTTAGGTCGACATTTGAAAGAGAGATAGGTCTATAGCTACCGCAAATAAGAGGGTCTTTATCACTCTTAAGCAGAAGAAAAATGGACGCCTCCAACAGGGTGGGAGGGAGGTGGCCCTTAGCAAAGGATTTGTTATACATTTTTTGGAGAACTGGCATCATGATAACTGAGAACAGCTTAAAAAACTCTACAGTGAACCCATCAGGGCCTAGAGTTTTACCATTTTGAAGTGACATAATAGCCTTTTGTACTTCTTCAGTAGAAATTAGACCACCGAGCTCCTTACACAAATTTTCATCTATTTTAGGAAAAACAATCTTATCTAAAGGGTTGTCTCCATCCCAGATATCCGGAAGACATTGTGAGGAGTAAAGATGAGAGTAGAAAGAGTAAAATATCTTTATTTATCTCAATAGGATCTGAGGTAGCTTCTCCTGATGCAGGCTTGATCTTGGGGATCAATCTGGATAGTGTGGCTATATGCGCCTGATGTGCTAATAATCTAACCGCTTTATCCCCAGATTCAAAGAAATGTTGTTTAGCAAGAAATAACTGCTTCTGTGTTTTACTTGTAGATGTCAAATCAAATTTGGACTGAAGCTGGAGGCGTTCTTTATAAAGAGCAGGGGTAGGAGCTGAAGCATACAAATTGTCAATTCTAACTATCTCTTTGGTGAGTGCCTCCGACTCCACCCTTTCTAGCTTCTTTCGGGTTGAAACATATGAAATAATTTGCCCGCGCATAAAAGCCTTAAAAGTTTCCCATAGAGTGCATCTAGAGATATCTGGAGAATCATTAGTGTCAAAGAAGAAGGAAATCTGTGTATGAAGAAAGTCTTTCAAGGAAGCTTGGGCTAGCAAGTTAGAGTTAAGTCTCCATTGTCTACAAGGGGGAACACGCCTGGGAAAGCTAATATCAACAGATACCGGGGCGTGGTCTGAAATGACAATGCTATGGTACTGACATGAGTGGACATCTGATAAAAAATAATTATCCATGAGAAAAAAATCTATCTGAATATCTGAATATGAATGATGAACGTGCGAAAAAAGGAAAAAGCTTTGTCTGAATGAGATTTGGCTCTCCATGGGTCAAATAAACCTAAACTGATCCTAAATGTGTCTGGGACCTTAGCTGACCTAGACAACACCTGGGGGTTAGAGGAGGACCTGTCCAAGGAGGGATCCTGAATCAAATTGAAGTCACCGCCAATAATTAAGTAGTGGCCGTCAACTTTAGGAAAAGACGAAAAGAAATTTGTGATGAATCTATTGTCACCCCACGTAAGTGCATAAACACATGCCATGACCACAGGCAAGCCACAAAGTCTGCCAGAAATAATCACAAATTGGCCATTAGGGTCTTCAATGGAATTTGACAACTCAAATGGAACATTCTTATGTATGAGGATAGCTGCGCCTCGAGCCCTTACTGGGAATTTAGAGTGAAACACATGCTCTATCCAGGGTCGCTTAATACGGCTAATCTCTAAAGAGTTTCCTGTAGAAAGAAAATATCACCCCTGAGTTGCTTTACATGGGTCATAACCTTGTTATGCTTAGTGGGGTTGTTGACACCCTTCAGGTTCCAAGAGATAAAGCAAAGATTCTTGCCCTGGGTTGTCATATTATAGAGCAACAAGGAACGATACTTCCCCCAGGCCTGACGTGACTCCCGGCCGAGCCAAAGAAAAAGGGAGGACAAACAAAACCGAAACACATAACAAGAATAACAAGTATACAGAAGAAAAAAGACCCTCAATCCATCCCTCCACATCTCTCCCATTCCTCTCCCCCTATTACAAACCAAACGAGTTCGCATCTTCAATCCCAACGGGATAACGCTTTCTGTTTCCATAACCTTTTCTTGATCAAGAGGTCAACCAGATGAACAATACAAGGACTTACACCATATTTTTTAAAGAACAATGTATGATGACAGAAATTTAACATTAGTCTCAACATTTGACTAAGGCAAACCGGCCAATAACAATTTCGCCTCAGTAATCACCCCAAACAGAGAGACTGGCCCCCATAACAAAGCCTGCTGCTGGATAGCGCATCACAGAAAGAGGGGGGAAGAAAGAAGAAAAAAAATATTAAACAGGGTTAGAGGGGAATACATAATTATGTAAATTGCCTAATATACAACGTTGAAATCATACAGATATGAGTACATCCAAGGCACATCAACCAAATCAAGGATTCATTGATGCCAATGTAGTGTGTTTTTCATCATAATCAGGAAAAAGAAGAGAAAAAAAGAAAAAGAAAAAAGACAGGAAAAGGAAAGAAAATGGTTATAGCATCACATATGGCATCCAAATAACACAGTCGGGAGTAAAAGTCTCCAATGATACAGAGCAAAATACTTTTAAGTCTGTGCTTGTGCTAACAGCTCGTGCGCTTACCCGTTTCCATGGTTACCATGACCCCCATGAAGACGTCTGTAAAACAGCTAGTCCACGGGGCAGCATACAGTGTCAAGGGGGCAAAGTCTCCTTCAAACTAACGTGGCAGAAAAAAAGCACAGGGTGAGGCAACAACAGGAACCACCACAGCAGCCTGCTACGTCTCACTCTTTGTCCCTCACTCACTCGTTGTAAAAAGCATGCGCGTCCTCCGGATTCTCAAAAGTAAACGTTTCCTCCTCATATGAAACTTGCAGGTGGGCAGGGAAGAGAAGTCTGAAGTTCACTCCCTTTTGGTAGAGGGCTAGCTTGATTTTGTTAAAAGCAGCTCGTTTCTTTGCAGTCATGGCACTGACATCAGGGTACACTCGCAGCGTTGATTCATGGTGTTTAAGCCTGTGTTGCCTGGCCTAGCAAAGCACCTACTCCCTCTCCTGAAAATGATGGAAGCATATCACAAAAGGCCTGGGTCTACCTCCCAGTCCAGGTTTAGCGGCTGGGGAGCAATAAGCTCTCTCAAGCTCCGGGGCTTGGGGAGAACATCGGGGCCGAGGTTTGCCATCAGCAGGTCAGATATGAACTTGACCGGGTTCCGGCCCTTTTCATTGCCCTCGGGAATGTTAATTATCCAGAGGTTCACTCTACGGGACCTATTTTCAAAATCGTCGAGGAGGTCCTGAAGAGACTGGTTTTGGGCTTGCAGAATCTTTACTTTTTTCCGTGCTTGTTTTGCGCTCAAAGTTATCCCCAGCCAGTGTTTCTGCAGCAGCCAGGTGGCCATTAAAGTTATTCACAGTTTCGCGAAGTGCATCCACCAAGGTCTGCAGTGGTGTAACAGACTTCTGGATTAATACTGACATGTCATCCCGAAGCGAAGCCCATTGCTTCTCCAGTTCTGAGATAAACTGGGTTGTTGATAAAACATCGGACGAGTCATTATTGAGACCAGGAGTGTTGCTAGCATCTGGGCTCACGGCTGCCATTTTAGCAAGTTTGCCAGCTACAGTAGCCGCTCCGCCACAAGTGACTGGGCAGCTCGATGTATTACTCGCTTTAGATTTAGAACCATTCATTTCTCGACCAAGTTTACATTATTACTGTAGTCCGCCGCTTTCCAAAATCAGTTATGGTGTTTTACAGGTATATATTGACAATTCAACCAGGAGACCTCTTCATGCGACCTACTCCTACATCGTCACCACCGGAAGTCGAAAACGGTTCATTTTTAAGCAATATAATTGACATACCATTTTACAGCAGAGCAAGCCATGTTAGATAGGCAAATACACAAATGGCACCATAAAAGGCTTGATATTTATTTAGCTTATAAAAGTGCAGGAGCAGAAACATGTGTAATTGTATTACATGGCAAAGCCTACCTCCGGAAAGACCACACCACAGATGAACAGCACTGCATCTGTGAAGCTCAGTTGTGTTGGTGTTCTGTGCAGTAGTCTTTAAGAATGCAAAAAGCTTGTCCTGTTGTTCCTCACTATCCAGGTAGACAGGCATCTGGCAACAAGACTTCTGATGAATCCAGGTAGAGCATTTGCCATTAAGTAGATCCTGAGGGCAACCCAAAGTAAAGAAACAATGAATTTCTGGAACTCAGGAATTCATTCAAAACACAGCCAAAAAAATGTTCTGTCCACTGATAATCTTACCATCAAAGGCCCTAAGGGAATCTTTTGAGTCAGTCTGCAATGATGAGAAAACAGGAGCATTTTCCAAGTACCACAAATGCTGCTCAACTCCCTTTGACTGGATAATGAAGTCCAGCAGTCTTGTTTCCTTTGCAGTGCGCTCAGTAACAGCCTGCATATGGAGAAGAACTTCCTCAGTGACGGCACCCCACCTTGGCACTCTGTAAACGGGCTTCAGGGTTCCTTGGAGCAGGATTCTGGCTTCATTACTCCAGAAAGCAAACCTCTTGCCTTACCTTTCAAGCAACAAAATTCATCTAAGACAAATAATGGGGAAAAAAGCCAACACAGTGATGAAAAAAATGACATGCACAAATACTCTCAATAAAGACTGCCATCCACAGTCTGATGAACTTAATGTAGTTACCAGATGCTCTACTGACATGGGACTGATAGTGTTTTATCAGTTTGTAGAAGTGGAAGTGAACCCCTAACTTGCACCTAAAATTTATATACACGTTTTGTTTCAGGCTGTCGTACCCCTCTGTTTGGAAATGCTCCATGAGAAGAAGACACCACTTCCGTATCAAAGGCATGTCCATCTGAAAGCAGTGTGAGAATAGAAAGAAAAAAATGATTTCAAAATGTGTCCTTTCTCTTCAAAATGAATAGTATGTGGCAACAACAAAAGCATTTGGTGAGAGCAGTTTCTTCTTTGTGTAAACTTTTTTAAAACTAACCTCCTGGAATTCAAACCCTTGGTTTGTGACAGTGGAAAGTGTATACCAGGGGTCGGCAAGTAGATGTGGCTTCGGGCCAAAATGTTTGTAAACAATCGAACAGCGGGCCAACCTGCGGGGGGGATGCGCTCCGATTCCACGAGCGGGGTCGGGGCGATAGCGCGAGCAGCGGAGCTTCTATAGCTGATCACCGCTGCTTGGGACACACGTCTCAATTCTGATCACAGATGTATTAAAAATGACTTCCGAGACACACACATGTTTTGCACACACTGTTGCTCAGTGAAATCTGGGTGGTACAACCGTGTCCGACCAGTAGCGCAAACGCGGAAATGCCCGGCGGCAGCCGAGCACACAAGTTTCGTGTTGCGGTGACGGACTGGCTTGGTTCCGTGCCAAATCAAATTTTCAAAATCATCTGGCGGGCCAGATATTATTCCTGACGGGCCAGTTTTGGCCCGCAGGCCGCCAGTTGCCGACCACTGGTGTATACTATAAAGGACAGGATGGAAAATAAAGCACTTTATTTGCATTGTTGACAGAAGCTTCAACATACTCAGTTTAAAAAATGTGACCTTACATAAGCATAAAAATCCCACGGTCATTTCCATATATCTGGCGTGGCAGGCCCTAAAATCAATAAAAACAGATGGAATTCGATACATAACTGAAAACTGCTGCCTTCTCCATTACATGATGACTTCTATATGAAGTAAACAATAGTATCAACAGTAACAGTATTTTGGAGTAGCTAATTATGCTTTTTTTGTCACCACAATATCATGCCCAGTCTTCTCAGTCCAGCTCCCAGGATCAATTTACTGAGCAAGATCTCTGTAGAAAAAAACCCCCACAAAAATAAATTAAAGGATGTTTTAAGATTAAGAATAGAACTCTTGTAGTTCTTCAGTGCTGATGCAAGTAAGCCTACAATGGCTGCCACATGTTTCAAAATCTATTTTACAGACTAAAAGTTCTGTGTGAGGTTAAGTTGGAGCAGCACCATGGACAGATGTTCACAAAAAGATTAAGATTCTGTCCTGAAATGAGTGAAAATATCATTGATAAGAAAAGACATTAAATCATATGAAATTGATAGCTGTGAGTGACAACCACTGAGGGATACCGCAATAAGAAAGTGGTTAAAACAAACCATTACAGGCTATCAAAACATAGCCCAAAACATGCATTACAGGCTATAGGAACGTAGCCCAAAACGTAGTCTGCAATAAGACCATGAACGTGGCAAACAGTATGTCTCATTTGTGAACCTAAAAATGGCTCTGTATTCAGCGTCACCAAACCCAGACTCATGCATTGTGTACTGTGAGTCTAAAAAAGAGCATCTCTCTCAGGAGTGGCCTCATGATCTATATTGTGACAATAGGTGAAAAGATGCACAGAAGTTAAAAAGTCATTAGGTCAGGGAAGTAGAACTGGAGTCCACATTGCTAGAATGCACATAAATTGAACATATTACCACAACAGCTACCATCCAGAATCTAGAACAGTGTCATTTTATTATACAGAAAACAAAGTGATCTGGCCCATTTGTATTGGTCCACGCTGGAAAGACTAAGAAGTCTTTCATGTCAACATCCTCCTAACATAAATAAAACATCTTGTCATTATACAGATGAACAGCCACAAACATAATTTGGTATTTTATATACACTCACTGGGAAGTTGGTAACAATGTTGGTCTCTGTACGCTTCCATGTAGGAATGACACACATATCCTCTGTATAAATCTCTTTGCCCTATGAAAAAATAAAGAAAAACACAATGATAGCAAAATGGATTGGACAGCTGTATTGTTTCAGCTTTAAGTCCCATTTTTGCTTTACATTACATACATGTTGCTGAGTTGCTTCATAAATCAGTTTCATGCAGGCATTTCCGATCTGTAAGAGGCAATGTGATACTCAGCAGTGAAAAGGCATAAACACAAAAACAAACATGGTTTTTGCTTTTCTTGTTTTTACCAGTTTACTACTCACACTGGAATCCATGTTTCTTTGCAACCCTAGGGTCCAGAATTCTTCTCGTGTGACACACATGGACCCTTCTTTCACAATAATTTCTCCTGCAGGCTGTGTTTTGTCCAGCACCTAGTTTAGCTACACATAACATGTATTAGTTAGACAGTAATATGTGCAATCACAAGCTAATAATATTTTTACTGATTAACTTACCAGTTGTTCCTGAATAGGATTCCAGTCTTCTTCCCAAGGCTTAGGTGTTTCTGAACAGCCAATGGCCACTGTGGGGGGCACATCAAAAAAATAAAAACTAATAACAGAGGTCCATAAATTTTCTTGGTAAACTATGCCAGAGAACCAGTAGAACACCAACAGTTCTAACAGGAAGAGATCATTTCAACATGCTTTTACCATCTAGTGAAGGGTTAATTAATATGCTGCTTGTAGTTAATTATCATCACTGGGACCTGGGCTGCTAAAATCTGGCTAGGACTCAATTAAACAAATTATTAAACAAGCTAAACGTTGGTTTTACAGCAGCGGAACTATATAAAAGTTGTCTGTGCTAATTAATGACGAGCTCAAACATACCTTGTTCCTCAGTTCAGCAGGTTAACAGCTTTTCTCCGGAAATGAAAACAGCAGAAATGTTTAGAATGTTAAATAATAAAAAGCTCTAAATCAATCGTTTATTTGTTTTACAAAGTTAAACTAATAAAAGGATTCACAGTTAGTACTCACGTCTTGCGATAAATGATGCTACTTCCTTTAGCATCAACCATACAGTCTATGGCATCAACACAGTGGGAAACACTAACAACGGGGCCCGAGATGAAGTAGGCAGCCCTTAAATTGCTGTCCTATCAGTGTGGTCCAGAAAGAGCAGCCTCCGGCTCTGTAGAAAAACTTACAGGGGTTAAAATGAACGGGGAAATTTCCTTGAATATGCCTTTTGAGTTGTAAGTATTTTTTGAGTGAAATCACCAGTTTTTAATGGAAATTGTGCACTGTAGTTATTATCCATTGCGGCAGGTGGCGCTGTCTTTAAAAAACTTACCGGAAGGGTAGGGCCGTATTCGTGCAGCCTCCGGCTCTGCAGACATACCCTTCTCGCAGAAGGAGAGGGAGAGCGAGGGGACGGGACAGAGAGAGGGAGCAGGAGGAGGGTTGTCAGGTGGGGGCTGAGGACGAGTAGGCCCTGACAATCTAGGCATGTAGACATGGTCAAGACAACTCACTGAAGTTCAAACCAAGCATCAGAATGGAGAAGAAAGGAGATTTAAGTGACTTTTAACATGGATGACCATCTCTCGAGTTAACAGAGAAAGGTCTGAAAAGAGGAAATATCCAGTGAGCAGCTTGTTGTTGGAGAATAGAAGATTAGAAAAACGCTGCTGGTCTGATGAGTCTGCATTTCAGCTGCGACATTCAGATGATCAGAATTAGGAGTAAACGCCACAAATTATGGATCCATCCTGCCTGGTATCAAAAACAAGGACTCCGGATCAGTCCATGGCGGTTCTGAGGCACGCCAAAAAACAACAAGTCCAAAATGAAAAAAAACATGTCAGTGGCTGGTCCAGAACAAAATAAAGCCTTCTCAAAGGGTAGAACTCTGGGGACCGTCAGCAACGGCGGTGAAGCCACTCTGGGGGCTGTCGGCGACGCCACTCTAGGGGCTGTCGGCGACGCCACTCTGGGGGCCATCGGCGACGGCGGCAAAGCCACTCTGGGGGCCGGCGGCGACGGTGATGGCGGCAGAACCACTCTGAAGGTGGCCGTCGGCGAAGACACTCTGAAGGTGGCCTTTGGCAAAGACACTCTGAAGGCGGCTGGCGGCAAAGACACTCTGAAGGCGGCTGGCGGCGAAGACACTCTGAAGGCGGCTGGTGGTGAAGACACTCTGAAGGCGGCCGGCGGTGAAGACACTCTGAAGGCAGCCGACGGTGGACGAGGCGAGGACCCTCTGGCGGCCGGCAGCGGCGGACGAGACGAGGACCCTCTGGTAGCCGGCAGCGGCGGGGCCCCTCTGTTGACTTTGGCGCATATGTGACTAACTGGCTTTTCTTTATGATCCCAAAGCAATGATTTAGTGTCCTAACTCCAGCATAGATTTTTATTTTATCTCATTATTTGCACTATTTTCCATGCTTCAAATATATTCATTGTTCCAAGCCAGCACATTTCTTTATGGTCACTAAGCAACACCATATTATAATATAGGTGTAAGCCTTTTAATACCTTGCAGTGAGGGGAAAATATAACACTAACTTTATCCATCAACTGAGCCTGGGATTCAAACCAGGAAACATCCAGTCCCAAGTGAGTTAGATTTTTAGTTATTTTTCATTTATTATTTAATGTTTGATTTTACAGAGGAGAATCTTCCAAGAACCATGACAGGACATCATACAAACACACTCAGCAGGAAGGCACAGAATTAGATCATTACAAACACAATGACATGGTTTAAAATGATCCTGGAGCTGAATCCTAATGTTAGCTGAAATAAATTAATGTTGATAGTTCTAGTGTACAGCAGCTTTTACATTAATCAAGACAAGGGGACATCTGATTGGGAAATTAAATGATAGAAGCAAAAATGATCTTGCTGCTGCTGTTACAAAAAACTGTCATGTTTCAGTTCTATGATAGCGTTACTTTTAAACCGACAATTCAGTAAGAAAGGATGTTGGCGACATGTTTCTTACTGAATTGTCAGTTTAAAAGTAACACTATCCTATAATAATAAATGACAAAATTAATATAATCCAACTATGTTTCAGTTCTGTTATTGAAGTTTGTTATATTAAATGTGTAAGATCCACCAGGCATCATCAACAATGAAACAGAACCAGGACAGGGTTTTGTTTATTTCTCCACCTAAACTCTGGAGTCCTAGCTCCTCTGCAGCCACAGGATGGAGATGGGCTCTCCTTTTGATCAGCGAAGCAAGAGTGATACCAAGATACCATGCCAGATGTGGGACATGACTGGCATGGATGTGCGACGAACTAAGTCAGCAGGAGGTGATGCCGAGAGCTGACTTTAAAGGATTCCCCCCAATACAGACCTCCAGGATGTGTATTGAACCTGTCTTAGCAAGAGACTGGCTCAAAAACCCCAAGCACCATCAAGCCTCAAAGGAAACAAATTGAGGGCAATAAAATTCTGACTGATTCCTGAACCACAGAAGAGAGGAAGCTCAGAAACCTGGAGGATCACTTCAAAGACATTCCATTCACAGACAAAGGAACTCTGGACTCACCTCAAAGCTAACAAAGACAATCATCTCCCAATTCTGGACAAAACTCCTTTTATGTACATCCACTTCACCAAACAAGTGAATTTTTCAATGACTGTGTGATAAACCTACCTCTTACCTTACTTTTAATATTTTACTCCTCCTGATTAGTACCAATGTCATAATTTTAACTTGTCTGCCGATCACATATGAGCATGTTTGGTATCAATTTAATCAGCTATCTATCAGTAATGCTCCTAGATAAACCATGTTCACCAAATTTCGATATTTTGGAAAGTTACAGAAATTACCTGAAAATGTAACTCTGTGGGACATCTGGACCTCAGCCTTCCCTGACAGGGGATGTACCAGACCCCTGCTGAGTTAATGATATGCAAAGGCACCCTTTAAAAGACCACATCTGAAACCACCATTTTGAGTTCTCTTGATAGCACCACTCTGAGTTCTTTTGAGTCATTTTGAGTTCTCCTGAGTTCTCCTGAATTTTGAAGTCGACTTGCTATCCATCACTCTGAGGCTCCACTCTGTCCACCGTTGTTCCGAACCCGCTTCCACAGGCCGACCGAACCGCACGCATCATCATCACCTTGTAGTGAGATCCAGGTTTTAAGTGATCACTTAACATTCCACAGGGGATCTCCTCCTCAGATAACAACAAACTCTCTCCTCTCAGAAAGCTTAAACAAACAAGACTAAGAGCCCAAAGTGCTTTTTTATGACCAGAGAGAGACCTGCATCATTTCAGAGACATCTCTGCTATTCACCAGGACACCCTAGATTCATGTTATGATGACCTCTGACATTGCTTAAGAGACTCCTTTTTGCAAGCTGCCACTATTCCTGTATTGAATTGGGACATGTATGCTTTCATGTATTTCTAACTTCACATACAGAACCTTTTTTTAGAGTACTATTAACACCTTTAAATTTGATTACCATGCAAATGTCTGTGGTCCACACCGACAGAACTGCTTTGATGAACTAAGTGTCCTCGCAGCTGGACCTCTGCTGCTCTCCCGGTCTGCCATCAGATAAGCAGGATCATAAATATTCTAATGACCTGCTTCTCACCTCTGCAGAGACTTTCTCCTTTGTTCAGTCATAGAACTTCTAAAATTCATATCCAGAAATGTATTTTTATTGTTCTGTGTTTACAGAAGATACAGTGAGATGTCAACATGCATTTTGAACCAACTCCCGTTTTTCTAGCTGGTTTAGATCGAAAGTTATCAAACCTATTGTGTTATTCATGAACAGTACATTTTGCTTCCACAGCTCAACATTGCCCCCTATTGACGTCGGAATGCCATGACATTATCGAGATTTACAGTGTATTAATTATAAAACTTCGCTTTATCCAGGTTTCAAAGAAGTGAAAACTATTTTATTCTGCCTTGTATGAATGTATGTTACCATGTCTTCACTGTGATACATATAACAACCATTAGAATGCACACGAACATATAAATAGAAACTAGAACTCACATATTCTTAGACTAGCTTGTATAATCAGTTTATTTTATCTTTGATCAGTTAAAATATATTGTAAGGATCATGGAGGAGTAAACAGATCGTTCTTTTTGCGCGTTTTAATATTTTTAATCATTATTTGATCTGGTTTCATCTCTCCCCTGTGATCCCAAAGGTGGGAGGTTCCCTCCAGATTCAAAGGACGCGGCGCTCAGCCGACACTTCCACGCCCCTTCTCAGAGAAAGTCCTTAAAACCAGCCATTTTACGTGGCTCACTCTCTTACCCTCTTTACACCTCTTTAGCTCTCACGCCTTTGGCTCTTCTTACTAACTCGCTTACAGAAACTAAGTTCGAGCGGTTCTTTTGTTCTTTCTTTGGCGCCTTTCACTATCTTTTGTCCTCTTTATTCTAAGATTATCCTGGTAGCAGAGCTGGCCTTTGCTAACCACGACTCTTAATCATTTTTCTTTTAAATCAAAGAATAGATATCTTCGCTCACTATTTAAACAAATCAAGTCCATTTTTGTTTGACGACAATTATTCTTTTAATCAAGAACTAATTCGATCCCGTTTTTTTGGCGGCTCTCTATTCGTCTGTTCTCCAGCCAAAACTGCTGACTGAGACAAACCAAGAGCCTGCAGTTTTGTTTTGTTATCGAGCTATTTTTCGGTCAAGTCAACCCCCAAGAAGGAAGAACGGCTCCTGTGTTCTTCTCACCATCTGCTGAGATCCACCCAGCTGGCCCGAACCGAACCAGAGGCGCTCAAAAGCATCAACAGCTACCAGACGGCAGGATGCCAAGACGTTGCCATAGCGACAGACTTCACGGCCGGAGCATCAGCCGACCCGTATAGTCAGGTCCGTTCAAGGCAACGTGGTCCCAGCCGAGACTGAGCAGCCGTTCTCCGACCAAGTAAGCCAGCAAACACATTGGTGTGATCTGAATTATTGGGTTGACGTCTCAAAATAGCTTGAAATCTTCCTTAAATAGCTTCCAAAGTCCTCTTTTAATAACTCCGTTTAGTCACTTATCCGTCGTTCATTTTCCAAATTATTAATCCTCTCGTCATACCTTCAGCGGTCTGATTACTCAGTCCATAATCCTAGTTAGAAATGCAAATCTGAATAATTAACACACACACACACATTCTCACCTACACACACACACACACACACACACACACACACACACACACACACACACACACACACACACACACACCTATTCTCACACACACACACTTATTATTCCACACACAAACACCATTATACTTATTACTGTATTAATCACTGTTTTGTTATTAGTTTTAGTCAATAAATATCTTTCATTTAACCCAAAATTACAGTCTCTTTTGCGTTTATATGTGTTGACTGGGGTCAATGTTTTTCGAGGATTCTCGACATTCAGATATTAGACTGACTAACTAATCAAAATTTTCAATCCATTAATAATATTTTTATTAAGATTGATTAATAATTTCCCGGTAGATTAAACTCCGGGTGGTGCCCCGATTAATAAAACTACAATCAACGAGTGCATACTTATTAAATTAACGTTTAATAAGGCAATATCGCTACAACCTTCATCATCATCATCATCGGCACGCAAGTACCTTTCAATCACTGAATACTTGGTGCATTCCTCTAAATTCTTAGATTCCTGAAATTCATTCATTTGGCCAATTTTCACATTGGCTTTTCCTAAAAGTTACGGCTGCTTTCAGGTGTGGTCTTCTAATTCCTTCCTGCCAGAGCGCCATATTATAACGCAATATTCTCCCAATATTGCGGCGTAATATTGTACTCTATTCCTTTCCTTCCCCGTCATTAACATTCTGCTTATTGTTTGTTTTGTGTTAGTGCTTTGTGCTTGTTGTGTTTGCTGTGCTCTTAGTTGATAGACATCATTTAATCATAGTTAGTTGTTTTTGTCTTGTTGTTGTCGTTAGAAAAAAATGTTTAGTAACTAAATCCAGTTGACTCAATGGTTTATTGTTCACAACTTGGTCCCTACCTTGTATTTGATTTCAGCTACCGAAATTCTACTCACATTCATTATTGAGCTAAAATAATTCCCTTGATTACTTTATGAGGCTTTTCTTGTCTGCCGCAAGAGATGTTTCTGATGCTGCATCATTATTTTTAGGCTAACTCAAATATTTCGCTGGCCAAAAACTAGTTAGACTACTTAATAATTCTGCACAAAGTAATCTTAACCCCAGTTACAGAAACATTATTATAATCGTATGGTAATAATTGGTGGAGAAAACCCTTACAAAAATATATATATAAAACATATATCCAGAAATCCTACAAATGTACTTATAAATGCCATCATCATCACTGCACACTGACGTGCTGGAAACTTTAAGTAGGTTTCTGGCTTTGTAACTCAAGATATAACCTTTATTTCATCAGGTGATCATCACTGAAGTTCAGTAGAATTATGAAGGAGACCTGAATTGTCAGGCCTGCTGCTGTGAGGTCCAGATAGTGCTATCCACTACCCCCATCCTTTCTGTTTCTCCGAGGTCTGCTTGACACAGAGGCTACAATGACAGGTGATTTCTATCAGCAATCAGCATCAGCTGAGGCAGGAGCAGGTGGAGTGCATCCAATCAAGAACCACTCCTGCTGCAATGAAATCAGACGCCACTCACCGTTCGATGCCCGACCTGTTAAGGACAGCAGGAGAACCCGGGCAGAGAGTACACAGCGGAGGCAAGAACTGAACTCAAGAAATGGTTTAATATGAGGAACAGGCTAGGTACGGAGTGAGGGAGGGGTGAGGCGGGGTGACGGGAAGAACCAAGGGTGGGAGTTGGACAGAATGGGGAGGCGGAGAGCGGACAGGAGGCTTGGGTTCCAGGAGTGGGGGCAAGGCACAGGGTTTTCCGAAGCATCAGGATGGCAAGGCAGGGTGTCCACTCACTGGTGGACCGGGGAGGGAATCCAGGACAAGGCGGGAGGGACAGGTGATGCGGGAAGGAGTCCGGGCAGCTGGATCGGCAGAACTAGGAGCAGGAAAACAGAGTTAGTATGGTTTGTAAATATATGAAGGAAGGTGTAGGCGAGAAGGCGAACTGACTGCGGGAGCAGAGTTTATGATCTGGCAGGGTGTGGAAGGTGAGACCGGTCTTTATTGCTGAGGTGTAATCACAGAGATGACTGGCAGCTGCCCAGATTCTGTGGAGAAGCTGATTGCTGAGCGGAGACAGCCATGAGGCTGCACTCCACTCAACAACAGCGGAGGGAGAGCGAGAGGGAGAGGGGGAGGTAGAGAGAGAGAGGGAGCAGGAGAAGGGATGTCAGGTGGGGGCAGAGGAGGAGGAGGGAGCCCTGACAGTATCCCCCCTCCAACGGGCGCCTCCTGGCGCCCGACGGAGCCGGCCTGGGTGGTCGCGATGGAAGTCACGGATGAGGTCAGGGTCCAGGATCTGTCGTCGGGGGATCCAGGCTCTCTCCTCAGGGCCATAACCCTCCCAGTCCACCAGATATTGCAGGCCCCTACCCCAACGATGCGCATCCAGAAGACGGCTGACTGTGTAAATGGGTTCTCCATCAAGCAGATGGGGGGTGGAGGGGTCGGAGTGGGAGGGGTCAGCGGACTCTCCTGAACCGGTTTTACCTGTGAAACGTGGAATGTGGGGTGAAAACACATGGACTGGGGTAATTTGAGGCGGACTGCGGTGGGGTTGATGATTTTTTTCAATTTCAAAAGGGCCAACAAAACAGGGGGCCAGCTTTTTGGAAGGAACTCTGAGAGGGAGATCCTTGGCTCTGAGCCAACCCCGTTGTCCAGGAGCATAGATCGGCGCTTCGGCTCGATGGTGGTTGGCCTGGTCTTGCATACGGCAGGATGCCCGGAGGAGGGCGGCGTGGGTCTGGCGCCAGATACGGGCACACTGGCGGAGATGGACGGCCACAGAGGGGACTGCAATCTCCTCCTCGAGGTCGGGGAACAGAGGGGGTTGGTAACCATGGGACGCAGTGGAAGGGAGATGAGCTGGTAGCAACGTTGGGGAGCGTGTTGTGAGCGTACTCCACCCAGGGGAGCTGGGAACTCCAGGAGCTAGGGTTCTTGGATGTAATACACTGGAGGGTGGCCTCCATCTTTTGATTCAACCGCTCCATCTGGCCATTACTCTGAGGGTGGAATCCTGACGATAGACTGACCCTGGCCCCAAGCACGGAGCAGAACACCTGCCAAACCTGGGAAGTAAACTGGGGTCCACGATTGGACACAATGTCTACGGGGATGCCATGAGCGCGGAAGACGTGGGCTACAAGTAGGTCAGCGGTCTCATGGGTGGTAGGGAGTTTGGACAGGGGAATGAAATGGTCAGCCTTGGAGAAGCGGTCTACTATGGTCAGGATGGTGGTATTTCCTTGGGACGGGGGTAATCCGGTGACGAAATCGAGGGTGATATGGGACCAGGGTTGTTTAGGGATGGGCAGAGGGTTCAACAGCCCAGCACTGGGCTGGGTGGAGGTCTCATTCTAGGCGCAGATGGAGCAGGCTGCAATATATTCCCAGGTGTCACGGTTCATGGAAGGCCACCAGAACCTCCAGCGAAGAACCGCTAGCATCCTGGAGACCGCTGGGTGGCGGGAGAGCTGGCTGGAATGGGCCCACTGGAGGACGTTTGACCGAGCAGAATCAGGGACGAATAGGGTACCGGGGAGACCTCCTCCTGGGTCAAGCTGAGTTTGCTGGGCCTGACGGATGGTGGACTCAATGTCCCAGGTCAGCCAGGTAGCGGGAAGACAAGATGGGTTCTGGGGATTCGTTGGATTCTTCTTTGGCGTGGATTCATGACAGAGCGTCGGGCTTAATGTTTCTGGATATGACAAGAAGTTAAACCGATCAAAGAATAGCGCCCACCTTAGGCTGTATTGGGACCATGGAAAAAGTGCCTAGAAAGTGAATTTTGCTCCACTACGCTGGATCTACGTGTTCAATGCATTTTTTCACAGACAATACCCTTCTTGACTCTGGGTTAAAAATTCTACTCAGAATATTTGTCCGAACTTTGTCACCAGCCAGAAATGTATCTTTATGAGAGTACCCAAAAAAAACTAAAATCTGGTGCTGCTGTTTTTGCTTGTTTTAAGTGCTATGTTAATTCTGGCAACACAAAATCTTTATCAAATGTCATAAACACATCTACCAAACATTTGAAACAAGTATTGGTGCCTTAGTGTTCAGAGATGAATTCAGAGTGAGAAATGTAGCTAATTTCTTGAAGGAAACACTTCAACTTAAGTGATTTGCACCCAGCACAATGAAATATATGGTAAATTTAGCTAAAAGCTTATGTGTTATATATTAAAAATATCACAACCTACTGTGTAATGAAAGATATAAAATAAAACATGCACACCATGGCCATAAATGGCTGAAAATCAACCGAATTGCTACCACGCCTTCCTAAATCGGAATAATGGCAAAAAAAAATGGAATAGGACCAAAAAAATAAATGCACAAAAGGTCAGAGTCATTCACAAGTATGGTATAAAACATTTATTCAAATACGACAGTGTCTCTGAATATGAAAATATCGATTAATACACATACAAATATAGAAAATAAAGAAAGAAAGAAAAAGAAAAACTGTACATGGTGACATGGTGCATATATTACTCATCAATATCACTTTCATCAAAGTCATCATCCCATACAGCTCTGGCCTCTGTTTCTTTTGAAACATTCTCGCATGCTTGGCACTGACATAAATCTGTTGGTAGTGTTCTACAGGGATGCTAGGAGGTGCTTTGAATGTGTAAACTGCCTTCTGTAGTGGCGGTCTGTCTGATCTGATCCAGTTTCAGTGACAGAACTTTGGAGCATAATGCCATTTGTATGATGAGTGGTTCCACCACCAGACAGTGTCTCCTCCCCAAAATCAATGTTGTCCCACACCAGTATTGTAGGCACCTTCTTTGAGAAACCCTTTAGGATTTTGTCTCTATTTTCTAGCAGTTGTAGTTCAGCTAGGCTAGTGTCTAGACTAAGTACTGTGTTCCATGAAGTACAATGTCCTAGTCTACTCAGCAATGACAAAAGATCAGATGATCCTGTTAAATGGCGTACAGTTAGCCCAAGGCACAATGACTTTGGTGTCTGCTTTCAACCTTTAGATGCAAGGAAAACAATGTCTTGACAAACACATAGAACTTTTAGCCTAACATCATCTGGAATATCGACATAACCCACTCCTGTTGCCTCTTCTGATGCCCCTATAATCCATGCAATTAGATTATATAGTTCTTCTGGCACAACAGATTGAGCATCAGACACATTTAAATTGTCAGCAGTGGGAGGCCAGGGGCATGTCATACCAGGAGAGTCACTGAAAACCCTCTTTAAGATCAAGCCTGCACTGTACAGTGTCCTTGTGACATCAGTAGTATTCTGTCCAGATGTTGTGCTAGCCATGTGTTCACTGTCACTTTCAGTTTGGCTTTCAGCTTTGCTTACCTCAGTGGACTCAGTAGATGTACCTGACTGTGGAGGTATCTTTTGTAATAGTCTATCAGCTGACAGTCTCTCAACAAAAACAAGTTCACTGATATTTCTCTTGGCAGGGCAGTGGAAAGTGAGCTGCGGGAAGTCACGTGTCAGCCGCCTCTTCAGTAGATCCTGCCTGAAACAAAAAATATGGGGAAAGGTGAGTATGTGTGTGGGCATGCACATGTGTGTTTACATAAACATACACGCATACCCTTTTTTGTGAGAATAAGTCAATAACAACCTTGTAGTATTTACTTTTTTTGTTTACAAGAACCGTGAGAGAGACACATGATATTTTGGTTACCTGTATTCTGAAGCATCAAGACCCTCTTGATTCTTCACTATGTCCATGAATGTCTTTCGTAGCTTGTCCATTCGCAGCACTTCGTGGTCAACTATAATCCTTTGATGGATGACAGTCTCACAGAAGAAATTGTAGCTGTCAGTGAAGGGTGTTACACTTCTGAAAAACACACGCACACACACACACACAAACCATGTGTAAACTGTTGCAGCCATGTCATATTTACATAATCCAATCAAGATGATCTAAGCTTGTCTATTCCGTCAATTTTTTCCTGAATAAAATTATCAAATAGGTTTTTGGAACTACAGTTAAACTAAAGACTATGTTGTTTGTCAGTGCCTCATTTTGAAATGTACAATGTGTAATAAAATGTTAATGCATTGTAATAACTCACGCTTTATCTGGGGTTGCAGTACTTGTTTCCATAGGCCTTGACAAAAACTTTGTGTACTGTGCGTAACAGGTCCTGTGGTACTGCACCTCCAGGGCCACACAGTCTTTTTCTTTAATGTACAAAAGCACGCTGGTGTCCTCCTTCAGCTCAGCAGCCTTCTGCAACCACCCTTTAATAAAATATATAGACAAAATCAGTACAACCAAATGCTAAGTGTGTGTGTGTGTGTGTGTGTGTGGGGGGGGGGGGTGTAAATAACAGTGACAAGAGGTTTGTTTTGCCATGATGAGCACAAAAGACCTCTCTCTCTCTTGCACAGCCATAAATCTGGGCTGGGCTGGCAGTTGTAACCTGTTGACCTGAAAGCCCTGCATCTCTAAGTGAATCGGTATTTATCAGGGCGCTCGAGAGTCTGAGACAAGATATCTGTGATAAACTCGACGCCAAGATTGATACTGTTACCCAAACAGTAAGGTCTGAGATGTCTTCAATAAAAACTGAACTGAAAGCTACCCTATTCACACTCCAGGCTACTGTTGATTCTCAGGGAGCCACCATAAAAGACTTGGAGAAGTCAGCTACTGTTTGCAGTGCAACCCGGTCTCACGGGGATTCGTGAAACTGTGACGTAAGTTTTTGTTTCGGTTTCGTGCGCACCAACACAATGTCGTCATGTTTTTCGTGCAGCTCACCACGAACGAAACCGGCTGTGGTAATCACATCTGAAAGTGGTTTATACCGGCGGATTCATGACGATCTAAGCTGTCCATCGGCGGCTGCGGTGGCGGCCGCGGTGGCCGCGGTGGCCGCGGTGGCCTCGGCGGCGGCAAACGCCGATGGACAGCTTAGATCGTCATGAATCCGCCGGTATAAACCACTTTCAGATGTGATTACCACAGCCGGTTTCGTTCGTGGCACAACCCGCCGCCGCGGCCGCCGCCGCGGCCACCGCCGCGGCCACCACGGCGGCCGCCAGACATCCAGCCGTGGTGGCGGCCGCAAACGCCGATGGACAGCTTAGATCGTCATGAATCCAACGAATTTGCATAGGAATGTAAAGAATGTCCGGCGGCCGCGGTGGCAGCCGCGGTGGCGGCCGCTGCGGCCACCGCTGCGGCCGCCGGACATCCGGCCGTGGTGGCGGCCGCAAACGCCGATGGACAGCTTAGATCGTCATGAATCCGACGAATTTGCATAGGAATGTAAAGAATGTCCGGCGGCCGTGGTGGCAGCTGCGGTGGTGGCTGCTGCGGCGGCCGCAGCGGCGGCCGCAAACGCCGATGGACAGCTTAGATCATCATGAATCCGCCGGTATAAACCACTTTCAGATGTGATTACCACAGCCGGTTTCGTTCGTGGTGAGCTGCACGAAAAACATGACGACATCGTGTTGGTGCGCACAAAACCGAAACAAAAACTTACGTCACAGTTTCACGAATCCCCGTGAGACCGGGTTGTTCTGTTTTATATTGGCCCTCGGGTCCGCCCTTTGTTAGTTTAGTTTAGTTCTCCTCGGCTTCTTTCCCTCCTGCTTTATTTATTAAGAGTTTTCTGTTGGTCTATTTTGTGAACTCCATTAAATCATTATTAATTCACCCTTTCGTCTGTGCCTGCTGCTTGGGTTCAACACGCCAGCCATGACAATTGCTCACGCAGATGTCTATTTTTTTGACCAGCTGCAAATGTTAACTCAGGTTAATTTTTTTTTTTATAATCATGTGCATTTCAAATATTTTTGTTAAATTGTTCCTTTTTGTCACTGCTTGGGCTTCATAGGAGCCTGTCGCTGCTAGGACTTCGTATGATTGGTAGGAGGTTACTGGTGGTTTGTCTTAAGGGGTGTGCACGCATCTTGTTTGGGAAGATGCTTCAGCGGTTCAGGGTAAGTTCAACTGTTCTAGTTTTTTGTTTGTTTTTGTTTTTCTTGGTCTTCACATTTGAGATAAAGGTCAGCGTTTTATTTTGTTCATTTATGTTACAAGGTAATATCGCAGATATTGTTATTATTATTATATTATTAATAGCCAGCCTTTTAAATTTTGTAGTTGGAATTGCAAAGGATTGAGTCAGCCTATTAAAAGGAGTAAAGTGCTTCACCACTTACAACACTTGGGTGCTCAAATCGTATATTTGCAGGAGACTCATTTGAAGATAACTGATCATTTTAGATTACGTAAGGGCTGGGTGGGACAGTTAAATCATTCTACATTTCAAAGCAAAGCTCGGGGGGCTGCTATTTTAATACATAAATCAGTGCCATTTGTATCATCCAATATTATGGCGGATCCTAATGGCAGATATATTATTGTCACTGGAAGCATCTTCAATACTAAATTAATTCTCGCCAATATTTATGCCCCCAATTGGGATGACCTGAACTTCTTCAGTAATTTTTTTGATAAGATCCCTGATATGTCCTCCCATTATCTTATTCTTGGTGGAGATTTTAATTGCTGGCTTGGTCAACTGGATTGCTCTTCTAGGAAACCTGTCTGACAGTCTAACTGATCAAAATTGGTTAATACCTTTCTTCACGAATTTTCAACCATAGATGTATGGCGCTTTCTCAACCCTACAAGCCGGGAGTACAAGTTTTTCTCTCCAGTTCATCATACTCGAATTGACTATTTTTTGCTGGATAGAAGACTTATTCCACATATTCGTTCTTGCTCCCATAATGCTATTGTCATCTCTGATCATGCGCCGGTTACCATGGATTTGATAATGGGAGGACCTCACCACTCTAAGTTATGGCGGCTCAATTCACGTTTTTGGTAGCACTTTATAATAACTATACACTATAAAGCATTAACTAAGCATTAGTAAATACTTCATTCATCATGAACTCATCATGAACTCATTATTTGTAAAGCATTATTCATACGTTACTAACATTAGAAAACATAGTTATAAACGTTTAAAATACACCCTATTAAGCAGTAGTAAAGTATAAGGAGAATACTTAATTCATCATTAATGCATTGCCAGTAAAGCATTATTCATACATTACTAACCATTAGTAAACACAGTTATAAATGTTTGGAATATATACTATTGGCGATTTCTTCAGCATTAGTAAATACTTAATTCATCATGAATTCATGATTTGTATAGCATTAATAATAAATTACTTAGCATTAGTAAACATGGTTTGTGGGTCGTTTGTTGTCCATCAAAAACCTCATCATCGATGTGCTTAATGATTGTATGTTCATACTTTGTAAACGATAGATTCCCCATTTATAAATAGGTGCTAGATCAATTTACAAACCAGTTATTTATGAGTCATTAATGGTTAAGAATATAATTTAGAAAGTCAATCAAAGACCATATACAAACCACTTATGTTTGCATTTATGCATACATTTGTTCATGGTTAGTGGGTGTGCTTATACATGTTTTATAAACAGTTTTTCATACTCAGTTAATGATTTAATAAGTTACCTACTACTCATTAGTTAAGTATTTTCCGTGAGCCCATCTAAAGTGAGGACTATTTCTGCCTTATAAAGCATTAATAAATGCGAAAGAAGCAGTAATATAGCAAATAACAATATTTATTGGAACAACGGCTGACAGATTATTGCATCTTATTAAAATAATACTTCGTACACGGCATGAAAAAAACTTAACACTCTTCAGTAGTATAGATGTAAATCAAAATAACATAAAATAAACATTTACATTCTTGTATGAACGTTAAAAACAAAACAAAAAACAATCTGCAATCTTACAATACAAAATGTAAACATGGCTGTATAAAGTGAAACAGTGCCAAATAAAAAATAAACATTTTATAAAATCTTTACAAAAAAAATAATACTCTGATTAATTTCCAAAGAGTCTGAGTAGACAATACCATGGCCTAATGTGTAAGAAGTAAACTAAACTATTGCACAATATCTGTGAAAAACCTTCCTACAACACCGAAGCTCATTTTTTATGGATGGGCAGCAGCTTTCCAGAAGCCTTACAGACTCTGATTCTATCCTGTACATCTTTGTCTGCCTCAATTGCAGATTCACACTCTACCTTAAAATCAGAGAGTTTCAATGTGCGAACATTGTGCTTCTGAACCAGATCCTTGTATTTGCCCGGCGCAGCAATGAAAAGCTCTGCGATTGGAGCATTGGCCACGACCGTGTTGCGGTCCACACTGAGCCGCTTAAATGCTGCAGACATGGTCGCTCCTTTATTGAAAATCTTAAGGATCTTTTTGTACCGGGCCACCACCTGGTCAGGATTTTGGGCTACATATAGAACAGATAATGTAATTAGTTTTATCCTCACAAACATGCACACACAGAATATAAGCTGCTTTCATTATGAACAAAAAAAAGAAACTTAACTTCAGTCTTTTATACTGTACCTCCCCTTTAATAATACCAATAGATATTGTGTTGTGTATCATTTTTATTGTCACCTTTACAACAAGGTACAACAAGGTTTGTTGGCATATGTCATTCATGGAATGAGCAGCACAGCCAAATGTGTGGGTAGCATTTTTTGCCTTTTGCCAAAATTCATTCTACCATATCCCCCCTTTTAATAATGCCAATAGATATTGTGATATATAGGTAGAGTGTTTGATATAATTTCTATCGTTGATTAGTCACCTTTACAATGAGGTACAGCTTGTATAGGTAGGTCATTTCTGGAAAGACCAACACAACCAATCATGTGGGTAGCGCTTCCCCATAAATTGTTAAAATGGCCTGACAGGCCTGCAATACTGTTCTGTTGGTAGTCACCTTTGTAGCAGTAAAGAAAAGAAAACTCTGTGTCAGGGAAACCTAAAACAAGAGTGAATGCCAGCAGAACAGCATTGCAGGCCACTTGGGCAAATTTGAGGCAGGGCGCTACCCACACGTTTTGCTGTGCTGCTCAGTTCACAAATGCCTGATGCTTACAAGCTGTACCTTGTTGTAAAGGTGACTAATCAACGATAAATATGATATAAAACACAATACAAATGGTATTATGAAAGGCGAGATATAACAGACCGAAGTCAGGTTTCCCGACTTTTTGTGCTTAGTTTATTTACCAGTAATTAATTTTTTATTTTTTTGTACCTCTCCGAAGTGTCTTGAGGCCTTTTTTTCCGACTTCTTCGCACTCTTTTTCCCTCTCCCCTTCTTCTTCTTCCTCTTCTTATCCTCTGATGAGGATATGTCGAATGAGGAGTCAGAGTTACTCTCAGAGGAGGATTCCTTTGAGCTGTCGGAAGAGGAAAGTGAAGACAAACGGCTTCCCCGGACAGAGGGAGATGTTGTGACTTGGGTGGAGGTGGATGCCATGTCATCTTTTTTAAGAGCTGTTGAAACAGATACAAATTCAAACAAAGTTACACAGCACAGAATGGAAAAATTGTAATGGAAATGGAAAAATACTTGCATTCATTTAAATTGACAACAACTCTCTCTCAATAACTGTTGAAGTGAAATAATGAGACATGATACAAAGATGGGTGAAAATCATAAGGGCTAATATTGAGATTGGAACGTCTACATGACATGAGTCAACTGAGCGCTTTTGTATTGTATGCTTATTCTTCCCTTCTTATGCCCCTGAGAAACAACTTCCTCCAAAGAATTTAATGAACAACACAAAAACACATAAATACCACATAAAAAAGGATTAAACGATAACTAAACTTAACCCATTTAGACCCGGGAAGCATCTGTGTCACTTATCACTGTCACTGGCTATTCAAAAAGAGCAGATCTACATAAACATGACTATTAACTATAAACATGACTACAAGCTATTTTTGAACAGTTTTGCAGATCTTTGAATATATCAGAGAACATTTGTAACGCAAATAGTTGCTTCTGGAGGGTCCCTGGAACAAAATATTTTCAAATGCAAAATTCTTTTTGGCTTCTTGACATGAAATGGTTTGAACACCCTGATATGAATATGGAAACACTTCCTAAAACTGTTTTTAAGAGGATTTACAACAGTGGTTCTCAGACTTTTTCATGTCAATGACCACAGATTGACACTTATCAGCCCGCTGTACTCCCATCTGAAAATTCATGCCAAGGACCTGCATAAGGGAAGATTTTTATGGCTCCAGCAGTTTGACATGGATTAGGCTACCGACCCCCATTTCTTGGCATTTTATAATGTAAAATGAAAGTTAATTTCAGGTCCATATGGTTCCATTTATATACTCTTTGAGTTACAGATCCATTAGGGTCCATTTGGTTCCTAAATATCATTTAGTTGGGACCTCCTGGAACTCCCTCAAGGACCCCTGGGGGTCCCCGGACCTCACTTCGAGAACCAATGATTTAGAAGAAGACATTTGTAGAATTGGCCTCAGGTCTATATGAGTTGTACAAACCTAACTGCAAACTAACTAAATACTAAACGAAATAAATAAATAACTGCAAGTAATCAACTGAAAACAAACAAATTAATAAAATAATACAAATGTAAAATGCATTAACATTAAAATAACTCTGGATCCAACTGTGGGCAGCTATAATCTTGCTACATTCAGTTTATTATAACTTACCTGCTGACAGCTGCTCTTTCAAGAAGTCTCTCTCCTTTGTTAGATCAGCAATCTTCTCCTGCTGACTGACTATCTTCATTTTACAAACCTCCAACTCAGTAGAGAGTTTTTGGTCTTGTAGCAAGACTGCAAAGGCTCTGGAATTCCTGAGCTGATCAAAACTCAGATAAGCTGTCCCTCTCTTCAGCACTGACCAACACCCATCTCTATAGGAGGATTGAGACATTTGTATTTCTGTAGGTTTTCATTCACAGAAGGATGGAGCTCCTGTGAACATTTAAACCCCTGGAATAACTTCTTCTTTTTAAAAGACAATGACTTTCAATTATATGCTATGGATGTTTGTTTAATGAACTTTCATGCTAAAATCCCTTTTCAGCTTTAGGAGACCCTCAGCCGGAGACGTCTCTGCATTCCACAGATCAGATAACAAGTCGTAAAACTTTATGGCAGAAGGCTGGAACAGAGAGAGACACACTCTTTAACTGAAGAGACTAATTACTTCAAAGTTCATATTTCTGAGATTTATTTTGTTCTTTCCTGATTACCAAAGCTATAGTGAGATTATGTTGTACATCATATCCAAAAATGATATTTATATCTTTGACAGAAGCCTAGATATCGAAATGCCTTGTTAATTGACCTCTCCCACAGGATTTTGGACTGAATTCCCTTATTAATCTCTGAATTTCCTCTCCATTTGGGTTGAATGATGACCATTGTATTTACCTGTTACCAAATCTCTGACTTGTTGTTATATTCTCACTGTGATACATATTTTTAATGTCATAAACATAAACATATAGTTATGAATGAAATGATTCACATAATATGAACATATGTATTAATCTACACATTTCACTTTCACACAACTGAATATGGTGGGATAGACAGATCGTGTTTTGCGCGTTTAATATCATATTTTAATCCATTCTGGACTCCTCTTTCTTCTCTACTTTGTGAGAACAAAGAGATTCCAAATTCCACCAGACTCGCGCCTAAAAGTTCTCTCTCTCCGCCCAGGTCCTCCCCTTAGCTGGACCCACAGATAAAGTCAGCCGTAGCCCACATTTTACCCTCTCTTACCGACCCTCTCTCTTACCGACCCTCTCTCTTATCGACTCTCTCTTACCCCTCTCTTCCTGAGAGGCCAACCAAAGTCTCTCATTATTTTCTTACCTAAAGCGCGTTTTTCTATCTTTGAAATTCCCTCACCATCTAAGTTTGTTAACTATTTATCTTTTAACATTTTTGTAACTTAAGGAGACATTTTGCTCGTTATTTGTTTTAATCTGAAGAACCGATTCAGAACCAGCATTTATTTTTCTTAATTTTGACCGTTTTTCATCAACACCCATTTTTCTTGGCTAAAGCCTGAGAACCATCATTTTTAAGCACTCAGCTGAGAACTCCGGAGATCTGCTGGATCAGGTCTTTGCATAGAACCGATCAACCCGCGGCAGGACATCTAGGCGTGGCCACAACAACGACGACGACGCACCGCTCCGAACCCGCAGGTCCAGACCGTGTGCTGCGAATCTGAAGGCCTCGCAAGTCCCAGCCCCATGACGGTTCACTTCAATAACTCCAGCTGAGTTTGCTCTGATTCCATTCTATGGGTGATGTACTAACGACTTGATCATTTAATTCATTTAATCAATTTATTCTTTTACAAATCATTAGAATTCTTAATCCAAATTACCGATTACCTCGTCAGGTTAGCTCTGGCTAATCCTCACCATATTTCCTTCTCTCTCACACCTACTTCCACATCTCTCACACACACACACACACACACACACACACACACACACACACACACACACACACACACACACACACCATATCTACCTTGTACATAGTTCACTTGTCATTATTTTCATAGAATAGTTAATAAATACCTCATTATAGACCAAATTACAGTCTTGTGTTTCTTTGTGTAGAATGTGGTCAATTTAAACGAGGATTCAAGACTTTTTGATATGAGATTGATCAAAATTTTTATGAATATTAATTTTTTTATTAATATTATTTTTTCCCTAGAGATCTAGGGTGGTGCCCCAATTATTAATAACGAGAGCAATAAATCATAACGTAGTACCGCTACATATATTGGTTCCCCGTCCGAGGCCGATTAAAAACCTTTTTTGCACAAAGAAACACTATTATTCAATCACCGGGAGCTGAAGCCTCCCTCTGCCATTCATTCACATACACTGGTTCTTTATCTGCTGTGTGAGCTATTATGTCTTCCTGTAATCAAATTGTGTAAGTAATTTACTGCTTGAAACGCTGTTTTGTTTTTATATCACGTCGGATTGATAACATTAGTGGACGCACTTGTGTTTTATTAATCTGTTTTGCCGTGAGCGCTGTTGATCCGTGACGTCAGCTGAAGCTGCAGTCAGTCCCTGTGTTGCTAACTAAACTAGCCTGAGCTCTTTGAGTTGTTTCGAAAAGTTTTTATCCATCTGGATACCGTTTATTTGTCGACTAAAACAATTAAAAATAAGGCCTGGAATTCATGAACAGTGCTATGCCTTACCGATGAAACGTCCGGAACGCATAGTTTGTTCAAAAGCCTCCCAGTTAGGGTTCGGAGTAGCTAACCGAACTTGCTAACTCTGCTTCGGCAGTTTGAGGTAATTTAGCATTTGTGTGCCCAACACACATTCATTGCTTGGTTAAATATAACCTTCGTTTGCTGTTTGCTAAGATCCACAGCGACCTCATTTTATTAGATAAGGCACAATTAGCCGCCGAGCTAACTAGCATTAGCAGCGAGCTAGCTAGCATTAGCCCGGCCTTCAACCACCAAATTAAGAACAAGCCCAGTGGCACCATCTTGTGGCTGTTTTGAAGTATTACTCTTAAAGCAGAAACTCTGCAATTTCTAATACATGTAAGCCATTGAAACGCATTTTAATCGAAAAGCATGACTTATTTTTGAATGTAAAACTGAACTATTGTAGTTAAGAGCTATTATTAAACATTTCATGCACTTATTCAATTGATTTTAACCCACTATTGAATTTTAATCCACTTTTTGATTTTCAGTTCAGATTCTGAACCTAAGCAATTTTCACAGATTCTGACTCATCACTTAAACACAAGTTAAGTGAGTTGTTTTTGCATCAACTAATCAGTTGAGCACATTTTAGGTAAACATTTAATGTGCATAATCAAGCTTGCAATTTAATGTTTATTTTGAAACTCTTTCATAGTTAAATGGTTTTCCACAACCGAATGCCTTTAACTAACCAATGCTGAATTAGTTCTTCTTTACCTATGGTAATTGAGCTTCTAAACTTACCCCTCTCTTCCTGAGAGGCCAACCAAAGTCTCTCATTATTTTCTTACCTAAAGCGCGTTTTTTCTATCTTTGAAATTCCCTCACCATCTAAGTTTGTTAACTATTTATCTTTTAACATTTTTGTAACTTAAGGAGACATTTTGCTCGTTATTTGTTTTAATCTGAAGAACCGATTCAGAACCAGCATTTATTTTTCTTAATTTTGACCGTTTTTCATCAACACCCATTTTTCTTGGCTAAAGCCTGAGAACCATCATTTTTAAGCACTCAGCTGAGAACTCCGGAGATCTGCTGGATCAGGTCTTTGCATAGAACCGATCAACCCGCGGCAGGACATCTAGGCGTGGCCACAACAACGACGACGACGCACCGCTCCGAACCCGCAGGTCCAGACCGTGTGCATAATCTGAAGGCCTCGCAAGTCCCAGCCCCATGACGGTTCACTTCAATAACTCCAGCTGAGTTTGCTCTGATTCCATTCTATGGGTGATGTACTAACCGCTTGGTCATTTAATTCATTTAATCAATTTATTCTTTTACAAATCATTAGAATTCTTAATCCAAATTACCGATTACCTCGTCAGGTTAGCTCTGGCTAATCCTCACCATATTTCCTTCTCTCTCACACCTACTTCCACATCTCTCACACATACACACACACACACACACACCATATCTACCTTGTACATAGTTCACTTGTCATTATTTTCATAGAATAGTTAATAAATACCTCATTATAGACCAAATTACAGTCTTGTGTTTCTTTGTGTAGAATGTGGTCAATTTAAACGAGGATTCAAGACTTTTTGATATGAGATTGATCAAAATTTTTATGAATATTAATTTTTTTATTAATATTATTTTTTCCCTAGAGATCTAGGGTGGTGCCCCAATTATTAATAACGAGAGCAATAAATCATAACGTAGTACCGCTACAGTCTGACAGTTGTTTAGTTGGGGCCATGGATATGCCTAATAAAAAAGTAAAGTTCATTATTAAGTAATCGTCTGGGTTGAATGAAACACACACATACACACACACACACACACACACACAACTCACCACCTGTCAGGTCAACAGGCCTGTCTTCCAAATTAACTATCTCCACGTTGTCGGGTTTCTTTTTCCCTCGACCCCGCGCGCTTTTGCGAAGTGGCTGCGTTGGTTCACAGTCTTCCATCTCAGTCAGTGCACTGCTGGGGGGTGCGGTCGTCTCTATTCCCGGGGAAATCTCGATTCTCTGCGATGCTAACATGTGTTTCCTTCTGTTGGCGTGTTGGCTGCAATAAGTTACGAATGCTCGAAACAGCGGCAAATTTCGAGGCGAGCATTGGACAACTACAATGACGTCATCCATATCGGACCCCAAGCATAGCTGCCCTCTTGGTTTGCCGGACCCAGTGACTAAGTGACAAAGTTACCGATGAACGAAAAATATGTCAGGGGTAAGAGTGCTAACTATTTTTGTTTAATTTGTTGGAAAATTAAGATGTTGTTCACAACAAAATCAGGTCCTCCCAAGGTGGGAGGATGCCGTTGCTTCAAAAATCCTCCCCCTTTCTGAGTGGTTGTTAGTCACGTGAACCATCAATCCCGACCCGGGCTTTTTATTTCGGCTCATATTGATGGGAGCTGGAATCTTTAATACCACAGGTCATAATTGGCGAAAAAAAAAACACACGCAATTTGGAAACCATGAGTAGAGCCAGGCAAATAAAGAAGCTCATTCAGGGAACTTCTTCAAGAAAAACCCTGAAGCTTATAAAATGGCTTCAAAAGAAGAACATGTTAAAAAGGAAAATTAAATGTAGATTTTGCCATCACAACATGAAGCTCAAGAAGAGACTCAATACCCAACATCAGTATGCTTGGTAAGTAGCCTAATAGTTTTATATTATCTGAAATGAACAACTGACTGCTGGGCTGTTAAATTGCATATCATAGCATTTGCATAGAATACTTATTTAGTTTATTATTAGCTTATGGAGAGTCTTACATATTTAGCTGCAGACAGAATAGCATTAACAGACTGTGTCTGTTAATGCTATTTTCACAGTCTTTTAAATAAGTGAATTTAAGTAAATTTAGGTAAGTTGTTGATCCTCAGGGCCAGTGACCCCCTGATTAACTTACTCAGCTGTCAGGGAATCACCGGACCAGCTCTCCATCCTTCGGGTCCGGTCCTACTGCCCCCTGAGATCTTACTCAGAGGGATGCTGCAGAACTGTTAAGCTGGTTGACGAGGAAAATTCGCCTAGCTGTCTCACTGCCTTCATCCAGATGCCTATCCCTGCTTCCTCTGATAATTAATTTCACCGAGTAGCCACTTCGGTATAGTTAAATTTAACCACCAGACACACCTGTTAACGGCAGCTTTTCCTCTCATAGATCTGGCACTTGGTAAGTTGCTAGGTTAATTCAGAGGTTATGGACATATAGACAACCTCTAGGATATGTTTATATAGGGCCAACCTGGCCCCCATGACTAGGTAACCTTTCAGAACCTTTGCTATTGTTATGCACGCAGTAATCTGACTTTTTACATCCAGAGCTAGATGTATAAGTATTCATTCAGGGATAAAAATAGCACTTGCAATTTGTTGTCTTTAATTGCAGAATAATGCTTTATTAATATAGTTTTAGCAGGGCAAAAGCATAGCCAATAAATCATCAGACAGTTAATCAAACATCACTATTCTTTCAATTGTTTAACACGACTCATTAGTGGAACTATGCTTTCATAAAAGAGAAGTAATATTCACCCAGATTACATAATTTGGAGGGAGAGCAGTCACGGTGTGGCCACACCCGGCTGCTCACCTGAGACCCGCCGGGGCCCAGGGGGAAGTGGACGGGGGTCCGACCAGATTTAGATCTGCATATATCCATTTTTGTTGTTTGGTCCAGTATTCCTCACATGGAAAATAGAGTTCAGTAATGTTCCTTCAGACAGCATTATTTCCAGATCACAGTTCAGTAATCCTCCAACACTGCAGGAAACGCAGTACTTTGGTCCATAATTCCATCAGAACAGTTATTCCTTTGCAGATCATGTTGAATTCCCAGTCCGAGTTACGTGGTAATCATCCCCTGTGCTCAGACTGATGTCTGGATTGCACCCAGGCAGATACCCGCAACAATCTCCCAACTTGCATCTCGATCAGATGTAATTTATAGTTTACTGTATCTTTACCCCCTCCCAACTCACACACTTGCCCCATACACTGACCGCATGATCACCTCCACTTTTAAGGAACTGAAACTGTCTGTTTTGGACTGTCCAGACAGCCCATCTTGCCCCCCCCTGATCTCTCCTGTCTGCAACTCAGCACAGGCTCCTGATCAGGAAATGGAAAAGCGGATGTCAGCCTCTAAGTGTCGCTGGCATCCCATTGTGCAATCTTTTGGACAATGTGTACAGACTTATTAAAAAAACCCAATCTATTTTGAGTCTAGAGACCTTTACTGTGAACACTTGACCCTAGTTCACTTAACTCGTGACTTCTCACCTCAATACAAAGTTAAAACCCTCTTATCTTAACAGTAGTCAAATCAAAACTCTTAAAAGCATTCCCATTTCATAAAGCATAAGTTCCTCTTTTTAGTCAAATCTATCAAAAACATCAGTTTTCACAGTGAGTCACGCTTCTGACCTCTACACTGTTTCAACATTAAAGAATGTAAGAATAGACACTTGGTTAGTTCACACTCATTCATTAGGTTATGGCATAATCTGATCCTAAATCACAGGTTAGAACATCACAATGTTCCCTTATTTAGCTGTTGTTCTGTCAGAGTCTCCCCTTTGTGGCTGATTCTGGGATCTCATATCTCCATGCTTCACAACAAAGTGTAATTGTGTTTATAAATCAGTGGTTCTCAAAGTGTGATCTGGATGAGGTAAGCTTCCTTGAGGGGTGCACAGCAAAAAAGGAACCAATTATTTATTTTATTTTTATTAGTATTCCGATGACACAATTCTGTTCTTGGGTTTCATACAGTCTATGTAATAAAACAGAAATCTAATGAAATGAGGGTCTGTGGTCTAATTTGAATCAGTTTAGTCGTTTTAAAAGGTTTGAGAATAACTGTTTTAGAGCAAAAAAAAATGTTGGTTGGAATTTCCCTAATTAATAAAATGAAATAAATGTTTTATGTTATCACTCTTTTAGGGTCTGTCGACAACCCGAACATGGGCCAAGACAAATTTCAGTCAGGTACAAGTCGATCTTCAGTCGCTCAAAGATCTCCATCCGGAAGTGGATGGAATTCATGTACAGGTAAGCAAGTAATAGCCATTACATTCAATTACATTCAATTACATTCAGTCACATTATAGGTTCACTAAATTGCCAGTCTCTTTGTAGTTTTCATTAAATATCTTAGAGAGCATAGCAATGAATTCACCAGGTGAATCATGACCATAAAACCCTTGATTATGTGGAATGATACAAATTGAAAACCACTAAACAAATGGTATTTATTAAATGTAGTATATTATCTAATAAAATATAATTATTATTGTATTCATCTTCCTTTGTATTCTCCCTCATACACAATCTAGTACAATGTGTCACTCACCCCCTATAGATCATAGCAGTGGGTGTGTACTGGTGCAAGGAAAGATCAGCCCTCTCATTTTCCCCATAGACTTTTACAAAATATTTGTAGCAACTGTTTTAAGCCATAAAACCTTTGAATCTGTGAACATAATAATCACAATCAAATCACGTAAACAAAGGATCAAAGGTTTCAAGATCATGACTCACCAGCATCCTGGATGGCTTGGTTGTAGGCCTAAAATAATTGTTATAAATATTTTTGTCAATGGGGAAAATGAATGGGCTGATTTTTCCCTGCACCAGTAAAACACACCCACTGCTATGCTCTATACAGACCTGATCAAAATCTTAAGACCAGTTGAAAAATTGCGAGAATATGCATTTTGCACATTTGGACCTTAATGAGGTTTTAAGTAGAGCTCAGTTTATTTATTTATTTATTTTAATTACAAGTTCCACATGTTTTTTGTCTCACTCCCCCTTCTTGCTTTTGCATATTGTAGCTCTACTTAAAACCTCATTAAGGTCCAAATGTGCAAAATGCATTTTCTAGCAATTTTTCAACTGATCTTAAGATTTTGATCAGGTCTGTATCTTCTTGCATCTGCATAATTACATCAGAGGCCATAGAATAGTGGCTCACAGGGATGAATACAGTCCAACAATACATGTAAGGAAATGCAATTAACATTTCTTTACATGTTAACAACAGCAATTGCTTATTTTTGTCTTTGAAGATTTTCTCAGGGTCTAGGCCTGCGTCAAATTGACCTAATGGAGGACACCATTGCTGGGAGTTCCACAACTCTCACTAAAATGACAAAAAAAATAAGAGATGTATGCGTCTTGGCAATGGAGAGGATAAGAAGGCGTACGGGCCAGCAGATTGGTGGAAGAAGTGAGTTTGTGGCCATTGATGAAAGCCATTTTCGTCACAAAAGAAAGGTGTGTTATTGTAATATTACCAATTGAAAAATTCAGTCAGCCAATGTATTTGTTCATACGTTATCTGTTTACTTCACATAATGTGTTTGTTGTTTTGTTTCTGTATCAGTATGGGAGAGGAAGAATGGCTGGTGCATGGAAGCGCAAGAAGTGGGTCTTTGGGATGCTGGGGGTGAAGCGATACTCAAGACGGCCAATTCTTCGACTGGTGGAGCGAAGGTCTCGAAACCACCTGGTGCCCGTAATAGCCCATCATGTGAGGCCAGGATCGAGCATCATCAGCGATGAATGGCGTGCTTATCGCGTACTCCCTGCACTCGGGTATGTTCACCACACTGTTAACCACAGCAGGTGGTATGTAGATCCTCTCACTGGTGCCCATACCCAGCACATAGAGAGGGCCTGGAGGTCCTACAAGGAGCGAATCTGGAGACTCAGAGGAAATCGCACTGACACTTTACTCTCTGACCACCTTGCATTGATAGAATGGAATGAATGGCTTGCCAAGAAACACCATGATGGTGCATTTGGTAGGCTTATTCATGACATTTCTAAAAAGTACAAGTTGTAAGGGGGGGGAGGGCACAAATTATGTAACTTGGGTGTTGGGGTAGGAGAGTAGGAGTAGTGACTTAGGGATCTTAGGGATCATATATGTATTTTGTATATATACAAAGAATATTGACACTGACACATTTTGTATTATTTTGTGAAAATACTTCAGTTTACTTCACACATTAGGCCATGTTATTGTCTACTCAGACTCTTTGGAAATTAATCAGAGTATTATTTTTTTTGTAAAGATTTTATAAAATGTTTATTTTTTTATTTGGCACTGTTTCACTTTATACAGCCATGTTTACATTTTGTATTGTAAGATTGCAGATTGTTTTTTGTTTTGTTTTTAACGTTCATACAAGAATGTAAATGTTTATTTTATGTTATTTTGATTTACATCTATACTACTGAAGAGTGTTAAGTTTTTTTCATGCCGTGTACGAAGTATTATTTTAATAAGATGCAATAATCTGTCAGCCGTTGTTCCAATAAATATTGTTATTTGCTATATTACTGCTTCTTTCGCATTTATTAATGCTTTATAAGGCAGAAATAGTCCTCACTTTAGATGGGCTCACGGAAAATACTTAACTAATGAGTAGTAGGTAACTTATTAAATCATTAACTGAGTATGAAAAACTGTTTATAAAACATGTATAAGCACACCCACTAACCATGAACAAATGTATGCATAAATGCAAACATAAGTGGTTTGTATATGGTCTTTGATTGACTTTCTAAATTATATTCTTAACCATTAATGACTCATAACTGGTTTGTAAATTGATCTAGCACTTATTTATAAATGGGGAATCTATCGTTTACAAAGTATGAACATACAATCATTAAGCACATCGATGATGAGGTTTTTGATGGACAACAAACGACCCACAAACCATGTTTACTAATGCTAAGTAATTTATTATTAATGCTATACAAATCATGAATTCATGATGAATTAAGTATTTACTAATGCTGAAGAAATCGCCAATAGTATATATTCCAAACATTTATAACTGTGTTTACTAATGGTTAGTAATGTATGAATAATGCTTTACTGGCAATGCATTAATGATGAATTAAGTATTCTCCTTATACTTTACTACTGCTTAATAGGGTGTATTTTAAACGTTTATAACTATGTTTTCTAATGTTAGTAACGTATGAATAATGCTTTACAAATAATGAGTTCATGATGAGTTCATGATGAATGAAGTATTTACTAATGCTTAGTTAATGCTTTATAGTGTATAGTTATTATAAAGTGCTACCACGTTTTTTTGTCAGATGACAAATTCATAGCTTTTGTGAACTCTAAAATTGATTTATTTATTGCTACCAATAAAACACCCTCCATCTCGCCCTCCCTTTTATGGGAGATTTTTAAAGCCTTTATCAGGGGACAAATTATATCTTACGGCAGCTTTGAAAACAAAGAAAGGAGAAGGAAAATGTCCGAACTCATGACCCGTTTATTACAGTTAGATGATCTTTATGCTCAATCCCCTTCCCCAGCAATATACAAAGACAGACTTTCCATAAAGGCTGAATTTGACCATTTGTCATTAATAAACGCTGAGGAAATGTTGCTCAAATCTGAACATGCGCAATATGAATATGGGGAAAAGGCTACTAAGTTACTTGCCCATCAACTTCGTACTACTGCTTTATCCCACCTTATTCCTCAAATCCGAACCAGCGACGATATTTCTACTGGTCCTCAAATAATTAATCATCACTTTAAACATTTTTATTCATCACTCTATATCTCTGAATGCACATTTGATACGACTTCTTCAGATACTTTTTTCAGTGATTTAACCCTTTAAGCTTCAGTCAATTCCAGCTGTTTTCAGGACAAAAAATCGCTAATATTCTATTTTTAAATTAAAAAAAATGACGAAAAATACAGGGAATATTGGACGCACATCGCGAGGTGCATTTCCTTGAAAACGACCGATTCGTGGATTTTATACCGACTTCAGGACATGTTTTGGACAAAATAGTTTACTGGCTTGTGTTGTCTGGATGTAAAAGGTTGGATTATGGCCGTTTTTTGTGGAATCTTTTTTTCTGTGTGTAATAATGAACCCGGAAATGTGAGTCGTGCTGTGTACGTTGAAGCCGTGTATAGAGAACGGATGGATGAATATTTGTTTTTTTTGTTTTTTTCCATCATTATCTTTTTATTGGGTTTTTAAGGTATTTTCACATACAAACATGGAAAAAATGAGAGAGAACAACTGTAATAACCCAAAAAACAAAAACTAACAAAAAAACAAACAAACAAAAACAAAAATCAAAGGCTTCTCTGTTTTATACTGTGTGGTTAAACACAAATACGTAATTCACCCATAATAAGAGTGTGGAGTATCAAAACAAGAAAAAGAGAAAGGAGGAAATATAAAAGAATATTATTTTAGGACATCGCAAAGGACACTGCAGAGGACTACCAATAACTATGCCTCCTCCTCCATCTCACTCCCCATACCACCCAAATCCACATTTTCCATGTATTCAATAAAAGGTCCCCAAACGTTTTGAAATAGTGACCGTTTCCCTTTTATAATGTAAGTAATCTTCTCCATAGGTAAAGTTGTAGATATTTCTTTAATCCAGTTAATGAATTTTGGTTTACTTGTACTTCTCCATGAAATTGCTATAACTCTTTTTGCGAGCAGGAGACATAAATCCAGGGCAGTAATTATTTTTCTAGAAATACGATGTCTGTCAGGATATAAACCGAGAATAAACAATTTAGGGTCAAGGATTAATTGTATCCCTAAGATTATCTTTAAAGCTTGTTTAATCTCCCACCAGAACTGTTGGACTTTACTGCATTCCCAAACACAGTGAAAAAACGTCCCCCTCTCCTCTCCACACCTGATACACAAGTCTGGGATGTCATTATTGTACTTACTAAGCTTTTCTGGAGTCACGTATGTCCTCATTAACCAGCTATATTGCAGGACTTTGAGGGGAGTATTGGTAGTTTGTGCTTGTGCTTTAGCACACGCTTCCTCCCAATCCTCAGAGGACAAGTCCTCCTGCAAATCTTGTCTCCAGGCGTTAAGTTTACGTAAAGAAGATTCAGAGGATCCCCCTGCCAGCATATTATACAGTCTAGAGATAATTCCCTTTCCAAGGCAATCTTTTTTCATTTCGATTTCCAAAGTGGACAGTGAGGGGATCGACACACACTGGTTTTGAGAGGATCTAATAAAGTTTCTCACCTGTAGAAATTTAAATTGATGTTTGCTTGGAATGTCATACCTGGCAATCAACTCCTCAAATGACATCAAAGTTCCAGCCTCTGATCCCATGAGGTCCCCTATTGTCTTTAGACCTTTTTCAGCCCATTTTCTAAAACCAGAGTCTGATTTGCCTGGAGGGAAAAAGTGGTTACCCCATATCGGGCTAAAGTGTGACAGAGAGGATGATTCCCCTAAGTATTTCTTGATCTGATGCCAAATTATAATCATATTTCTAACGACAGGGTTTTTGGTCTCTTTTTTCAACACTTTGATTTTTGCTGAGTATATGTACTGAGGGAAAGGGAGAGGGATTGAACAGTTTTCCATAGTCATCCAAGGTGGGGAGGATTTATCTGTAAAATAATACATCATAGTCCTCAACTGAGCTGCCCAATAATACCAGAGTGGGTTGGGGCACTTAAGGCCTCCTCTATCATACGGTAGATATAGGAGTGATAAGCGTAGCCTTGGTCGTCTATTATTCCACAAAAAACGTACAAACATTTTCTTTAGAAGTGGGAATAAATTAACAGGAGGTGGCAATGGAATGTTCTGAAACAAGTACAGAAGTTTGGGCATTACATTTAATTTAAGAACATTAATTCTTGCTATAAGCGATAAGGGCAGGGAGTTCCATCTATCTATAGAGGAAGTAATTGAGTCTACCATTGGGTTGTAGTTAACCCCGACAATATCTCTTATACACGGCACAATCTTAATTCCCAAATATGTAAAACAATCTACCTTTCTGAATTGGAACGAGGCTCCGGCACTATTTCTTTCTTCTGAATTAAGTAACATTAGTGAAGATTTGTCTTTGTTTACTTTATACCCTGATATCTTTCCAAATGTGTTTATTAGATCTAACAGGGCTGGAATAGAATTTTTCAATTTTTTCAGGAAGAGAATAACATCATCAGCAAATAATGCAATTCTGTGTTCCTGTTGACCGACTGACAAACCAGTTATACATTTATGGGACCGCACTGCAATGGCAAATGGTTCCATTGCTAGAATAAATAATAAGGGGGACAAAGGGCACCCTTGCCTACATCCCCGTTTTATTTTAAATGGTTTAGATATGATTCCATTTGTTATTATTTCAGCATAAGGTTCATTGTATAAAAGTTTAACCCACCGACCGAAATTATCCCCACAACCAAATCTTTTTAATATTTCAAATAGGTAGGGCCACTCAACTTTATCAAAGGCCTTTTCGGCATCCAATGATTGCAAAGCAGTATCTGATTTTTCTTCCTGATTATACAGAATATCCAACACTCGTCTCACATTATGAAATCCCTGCCTACCTACAATAAATCCATTCTGGTCACCGGTGATTATAAAGGGTAATATTTTCTCCATCCTACGAGACAAAATTTTGCAAAGTATCTTTAAATCTACATTAAGAAGACTTATTGGTCTTAAATTTTCACATTTGTTGCAGGGTTTACCAGGTTTAGGTAGTAAAGTTATCAGAGCTCCTCTTAATGAAACAGGGAGGGTTCCTTTTTCAAATGACTCCGAAAACATATCGAAAAGTGGGGACAGCAATTTAGCTTTAAATTTTTTTATAAATTTCTGCCGGCAACCCATCTGGGCCCGGTGTTTTGCCCATTTTCAAATGATCTATTGCTATAGATATTTCTTCTTTAGTTATAGCTGCACCGAGATCTGTATTCATTAATTCTGAGATATTGGGTATTTGGAGGGTATCCAAGAAGAGATTTTGTTCTTGTCCCACGTGTTATTTCTGAGCTGTATAGTTTTTCAAAAAAGACCTTAAAAGTTTCATTGATTTCTAGACGGTCAACAATAATTTTTCCATCACTAATTTCAACTGAGGTAATACTTTTCTCATTTTGTAATTGTCGAAGGCGCCAAGCTAAAAGTTTACCGGGCTTCTCCCCCTGGTCATAAAATGCCTGCTTAAGACGCAAAAGATGTGAAGCAGCTTTAGAGGCAGAAAGCTCGTTATACTGTGTTCTTTTTAACAGAAGTTTTTGATGAATATTTGGGCATAATGTTTGATGGTATTCCCTCTCAAACAATTCAATCTCTGCTTCCAACTTTTTAGTTTTCTGATATGTTTGTTTTGTCTTATAGCTCGTAAAACTAATTATCTGACCTCTTATGTAGGCCTTAAAGGCTTCCCATCCTGAAGAGGATGATGTTTCATCTGTATTGGTTTCAAAAAAGATATCGATTTGGTTATCTATGAAAGATATAAATTCTGAGTCTAGGAGCCATTTTTGTTTAAATCTCCACCTAGGGGGGTCTCTCCTTAGCCTCAGATCTTCATATATTAGTGAATTTGGTGCATGGTCCGATATTAAAATGCTGTCATAATGGCAATCCTTTATTTTATGTCTCAGATTGGCAGAGACCAAAAAATAATCAATGCGCGAATATGATTTATGCGTACCTGAGTAGCAAGAGTATTTTAAGCCCTTGGGATTCATATCTCTCCAGATATCTGTCAAATTAAGCTCCTCCATAAAATGCTGAATAGTTTGTCTACTTTTAGAATGAGATGTATCAATGCCTGAGTCTCGGTCCAACTCCGGATTCAATGTGCAATTAAAGTCCCCTGCCATAATATAGCTACCAGACAGAGACGAAATTGTGAGAAAAAGATTATGAAAAAACTTTGGGTCATCAATATTTGGAGCATATATATTAATCAGATTTATTTTTTCCGTAATAAGCATGCCCTGAAGAATGATATACCTCCCAGTCTTGTCTTTAATGACTCTTGTCACATGAAATGGTATGGATTTATGAATCAGAATCATAACTCCTCTTGCCTGAGAAGTAAAAGGTGCTGAATATATATTGCCCTGCCACCTCCTCCTAATTCTTGCCTCTTGATTTGATAACAGATGGGTTTCTTGAAGTAGCATGATATCAGAGTGTATAGATTTCACCTTAGTCATTACCTGTTTGACCTTTTTCAGTTTTTGCAGTCCTCTGCAGTTCCAAGAAGATATTTTAATTTTTACTCCACCAGACATAACATATACAATTGAATGGGCTCCACCATGCATTCAAAATTTTTAAGAACAGAGAAACAAGAAGCACCTGAATGTTAAAAACTACATCCATAATAATGAACACTGAACAATAAATCCCTTTAACTTGGAACTTAAACTTTGTTACCCCACTCCCTCCCCCCTATATATAATGGTTCCTATCTAACAGCTGAAGGCCGCTCCACACCAAAGTGAGGATCAACCGACTATGCCTAACCACTCTTTCTTTTATTCCACCCCGCTATGAACATAGAAAACTCGTTATTAATTACGTTCAGAAATTACTTGGCTTAAGGCTCAGTGATATCCATCCATATCAATACACTGTAATGTGCTAGCGATTACCATATCTTACCCAGGACTACTTTCTGCTCTCAGAGTCTTTACAAAGTTCTCTGCTTCAGCTGGCTTGTTAAAGATGCGAGATTGCCCGTTATGTGTCACCAAAAGCCGTGCAGGAGGGATCATGCCGTATCGAATCCCCATGGCTCGAAGCTGTTGTCTCACGGCATCAAACTCTTTATGTTTTTTGTGCACGCCGGCTGCGAGGTCCTCGTACAGTCTCACCTTGTGGTTCTTGTAAAGTATCTGTCCCTTTGCCCTGGCGGCTCTTATCACAGTCGATTTATCCTTGTAATTTAAGAACTTCATGATAAGAGTCCTTGGTGCAGCGGTGTTTGTTTGACTCTTCGGGCCGATACGATGCGCTCTCTCCAGTACCAGAGTTGTGCGTAACGGTGCCAGATTCAGAGCCTCCGGCAGCCAGCTTTCCAAGAAGGCGCACGCGTCCTCCCCCTCTGCGCCCTCGGGTAGATTAACCAGTCTCAGGTTAGATCGTCGCGATCTGGCCTCCAAATCCAGCACTTTTTCCTCAAGATCCTTGTTTTTATTTTCAAGGGTTTGAACGGTTGCTTGTAAACTGGTGATGATATCCTCTGCTGCAGATATCCGAATCTCCGCCTCGCCGACCCGCTCAGTGCACTCGTTAACATCTTTTTTTACACTTTCTATCGCTGACAAAATGCCATCTAGTTTGGAGGAAAAATCGGATTTCAAGTTTGCAATTGCAGCTAGTATTGCGTCGGATCCAGCTTCGGCTAATTTTCCCTTCTCAGTCACTTCCCCATCGCTGTTTTCCTCCTCCATTGCCTCGCATGTGTTTGTATTAGCTTCGCTAACGTCACGGTTAGCTTCGGGGCTTAGCTTAGAAGTAAAGTTGGATAACTTCGACTGAGTCGGCTTACTAGAGTTTTTACCGGGTTTCCTTTGTACCAGAGGCATCACAGCAGCCCTAAGACGTCGTCGTCAATCTCTCATAACGAGTATTGTCAAGTGTTTTGCAGAAAGATAGCGGAGCCGAAGCAAGTACGTCCTCTCAGCACGCCGCCATTACCGAAACCCCGAATATTTGTTTTTGTCGGACAAATGTGTTTTTCTCACCCGCTGTGGTAATCACATCTGAAAGTGGTTTATACCGGCGGATTCATGAGAATCTAAGCTTTCCATCGGCGTATAGTGTTTGTATAATCGCGTATGCAGCCGTCGGACATTCTTGAAATTCCTATGCAAATTAGTAGGTGTACCGCCGGCGGTACACCTACTACGCACTGAAGCGTAAAGGGTTAAAAGTTCCTGAGATTGAAGAGCTAATTTAAAAACAATTAGAAGAACCCATAACAGCAGAAGAGGCTATTTGAGCCATTGGTGCAATGCAGTGTTCAAAATGACCTGGTCCAGATGGATTCCCAGTTGAATTTTATAGGAAATTTGCACTCAAATTAGCCCCTCTAATGGTGAGTATGTTCACACACTCGTTTGAAGATGGATCTCTTCCTCCTTCTCTTTCACAGGCCTCTATTTCTTTGATCCTGAAGAAGGACAAGGACCCTCTTGCTTTTAACTCATACCGTCCCATCTCATTACTTAATGTCGACAATAAAGTTTTAGCTAAGCTCTTAGCCATGCGATAAGAAGTTGTCCTACCGTCGGTAATTAGTCCTGACCAAACAGGCTTTATCAAAGGGAGATATGCTTCTTCCAATCTTAGATGTTTATTCAATGTCATTTATAATCCCGTTGCATCAGGAGAACCAGAACTTGTTATCAGTTTAGATGCTGAAAAAGCTTTTGACAGGGTCGAGTGGGGGTATCTTTCTTATGTTTTGCAAAAATTCGGATTTGGGTTTAAATTTATTTCCTGGCTTAAACTTTTATATACTTCCCCACTCGCCTCTGTCAGAACAAATGGTATTTATTCAGATTATTTCCCCCTTTACAGAGGCACACGGCAAGGCTGCCCAATGTCTCCTTTGCCATTACATTTAGATCCAACTCGCAGATTGTTGGCATAACAAGAAATGAAAGAAAGAAACAACAAAAAGTCTCTCTTTATGCTGACAATTTACTCCTTTATATATGCAAACCAGACATCTCAATTCCCACCGTATTGTCCATTTTGCACCAGTTTAGTACTATTTCTGGTTATAAATTTAACCTTGGCAAAAGTGAGCTACTTCCCTTGAACGCAGCCACTCGACAATATTCACTTAATAAATTCCCATTTCATGTAGTATCAGATAATTTCACATATTTAGGTGTAAAAGTCACTGGAAAATTTTGTGACCTTATCAAATATAACTTCACTCCTCTTTTTGATAGAGTTCATCAGGATTTAGACAGGTGGTTGTTGCTATATTTGTCCGTTGCAGGTCATATTAATACAATTAAAATGAACATACTTCCAAAATTTTCCTTCCTTTTTCAGTGTGTCCCTGTGTTTATCCCGATTTCCTTCTTTCGTAAACTGGATGGGTTCATTTCTGGGTTCATTTGGAGTAACAAACCTGCTAGAATTCGGAAAGTTTATCTTCAGAGGCCTAAAACTGTGGGTGGGATGGCCCAACCAAATTTTTTGTATTATTATTGGGCTTGTCATATTCGAATCATTTGTTTTTGGTTGCGTTCAAGTGGGCTAAGTAATTGCCCACCTTGGTTGTGTATTGAGGGATCCTCTTGTGCTTGCTCTACTTTGTCAGCTTTAATATAAACGCCCAGGCAACTGCCTGCCAAAGAATTTTATAGTAATAAAAAAATCATAAACTCCACACTCAAAATTTGGTTTCAATTTAGACGTTATTTTAAGTTGCCATCTTTTTCGGTACGAGCTCCTATTTTTAAGAACCCGTCTTTTCCACCTTCTATAGCTGATATGGCTTTATCTCATTGATCAATTCTTGGCTTTAAATCCTTTAAAGATCTCTATATCGATGATACTTTCGCTTCTTTTCAGCAACTTTCAGAAAAATTTCACCTTCCTAAGAGTAACTTTTTCCGTTATTTACAGATTAGGAGCTATGTTAAAGACAAAACTTCTCAATTCCCAAATAAGCCACCAGATCAGGGCATTGATATTGTGTTGCAACCTATCCCATTATCTAAAGGCCCCATTTCCTTTCTATGTGAGAAAATATGTTCTTTCCGTAACTCTTCGTTATCAGTAGTCAAAAGGGCATGGGAGGAGGACTTGGGATTTGCTATTGAAGATGATTTTTGGGATAAAATCTTGCACCGAGTACATACCTCTTCTTTGTGTGCCAGGCATTGTTTAATTCAGTGCAAGATTTTACATCGCACTCATTGGACCAAACTTAAATTTTCTAGTATTTATCCTAACATGACTTCAGACTGTGACCGTTGTCATCAGTCACCTGTAAATTCAATACATATGTTCTGGTCATGTCCATGCCTTCAATCTTATTGGACTCAGATTTTTTCAGTTTTGTTTACTGTTCTTCAAGTACCTCTTAACCTAGATCCATTATTAGCATTATTTGGAACACTCTCTGAAACTCTGAACTTGTCTAAATTGAAATCAGATTTAGCTGCTTTTCTCACATTATTAGCGAGAAGGAGAATTTTATTGTGCTGGAAATCCCCATCTCCTCAACAGTTTGAAGCATGGCTTAGAGATGCTCTTCATTTTAGCAAGCTTGAAAATATAAAATTTACTTTGAATGGTTCTTCTGGCAAATTTATTAAAACATGGCAACCCTTTTTTGATTATGTTCAGACTTTGCAATTCCGCAATATTCCATCTTAGGCTGGCTGGTAGGACATTTTTTGTTATTACTTTAAGGATTTTATTTTATTTGGAACTTTCAAAAATTGATTATTCGCAGACCTGAATATTTATTTTGCACTTCCGTTTTGGGGACCATGTTCTTTTGTTTTGTTTTGTTTGCTCGTTTTATTTTTATTTTGTTCTTATTATAGTTAAGGTACTGTGTGATATGGACACCAATTATAATGCTCTTGGACTCTTTAAATATATATATATATATATATATATATGTAATCCAAGATTGCGTTTATTATCATTTTTGTTGATTTGTATTGTTGCATTCCACAGTATCTCTCTTTTTTTTGTAAAAAAAAAAAGTTATATTTATAACCTTTTTGCGAACTATTTCCATTGTTATTTTGGGAAAACCTCAATAAAAATACTTTTGGAAAAAAAAAGCAAAATAAAAGTCCATTTTCACTTCCTGTTAACGTAACGTCACACTCCCCGCCTGGTATAATCAATATACCACTATCATAAACTACATGAGGAACACGTCCAAACCAAAAACAGAGACTTAACATCACTCAGTGGGCCTTTTCTAAACCGCCCCCTACACACTCCCCCTCCACTACCGAGTGTCACTCCAAAAGAAGTCACACTCGCAGCTGTGGAGTGTACTTCAATTGAAGGGGGAGGGTATAAATACGATCGTCAGGAATGGGACACCCTGTCGCCTCACTGGAAAATGGAAGACGTCATCGACATGGTAACACAAAGACGCCTACTGTGCATGGCTGTAGCGCTGTGGCACAGGTTGCAACTAACAAGGATCGCTGCTGCTTCCAGAAGACGAAAGCGACTTCGTTTGTTAGCACTGTTGCATCAGCAAGAGGTAAATGTTGCATTGCAGTGTCATCTGTGTATTTCGTAAAAGTGACATAATGTGATGCCACAAAACTCTGTGAGGGACTACATTTAACTGTAAAATACGACTCCCGGCAGTTACACAAAACCTGAAATATCACATGAAATATGCACATAGGCTGCATCACCAAATTATTATCATGTCAGCTAATTATTGTGATGCATAAACTGTCTACCACGATTGCAACTGATCATGACAACCTGTGCTCACGTAATGAAATGATTTACTGTAAGTCATTTACGTGATGATGACAAAATGTGAGAAGATGGAGTTACTGATCAAACTGATATTTCTATATCCAGACAAAACAATAGTCTTTTCTCTTCCCAGGAAGGCACCATGCCTCCTTCTCGCAGCATTTCTCTTCTTTGTAAAGAGGGAATCGTGCTGTGCGGAGCCGCACCAGTTTGGTTTTCTCCACCATCCCTGTAAAAGCAGACAATCAACAGGCAATGATGTCGGGGCTACATTCTACTTCAAATAATTTGAAGTCATCCCACATGTTTTCCAATCCTATTATCTTGTCAGGAAGCCGTCCGGCTCCTGACTGGTTTTTTGTTTCTGCCCCTGTCAGGATGCTGTTTCAGCTCCTGCCTGGTGTTTGTCCCTGTCTCCCTCTCTCTCAGCTGATTACCTGCTGAAGGACAGACAATTGCAGCATGAGACTCAGCTGTGGAGTAATCAGCCAACACGATTCACCTGCCTTCCCCTTTCTGTTTAAAAGCCCTCTGCTCCCCTCAGTGTGTGTGGGAGCATCGCAATTCAGACCATCTCATACATGGTTTTCCCCTCTTGCCTTCTGATTTTACCCCCAACGCTGGACGTTTGAAGATTTGTCCCCCTTGGATTTCTGCTGTTTTCGGAGATAATTGATTTTTCTTTTGTGAACTCGACTCCTTTTAAAGACTCAGAGTTTTTGGATTTGCCGAAGCTTTTTCCTTCCCTTTTGGAGAGGATTATCATTGTAGTGAGTACGTTTCCCTTGTGTGTTGATCTGCTACTGAACTCTGGATTTTAGTTAAATAAACCTAATTTTCACCACTTACTCCTGTTGCCTGCCTGTTGGTATCTGCGCCTGGGTTCTACTTCCACCATTCCTGACATATCTGGCATTTCAAATCCAACAAATGAATGAATAAATGAATTCTGTCAGTTGTGTTCCAATTTTAAGGTGTCAGGGGGTGCACAGTTACATCAAACGTCAGCAGAGAAGAAGATTTGTTTCTTTTGTTTTATCTTTTTTCACCACTCTTTTTGTGATGGTCTGTCAGTGTGAAAAAGGTGTGGGAGATATAATGGACACATGTGGAACTTACATCGATATGTTGTTTCCTCCTCCATTTCGACATTGCACTTCCTGAAAAAGTTGTCGAGAGTGAGCATCGATGCAGACTCACTATTTTAAGGGCTGAACAGTCCACTCCCCCTCCGCACTACACGGTTTGGGACGGCCCTTAATATGGAGGACCCTCCGCGGGAACGCGCAAACGGAGGGGTAGTATGTAGAGGGTGGTTTGGAAAAGGCCTAGTCTGTATCTTTAGCTGCCATGAGAAGGACTGTCTCAGAGACAGGCCTCAGAAAAGTCTTTGCTGATCCAGATCTTGTGACCTTGAGCTCTATCTTTCTGACCTTTCCATCTTGGTCAGGGAAAGTGTTCGTGACCAGAGCCAGGGCCACTCATTTCTTTTCACTTGATTGTCCTTCAGCAACACTAGATCACCTTCCATGAGGTTTGGTCTGAAGTCCTGCCACTTACTGTGACTCTGGAGCATGGGGAGGTACTCCTGCCTCCATCTGTACCAAAAGGTGTTGGCGAGATGTTGCACCTGCCTCCACTGCTGGCGGTGGAGATCTTTGTTGTCAAAGGTTCCCGGTGGGGGAGGGAGAATGCACACTTTCTGTGTCAGAAGCAAAGCCAGGGTCAGAAGGAATGGAGATTCTGGGTCTGAAGAGATAGGTGTTAGAGACCTGGCATTAATGATTGCCGTTACTTCTGCCATAAAAGTGGACAGCACTTCATGTTTGAGGTGTAAGTGACTGGTTTCATGGAGCATGGAGTCAAGGATTCGTCTGGAGACTCCGATCATGCACTCCCAAGCTGATCCCATATGGGAGGAATGAGAGTGGTTGAAGATCCATGTACATCCTTCTTTGCCCAAATACTTCCTAACATTGGGCTCTTCGGGATCTGTGAGCAACATGTGTAGTTCTTTACAAGCACCTGTGAAATTTGTCCCACAGTCAGAACGAATCTGCTTTGCAGGTCCTCTCAGAGCAAAGAATCGCCGTAAGGCATTGATGAAACTTGATGTTTCCATTGATTCAATGAGTTCGATGTCCACGGTGCGTGTGCTCATGCATGTAAACAGCACCGCCCACCTCTTGCTGTTAGCTTCACCTCCACGGGTTCGTCTTGTGGTGACAGCCCAGGGACTGAACACATCAAGTCCCACATAGGTAAAGGGTGGCTCTGTGCTCAGACGGTCAGGGGGCAGGTCAGCCATTTTCTGTTTAGCAGTCCTCCCACGAAGTTTGCTGCAAACCACACATTTGTGGAGGATACTGTTGATGTACCGTTTCGCACCAACAATCCAGTATCCCGCTGTGTGAATGGATCCTTCTGTGAAGACTCGACCTTGATGTTTGACCTTTCCATGGTAGTGTCTCACTAGGAGCTTCCCAACGTGGCTGCAAGCCAGGATGATGATAGGGAACTGTTCTCCCATGTCGAGCGCTGCATCCTTGAGCCTTCACCCTACCCTCAGAAGTCCTTCTTCATCCATGTAAGGATCCAAGTTTCAAAGGGGGCTGTCTTTGGGAATGGTTTATCCAGCAGCCAAGCAGTCAAACTCCTTACTGTAAGCTGAACTGTTACTTTAACAGATTTGACTCTCCCCCCACCCCCTCTGCCCCCTTTCCTGCTCCCCCCTCTTCACACATCCCCAGCCCAGCAGACCCTCCCCTTCCTGCGACACCTTCACCGGCCCCCAACTCACCCACACGAACTACTCCCACCCCCTGCAGCCCACCTCACTCCCCCCCTCACTCCCCCCTCTCCTTCACACCGGACCAGGTGAGGAAAGAGCTGAGGCGACTGAAGCAGAGGAAATCTGCTGGACCAGACGGCATCAGCCCCAGGCTGCTGAGGACCTGCGCGGACCAGCTCTGTGAGGTCCTCTGCCACCTCTACAACCTGAGCCTCAGCCTGGAGCGGGTCCCCGTCCTGTGGAAAACCTCCTGTGTGGTCCCAGTCCCTAAAACAGCTCATGCCAAGGAACTGGCCCACTACAGACCTGTCGCCCTCACCTCCCACCTCATGAAGACCATGGAGAGGCTCCTCCTCCACTACCTCCGCTCAGTGGTGAGCTCCGACCTGGACCCGCTGCAGTTTGCCTACAGGCCCAACATGGGAGTAGAAGACGCCATCATCTACCTGCTGCAGCGAGCGCTCACTCACCTGGAGAGCGCCGGCAGCGCTGTGAGAGTCATGTTCTTTGACTTCTCCAGCGCCTTCAACACCATCAGGCCGGCGCTGCTGCGGGGGAAGCTGGTGGACGCGGGAGTTGATGGACATCTCGCTGCCTGGACCACTGACTACCTCACTGACCGTCCACAGTACGTGCGGCTGCACGGCTGTGAGTCAGAGGTGGTAGTCTGCAGCACGGGGGTGCCCCAGGGCACCGTCCTCTCGCCCTTCCTCTTCACCATCTACACTTCGGACTTCACCTACAACACGGACAGCTGCCATCTCCAGAAGTACTCCGATGACTCCGCCATTGTGGGCTGTGTGTCTGAGGGGAACGAGCTGGAGTATCGGTCGGTCATCATGGACTTTGTGGACTGGTGTGAGTGCAACCATCTGTGCCTCAACACCAGTAAGACGAAGGAGATGGTGGTCGACTTCAGGAGAAGGACACTCCCACATCCACCAGTGAACATCCAGGGGCAGGACATTGAAACAGTGGACAGTTTCAAGTACCTGGGTGTTCACCTCAACAATAAACTGGACTGGTCCCACAACACCGATGCTCTGTACAAGAAGGGCCAGAGTCACCTCCACCTTCTGAGGAGGCTGAGGTCTTTCGGAGTGTGCAGACCTCTACTAAGGACTTTCTACGACACGGTGGTAGCCTCTGCTTTCCTCTACGCTGTCGTCTGCTGGGCCCCGGGCAGCACAGAGCGGGACATGAAGAGACTGAACAAGCTGACCAAGAGGGCCAGCTCTGTCCTGGGCTGCCCACTGGACTCTGTGATGGATGTGGGTGAGAGGAGGATGTTGACCAAGCTCTCATCCATCACGGACAACAGCTCCCACCCACTGCGCCGGACTGTAGTGGAGCTGAGCAGCTCCTTTAGCACAAGACTCAGACACCCTCAGTGCAAGAAGGAGCGCTACCGCAGGTCCTTCATCCCCACTGCCATCAGACTGTATAACACTACTGTGTAGTTGTTATGTGCAATATTTTTATTATCTTGTTCTTGCACTTTCGTGACTTTTGCACTCCTGTTTTTTTGGTTTTTGTTTTTGTTTTTGTTTTTGTTTCTAAGAGCCCTGTAATGTTAAATTTCTCCTTTGTGAGATTAATAAAGTCTATCTTATCTTATCTTATCTTTGCACACAGCTGATGATGAGAGTCTCTGCCTTTAATAGCTGCTCCGCTGTGCAAGGTTGTGTGTTATCCATGATCTTGTCACCGGCCGTGACTACTGCTCTTCTGCATCCCAGCATGCTAGTCAGGAAAGCCATGGCCCACACGAGAGACCTCCATGAAGAGAAACGCTCGAAGCGATGACATCCCAGCTTAAATGAAGGTACAGAGAGTGTTGTAGCATGAGAATGTACCTCACTGTCTGAGTCAGGGTCGACGAGTTCGTGATGTGCCACTTCGGAACAGGGAAATCCATCAGGCAGGGACAGGAAGGGGGGTCCGGTCAGCCATGTGGTGCTCTTGAGCTCAGCTGCAGGAACTGATCACATAGCATAATCTGCTGGGTTTTGAGCTGTGTTGACATAACGCCACTGATCTGGTTTGGTGGACCTTCTGATTCACTGCACCCTGTTGCATACATACACGTAAAACCATCTGGTTTGGTTGTAGATGTATCCCAGGACAACTCTGCTGTCTGTGTAGAACTGCATTGTGTCGATGTTGATGTCTAGCTCTCTCTTTACCAGCTCTGCCATTTCTACTGCTAGCACAGCAGCACCCAGCTCCAGTCTCGGGATTGTGTGAGCAGATGGAGTTGCTAGCTTTGCCTTTCCCAGGATGAAACCAACGTGACACTTGCCATTGCTGTCGATCACCTTCAGGTAGTCTACTGCAACGATAGCCTTCACTGAGGCATCAGAGAAAAAATGGAGCTCTTTCCTCTGAGCAGTAGACAGGGTAGTGGGTGTGTACGCTCTAGGTATCCTGAAGTCCTGAAGGTCTTGCAGTGAATCCTTCCACATCATCCATTCTACTTCCTTAGCATCTGGAAGGGGGGTATCCCAGTCAAGGGTGTCATTGCAGGTGAGTTCTCGCAGCAGGAACTTTCCCTGAATGATGACTGGAGCAACAAGGCCAAGGGGGTCGTAGAGGCTGTTTAACCCGTTGTGGTTCAGCGGCCCGCGGGCGGGCTGTTTTGATATCTGCATAAGCATTTTTCGAAATAGAAAAACACTGCCAACTCGATGATAGAAACATTATACACCGATGGAAAGCTTAGATTCTCATGAATCCGCCGGTATAAACCACTTTCAGATGTGATTACCACAGCGGGTAATATAAACACATTTGTCCGACAAACAACGAATATCCATCCATCCGTTCTCTATACACGGCTTTAACGTACACAGCGCGACACATTTGCGGGTTCATTATTACACACAGATGAAAATATTCCACAAAAAACGGCCATAATCCAACCTTGGACATCTAGACGAAACAAGCCAGTAAAATATTTTGTCCAAAACATGTCTTGAAGTCGGTATATAATCCACGAATCGGTTGTTTTCGAGGAAATGCACCTTGCGATGCGCGTCCAATATTCCCTGTATTTCTCGTCATATTTTTATTTAAAAATAAAATATTAGCGATATTTCGTACTGAAAATGGCTGGAATTGACTGTACCTTATAGGGGTACTACTGAAAGAGCGGCTCTGCGGGTGTAGGACTTCTCTGTGGCTGCTGCTCTGAAGGTAAACACGTCATGTTTGAGCTCCCAGCTGAGTCCTAAGCTGCATTGGATGAGCGCAGAGTTGTCATCAAAGTCCAAGTTTTGCAATCCTTTGGCATAGTCTCCTTGAGAGAAGGCTTTCAGCACCTCAGGGCAGTTTGATGCTATCTTATGGAGGCTTAAGTTTGAGGCAGCCAACATCTCCTGTGTCCTTGTCAGCAGATCGATGGCTTCTGTGGCTGATGGGAGTGACTTGAGCCCATCGTCGACATAGAAGTCGCATTCCACAAAGTGTTCTGTGTCCATCCCGTGTTCACTTGCCCCATGTTCTGCTGCTCAAAGTCCATAGATGGCTACAGCCGGGGAAGGCGAGTTACCGAATACATGGACCTTCATGCGGTATTCTACAATTTCCTGGTTGGGGTCATTCTCTTTGAACCACAGGAAGCGTAGGAAGTCTCGGCTGTCTTCTCTAACAACAAAGCTGTGGAACATCTGTTCGATGTCGGCTATGATGGCCACTGCCTCTCTTCAGAAGCACAGCAAGACTCCAAGCAAACTGTTGTTTAGTTCCGGGCCAGTCAGCAGTACGTCGTTCAGGGAGATGGCGTGATGTTGGGCGCTGGAGTCAAAGACCACTCTGACCTTGTCCGGCTTCTGGGGGTGACAGACACCAAAAATAGGTAAGTATCGGCATTCATCTCCCTCTTTTAGGGGTGGTGCCAACTCAGCCTGGTCATGATCAAAGATGTTTTGCATGAAGGCGACAAAGTCGGCCTTTGTCTTCGGCTTTTTTTCAAGGGTTCGACGGAGGGAGGTGAGTCTGCTAAGTGCTTGTTCCTGATTGTTTGGGAGCCGTCGACGAGGGGCTCTGAATGGGAGAGGCGCCACCTAACTGTTGGTGTCATCGATTCTCGTCTCTCTGTCCATGACTTCCAGAAACATTCGATCCTCAATGGAAAGCCTCACTTTGTCGTCATCTTTGGTACTTTCGAAGATTGTACTGCCCATGCTGCAGGCATAGAAGGCAGGGCTGTTGTGTCTGAGGCTGCGAAGCGAGGTTGCATTCTGTACTTTGGGACTGAACCTCTCCTTGACCTGAAGTTGATTGGAGCATGGAGTGAGGAGAAATGGCCTCCCATTTTCGAGCACTGCAGTGCAGTAGGAAGTCATGGCTGCTGGCTTGTGGGCCGACACATCTCCTACGACGACCCATCCAAAATCTAGACGTTGAGCATAGGGAGCACTGTGAGGACCATTGCATTGCTCCCTGACTTTGTGGGCCTGGAGGACGTCACATCCTAGTAGTATCAGTATTTGGGCCTCGGGATCCAAACTAGGGATCATGCGAGTGATGGACTCCAAATGGCTGTGGTGTTGTGCGGCCTTGGGGGTTGGAATCTCTAACCGATCGTCTGGCATGTGATTGCACTCTGAGTGGTGGAAGCACTAGGTTTGTTTTCCCATCCGGGGACTCCGCAATGAACCCTGTGGCTCTCCTTCCGGATGTCTCCATGACCCCTGCACATGTCCGGAGAGTGTAAGGTGAGTCTGCACACTTGATTTGAAAGAGGTCAAAGAATTCGGATCTTGCCAGAGATCTGTTGCTGTGGTCATCCAGGACAATGTAGACATTAGTCTAGCCCTGTCTGGGTGTGCTTTGGGATAAACCTTAACCAGGCAGATCTTGGAACAGGAACGGAGGGTTTGCCCTCTGCCACACACCTCTGTACATTTAGATGTGACTGTTGGCTCAGGTACTTTTCCTTCGCTCTCCCCGCCGTACTGTGATGGAGGGTCCCTGTTTCCCATGGTGGTGGTCCAGGGTGAAGTGCACCTACATGATCTTCACTATCACATTCGCTGCATTGCAGTACTGCCTTTCAGTTCTTTGCCAGATGGGTTGTAGAGGAGCAACACTTAAAACAGACACCATTCTCCTTCAGAAAGGTTCTGCGCTCTTGAAGTGGCTTGCTACGAAAACCCCAGCACTTCTTCAGAGGATGTGGTTTCTGATGGATGGGACACTGTTTTCCAATGTCGTCGGGCTTGTGACTTAAACTGTCCATTTGGGGAGTGGTGCGATTTGTTGTGACATCTGTCTCATGGGTAGAGACTTGTCTTTTGGCAGTTCTCATTTCTCTTTCGGGTTTGTTCGTGTTTCAGGAACTGGCTGGATGTTTTTGATGAAGTTGGGGTGAGAGTGAAGCTGGGGTCATTTTATCTGCGTGCTCGCTGCAGATGGAATCTGTGAAGTAGGTGAAGGGGGGGGGAAAGAGACGCAATGTTGTTCTTTGTACTGAGAACCTTTAGCCAGCCATTTCTCTTGAAGACTGCGCGGCAGCTTTTCAACAATAGGGTTCACACCCCTGGCCGTGTCCAGGTACGAAAGCCCTGGCAGATGGCCTTCAGACTTAGCAGAGCTTAATTCCATCAGCAGGTCTCCCAGTTCCCTTAGTTTCGCAGGATCTTTGTTGAAAATTTTAGGGAAGTTCTCTAACCTTTCGAAGAGAGCTCTCTCAATAACTTCAGGGGAGCCGTAACACTCCTCTAGGTGTGCCCAGGCGAGTTGTAGGCCTACAGCAGGGTTGGCAACATAAACGAAGCGGATCCTTCTGACGTGCTCCGAGGACTCTCTTCCTAACCACTTAGTCAACAGGTCGAGCTCCTCACTGGCATTTAAACTGAGTTCTCTGGTGGTGTTGATGAAGGAAGACCTCTACGCCCAGTAGTTTTCTGGATGGTCGTTGAACTGGGTGAGACCGGAGCTCAAAAGCTCCCGACGCACAAAATATCTTGTAATGTCACTCATACCAGTTGTATCACTAGGATTAAGCTGAGGCTGGACTCTGAGAGGTGAGTAATATGGCTGAACAGCACGTGCGCATGCAGCTTCCAGCTTGGCATGGGCCCTGATAGCAGCTTTGCTTATTGAAGAGAGTCTGGATCCTCCAGATGTGGTGGAATGCAGGGAGACAGCATTGAGTCCCAGGTCTCGTTCTGTGGCAGTCTCATCACTGCCAGTATCTCCGCCTATGTCGGTGTTGTCTGTCATTGTTTATTATTTCTGTAGTTAACCCTTTAAGCTTCAGTCAATTCCAGCCGTTTTCAGTACAGAAAATCGCTAATATTCTATTTTTAAATTAAAAAATGACGAAAAATACAGGGAATATTGGACGCACATCACGAGGTGCATTTCCTTGAAAACGACCGATTCGTGGATTTTATACCGACTTCAGGACATGTTTTGGACAAAATAGTTTACTGGCTTGTGTTGTCTGGATGTAAAAGGTTGGATTATGGCCGTTTTTTGTGGAATCTTTTTTTTTTGTGTGCAATAATAAACCCGGAAATGTGAGTCGCGCTGTGTGTGTTGAAGCCGTGTATAGAGAACGGATGGATGAAAATTTGTTTTTGTCGGACAAATGTGTTTTTCTCACCCGCTGTGGTAATCACATCTGAAAGTGGTTTATACCGGCGGATTCATGAGAATCTAAGCTTTCCATCGGCGTATAGTGTTTGTATAATCGGGTTTGCAGCCGTCGGACATTCTTGAAATTCCTATGCAAATTAGTAAGTGTACCGCCGGCGGTACACCTACGACGCACTGAAGCGTAAAGGGTTAAAGTGCCCGCCGTGAAGACATCTTTTTATTATTCTGTCCTACGTGTCTGTCTGTGACGTAAACAGTTCGACAGTTAGCTAACATGAGGTGAGGATCCCAAAGAAGACAGAGTCCAGGATTGACTTTTAAAGACTTTAGTGATCTTCACTGAATCCACTTCCCTCCTGTTTTGTAAAACTGTACAAACAACACAGAAAGCTAGGAGCTAGTCTGCAGTCTAACATGCAGTAAACGAGTAGAAGTAAACTAAAGTTACACAGCATGTAGGATTATCCTTCCGGGCGGAACACCTGCCCGGACAAAGATTGGTTCCTATTTATAATAATCGAGCTCATTGGCTCCTACACAGCACTCATTTCACTATCTCTTAAACACACGTCTCTCTAGAGGACTCCAAACAGGAGCAGAACTTACAGACGAAGCTTTCCAAGGCACCAAAGGTGAGGAGAAACAATGAACGGGAGCTAGGATGACAGAAACCCTCTCTGTGTAGAACGAGCTTGCATTCGACCGGCAGCTCTCATGAAAATACGCCGAAGAGGAAAGTTAGCGGAAACTACTAGCGAGAGAGAGGAAATCACCTTCAAAATAAAAGTCCATTTTCACTTCCTGTTAACGTAATGTCACAGGAAGCATAAAGTTGAGTTTAGAGTTAGAACAAAAGGAGTTAACCCCTTAAACTTCAGTGTACCGCCGGCGGTACACCTACTAATTTGCATAGGAATTTCAAGAATGTCCGACAGCTGCAAACGCGATTATACAAACACTATACGCCGATGGAAAGCTTAGATTCTCATGAATCCGCCGGTATAGACCACTTTCAGATGTGATTACCACAGTGGGTGAGAAAAACACATTTGTCCAACAAAAACAGATATTCACCCATCCGTTTTCTATACACGGCTTCAACGCACACAGCGCGACTCACATTTCCGGGTTCATTATTACACACAGAAAAAAGATTCCACAAAAAACGGCCATAATCCAACCTTTTACATCCAGACGACACAAGCCAGTAAACTATTTTGTCCAAAACATGTCCTGAAGTCGGTATAAAATCCACCAATCGGTCGTTTTCAAGGAAATGCACCTCACGATGCGTGTCCAATATTCCCTGTATTTTTCGTCATTTTTTAAATTTAAAAATAGAATATTAGCGGTTATTAGCGACTGAAATGGCTGGAATTGACTGCAGGTTAAAGGGTTAAAAAGAAAAAGAGAGAAAAGAGTTTAAAAGTAAAGAGTAATGACACTGCAGCAATAAAGTAGAGAAGAGAATAAAAGTTGAGATAAGAGGAATAGATGTTGAAGTTAAAGGGGTAAATGCAGAATAGCAGAACTAGTAACGATGGAAATGACCGTGCAAGCTTAACAGGACAGGCCTGGATCTTGTTAACGGTAAGAAATGTGTGAATTAGACGCTTTGTGTGAAAGTTGGCTGAGTAGTCAGATTGGTGTTTAAAAACAAAAGAGGACAGAGTAGATTTACCTTTGGGCCCAGAGGTCAATTGGTAAACTACAATATAGAGAAGAAGAGATGAAATAAAGAGAGAAAAAGAGAAAAAGAGGCCTAGAGAAAAACAGAGTTTGAGAAAAAGGAATAGGATAATAAAGAGGAATGAAAAGCCACAGATTCGGATGAAGCCCTCTGGGAGGCAGTTAGCACTGGCCTAAAACCTGTTACATGTGATCACATGTAGTGGGTCAGTTAAAAAAAACTGAGGGTGTGATTTTAATTCAGTCATAGATAAAGTATTTTAAAGTTATAAATAGACGTATGGCTTCCTAAGGTAGCTTTTTGACTGAGTTATTTATGCTCCATGGTAGCACAAATTTAGGTGATAAGTGAAAAAGAGAAAGATGCGGCTGAAAGCATGCTTTTAGGATGTATGAGTGACTTGACTGTGGGATTGGATGCTGACTGAGTGTTTTGGGTGATGTTCAATAGGCCTATGTGCTTTATTTAGTGAGTTTGAGTTGTTTGATTGTGTGTTGAATGTGTGTGTTTCGTTCTGTGAGTGTGTGTGGCACCCGTGTTTACATTGGGGTCTGGGTCTGGAGTGCACCCTAGAGTCCCTATATTAAGAGAGTAGCGACAACTGGGGATTTGAAGCCATTTTGTTTTCATTCACAGTGCCACGCACTAATGCACCCGTGACTGTGTGTGTACTCGCTTAGCGCGCGCTATGTGTTTTATTTGGATTTTTACATTCTAAGCTTTCTAGTCATTGTTCAAAGTGGTGATTGCTTATCAATAACAATGTTTTGTTTTTTTTTACAATTTAGAGAACACAGGAACTCTACTGGAGCGTATGCCAAATATGGGACGCGTAGCGCAAGGTGCACATTCACGAAAACTAGCTATTTGTGGATTGTTTACTGATTTCAAGACATGTTTTGGACAAAATATTTTACTGGCTTGTTTTGTCTGGATGTCCAAGGTTGGATTATGGCTATTTTTTGTGGAATGTTTTCATCTGTGACTAGTTATGAGCCTTCAAAGGTGATTTGTGCTGTTTACGTTATTTGTTGTTTGTTGGACAAATCTGTTTATATTACTCGCTGTGGTAATCACATCTGAAAGTGGATTATACTGGTGGATTCATGAGAATCTAAGCTTTCCATGGGTGTATAATGTTTCTATCATTGAGTTTGCAGCTTCGGTCAAGTTAGCAAAATACGTTTGCTAAATTGACGGCCCGAATACGGAAGTTTAACGGGTTATGGTACCCAACAGTCACCAGTAACACATCTCCATGCATGAAATGGTCAAAGTCGAAATAACCACAACTGCCTAAAATCAAATCAGACTTTTCTATCTGTCATTCACCCATACATCATAACATGTAAGTACATACATGGGACTAACCTGGCACAAAAACGATGATGAAGTCGGTTTCCATCCCACTCTCCGGACTTTATTTTCCCACAGTTTCCTTCTTTCAGGATCACTGGGAAATCTAAACGTGGAATCCCTTCTCTGACCGATTTGTGCACCCAAAGGCACAACAGCCCGTCATTTTTCAGGGAATTTAGGAAGCGCTGGAAGACCTGGAATTACTCTCGGCGGTGTAAACAATGTTAACAGGAAAACCCGGCGTTCATGAATAGGAAACAAAATGGCGCCCTTAGATCACGTGACCAAAATTTTTTGGACCCGTCATGTCGATACTCTGATAATATACGGACTCTACCTGACAGTACCCACCCCCTTTTATGTGTGCCTCCTGGTGCATGAACAACAAAAACAAAAAAACAAAAATACCCCAGTCGGGTGGGTGGAGGTGGCTAGGCCAGAGGGCCAAAAACAAAGAGTCCGGATCAGTCCGGGGTGGCTCCAATGCGCGCCAAGGCGAACCAGTCCAAAAACTAAAACCCATGTCACAGACGGTCCAAAACAAAACAAAGCCCCCTCAAGGGTTCAGAACTCTGGGGGCCGTCGATGGCCGGTAGCGAACCACTCTGGGGGCTGGCGGCGAAACCACTCTGGGGGCCAGCGGCGAAACCACTCTGGGGGCCGGCGGTGAAGGCGGCAAAACCACTCTGGGGGCCAGCGGCGAAGGCGGCAAAACCACTCTGGTGGCGGTCTACGAAGGCGACGGTGGCGAAACCACTCTGGAGGCCATCGGCAAAGGTGACGGAACCACTCTGGAGGCCGTCAGCGAAGGCGACGGAACCACTCTGGAGGCCGTCGGTGAAGGAACCACTATGGAGGCTGTCAGCGAAGGCAACGGAACCACTTTGGAGGCCGTCGGCGAAGGCAACGGAACCACTCTGGAGGCCGTCGGCGAAGGAACTACTCTGCAGGCCATCGGCAAAGGCGACGAGGACCCTCTGGAGGCTGTCGGTGAAGGAACCACTCTGGAGGCCATCGGCGAAGGCGACGAGGACCCTCTGGCGGCCGGGCAGGAGGCTGGCAACGGCGGACGAGGAGAGGACCCTCTGGCGGCCGGGCTGGAGGCCAGCAACGACAGGGCCCCTCTGTAGACTCTGGATCCAGGGAAACCGCTGGAGGATCGTCAGTGTCGACCCGCTCCGGGGCGTTTGAGGCAGTGGAGAAGACACTCTGAAGACCGTCTAGGGCAGCTGACACACTCTGAAGGCCATCTTTGGCGACTGCGAAGACACTCTGAAGGCCGTCTGGGGCGGCTGCGAAGACACTCTGAAGGCCATCTGGGGCAGCGGCGAAGACACTCTGAAGGCCGTCAGAGGCGGAGGCGGAGACTAATACACTCTGAAGGCCGGCGGCGGTGGAGGCGGAGGCGAACACACTGTGAAGGCCGGCGGCGGCGGAGGCGGAGGCGAGCACACTCTGAAGACCGGCGGTGGCGGAGGCGAACACACTCTGAAGGCCGGCGGCGGAGGAGGCGAACACACTCTGAAGGCTGGCGGTGGAGGAAGTGAACACACTCTGAAGGCCGGCGGAGGCGAAAAAACTCTGAAGGCCGGCGGCGGCGGCGGAGGCGGAGGCAAACACACTCTGAAGGCCGGCGGGGGCGGAGGCGGAGGCGAACACATTCTGAAGGCCGGTGGCAGCGGTGTAGACACTCTGAAGGCCGGCAGCGGCGGCGTAGACACTCTGGAGTGCGGCTGCTGCGTCCTTGACCCGCTCTGGAGCTGCTGCGGCTGCTGCGACCCACTCTGAGACGTCTGAGAATGAGACGCTCGGCGGCGGGACCTCCATGACGCTTGGCGGCGCTCGGCGACGCTTGGTGGTGGGGCCTCCACAACACTCGGCGGCGGAACCTCCGTGATGCTGGGGAGCAGCGACGTCCGGAGCATTGGGGAGCGGCAAGGTGTGGGGTTTCCTAAACCCTCGCTTCCTTCTGGAAGGCTTTCTGGATGACTTTGATGGTGTAGTGCAGTGGTCGGCAACTGGTGGCCCGCGGGCCAAAACTGGCCCGTCAGGAATAATATCTGGCCCACCAGATGATTTTGAAAATTTGATTTGGCATGGAGCCAAGCCAGTCCGTCACCACAACATGAAACTCACGTGGTCGGCTGCTGCCGGGAATTTCCGCATTTGCGCTACTGGTCGGACACAGTTGTACCAGCCAGATTTCACTGAGCAACAGTGTGTGCAAAACATGTGTGTGTATCGGGAGTCATTTTTAATACATCTGTGATCAGAATTGAGACGTGTGTCCCAAGCAGCAGCGATCGGCTGTAGAAGCTCCGCTGCTCGTGGTATTGCCCCCCCCGGAATCGGAGCGCACCCCCCGCAGGTTGGCCCGCTGTTCGATTGTTTACAAACATTTTGGCCCGAAGCCACATCTACTTGCCGACCCCTGGTGTAGTGGCTGAAACTGGGTGTGTTAGTCCATTGTTGCTGGCTGACTGGAAACTAAAAAATCCGGTCCGGACAACAATCAAATGGTGGGTTCTGGCTGAAGCATACTCTGCGTAATTTTGGAAACTTGATAGGCCATTTGTCAAAAACGTGCCTAGTTTACTATCTTTTCATATGTTTCTATTGTTAAGGCAATCATCAAAGTGTAATAAAATGTCCTTTGATTAATCAATAAAAGAATTTGAATGTCTAGATGATTTGTTACACATTATTACTCCTTATATGATTTTTACTCATATACTGTATAGTTTTGTTTGTGTAGGGTCTTTTTTCTCTAAAAACCAGTTCATGTGTGTAAAGTGAACCCCCACCACCAACCCTCTACCTTACACCCTCCACAGCCACCAACCCTCCCACCGCAGACAGACACCCATCAGTCTGATTTGCATTTGTATAGCTCACAGCATTTTCATTGACACTGGAAAGCTCCCCTCCTTGGAGATCAGCCGTCCATCTCAATTCCTGACAATTCTCAGTAGTTTTTGTGCTTCCTAAAAATTGCTGTTTATTGCTGTTAATTTGAAATTCCACGGAAACTTTCAGTGCCGTTAACTGTCGAAAATCCCCCCTTTCATGCCGTGCAGTGTTCGTCTTTGGTTGTCCCGAAATCGCAGCGCTCTGCTAGCTTCTCTCGAACAAAAGCTTCCACGCTCTCCCCTTGGAGCTGTGAGCGTCTGTGGAAACAGGCACGTTCGTGTATCGTATTCCTCCTGGACACAAAATGTTCATCAAACTTTCTCATCACTTTGTCATAGTAGTGCTCGACATCCTCCTGAAACGTGAATGTGCTAAATATAGGTTCTGACTCTTTGCCCATAGCATATAACAGCGTATTAACTTGTACATCACCGTCTTCTTGGTCCAGCTTTGTTGCTATCCGAAAGTGGGAAAAGCGCTGTCTCCAGATCAGCCATGCCGAAGGCTGGGTGAAGTCAAATGGTTCAGGAGCTTGAAACTTAGCCATTTCGTTGCTTCAGTCTTGTCCTCAGGGCGAAAGAGCGACTTCTGACACCATGTCATGAATTCACGGATTCATGGAAGAAGTTTCAACTGTTTTATTAACAGGTTTTTCCAGGAGATAACAGCGGAGTCGGGACTTCATGGCAACAACAGTTTTTTTACGTCAGCCGTAAAACATAACTGTAGACGTAAACAAGCAGTGTCAATCGATATGAAAACCAGTAGCTCCCTCTAGTGGTGCTTACTATGAAATACATTATATACATCACATCACACTTTAAAGCTCATGTTATTCTTTCTATTGTCTTTGTTGGGATGAATTTATCTTTAGAATATGAATGTGGGTGTTTTTGTGCCTTCATGTTTGCTTGCTGCTGACAGGTGATTCTGATCTGTGAACAACTTAGACTTGATGTTGATATTTTACCTTTAGGTGGTGTTTGTAATACAGAGTATTTATTGTTAAAGCTTTAGGACCCCTGTGACAGTTTGTTCTTTATTCATGATTTTCCACCATGCAGGTACAATCACAGTTTGCAGCAACCTTTTAAAATTATGTACAATATTGCAAACCAGTTTTCAGCAGGCCAGTATTAAGAAAAATCCATTACAAGCTTCAGTACTGCTTCTGTGATAAAACAAACACTGAATATTCCCTAAACACACTTACAATCTGTCTAGTTTGTGATCTTTAAAAGCTCAAATGACAGAAATTGTGTTGAACAGAATCTGACCGTAAAGAGGTTCAGCAGTGAGATGAACAGGGTGGATGTCTGCTTCTGGTTCCAGGTTCTTCAGGATTCCCTGTTGCTGTTGTTGGTGTTTTAGGAGGACTGTTGGTCCTTGCAGTCTGCATCGCTGCAGTTCTCACCTGTAGAAGAAAATATATATAATATATATATTATTTAGCTTCTGACACTTCATCTTCATCAGCTGAAAATCCAGACCCTAAGAAGGTGAGTAGATTTTCACACAAGCGCAGCTCACCAAACTGAATAAACACGTGTGTGTGTGTGTGTGTGTGTGTGTGTGTGTGTGTGTGTGTGTGTGTGTGTGTGTGTGTGTGTGTGTGTGTAAACACATATATATGCATATACACACATATATGAATGTTGTGTCAGCAGACATTCAGAAACATGTAGACGTGTAGTCGTCCTGTGATGCTTTACACTGAAAATGTTAGTCTCTTGATTGATTTATCACTGTGTGATTCAGTGGAATTACAGAAGAGTGATCTGGATGTGTGGTATGAAGTGAAAGGTGACAGATTGCAATTTATGAAAAATAACGGCTTCATTATTTCTCCCTGTTTGATCAACTGTCTCAACAGAAGAGTAGCGAGGATGGAGGATGATGATAAAAACCAAAACACGAATCTATCATCAACAAATCTGTTGATGATAGATTCTGTGGTTTTAATGTACAAAACCAGACGGAGTACACAGTCTTTAAAGTTGAAATGAAATTGTTCAAATGTATTTGAATCATCTCTCTGAAAGACATTGCTGATCGTTATGTGTTTTTCCAGTTTATCAGCATCCATGGTTCATTTCAGTCTACAGTTGTGCTCATAAGTATACATACCCACCGAACAATAGACGTCTATTAGACGTCTAGATTTTTTTAGACCTAATTTCAACCGTCTAGATGCCGTCTGTTTTTACACAGAATTTAGACGTTGAAGTTTAATCAATTATTCTATAACTATTTATTTAAAAAAACAACTGTAAGGTGCATAGCTAGTATCTAAATACTGAACTAAAGTAATTATGTTAGCCGTTGAGTGATATTCAGTATAGTATAAATATATCCGAGATTTAGACGTTTAAATCTCTACCGCATTTCAACGTCTAGATATACACCGAATCCAGACAACTGAATTTAATCCATCATTCAAACGTTGTTAATTTAAAAAACAACTGTAAGGTGCATAGCTAATCTCCAAATACTAAACTAATATAATTCTGATAGCCGTTGAGCGATATACAGTCTAGTCTAAATATATCCGAGATTTAGACGTCTAAATCTCTACTGCATTTCAACGTTTAGACATAGACCGAATATAGACAACAGAATTTTATCCATCATTTAATATTTTTTTATTTAAAACAATAAATGCATGTTGCACAAATGATCTCCAAATACTGAACTAAATCATTTATGATAGCCATAAGCGATATCGCTTATAGACCGAATTTCAACAAATTAATTTTATCCAAAGTTATTTATTTAAAACAATAACTGCATGTTGCAGAACTGATCTCTTGATATTGGACTAAAATCCTTTTATTAGACATAATCGCTATAAACTAAAGTCTATATGTAGACGTCTAATATTCCGCTTTTCAACGCCGACACCATTCAGAGGTATGTATTTTAAATCTTCGGAAAATAAAAGAAACAATAATCTAATGGAATATAGCCAGCTCTTTCCATGTGCAGTGCCATCTTGGCTTCTATGTTGTCAAGATGCAGCCACTTTATTGGTGGAGCACGCTCACGTGACGCACCGTGCAACCACTTCCTGGCAAAATATTATTCCGCTCAGAGAAGTAGTCCATGATAAAACTTATCGCCATAGCCGCTTTGCCACGATCAACGACAAAAATAATTGGTCGCTCTGTAAGGCTACGCTTTGTATTCGTATGGAGATCACATGATCATAACATGAAAAATGCTTCACTTTATGGACAGCACAACTTCCGAGCATGCTTCTGACAGAGGAATTATGCGCACATGCAGTCGTTGGTTTGCAAAGTTTGAAGAAGACACGGAGGAAAAAGTTTCGAAGAAGTAAATTTGACCTCATTCAGCGGTTAAGAGGTGGGTGCTGAAGCAGATATTATAGAAAAATGTTTAAGTTAGCAATGTTTGGTCCTTATACAATCATGCTTCAGTTTAGCATTTGCATGCATCGTGTGTCGGTTGATAGCATGAGGGCTAGCTAGTAAGTTGCTAGTTTAGCCAGTGTGGGCCATCGACTAGTGGGGAACTTCGTTTGTTTTCAACCTGGGGTCAGTTTTCATATGTCATTTCATACATGTGAGTGATGGAGAAATGATTTTTCGACATAGCTCCAGTATTTACCCAGCTTCACAGCTCAGCTAGCGAAAAGTATGGGGCAACTTGCCCCCCGCGTCAAAGTCCGCCCTAACGTGCTTTTTTTCCCCCCATACTGACCGGCTCGGATAGTCTAAACGAGTGTCTCACAACACTGAGAAGTGAACGAAAACCTGGAGTTGAGCTCAATTTTGTGTATGTTTGAAGTTAAGCTGCTGTTTTTATGTAGACTGATGCTTCCCAAGGTACAAATTGGCCATGGTATTGATATTAAATAGTGATGTTGCTATGATGACTTATACTTCTCTTTTCTTTGATACACAGCTCATTCCTCTGTAGGTCAGCGGCCCAAAACTCCAAGGATTAAAGGTAAATTAAAGCTATTGTGTCAGGTTTAGCAGGGTTTTTTTGGTGCATGGGTTATGATTTTGGCTATGATTTTGTTTAACAGCCAAATTAAAGCATTACATTTAACTGGTCTTTTGTATTGCATGAAGCAGTAAAAAATGAAGAATCCTTCTGGATAATACTATGCGATTTGAACTAATGTTACCAAATGTCAAGTCTGTATATTTTTGTTGTTCTTGTTTGCAGAGAGTGTTTGCAGTCGGTTTCCAAATGCCACAGAAGAACAAGTCGGAGCAGCTCTCGGTGATCACCTAAAACAGACGCCAGCTCGATGTGGTGGGGGGGCTACAGGAAAGACAGAACTTCCCCCTTCTGAATTTTTTTCTAAAAGCCCCACAAAGTTCTTTAAAAACAAGTGTTTTTTTTTTTTTAAACAAACGTTTTAAATCTATTTTTTTATTTTCCTTTTCGCATTGAGAGGCAGATTTCATAAAAACAGTTAAAAGGTTGTTAAAAGTATTTATATATATATATTTAAATATTTTTTCCACTGTTATAATGTGTAATATTTTGTTCAGTTTATTTTGAATTGTTTTAATTTTTCCAAGTTCAAGGTTTAAATTTATGTTCTATTTGTGTAACATTAAAGAAAAATTATGCCAAGTCCATGATTGTAATGGTTGTATTCTGAATGAATGTACTGTAATTGCAATTCCAGTCTACTGATGACAAATGTAGATTAGTGTTAAATTATGAAAAAGCATGACATTAGATTAAAAATGTCATGAAGGTCCAGAAAGAGACACATTGGCGAAATAGTCGGGACATCCTGAGAGTACATCAAGGTAAGAATTGCAGGTAATTTCTCATTTAGGCTTTTTTTTGTGAGAGAGATTTTTGTCTACAGTACTTTTTTTTTACATTTTTATTGTGAATATTTTTTAGAAATTGCCAAATTCTAATTAATTTATTCGAATTTGGGGAAAATATGCATTAATGATTGTCAGTTTATTACAGTATTGATAGGAAACCACTGACTTTTTTTAGGTGTAACAGACGGCTAATAGACGTCTATTAGACGTGTAGTCTAAAATAGGTATACCAGAGGTCTAAAAATGAAAGTTATTTAGACTAGACCGCTAATAGACGTCTAATAAACGTCTTAGTGTATACCTGGGTTTCTATTTGGTATAAGCATGAACGTCAGATGAACGTCTAAAATTTAGACGTCTAAATTTAGACGTCTGCTGTACGGGATTTCAACATCTGAATGTCTATAAATACACATTGTTTAGACGTCTAATAAACGTCTAAGTGTATACCTGGGTTTATATTCGGTATAAGCTTGAACGTTGGATAAACGTCTAAAATTTAGACGTCTAAAAAACTTTCACTTTTAGACCTCTGATTTACCGATTTTAGACTAGACGTCTAAGGAACATCTAGACGTCGTATAGACGTCTTTTAGACCGAAAAATGCTCGGTGGGTGGAGGTGGGGTGGTAGGTGAAACTGGGGCTTACCTTAGCACTGATAACAACCAGGTCACCAGCCTTGAGATGAACAACATCGCTCACCCAACCACAAACGAACTGGTTGTAAGCCTCAAGGCATTTGTATGCCTTCATCTGATCCATACTGTATGCACTCTGTGTCTAAACAAGGTAGTTCACGATGTCGCAGTAGGTCACTTCGGGCAGGCCGCTGTGGGTGCTTGTCCAGTCCTTCTGTGTAACTTCATAAGGATCGATTCCATCAATTAACTCCAACTTCCTCTGATATCGGTCTTTCGAAGTGCTATCAAGTGTGTCGATATACTTTTTCAGCTGAGTGGCAGCCATAGCCAACAAATACTAGGCTAAATGATAAACTCCAGTCACGGACTCAACAAAGCTCACCACTCAAAATGGCACTAAGCTACTTACCAACCCGGAAGTGTGACGTCAGTGAAAAGGGTCTATTGATAGGTTATATGAACCGCAGCGTTTTAATGATGCTACCGGACGAAGCCGTGCAGTTACGGTAGCGCTCTCTGTATACGTTCTCAAGGGAACCAGTAGCCTATCAGTGATTAGTTTAACACTGATCACTGATAGGCTACTGGTAACACTAGTTTCCTGTAGAGTTCCTGTATTGAAGAGTTGCGACAACTGGAGATTTGACGGCATTTTGTTTCCATTCACTGTGCCATGCCCTAATGCACCCGTGACTGTGTGTGTGTGTTTTATTTGGATTTTTACACTCTAAGCTTTCTAGTCATCGTTCAAAAGTAAAAAAAGGATGATTGCTTATCAATAATAATGATTTTTTTTTTTTTTTTTTTTTACAATTTAGAGGACAGATTTGTGTATGTGTAACCGATGTGTATGTGTGTGTTGTCAGGATCACAGAAGTAGGTAGTCCAGTGGAGTTTTCTTCACGCTTTATTCTGCAGAAGAAAGGAATACATGTGACTGTCTTCTGCTGAATTGTCTTCTTACACTCTGCTTCCACAGCAGGCAAACACCGACTGTCTCAGATACATCCAGAACATACATTTTCAATACAAAATTTTATAACAATGAAAATAAATCAAACAGAAAATGAAGAACAATGCCACCTGGTGGCCAGAATTAACAGTTTATCGTGGTGGGATAACTGAATGAAAATAAAACTTAACTTAAAATTAAACATACCTGCAGAAGAAAGGAATAATGTGACTGTCCTCTGCTGAATTGTCTTCATGCACTCTGCTTCTAAACATATAAACAAAGAACAATGAACACCCGAGCTGTGCTGCCTGATTAGACACAGAGCACGCGTCCTGACTGACTACTCGTGCAAAAATAGCACAACCAAAAACATCTATAAAACCTCAAATAATGGTCAGAAGAACACAACACAGCTAGACATTAAAATAATACACAATGATAAATAATATTCACCGAAGACTACAACATAAAACGCTAAATATATAAAGAAAACAACACGAAATCACAGCAGCTAAGTAAGGAATGTAGGGAAAATGGATAATTATCCTACAACTTACCCACAGCAGGCAAACACCGACTGTGTGGGATATACGGCAGAAGCTACGGAAGCCCCGGAGGCGCTACAGAAGCCCAGGAGGCACAAGCAGAGCAGGGTGCATAAAGGCAATTCATATTTACAAAATCAATGAAATAATGGCAAATAAAAAGAACTCATTGAGATAAAATTCAAATATATTCAAAATAACAGCAATAAACAAGAAATGAAAATAATAATTTTTAAAAATGAACTTTTAACTCCGTTACATATGAACACAGGAGAAACGGAAAGGGGGAAGGGACACTTATGTAGACTTATTTGAGCAATGCGAAATAATTTGCTTCGCCATTCTGGTATATTCTTTTGGTGCCCCCATCTCCTTCATTATTCTTCCTTTTTACCTTCTCTCTCTTGTAGTGATATTGCTTTATTAAACGTTAATTTAAAACGTTAATTAATTGGGGCACCACCTAGCGTTTTAATTGCCAGGAAATTTATTAATTAACATTAATTTTTAAAAAATTAATTAATTTAAATTTTGATTAGTTAATCAGTCTAATATCTGAATGGCAAGAATCCTCGAAAAACATTGACCCCAGTCAACACATATAAATGCAAAAGAGACTGTAATTTTGGTCTAAATGAAAGATATTTATTGACTAATAAATATCAGGGATTAATACAGTGACAAATATGGAGTGAATAAAGGCTGTGTGTGTAGGTTATTTAAATTTGCATTTCTAATCTGAGATTATGGCACTGACTAATCAGACCGCGGAAGAGATATTGAGGAGTTTAATAATTTGGAATATGAACAACGGGTAAGTGATTAAACGGAGTTATTAATATTTAGATCGAGCTATTATTTTTGACATCAACCATTAGTTCAGATCACGCGTCAGCTGTTCTTACTTGTCGTTGAAGAAGAGGGATCGCTCAAAGTTCAGAGGCTGGGACGTGGTTGCTGTGGCACGGAGCTCGTTGGTTCCGAGAGGAGGACCGGCCGTGCTGCTGGCTGCTATGGCAACGCTTCTTCGTCCTGCCTGCTTCAAACTTCGAGTGTCCTAGGGTTCTGGCTTGACCCAGTTCGTCTGGTGCTCAGCTGACGGTGGCGAGGGCTGGAACAGCCTGCGTTCTTCTGGGTTGATGTTGTCAAAAAAAATATCTTAGAAGCTGAAGACTCTATTTCTGCCAGTCAGTGTGGCTGAGGACCAAGCAGGGTGGAACGCTTTATCGGGGAAATATAAAAACGACAGAACAGAATCGAATTGGTTCCTATCAAAAATCAATCGCAGTTAAAACAAAATTGTAGATCTGTTTGTTGGAGATGAGCAAAAATATCTATTCTGAACAAAAAGTCAATGATTAAAGAAGTCGGAGTTATCAGAGGCCCGCTCTGATAGCCACTAGTTAGAATTTCAGAGAAAGAAGAGGCGCGCCCAAAAAAAAAAGGAAGATTCGCTTAACGCAGTTCTTGTAGCGAGTCAGAAGAAGTAAGAGGTAAGGGAGAGAACAAAGAAGTGTGAAGCTTCTTATACTTTTTTGGCTAAAGGAGGCAGAGAACTAGAAGTTTAAGCGTGAGTTTGAGACCCTGGGGACCCTCCTCCCTGTGGGCTCCGATAGAGGAGAGCTGATCTTGATCAAATAGGGGATTAAAAATATTAAAACGTGCAAAAAGCGGTCTGTTTACTCTTGCCATGATTCTTACAATATATTTTAAACAGTCAAATATAAAACTACTACTGAGTATACAAGCTACTCGACAAATATATGAGTTAATACGTCCTACTTATATGCTTGTGTGCTTCATCTACTATTATGTGTACCACAGTGAAACAGGGTACTATGACAAACATATTGTGACCAATAGAACAGTTTTCCAGGTCTTTGTAACCTGAATAAAGTACAGTTTTATGATTAAGTCAGTGAAATCCTTGATAATGTCATGGCATTCTGACGTCAAGAGGGGGCAATGTTGAGCTGTGGAAGAAATTGCAACACGGTCTCACGGGGATTCGTGAAACTGTTACGTAAATTTTTTGTTTCTTTTTCGTGCGCACCAACACGATTTCGTCATGTTTTTCGTGCCGCTCACCACGAAATGTTTTTCGTGTTGCTCACAACGAAACCCGCTGTGGTAATCACAGCTGAAAGTGGTTTATACCAGCGGATTCATGACGATCTAAGCTGTCCATCGGCGTATACTGCTTGTGTGATCGCGTTTGCGGCCGCCGGCCGCCGGACATTCTTGAAATTCCTATGCAAATTGGAAAAAAAAAAAAAAAAAAAAAAAAAAAAAAAAAAAAGGTAAGTGTACCACCGGGTTATGGTTATGGTTAGGGTTATGGTTAGGGACGATGTCATGCAAAATATAGCGTTGGATTCGCCATGGTTTTACATTAAAAATATAATACACACATTCGTTTGAAATACGTTCTGGGTGGCACGAAAAGTCCGCCGTTTAAAATACATTGGTGCGCATTTCGTGGTGAGCGGCACGAAAAACATGACGAAATCGTGTTGGTGCGCACGAAACCGAAACTAAAACTTACGTGACAGTTTCACGAATCCTCGTGAGATCGGGCTGGAAATTGAGTTAGAGAAACAGTAAACCGTAAGTTCACTAACTTCTGATATCAGAGGCCTAGGAACGTCAGAGTTGAACCAACATGTATAACAAGTTATTACTTCAGCTTTGATAATCTCAAAATCACAAAATATATTTCAGAAATATGATTTTAGAAAGAGTCCTTGTGGGCAGCAGACAGAGAGTGAGCGTCTTTCTGCAGCCCTCCTGGGGTGAGACAGCCCGGTCTCACGGGGATTCGTGAAACTGTCACGTCAGTTTTTGTTTCGGTTTCGTGCGCACCAACACGATGTCGTCATGTTTTTCGTGCCGCTCACCACGAGCGAAACCCGCTGTGGTAATCACATCTGAAAGTGGTTTATACCGGCGGATTCATGATGATCTAAGCTGTCCATCGGCGTTTGCGGCCGCAGTAGCGGCCGCAGTAGCGGCCGCAAACGCCGATGGACAGCTTAAATCGTCATGAATCCGCCGGTATAAACCACTTTCAGATGTGATCCGGCTGCTGTTGCGGCCGCAAACGCCGATGGACAGCTTAGATCGTCATGAATCCGCCGAATTTGCATAGGAATTTAAAGAATGTCCGGCGGCCGAAGCGGCGGGCGGCCGCAGTGGCGGCCGCAAACGCCAATGGACAGCTTAGATCGTCATGAATCCGCCGGTATAAACCACTTTCAGATGTGATTACCACAGCGGGTTTCGCTCGTGGTGAGCGGCACGAAAAACATGACGACATCGTGTTGGTGCGCACGAAACCGAAACAAAAACTGACGTGACAGTTTCACGAATCCCCGTGAGACCGTGTTGGGTGAGAAGAGGTCATTAATTATTTACGACCTGCCATGGATGTAGAGAACCAGAGACAGAGCAGAGCCTCAGAGGAGGATTTCAGTTCATCAAAGCATTCAGACCAAAAGGGGAGAAAACAATCCTTTAAATGCAAATTTGGGAAGGTGTGAAATGTTTGTGTCCCCTCCAGCTCCCTGCAAGGGGTCTCAATGTCTTCTGTGAAGGTAGAAATACAAGAAAACATACAAATACAACAATACATGTGAGAGTCTGCAAAAAGGGGTTTACTTGCCAGGTCACAGGTCACCATAAATGAGTTTTATGAGGCTTTTAGGTGGAAGATGGAGATGTCTCTGGCCATAAAAGTCCTCTTTGGAGCTCTTAGTCTGTTTGTTTAAGGCCTCTCTGGCTGAAGACAGCATGTTTTTCCCGGAGGTGATATCTCCTCAGGAATGTGTGGAGCCTCTTTATTATGCAGTCCCCTACACTCTTTAACTATCTCTCTTCATCTCTCTCATCTAGTGTTCATATCATCTCATCTTATATAGGTTCTCTCCATCGTTTCATCTTACATTTTATCTTTTTTTTCATTTCTCTTCATCTTTCCTCATCTCAACTTTTTTTCTTCTCTCTTCTCATCTTCAAGCTATTCCATGTTTCTATCTCTTCATCTTATCTCCCATCTCCCTCTTTTCACCTCTCTCTTCGTCACAGTCACTTGACTTGCACTTTTCTATCTGTCATTCACCCATACATCATAACATGAAAGTACATACATGGGACTGACCTGGCACAAAAACGATGATGAAGTCGGTTTCCACCCCACTCTCCGGACTTTATTTTCCCACAGTTTCCTTCTTTCAGGATCACTGGGAAACCTAAACATGTGGAATCCCTTCTCTGACCGATTTGTGCACCCAAAGGCCCAACAGCCTGTCATTTTTCAGGTATTTAGGAAGTGTTGGAAGACCTGGAATTACTCTCGGTGGTGTAAACGTTAACAGGAAAACCCAGCGTTCATGAATTAGAAACAAAATGGCGCCCATACATCATGTGACCAAATTTTTTGGACCCGTCATGTCACAACTCTTTAATACAGGAACACTACAGGAAACAACTCCATCAGTCCACTAATCTCTGATTTCCTCATTTAATTTAAGATGCTGCTAAAGAAAAGTGTTACCCCAACCAACCATTATGTGCCTGTATACAATATAAACCCGTGTGTACATGTTTCAGCCTGCTGCTATGCTTTTTAAAAGTAAATCTCTGCAAAGGATTCCTTCTGTTCCAACATGAGGCCCAGAGATGACAAGATAAACCTGAAGAGTTGCTTAAAACAGAGCACATACAAAAAGAGCAGTGCAGAATATATACACTACCAGTCAAAGGTTTGGACACACCATCTCATTTAATATTTTTATCTAATTATTTTATACATTGCAGATTAATACTGTAGACATCAAAACAAAACAATACATAAGGAATTAGGTTTGTAAATAAAAACATGTTCATCTTCAGTACTAATCTACAAAGTAGAAAATAATACAAATAAATAAAAAGCATTGAATGAGAAGGTGTGTCCAGAGTTTTGACTGGTAGTGTACAATTTAATGTATACCATAGCAGATGACAAGTTAAGGCTCAAAGTGTTCTGTTAGAGAGGTACTGAAGAATAGGAAAGACACCATATCGAATCACAGCTTATCAAATATCTGATAGCAGGGCATGTTTCCAAGGGTGGGGGTGAGGTTAGTTTAATGAGAAACTCGTTAAGCACGCCATTGCACACAGCAGACGTCCAGTTTTGTTTAGGGACAGTAGCTGGACGTTAATGTGAGCTGCTCACCGTCTGAGGCTCTTCTATGTGTCACTATCGGTCAGTATCAGAAAGGTACCGTTACTTTGGCCTGTCGTGGCATTTAAAATGAAGAATTTCACTGGCTATGTGAAAAGACATTCTACATTGATGCAGCAACATTGATCCAGAAGCAGCAGCATTTCAAGTTACTGCACAGGCAGGGGGCATCTGCATTCTGATTTTGTACTCACAAGAGGACAAAGGTTGTTTAATCTAGACCACATCCACCCATGGGGGGCTGGAGTCTATCCCAGCTGACTTAGGGTGAAGACAGGGGACACCCTGGACAGGTAACAGTCTATCACAGGACTACATACAGAGACAAACAATCACACTCACATTCACACCTGACCAGTAAAACCAGAGGGCGAGTCAGGGATCTTCTAGCTGTGAGGCGACAGTGCTAACTACAAATCCACTGTACAGTTCCCACAACACATACAAAAATGTGTAAATTAACCTCACTTCATCTAATAGTCCTAAACCAGTCTCACTAGTTTGAGACTGTTTAGGACTAATAAATGAAATCACAGTTTTTAAGGCATTCAGTTAGTTAAAACCCACTAATACAACTGCACACTAATCTCTCCGACAAAATGGAAGATGGTTCAGAAGTCTGCTTTATATACAATGTATTTATTCAAACACATTTAAGCGGCAACACAATATGTGTGTAACTAATGAGATTTCTGTCACATCCTATGAATGCCATTTAAAGCCATTAAAACCCCATTCGGACTCAATACATGTCTCAGTGGGAGGTGTTGTAAATTTTTAATATGATCTGCCTGGCTCATTGATTTTAATCTGGTTCAGAGAGTTTCTGTGGCGAAAGCTTCACCTCCTCCACAGGATGGTATTCAGCAAACTCATTGCTCCTCCTGTGATTCAAATCTTGTCAGAAAGTACATCATTTACAAAAAAAAACTCTACTCCTTTCCTCCTTTAATTCTGCATTTTATCAGATCAGAGTGAATTTCAGCTATTGATAAAGTTTTTGCCCATCTGATAGATGTCAACATAAAGGACTATTTAGAAACTGACAAAATGATGGTGAAACATTAAAGCAGCCAGGAAACACACACGGCGAAACTATTCTAAATCGACTTTAAATGGCACCGACCAGGTTACACTATTTGTAAACTGTGTAAAATTCCAAGGTGTGCTCTGACAGGCTAACTCTGTACTTATGCCAACTTTAAAAATCCTAAGGCGAATAGTTAATTTACCACTTTAGGTTTGAGGTTCTAGTTACATTTTAGTGACATTTAGGGCAAAAAATCAATTTCTGTTTCATAGACTCAAAATATATTAGTCTAGGGTCAAATTTTCTCAGGAATCTGAAAATGGAATCATTTATGCAAAATCTTTTATGATTTCCACTCCACAGGGCTTTAATTGACACAAAGTTGAAATGAGAAAAATGTGAACTTCGCCTATACACTACCATATTTTATTGTACATTTTCTGTCATGAACTATGTATTACATCACTTTCTGCTCATATAACACTTTTTCTTCACCAAAATATCAGTCTTGTCTCAGGTCAGATAATGCAAGCTGTTATATTAGGTGCATTTTGTCACTTTTAGCTGCCCTTGCAGCATCAGTATTGTTTTCTGCAAGAATGTCAACATTCACAGTTCTCACTTTGCTGTATCTGTCTTCACCATACCACTTTATCCTCAGGATATCTGGACACAATGTCATTAACACTTTTTGCACGATATCTTCGTTGCCGAAGTGAAAGGTTTCCTACATACTTGTACTGTGCAGTATCAATACAAGGGAGATAAGCTGATAGATACTGAAATAATATGTCAAGGTTGTCAAAAGGATTGCTTGGAAGTAGCCCAATAAGTTGTGCCTTCACTCTAAACAGCTGTCGAGATTAAACGGATCTTGTTGAAATTTTGCTGCAAGAGGGTCCCACATCATGCTCATCTGAACTCTGCTGTTCACTGGTTCCTGACTGCTCTAGTTGCCACCTCACTTTGGCAGCTTTCTGCCTTACTACAGACACTGACTCCCCTTGTCTCTTAGATGCCATTACATCTCTCGTTCTTCTTCGTAAGGTGTTAGGAGTCATTGCTTCATCATGGAGAGGTGGTCACCCTCTAGCATTCGGTATTGCTTGTTCTTCTGAAGATTCCTTGGCAGGTCCTTTTGTCTCAGCTTCTTTGCCTCTATGAACTTGGGTTGCATGAGTGTGATATGCCCTCTTCTCCACATCAGTAAGCTTGGAATACTCCCCAGAAGGCCTGCCTCCACCCCGGAAGGCTTTCGTCTTGGCATCTTGTCTCTATTCAGTTAGTCTGGAATGTAAAAATATTGTCAGTTAGCCTTTATTTCATAACACATGCAACAGTTATGCTTAGTTTACCTACAAATAATATAAAAAGCCTTTCCTTAGTTGTTCTGGCTGGATATATTGACTTTATCATTGAATAAGTACGTGAATATATGCAAAATTGGCAGACGTTTTCTAAAACAAATATGAAAACTTGGTCGTAAAAAAAAAACTTGATCTCAATTTATTAAAGTTATTAGTCTAAAACAATGTAAACTGTTTATAGCCCATATAAACGGGTATAAGTGATTCAATTTTGGTTGCTCTACATTGACAATTGAGTGAATGCAAGTTTTTTTTACGACAGCATGTATTTTTTTTCACAAACTGAAAATTGATGGGGGTAGGGTTAGTAAAAGTTATGATTTTACTTAACTAATGTTAGAATACACTTATGTGTTGGGTACTGCTTTATTCCCAACTAAATTACAAAGAGACTGATGTGTAGTACATGCAGATTTACAATTAAATCAACTCTATAGGGTTGAAGGCCGGAGTCCGGTCTTCTCGGAGTCGGGTTGTTTGGGAACAAACAACTATCAATATCTAACTAACTATCTATGGTTCGTGTTTTTTGACCCTGGAAGACATGGGTTTGTACATAATGTTTGGAGGCTGAGGCTGGAGGCAGAGTAACAAAAAACGTTACTCTGAACCGTAAATCCTGCAGTTACTAACAGCCGTAACAGTGGCGCGTGTGCATGTGAAAATCCTGCAGCTTTTCTGCAGAGTTGACTGTCAACTCTGCATTGCCTTCATTATACTTGTGATGCTAACTTACATACTGTTTGAATTTTACTGCTAGTTATATATGGAGTATGTTTAATGTCAGAGCCGTACATCATGAGTAAACTATGAGTCAGTTTTCAATGTTAGCTTATACTTTGTGTCACATATCCTGTCATACATGTATCCAAATGTGTGTTGTGTTTTCCTTGCTTTCCCACCCCTCCCTCTTCTCCCATCCCTCCCCCTTGCCCTCCTCTGTCCTTCTCAACCCGCCCGGCCAGCAGGCAGATGGGTCCCCCCTATATAGAGCCGGGTTCTGCTCGAGGTTTCTTCCCTGTTAAAAGGGTGTTTTTCCTTGCCACTGTCGCCTTTGGGCTTGCTCTGGGGGTCAGGCATATGGGTTCTGTAAAGCGTCTTGAGACGATTTGACTGTAATTTACGCTATATAAATACAATTGAATTGAATCAAAAGTCAAATTCTTACCTAGAGTCTCAAAATTTCCAACAAAATTGTCACCGGAAATCTTCGGAAGAACTCGCTGGTATGACATCTTTTCTAATTGCAACCACTGAAACTGATACTCATTCAAAAGAACACAACATTGAGCTCTTATTCTAAGGTTAATAGTAAGCAAGTAACCAATAATTTGCAAGCAGCAACAGGATTCATGTGTGTATTCAAATTATTTTGTCACCAAAATATGGTCATTTTCACCTACTTTTCAGCAAACAAAGCAAAAGGTCACTAAAGGGCTAGTGATACACAATTTTCAGTGCTACAGGGAATATCATAACGTCAGAGCAGATTCTTTGTTACTGTTAATGAGGAAAAAACACAGATGCAAGGAAGACTCAGAGTCAAAATATTCAACTAAGAATATTTAGTAAAAGACACATTTGGATAGTACAGAATGGATGCATGCAGATCCTATCTTGCTCAACGCTGACAGCAGATTTGCTAAGGCTAAGACAATGGTTCTTCTGCATGCAGCTGTTGTCACAAGAAAGAATGAATTCTAAAGCGAATACATGAGTTTTTAACTGAGCATATGTCACGGCCGAGTGGGGTATGTGCCTCAGATTAAAGCCTTTAAAATAGAATTAAATTGGGAAGTTTGAATTACAAACAATTAAAACTGACAATGCCACCTAGTAAGGGACTAGGACCCGTTTTAAAGAGGTTCTTAACCCAGAGGTGAGCAGTGCATAACAGAGGATAAAAACTTTTTTTTTTCCCCATTCCAATAAATTTATTCAACTAAAAAAAAAAAAAAAAAAAAACATTTAAGAATAAACGATAAAAATTTAACAGACTAAAAGTTCTTAAAATAAAGTCACTAATAGATGGGTGACCACTGGACTCGTCATGCGGGGCCTCTTCTTTGACGGGGGTTGAGGGGAGCTTCTCCAGTCCTCAGGGGCCACGGCGCTACGCCTCGCGATCACTCAGGCTCTGGAGCCGGGTCGCCGCCCAGTATGCCGCAAACACGCGTTGAGCACCGCCGTGCGTTCCAGACCTGGCCCCACTTCACGGCTCCCGTGCGTCTCTCTCTCGCTCTTCGGTCGTCCTGCTTCTGTGCCGGTGCTGTGCGCCCTTGTTTCAGCCTAATGGTCTTTCATGGTGCTCGTTACAGACCGCCATTCACCGTCGTTTCTGCCCGGTTATCTATCGTGCTGCCCATTGCACGCTGACGTACACCGCTGCTTCTGCCGCCGCTGCACTGCCTGTCTATCTGCGGCTCGCCATTGCGGCTCACCTCCGCCGCCGCGCTGCCCGTTCCTCCTCTCTCTCTCCTTCCTTCCGGTTCTGCTCGGTCTTCGTCTGATTGCGTCTTTTGTTTGCTGTCATTGCCCCCGGTTCAGCCCTGTTAATCAAGCTGATTGGCACCAGGTGCGCTCAACCAATGTCCACAGCCTGTTCTGATACACACCAGCAGGTAGTGGGTGTGGCCTAAACTCATTAAAAACACGGGGAAAGCCTGGAGTCACGTGGGTGCCGCGAACAAGATGGCAGCTGGTTAGATCCTCTCCGACAACCGACTTTATAATTTTAATTACTAAAATTGTGAGTGGCTCCAATTTGAAATCTTTATCTCCAATTTCTACTGATGAAGAGATTACGGTAGTGCTGGTAGAAAAACTGCGTACGGAGTTCAAAATGCCTCTTAAACAACCTGGAAAGATGTCCACACGCAACAGTCCGACGTATGGTGACGAACAAGGCCAAGGCCAGGCTTCTGCAAACGATGCTAATTTGATGACTGAGGTCCTTAAAATGAGTGGTACTTTACAGACGGTCGCTGTTGACGTTACTACAATCAAACAGACGACATCTGAATTGAAAACAACTGTGGCGGATTTGCAAGTGTGGGTGAAGGAGGCTGAGACGCGTATCGCCAACATGGAGGATACAACTGAGAAGCTGCAGACGGATGCTAGCAAGAGAGACGAGCTGGTAGAAGCCATGTGGGAGCGCATTCAGGTCCTCGAAAACCATAGCAAACGTAATAATGTGCGAATCATTGGATTAAAAGAGACTTTTGGAGTTGACGGGACACTCGTGCATTGTGTCAAAAGCATGCTAACGGAAGGGCTCGGCATTGATGCCGCTAATGCAGAGTTTGAGATGGAGCGGGTTCATCGGCTGCTGGCCCCGCTGCCTGACCCGGACAGGCCGCCGAGACCAGTGCTTGTTCGTTTTTTGCGACAGTCAGCGAGGGAGAAGGTCATTAATGCAGCGAAAGGGAAGCGTGGCTTTGACTGGGGTGGATGTCGGCTGTCCGTATTCCCGGACATGACCAGAGAGCTTGCTGAGAAAAGAAAGGCTTTCACTGTGGTGAAGCGAAAGCTGCAGCAGCGTAATGTGAAATACACCCTGGCGTACCCAGCGACGCTAAGGGTGAATTGGAAGGGCAAAAATATGACTTTCAAGTCAGCAGCAGCAGCTGAGAAGTTTTTCAACTTTCACAATGAAGAAGGGAATGAGGAGGAATCTGTCGCAACCGAGTGAGAATTACGTAGGAGCCACACACATGAAGATGCCGTGCGTTTCTGTCGGGGAGAGATGACCCACCTGCCATCCAGGACAGAGAGAGACAGAGGAGAGCGGCTTTACACGGACCCGATAAGGTTTTTGTTCTGTTTTACTTTTTAAGCTGTGAGACAGCTATGACTATTATGGTTTCAGCGTTATACAGGCTGGAAATGTTCTTTTTCCACGCCAAATGTTTTTTGGGTTGGCAGCACATATTCTGGGGGTTTACTGGGGGAATGGTATGTGAATATATATGTTTGAAATGCAAGGTTACAGTTTCTAAACTTGAATTTTTTTCCTGCAATGACTGGGAAACATGTTAAGTTATTTTCCTGGAATATAAATGGAAGTGGAAATCCAGCTAAAAGGCGAAAAATTTGGTCATATTTAAAAACAAACCAAGCAGATATAGTATTTCTCCAAGAGACCCACCTGAATCAGGGGGAGGAGTCAAGATTTAGAACAGGATGGGCAGGTCATATGTTTTATAGTTCTTTTTCAAGTGCCCGCAATGGTGTAATGATTCTTGTTAGGAGAAATGTCCATTTTGTAATGCAAAAAGAATTTAAAGACACAGAAGGGAGAATAATATGCATTCAGGCTATGATTGAAGGTATAACGATGATCCTTTGCAACATTTATGCACCAAACAGGGAAGATCCCCAATTTTTTCATCAGGTAAATAAAATTCTGGGAGAGATGGAAGGGCAAATTGTGTTAGCAGGGGATTTTAATGAGGTTATGGATCCGTGTCTTGACAGAAGTGTTTATAAAGGGCCACTTTCCACTAAGAGCAGATCAGCGGTTCACATGCTAAAAGATGATGCGGGTCTGATTGATGCATGGAGGTTAATAAATCCGTCCAAGAGAGAATATACATTTTTCTCTCACTGTCACAAGTCCTATTCCAGAATTGACCTCTTTTTGGTGTCAAACTCTTTGATCAACTGTGTCATGAGCTGTTCCATAAAATCTATTGCATTAACTGATCATGCAGCCATAGAACTCTGCGTCAGACTAGGTGTGGAGCAAAGACAAGGCTCCAGGTGGAGAATGAATGTCTCACTATTACAGGACAAATCCTTTAAGAAATCGCTTGGGGAAGACCTTAAAAACTTTTTTGATCTGAATATAGGTAGCACAAAGTGCATTGAAAGTGTCTGGGAAGCCTCTAAAGCTTACATAAGGGGAAAAATTATTGCATATGGTGCAAAAAAGAAAAAAGAGGGCTTACAAAAAATAAAAGAACTGGAGACAGAAATTAAACATAAAGAAAAAAAACTATCAGAAAAATATGATGAGTCATTATATCGAGACACCTGTGGGTTAAAATTTCAACTGAATGAAATCTACAATAGAAAAGTGTCCTATTCTCTGTTTCGCCTAAAAACAACTTTTTACGAGGGAGGTGAAAAGACTGGAAAAGTGTTAGCCAGACAAGTTAAAAAACAGGATTTTCTAAATTCTATCCCTGCTATTAAACAGGGAAGTAAACTGGTTACATCTGTTACGGACATAAATAAAGTATTTAAACAGTATTATGAGACTTTATATACCTCTAAAGTGTCTAAAAGTAATTTTGAAAATAACAGTGAAACTTTCTTTTCTAAATTTAACTTGCCAAAAGTGTCTCAGGAACATGTTGAAATGCTCGATTCTCCGATAACCGAAGTGGAAATCAGAAAGGCAATCTCACTGATGAAAGCTGGAAAATCTCCAGGTAATGACGGATTCCCTGCAGAGTATTATAAAATCTATATAGATGTCCTCGCTCCTGTCTTACAAAAAGTATATGAGGAAGCTTTTCAAAGAGAACACATTCCCCCAACTTTTAATGAAGCACTAATATCTCTGATACCAAAAAAGGACAAAGATAATACAGACCCATCAAATTTCAGGCCAATTAGCCTGCTGAACTTGGACTGTAAAATACTCACTAAAGTGCTGGCCCTGCGATTACAAAAAATTTTAAGTACTATTATACATCCTAACCAGACGGGCTTTATGAAAACTCGGTCTTCCTCTGACCATATTCGAATATTATTGCATTTAATGTGGTCGAGTCAATCTAGTGATGCACCAGTAGCAGCCTTCTCCTTAGATGCGGAGAAGGCGTTTGATAAAGTTGAATGGAGTTTCCTTTTCCTGGCTTTATCTCGATTTGGCTTTGGATCGCACTTTATTAAATGGGTCAAAATACTATATAAGGAACCAAAGGCGGCAGTTATTTCCAATGGGATAATTTCACAATTTTTTGGTATATCACGTGGGGCCCGACAAGGGTGCTCACTGAGCCCCCTGTTATTTCTCATTTTTATTGAAACATTAGCAGCGAGTATCCGATCAAATGAAGGAATTAAAGGAGTGTCAATTGGCCAGCATGAAAACAAATTACTTCTATATGCTGATGACATTTTAGCTATTATTACTGATCCACAATCTTCTTTACCACATCTTTTGGGTACTATAGACTTATTTTCAAAAATGTCGGGGTATACTGTAAATTGGGGAAAATCTGAAGCTATGCCTTTATCATTTCATTGTTCTTCCAACATGGTAGAGAAATTTAAATTTAAATGGGTGCCCAAGGGGATGAAATATTTGGGGATCAAACTTAGTCAAGATTTGGAGGAGATACCTCAGCTAAATTTTACTCCAGTTCTGTTAAAAATTAAAACAAATTTGGAGAAATGGGAAAAGCTAAAATTGTCACTGTGGGGTAAGATCAATGTTATAAAAATGGTTATAGCTCCACAATTTCAGTATTTATTAATGATGATACCAATGGAAATTCCGCCTATCTTCTTTAAACAGTATGAAAGTCTGATCAAACAGTTTCTATGGGAAGGAAAAAGAGCAAGAATAAAACTGAGTAAATTGTATGCACCTAGGGAAAAAGGTGGTTTAGGATTGCCTGATGCAAATTTGTATTGTCTGTCTTTTGAAATGGTCAAATTGGTTAAATACTGGGAGAAATCAAAGCAGGGACAAGAATGGATAAATATAGAAACAGAAATCTGTTCACCATTTGATCCCAAAAATATACTGTCTCAGAAATTTGATAATACTAACCCAGTGCTGACTCATTCTTGCCAAGTATGGCTGAAGACACATAAAATGATTAAGATATCACATCAAGTACAAAAGTATTCATCTCTTTGGAATAACACAGCAATATGCATTGGTAAAACACCAGTATTCTGGAGGCAGTGGCATTCCTGTGGCATATATACTATTGAAAATTTATATAATGATGGGCAATTTGTGTCTTACACAGATCTCATTGAAAGATTTAAATTAGAAAGGAAAGACAATTTTTGGAAATATTTGCAAATGAGACATTGCGTGTCTACAAAATTCAAAGAGGGTGGTGATAATGTAATTTCTGAGTATATCCAGATGCCACGGGAACGTCATACAGCTTCACAGTTTTACAGGCTCTTGAATAACACCCGCAATAGTGAATCTGTTAATATCAAACTTTTATGGCAGAGAGATCTAAAGGTAGATTTTTCAAATGAGAGGTGGTCAGATATTTTATCAGATAATGGGAAATACGTGAAGGAAGCAAGAAGTAAATGTATACAGTATAAACTATTGCACAGATATTATCATACCCCGGTCAGACTACACGGTATGAAACTTGCATCAGACAACCTGTGTTGGAAATGTAAAGTTGAGGTGGGAACATTCTTACATTGTATGTGGGAATGCGCTCTAATATCACCTTTTTGGACAAAGGTCATTGAAGTTTTAAGTCACTGGGCTGGTTCACAGATGCCCTTGATCCCAGAGCTGTGCTTACTTGGTGAAAGATGTCAAATGCCTAATGTTTCAAAGAATGTTTTCAGTATTGTTATGACTGGACTGGTGACAGCATCCAGAATAATTCTGAGACATTGGAAAACCACTGTGCGTCCGGAAGTGAAAGACTGGATTAAAACCATGGCAGAGACAGCCTCTTATGAATCTATGCTTTACAAATTAAAAGCCACCATGGAGGACGAAGACACTAAATGGGACTCATTCTGGAGTTTTCTCAAACAAAATCTGATTTATACTGATGTATAAAATAATACTTTTTTGGTTTGTTTGTTTTTGTTTTTAAATAATAGCTGTCTGGATTTGCTTCTGTTTTGGTTGCAGGAAACAATGTAACTTCTTTGTACTTGCATTTGCAATATGTGTGACTCTAAAGGGAAAGGGGTGGGGGTGCGCCAACCAAATTTTGTGTTTTTTTTTTTTTTTGTTTGTTCTGTTTTGTTTTGTTTTGTGTTTTTCCCTGTTTTGTAAATTTTAGAAAAAGTTTTTTGAAAATCAATAAAAACTTAAATCACAAAAAAAAAAACACGGGGAAAAATGGAATATGCAAAGAAAAACAGCACAACAAAACATGCAATTTAAGAAACCAACACAAGAATCAAGCAAATAATTTCACAACAAAATATAAGAAAACCACACACCAAATAATCATGCAAATAAAGATAATCACAATAAATAAAAGGCCATATTCCCACACATATCTTGTCTTCTGATTGGTTCACACTGACTGTCTTCAGTCTTCGTCCAGTCACAGCCGTCTTCCCCCTGCAGAAAGTGCCTCTGAATATGTGAGTATGTGGCAGCTCCCTGTGACCTTTGCACAGATTTTTAAGAGCCCAGCTCTCAGCAGATTCTGTTCCATTTTGTGCTGAATGAAACATTTTACTGATTCAGTTTTATTCAATTTAACTTTGAATAACAATTTAGTAATTTAATCACACCGATATGGCAGATTAGGAAGATTCCATCCCTTTTGTTGATTTACTTTAATCCTTATCAATTAACATAAGATTTTTATGTTTTTTCCCCATTTTATTGTTAATTTAAGTCATTGCTAATCTAGATTCCTCTTAAGTATTTTTCTCACGAACTTAATATTTTAATCTTAATTCTCAATATTGTTTTATGGTTTAATACTTTAACTTTTATTCTTGTTTAAGCATCTAGCTTTTGTTTGAACCTTTCTGCCCTGTCTTTGTCCTCTGTGAGTACGTGACAACTTGCACATCTCTGTAACCGCAAACCCCCCTTTCTTCCAGGTATAGCATTCAGTTTAACGGATGTTCTTCATTTTTCTTTTAAAACTGTCACCTGTCCTCATCAGACTGTCATCCTAGATGTTATTTTTATCTCAGCTTGTCAGTTTGAGGCAAGGGGGAGAATTTTCCCCTCAGCCTTTTCAAAGGTCAGTTGCAACCGCAGGCTTTTAGCTAAATAGAGCATGAAGTATTTACCTTACGCAACATTTTCCTTTAGGTTAGACGTTAAAACTTGCACAACCTGCTTAGATCAGCACTTCTCCTCTCAAGATTCAAGCAAAGCTCAAACATGCATTCATAAGCACTTTAATATATTTGATTGTAGGGTTAATACAAGTTGCAAGCACACTGATATATGATTGATAACATATGATGAAATGATATGATTAAATGAAGATTAATAATGATTATATAAGTAATAACTAAAAGAGTAATTAAAGCACGATAGTTTAATAGATAGGTAGAAATGAATATTCCCCACAATAAGTATTCACCCCCTTTGATGGTTTACCCTTTTATTGCTTTCATAAATCAATCATGGTCAATAAAATTTAGCTTTTTTACCAAAAAAAAATTATTGGAAAAAACTCTTTAATGTCAAAGTGAAAACAGATTTCTATAAAGTAATGTCAATGAAAGAAAATTATATAAATAAAAATAATTGTTTGCATAATTATTCACCCCCTTCAAGTCAGTATTAGTAGATGCACCTTTGGCTGCAATCACAGCAGTGAGTCTGTGTGGATAGGTCTCTATCAGTCTTGCACATCTGCCCACTGCAATTTTGCACCATTCTTCTTTGCAAAACTGCTCAAGCTCTGTCAGGTTGCGCGGGTATGAACAGCCCTTTTCAAGTCCAGCCACAAATTCTCTATAGGATTGAGGTCTGGGCTTTGACTCGGCCACTCCACAACATTTACCTGGTTCTTTTTTAACCATTCCTGTGTAGCTTTTGCAGTATGCTTTGGATCATTGTCTTGCTGGAAAATAAATCTTCTCCCAAGACTTAGTTCTCTTGCAGACTGAAAAAGATTGCCCCCCAGGATTTCAGTGTATTTTGCAGCATTCATTCTGCCCTCTATCTTTACAAGCCTTCCAGGTCCAGTTGCTGAGAAACATCCCCACAGCATGATGCTGCCACCACCATGCTTCACAGTGGGGATGTTGTGTTTTTGGTGATGTGCAGTGTTTGGTTTCTGCCAAACATGACGTCTTGTCTGATAGCCAAAAAGCTCAATTTTGGTCTCATCAGACCAAAGAATATGACTTTTCTTCAACAGTGGCTTTCTCATTGCCACTCTCCCATAAAGCTCTGACCGGTGAAGAACCCGGGCAGCAGTTGCTACTTGCACAGTCTCTCCCATCTCAGCAGCTGAAGCTTGTAACTCCTTCAGAGTAGTTGTAGGGGTCTTGGTGGCTTCTCTCACTAGTCTCCTACTTGCACGGTCACTCAGTTTACGAGGGCGGCCTGATCTAGGCAGATTCACACAAGTGCCATATTCCTTCCATTTCTTGATAATTGATTTCACTGAACTCCGGGGGATGTTCAGTGCCTTGGAATTTTTTTTTGTAACCATCCCCTGAATTGTACTTCTCAATAACCCTTTCCCTGAGTTGCTTAGAGTATTCTTCTGTCTTCATGGTGTAATGGTAGCCAGTAATACCGATCAACCACTCTCTGGACCCTTCAGACACAGGTGTTTTACAACTCAATCACTTGAAACACACCCACACCACTCAGGTGATCTTCATTTCACTAATTGTGAGACTATTGGCAACAATTTGATGGACCTCTATTGAATTAGACCATTAAATTAAAAAGGGGGTGAATAATTAAGCAAACAATTATTTTCATTTATATAATTTTCTTTCATTAACATTACTTTATAGAAATCTGTTTTCACTTTGACATTAAAGAGTTTTTTCCAATAATTTGTTGTTAAAGCTAAATTTTATTGACCATGATTGATTTATGAAAGCAATAAAAGGGTAAAACATCAAAGGGGGTGAATACTTATGATAGGCACTGTATATTCTAAAACTACACTATTTTTTTTCTATAAAAAACACAAGACATTGCATGTAAGGTACCCATTTATTCCACAGTATTTTTTTTCACACTGATGTCACAAAAACAAAACTCAAACTTTCAACCTAAAAAATATAATAGCTGTGGATTTTTTTTTTTTTTTGCTGTAACAGCATCCATCACAACGTCATGTAACACTGTGCCTTCACAGCTTATCGTCACATCTGTATAGAGTGGATTATGTGGTGCAGTATACATTTCCCTTTGCTAAAGTATCTTTTCCACAGAAGGAGCAGGTGGCCCCAATCAGGGATTTTTAAATTCTACATCCAGTGGCTTCTTCCACTATCACAACAGACAGAACATGAAACAGCAACAGGAAGCATCAGCGGTGAAGCTGCTTCCTCCTGCCACTGACGAGTGTCCACAAGCTGCGGGCTGTCTGAGTGACGGTCACCCTGCGAGGCAGGCGGAGGCTCCTCAGAGGCTCCCTGATGCAAGCCAGGACTCCTGTCTCGTCCGGCTGTCCCAGGTACTCATGGGAAATGTAGTTTATTCTCTTCAGCTGCTTGCTGTAGTAGTTTCTGAGGTCACAGAGCTCTTCAGCTGCTGTGTCAGAGATGATGGAGGCCTGGGATGGAGAGCTGGGCACGGTGCTGGTGAGAGTGGAACTGCCTGGGTTTGGAGAGGGATCTCCTGCTGCTACATTAGCATGGAGTTTCCTCCTTCCTTTCTGAGGGGTGTTGGATTTATGTTTAGAAAAAGGTTTAACTGGATGTGATGGTGTTTTCTGAACGTCACTTAGTCCTATGTTACGCACTCTGTTAATTTCAATATCCACCTCAACTACATGTTGGGAAATGATGGGTCTCTTCTTGTCTTCTTCTTTTTGTCCGTCGGCCAGCTGGCTTTTTCCTGTCTCTATCTGTCTGTCTGTCTGGTTGACTGGCTTCAGGTCTTGTTTCCTGGACTGGTTCCTCTGTTCCTTAAATAGTTTCTGTTTGGGCTGTAAAGGACAGCTGTTCTCCATGACAAAGGGGTCAGAGGTCATATGAACCTCTTCTTCATTGGCTTTAACAGCTGATGTGTTCTGTAACCATGAAATCCAAAGTTAGTGAACAGCAGCAGAAAAGTGAAAAAAAAACACAACATCCTGGACAACCCAGAGAATGTGCGCATAATGAGTCCAGTCAGAAAATACAGCAAACCATAATGCTGAATTACCTTTTGGGCTTCTGAAGCAACATGTAGCTAAAGTAGATATAACAGCAGAGTTTGACCACCTTCTCCATTAGTAAGTGAGAATAAACCCACCAGATTGCAATGAAATGTTTATGTTAGTTGAAGCATGCTCCCGAGTGTGGACACTGCCACCACATAGGCTTGGGCGATATTTAAATGTTTCAACTGTCAGAATCAGAAAGAATTCTTTAAGGTAAAATGTTTGCCAAGACACAAAATGCACAGTGTCCTACAAAGTTGACACTTTATATTTGAAACAGCAACTATTGTTTTCAAATATAGCTGTGTGTCTGCATCCAAAGCTCCCTGTAGTTGGAACACTAGTGAACCTAAACAGATAATTCTGAATACAATACTATCTACACAACCTAGTGTCTCAACTTCAAGCGAGTGTTTTTAGCTCCTCACTGTGGGATTATTTTCCACAACATTCTGCCTCTGTGGAAACATAACTGTGCTCAGTAGTAGGGAGGAGTCAGAAATGTTTTCTGTGAGATGTGCGACAGTTAAAATAGCATAAATCATAAAAAAGAAATTGGATTATTTGTTTAACAAAGCTGAAAAAATTCATCACTGATAGTTTCTCAGCTGTGCTGAGGAATGCAGTATTTTGTTTTTGATAGAATCTGGTACAAACAGTATATTCTGTCCATGTAGAATGAGGTGATTTTGATGAAATATCACAATTTTAAGCTTGGATTTGGTCAATTTTCCCAGCTGAGCCACATCATGGTGTCATGGTTCCACAGTAATTTGAATTATGGCAAAATGGGGTATTTCTAAAAGTTAAAGCTGTTCATAAGTCATTTTTACATCTTCACAGAATAATTTAAGAACAGCTTTGCACCCATTAGCAGAGGTGTATGAGAAGCAGTTTAGCTCTTTTTTGTTGAAATACTGTCACCAGAAAGATTTCAGCGATGCAAATCAAGTCTTTCAGTACAACAAGAAGGGATTGTGGTGCCAATAGTGTCTGTTTATCACCCAAGCCTACGGATTAGAATGATCAGACAATAGCATGCTTATTATTTTAAAACTTACAAAGTTTTTTAAATGAACTGAAAATCAGATTTAATCATCCTTATTCTCAGCCAAATGTGAAGCATGAAGTAGAAGTCTGGACAGTGGCATGCTAACAGATGCAGAAGTGAACAGAGGAAAGAATGATGAACTGTACTTTTTCAACTTGTCTTCTGGGTGGGGTGACAGGGGGGCTAGGGGAGGTATGTCTTGACTTTCTTGGACACAGGGGCATCTCCAGCGCTTTCAACTGATCTTTTTCCCTCTTTGGATTTGCCCTGGCCACTCGCAGCTTTTACCTGCAGGTCATTAACAACAGTCTTTACCTGACAGGGTTGACATCTACATGGAGTGGAGGAGGGAACACTTGAGAGGAGGACATAAGACACGCATGTCTGGGACTGGACTGCAAACGAGCATCTGTTTTGTCACCATAACAGCCTATAATTGAGATTCCAGGACACACTCTGTGATTAGATCTCTGCTGTCCTTTTGAGTATTTGATGAAGGGAATGCTGAGCTGGGGCTAAAACTACTAATTGTTTAGATACTGTTTAATTTGCTCTCCTTCACAGACTAGTAAGTACTCCTTTCATTTAGAATGTAAAAGCAGCGAATCATTTCATCTAACTTGCTGGAACTATCTAATCTACAGGTATCTAAACAGCTTCAGTCATTTATCAAGTATGTTCAAAGCTTTCAACCACAATGATTTGGTAGAACTTCTATTCTTAAAAATCAACTCTCACCCTCATAACAAATTAAAATTCAAAATGATCGTTTTTGGATTCCTTTTTGATTAAATACATTAACTGATGAGTTATTTCAGTGCTTGAGCCCATGAAGCATCCGAAGCCAAAAATCGAAGAGTGTTAATAATATATAGTCCTCTACACCGGTCATACAATTGAATCACATGTAGAGGAACTGCACAGATCTATTCATCTACAGTTAATGAAGTTAATGAAGTTAGCAACTGTGTGGCAGTGAAGTGTTGATTATTGTTCTTTTACAGACCGTTAAAAAGGAAGACAGAAAAACGCAGTCATCACTATGTGGACAAATAAGCTTCACTTTTATATTCACTTACCTCTATGGATAGTTTGATAAACATAGAAAACATTTTGAAGTGACATGGAGGAAAGAAACATCAGCCATACATCGGAAGAAGAACTGGTTAGAGAGACTTTAAAAAGAGAGGAGACAGGATTGGAAGAAACAGAAACTTTATACACAAACACAGGAAATACAGAAAAAAAAAAACTTAGTGGAGCTCTAAAGAGAAGAGTCTGACATCTACTGGACTTTAGGTTTGGCCGGACAGACGGACAACCCAGAGAATGTGCGGATAATGAGTCCAGCAGATAAATACAGCAATCCATAATGCTGAGTTACCTTTTGGGCTTCTGAAGTAATATGTAGCTAAAGTAGATACAAATATCTCTCTCTCTATCTCTATATTTCTCTGAAAACTAACTGAACAGAAGTCTCATATTAGGCCAAGTTTCCTGCTTATAGAAATACTTAGCCACTGAATAACTAATGTTTGATTGTCACCTTTGTCTTAAGATATTCGCAACAAAGATTATCTACAGCGGGTATAACATGATGCTGGTTGTTTTGACAGTCTGCTAAGGTTTCCTGAATGTTTCCTAATTAAATGCTCAACGAGTATTTAGCAGAAACACAAAGTGCAACAGGTTATCACACACTAAAGCTAAATAATAAAAGAAGGTCTAAAGCTTATGGAGGCTTTTCTAAAACTTATAATACACCAAATCTCATGCTATTTTTACTGCTGAAAAATATCAGGGCATAATAGGGAATAGCTTAAATGGCCAGAATTATTTTAACAGAGTTTGATTTTGAGTGAGGTTTGAAAAAGAAACTCAATAATAACAGCAGAATGTAATGGGCACAGGCAAATGGCTGTTTTGTGACGTGTCACTGCAGCCAGCATATACTCACCACAGCAGCTCCTGCCCCTCTTGTCCTCATCTTCATGTTAAGTGTGTGAGTCTGGCTCTTCAGTAGAGGCACTTTGCGGCCCAGCTTCATGTAGAAGTAGGTAGTGTATGGAGTGAAGCTGAAATCCTCTCTGGCCGCAACACACAAATGAGCAGACATGGAAGAATTATGTACTTTTGTCAGAAAGATTAAACTGTCCATAAACTGTATACAAGTAGCTAAAAAAATCTTTGCAGAAAGGGCACAGGGAAGTCCTGGAGAAAAGTGCATTGAGTCCTACACGTTTGGAGTCCAACTTCTCATGTTTGGCAGACTAACGCTTTGTTAGAAACTAAACACAATAAGCCCAAACCACCAGCATCCACAGGCTGTGTAATGTGACTGTTGATCAGAAAGACAAACTAAGAGCAATGTGGAAGGAAACCCAAAGAATTTTCTATTTAGTTACTTGGTGACTCTGAAAGTCAACGTTATTGGACTATGGATATGTTTTCAACTCAATATATTCCACATGATCTCTTTCCTAGAGAAAACAATGCATTTCCTTGCAGTTGAGGACATCTAAAAACTCAAACTAGCCAGTCAGAGAAAACTCAAATTCTATATCTTTAGATAATACAAAAATGACCAACAAAAAAAATCACAGTTCAGCTCACATGCATTAAGATATTGCATTTGGTTTACAATTCAATTTTATTTATATAGCGCCAAATTGTGTCAAAACGCTTTACAGAACCCAGGCATATGTCCTAAGTACTTGACTGTACTTAATGTCGAAATATAATAACTTATTTTTTAGTAATTGCATAGTAATGACAAATTAATGACTTTGGAGTTTCATTTGTACATTCTTTTAAGATGACTCAGCTGACAGCTCTCCAACTGAACCTAATGTTCACTGATGACACAGACTGCTTTCCACCTCTGAATCTTAAAGTTACAGATCTGAAATTGCCTGTAAGCTGTCTAGCATTTAAACTGGACACATCAACAGCCTGGTGAAGAAAGCTCGACAGCGTCTCTACCACCTCAGACGCCTGAGGGACTTTAAGCTCCCTCTCAAGGTGCTCAGGAACTTCTACAGAGCATTTTGGCTGGGAGTATCACCACCTGGATGGGCAGCAGCCCCCAGCAGGACTTCTTGGCCCTGATGAGGGGTGCCCCTCGGCTGAGAACCATCAGAATCACCCTCCCCAATCTGCAGAACATTTACAACAAAAGCTGCAGGTTAAAGACCAGGAAGTGAGCCCACCCACCCCTGCCAGAGACTGTTCTCTCTGCTGTCATCAGAGCGGTGTTACCGCTGCCTGAAGGCAAACACAAAAAGGATGTCCACCTGCTGAACCTGAAACAATACACTCCATATCAACCTGCAAATCCTATCTACCGTTTTACACTTCACTTTGTATACATATGTTATTTGCACTAGTTGAGACTTTATATATATATATATATATATATATATATATATATATATAAATTGTGTTCATGACAAATGAAGGTCTTGAATCTTGAACTGCTTAGCTATTTGCTGCTACTAGGCAAGGTCAATGTATTGAACTATTTGATTAATTAGAATTTCTGTTTTACATGTGCTTCAACTGCTTCCGCTCAAGCAACACTATTGCTTTTTGCGAGAACTAAAAATGTTTAGTGAGCCAAAACATTATGATCACTGCTGTGGCTGATATATCCTCTGACTGGCATGTCTTATTGGAAAAAAGAAACTCAACATCAAAAAAGAAGACTAATAGAGACTAAGAACATAAGGTCACCTGAGGTATCCCTGCAGTAGCAGGCGGACAACCACGGCTTCAGCCTGGCGCCGAGGAAGTGTAGTGGTTTGGATCATCTTCCTGCGCTTGGCAGGGCCTTTCCCCATCCATGCGTCCACCAGCTTCAGTGGGGTCAGCTTCTCATCCATGGATGTTGCCAGCTCCACAATTTGCACCACTTCCCTGGCATGCTGTGTAATGTCCATGGTGGTGTAATCTAGAAGGGTCAAATGATCACAAATTTGAATTTACGGAATGTGACCTTCATGGTTTACACGTGCACAAGGATTTTTGTTAAAATCACATACACATCCACACCTTTTGAATGGCGGCAGGTATCACACATCTGGCGGCATCCTTCATCATCCCACACCTCATCAAAGTGAACCGCCATGAGGGAGCGCCGACACCTTCACACAGCAAACATGACAGTCTAGACACATTGGCATTGTGCTGTGTAAGCCATAGTCTTTGTCACTGTGCTTTACCTGTCAACATTCTGGCAGTAGTCAACCATCTGCAGCAGCTTCTGTTGACCAACATTTTCCATTACCACCATGGTGCTGATCCTGAAGATATCAGCAAAGCCAAAGTAGACAATGCAGTCTGCTGGATGGTCGTCTCTACCTGGAGACACAATACAACAAAGGAATATTTCTTTTTGCAATAAATACTAGAGCAAACTCATGACCTGACAGAAAAGTGAATGTGTCTACCTGCACGTCCACTCTCTTGGTAGTAGTTCTCAATGGACTTGCTCATGGTGTGATGGATAACAAATCTGACATTAGGCTTGTCGATGCCCATGCCAAATGCCACTGTGGCTACCACCACCTAAACGACAACAATTACATACTGTAAAATATTCAAATATTACATCGAATGAGCCATCCGTCTATCTCTGTTATCTTCTATCATGGGCTAACTTCACTGTCATCACACCAAAAACTCACATGCACCTGCCAGTAGTTCCTCATCGGGCTGCACTTTAGCCTGTGTGTTTGAGTATTGTGCAATCTTGCAAATCTTATGCCAGTCCAGCTGCCTTGGAAGATAAATCACATGTGCAGCCCATCTTTATTTTAAACTGGGCTTCTAGCTTCATTTTGCAGCTACTTCACACCATCGACAGGGAAATTACTGATTTGTTAAACTGAAAAAAAAAACAACTCACCTGGTTGATTGACAGAAATAAATGTGCTCTTTCAATTAGTCAAAGATAAATGCTAAATATTTAGTTATTCTGGATTTTTGTGTTTTCCTCTTTTTATATTGTTGTAATATAAATATTTTCAAGTTTTGGTTTGCTAGTCAGAGAAAACAAGGCTTTTGTAGATGTCACCTCAGTCACCCTAGTAATTAGCAGTAATGTTTATTTTTAATTTTTATAGTTAATCAAATCTCCATTCCATAAGTACCAGTGTTTACTGTTCAAATCAGTACCTGGATTTTGTTGGAGGTCCATCTGCAGTGAACCTGAGACTTGTCATCAGGGTCCATGTTAGCATGGTAGGGATACGCCAGGATATCTCTCTTCTGGAGTTCAGCTGCCACTGATTCTGCATCCTTCTGAGAGAACACGTATACGATCCCTGTGGCATACACACATCAGAACATATGACTGCTTTGTGTAAATATGTACATGGAAATGATTTATTCAGGCAGTTCTCAAAAAACACTTTCAAGATTTGAGCCTTAATGTGATGCATTGGGTTGCAATACGTGTATTTTATTCTGTGATACAGCAGTTTCTTATGTCAAAGTACCTGACTGGTCCTTGTACCTGCTCTTGATCAGAGAGGCAATGTCACTTATTGATGCATCATTGTCAGAATCTTTAATACGAACCTGAGGAAATAAATGTTACAGGTATGAGTGACAGAGAGCAGTGATTGATTGTTTTACTTGTCAAGTAATTTGCAACATTATCTTTACTACTGTTCTTCAAAAGAAACCTTTGGTTTGTAGGGATGTTGTAGTTTGAATCATAAGATCGGAGAGCAGGTAGTGTTTTTTTCCAGTTTGACCTCATAATGTATGCTTGCTATGAATAAAGACAGATCCAGTGAAGAATAACCCTGTTTCTACAAACACTAAGCAGTTGGAGCAGTGCAGTGTTGCACAATATCCACATTACAATAACCTCAAGCACATGACTGTGATTAGTGATTACTATGTTGACTTGAGTGAGTTTGGTCAGTGTTGGCCTCTAAGTTGCAGTAGCAGCAGACAATGTGCAAATTAAGACAATACAAACAGAAAAAGCACTCAGAGAGCACACTACTCTGCCAAGGCTGCTCAGTCATTGTATGATTTCAGGCGGATGAAATCTTTAAAAAAATTGTAGTTCTCAGCGGTGGATTTGCAGTAGGATCACAATCATGTGATCATCAGCAGGCAGCTGATGTAGTGTTCACTTGTTGTCATAGTTACAGTGACACCGTGCTGCTATCTCACAATGATACAGAAATCTTTAACAAATCCATGGATCCAGACTATAAGCTGCATCACTGCCAAAATCTAATCACTTGGTTCTTGTGTCATTTCTGACCTTCCCTGAACATGTCATTCAAATCCATTAGTCCATTTTTTTGAGCAACACAACCGACCGACCGACCGACCCTTGGCAGAGTAATAAATATCAATATGGTCCTTGGTCACACAAGCTGACACAGAGCAGTGCAGGGGATTTAGATGCTCCAGCAGGTGTGTGCTAAGCATGTGTTTGACAGAGACATTTGATGTGCAGTGAAGGAGGTGGCTAAAAGGTGTGTGTGACTGTAGTAGTCATGGTTACCTCATAGTACAGATTAGTTCGATTAAAGGAGGCAGTTACAGTGATTGGCTTTGGCACACACAGGATCTTCTCACAGTCCTTGAGGACACTGCTGGTTGCCGTGGCTGTGAGGCCGAGCAGAGGGACTTTAGGGAATTGCCTCTTCAGGATGCCCAGCAGCTTATAATCTACACCAGATACACATACACTCAGTACATTGGTCTGACAGTTTGTTTTTAATCTGAAAGAATGTGATTGAAGGTCAGGTTATGAAGCCACACTTGATAGTGTGGCTTCATAAAAAAGAAAATTTTATCTCAGAGAGGACCTGCTCCTTGGTATAATTCCCAGCTGTGGACTTTAAAGCAGGCATCCCGAAAGCTGGAAAGGAGGCATGTGGTATTCCACTCGTTTAGAGAAAGTTTATGTAGCTTGGAAAAATAGTCTAGTAATTTATAAAATACCTCTTGGTCATGCCAGGACAACACATCTTAAATAGAGGAGAACAAGAACAACCCCAGGTTTCTCTTTAGCACTGTAGCCAGGCTGACAAAGACTCAGAGCTCGGCTGAACCTTGTATTCCTTTAGCGCTGAGCAGTAATGACTTCATGAGCTTCTTTACAGTTAAAATTGTTATGATTAGAGAAAAAATTAATCTGGCACTTCCTACAAATGTCACAGATGCTTTAGAATTGGCTGTACGACCTGATGAATATTTAGAATCTTTCACATCTCTCTGAACTAAATTCAACAGTTTCTACATCAAAACCATCAACATGTCTTTTAGATCCTATCCCAACTAGACTGTTCAAGGAGGCTTTACCGTTAATTAATTCTTCAATGTTAGATCTGATTAATCTGTCACTAGTAACAGGCTATGTACCACAGGCTTTTAAGGTTGCTGTAATCAAACCTTTACTTAAAAAGCCCACTCTAGATCCAAATGTTTTAGCTAATTATAGACCAATATCCAACCTACCATTTCTCTCTAAAATTCTGGAAAGAACAGTTGCAAATCAATTACATGAACATTTACAAAGGAATAGCTTGTTTGAAGAGTTTCAGTCAGGCTTCAGGATGCATCATAGCACAAAAACAGCTCCGGTAATAGTTGCTAATGACCTTTTCATAGCATCAGATAATGGCCTGGGGCCTCATTTATAAAGCTTGCGTACGCACAAAACAGGGCTAGAAAGTGGCGTAAATCACAACCTTTGCGTAGAAAGTGGCGTACGCTGTGTACGTTGTGATTTCTAAAAACAAACTTGGCGTGAGAATGTGCGTACCGGTGCGCCAACTTTGATGCTTGCTTACGCACATTTTGGAGACAGAGGGAACGGCAGTGCCGGAGGGTGAAGTGGCGAATTGAAGCCGGATTGATCTCAAACCTTTATTGTCATCACATATTAGACTTGTAGAGCCGGATAATCATAAACCCTCATTGCTGTAGATGTTCATACAGTGCGCCATTCGGCCTACGACTGTATTTGCAGAACTATGTTCATATATCAAACTTCCATCTTCAAATGATATAATAGAGCGGTGAGTGGCACTGATTGATTACTAATTTGGAAAAGGCATGTGACAATCAGTCCAATCGCTGATCAAGTGGATAAATAGCGGGTGACAGCCGTGTGTAATGTGGCACAATGGATGCGCTGGCATTGCTGGAAGATCACGTTAAGAGTGGAGAGGGATTTTAGGGATAACGGGGATTTCCTGGACGATGACTAGTGATGGCTTATCGAGGCTTTGTTGAAGCTTCAACACTTTATCCAATACATGCTTCATTACTCGAGGCTTCACTGACACTCAGTGCTCGAGTAGGACATCTAGTGGTCAATAAAATGAAGTGCAATTGATTCGTGTTTCTGATTGGTTCATGGATTGTTTTGGATTTGATTCGTCATGCACGTTCCTGTTTCACTACATTAGATGATTGTATCTGTTCTAGTGGCTATAATAATAATAATAATAATAATATTACCAGAAACAATAATGACAGTAACTACTGAAGAGCCTGTTTCTTATTTGCCATGTCTGTCTGTAACCCTATATACTCTTCACTGATATTCTGTGTTATGAAACATTTAAACGGTGCTGCTACATTCATGAGATGTGCTCTATAAGTACAGACTGATGCAATTTTCACATGAGGCTGGTGCAAATACAGATTATATTATGGATTTTGGCAAAGTATGTCTTGGGTTAATTGGTAAAGAGGGTGTGCTTGTGTAACTGGATATGATTTTTTTAACAATGTATTAACAGTTTTTGTATGCAAGTACATATATGCATTGCAGTATACCTTACAAGACTTACTCAGTTATGCAAATATTTTTAACCATAATGTGGTACTTGCATATTAGACAGATCCTCATAAAATAAGGAAATGAAGAGAAAACGATGGGAAAAAAAGAAAAAATGAAATAAACATGTTCTCATACATGCAAATGCATAAATACAGAACTTTATACAGAACAGCAGGTAATCCTGTCATTCCTCTCATTCTGGCACTTCCACGAGGTTTACATCACAACTGTTCATTCCACCTCATCACTTTCATCTGTTAAATTCATGGATTTCACAAAAGCAATAAAGGGTCCCTATGCTTTCTCAAACAAATCCTGTCTCCCTTTTCGTACGTGTCACTCTTTCCAGAGGAAAGGTTATTAACATCTGCCTCACCCAGTCTACTCATCTTGGTATGCAAGTTTTTTCCAAAAAAATGCAAGTAATTTTTTAGAATGCAGGAGGCTTGAATCTATTATTATACGCTCACTGTTGGTGTACTTATGTCACCTTGGATAAAGTCCCAAAATAAAGTGAGCAGGATTCATTGTAATATTTTTAGAAATAATATTTTCTATTGTTTGTTAAATCTTCCCCCAGAATTTTTTTTAACCTTTGGGCAATCCCACATACAATGGTATAAAGTTCCATTTGCCTCATTACATTTAACACATAAATCTGGGATGTTGCTGTTAAATTTATTTAATTTAAATGGTGTAATATATGTTCTCAACAACCATTTGTATTATAGCAATTTAAATAAGGTATTGATTGATTGAGTGTGGGCTTTGGTGCAAATCAGTTCCCAGTCCTCTGATGTTATGTCCATCTTTAGATCTTCTTTCCACTCTTTTCGTTTTTTTAACAGTCGTAGTTACCTTGATATCAGGCAGCAAATGGAAATTATGCCATAAACAGGACATTTTCCTGATTGTCTCCTGCTACAGATCTATCTATCTATCTATCTATCTATCTATCTATCTATCTAACTAGCTAGCTAGCTAGATATATAGAATATATCATTTTTGTTTGGAAAATGCTGATTTCACATCATTAAAAGATATTTAAACAACAACCATCTTGTGTGACTTGTAGCCTAAAAAAGATATATAAAAACACATTTTTTTTTAAAAAACATTGAAAAATTTTCGGCGCGCGCTTTTCGCGCGTATCATGGACCTCACCTATTCCAAAATCCTGGCTACGGCCCTGCTCCCACCCCTCTACCCCTCTACCTTTTCTGTCCCTCTCAATCCGCCTGGCCAGCAGGCAGCTGGGTCCCCCCCACACATAGAGCCCGGTTCTATTCTAGGTTTTATTCCCGGTTTAAAGAGCGTTTTCCTTGCCACTGTCACCTTCGGGCTTGCTCTGAGGCATATGGGTTCTGTAAAGCGTCTTGAGACAATCTGACTGTTATTGGCGCTATATAAATACAATTGAATTGAACTCACCTGACCGGAAGTCATGACCCCACTGGCTGCAGCAGTGCACCTCATCCACAGCGATACGACTGAGCAGGTTTGCATTGTAGGCCTTCTCCAGACGAGACATCAACAGCTTGCTCTTGGCAATCTTCTCTGGGGTTACGTACAGCAGCTTGAAAGGGCCCTTTGGATCAGTCATTCCAGCCATGACTGTCTTAGCATGATTCTATATCCACATGAACAAATAAAAATTATTAAAAGAATCAGTTAAAAGCTTTTTTTGCCCCACACAATATAAAATCTTTTCCTAAAATACTCTGACAAAAAACAATCAACATTAAGTTTAGGGATTTTTTTTTGGCCTTTGAATTGTACTTGTGCTTCGTTTGAGATTTTACAACACTCTTGTTCAGATGACTATATAACAGTGGTGGACTAAAAAATGCAAGGGCAACTCAACTACAGATTTTGGCTCACTACTGTCTATTATTACCAATAAGAGAAAGAATCAGTACATAACTCTGGTGTGCACAATAGTCTGTATTGAACAGTGAAAATGACAATCCCTTATAATAGAAGCTCAGATCATAAGACGTAATTAGACAGTCCGAAAGAGTATGTCCTTATGTAAAAACGGTTTAAATCATAATTCAAAGCCATTCTACCTCTGATACAACACATACACTATGTATAGTTCAAGAGTCCATTTGACCAAAGTAAAATAAGCCATGGTTGGTGCTGGATGTAAAGCCTAATATCAGCACAGTGCTGACCAAGTTGAAGTTACCTGTACTGTGCAATCAGCAACAATCAGAAACAAAATGTAAACACTGAAAAGAAATGAATGATGGTGGGTTCACACAGTCTACACTTTAGTATAACTTTGTTTTGAAGAAAATGAAATACTGCTGACATGTTCTCTGCTATGTGAAATGACCTCAACAGATTCTCAACCTCTCGTTTAAGTTCTTAGAACAGTTATTTCAGAAGAAGCCTCTTGGATGAGAGGTAAAATGTCTTTAAAAACCTTAAAGTGATGTTTAGTTTATTTTTACCGAAGCTCTTAGGAACAGATTAAAAGGTAACCCTAAGTGAAATAAGAAGCAGAATGTGGCTATCACATTTACCTTGCTACTGGATGCGTTCAGCATGACTGCTGACACTTCAATAGATTTCAGATACATGATCTGATCCTCCATCAGGGACACCAGGGGAGTGACAACCAGTGTAAACCCTGAGAGATTGTGATTACAGTAGAACAGATGAGTCAAATGTGCATGTGCCCAAAAAAATAAGCAGATTTAATGCAAACTGTGAAAGTAGTCTGGAAGCATTAGACAGGGGTTTGTTCCACCAGGATGCATTTTTGTCTAATTGTACCCTTGGAGCAGACTGCAGGCAGCTGGTAGCAGAGACTTTTTCCTCTTCCAGTAGGCATCACAAGGAACAGATCCTTGCCTTTCAGAGTCAGGTTGATAGATCTCAGCTGCAACGGTCTGAACTCGGAGAGATGGAACGAGTTCTTTAGGTGCTGCTCAACTTCTCTGGACCATGGAAAATCTAACAAATATAAAGTAACACAGGTCAACATTACTCAAATTACATTATAAGGCTATTTTTTGTAAATATTGCCTTGCAGCAAACATGAAAACTACCATTTTTTCAGATGGTAATACCGTGCTACTCTTTATTTCAAGAACAAGTTATTTAGCGAAGTCTGTCCAGTACCTGTACCATCATAGCGCTGCATCTCTTGCTTGCTCATTACTAGATCAGCTCCAGGCAACTTTGAGGAAGGCACAGATGAAGAGGATGATGGCTTTGCAGCATTGCAGGCCTCCTCCACCTGCTGCAGCAGTGCATTTTTCCGAGAGGTTAGCTCAGTCTGCTTCTGCAAGAGCTCTGCAATCTGCAGCTCCACCAACTCCAGTTCAGCCTCAACAGAGTCCAGCTCTGCCTGGACATCTGACCAAGAACACCAGGAATATTGTCAGCAGCTTAAAATTAGTTATCTGCTGTGTCATAGGGAGTAAGAAGCAACACAGACACCCTCTAGTAATTACTGTACTAACAAATCAAACTTCTTGAAACCTTATTACAGGCCTCCAGACTAACCTTTCTACTGGCAGAGCTGGTGATAGCAACGTTTTTGGTTGGTTGCACCAGCAAATAATTTGGTCGCCCCAGCCCCAGCCACCTATTCTGGTTCAGATATTAATCCACCATGCATGATGATAAACAGCTGTTGTTGCATAATCTTGTTATGTTGAATTGACTTTCGCTGATATAAGAGTTCATATTTGTAAAAGGTTTTAATGTGAAAATGTATACATTCTGTCACCTGTCCTCTTATGATGTCAGTCATAAACTGGGCGCAGGCTAAATACTGAACATCTGCTTATCAGTAAATACAACATTTTAACAATGTTCTCTAAAAGCCTCACATGGTGGCTAAAGTTGATGTTGCAGCTGGCTGTAGCATATTAGCTCTGACTGTTAACTATTTAAAACAGTGAAATGAGCATTCTACATAGATTTACCCAAGTTGAAACCAAGTGATTTTTATCGACTGTGTTGTTTTCTATGAGCAAATTGCATTTTAAATGTCAATACCACAGTCGATCATGTCTATGTAGTCAAAACTGTAAACACTGTTAAAATCTGAACCATTATGACTAGATGTGGAGGCTACTTTTTCCTTCTTAACAGACTGATTAAAGATCTCCCATTCTGTACCTAAACACTAACCTTGCCAGCAAGTTGATTTCTCGCGATATTTGTGAGTTCACAAATCTCTCAAGAAACCATCTTGCTCCGCTCCCGCATTCACTGTTCGTACAGAGCCAAGTTGGCACGGGCCAATCACGCAGCAGTATTCGTGTTTGGGGCGGGATATCCGGGTGTGAAGACGACACCAAGCGCCAGTAGATCAAAACAAACATGGCAACGGAGGACAACGATCGTGTAGATGCTGCTATTAAGTCAGTTTTAGCCGAATCTCGTATCGCTTCTTTGAAGGAAGAACAACGAGAGGTGCTTTGCGCATTTCTGGATGGTAAAGATGTTTGTGCTTTTTTACCTACGGGTTTTGGTAAGAGTTTAATCTACCAATTGACTCCGCTCGTTGTGAAGATCCCGCGATTGGCTAAAAACAAACCTGTCAGAGGCGGGACATACTGTTGCATTGTCCAATCCATGCCTCTTTCCTCCGAACGGATTTACATGGAGCGGTCCCAGATTGATATTGTGGAGTACTATCAAGTACTCCACAATTATTAATCTGGCTATTGCCAGGTTACCTAAACACTTCAATCAGCAGGAAATTCACACAAAATTCACAGAAATTTCCCTTTCAATTCCAGGAAAAATGCCATTAAATCACTCCAAAATTACCACAAAATTGGAAAATTCCCTTAGAATTCCTGGAAACTTTCCACAAAATTCCAGGAAAATTCCAAGAAAATTGTCATACATATTACAATGAAATTCACATGTAAAAAAAAAAAATCGAGAAAATTTCCAGAAAATTGCAGGGAAAATTTTCACAGAAATCCTAGAAAACTTCATGAAAATTTTGAGAGTTTTCCACAAAATCCCAGGAAAATGTCTATAAAATTGTAAGAATTTTTCAGGGAAATAACCATAAAATTCCCAGAACCTTCACATAAAATTTCATGAAAAGTCCAAGAATATTCTGGGAAAATCCTCTGGAATTTCTTTTATTATTTACTATACAAAATTGGAAAAACTGTGCTGTGTAGTCTGCCTCCTCTTTCCTCAGTTTTGGCTGAGAAATGCACAACAGTGAAATAGCTTGTTTTACATGAAAAGACAGGCCGAGCCATGTCTACCACCAAGACATTAGTGTTATACTTTCTACCACTATTGCTAACGCAGCAACTGCCTGTGTTGGTTAAAGCAACAACAAAACAGCTTAATGATCGTCATTCACTCACTCGAATGCAACTACTTCAAATTTTAACTCGCACACATTCAAAATGGTTGCACATGCGCATAACCCAAATCCAGTCGTGGTCCTGAAAGCATACTGCCTACATAATTGGGACCCCGCAGTGTTTGTAGAGTTTATGGAACAGGCACTATCAATTTATTTACTTATGTAAGAGCGTTTGTATGTACAGTTGTGAAAATAGCTTATACACACTACCGGTCAACAGTTTGGGGTCACCCAGAAAATTCCATGTTTTCAATGAAAACCCACACTTTTATTCATGTGCTAACATAGCTGCACAAGGGTTTTCTAATCATCAATGAGCCTTTCAACATCATTAGCTAACACAATGTAGCATTAGAACACAGGAGTGATGGTTGCTGGAAATGTACCCCTATGGAGATATTCCATTAGAAATCAGCGGTTTCCAGCTACAATAGTCATTTACCACATTAACTATGTCTACACTGGATTTATCATTCATTTAATGCTACCTTCATAGAAAAAAAATGATTTCCTTTCAAAAATAAGAACATTTCTAAGTGACCCCAAACTTTTAAACAGCAGAGTATATTTGTAAAGACCACGTATATTACAGCAGCCTTGAGTTTCCAGTAACTACAGTGGAAAAATGGGAGGACCTGAGCACAGACCTAAGGAAGCAAATCATTGACAAAAACTCAGAAAAGTCACTTTCAAAGCAGCTTTCCCTTAATCAACTGCATAAACAATAATTTCTCAGTATAAAGCACATGGCTCAGTTGTGTTTATGTACAAGGGTACTTCAAGATCTCAACTTCACCTGGAAACAAGTATCATAATTCCCATTTTTGGCCATACCTGTATTCAATAAAATCTTATATCACTGTTCACAAAACTAAAATGTTCAAAGCAGTCAAAGAAAAAAGGAGAGGAAAGCTTGGAGCTGACTGCTGTTGTTCCAGGACAATGCATCCATCCACACAACACAGGTGGCATAAACAGGCAAACGTGATTTTAAACCGTTGCCCCATGAACCTTACCCACCTGACCTGGCACCGTCCACCTTCTGTGTACCAAACTGAAATCTAACTTGTGTGATCGGCATTTTTTAGAATGATGATGAAGTGGAGGAGTTGAGGAGAGTCTGGACTCTCAAAATGAAGCTTTCTTCCATGAAGGGATAGCAAAGCTTGAACATGGGCGGATCCAGTGCATCGAAGCTAAAAGAGACTACGTTGAAAAATAAAGCAAAAACAATGATTCTCCTGCAATGCTTTCTGGTGTGGCTTGGCTGAGAACTTTTTGAAATATCTTCGGTCCCTCATACATATGTATGCACATATTTATTTATATTTCAGCATGGACACTGATGTGCACCACTCAAATTCAGATTTCATGCAGTAGTGAACATGAACTCTTTTTCCAAGCTGCTGTTTACACACATTTAAATGCAGAATAATTTATATCAATATTGTGCTCCGTCATAGAATAAGCTACTCTAATCCAATTCACCTTCCATTCACTTCTCATTAAGTGAGTCTGACCAAATTTACTTTGAGTGATGAGACGATGTTATATTAAATTATCTCAGCAGTCATTATGTATTCAACAAGAGCTTATCAGAAATTATGAGGTCAACTCCCGGACTAAATTGTAATATCATGTATTGTAAGCAAAACAGACATTATTTCAGTGAGTTCTCTCAGTGGACTTGTGTTGTCAGTGTGAACAGAGAAGACTGTCAGATCTCACACCTGCACAGGTACTAGTCATCTGAGTATCACACTCCCACATCTTATGATCTCAGTATTTATCTTTGCACCTGACATCCCTCTGGAGCTGTGGCTGTGACATCTGCCATCAGTCACAATGATGTCAACATCCTCTCAAATACAAAACAACTGCAGGCTTAGCAGTCTGTCACTATGGCACATTTAGTCTGTAATGAGGTTTAGTGCATTTCTTGTGCAAACAGAACTGAGTTCAGTGACTTCTCTGCCTCATGGCTGGAGAAACACTCACCTGTAGATCCACCATCCATATCCTCAGACTGGTTCGATCAGAATAAACTTCAAACTGGCACAGCTGTTCACAGCACTTCCTATATGACAGACAGACAGTTTGGAAGTGTTTTTAATTATATAAAACAAAGAAACAATTATTTTGGCAGCTACCATATTTTTTGAACAATATCGCCAAGACAAGTAGCTGGTTCCACTGTATATCCCCAACCTTAGCTAACTAACCAGACTGTTGAGTGTCGCAGCTGTCCATCACAGTGGCAGTTACTCACAGATCCTTGTACGCACTGACAAGCCTTATCACGTGTATACATATTAATACAGATTAGTAGAGTGTTCACACATTTGAAATTGCAACTGAAGATATTTGCACACTCCGGTTTGCATTGGCAAATCTTAGTACGGACACAGAGGTTGTGAGACGAACACGCAGCTCTCCATACACATTTACAAATGTTTGCTTCAATGACACCATTAAAAGTTACTAGCTAGCTTTTAGCTTTTTAATGGTTATTCATACCAAACCGGGAAACTGAAACGTGACGATTAAGAAGTCTAACTGTCATGTCCCTCCATGCTTTCCTCTCCAGCGAATATAGCTAATATATATGGGTCAAAACTTTGAAAAAGCACAGAATATAACAAACCATTCAACAGCTCCGTCCTTTTCCCTTCCTTGTTGCTAAACCTTCTTCTCTGTTGCTATTGAACACACCGCGACGGGAAAACACGCAGAGCTAAGGAAGATGATATTTTATCCCTGGGTTTAGTCTGGCAGGCTGTCATTCCTCTTCATTCTGGAGTATTTGCATATCAGCCATGGATCATTTTAATGTAACTATGAAGTCGGTGTTAAACAGATACCACTGAAAGCGCGGTTTAAAGCAGCAATATGTCATTGATGTCTACATCAGAGTTGCCTGATAGATTAAATCCAGGATAAAGAAACACTACAAGCGATGCATTCAAGAAGCCGCCCTCAGACTTGAAATATTTCTCTTTTGCACAAAATTTGTGAGCCACATTTCCTCCAATAAATATGTAACAAACTAATAGAGTAAATATGTGTAAAATGTGCTCTGTTGTAGATGGTAAGATTATTAATTATATCAGTAAAGAAGGAACGTTGCAGCTTTGAATGCAACACAGCAGTGTTCCGGAAGACGACATTATGAGAAGGTGTGTTTCCGGAAGACGTGGCTGTTGCTGCAGTGGCAGCTGTCATCCAAATTATTTAAAATACCACTTTTAGAATTCCTCCTCTGCTTTTCTTGTATCGCCACACATTTATCTGGCGCCAGGATGATTTCGTTAACGGACTCCCAAAGTAAGACCTCTGTCATTTATGTGTTTGTGTAGTTTGCTGCTGTTTCTGCTCAACCGGCTTCATCTGCTGCAGCTGGCTAACTAGCAGTTAGCATTCAGTGCTAATAGAAGTAGCTTTCTTTTTAATGGGCTTTTCCTACAGTGGCCCAAATATCTAAATCTTACTACTAACTCACTCCCAGCCATACCATGACTTCAAGCAACTTAGGCTTCTGATTCAGAGTAAACATCGGAAGTCCCAACATCTTTCTTTTACACACATTTACGTTTGTTGTCTTCATTGTTCTGATATGTATCATAGAGGTAGTGTAAATTGAAAATCCTGAATTCATTCAGTCCTAAGTTTGAGTATGTGGACAACTGCAATATGATAAGCAGAACAAACTCGCCATTAACGTTTTACTAGTGGTCTGGACCTGAACCACCTAAAAATGTAAACATTCTAGTAGGACAGTCTCCCTCCACTGCACCTTTCTCTGTCAAGAACTTCGGTTTAACTTGACCACACATAACAAGCACTTTAGGTCCCTACAGTATGAGTGTTTGAGAACTAAACATGAAAGGCAATGGAGGCTGGCACGAAGGAGTGGCTAATCACTTTTATTTTATCATGTAAGTTAAGATCTGTTAATCATGTAAACTGTCTGTGTGTGTCCTGCAGAGATCGGAATGGGATTAACAGGCTTTGGTGTGTTTTTCCTCTTCTTTGGAATGATTCTGTTCTTTGACAAAGCACTTCTGGCTATTGGAAATGTGAGTATTACTGCTTGAACTAATGCTATCTATAATGTTGGTAAATCCACAAATCATGTAATATATCAATATCATATCCAGCTTTGTGGTATCATAAATGCGTGGGTTAAGGTCACCATCCTAAGCCCAGCCATAACAGAATTGTCTAACTTGTTGGTAATGTCCTCACATTTCACTCAAGTATGAAAGAGTTAGACTTTCTTCCTCAGCAGCTCATTTTCTGTACTGCAAACACTGTGTCATTCCCAGAGGTAAACAGTGAGAGCACTGTTAGAAAAGGTCAAGCTAAAAACTGGACCCACCTCTCTTCATGCTGTTCCAGATCACTTAGAAACACCTCATTCCATGGAAACATGGAACCTCTTCCAACTCCACGCCCCTCCTAAGTCTCAAAGGCTAAAGTATGTCTTCACCATGATGCCATCTGGGTTTTCCTTCTGAGATGTGAAAAGGCTTCTTTATTTAAAAATAGATTGGAGCAGTATATTTAGAAATAAAATGGAATGTCACTACTGACTTTTGTTGCATCAGTGCTAGTTTTGTAGGCCTGTTTTAGTACTGTAATCTGTGTAACTTGTTTGTATTTAATTATAAAATCAAGTACCCTACTTTTTAATTATGTGTGGGTTCATGAGTTTAGGTAATTTGCTGACTGTCTGTGGACAGTTTTAAATTTGTAAAACTGTCTGATTACACCATTGTTTTCAGATTGTTCTGATTGGTGACATATCTATTATTTCTTTATCTCTATCATTTTATTTATCAATAATATTAGGTTAAATTTCTGTCCCTTTCCCCATCATTGATACCAGCATAAGTTAGTGCTTTCCTGCAGTGGAGTCTGTTCACATGATACTGTAAAAGATTTCTTTTCCTTCATCCTCTTGCAGTATTGAGCCCCTCTCTGATATTGAACTCTTTTCCACTGTAGATCCTGTTTGTTGCTGGACTCGCCTTTGTCATTGGGCTGGAAAGGACATTCCGCTTCTTTTTCCAGAAACACAAGATGAAGGCCACCAGTTTCTTCCTGGGAGGAGTGTTTGTGGTGCTGATTGGCTGGCCCATCATTGGAGTTGTGCTGGAGATCTATGGTTTTTTCCTCTTGTTCAGGTAAGAGGAAAAGTTATTTCACCTGTTAGATCGGAAGTGGCAAATATTATCTGTGTTTTTGTTTCATGATGAGATAAAGAAAGTTGCAAGATGTTCAGCTCTTAATATCAAAAAAGCATGTTTTAAGTTATCCATCAATCAACAGGTTGATGGAGAGATATAATTGTGAGTTATCTGCCCTGAAATGAACTTGTATATCACTGTTACTGAGTGTGTGTTTAAGAGAAGTTATATACAGGAGAAAAGAATAGGATGAAAATGAGGAGAGATAGAATCTGAGCCAGAGACAAGGCTTCTCAAAGGTTGCAGTCATGACCAGGGCAGCATGACTCCTCCCAAGCTCTCCCAAATGCAGTTCAGGTGTTTAGTCCCAGACATCTGTTGTCAGTTATTTAATAACGCCGTGAGATCTTCATTATCAACTTGTAAATATAGTGTGAACTTTTGTCTTGTGTGTATTCAGGTGGTCCTCTATCTAATTATGTGATTTGATCTAGACAATTTCATGATTTTCTTTCTCTCTGTCCAGGTGAGCTTGTGGAGTGGTTGTTTAGCCTCCCCTTTAGGGTCTGTGCCCTGCTTGGGCTGCACATACAACATTGCTTGGCTTGTGTCTTGGTGTTCAAGCTTCAGGGTGACCCAGTTTTTGGTCTCCTCCAGACAAAAACTGGGCCTAAAGTAGCCTAGCCGTGCTAGACACATGTTCTGAAGGCACAAGGGTCTAGGACCGCTTGACAGGGAGGGAGGCGGGCTAAAAGGTTGTCTTTCAAATCACTCTGCAGCAATTGGGTAGGTATACAACCAATCAGTGCAACGAATAGGCTGACGTAGTTCCTAGAGCGCCGGCGGATTGTGGCTAAGTCCCATTAGCTTCCCAACCAGCGGAGCCAACTGGTATATTAAGGATTTGCCATATCCCGTCGGCATAAGTCCAAATACGTCTTTCTTCTCAATGAAATACTTCAGTGCCGTCCTTTGTTTATCTTTCAAATTGAATTTTAGCTTCAAATCTTTAAGGGCTGTGGCCAAAGCCGAGTCGAAAGATAACTGTTTATTGTGCGCCGGTTGTTTCTGTCAGAATCATCGCGCCTCTGTCGTCACTTCGTTACGCCCGCCTTCTGACTCTACACTTCATGGTGATTGGTCCGGCCAGTTTTAGGAGAATCCAGCCTCGAGCCTTATGGAGGGTAACTAGACCCTCCCTGGCAGAGAATTAAATTCGTTGCCGTGGGTTGTCTAGCGCGGCTAGGCTAGACCTAAAGGCCATTCAGGGTAAACCTTTGTGATTCTAGTGAGGTTTCTCCATCTTATCGCTGCATTAGTGACTTCTGCTGGTTGCTCAGTGCACCTGCGCTGTGCAAAGTAAAACTAGGAGTAAAGTGGGAACCTCCTCCATATTATATCCACCCTACTGAAGTTCATTGTTTTCTACATCAAAGATGCATGGCATAGAGAGCCACTTCTGTCGACATCACGTGTCATGAACATAGCCCCCAGTTGTGTTTAGTGTCCACAGGTCTATGGTACAGTTATAATCTGTACTGTACTTTGAAGGCATCTTCATTATTTGTCATTTAAAGATTCAATGGAATATCTGAGGGGTTATTTGGATCTTCAGGCACTCCAAAAGACCCTGCATGCCAACCACAGACAGCTGTCCAGCCATTGTCTTTCACTGTTTGGCTTTTCTAAACACACATCATAGTTGTTTACGTTCTAATTTTCAATTAGAGGTCCCTGGCTCTTCCCTCTTTCTGATTTCACACAAGTCATGAAAGACGACAAAGAAACTGTGATGACATGAGTCAGGAATTTCTGACTCTAAAATCCCTGATCTGTCACAGTGACCATTTTATCAGACAGTTATGTCTTGTAGTCTGAATCCTTGCCTTTTTCTCTTCTCCTCTTTCTGATTCTCTTCACTGTCATCATATACAGAGGTTTCTTCCCAGTGGTTGTAGGCTTTATCAGAAGAATACCAGTCCTTGGCTCTATTCTAAACCTGCCCTTGATCAGCGCAGTGAGTATTACCCAGCGCTGCAGCAGCCCTGAAGCTCTTCTATGCTTATATGCAGCATGGCTCTTATTCTTGTTCATTAATCACCCTGTTCAAACTCCTCAACCACAACAGATTAACCAAACTGCCACAATCAAATGACAACTTACTCCTTGCACTTCACAGCTGGATTAATAAAATACACTTTCAGTTTGTCTGGAGTGGCAGTCCACTTGCTGCTCATGTTATTCAGCTACATACATAAAATCTCAGAACACATGGTAAGAATGTTTCCAACACAAAAATAAAGTTAAATAGGGACTATCGCTGTTAAATACACATATTTAGTTTGCGGCTAATAAACATGCTTCTACCATGCTGTTGTGCGGGAAGCTTTGTTTTGAGGTGAATGTCTCTCTGTTTATTTTTTATTAAAGCCTTCGTAAGGCTCTGAGGACAATCAGCAGTCGTGGTCAGTCACTGCCGATTTTCCCTTGCATGCTATCATATCTAACATGCCTCATCATAGAATGGAAGCATATTAGTTTTGAGAACTTGTAATCCCTTTTTTTAAATCTTAATTTACTTTTCTGACCTTAAAGGCACACACCACTAGGAATTTTGGTAAGTTGTAAAATTGATCATTCTTGAGACTTAACAGACTTAACAAAATACTCAATTTGCTAAATTGTGCAAAATGAATTGAAGTATGAAGTCCAAGTTACTGCCTCCGTAAAATCTCACTTTCAACACCTTGACAAGCTAACTAGTGCTGTGCTAGTTTACTCATAAGATATTTGTGATCACCTGTCACCGTCAATGAGACAAACCTTTTGGATAGCTTGTTAAAGACTTATTAGGACCAGTAATGCTTTTTTTCACAATTGATGGCAAATGATGGCTCTTTTACGAAGCTGTTCATACTCCAACAGAACTTCTCTGAATTACAGGACATGATGTGACATGACTCTGTCACGTCTCCTCACAAAATGGATTCTGACTTCAGTTTGACCAAATATAAATAAATAAATATAGTAATATGACACCTCTTCTATTGGAATGAACATTATCTGAACCTGACTGTGCTTCACACTCCAGCAGAGGATATTTTCATAAAGTTGACCCTTTCTAATGACATCACCCCCTTGTTCACTACTTCCTATGTAACACAAACTCAGTAGTGAGCATTATATTGTAATTTGAGCCACTTAATAATCCACTCTTTGCGTCGTCACCACACAAGCTGTTAAGCCATGCAAGGGAGCCATATAGTGATTAATTTTCCACACCCAGAATTGTAACATTACAATAAATGGCTAACCAGACAGGAAGTATGGTGCACTTTTGATTTTGAACACAGGAGAGAATAACTGAACTGAACTCACTACCTTCTTAACTGACTCAGAAGAACTATAATTAAATCAAAACAAAAATCTGTAGAAAAACACCAATACAGCCACAGCCAGTGTTGAGATGATATGGTAAGGTGCTTGTGATTTTAGTGATTTAGTGTCGGTAATGTGAAATCACACACACAGTTCAACTCACTAAGAAAACTGATATTTACTTTGTCAGTGCATTGAAATTTAAGCAGTGCCACTTCAAAATTGTGTCTGGGGAAATGTTTTTATGTATCATTTGCAGCTAGACAAGCAATCTGATTAAAATAGCTCATTTTTGTGAAAGAACTAGAGTCCTGCCTTATTGCAAATCTTTGTTAAATGGTAGGTCACTACTTTGAGGTTGTTGTTTTCTAAAGTAGAAGTGATTTGGAAAACAGTAGCATACAGATAATTGAATTAGAGGAGAATATGGCGGGAATTGTGCAACTGAAATAACAGGCTTATACCTGTAGTCTGAATCTGGTGAGTTAGTCCAGCTACAGATTTAGTATTATTGAATGAAGCACCATGTAAAAATGACCAGAAATGTCACAAAGTAATCCTGTCTGTCCTGTTCACCTGTGGTGTGTCCCTTCAAGTCATGCATGCTGTCCTTTAGAAATGATGCAGGATAATGGCCAAACAGTGCAGTCTAGCCATCGATTTAATCACACTAACACTTTGCATCTCACTGAAAGCTCCTAAGTCTGTGTCAAATTATGCTTTACACATGAGAGCTGAAAAACAGCCAGATGGTTCTTAACATGATTTCTGTCTTTTCTTTCAGTATGTGGACAAAGTGGGCGAGAGCAACACCATGGTATAACAGTGACTTTTTATACCCAAAGAAGGCTGTAGGAGTACAGCAGGTTTTATAAAACAACGCAATCTCCCTGGGCGCTGATTTAAAGCCACGAAACATTCAGATTTCCCCCTCCAGCAGGCAAAGACTGTTTTCTGTCTGTCTGTATTTTCACTGGTCAGTGCTACCACTCAGAGGTTCACAAGAGTGTCACAGCACCTGTCTGTTATTAAAGGATGGAGTTACTAAAAATATTTCAAATGCTATTGATCCCTTCACTGTTGAGAGCATCTTGCATGAAAATGGAGGTCGGAAGACTCCTTTGAGGCCTCATTGACTCTCTACATGACTGTCACATCCTCTAGAACTCGTATACAAAACTGCCCACCCTCCACATGGATGAGACGTGGGCCAACAGCTTGTCATGTCACGTTTCTGTGCCTGTGCTTTAACTTTATTTAGACAAAAGCTTTAAAGTCCAGCATTTTGTCTCTTTGCCATTGTTCTGTGACTTTTGTTTTTCCGTATTGCAGCTTTTTGAATACCAAGTACGAAATTGTAATAATTCTTTTGTCACATGTAATTTCTTTTTACGGTCGGCTGGGAGTTCAATGTACTTTAGTATAAATTATTTTTTTCAACGACCACTGCTTGACTTCATGTATGGTGAAGTGCTGTAGGATCATGCTAGTGTTTGTTGTGTTTTCCCCCTAAGCTACTAAATGTGGATATTATAAGTAGTATAATCAGTCTGGTCACACTAGAATGTGGTAGCACCTAATATGGTTAAATGCTAGACATTTGGTAAGGCTAACTAGCAGACTGTGCTAGCTGTAAGTTAACTGCTGGCCAGCTGGGGGCATGCTTTCCAGGTCAGCTGACTTTCTAATGGTCAGTAGCAAGCTAAGCAGCTCAGTCATTAACTTGAAAACAGTGTAAGAATGTGCACTGTCTGATTTCATATCCGTCTACACTGTTGCTTTTTTAAAGCAGTGCTATTCTAGCAGAACACTTACATAAAAGTCATGGGTGCAATTCCAGAAGTTCTGCTACTAATTACTATATTATATAAATATGTTGCTGATTGATGGTTTAGTTGCATAGTCCACAGAGTATGCAAACCTGGGCTCCACCGCCATCCACCCCAACCATTTCCCATCGACTCCAGTGGAGTTCATAAATGTGGAGCTTAATTCATAAAGAAGAACTATAATACAAAAATATTGGGAAAACATGATTTGACGATGCAACACATAAAAGACTACAACAACCTGAAGAGCATGAATATGCTTGCAAATGTTCACTGAAGTTGTATTCTATATGTAAGACTGAGACAGATAGCTTGGCTAAGTTTTACCCTGTGAGCAGAGCCACTCAGGAGTTCAGTTGCAGATATTTGTTTTCTTTCAGACTCCAGCTGTTTTAAAGCTTGTGAGAGCAGAGAATTTAAAAGTGCTACATGTAGCTACTATGTTGCAAGAATGTTTTTTTTGACTTTTTTTTCCAAGTTACCTTATTAGCCTCTGATAAATTGAAGTCTTTAGGGGGCAGTGATCCTAATCTGTTTTCTAAATTTGTATTTCTCTAAAAATACCCTTTAAGAAAACAAAATGTTTACTGAAATGGATTATGTGATATGAACAGCTTAGTTTTCTGCAGTCTGCAAGTGAAATGTGATGTCTTTCTGGAAATGGGTGGTAATAAAGCCAAAGTTCTAAGGCCCAACATTGTTATGAACTAATCCTACTATGGGCCAAAACATGAAAAACACTGGTATGTTCATTTGCAGCAGAAACATCTCAATTGAAGAAATCAAATAAATTTTTGCAGTGGTCAAACCTACAACTTCATCTCTACCCTGTAAACACTATCAAGCTGACAAAGTGAAACAGCTGCAGCTTCACATGTCTCTGGACCTACAGATCTCTATATTTAGGTGAGCATTAGTTTCATCAACTGTACCACTGGGAGATATGTTCTCCTGACATCCTTTTTTCATTTCTTCATTTGTCCAGAGTCTTCTAACTCTACACAGGTTTTAAATGTACAAATTCTCCTGTTTGTTAATGGTGAAACTACCTGCCACCACCCAAGAGCTGAATAAATAGGTTTTTCTGCTGTGGGTCTTTTTGCTGAAAGCATCCAGAAAACTGAAATTACTTGTGAAACGACAATGTTTTGCTGTATGGCACTTTTGTAAATATACTATAGAAGTTAGTTTTGCATTGGCCATTCATGTTTCTTGTGGTCTGTCATTTATGTCTTTATTGCTCTTTACTTAGTAAACTAGAAAAGCACTCAGAGAGTGCAGACCTCCGCCAAGGATAGAGAGGAAAACAGGAAACCCATGCAGTAAAGGATCATGAGCTGGAATCAAACCCGCATCTGTGAAACAGTTCTGTTTATGAATCACCTTCTTAACCAGTTGAGCTATCTGAACACCTTGTTCCAATTTGTTGGACGACATACTAATCTATGATGTTTTTGTCATATTTTGGACCACATACTAAAAATTCAAAGTGATCCAGAATCCAGGATCCTTTCCGGATTGCCACCAAAATAAAATCAGCTCTTCCTCTTACCATAGTCTACATCCCCTGAAAATTTCATCTGAATCTGCCCAGGCATTTTTGAGTTATCTTGCTGACAGACAGACAGACAGACGTCACATAACCTCCTTGGCGGAGGTAATAAAGTGTAGCATCCACATACCTGTACCCAGCAAACACACCTTGGTCCAGGCCCACTTTTGGACATTATATGTATGCCAGCGATAGGGTTAGTCTTTTCAAGGTTTTTCTGTTGTCAGAGACATGATCCTGAGTCTATCTACTCTTGAATGAGCTGTCTACACATCAGCTATAAGTCTGTAGTCTTGCTTATATCACCTAATAATAGACAAAGCACCGTTTCAGTGAATGTGGTCCAGCTACAAGTGGTGTTGCTGTGTGACAGGTGAGTCATAATGTGCAACATTTTAAATAATGTTTTAAAAGTAGGTTTAAATGCATAAACATATTTTCGAAAAGTGAGTTCTGCAACCTGCATTCAACTGTTGCACAGGAAGTGCATCTCTTTCTTCAAATTCAGTTCACTTCAACTTCTCGGGGCTTGGTATCACCTCTGGACTTTCAGGGGTTCAGTTTTCTAATAAATGTGTCCATAGTTTTAGATAAGAGAGCTGCACCTTTCAAAGTGGGATGTATACCGTCTCTCCTAATCAGACCTTCTCCATACCAGCAGCATCAGCAGAAGAATGAATATACAAGAGAGCTATGTGCATTTCCACCCAACATAACACAACATTAATATCACTTCTTCCTTATAATTATGCATTAGCCTCGATGTGGAGACAGAATTTACTTTTCTACAATTCAGACAGGCGAGCTGTCGTACAGTCACAGCCACAGTTTCAACTCAGTCTCATCGATATAATGCCAGTTCCATTCACAACATCTTCTTTTTGTAACCCATGATATAGTAATATAGTATAGACATAGTAAGCTGAAGGGCTGCACAGTGACGTAGTGGTTAGTTTTGCCTTGCAGCAAGAAGATCTCTGGTTCAAATCCCGGCCTGGGCCTGGGATCTTTCTGCATGAAGTTTGCATGTTCTCCCTGTACATGTGTGGGTTTTCTCCGGGTACTCCGGCTTCCTCCCACAGTCCAAAAATATGCTGAGGTTAATTGGTTACTCTAAATTGCCCGTAGGTGTGAATGTGAGTGTGATTGTTTGTCTGTATATGTAGCCCTGTGACAGACTGGCAACCTGTTCAGGGTGTCCCCTGGCTTCGCCCGAGTCAGCTGGGATAGACTCCAGCACCCCCTGCGACCCTAATGAGGATAAAGCGGTGTATAGAGAATGGATGGATGGATAGTAAGCTGAAGATCTTACGACTTCTGAACAGAGAACACAACAATCCAAAGCTCCCTTTGGATTCCCTATGAGCAAGCAGTGGGTGGGGAGGAACCAAAAAGCCCCTTTTATTGGGAAGGAAAAAATACCTCAGACAGAAGCAGGCCCAGTAAAGGCGGACATCTGCCTCGACTGCTTCATCAGCTTCAGTTGATACACTGGTTACACAGCTGAATATTGATTGAATGTAAAAGTCAGATATATTCACTAATGTCAAAATATTTTTTCTGTCATATCAATGATTTGTTAGTTTCACACTGGGATATCTGCAGCAGTAGAATTCTGTGTATTGATGCTTTAAAAAATATGATTGTACCTTACTGATCATTTAAGTGGCAACCAAAACATGGTAACAGGTAGCTTAGTATTAATGAAGCAACATTTATTCTCTGCTGTAACTGGCTGTTCTCAGATGAACATGACTGACAGAATTCTGAATAAATCATAAATACACTGGTGTTTTCCTATTTAGAACTTTTCCCTCATATATTCTGCAGCACCATTTATCCTGGGCTGTTGTAAACTGTGGACACCCAAAATAACCAAAATCTGAACTGTGCTTGTATATGTCTGTGCACATCAGATAATTAGTAACCTTCACTATGAAATCAGAACCCAAAGTATGTCAGAATGCAATTTCATAAACGTCACAATGATTTTGTTTTCAACTAGTCTACATATTAGAACAGCAAAACAGAATTTCTAGGGCTTTTGGTTTTAGTCTCCCATACCCAGGGCAGCTTTGGCTGGTGTGGCGTAATAATTTTGGGTACAATGTGCTAAGAGTAAAAGATGATATAATTAAGGCAAATGCTATTAAACTGAAGAATAGAGTCAAGACGTCTATGAAATACACAAAAAAGAAGGTTCTAGTAATCACTGATGTTTTGATGGCATGGTGTGTGTCTGAGGAGGACACACACACACTCATGGCTGGAAGATCATTAAGTAAAACATGCATTTTTGTTGTAAAGACAGATCGCATGCTTTGTAGAAAAATTAAACGTGAAACATAACAAAACATAATGATGTGTTCTTCCTCTTTTCCTTTCAGCTTTTCCCTTCAGGGTTCACCACAGTGAATTAATTGCCTCCATCTAACTAACCCTGTCTTCTGCAAATGATATGATGTGTACTTAAGATCTCTAAATAAAAGGGGTAAAATGTGCAGTGGGGCTAAGGCAGAGTCTGAACATGTCTGGGCATGTTCTCTGTGAAACATGACCTATAAGCGGAATCAGCATTATAAGTACCCATGCGCGGTGCTGGGTCAATAAGTTCCGGGTCAGAGTTCAAAGCTACCCACCGTGTCAACAAAGCCCTATAAAGCATTGCTGTCAGCCCTATTCGCACGGGATTAGTATTACCTGGAGACCTCTGGTGATTTGTAATAATTGCCGAGGACGTCGGTGATCTTAATCCCATGCGAATGCGCCATATCGGTAATTATTAAAGTAATAATTCCCCCGGAAATTACCTAATATATTTCGCCGAACACCGACGTCCTGGGATAATACTAGTCCTGTGCGAATCTGCATCTCAGTGATTGGGGGGTGTTTTTGTTGTTGTTGGTTTTAATTGTTTTAATTGGGTTTAATTTTTCTACATCTTTTTCAGTTGAAGTATGGAGGCTGCGGTGGAAATTACTGACAGCATTTTAGGAGCAAATGCAGGAGTAGGCCGATAGATAACAGGCCTATGGAGCATACACTTAAACGACGAAATTAAATCAACAAGAAGAGGGAAATTTGGAAGGATATTGAGATAGATGACATGCGTAGCAGCATGCGTTAAGCATATCTTTCAACAGGTTGAATCCAAACACCCTGACAGCCCGTTATCCCGACAGCGCTGCCCGCTGTTCTCAAGACACGTTGCTGCTTTGACATGTTTACTGTTGCCATGACGACTACATACTATGTTAAAAGTGATCATTTTAACCCGAACCACAAGCTTTCCATGAACCTAACCTAGTGGTTTTTGTGCCTAAACCTAACGAACCAATAATAATAGTGCTGGTACAACATAGGTTTTAATGTATTTAAAGCTTAGTCACGCGACCGGTGTAGCGGAGTAGCGGCCGACCATTTTGCACCATAGACTGTGTAATTGAAATTAGCAGCAGCCAGATACTGGCTTAACATGACATGGTTGGTAGATTTGCTGTGATAATTTACTATGGAATGAATCACATTTGGACATATCTGTCAGTGGCTCCAAAAGTTAATTTCACTTCCTGGTACACACGTGTTCACACAAACACGCTCAGTGAGCGAGTGCAGTCCTCCATCAAGACTGTTCATTACCTGACCTTGCGCTGAACAGGTGTGTGTTCTGCATGTGTACATACTGAATTGCGTGACCTAAATATGTAGCTGGCAACTGGAATTGATGGGACTCAGAAACGCCCCCACAATTGAATCAGTTGTTCCTTGTATCATTTCTGATACGTCCACAGTGGTAGATTTGTTGTAGGATCACAATCATGGGATAGTCAGCGGGCCGCTGAGGTAGCGTTCACTTGTTGCCATGGTTACTGTGCTGCTGTCAGACGCCGTGCCGCTACCTCAATGGGAAATCCTAAACAAATCCATGGATTCAAACTTTAAGCCGTATCACTGCCGAAGTCTAATCACTTGGTCCTTGTGTCATTTCTGACCGACCCTGAAAATTTCATCCAAATCCCTGAGTCTTTTTTTGAGTGATGTTGGTAACAGAGGAAGGATTCACACACGCTGATCGTCACATAACTCCGCCGTGTTCTTTGGTGGAATAATTAATCTAATTCACCTCATTCTTTCAGTGCTCTAACGGATCTGGATGCAACAGTTTCCTAGCCTAGCCGCGCTAGACCCAGGTCTGAAGACACAAGGGTCTAGGAACTCTCGATAGGGAGGGAGGCGGGCTAAAAGGTTGTCTTTCGAATCTCTCTGCAGCAATTGGGTAGGTATACAACCAATCAGTGCAACGAATAGGCTGACGTAGTTCCTAGAGCGCTGGAAATCAGAGGATGCAGGAGTTTGGTGAAGCCTTATTTATACAGTCAATGGGTGAAGCTCAAGTATATTACAGACATGTTAACAGAAAGATTATTCAAATCTTTAAGGGATGTGGCCAAAGCCGAGTCGAAAGATAACTGTTTGTTGTGCGCAGCCATCTTCTTGTCTATCCTTGTTTCTATGGTTGTTTCTGGTTGTTTCTGTCAGAATCGTCGCGCCTCTGTCGTCACTTAGTTACGCCCGCCTTCTGACTCTACACTTCATCCAACCTCGAGGCTTACCGAGGGTAACTAGACCCACCCTGGCAGAGAATTAAATTCGTTGCCGTGGGTTGTCTAGTGCAGCTAGGCTAACAGTTTCCATCATGGTGATTTGTCTGGTCTGTTGTCCACTCATTTCAGCCGTTCTAATACGTTTTGTGTTTAAAAACAAATGAGTGTATCAATCGATGATTTTTTTTCTTTTTTTTGTATTCCACCACAATATTGCACGGTTGTAAAACGGTTTAGCTCCGCTTTGGTGAAGAACATCAGTGAATTAATTGTTTATCACGGTCTTCAGCAGTAATTGTTGTTGGTAAATGAGAGACATTAGTATTGCACATGTCTGCATCTTCAAACCATAAACAAGGAAGTGAAGTCGGTGATGTACGTGCATTAGGTTTGCGCTGGGAGCTGCTATGATTGGCGGAACTCACGGGAGGCGGGCTAAAATAGAATAGAATCACTTTATTCATCCTCGAAGGGAAATTCAGTTGTCAGGGTTCTTATCTGTTTAATTTTGAATTGAATAGCCTGACTGCTGATGGCAAGAAAGATTTCCTAAATCTTTCGGTCCCTGGAGCGCAGTGATAGGAGCCGTCCATTGATGTTTTGTTGTTCATTGAGGCAGATGTGAAGTGGATGATCCATGTCTGAAAGAATGGCTTCCATCTTGCTCAGTGTCCGTCTCCCCACCTCATCCTCCAATGTGTTCAATGTGATTCCAACCACAGAGCCAGCTTTTTTAATCAGTTTGTTCAGACGCCTTGCATCCTTGTTTTTTATACTGTCTCCCCAGCAGACTGCAGCATAAAACAGGACACTTGCTACCACAGACTGATAAAACATCTGCAGCATCTTACTGCAGATGTCTAAAGATTGAAGTCTTCTGAGGCAATAAAATCACAATTTCATTGTATATGAAAGTGTGCATTGACAATAAAGGTTTAATTGATTGATTGATTGATTGATTGATTGATTGATTGATTGATTGATTGATTAAAATCAGCCATTTCCAGCTAGAATAGTCATGTACCACATTAACAATGTCTAGATTGAATTTCTGATTCATTTAATGTGATCTTCATAGAAAAAAATGCTTTTCTTTCAAAAATAAGGATATTTCTAAGTGGCCCCAAATTTTTGATCGGTAGTGTATGTGTACTTCATAGCCAGCTGTAACACTGTTCCAAACAGCTTGTACAGCTGGACATGCAGAGAGACAGGGGTCAGGTAAAGTCCTCACACTTGGTTCCCAATGACAGAAATGCAGTGCTACCACTCTGATTCACTGCTGCAGCCTCTGGATCGCTTCTTCCATTGCAGACTGTGTTGCCTTGATTCATAAAATCCAGCTCTCATTCCTCCATATCCTGCTCCAGTGAGCAAGGTGCAAACATATCAATATTCCCACAGAGGGAAATATTGGGCTCTTATCCACGGTGGCACCAGCCAGCACCAGCTCACATTTTATATTAACGGACTGCAGCTCCAACTTTACTAATGCTGAAAAACTATGGGCTGGATGTGAAAGTGCTGATGGCAGCTGTTTTAATTCAGAAATATTTACAGTATAGTACAGCTCTCAATGCAAGCAGCAGGATTGATCGGTGCCTCCGTTCATTCACTCACTAACCACCCCCTTTCATCAGACTGGCGTGACCTATTGGAGCACACAGAAGGATATAAATACAGGAGAGAACCATCCCCAGACATCACCCTGAACCTGGAGCAGTCTCTGCAGGACACCAGGCTCTCAGCACTCTGACACCATGAAGGTAAGAACAGTGCAGCTAAACTTACTCAACTAGGTGGGGAAATGTATGGAGGGAGCTGGTTCCTCTTTTAAAAGTCTTATTTTTCCCACCTGGTCTAGAAGCACTATTTTGTTCAAGACTACTTTGAAACCTAAGAAGATGATATACAGTTTTACTGAGGACATGCATTTACAAAGAAGGACTGCATTTTTTAAAGAGAGAAAATATCAGAACAACAAGAATTAACTTTAGAGAAGTCAGGGAAACGTTTGAGGGCTGCTTTAAAACATGTCAATTTTAAGGCATTCCATGCATCACTTGACAGTGGATGAAAAGCAGTTTTGTCTAAATGTGTTTTGGATTCACATATGTGCTCTTTGTGAGATTATATTGCAGTTATTTTCAAAGTTATTGAATGAATGTGTCTGTCTCCTGCAGGCTCTGAGGACCATCACACTAACTTATGTTCTCACTCTGCTACTGTTGGCAACGTTCATCTCACAGTCATGGAGCGCACCAAAGGTATCGGAAAAACAAAATTTTATATATGTATATATGTGTGTGTGTGTGTGTGTGTGTGTGCGTATATATATATATATATATATATATATATATATATATATATATATATATATATATATATATATATGTACATACATATGTGAGAGTGTGTGTGTGTATATATATATGTGTATATATAGCACCCTCCATAATTATTGGAACCCCTGCTTAAGATGTGTTCTTTAGCTTCTAATAAATTAATTTTTTTTTCTAAATAATATAGGACCACAGTGAAAAAAGAGGAAAATCCAACCTTTAATTCAAGTGCATTTATTCAGTGTAAAAAAAATCACACATTAAGAAATAATTCTTTTACATCAAATCATGTGTGCCACAATTATTTGCACCACTGATTTTAATACTTTGTACAACCCCCTTTTGCCAACAAAACAACACCTATTTTCACAATTTTCACTGTGAGAGTATGCTTCTGAAATAAAAATTTAATTTATTAAGGTTTTCAACACATCTTAACCAGGGATGTCAATAATTATGGAGGGTGCTATATATATATATATATATATATATATATATATATGAAGAGTTCGTTTGCAAAACTAGATAACTCAGTTTTGATAAATTTTCAGAAAACTTTTTTTTATTGTTTACTCTAGATAATATCAATCAAACTGAAGTTGAGTGGATTTGACTCACTCAAAAATACATGGCAAAATAGAGAAAAAATTAATTATTTTTATTATTATTATTATTATTATTATTATCTGAAGTAACAATAAAAAAGAGTTTTCTGAAAACGGAGTGACCTGTTTTTGCAAATGAAGTCTTCATATGTATATATATATATATATATATATATATATACATATATATATATATATATATATATATACATATATATATATATATATACACACACACACACACACACACACACACACACACACACACACACACACACACACACACACACACACACACACACACACATAAGCTTGGTCTCCTCTATGCTGCTAAAACTCCTCTGACCCAGTGGGGCATGAATGAACTCAGGACCTCTGGAGATGTCCTGAGGCACCGGAATGATGGCAGTGAATTCTGTGGGTCCTGTAGGTTGCAGCTTCCTACATCAGTCTTATCCTGGTACATCCCACAGATGTGCAATAAGATTTGGATCTGGGAAATGTGGAACCCAGGTGAACATCTTAGTTCTGTCGTGTTTCCCGGGTCACTCCACTCTGCTGAGAGTGGCAACTGGAAATGGTATGAAGGACTGCTGTTGCCATGGAGGGGTGGAGGGGTTGTTGGGTTGCTTGACCTGCAACCCCCCAGGTGGGTGAGACATGCCAAACATCCACCAGATGTCAGGACTCAAGGTTTCCCAGCAGAACTTTACATTTTAACAAGATGACGGATGCTATTCACTTGTCACCTGTCAGTGATCAGAATGTTGTGATCAGTTATATCTGATCAGTTATATCTGATCCACCCCATTGCTAGTGGGTGGATCACACACACAATGTGTGTGTGGTGTTTATTGCCATTTTTAAAAGGTACTTTGTTTTACCTTTTAAAAATGGCCGAGTTACCAGACAAATAATGTGCACAGGTTTAAGTTCAACGACATCCTTTTTTTCTCACTAAAGGGCTCCTATCAGCGGAGAAACTGGACCCCGCAGGCCATGCTGTACTTGAAGGGCACACGTATGTATCTGTGTTGGCCTACTACCATCACATGTCTGGATGGAAACGCAAGGTTCAAAATGAAATGAGTAGATAGACAGTGGTCTGTTTTTCAAAGTTATCTGTCAGCATGCCAGCATGGCTCTTTACAGACAGGAAACACATAACATGATCACCCTGTGTTCAGGTGAGAACCATTTATTATTGTTATTTTTTAATTTGATTATTATTCTGATTTAATTAACTGCTGTGGTTCCATTGGCATAGATGCACACACCTCACTCTCTTTAGAGATACTTCTTTGTCTCCTGCTGCTGTCTGATGCTGCAGGTATTTAACAAACTCAGAGGAAAGACTCTTACAGACAACAAACTCAAGTTCAAGTCCTGCTTACATTTTGTAAAACCTCGTTTATATTATTACTGATCCTAATAATCTGACCTGTTCTGTCTTGATCATAGTAAAGCTTTATTTTATATGGACATTTCAGTTTGGAACAGTTGTAGAACTGTAAATCAAAGTGTATGAGAAAGGCATGCAAGTTGTTTTGTTTGTTCTCTATGATTTTTTCAGACCAGTGTAAGTGTTGAAATATAGAAATACAGAAATATAGAATGCATCATACAAAAAAAGTACAATGTGTACATCTGGTAAAATGGTGGAAAATGATTCAGAAATGTTGCCAAGTCCGACCTACTAAGATTGTTGTTGTGACATTTACAGAAAATTAGTAGGATGTTCTTTTAGACATGAAGCTGATACGTTCAGCTGCCGTCAGATGAGCAGAATGTGCAGAGAAAGCCTTTTGTGATGTAATCAGAAAATCATTATTGTTCCTTCAAGCAGTATCACAATAAATCAGTCATAGCCACTGTGAAATACAAATTACCGGGACTAAATAACAACACCTTTTGGATATGTAAAATATAATTCCCTCCCGTTTTTTTGTTGTTTTTTTTAAAGAGGGACGCAGGTTCATCTCAGAGGACCGAAAGGAGGGAGATGTCTATGACACACTGCATTTAGGTACAGTAAAGCTTACTATTCAAAAAATGCTTCTGGAGTTAACAGACATTAATTATGAAGAACGAGACAGTTTTCCATTGTTAGTGGGTGGATCACACAGTAGACTGATAATATGTGTGTGGTGTTTGTTGCCGATCAGAGACCCGCAGTCAGAACACAGAAAAGCTGAGTGTGGATCAGGCTGCCACTGTCCTGCTGAACTTCCTGCAGCAGGCCAGAGAGGGAGGTGAGAGCAGGACCCACACACACACACACACACACACACACATATAATTTTTAATTGCGTCCCACCATATATATATATATATATATATATATATATATATATATATGGTTAGTGGTGGGACGCAATTAAAAAAATCCAATTACAGACTTTGTAATTAATTAATCACAATTAATTGCATTTTTGTCAAACAGCAATATTTGGTTGACAGTTGAATCAATGAATGGACATATACGTGTGTACAATTTAAAGTTTAAAAATTAAAACAATTTTAAAATGGGACATACAGAGAAAAAGTGAATTGTCTGATTTAAAGCCTGGATTTAGTTTGTTTTTTTCTATTGTATGGCACATTAACAAAAGTCATTCAAGGACCTTGAGAAAGTTGAAAATCCACAGATTCATTCTTGTTTTCATAGTTTCTGGATAAATGGTGTCATTTTGATGGCTCTTATTTTTAGGAATATAAATTTCTATTCATAAACAAAAATACGTTTTCATAAACTAAAAGTCAACTTTTAGTTTATGAAATTACATTATTATAATAATTATATATATATAGTTATGTATATTATATATTATAATTATATATATATGTTATTATATAATAACATGTATATATGTATATATATATGTATATATATATATATATATATATATATATATATATATATATATATATATATAATTATATATTATTGATTATATACGTTATTAAAAGACAGACATTTTTGTGGTTTAAGTTATTACTCTGCCGAGACTCCGCCTCTTTGGTAGTGTAATAACTTAAATTACATAAACATTAGTTTCATTTCTATTTATCCGCACTTTTCATCTGTCTGCAGATTACTGCAAAGGCAAAATGCAATTATAGCGATTGTATTCAACATTTTATGACTTTTTGTAAACTAAAGCACTTTCAGTGTCGTCTAAAGTGGTCTATTATGGGATGGCTACACCGTTAGCCGTTAGCAGGACTGGTCTGAAAGGCAGACTAGCTGCTAAGAAAGCAGAACATAAAGAAGAGACTTCAGTGAACTAAAGAACATAGAAACTGGACTGTAGAAGAATGGAAAACAGTTCTGTTTACAGATTAATCAAAGTTTGAAATGTTTGGATCAAAACGACGACGTTCGACGTAGGGTTGGAGAACACTTGACTCCTGCGTGTGTTGTTCCCACAGTAAAGCATGGTGGAGGTAGCGTGATGGTCTGGGGCTGGTTTGCAGGGGGACAAACTGGTGATCTGCACAAAGTCTCAGGAATTCTAAATCAGCATGGATACCACAGTATCTCACAGAGGCATGCCATTCCCTCTGGGCTGCGTTTGGTGGGACAGCCGTTCACACTACAACAAGACAACGATCCAAAGCACACCTCCAAACTGTGTCAGAGGTATTTGGCCAAGAAAGAAGAGGAGGGGAAGCTAAGGATCATGACTTGGCCAGCTCAATGCCCTGACTTTAACCCCATCGAACTTGCATGGGATGAACTGGACAGAAACGTCAAGAACAAGGAACCCACAAGTGCTAAAAACCTTTATGAGATGTTGGCAGAAGGATGGGAGGAAATGGAAGTGATTATCTCATGTCACTGATTGCAAGAATGCCTCGAATTTGTCAAGCAGTTATCAAAGCTAAAGGAGGCTATTTTGATGAGTCACAGATTTAGACAGTTTATTAACAGTATTATATGCTAGATGCTTCAGTTTTGTTTTCAGTGTTCTTATCTGTAGTTCTGTGATTAGAAATGAAACATGGCTAAATTGCGCTCATAATTTAGGTAATATGAACCAATCACAGAAAAATTAAGGGCGAGTCCAAACTTTTGCCTGGCAGTGTATATACTCAGCATGAAACAAACAAATTATTTCCACTTTTCAACTTTTACTTCTGGATGTGAAAGCTGGATAGACAGATATATAGACAGAGGACAGTGTTTACAGGAACATTAGTAAGTATCTGGATTCCAAACAATAGGAAGTCTTGCAAGTCTTGAAAATAAAAATGCCAGGAGAAAAACCATGAAATCTTTCATCAGGAGTTCATTCTCCTTAACATTTTGTAGTTTTAAGACTTGTCCTGAAGCTCTTTGCAGGTCTTTATGTTTTTTACATGTATGCTATTTTTAACCCACACCATGTCACTCTCTCTGTCCTCTAGCCGATGAAAATCCAGACGAGGTGTATTTCCAGGAGCTGCCAGTGTGGAAGAGAGAATACTTCTGATAGTGTTTGTAAAGCTGTCACGCAGCATCGTCTTTGATTTAAAGTTTTCTGTTCTGAGCGAAGGAAGGGAACAGCTGTTTTATAAATATCACTTCTCTGACAAAGTTTGAAATGTGCCGTTTTAATAAAAAGATTTGAATTCATAGCACTACTGGTCTGAGGTTGTCTGAAGATTTGAATTTTTTTGTTTAATTGTGTAATAATCAATCAAGATTTAGTAATGTACATAAAGGACATTACTAACAGAGCTGTAGAATTTTAGTCTTTTGAAAACAATTATCATTTTTTAATGTCACACAATATTTGTTCTTATTTCCTGTAAGTTCTTTGGTTTGAGGAGTAAGACAGAATATACCTTTACTTATACAGTACCATTCAAACGTTTGGACACGGAGCTTTGCATGCTCTTCAGTGCCATCCAGTTTCATAATGTCTTCAATTACAATTTTGAAGACTTCATTTCCAACACTCTAGTTCATTTTTGTGCACCAATTATTCACCTTTCACTACAGCAACGTATTTATCCATCCATCCATTATCTGCACAATGCTTATTCCGTTGTCGACTCACATTCAGGCTGCAGTTTATCACAGCTGTAGGGGTGAAGGCAGAACCCACCCTGACAGTTTCAATGTTTTTATGTAAAGGAAATGCAAAATTCAGGCCCCAGATGAAAAATCCAAATATATAGGGATATATTGACTTTCAGGCATTTGCTGTTCTTTTAAATGTTTATCCTCATTTAGATGAGCTCTTCTCATTTGATATTATTTCTGCTGTGTCAACACAATGTCCTGAGAACTGGCACTTTATTTTTCATCTTTGTGCAAGACAGAAGTCTGAGACCTCTAAAAGCACCATTTATACAATGCATTTAGGTCCTGCTAGAGCTTTCTAGGGATGCTAAAGAACATAGGGAAAATCCATAAACTGCCATTAGAAAATGGTGGGCATTGAAGCCTCTACATTTTATGACAACAGAGGAGGCCATTGACCAAATATTAGAGTATTACTTCAGTGTAGTCAGATTTTGAAATGTCCTGTAATTTTAACCTCTTCAGAACACACAACACACTTATTTCAGTGTCCTTTTTAATAGATACCAGGTCTTTCCAGCTCTCAAAAGCAGAGGGCTGTATGAAGCACTAAAGATTATACTCATAAACGTGGAAGGAGAGTCAGACTTAAAGGCATTATGGAGGATGTTTTTTTTGTTTAATTTGTCTGATTCACATAAAATGAATATACTGACCTTTAGTGGACTTGTATGTATGATCTCTAAAAGAATTTTAAAAAAATAAATAAAAATAACTGTGGAATGGCAGGACCTGAAAAACATCAGCCAATCAATGCGCTCGGACCGAGGCGTTTGGTTTGCTCCCTTTCCTGTCAATCAAAAATCTTCCGGCTCAGGCCTAGTTACGTAGATTACGTACGCCTTGGACTTACGTGTTTTCTGTATGTGTTGCTTTGGTATAGCTTCGTAGTTAGCTGGCGACTTGTTTTGCTCATCTTTATTTACATAATGGCAGATAAAGATCCAGGGGGACCCAGCCGTAAAAGACAATTTCACGAGTGCTACGCAAGTTTCTGGAGGGGGGCGTTTCTTCGTAAATGTTAAGAGTGGGGAGGTTAGAGGGGGGTGAGGGAGAGGTTGTATGTGCGCATGCGCATGCTACGTTCAAAGTCGTAGGAAATTAAATCTCCTCTAATGCCTTTAAGCTTTGAATGTACTTCCTGGTGGACGTGCACACAGACAGCTGTAGACACCACAGACGAAGTCTGAACATTTTGAAAGCATTCGGCATAATGATGAATGCTTTCAAAATAAATAAATAAAGCAGACTTTAAAGTAGCATTACCTATTTTATTTCAGATTGAATGCACTAAAACACAAAACCTGAAGAACATAAAATATGTAATTGTCCAAATAATATTTTCAGTCTGGCTTAGGGATGAAAACAGATACTCATGTGGAGAACATGTCAAACTGAGCCACAGAGGAACAGATGTCTGTCTATTAAATAAGGACAGTGGTTTGTAGTAGGGCTGTCCTAGTTAATGTGATTATATTCCAACCAAGTATTATATACATCATAATCCAGGAATTTGTTGAAATTGGCTGATCTTTTCTCATAAACCTAACAGACATTGACCTTCTATCAATCATTAAGTCAACTAAAAAGAAATCTTTGGTCATTTGTAGCAGCGTTGAATGAGTGCACTACTGAGAGTTTACTGAAGTCATTGAAATAATCAGAACATAAGGAAATTCCAGAATGCATATTTTTAAGGGTGAAACCCTTTCAGAAACACCTGTTTTGTAGTTTGAAATAGATCTTGCTATATATGTTGGACCCTTGCTGTGTGTATTTAACACATGTTGAATTATTATACTCACAACAAAAACTGTGGACCACAATGAAAGCCATTGTGAACAAACATGTGTGCTGTCAGTGGTTCATCTCTCTTTAAGTTCATCATGTCAAATGCACAACCTAAAGAGTGACTCAAAATGAGAATATTGAAAAACAAAGCAGATCTGTCTGTAATAGATAGCATTCTACTTGATATCTTACATTTAGTCAACTCATGAAATGAAAAATCATGTTCAGTTAACATTTTTAAAGGCTGTGAAATGGCTTCAAGCTAATTATCCAACCTCAGTTCAATGAATTCATCTGTCTAAGGCAGCAGAGGAGCATGTTGAAAAAGTTTGAAGGGATTTACAATGTACTAGTATTGCTATGCATCTTTTCAAAAATGTTTTAAATCTAAACTTCCATAAAAAAACCTTGTTTTCAGGTGATTAGGCTGAAAACAAGGTGGAAGTGTAGTAGGTGATGGCATGGGCAGGAGGAGATGTGATCTCTGTCACTAGTGTAGACTGCATCTGCTAATCAGACGCTGATTTTTATGTCCAGCAGAAGCACAGGCTGATTGTCTAAACCTGTGTATAAACAGCAGTAAATTTCAGTTTCCAGACTCTCCCGGTTGCTTCTTCTTACCCTCCGGTACGGTGCCCAGCACAAAAGGTGCCTTGATGTTCAGGCGGTCCCTCTCAGCCTCCTCGTCTTCATCATAGGGCTCATCGTCATCCTCCTCCACATCGCTGTGGTGGGGGGTGGAGTGGATAGAGGCAGAAGGGGAGGGGGGCACTGAGTAGGGCCGGGGGTACCGGAAACCCTCCGTCTGTGGAGACCAGAGAGTCAGTGCTTGCTAGTTAGGGTAATGTTAAACATGAGCTCAGGTAATCTAAAAAAAGAAATTAAAAATTGAAATGACATAGATGTAAATCTATATTGTTGATTCCTCTGAAATATGAAGATCTATGAAGTTGGCTGGGTGAAGTTCTCCACCCACCCCTCCTCACTCACTGCAGCTTGAGCTCACCTGTGTCTGATTAAACACAGTCTCTATACAACATACGACTCTATACAACACGTGATAATATTGGAGTAACTGACACAAGCATGTCTGAAAAGGAATCCAATTTAGAAGAAGAACAATAATACAGAATGTTTCATCCTGCAAGTTGACAGGATTAGTTTTTAGGTTTGTTCCATATGAAACCCCAAAATTGTCATTGGTACACTGCAGTTTAAAGATCAAAGTGCTCAGTGGACTGCCATTCCCTTATGCTGTTTTTGAGCATGTAAACCTTGTCACATATCCATCCATCCATCCTCTACACACCGTTTTATCCTCACTAGGGTCATGGGGGGTGCTGGAGCCTATCCCAGCTGACTCAGCTCAGGTGAAGGCAGGGGACACCCTGGACAGGTCGCCAGTCTGTCACAGGGCTACATATACAGACAAACAATCCCACTCACGGGCAATTTAGAATAATCAATTAACCTCAGCATATTTTTGGACTGTGAGAGGAAGCCGGAGTACCCGGAGAAAACCCACGCATGCACAGGGAGAACATGCAAACTCCATGCAGAAAGATCCCAGGCCCAGGCTGGGATTTGAACCGGGGATCTTCTTGCTGCAAGGCGAAAGTGCTAACCAGTACACCACTGTGCATCCCTCACATAGACATGCTAAATCAAAAACTAGATTTGTCATAAGACTTTCTATCTACGGCCTCATTCATGTTGCAGTCTTCCATTCTACCACATCCAAAAGGGCCACTGAAGTTCACTTCTTCATGCTCATGAAACCACTTTGAGACAAGTTTTGCTTTGTGCCGTGGAGCATTATTGTGTTGGAAGCAGCCATTAGAAGAACTGTAGCTAGAAAGATATGCACATTATCATCAACAGTAACTGCACATTCTATGGCATTCAGACCAGGTTTTTGCCTTAAGGCGCTCAAAATGTGCCAGAAATATGTCCCACAGCACTCCATGAGCAGCAGCGGCAGCGTAGACTTGTCTTTTCTACCCTCATAGCTAGTTTATTTGGTTTTTCCCTCCCCCTGTTCTTTCCTGTATTGTTTCTTTTACTTCTCAGTCTTTTCCCTTATCGTATTCCCTTGTCACTCTCTATTTCCTTTTTCCTTGTATTTACTCACTCTCTTTCACTTTTTCCTTTCTTTCCCTCCCTCTCTGCTCCCTTTTTAAACAGTCATGGTAATGAACTAAGTGAAGCTTCATCACATTGCAGCTGTGAAGTATTTAAGTATAATGTTTGTATTAGTGTGCGCATCCATCAAAACTACAAACAACAGAGGAAGAGCAAAAGGAGGATTGGCACCTGCACATTCCCTGATGATGTCTTGTCCTTCGGCCAAATGTTAGACTGTCAATTAAAGCCAAATGTGTGTAAACAGTAAGAACCGTGTGTTTCATGGGAGGCATTTTCATGTACATGGATGTGTGGTTAGAGTAGGCTGGGCAACAGACGGTGTTTAACTGCGAGCAATTCAAAGCTAATTGACTGCTTGTGATGCCACTGTATTGTATTCAACCAGGTTAAAATCTCAGCACTCTAGAGCGGAGACCAAGACTGTGGTGAAGGGGAGCTGAGAGGGAATAGCATACAACCCTAACATTCAGAAATTCCTTACCTCATAGATATCCTTTTGCACTCATCTTTTGGATTAGCTTCTGTACTTACAGTAATACCAGCAATTAGTAATAATGACTACAGTCCCCCCCTACAGCATTTCTCACCTTCAGAGGGGCCATGGGGTCGGTCTTGAACTTATCAGGGAAAGCTCTGCTGAGTGCCAGATGGCGGGCGTGTATGTAGAACTGTTGATCACAAGTCAGCAGCAAGTCCGTGAACAATATTTAACCAATATATTTCAAGTAAATTTTTAATTTTGAAATCTATTTCAAAGGCAGTGCAGCATGAATCTATGCTGTATGACAGAAAGATTAGCAACATTGTCTACCACAGCACTGAATACTTCCTGTTTCTATCCCTAAAAATGATATAAAATGAATTCTGAATATGTTAGAAAGCAGATGCTTCCAACATATATCTATCCAGTAGCTGTACCTGCTTCATCCTGTTGTGGTTTGGGTTAAAAATTACCCTTTCACTGAAACCTTCTCCTCTATTTTCTGGGTTACCAGTGTGATGAGTCCCACCCGATGTAATATATGACTGGTTTGCTGATAAGGAGTGACAATAAACTAATCAAAAATTGGCAAAGAATGCTGTATCTTTGTGATACACCACAAATGAACATAATTGAAGCATGAGAAATTGATGTTGTTGCTCTTGATTCAAAACATAAAACGTGAAGCAAACTACTGAGTAAAGAATGAGAAAAATGAGGAAAAACTTTCTGACCAGTCAATGAAGGAGGAAGTTTCTAAGTCTGTGCTGCCAGTTACACATTTGCCAGGAAAACAAGTGGTGCTGATATGAGGAGGCAATGGGACCATCAGTATGGAAGACAGATGTGTACCTATTGTACAGGGTGACACAAAAAACGGGAACTTTTTAACAATCCAATAAAGCCAAGAGTGATGGAAGAAAAATATTTCATTCATAGTAATTGAAACCTTAAAACATGCCATTTAAGAAACAATGATGGAATTTTCATTTTTTAAAAATGACTTCCTGTAGATGGTGTCCTCCTGTATGAATGCATTCTTGAAATCTGCTATTGAGATTCCTTATTGACCACTGCAACATCTCAGCTGGGATACTGTGAATTTCATCCTGAATTCTCTGTTTTAACTCATCCAGAGTTCTTGGTCGAGTCGTGTACACTTTTCTCTTGAGATAGCCCCAGGTAGATTTCAAGAATGCATTCGTACAGGAGGACGCCATCTACAGGAAGTCATTTTTAAAAAATGAAAATTCCATCATTGTTTCTTAAATGGCATGTTTTAAGGTTTCAATTACTATGAATAAAATATTTTCTTCCACCACTCTTGGTTTTATTGGATTGCTAAAAAGTTCCCGTTTTTTGTGTCATCCTGTACCTCTGTATTCCGCTCTGTGCCCTGGGATGCAGAAACCACAAATTGGTCCTTTCAGTCAGCGCAGAACAGTTGTGTTTCATATACCGTATTTTCTGGACTATAAGCCGCACCTGTATATAAGCCGCATCCGCTCTATTTTTAAAAAAATAATAAAAAGAATATATACAAGCCGCACCTTTGTATAAGCCGCAGATATCTATGTTGAAAAATTCGATATTTACTACATGTACAGAACGATTTTGAACTGTAAATGTACATGTATGTACCTGAAGAGATTCTTTCCTAACAGTGTCTTTTAACACGGCAGCAACTTTGCTGATTAAAACGGAACAGAACCAAGAGAAAATAACCAGTATATGTTTATTTCATTTCTCCTGTTTGAAATCACTTTACTCATCTTCGCTGAAAAAAATGGATATTTACTGCATGTACGGAATGATTTTGAACTGTAAATGTACATGTATGTACCTTAACAGATTCTTTCCTAACAGTGTCTTTTAACACGGCAGCAACTTTGCTGATTAAAACGGAACAGAACCAAGAGAAAATAACCAGTATTTATTTATCTTCATTTCTCCTGTGTTTGAAGTCACTTTACTCATCTTCGCTGAAATCCATGAAGTCGTCTTCTTCAGTGTCGGAGTTGAATAACCTCAGAAGGGCTTCGTCACATCCATCTCCATCTCTCTCGCTCTCCGCGTCACTATCATCCTCCGGTGAAGTTGGCTCTGAAGGTGCGCCGCTCTCTTCGCGTAGCAGTCCAGCCTTTCAGAACCCGTTGGTAATGGTGGATTCTTTCACAGCACTCCACGCTGTTAGGATCCACTGACAGACATCAGAAAAGGATGCTTTTCGCATGCGGCCGGTTTTTGTGAATGACCACTTGTCATCCAAGTCTCCCACTCGACCCGGAGTGCAGCTTTAAATGCCCGATTCACACAGATGTCAAGTGGCTGCAAATACTTTGTTGTACCTCCAGGAATCACAGCTGGAATAGAGTTTGTTTTCTTGATCGCTGCTTTCACAGAATCTGTGATGTGGGCCCTCATGCTATCCAGAACAAGCAGTGCTTTTTTCTGGTGAAAAAATCCTCCCGGGCGCTTGCTGTAGCACTCCGTTAACCATTCCTTCATTAGGCCTTCCATCATCCACCCTTTGGTGTTAACTTTGACCACTACGCCTTTCGGGAGTTGTTCTTTGGGCATAGTTATGCGCTTAAAAATCACCAGTGGTGGAAGTTTTTGTCCGGATGCTGTGCATGCCAGAACGCAGGTGAAATGCGTCCTCTTGTGGCCTGTTGTTTTCAACAACACGGATGATGCGCCTTTCTTGTTAACAGTCCTGGTCAGAGGGAGATCAAACGTCAAAGGTACTTCGTCCATATTTATGATGTCCTCTGGTCCGATGGAGTGTTCTTGTATCTTTGTTTCAACGAATTTGTGGAAGTTTTTAATTTTTTCCTGATAGTCAGGGGGGAGTTGCTGACAGAGAGTGGTCCGTGTCCTGATGGACAGGTTTTTACATTTCATAAATCTGAAACACCATGACGGCCCCGCTTTGAAATCTTCAATATTCATTTCGCAGGCGATTGTTTTGGCTTTAAGTTGGATCTGTACAGTGGATACACCTCAGCCACCTGCTCTCTGTGTGTTCACCTAGTCCTCCAGGACATTTTCAAGTTCAGGCCACCTGCTTTTATGTCCTCTGAAAGCTTTTTTTGACTTTTGGCATTGCATGAGCTCTTCCCGCTGCCACCTCCAACGTCTCACCATAGATTCATTGACGCTAAGCTTGCGTGCAGCAGCGCGGTTTCCTTCCTGGATAGCAAGATCGATGGTCTTCAACTTAAAACTTGCATCATATGAACTTCTTCGTGTGGTTTCCATGATGAAGGGGCGAGGATTTGAAAATAATTAACAGTTGGTAATTTGTCGTCCGTTTTCTATCTGAAGAAAAAGTAGCATATTCTTCTTTGCATTGATTTTTGTTTTGATTCTAATTCCGGTTAGAGCGCCCCTAGCAGTGGAAGAAAAATCCACAGAACAGCCGCACCTTTCAATAAGCCTCATGGTTCAAAATCTATGAAAAAGTAGCGGCTTATAGTCCAGAAAATACGGTATGTCCACTGTATCTTGCACACCTGGCAGTTGTGCATGTGTGGCATATGCATTCCACACATACCAGATGTGCACACGACAACCCTTGTAGAGTAATCGCTGTACAGATGTAAATTTTGGTCTGCATGCACAGGGGTGTACACAGAGTCTCAAGGTCTTTGGGTACACCCCATGGGTACTGACAGACATGGAAATTAAGTAATATGTTATACAGCACGTATGAACTGTATAGCAAAATTACAGACCATAATCCAAAATTACAGACCATAATCCAAAATTACAGACCATAATCCAGCTTCAGGTATTACAGTTCATTTTCAAACCTGATATCTATCATGGCTGGTCATGGCTTTAAACAATCATTTGCTTCTAATGCTTTGTTGACCATTATTATTTTGAACTTCTATCTTTAACTCATTTGTGGGGGAGTGAACCAGGATGTAGTACAGCAGTATACAGAACATGTCCTGTTATCCTTATCAAAGAGCCACTCAGTGTTACAGCAACAGAAACACACCCGTCCCAGGTATTTCCAGTCCAGCAGGTCCGACAACCTCTCAGTTCGATTCCGTTGGATGATACGCTGACGCCGAGATTGCTGGCAGAAAGTAAACATGAACTGGGTCAGCTGGTTACAAGATTCCTCAGGTGAACGGAACCGCCGGTCCACAATGTAGATACCTGATGGAGAGGAGTAGAAGGACAGGTTTCAGTTACTGAAACCTCAGTGTGCATGTGCGTGTGTGCCTGTCTGTGCCTGTCTGTGTGTGTGTGTGTGTGTGTGTGTGTGTGTGTGTGTGTGTGTGTGTGTGTGTGTGTGTGTGTGTGTGTGTGTGTGTGTGTGTGTGTGTGTGTGTGTGTGTGTGCGCGAGCGTGTGTCCTCCCAAGCCGTGATTTGTGGGGACCAAATGTCCCCACAACTGTAGGAAAACCGAAAACTATGTCACTTGTGGGGCTGCTCAGTGGAATAGCGGTTAGCACTTTTGCCTTGCAGCAAGAAGATCCTCGGTTCAAATCCCGGGGTGGGCCTGGGATCTTTCTGCATGGAGTTTGCATGTTCTCCCTAAGCATGTGTGGGTTTTCTCCGGGCACTCCGGCTTCCTCCTACAGTCCAAAAATATGCTGAGGTTAATTGAGTACTCTAAATTTCCCGTAGGTGTGAATGCGAGTGTGATTGTTCGTTTGTGTATGTGGCCCTGCGACAGACTGGCGACCTGTCCAGGGTGTCCCCTGCCTTCGCCCGAGTCAGCTGAGATAGGCTCCAGCATCCCCTGCGACCCTAGTGAGGATAAAGCGGTGTATAGAGGATGGATGGATGTCACTTGTGGAGACCTCATTTCGGTCCCCACAACTTTAAACAGTGTTTTCTTGGCCATGTTGTTGTTACTGAAAAAAGTAAAAGTGCAAAAACGTTTCTTTAGGGTTAGCCATTGTTTTGGTTAGGGTTAGGGTTTGGTTAAGGTTAGGGTTAGGGGTTAGATATGAATGGGAGTCAATGGTATGTCCCCACAAGTTATGGCGTGGGAGAGTGTGTGTGCCTGTCTGTGTGTGTGTGTGTGTGTGTGTACCATAGGCAGCAGGGTCTGAGACGTGCTCCTCCATGAAGCAGCCAAAACCTGACAGGTTGGTGGTCACACTGGGAATACCCATGACACTACACTCACCTGGAGAACACAGGGACATAGAACGCATCAGACAAAAACAACACTGTGTGGTATGTAGGATGTGGATGAAACGGACACGTGTAAAAGCCTGAACCCTTTTTAGAAAGGCCAAATCATTCCGACTTAATGACTGTGAGAGCTTGTCTGACAGGGTAAGCTTTGTGAGGTGCAGCAGATCAGCAATAGTGAGTGCCAATAATGGAAGAAAACAGGCAACTTCTAGAATTCAAATGATCTGCTGTGAACATCAGCAGATCCTTTGTGCATTATACCACAGAACACCTTCAGAAGACTTTTAGAGTCTATGGTCTTGAGAATAAACAATATAGTTTTGGGAGTATATGAAGCACCAGTAGATGATCGTCATATGATCTTTTTAAATCACCTTTCAAATGTCTTACATTTGCTGCCAGTAATTTTGAATATCCTAAGGTTTTGGGGCAAATAATCAAGACTCCTACTCTTTCAAGGAATAACTTTTCAGAATGATTTGAGTAGATTGATGTTATGTCAGATGGGAATCATAAATTGAATCACGAAGTTCCATTTAGTGGTGGTCCTGTCGAACAAAAGTATCGTTATCTACTGTATCACTTTATAATTAGAGATCAGCAGTCATTATTGACTGTAGGATTAACCTCAATCCTGTTTCTTTTTAGGCACATAGGCCATTCTTACTACAGTAGTCCAATGCATAAAATGCATGTAGTGTAGACTAAAATAATATTTGATTGACAGCTTCAAATTCTGCACGTGATTTTGCAATTTACACAACTCCATTATTGCAAAAAGTTGCACGCAATAAACAGATTCTCGCAGTTTCTGCAATTACTGCAGCATCTCTGGATAGCAGGAACATGAAACACTTGTGTAGAGGCATGCATGCTTTCACATTACAGGCTACAGTGAGATGACTTACCAGGTGTGTATCCCCATGGTTCATAGTAGGAAGGGAACACTCCAAGGTTACAGCCACGGACAAAGTCTTCATAGTCCATGGGCAGCAGAGGACTGGTGGAGGACAGGAATTCAGGGTGGAAGATGATCTTAGAGGACACACACACAAGGAGACACAGATGTTGTATGTATTTACTCTGCAGGGTAAATAAATGACATTTGCTATGGATAATGATTGTTTTTCGAGCATGAATCCTTGGCTGTCATCTGACTGACGCCATAATATTCAACTCCATATGCAATGTACATTTTATTGCTGCTGGCTTCTGTAAAGATTTTAATATTCATGGTCATCAGCTCATGAACCCTATACACTGTGACGACCTCCTGACCTTTTTTACTGCAATCATCAGTGCAAAAAAAAAAAATGCACTCATGTTTATATTGTTATGGAGTTGACTGAGTACATTTATGCTAGCCAGAAGCAGATATGCTTACAATAATTTTATAGATTTTGTATATTTGAAATAGAGTCACAACAAATGTAATAGTCATAAGAAGTAGCTGTCATAATGAAATAGTTGGATGCTGAAGTAAAATTGCTGATATATATTTCTTTGAAAAGAGACTGAGGGGCCAGAGGAAGGACCGCAGCACTCGGTTGTACGTCGACCAAATCAATGTCAATATGTAAATGAGAATCGCTCCCCTAAACTCCCTCAACTCTGGTGCAGATTCTTTTTTCTCATATTACCTTGACACGGTCATTCCTGGAGTTGAAGAGACCAATGCGTCTGACGTTGGACAGGATGGGATCTGTGGAGTCATCCAGCACGTTGTGAGTGGTCACTGGAGGAAGGCTGTGTCTCTGCAGCCAGGAGAGGAAATGATGTCATTAAGATAGTAAAACAAACTGTAAAAGTGAGGAGCCAGAAGGTGGGACAGGTTGACTTGATCTCTATTTTCTGAAACATCAAGTTTATATCTATGTTTGTAAAACATCTTTCTATGTTTTACAAACCTGCTTTTGTGATTAATGTTTTGGACAAAGTGAACCAATCACATCCTTCAATTCATGCATGTCACAAGAGCATTTCTGAATTGATCTTTCCTTTGTAGATTGTGCTAATCATGTTAGTCTGCTATTCAGTCTGTACATCTTGCTAGTGGAAACAGCACTGGACAGAGAATTCATGCATCTTCAGGACAGGTCGACAAAATGCAAAAGGTCCTTTATAGTATATATGCACACTCTGAGGACAGAGTGTCAACTGAATTGCTATAAATGTGAATGGTGGGCGTTTGACGCAGTGGTCCATGACTGGTAACCTTTCAGAGTGTGATTCTGAAAAGTATTGATCTGGATTTAAAGCTTGGTCTAATGATATCTGATTACTGTCTCACCCCACTACACAGCACAGAACACAACCAGAAAAAGAATTAGAGTGAGGATTCATAGAAAGTACCTGAGAAACTTAGACTCACGAAGTATGGACAACAGTGACAGTGTTAAACTGTTCAACCTTCAATTAATCTATGCTAAGATTCACTCTTTGTTGTATTTTCAGGATGCTAAGGTTCTTATCCATTCATTTGTGTTTTCAAGATTGGATTATTGTAACGCTCTCCTGTCTGGCTTGCCTAAGAGGAGCTTTCAAAGCCTTCAGATGGTGCAGAATGCAGCAGCCTGCATTGTGACGGGAACAAAAAAATATGATCACATTTCACCAGAGTTAGTCTCACTCCATTGGCTCCCAGTTCATGTTAGAGCTGATTTTAAGATACTTCTTTTAACTTCTAAAGTTGTAAATGGCGTTGGACCATCATATTTAAAGGAGCTGGTTGTTCCATATGAACCAGCAAGGTCCTCGCGCTCCCAGAGGACAGGTCTGCTGACTGTCCCAAGGGTTAAAAAGAAGACAGTCAGTGTGCTGCCTTTTTATTTCTGCGCACCGTCTTTAAGGAATGCTATTCCCTCTGACATTCGGCAAGCTTGCTCAGTAGAGGCGTTCAAAGCAAAGCTAAAGACCCACTTGTTCTCTGCTGTATATGGATCCTAACTGTGGGGTTCTTAGATATTGTTTTTATTTTCTTATCCGTTAAAATGATAATGGACAATAAAATGTTATCGTATTTGTGAAGCACTTTGATTTGAAAGTGCTATGTAAATAAAGTTATTATTATTAATCTGTCTAGATGAATTGCTGTTGTTACACAGAGCTGTCTTTAATTGTTAGTGCACATCAGGTCAGCTGAACTTACAGAAATGTGAAAGGCAGCATTGATTTTAATATATATGGAGAATAGAATAGAATTTTTTTGTCATTATACAATATAACGTATAACGAGATTGCAGAGCTTATCTTTTTCAGTGCCAGGAATTCTTAGAGATAGTGCATATTTACATATACACAGTATAAATAAGGAGTGAATGAGGTAGTGGTGTATATTGCACAACTATACACTATAATGTTGGCTGGGTGCGAGACATGTGAGAGTTCAGGGTGGTGATGGCTCTCGGAAAGAAGCTGTTTTTAAGTCTGTTTGTTCTCGCTTTAATGCATCTGTGGCGCCTTCAGATCAATAAGCTGAGAACCGGGATGTGAACTGTCCTTGATAATGTTCTGAGCTCTGCTGAGGCACCGGGAGGAGTAGACATCCATAAGGGAGGGGAGAGGACAGCCAACAATCCTCTGTCCCGCTTTGATTGTCCTCTGCAGCCTCACTCTGTCTGCATCGATGCAGCTCCCATACCAGGTGGAAACACTACTGTTTCAGCAGGCTCACTATGGATGAGTGGTAGAAGGCCAGCAGCAGCTTCCTGTCCAGGTTGTTCTTTCTGAGGACTCTCAGGAAGTGTAGACAGTGCTGAGCCTTCTTTATGACAGCTGTGATGTTTTCTGTCTAGGAGAGGTCATCAGAGATCTGGACTCCCAGGAACCTGAATGTGTAGACTCTCTCCACATGCTTGCTGTTGATGTAGAGGTGGGGCAGGTCGGTTCTGTTCCTCCTGAAGTCCAGGATGATCTCCTTTGTTTTTGCTCCTTTGTTTATGCTGGTGTTCAGCAACCTGGTGTTTGCTGAACACCAGGTTGCAAGTTTCTGGACCTCCTCTCTGTAGGGTGTTTCGTCTCCCTCTCAGATCAGACTGACCACTGTTGTGTCATCAGTGAATCTGACGATGATGTTTTTTCTGTGGGTCGGTCTGCAGTCGTAGTCATGGCCTCCCACCATGCACCTGTACAGGTGGGGGCTCAGCACACAGCCCTGTGGTGTACCGGTGCTCTTAATGATGTGAGAGGGTCCCTCCTTGTGGAAGGAGTCTAGAAAGCCTTGCTGGATCAAATCACCATAGACACGGTCCTCTTGGATGTCCCAGGGTGTCCAGTTTGTTGATCAGGATGTCCGGAATGATTGTGTTAAAAGCTGAGCTGTAATCCACAAAGCGCATCCTGGCATAACTCTGCGGTTGTTCCAGGTGGGTCAGCACAGTGTGCAGCGCTATGGCAATGGTGTCCTCTGTGGATCTGTTTGCTTGGTATGCCAACTGGTGGGAGTTGAGTGTGGGTGGGAGACAGTCTTTGATGTGCCTGAGAACCAGTCTCTCAAAGCACTTCATTATAACAGGTGTGAGGGCAACAGGGCGGTTGTTACTGAGGCTGGTTGTGGATGACTTTTTTGGTACGGGGATGATTGTAGCAGACTTTAGGCAGGTGGAGATGACTGCTTGGGCCAGGGAGAGGTTGAAAATCCAGCAGAAGATGCGAGACAGCTGGTGTGCACCTGCTCTGAGCACCTTTCCAGAACTCCATCTGGACCAGCAGCCATCCTTGGGTTCACTGTCAGGAGCACACGCCTCACATTGTGCTCCTCCACAGTGAGGTAGGGGGTACTTGAGTCTGGTGGGGATGGGGACAGGGCTGGGACAGATGAGTGTCGCTGTGATGAGTCAAACTGAGCAAAGAAGCAGTTGAGCGCCTCTGACTCAGGTCTCCTGGTGTTGCATCACAGCCTCTGAAGTTTGTGATGCTCTGCAGACCCTGCCACACCTCCTGTGGTCTGTTGCCAGTGAAGTGGGACTCTATCCTTCTCTTATAGTCTGCTTTGGCTTCCTTTATTCCTTTTTTCAGGTCAGCTCAAGCCGCACTGTAGAGAGCTCTGTCACCTGACCTGAAAGCAGCATCGCGGGCCTTGAGGAGTGAGCGGACCCGGCTGGTCATCCACGGTTTCTGGTTTGGAAAAATCCAGATGACTTTGTCCACAGACACAGTTCCCAGTACTGTCCCTGTGAATGTGTCCAGGTCCTGGTGTTCAAAGAGGTCCCAGTTTGTGTACTGGAGGCAGTCCTGTAGATGAGAGAGTGCATTCTCAGGCCAAGTTGTTACAGTCTTTATGGTCGGCCTGGATCTGCGTCTCCATGGGGTGAATGCAGGGATGAGCAGCAGGGAGAGATGGTCTGACTGGCTGAGGTGGGGGAGGGGTGTCGTTCTGTAGGCGTGCTTGATGTTAGAGTGTTTTCCCCTTTGGTAGGACATTTAACATGCTGGTGGAATTTCGGGAGCACAGACGAAAGGGGGAGCTGTGAGCCACTGCGTCCGAACACGCCGCCATCTTGGACTTATGTAGAGCAGGTATCTAACTCTGGATGGCATTGCCTTGGCTTCCAGCACTACTTTGAGGGACTTTGGCAGTCATTTTTGATAGGATATGTCCTTTAACTCACACATAAACAGGCCAAACTTTATGATGGCCTCTCACCATGCACCTGCACAGGATTGTCAAAATCCTGTCATAGAGTGATGTGTCAGTGTACGTTTTTGTTTTTTGTTTTAACTCTTTATTATCAGAGTGTCTGGATAATTCTCTTAAAATCCTCCAGCTGATACAAAATGCTGCAATTCCAGATCTGCACAGCTCTGACAGGAGCCAGTAACAGAGATCTTATTTCTTCCATATTACCCAATCTCTTGGGTTGGACTGATCCAGCTAAGGGCAATGCAGTCACAAAGGTCATGAAACACTGCCTAATCTATGCAAACAAATGACAGTAATAAAACTGACATCAATATCTATTTGACCTGCCGTCAACAGTCGGTCACCAACAGCTAGTCTATCCATGGCTTTCATCTACTATGCATTGTGCATAGCTTTGTGATTTTCACCGCAAATGTTAAAAAAAAAAAACTGAGACTAGATTGCACTAAAGATTTTTTTTAAGTATTTTTTCTTTGTGTTTCTTGTGAACTGCCCCTTCATAACAAAAATAAACAAAACTGTGAGGGTGGAAGGGCAATAGCTCCCTGGACATGAAAAATGGCACAGACAGCATAATCCCAGCAGCACTTCTTCCAGTCACTAATCAAGAGTCTCTATTCTATCACTCCCCACACACTTGTAGTCAATATAGTGTGCACTCCATTTCCAGCTACTGAAATATTGACAGTGGCATACATTAATTCAATTGTGAAAGACCTTTTTATAGGTACTTTGCTTGTAACAGTGAGCTATACCATACATCACCCTGACACAGCTGATCTATTGACCTGCCGTCTGGAATGGAGGAAGGTAATAAACCCACACTTGGCTTGGGTGCGACTCTGACGTTAATTCACGTTTTTTGCTCACGGGAATCCCCTTCATGTCTTTTTGTAATTCATCTCCAGCAAGACGATTGCTCACATTGATCACTACTGGGAAATGCCACATCCATTCACAAAAACAAAGCTGAGGATGTGTACTCGCAACAGTGTTGTTATTTTATTTACAAATGTACATATGCCAGTTTGGCATCAGATACAGATAATATCAAAAAATAAGATCATAGTGAGTTTTTCTTCAGAATTGTATGGACAGTACCACATGTGGTCCAAAATCTATTACAGATCAAATTTCTTATGATGTGACTTCAATCTGAGCAGTTATAATTCATGTGACTTTTATGCCACTATAGATGTCACAATATTGTCACTCAAGGATTATATTGTAAATGCAGAAACTACACTGTCACTCAGTGAATCCAAACATGGAAAACATCTGCAGTGAAGGTAGTTTGAGTAGGCTTGGGGATGTCCATTGGCACATTGTTGTGCATTATCATTATCATTAATAATGATAATGATAATGCATTATCATTATTAATGATAATGATAATGAATTATCATTATTAATAATAATGATAATGCATAATTATCATCATAAATGTTAGTATTTGTTGACTGTAGCGAGAAAAAATAGAAGATGGATGAGAAAAAAAGCCACAGTACCTGAGTGGCATAAATGGCTCTCTTCATAATAGTAAAGTCATCTCTGTCCAGAATGGTGTTCATATCAGGGATCTGTCCTCTGAGGAAAGACAACAGCAAACATTCAACAGACATAACAGGGTCTCTACTGGTCACAGAAGACCAGTGCTCATTAAACAGCAATTATATAATGATGTTTTCTCCTACAATATCAAAAACACAATGAACTGATTTACAGTTTCCACATACTTACTTTAGCAGAGCATCATACAGCTTTTTGCCAAACTTCTCCTTCACAGTGTGAGCTGTATCCCTGTGAGCAACAAACCTTTAGAAAGTTACCCTTGACACAAACTAATGTACTTCTAACTGCAAGACTTTTCAACATCAGAACAATGGTGATAAAACAGGAAGAATCCACCAAAAAATATAGGGAGTTACTGCATTCCAAAATCACTCATCTGAACAAATATCATTCACAAGAATTTCTTGTGTGCCACTGTTCTAGTTGACAACACTTGATCAGAATTAAAGTTAAATTAATGTTAGTATGAAGAGGAAATAAATGTGGAAGTCACATGGTTTCCTGAACCACAATCCAACTCCACCTCCCCTCTGAAAGGTTTTGTGGCTCTATTATACCACTGATCACTTCTATCACTGCTTCTGATGGATGACAGTTATTAGTCACATGACCACTTGAGGGTGGCTGAGGCTGTTTTGAGTATTTGATAATGGGGACACCCTGGACATTTTGCCATCAGTAAGAACAGCTGCTCACTGGTAAATTGGAGCTGTTTTGGTCATGATGTTTTGGCTCAGTAGTTTATATGTGAGTCCAGAGGATGTCTGCTCCCTCTGCTTTATCACTTTAATGAATCTGGGTAACAGAGAATGCCAAACAAATGTATATGATGAAAAATGTGCACAAAGTGCATGTACAATATAGTCTGATTATTCAAAGGAATTATTAATGAAGAGAAACCGAGCATACCAGAGCTGTTTCCGTACTGCCTGTCCCTTCAGCGACTCCACATTGAAGTTGTTGGTTTTAGCCGGCATGATTAAGAAAACTACCACTGTCATATCATTTCTGTGGACCTGTGGTGAGATTGAGGAATTATTGTAGTTTTTGTAACTTTGGCTTAGCACAATTTAATGCATACAGCAAAAGACTACTAAACGCATAGAATCTGAGCTCCTCACCCGCAGCAGGTAATTGAGTCTGGACAGTGACTCAAGGAAAATATCAGCTCCCTTGTTGGAGAACTCATACCGTCCAGCAATGAAGAAGAAGAGGGTTTTGTCCAGGCTGAAGTCCAGATGACTGCCAAAAAGACAAATTTAGATACAATTATACAAATCCAGTCTCTCCATTCATCAATGGAACCACCAAAATAAAATTTTATGGCCTACAAATAAAAATGCAGGGTTAAATAAAAACACAGGGTTAACTTTGCATGAAATGGATCAGAACTAAATTAGTTATCAAGCCCACCTACCCGTAGAAGTGTCCTCTGACGAACTCCTGAATGCGGGCCTTGCTGGTGGAGTGCAAGTTCTGAAATTCATGCATAGCTGAGAACTTCTTCACATTTAGCCCATTTGGGGTCACAACATCTAAACCAACACACCAAAAGGAGAGGTTTAATGGCTGGACAATCAGAGACTTACAAAGTTTGCCATGATAGAGAAGTGAACTTTGGCTCCATCCTCTTGGGACCAGGAGTGGTCATCTAATTTTTCATATAAATCTTGCCAGCAATTTTACTGATATTCATCTCTGGCCCATGTGCTGGATGGAAAGTCAGATCAACCAACAAACAATCATCACATGTTTAAACTACAAAAGCACTCAGCATGCAGTACGCCACCAAGGATGCTTTCTTTAGGGTAGTTTAAGTGATTTCATTTGGTAGTTTTTTCTAATTCATTTTGACCCAGGTCATGTCTATTGCAGATTTGTTTTATCAGACCATTTATTTTCTGTTATGCAAGGCTTTTAAATGTGAAGAATAGCTATAGATGTTGCAGATTCATGATCGAGTTTTACCAGCAACCTTTTGTTTTTAACTTTAGTTGACTGTCGGCTTTAGTTGGGCACATTTTGAAAGTATAGTAATATTTCTCATATGGATCTGGGACGACGCTTCTGCCATCAGGGTTGATATGGTGGACTTATAGTAAAAGCAATAACAGAGTTGAACAGGTCAAAGATAAGCACAGTTCATAGTATATTTGTGTAGGTAGACAGAACCTATTATTGAATACCCTCTTAGTTGAGAAAATGTGTTGAAATGGGAAATTGAGCAAAGAACAGTTCTAATATGATATCTATGTTCTTCTCCTTTAAAAAAAATCATATTAAAACTTTTCTTCACTCAGTTTCCCATTTCAACGCATTTTCTCACTGGGAGGCACTTAAAGGGTATTCATTATAGGCTCTATCTACCTACACAAATATACCATGAACTGTGTTTATCTTTGACCTGTTATGGCATTGTCAGAAATGCAGCCTCTTTTTATCTTTCTTTTCTTTTTTTAAAAAAATGCAGGCATTTGTTTATTAATTACTGATGATCAGAAATCCTGGCAAGATAAAATGCTTCCATTCAATATATCTATATGTATCCACAAACAAAATGACCTTGCACTGAGCACAGGCGTGTGTTATGCACACGTGATGCACGGATACCGAATCACATGACCTAAATATGTAGTGGGTGGCGGGAATTGATGGGACTCAGAAACACCCTCATAATTTATTATGAGGGTGTTTCAATTTTATCAATTGTTCCTTGAATTATTTTCAGATGGATGAGTCCTGATAAGTCCTCAGTGGTGGATTTGTAGTAGGATCACAATCATGTGATTGTCAGCAGGCAGCTGATGTAGTGTTCACTTGTTGTCATCTTTGTCATTTTCTGACCTTCTCTGAAAATTTCATCCAAATCTGTTAGTTTTTGAGTAATGTTGCTAACAGACAGACAGACAGACAGACACAGACAGCCAGCCAGCCAGCATTGGTTTGTCTCCGAACCAATGCCGATCGTCACATAACTCCACTGTGTTCCTTGGCGGAGTAGTAAAAATATATTTCTGTTGTGACAATCCACTATCAAAGTTGAACAGTGAATTTGCACCTGGTTTTCTGTGCAGCATGTGTTTGGCCTCCACAGCAGTGATCTGAGAGACTGTGGTGAAGACGTGAGCACAGTGGACTGCTGCTCTCTCCAGACAGTATCGATGGTAGATCTGCCTGTCACCTGCCTCCTTGTCAATGTCGAACTATAACACACACAGAAACACAGATACAAAGAGCCAATCATTACATGGATGTTCATTTTTTTTTAAATTTAAATGTAGAAATTGTCCACGAAAGCATTTTATAGCTGTTACAACTACAGTTTTATTTTGTTGCAGATGTGTATGTCTTTTGTCTCTCAGTGTTGAACTGTTGTGTATCTATGGAAAACAAGAGCGTGTCAGGACAGTGGGGTTGATTTATCAACCAGCTACCAGATCCATCAGGCTTGAACAGGATAACAGCTCACTATATGAAGAGCTCTCAACTGACCACATCTGTGTCCTTTGTGTACAGCATTTGATAGAAACAATAATAACCATTCCTCTATTAATGCTGATGGTTTAAGTGTCATGAAATATCAGGTTTGTCTCATTACTGTGATATATTACAACATTAGTGATAATAGAGGAGAAGTTGATTAATGCAATACTGTTGTATGTGAATACAGGCACCTGCCTTTAAGTGGTGTAAAGTTGTGAATAAACTAAATCACATGCACTTGTAAAGACCCTATACATATACTATACCATATACATGTATAGTATACATCCATCCATCCATCCTCTATACTGTGGGAGGAAGCCGGAGTACCCGGAGAAAACCCACACATGCACAGGGAGAACATGCAAACTCCATGCACAAAGAAGGAAAGCCGTGACGTGAACCAGAGATCTTCTAGCTGCAAGGCGACAGTGCTAACCACTACTTCACTGTGCAGCCCTCTGGTATATATACTATACATGTATAGTATACCAGAGTTTCCAGTGACTCCTTTAACTCTGAATTTTCTGTGATGGAATTATTGAAAGATATTCGTCTTTGTCACAAAAACAATCATGCATTTTGGTCCTTTTATAGCTTTATTACAGATTTTTTGGAAATGCTGGGTCTACCATACAGCAGTGATAATAATAAATGTCCCTTGGCCATTTTTACCTTAACTAGGTTCTTTCCATGGCCATCCAAAAAGCTTCTGGCAAGTTTCGAGCTGTATATCTACAGCTACTACAGGTGAGAGGAAAGCCAGGGAGATTCCTGATGCTGATGCCCAAGATAAATTAAAGGACAATGTGAACAAAAAGCCCAGTGACATCTTGAAGGAATTGGTGCAGTTCAACTAAGAGTGTTGGCTTTCTGTCACAGACTTGTGTCTTCAGCACAATCCACAGGTTCTTGATGGGGTGAAAGTTGTGACTTTTACCCCATCAACCGATTTGTGAAGGTCAGTCTAAAACCTGAATTGTCGCCTGATTTAACAATTGCTTTATCAGTTCTGATGTATGTTTGCAGTCACTGCCTTTTTGCAACACCCTAATACAGCCAGATCCAACCTTCTGGCTCATGATTTTAGGTTTTCCTGAAGAATGTCGAGGTAATCGTCCTTCTAAATTATTCCATTTACTTTGTATAAAGCACCAGTTCCACTGGCAGCAAAACAACACTAGAGTATAATACTGCCACTACCATGTACCAACACCACCACCACAGATGACATGGTGTTCTTGGGTATAAAGGCCTTACCTCCTCACCTTTCTCGTTTGCACAGTTTTGGCAATCTGTAACTACTTAAAAATGGCTCCAAGTTACTTTCCAAATGTCCATCCATCCATCCATTCTCTACACACCGCTTTATCCTCACTAGGGTCATGGGGGGTGCTGGAGCCTCTCATCCCAGCTGACTTGGGGGAAGGCAGGGGACACCCTGGACAGGTCGCCAGTCTGTCACAGGGCTACATATACAGACAAACAATCACACTCACATTCACACCTACGGACAATTTAGAGTAACCAATTAACCTCAGCATGTTTTTGGACTGTGGGAGGAAGCCGGAGTACCCGGAGAAAACCCACACATGCAAACTCCATGCAGAAAGATCTGGAACCGGGATGTTCTTGCTGCAAGGCGGAAGTGCTAACCACGACACCACTGTGCAGCCCACTTTTCAAATGTGTTAAACTTTTTCAGATTTGTGCTGAGCTCCTTAGACATTCTCACTGTAGCGCTAGTAGCTAAGTCCATTTCCATTGGCTCAGCAGAGTCAGCATCTGTAGTCAATGGGAATAATTCCCAAGAATTTAAGAGACCAAGCCATAGAGAAAATCTGAGCAACAAAACTGTCCACGCCATTAAAACTGATCATTCAAGTTGCTCTATGTATATTTTTGAGACAAGCCGATTTTGTCATATTTCCAAAAGAACCAAAATGCATGACTGTCTTTCAGACAAAACATGCATTTCGATCATTCCATCATAGAAAAAGAGTCATTGGTGATTCAAGACTTTACAATAACAGCACATTCAAAAACTATGCAGATTAGTACCAGCTAACAATTGTAACAAGTATTTTTTTGTCACATGTGTACTCATTACATATTCAGAACCTGCTTTTATTAGTATATAATTATGGATATAAGACACAGGTAAGTCTATGGAAAAGAAGCATAATAGGGGATGCAAGTACATGTCACATGGAACACAAAAAATTAAGATTAGTAGATTTTTTTTCAGTTGAATGTTCACTTCTGGGACTGAACAGAACTCACTGACTTGATGTTCATGCTTTGTTTATCCATGCTAATTGCATCTTGTCTCACTTTTGACAAATATGAATATGCATATTGATATGAATCCACAAATAGAATAGGTGAAGTTCCTCTAGACTTTGTTTTGAGGCTGAGGATCACCTGTCAATTATCCATTCAGCCAGTAAGCGACCTTTAGCGCTACGCTGACATTTAGGAGGTGAGCAGAGCAAGGCCAATTACAAGCATCCCACTGACCCCTCCACACACAACTCAACATTACTAATGATGCTCTAAGTGGCTGTAAAAGGCTACGATTTTTGGACTGAACTTTTGAATGCGAAAATAAATCTGACAGCCGCTGATTGTGTGAATGTGTGAATTTTCAGGATTTTTACTAATATAACAAATATTGCTGGACTGATGTACAGTGGGTTAGCTTTAGAAATATTATGAGACAATGAGCCCTTCTGCACAAATTAAAAATATAAATGTGTATATAATGTATACAATATCAGTCAAAAGTTTTACAACAACCCAATTTTTCCATTATTTTATCAGAAATTATACATGTTAATATCTCATTGTACTCGCAAATAAAAGCATAGAACAAATAAAAAAATTAAGTAAAAAAAAACAATTTAGAAACCAAGCACTACAAAATAGCTCGCGCGATTTTGGAACGAGATTTGCTTTCTAGCGTCCTGAGATTTGGATACAGACCACAACAAAGAGCGATCGCCAGGTAATGTGGAAGTTTTCGTTCCCTTCTCATCTCTAGTATGTTGTGGGACACTCATTGAGACTATCCGAGTCGGTCAGTTTGGGGAAAAAAAGCACGTTAGGGCGGACTTTGACGCGGGGGGCAAGTTGCCCCATACTTTTCACTAGCTGAGCTGCTAAGCTGCCTGCCTGGTTAAATACTGGAGCTATGTCGAAAATGAATTTCTCCATCACTCACATGTATGAAATGACAAATGAAAACAGACCCCAGGTTGAAAAAAAAAACGAAGTTCCCTTTTAAAGTAGCTCTGGCATAGCTTGGACTGATGTTTTGGGTCATTATCTTGCTGTAAGATGAACCTCTGGCCAACTAGGAACATACCAGAGGGTACTGCATGGTGCTGCAGAATGCTGTGGTAGATGTTTAGGTTCAGGCTTCCTCTCACTCTGTACAAGAACTGACCCTATCCAATCCAATCCAACTTTATTTATATAGCACTTTAAACAACCACTGATTGAACCAAAGTGCTGTACATCCAGAACAAAGCAAATAAAATCAGGAATACACAATAGAAGCACGAAAAACAAATAAAATACAAAAATACACAATAAAAGCACCAAAAACAAATAAAATCAGAGATACACAATAAAGCATTAAAAAACAAATAAAATCACAAAATAAAAGGCACTAAAAACAAATAAAATCAGAAATACAGAACAAATGGCACTAAAACAAATAAAAACAGTGTCTCATTCTGGATGGAAAGCCAGGGAGTAAAAGTGTGTTTTAAGATGGGTCTTAAAAATGGACAGGGAAGGGGCCTGTCTAAGGTGCAAAGGTAGTTTGTTCAACAACATGGGGACAACCACAGAGAAGGGTCTGTCTCCTCTGAGCTTCTGGTTGGATTTGGGTACACCCAAATCAAGGAGCAGCTGATCAGCTGACCTAAGAGACTGGGCAGAAGTATAAGAGAAAAGCAGCTCTAAGAGGCACGGTGGGGCAAGACCATTTAAAGATTTAAAAACAAATAAACACATTTTAAAATGGACTCTAAAATGCACAGGCAGCCAGTGGGAGAAAGGCCAGAGGAGGTGTGAGGAGGTGTCTTCTTCGTTCTCCAGTTAAAAGGCGTGCAGCAGCATTTTTTTCTAATTCAACTAATTCAAACACCATCACTTCCATTTTCTTTTCATTAAAATGTAAGAAATTCAAAGCCATCCAAGCTTTGATGTCATCAAGACACGCCAGGAGTGATTTAATAGAGAAGGCATCCCTCTGCTTTAAAGGAATCAGACTGCCATCAGCATTACAATGGAAGGAGATACCATACTTTCTAAGAATGGATCCCAGAGGAAGACCCTGGATCCAGAAAAACAGCCCCAGACCATCACACTTTCTCCTCCATGTTTGACAGTTGATGTTCCACACTGAGGAACCATCCTTTCTCCTACTCGACAGCATACAAAAATCCTCCATGATGAACCAAAGATTTCAAATTTTGATATATCAGTCCATAATATTTTCTTCCAGTCTTCAGAAGTTGAAGATGGTGTTCAATAGCCCAGCCAAGCCTCCTTTTCCTTTTCTGACATCTTAGCAATGGCTATCTTGCTGCAGCTCGACCTGTCAAACCTGCAACTCCAAGTCTTCTTTTCACAGTTGAAACTGAGACCACTATTAAGCTGTGCTTGAAACTGTTGTCCTGTGAGCAACAGTTGTTGTGCTGTGATCTCCAAGCTGTTAACTCTCACAAACTTGTCTTCTGGTTCTGTTGTGTCTTTGTGTCTTAAAGACCTCTGCCTGTCAGAGTTTCCTTCAAATTCTGAGCCTTTTGATGGTTAAGAAAACTGGACTCACTGACACCTTGACTTTCTTCACAAGTTCTGTGTAGGAAAGACCTGCATTTTTAAGTGTTACGATGGTCTGACTCTCTTCTATTGTTAATTGCCTTTTCTTCACCATTTTTATAGCATTTTCTACAGTATAGTACTCTTTAAATAATGCTCTGGAGGGTATGGTGCCACAGTGTGTTCAAATACTACTTTTATGCAGACAGAGGGGGTTGTAAGTAATCAAGAAAAGTTGGGACATCTGTAGGATTTGGTCGCACCAACTTTCAAGGTTTGATCAACCTCCATTGTTGCAGAACAGCTTTAAGTTGTTAACTCATTTCTTGTTCCATGAAAGAGGCCTTTTTGTATAAATCTGAAATGTACTTTATTGTTCAGTTTTGGGTAATGCTACCTTTTTTAACTTCTGACAGTTCACCACTTACCTTTGGACCATTTCAAGCTATTCATTGAACTTTAACTACTTGAATTTCAATTAAAAAACTGGAAAAATTGTGACATTCTAAAATTTTTGACCAATAGTGTATGTGCATGTGTCTGTCTATAACAGGACCAGCCCTACTGATCCCTTACCTTGTCTAAGTTGTTGTAAAAGTCAACATTTCCAGCACAGAGGTATCTTCCCAACAGGGTGGCATGTGTTGTAAATACTGTTGCCATAGGAATCTTGCGGGAGCGAGAGAGAATAAGCCCAGGACCTGCTTGCCACTCATGGAAATGACCAATGACATTGGGCTTGTCTCCAAGGTTGTCTGTTAACTGAAAAGCAAAACATTAGTCTGGAGTTGGAAAGAAGCTGTGTTTAAATACACTTCTGTCTAACTGCAACTCGCTTAAAGCTGCACTTTCAGACAATGATTTCAACAGGAGGGAAAAGGTTTACATTCAGGGACTTTGATGAGCGATATACTGACCTCTTTGAAGAACCAGGCAATCAAGGAGCCCAGGATGAGTGAATCATTGGCCTCTCGGTCATGGTACGGGAGGCCAATGTTGCAGGTCTGCCACAGTTCTCCTTTCCAGCGGTCCAGGTTCCAGGCTGCTGAGCCAATATCGAACAGGATCACATAGGGGCTGCCCTCAATTAGCCAACGGCCAAAATGAACCTGCAGCATGAACATCAGCCAAGCACATGTACAGTACAGTGTTTTTTGTTAAATATCCAGCATTTGTACAAACCTGCACCTGCAAACACAATGCACTGCTTGCAGCTTGTGGCTGATAATAATTAGGAGCAGCTAAGCCACTTTACTATGCAGTTCTGAAGAAATTTAAAGTTAGTGGAAAAACACCTTCTGGTAATCATGCCCACTGTTCTTTAAGAGAGATGCGTTGATGCATGTTGGTGTTTGGTTGCTGGCTCTTTTGCAGAAACGCAGCCAAAGTTTTGTTCTTCAATTAGCAGAAACACAAACACACACATAGAACAGTAGCACACTAAAGGTCAAACATCTGCAGTTGTGTTATCAAGCATTTAAGGATTCAATTTAAATACACTTTTCAATTTACTGAAGTATTTTAAAAACTAGTGAGACAGACAAACAGACAGACAGACAGACAAACAACTTGACTGTACAGTGCACTAAGCATTGTCTGCACATTTACCAGCAACAACGCTACAGCTTCAGGATACGTTTGAATCATGTAGCTATTTAAACTGATGCTGGCTGTTTCTATTCTCTGAAAGTTGGTAGGCTTCAAAACACCAAATTACACTGTTTGTATTTGAACTAAACTATCAATGAGCAATAATGCATTTATATGACAAATGCATTCAAACATCTTTAAAGATGTTGTACAGTACTCTAACGCTGTATTTAAGTGTAGCACTTGAATAAATATCTTTACTTCAGTATGATGAATTACTTCCCAGAGACTGCAGGAGTTTATTCTAGCAGACCAGTCAGCTGCCCATTGTATGTACTCTTAGTTTATCATTCAGGATAAGCTGTTCAATATAGACTGTTCAAGGACATTTTACATTCAATTAATTAATCGATGTTAGATCTGATTCATCTCTCTAGTAACAGGCTATGTACCACAGGCTTTTAAGGTTACTGTCATCAAACCTTTACTTAAAAAGCCCATTCTAGATCCAAATGTTTTAGCTAATTATAGACCAATATCCAACCTACCATTTCTCTCTAAAATTCTGGAGAGAACAGTTGCAAATCATTTTGTGAACATTTACAAAGGAATAGCTTGTTTGAAGAGTTTCAGTCAGGCTTCAGGATGCATCATAGCACAAAAACAGCTCTGGTGAAAGTTACTAATGACCTTTTCATAGCGTCAGATAATGGACTGGCCTCTATACTTGTTTTGTTGGACCTTAGTGCAGCATTTGACACCATCAACCACAAACTTTCATTACAGAGATTAGAACATTCTATTGGCACCACTGGACTGGTTTAAGTCCTACTTATCAGACAGGTACCAGTTTGCTCATGTCAATCAATATTACTCATGGGGACCTCTCTGGATGCACTGAGCTCTTCTCTCATTGTCTATGTATTTACTATGTTATTGCATTGTACTAACTCTGTTTCTCCCTGTGTTCTTTCTCCGAGTGTCCCTGGTCCCAGAGCTGGATGCTTCAGATCTGTGGTTGCTGTCCCACCAACTGGTCTAGTCTCCATCATGTCCACTGTGGGATGCTGCTGCTGACCTTCCTCCAGCCCACTGCTTCCAGCTGTCCAATTCTACTGATCTACTCTGCATCACCCTCACTAAACACAATATGCTAATCTACACACTGTTTGCATCTTATTACCAGCTATACATGTGATATTTTTAATGCCAGAGCTGTACACCATAACATTAAATTTTTGAATCAGTTTCAATGTTAGCTTGTGATTGTATGTATCATTTATGTTACTCTGATCATGCATGTATCCAATTGTGTGTTATATATTCCTTGTCCCCCACCCTTTCTCCCTCTTCTGTCTCTGTGGGTCCTCCCCTATATGAACTGGGTTCTGCTCAAGGTTTCTTCCTGTTTCAACAGTGTTTTTTTTGCCACTGGCCCCTTAGGGCTGCTCTAGGGGTTCAGCCATATGTGTTCTGCAAAGCATCTTGAGACAATTTGAATTGTAATTGGTGCTATATAAATAAAACTGAATTAAGCTGAAGCAAACTAGATTGGACAACATGACATGCTCCTCAGCCTGGATCATCAGTGTATGTACACCATCTAGTGGCCACAAGGGCTATATTAGGACTTTCATCCTCCCCTGTAAACATCATACAAAATCCTAAATAAACATCCTAATCCATCAATCCATTTTATAAACCTATCAGTAATCCTGTCTCAGCATGGATTTTGCAGGGTACAGCCCGCAAAACCCTGTCCATCTCTTTAAAAAAAAAAACAAAACCAAGAGTACCCCAGTGGTAGAAGAAGTATTCTATTCCTCTATTTAAAACTCAATGTGGCTTTAGATTTTTTGTGTTTTGTAAAGTGTCATTTCTCAAGACAGCTGAAGAAATCATAGTGACTAAGGAAATCAAAAACGGGAATCAGAAAGCAATTTTTAAAAAACATCTATCCATTAATTCTGCCCTAAACTTGACTTCTGCCTACTTTACTCAAAATACAACCACAGGAGCACATTGTTGGCTTGTTGGCCTAGTAAGCCAACGATGTGCAGAGTTTTACTTTGCGTAAAACTCTGCATGGAGAATCTCCTAACTACGGTGTGCAAACTATGGGAAGCCCTGAATATAATGTAATGTTTGCAGATAAAGGGGGATCCTATGCATCTGGAAAAAGTTTCTTTCCTAATCTTATTTATGGTTGTATTCTGGTGCATTCACTGCTTCCACTACCATGAATGTCACTGACACACTGACCCACCTGACAGCCGTTGTGAATGAGAGCATCCATGGCCTTTCTGATGGCAGGATTGGGAGGATCACAGCCCTCCACCTGAGTCTTGAAGTTGTGTTCAAAGTAGGGCCCCATCATGTAGAAGTTCTCACCCCATTCATCCACTGTGATCTTCGCTTTGGACTGGATCACCGTGTAGATTCCTCCAACTGCAAGCACACACAGACTGCACAGTGAATAGAGCGTCATACTGAAATGTGCATTTTTGTTAGGCAGTCTCATTATGTGTGTTAAAAAGGCCAGAAAAGGGATTTAACTGATACTGAAAAGTCAAAAATCAAACTGTCTTTCAGACGATCTAACTCCATGACAGATCACTGTATAAAAAGTCAGAAAAATACAAATCAAACTGAGATCAAGCTAAAATGAACTCAAAGGCAAGCCAATATATTGTTAAATATCATCCTCTGATTAACTGTTCGGGTTAGGGTAAATGCTAGTCTACATTGTGTCAGCTGTTTTAGAACAATTTTGGATAAACTCAGTGTTAAAATACTCATAAGTTCAATTATTGCCAGTATTTTGTGTTATTTGTAACATAGACATCGTTTTGTAAGAGCAGAGAACATGTGGAAATGTTTTTTATAGTCTTTCATTTGGCAACAAGAAAACAAATACTGATATGAAAGGACGTCAGCTCTCAGGGTGCTTATAATGACGTCCAAACTGCATCAGAGAACAGCAGTTATACAAGAGGTGAAAGCAGAGACAACAGTGGAGTGGCCGATAACCTCTGAACTGTTCCACAGCATCGTAGAGCATTAGAGGTATAGAAAACCTCAAACTCACTAAAGAGTCTGGATTTTCTGATTGGAAAGTGATGAACCTGCAACACATCATGCTGCAGGAGCTACCAAGTCAAAATCAGAGTTTGCAGAAGAGAAGGAGTTTTTATAAGCCACTGCTTTCTCACAGCAATGTGCTACTACAACTATATATTATTTCTGTAATGTATTATAAATGCGATTAAGTACAATAAATAAATATAAGTATTTTTTTTCTTTTGGACAATATGTCCGTTTGATTTCATTCCTTCCACTTCTTTCTCACTGATCAGACTTTTGCCCTCACTGTCAGCTCTGGGGTTAGATTGGCTGCCTTATTGTTTGCAGTTCTAACACAAACATCTGGTGTGAGTGGGGTTTTGTTCCCAGTGTGTCCCCACAGGGGACAGCTCAGTATTTGCATTTAAAGCCCTAACATCTGTTTGTCCTACTCTCTGTGCCTACATATAATGTCCACCGCAAGAGAGAAGTGAGCTGCTAACACATTGGCCTTGCATCTCCACTGTGACTCTGCAGTGTCAAAGATGAGGTTTTAGTGGTTAAATCAATGAGCAGATATAGACTTTGATACAGCCTATTTCTCAAAAAAAGCAGTTCTCATTCATATATTTTTCTGTTTCTGCTGTCAGATGAAATGAGTGTGAAACGTTGACTGAAACACAGTCCATAAAAGACTACATATTACCAGCAGTTACTTCAGAGCTATTCCCAAGCTGCTGCTCTGCACAACTAAACAACTGATTTCAGTAAAAAAAAAAAACAACAACAACTCGGAGACAATCACTAAACACAAGTTTAAAGCAACCGCTGTGCTTTGAATTCAGTGCTATTTCCTGTAAAATCTTCAGTCAGACAGTGACAGGATGTCTACATTATACTACAATACTTTAGTTACAAGAAAATGATTCAGTGTCCCAATACTGAATGTCCCAATATGTTAAATGTAATATTCCAAAAGTGTGAGTGTAATGTGGCACTACATCTGGTCCTATTTGCCAACATGATTTCCTGGTCATTCTGATTTACAGCAGAGGATACATCACATACATCCCTGTTTCTGGCTAAAGTAACCAGCTTGAGCTACCAAGAGTGAACAGCAAGCTGGTGTCACACCGCAGACTGCTATGGATGTAAGGGCAAGAAGGTAGCAGCATTAGGATATTTTGTTTTCCTTTATATGGTGTCCTTTGGTGTTTTGAGAGGCACCTATAAATAAAATGTATTATTATTATTATTATTATTATTATTATTATTAATAGCAGTAGTAGGAGTAGTAGTAGTAGTGGTATTTTTATTAGGACAAACGAGTATAACAATCCCAGCTGTATGAGTCTACATGCAGCATTTTGGGTAACTGCAGTACTTAGTTAAAGAAAACAGAATGTATGTGATTTGGAACACAGGGATGTTTATCTTTTCACACAGAACCGGTGTAACAGACCAGATTAACCTGGATGTACACTGGCCGAGGCCAATCAAAGTACAATCGAAGTTTAACATGCTTAACCTTTACGTGTCAACAGGTATAAACTGGCCTAAAAACTCTTAACTGTCAAGTTATTTAGTTATGTTTGTTTGTTTTTTCTTTACAGGGACCAGCCAGCAAATCATTATGAAAGAACATAACCAGAATGGTGCTAAGCTAATTGAAAATGAAACTGAAAAAAAGTTCAAATCAAAGGAGAAACTGAACTGCATGCTAACATAAAATTATGCGGCTATCAACATTGGCTGTTAATTTCAATTGTTACTGTATAGCTGATAAAATCTATTTATATTGCCTTTGTATTGTGCTTAAATAAGTCTGGCTTGATTTGTGCTCCATAAATACACCATTACATCAGCACAATATCTCATAGTATTTTTGCCTAAAATTTTTACGTAATTTCATTGATTTGTGCTTAAATTAAGATAAAATTCATTTGATTGATGTAATCTGATATTACATGGGATGTATTTTAGCTTGTAAAGGTATATTCTGGGCTAAGCTATTTTAGCCCAGGAATAAACCGGCTGGAGGTTTAATCTGTCCTGTTACACTGGAATCCAGCCCTGTTAATAAATCTACCCACATAAGACGATCGTGTCAGTTAGGATATGATTGCAGTTCAATCCAGTTCAGTTCCACTGCAAGCTTTAATCACAAGACGAATACAGGGATGTCTGCCTCTGTGCTTACAAACACAAGTTCCACTGCTGCCAGCAAACTGAGATTTGACTGTTGAATTATTAGTTTTTCATATTATTGTTCTAAAATGTAAAACCAGCTGATGTCAAAGATAATTCTGGTTTATTAAAAAGCTTACATGTTGTCGGTGGATAGCTGATTTCTGTGTTTACTTCAGGTCAGAATTCAAAGCAAGTGTTTAAAATGATTGGTAACCATTAATTGAGTCAATCTAAAAAAGAAATTATAATGTTTCATTGACTTGCAGAGCAGTTTACAATTATTCCGATTAAAGAAACTGTTTAGCCTTACGTAACATTACATTAAGTTAACCTGTCATATGTGGTTGGTACTGACAGTGACTGTCATGAGACCATTATAATTTTATTATAAATGTTCTTCTAAAACTCAGCCTCAGTGGAATGCTTTGGACTAGGTTATATGATGAATTCTAACCACCAACCAACCATCTCATTACAATGACACAATCTATCCATCCATCCATCCATCCATTCTCTATACACCGCTTTATCCTCACTAGGGTCATGGGGGGTGCTGGAGTCTATCCCAGCTGACTTGAGCGAAGGCAGGGGACACCCTGGACAGGTGACCAGTCTGTCACAGGGCTACATATACAGACAAACCATCACACTCACATTCACACCTACGGACAATTTAGAGTAACCAATTAAACTCAGCATATTTTTGGACTGTGGGAGGAAGCCGGAGTACCCGGAGAAAACCCACACATGCACAGGGAGAACATGCAAACTCCATGCAGAAAGATCCCAGGCCCACCCCAGGATTTGAACAGGGGATCTTCTTGCTGCAAGGCGAAAGTGCTAACCACTACTCAATTGTGCAGCCCTCCAATGACACAATGACAACAATCAAAAAAAACTTATAAAGATGACTTCATCTACATGGCAGGTATCATGTCAGTCTTACCAGCACACCTTCACAAGTGGCACTAAATTATTCATATAAAGTTTTTTGGAAATCTGCAGGACGCTCCCACAACTCACCACACTACATTGTTCACAGTGTGTTGTGGTCGTCCTCGTTCAGGCCGAAGAACGCTACATTAGTGCACCAACCACTGTGTGCAGACAAACGCACGTTACTCAAAATGATCCTTCACATTTACTGAACTTGAAAGATCAAGATGAATTAAAGTGGGATATTTATTCTTCCATTGAAACACAGAGTAACGTCTTCATTTGACCTCCAGCTGCACTACTTTGTTAGCCTAGCCGCGCTAGACCCAGGTCTGAAGACACAAGAGTCTAGAAACTCTCGACAGGGAGGGAGGCGGGCTAAAAGGTTGTCTTTCAAATCACTTTGTCGCAATTGGGTAGGTATACAACCAATCAGCGCAACGAATAGGCTGATGTAGTTCCGAGAGCGCCGGAAATCAGAGGATGCGGGAGTTCGGTGAAGCCTTATTTATACAGTCAATGGGTGAAGCTCAAGTATATTACAGACATGTTAACAGAAAGATTATTCAGAGTCGGTGCTAATGGAGCTCAACGACTGTTGTTCGTTGCCGTGGGTTGTCTAGTGCGGCTAGGCTACTACTTTGTGCCAGACTCTGTACAAACACAAGATGTGTTCAATAAAGCTGCAGACATACAGCCTGAACTCTGCACCAACTCTCATCATGGTCCTTTGTGTTTTAAGGAAACAATCAGCACTTCATCAAACATGTATCAGAACCAGCAGCAAGTTTACTTCATATGTATTTCTATAAACCATAAAAAGAAGAATCAAATAACAAGACATGCATGTAACTCTGTTAGTAAACTGGTCCGTTTCATGTTCAGTAGTCCGAAAGTGGCCCGAAAATAAAGTCTGAAAATCTGAACTTCATTTAACTTGAAATCATGAAGCTAAGTCCACTAAAACCCCTGTGTGGTGCTTTACAGTGGTGCTTTTGTTCTGTAGCACCTCATATTGAAACATGTGTCTGATATTCTTCAACCTTGTGCTTGTAAATGTAACCAGCAAAACATCAGTAAATCTGTCCCCTTTCATTTCACTAGTTACCTCTGGTATCTGTGACCTTTGTCTTTCAGTCAGGTCCCATCACAGGATATGACATACAAGTGCTAAAGCAAAATATAAAAACAAAATAACATCTGCCGTAATAGCTGGAAATTTCCACACCACCAAATGGTTGTTACTCGTGGTAGCAGGTTGCAAAAATCACCTCATCCCCAATATGCACAGCTCATGATGTCAGTGTCCTCAGGAGTCAAGGCTGCAGCCAGAACCCATGTTTATATAATTCTATCTGTATACCATCACCAGAAAGGATGACGCAGGCAGACACACTGTCATTTACAGATTATCCTCACACCTTTAGTGTGTCTGATGGACAATGAGGAATTCATTCATCCAGGCTGTTCATATTGTTTTCAGGTTTCTCCCACTATTGGAGCATATGAACATCAGGACATTGTAGCAATGACTGCTCAACCTTCCACTTATCTGCAGTTTAATATTTAACTCTTCAGAGGGAGCAGACTACCGCCACACTCACTGGATTTCAGTATTTACTCTGTAAGGGGCAATCAGGTTCTCAAAAATGTTACTAATACTTTTTCAGGTTGTTTTTTCTTTAAATGTTTTCAAAGGAGGTTTTTTGGCCAAACTGGGTAAACTTTTTGTTTCATATGGATACAGATGGAGCGATATTTAACCATCACAATGAAATGTTGGGCTTTCTTCACTTGAAAAGTTCTGACTGGATGGAGCCATCAATTGAAAAGAACAGATTTTGGGAATAAAACAATTAGCACACTAGTGATAAATTTGAAGCCACAGATTTGTGGTTGGACTGACCTTTGTTGGTGACCTCCCAGGCCACCTCAAAGAGCAGCAGGTCTTCCACTGGGAGCTCATCCTCGTCCCAGACCGGCAGCACTCCGCTCAGTGATGTCAGGGACAGTGAACGTGAAAGCGGCATCTTACAGATTCTAGAGATCCAACACTGACCACAATGAAGAAGCAGATCTGTTGCGTCTGAAGAGAAGTCTGTCAGACAGACAGGGCTGGAGGTGGAGGTCCTGAGCTCAGAGGGGACAGGACAAGATAAAAAGGCCTCATGAGGCCAAAGAGCTTCCACCCCGCCTACTGAGACTGACCTCCAGCCAGCAGGAGGGGCCGTTTACCTTCTGCACACACACACACACACACACACACACACACACACACACACACACACACACACACACACACACACACACACACACACAGATGTGAGGGTGAAAGGTTTAGCGTTGTGTGTAATCATCTGAATGGTTGTGAAATGAATGAGCAGCTCTTCCTACAGAGCCTCCCTGCTGTCACACAGGGCTGTCAGGATGTGATCACGGAGCCGTGTCCACTCTGTAGTGTCTGCTGCTTTCCTTCGAAACACATCTTTTTGAAGACTATCACATATCACATAGTCACAAAGTCTGCTCAGTTTGTTTGACCAGTACACCACTTACTGAGCAACAGTTGTCGCTAACTGCAAGCTTGCCTGAAAGACTTGATTTCAGATATTTACAAAGTACACAGAAACAAAATAAAATTACATTTATTTCCTTTATGCAACCTAATGCATAGCAATCAATACCAAGCAGAGATCAACACATGGGGAGAGAGCAAGAAGGGATGTTGAGGATGATTTATTTTTGTGCCTCTGTGCCTTGTGTTCTAAATCCTGCGGGGGATGTCAAAACCATCCACTCTGACAGTCTAATGTACAATTAACATGCATTAAACTCTTGTCCAGAACAATAAATTAATTAGGTTAATGTGTAATGAAAAATACCGTAGGGTTAAAATTTTAAAACTTGTTGAGGTAATCTCTATACCTGATAATACTTTGCTATGTATTATACTCAGGTAAAGTAATGTGTTCTATATTTTTTGCAGGGCTTCAATAATTCCTGTGTAAATTCGCATCATAAAAACTCTTTGGGGTCCTAATCCCAACACTTACACTTGGTGGTTCATTCGTTCAGATTTTTCTTATTTGTTGGAAAGCACTTTGACAGCTGTTGTTTTTCATCAGTTCTAACAATAAGAGTGACTTGACATGAAGTTAATAGTTTCTTTATGTTTGATAATCAGGCTTGCTGTGTCATGGTGGTCACAGGTTATGTCCTCTTAGTCATGAAAAGTTGCATGAAAAAGGAAACAACTGACCACATTCCAGTTAATGACAGCAGTCAGAAAAATTACAGAGGTGAAAATGAATCCTTAGTGTGAAAATATGTAAAAACATTGAACATTGTGCAACATAGGCAGTTTCAGTACGACAGAGTTTGGTTTGGTGGAGCCTGATTGTTGATGCACTGACACAACTTTTATGTTTTTTTTATATATATAAATTCTATCCATTTACAATGCAGGCAAACAAACTAAACTTTTCCTGAATAGTTCCATTTGTGTGGTGTGTCAGTTCAGGTGGTCAGGATTACTGCACAGATGTGGAAATGAATGTAATCTTAAAATCTGGTTGAGAAATTGTAAAATGTTATCCTGTTCTGTTCCAGATATCTGCAACTAAAGGTTTAGTGCCTTTGTAGACACTCTGTGATCCGTAAGTTGTAATGTATAAATGATAAACTGAGGCATAATATTGTTGAAATTGCATTTATTTTTCTTCAGAATGTTCAGGTTGTTCTTAATGTTTATAAAAAGACTGTTACCTCCGCCAGGAGGTTATGTAATCATCGGAGTTTGTTTGTCTGTTTGTCTGTTAACAGCATAACTCAAAAAGTCATGGACGGATTTTCACCAAATTTTTACAGAATATCTGGAAGAGCAAAAGTAACAATCGATTAGATTTTTGGAGGTGATCCGGATCATCGTCTGGATCCAGGATTTTTTTTGAAGGACTCTGTACAATTGAGAGATGGCCGCCAGTTACTTTTGCTCTTCCTGACATTCTGTAGAAATTTGGTGAAAATCCGTCCATGACTTTTTGAGTTATGCTGTTAACAGACAAACAGACAGACAGACAGACAGACAGACAGACAGACAGATGGCCTGGTGGGGGTCTGCGCTCTCTGAGTGCTTTTCTAGTTCATTAACTGTGAACATTTCCATAATGTACTTTTTTGCACTAAAACAAGGAAAAAAGGAGTTGTGGTTCTTTATAAGTTGTTATGTTAAGCTTTTACTGGTGCGGCCCACTAAAGATCAATCTGGGCTGAACTGCTCTGAACTAGAAGGAGTTTGACAGCCCTTATGTAAACCCTTCATATTCATCACAGGGCCAGGTCAGTCTGATGAGCCCTTCTCTAAACAAAGTGAATACCCTTAAAGCTTTATACTTCCTCGTGACACATGCAGATCTGAGCTGCACAAAACAGAAAAACAGAACATGTTCGTAGAGCCACCTGGCCCTTTGCTGCTCTCTGTTACTGTAGTCAACTGGACTGCACAATTACTAGTGCCTGGTTCCATTACTTATTTCATTTTAAAAATATTCAGGATTTCACCATCTTTGCAGGCTGTGCCATATTATTATGTACTGATGGATGATGCAGGCAACATTTCCCAGAAAATCTGATGAATAATGTATTTCAGCACCAGCAGTAGCAGACTGCTACAATTTCCTGCACAGAGGCAGGCAGCTGTGATTGGCTGAGAGCCACAGGAGCACAAGGTCACCTGGTGGAGACATAAAACAGGTTTGAATGGAGGAAGGGAGTTAGTACCAGTGAGCAGGTGAACATTAACAGTTTAGTCTGCACTGGTTAGAGCCATACAGAGAGGTTGGATGTGGTGCTGGAAGATGAGGCTGGTGGCTCTGGTTGTGTGTATGCTGATGGTTGGGCAGGATGGAGGGAGTGTGGCAGCAGATCTACCCAGGTTCGATTCTGCACAGAGAGGACATCCAACAGGTAAGCTACCTGAAGAGATCAACTTAATGTAAAGTACCATCTGAGAGAAAGACTCACTGACTACATTTACTTAGCATTTCTGTGGTACTTTCCACTGTTGGAATATTTGTACTACAGGCTTAGATGCAAATACTCTACTTTTTTACCTCTCACCACACTTATTTCATGACTAATAACTTTGCTGAGTACAATTTCAAATAAATATGAGGATATCCGTTGCTTAATTTATTATTATCGCTTGTTCATTTTGGTATTTGTTCCTTTTTTGATCGTGAAGTGTAGACACTGACAGGACAGCAGGGGACAGACATTTCTGGAATTAAATTCAGCTCTAAATTAGGAAAAACAAATTCTTTATTTAAAAGTTCATGCAAAATCAAAGGTTAAATAAAGTGTATTCTACCATTTGTCAAAATGACTGTGTTTCATTGTTTCATGGTATTTTTAGGTCCCTAAAAGATGATAGAGGACAGGTCTGTAGAATCAGCTCCAGCTGTATCACTAACCACTCAGTAATATTGCCATAAAATGATACAGTAATGATAATAGGACAGTTACTAACATTTGATCATTTTCACAGACTTTTCATTTAGTGAATACAGAACTCTGTAATTGGTATGGTACAGGTTTTTAACTAACCCTGAGGAAAATTTAAAGAACCAATAAATTATTATTCTTGTAAAGCCCCTTGTGATTTTATATCTGTGTGATTTTATATCTGTGAAAGGTGCTATATAAATATAAATAAATTTTACTTACTTACCCAAGTTGTTATCCCTGGAGAAACACAATAGACAATAAATACATAATAAATACTAACTAGTTGTACTACTAATAAACACTTAAGTGAATTGTTCAAACCCATTCAATTCCTGGGTGGTGATGAATCATTTCTCCTGACAGCAGCAGGAGGCTGCAGGTTCAGCTGTTCATGTTCTGATGTTGTTCTGCTCAGGAGCAGTTCTCCCTGCGCTCAGGAGGAGAACCACAGGAGACCTGCTGGAAGACGATCCCAACCTGTGCTTCTCTCTGAGGGAGAACGAGGAGCAGCGGCAGCTTCTGTGCAACGACCGCAGGAGCAAATTCAACTTTAACCCATTTGGCCTCCGCTTCGGCAAACGCTACATTTACAGAAGAGCCGTTAAAAGAGCTAGGACCAAAAAGTTTTCCCCATTTTTTCTGTTCTCGCGAGAATTGGAGGTGCCCACCTGAAAGATTTTTCTTTTAAGGAACTGTGTGATTTGTGGTGAAAAGTGAACCTTTGACAAAAACCTTTTCATGTGTTCAAACCTGCCTCAACTTCCGATAAAAGTGTTTCCCTGAATAAAACTTTTGTACCTATCTTTATTGTGAAGTTATTTTCAGGTCTACAGCGGAGTTATGAGTAGCTAAACTATAAAATGAATACAGCTAGGAGACATGAAGCCTGAGACATCAGTTTCTGTAGTGTTTACTCCAAATCATCACAGTAATTACACCGAAAATGCTAATTGAACTGGTTTCTAGGCTTTTGGAAAGACATTCCTATGAAGGTTTAGTGAAATCCAATAAAAGCCAAACTGTAATATTCAGCAGTGACTGAATGCAGCCACAAGATGCCGCTGCAGTGCCTTTTAAATGACGCTAGGAACAGCAGCTGATACAGGTGCATTGCTGTGCTCAGTAACGGTTATCTGACCATTACTCCTGATTACATAATGCAACAGATACATAAAATACATTCATCAAATAACATTATTCACAAATATTATTAAAATGTGATGTGTGGGGCTAACCAAAAAAAAAAAAAAAAAAAAACTCCTGAACTTCACAAAGCAGGTACCAAACAGCCTGTTTATTATTTAGAATTTAGGCTCTACAGTCACTGATTAATCACAATTAAAAAAAAAAAAGTTTTCATATTAGTTTATACTGACTTCATTTGGATCAGTTTTATAGTCTATTTTTCAAATTGCTCTGATTCAGCACGTTTACACAAGTAGATGAGGTTCAGGACTTTTCTAACCTTTGTTCTTCTCTGTTAGTTTGTTTTCTGACAGACTATTTCTTTTCACTAAATGTTGGTCCCCAGTTTAAAGAATTGTGTCCTTTCAAGATCATCTATTAGGAACTACTTTTTAAGCCAGTAAAGTCTCCTAACAAAACATTTGGAGCGGTTTACATTTTAAAAACACAGTATTTGCATCAGATAAGTAACTCCAAACTTCAGTTTCTTAGATGGTGCTTTCTATTTCATCACCAAAAACTCACGAACAAACCGTACAACTTGTGACAGGTTGTAACCTGAACAAAAAGGGATGTCATTCGCCATTTATACAAAAATTAAACACTCACAAACAGTGACCTTCATGGGGTTACATTTTATTAAGTTGCACATTGCTGTGTCCAACATAATTTACAACACAAGCTCAGACAATCTGTTGTGATGTTTGAAAATCAACCCCAGCTGGACGTTCCCACTGAGCTCCACTCCACCTCTCATTCCTCACAGGTCACAATTCTCTCTGTCAGCCTACATGTGCAGTCATGTGTCTGCTAAGGACAAAGGCTGGAGGAAAACACGTCTGTTTAGACTTTTAGGGTCTTTCTGGGATTCCCTGCAGGGAACTCAATGACTGTCACACTACAGAAGGCAGTGAAGGAGGACAGTGACACTTGTTTGAGGGGTTGTGTTTGATCCTGGGCCAAACAGCTACAACATAATAATCCATACAGAGTACAGAAACACAGGTCAGCTTATATCTTCCAACACAAACACAGTGATACAGAAACTGCTGGGTAACAGATATGCCTTTTAAAAGAGTATAGCAGTGTTCTTAGATGCGGAGGTATCAGGAGATAGAAAGGAAGTACCCAGTCACATAATGTGCACTGATAGAAAATCAAAGTGAAATCAGGCCTGATGACACGTATGTAACTGAAATCCTCACTGGTACCATTTATAAAAACACTGGTATTGTCCTTTAAAATAGGAGCAATAAGGTCAAAGAGGGAAGGACGTTATGAAAGGAGTGTTTGTTTGGACAGGCCTGTTTGCATGGTGGGTGTGTTTAGTTTGTGTGTGTGTTCAGATGTCCTTCAGGTCCTTCTGGATGCCCCACAGAGTGTCGGCACTCTTCTTCAGCTGGGCCACTTCAGCATCAGTCAGGGTCATGTTGACCACGCTGCTTACACCGCTGTTGTTCAGAATGCATGGCAGAGACAGGAAGACCTCCTCGCCAATGCCGTACATGTCCTGGAAAATACACACACACACACACACTCAGGCTCAGACACACATGGTGAGATAACACAATCTCATACCAGGGAGTGAAGTGGAGAGCCGGAGTCTAGGGCAGGCTGCTGTCACATCTCAGATGAATGCTGAATAAATATTACACTAAATCATTTCTTCCAACAACATAGATTTCCATATTATCGTTTTTCCAGGACAAGTAATATCTAGTAATTATACTTGAAGTTAGTAGTAGAAGTAGTTGTAATTCCAGTTTCAAAAGCTAAAGTTTCATTCCAACTAATTCAACTTTGAGATATCTTTATTCAACACATCTACATGGTCTCTTACAGATAGTGCACACTGACTTTAAACTCGCTCTTGAATGAAGCGTTCGGACTAGGTGACGGTGTTGCAGATATGTGTATTTACATCACAAGCTAGTAAGTGGGAGACAGATGTGTGTGGCATACTCTATACAACAATCTGCTTTACCACCAAGTCAGAGCAAAGTTTTGGTGAATTTCAAAATCAAATTCCCACTTAAAAAAAAAGCTCTTGTTCTTCACCACTCCTCACTCATGACTTTTGTCTATTCACATCATATCCACCACAGCATCTAACACTGTTCAAATGCTTTGGTGTACCAAAGGCATGAGCAGCATCATATGATGAATTAGATCATCAATTAAACATATATTGCATTACAGTTGGCTGGGGAGATGTGGATTAATCCAGGCTGAGAAATCAGAAACCAGAACAATGAATTTACCACTCATCTAATTAATGACCGGTAATAATATGTTAATCATTTATTAAATTGCTGTCACTACAACACTTAGAAAAGTACTTGAGGTTGCTCATTTATACTGAACATAGCTGTAGATCAAACATCTGTGGTGCTTTCAGCTCACATGTATAGCGGGCCTGCTATATGAACAGAGCAGAAGAGACAAAATGGAACAAAAATGAAGTGGATGGGGTCAGGATGACGGCGAGTGGTTTGAAGAAATGAAAACAGTCTTTCAGTGCGTGTGTTTGCTGTGTGTGTCTGACCTTGACCATGGTGGAGACGGGGTGGACACGGCTCAAATTCTTGATGATGCTCTCAGTCAGATCGGCCACGCTCAGACCAATGGCCCAGTTGGTGTAACCCTTCAGCTTGATCACCTCGTAGGCACTGAGACAGAAAGTGGTGTTCTGTTAACACCTGTGCAGTGTGTGCAAAATGTTCTTTTAGGAACATTACATGTATAAATGCACATTTTGCACGATATATCATTTCAGCTTCATCAGTACAAAGCCACAACTGAATGCTATCCAAAGCAAAAAGCTGCTACACAAAAAAAAAAAACTAAATATCAAAATGTCCTAATTTTGCAACCATCATGTAGCTGTAATAGAAGTCTACAGTGTCAGTCAAAATGTCTTATACAAAAGGTTTGATGGAAAGCTTTAGTTCTGGTTGCATAAAAGAGAACCATTTTTTGCATAATACAGTACCAATTGTGTTTCAATACAATTAAAATGTGTTCATTACAAACATGGAACAACAATTCTAAATTATGCCTATCAAACAAATAAGTAACACTTTTATGACTGGATCAGAAGTGCTAATAAGACTTTCTAAGTGATACTAAATTACAATAATTTCAGAATAAATGTACAATTAAAACATTAAGAACATGTACGGACGACATCTTGCTGGCAAGATGGCTGCACTGGGGAGACTGGCCCATTCATCCTCTAAAAACTGCCCAAGTTCATGAAGATGAGCTAGCTGCGAGTTTCTGGTCGGAACTGCACACCTAAGAGTATCCTGAACATGCTCGACTGGATTGGTGTGAGGCGAGCATGCCGGTCAAACACCACCTCCCTCCTGGTCAGGAGAATCCAGCACAGTGCTCTGTGTGATAGAGCTGACTCACATAGATGGAAAGGCAGTCTCAGCACATACATACAGTAGTTATGATGCTGCATATAGAGTTATATTGTTATGTGTAACGCAGTACGTCCTTTCTATATTGCAATAAATTACTTGCAGTAACTACTTCACATGTACTTTCAAGTAATTATATCATGATATCAATAAATATGTAGAGCCAAACTGGAAGCACAAAAGTTGAAATTGATACAAAATTACATGTATAATAGACACTACAGAATGATGACAAAGCCATTTAAGTGTACACATGATGCTGACTGGTCCTTATTTTACAATGGATGACATAATACTGCACAGGCCTTACAGAGCATTAGCCTGAGCTCTGAGAGGGAGCTAGCTGGAAACCTTGCACGTGTTAAATTCCCACTAGGGCCACTAGCACTGTTGATCACTGTATTCACTCATGACCTCAGATAACTGCATCACTGACAGACAGCTGCATACTGAGACTGACAATCAGTGCTCATGTACTTCATTATTTTAGGCCCATTAATGGCAAGGATCTGAGCGAGCAGAAATCCCAACTATCAATCTAGTTTTCAGTTCTCTCCAGTTAGTTTATATTTTCTGACCACTTGTAGTTGTCACAAGGTCACGTGGCAATCATTTTTAACAGATAGTTCTGTGTGCTGAGGAGGAGGTGGAAGAAGACATGGTAAGGCAGGTTGCTCAGTGACATCCATAGACCAAAGAGACATTATTTTGATAAGATTATGACCCAAGCCATAATAATTGGAGGCACTGGCTACAGCAACCCTGACACTGGAGCTCTGCTTAAAACTAGTGCCACATTATCTGATTGGTAGTGTCTACAGATACGGACCCGTACCCGTAGCCTGTGGGCTACGGATACGGCACTTTCCATTTGCCAGACAGATACGGACCCGTACGCGAGTCTCACGAGCCAAGAAGCTGCTAACCACTGCAAACTGTTGAAAGGTAAGCAAAGGTTAAGGTTAGGGTTAGTGTTAGGGTCAGGTTTAGGGTCCGTACCTGTAGTACCGATGCTACGGATCCGTACCGCTAGCGTCTACCGGGAGTCACGTGACCAGATCTCGCGTATCTGATTGGCAAATGGCAAGTGCCGTATCCGTAGGCCACAGGCTACGGGTCTGTACCTCTAGCAACAACCTATCTGATTACTTCTCCCCTCCACTCTGTGTTCACATATAGCAGGGCTCCAGACTGCGACTAAATGGTCCCACTTTGCAACCAAATTTGAGCGAGCGTGAGTAAATTTTTCATCTACTCGCGCATGTATGACCAGTAAATTTGCTGATTTTGTTTAATTACTGTTGAATATTTTTTGTTACTGACAAACTTCTGCTCCACACTTCAGCCCAGTAGACAGTCATGTACAAATGAGCTGGTTTAACCGACATTAACTCCAAAAGAAGAAGACAGAGAATGAACACCAAAGAAGAAGAAGGTGGGCCAATATGTGTGAGAGCGGGGGGCGAATGATGGTGAAGCTCCTGATGTTTCACAAAGCCTTTATTTATGTTCAGCCTTATTTTGAACACAAATTCACCTTTCTGTTCACTCCATAAGAGTTTGTCCTCAGTGCAGCTAGCTGCTTCTAGGTTTAGACACATCCTTTGCTAGACAACAGCAGCCTGGAACCGTTTCCTTTCATCTTTACGTGAATTTTCGGACTTGTCATGTCAAGAAATCGCTTCTTAGAGAAACACTTCCTGTGCTGCTGGAATGGCTACAAAATAAAAGCCCATAGCATTAAAAATAAAAGCCTGGAGGGAACGGTTATTTTAACACTAGCAAAACAAAGGTTTGCCAGAATTGATGAACTGATCAACAGACCTTTATAAGAGTAATTTACACGTGATTTGGTATAAATACATAACGTACCCATGCATAACACATGCCTGTGCTCAGCACAAGGTCTTTTTTATTAAAGTTTTCATCTGTCGGAAATTATACATCAACTGAGCAGCCTTGGAGGAGTACTGCGCTCTGAGTGCTTTTCTTATGTTGTGTCAACTGCTGCACAGTGAAATGTGAATTTAAAACATAGTTTCTGCATTTAATCAAGTATTTATCAGTAATACAGTGAAAATGAGAGGGAATGTGAATATTTACTTTGCAAGTCGATTTTGGTGTGTGCCCCTAAAATTTCTGCTTGCGCTCCTAAAATTTGAAGTTAGAGGCCACTGTGCTCCTAGAAAGAAAAACACAGTCTGGAGCCTTGAATAGCATATTTAAATATAGTCCAGTTCCTAATAAAGTTGTCAAATGCACATAGCCTGAATGCTGAATGGGATCTGTTCCTTTATTTTACACAGTGAAGAAGCCGTTGAGACACGATTTATAACTACATTTGCTTACAGGACAGAAATGTCAAAACCATATTAAAAAAAAGCTTCTAACATAGAAACTGACTGTCTTTATGTCTGATCTCTGTCTCCATCTTGAGGTTAAAGAATGCCAAATCTTTACTTGGGAAAAACAAAGACGGAAGATTGTGCCCTCCCTCATGCTCAAATCTGGTTCTGCTATTACAAATGTGTGCCAGTAGACTCTCAGATGTGGCACACATTTGTAATAGCAAAATCAGAGTACTTTCTACTTTCTCACGTTTAGTTGCCAAACAGGAGGTAACATTACACTGTCCTTTTTCTGAAAATGGATTTCCTGTTCCAGTCTTAGCCCCAAATGACTGACTGCATGTGCAGCAAATGAAATGCTGCGTCTCTTCCTTTACGTCTCTTCTTTCCTCTTATTGGTGTGAGTGGACAAGGTCAAATGAAGGACAGTTTTTCATGTAAATAGAGTGTTGGCTAATGCTACTTGGCAGCAGAGTTGAGCTGCAAAAGAGAGGAATTCAGTTGCTGCACCACGGGCCTGTTCTCCTTCGATGAGCCCACTCTGTTCTGACCAGACAGTTTACAGAAGCTTTGGTTAGAAAACACAGCAATCGTCAGAATTCTCTTCCTTTTCTGTTCTTTACTCAAAGGGTCATCTTCTCAAATACATTCATTTCTGCCTGAGCCCAAAACTGATCTGGAAGACCACCAACATCCCACTAAAGACCCTTAATAACATTAGTACCAAAGGTAGACAGCTGCTTGTGAACATTCTCTCCCACACAGCGTACCTGTCCACCACAGCCTTGTGTGTGGCCTTCCACTGCTCCTTATCAGCATCAGTGCCAATCTCAGGATTAAGCTTCTGCAGGTTGACTCCTGCAACATTTGCTCCACTCCACACAGGCACTATGATAAGAACACACACAGGAAGTTCTGCACTCTTATTTTCATGGAAAATTAGATCGGTCTTTGTGTACTGTTACAACAGAAAAATGCAAAGCCGATTCCCTGCAGACTACCTATCTGAGAAAGACTGCTGTGTTTGTGAAGAGCCTGTTCGCTGTGTGTACCCACCGCTGGTGTCTCCATGCTCGCCCAGCACCCAGCCACTGAAGGAGCTGGCGTGAATACCGAGGCGTTCGGCCATCAGGTAACGGAAGCGGGCTGAATCCAGGTTGGTGCCACTGCCAATGACACGGTGCTTTGGCAGACCACTCAGTTTCCACGTGACGTAGGTCAGCACATCAACTGTGTAAAAATATTCATTCACAAAACACTCATGCAGTTATTGTTAAAACTACTTCTCTTCACAGTGTTCCTCAAACAAAGGATCATTTCTGTGTCATGCTCTTGATGTAAATGCATGTATTCACCAGGGTTGGAGACCACGATGAGCGTGCAGTTGGGACTGTACTTGATGATCTGAGGGATGATGGACTTGAAGACATTAACGTTCCTCTGCACCAGGTTGAGACGGCTCTCTCCTTCCTGCTGGCGAACACCAGCTGTCACCACAACCAGGCGAGAGTTGGCTGTTACTGCGTAGTCTGAAGAAAAAGAGAAAGGAGCAGGAGCTGATTAGCAAAATCTGGAGATGTCTGGAGGGGTAGAGGTACTGCACAGTTATAGGTGAGGACCTTTATCAGCAACTATCTTGGAGGTCTTGAGAAAGAGGCTGCCGTGCTGCAGATCCATCATCTCTCCTTTGAGACGATCCTCCATCACATCCACCAAAGCCAGCTCATCACACAGGTCCTGACCAGCAGAGGAGGAAGAGAGTGAGTGCAAAAGAAGTGGCAAGAGGATGTCCACTAATATTCACTTGAATTCAGTTTGAAAAAACCTGTATTTGTCCCTTGGGAGCATTTTAAGGCGTGTTGGAGACAGAACGATAGCAACAACTGTTCAAGACTGTAGTAGCCATGTGGCAGTTAAAACAGACATAAAATGACACATGCAAATTAAAAATGGAATATGCTGAGATAAGAATACAGTAGAATATAGTGCTGACAACATATAATGTATATAAGATGCTAAAATGCTTCAGAGTATCATACCATCAGTGGGGTCAAAACATTTAGAGCTAAGATGACTTTGATGATTGGGACAACAGGTTTACAATCAGAGTGATAGTATTTGGAATTCTCAAACATCAGAGGTCATGTTATGGTCACACTGATGTGTAGATGTTATTTTTGAACCAAACTCTACTCAATGGGAAAAGGTGGAAAGCAGTATGCTATGGACTTAAATAAAAGTTTACATACACTTAAAGACCATGCACATCATGGCAGTCTTGTGTTTCCAGCGACTCCTATATGACAATTTTCTATGTTGGAGTCTTTAAAGCCCATGCACCTTTGTCCAAAACCCCCCAATATGAACAATTAATACAGATTGTCTTTACAAGTGGATGTAAAGTTGTTGTACATGACAAGTGAGAATTTTCTTTCACACTGAATAAATCCTGCACATGCTGAAGGAGGAGTATGTCTTACCCGCAGCAGAATGCTGACGGCACAGGCCATGCCCACCTGGCCCACCCCAACCACAGTCACCTTGTTCCTGGGAGGCTCTGCGGCACCGCCTGCCAGAGGGCTGATCAACTTCTGTAGCACTGAAGACATGATCACAGCTGCAGCGGCACAGAGAGGGATGGACACAAGATAAGTCAGCTTGTAGAAGGAAGATTATCTTTCTCAAATCAACAAAAGTGCATGATAACTTCATGTAAAAATATTTATTATGTGCAGTTGAAGTTGCCTGGGATCCTCCACAGCTGGGTTTACTGAAGGTCTGAACAGTTGAAATCACATCTCAGAAACATATGATTGAATAATTATGTGAAACAGGTTGAAGGGCATTCTGTAATACTCAAGTTACAATAGCTCCCTGTACAGCAACAGTGGATCTAAGTGATAGCTTAGAGGTCAGACACACGACTGCTCCTCAAGGGGACCTGGCTTTAATAAGGAAGAAATAAGTTGCTCAAACCACTGTCCTGATCAAGGCAAACGTCTTGTTCATTTTATAGTTGGCTAGAATAATGGTCTGCAGGTATCACCATTGTTTTTATGTGTGATTTTATGCACCAGACCTTTCAGTGATTCAAATTCTGAATATAATATATTGGAACCAGATAACATTTGCTTTGCTTTAGGACTGAGCCACAAATCAAATGACTGTATTTGATCAGAAATATTGTTTCCACATGGTGTTAAAAAAAAAACAAAACTAAATCCTGACAGTTCCCTGTTCTTTCTTAAACAATAGATGCTTTAGCATGGAGAAACACAATCACAGTAAAATAAGACTGAAGAAAGATAGTTTAGACATACTGAAAATGAGTCCAACTTGGAATGGGCCACCAAGTTGGACTCAAGTGCTGTAAAAAGTGACAACATGACAAAGCAGTGGAATGGCAGCAATGTGTGTGTCCTCAGATTTAGATGTGAGCTCCACTCCCAGCTTCAACATCCCGGCTAAACCTAGCTGACGTTGGATGCCACGTCTGCAGACACTTACAGGGAGGGAATGGGTGTCAACAACAGACATCATGACGCCGTCAGTGCAGGAATCAAATCCAGAAAATCACAACTGAAGCCAATGTACAGCACACACAATGTGAATGAAACATAATGCTAATGTGTACACATACAGTGTGTTTGTGTCGACTGCTGTGGTTGCTGCCATGTCAAACCCTGCAGCAGTATTTGTATTAAATGTATGACACTGACATCAATTTACATAATATTTCATGCTGCCATTCTCTGACACAACTTCACTGATTCGGACTTTTAGCACAGGAGTATGGAGTGGCTGACAGACACCAGATATAGTTCAGTCTTAAACTCCAATTAGGACCTGTAGGAACTGAAAAAGATAATGATACCACAAAACTAAAGTAGTCGTCTTGTACACAGACACCAACAACCTATTTATGAGATAAAGGTACAACATGGAGTACTCAAACAAATCAAACTTTCATGCCCAAAGTTAATTTCATGGATCTCTTTTAAATTCAGTGACCTGTCCTGACTCAGACCAGGTCTAAATAACAGTCTGTGTCTGGTCAGACTTCCACATCTCTCTGGTCTGTCAGGCACCATCTTTTTTCAAAAGGCTTTCTCAGTTCTAACTGGTGGAGAGTCATAGGTATTTATTCTCACCCCCAAATCACATGGCCTGTGGGTCGTTAACAGTCCAAGCCTCTCATGCCTCGAGGTGTGATGGTGGTGATACTGCCTGATGAGAGTTGTCTAAGTGTGTTTATAGTAGTAAGACATTGCTACATTTCAGGGCTGTGGTATAAGTGTTGTCACAGATCCCTCCTCATTAAGAGGTGGCTGTTCCAGCTCATGGATATCTTCCCTCACTGCTCTCCCACATCACCTACGTTATCTGTCCAGATACCAGAGTAAACTGTTGTTCTCAAAGGAATGTTCCTTATTCCTTAGATACAGATGGGCTGCTGAGTCTTGTTCCTGTAAACCAGAAATGAGCCGTACGACTTGGGGGTGACAATAAATACCTAGGATTTTCTTACCAGCTCGTCTCTTAGAAACGAGGAGCATTCTTGGATGACGGGAAAGATCTTGAAAGACCAAAAGGAGAAGTCTGCCTGCCTTCTGCTGCAGCACTTAGGATTACTACAACCTGGATGACTGAAAAACTGCACAGACATGTCTCAGTTCTGTGTGTCAATACGAGCATCCTGAAATGCAGTGGGGGTGAAAGATAAAATAATGTTGTCATATGCATCTTTCTGTACTGTACACTTCACATGAAGACACCTGGCTTTTCAAAGTTGGGCCAAACACACAATGCCAGCAAGAAAAGTGAAGTCCTGCTATTGTTGTGTGAGGATTGGTAGCATGGGACTGGAATAAGAGCACCAGGAGTTACACCGAGATGAACAGCAACTATGGTGTTATGGTAACAGTCAAACTGTGGATGTGTGACACCCTGTGATCTAAAAGAAATGGACATGGAACCAAGAGGAACATTCTAAAGCCAACTCCTCAAAAAGACCAGCAATGTGAAAGGTGTCATTTTGTGTGTGACAGTACGCTCACTGAAGCCAGGAGTGTCTGCAGATGTGGACAGAGTCACAGTGTCATGGTTAGGTGCTGCAGGTTTAGGACGTTAACACCGAGGGCTCACTGAAAATCTGTCACACACTGTTTACACAAAGGTCAAAGGTTTGTCCAAATACTGATAATTGATTGACCTGTCATTCCTGTTGTCTGCTTTTCTGTTTGTCAGTACATAGAAATATATGTGTTTTTGCATAAATGCCCTCTTATGTTCATTTGGCTTAAGAGGCTCTGAAAGAACATTTGTTCCCTGCACCTAAGCATTTTAAGGGGTTCTATTAAAATCTAAACTAAAATCAGTTGTCAAGAATGTGACTTGTGTAATTATTGCAAAAGCAATTGTAATTGTGTGTTCTTTATTTAACTAGCTGTCTCAGAGAGAATCATGCAGGGCTGTACACATGACCAACTCAGATTTTTTTATAATTTGGCACATGCAGAGGTCCAACCCCTAAACCATCATAGCTGCAATCAGAAATGTCATATCTCTTTCATATTTTCTTTTACAGACTTTAGAAGATAGGGTGATTTTGAGCTGAGATCAGCAAAAAAAAAAAAAAAAAACATGCTTTCTGGGGCAAAAATTGTACTTTTTCCAACTCCTAGAAAAGCTGTATGTTGTATTTGCAAGCATGATATCTGGCAATATTGTGGAAATTTAGTCCCTTCCCGACTGAACAAAGGTAAAGTTTGCTTGGATATACTACTTCATGGAATATTTGGCACCATGCCAAAAATATGATATCTCCCAATATTGCAAATCATGGAAAATAGCAACAAATATGAGACAATATATTTCCGATGCGGTCACCTTTATTTCAAATATCTCAGTTCAAACCACTAACAGTACTGATATTGTTCACAGAAAAAGGGTATTTACAGGTATTTTTTTGATTTTCTAAATTTAATATTTTCATGGCACATACATTTGAAAACTTGAGCTTTGAAGTCAATGATATTCCAATGAAACAGCCTAGTTTGAATAAATTCCAATGAAAATCTTATATTTATCAAATTTTGTCAATATCTATATATTTATGTAGAAGTTATTATATATATTATATATCATTATATATCCACATGTATACATCCTGTACTATAGCAGCATGAACAAAGAAATTGAGAAGAAAGATACTGCGTGTTCTGTAATCACTCAGTGTACATGACAACATGGTTATGTTTCCCATATCCAAGGAAGATGAATTCAGTGCAAAACATATATATGTATATATCAAGTAGTGAGAGTTAGACATCCACTAACAAACAGATCTTCAAAGTGAACAGGTGTCCGGAGGTGTCAGCATCACATGAAGAAAGTGAAACTGTATGCCCACCACAGTCTTTCCCATAAACCCCTTCAAAAATACAGGCCATCTTCTGATCTTCACCAAAAAAAAAAAAAAACGATTAGGAGTTGTCTGCAAATTCGTTGACAGTTGACAGCTTATCTTGAGGTCTGTCTGCAGCTGAAGGAACAGGGCTGCACCAAAATAGCAAACAAGAATTTTTTTCCCCCATGCTTATTTACTGCTATCAAGGTAGTATATATTTTTATGATTAAAGAGTTTATCACAATTTTCTGCCCAAGCATAGCAGATATTTCGCACCATATGTTATGAATTATGACTTGCAGCCAAGAGTACCTGGCTGCAGACCTCCAACCTCCACGGGTGACAGGAAACACGTGACCTCCATGGGAGACAGGAAGTTGTTCGTATTTTATGTTTGGTTCTAAAAACGTGCAATTTTAGAAATAAATAAATGTATTTATATAGCATTCAGTTTTCTGTCTTGTGCTTGTTCTCTCCTTGCAGCTGTCACCCTCTGGTGAGAAATGGCGACGCTACGCGCATCCAAATCTGTATGAAAAAAATATCAATTTTTGGTATATTTTACGCCATATCCTTGGGTAAAATTAGCAGAAGGCAACTTCAAACCATCTTAGCGGTAAGTTCAGCTTAGTTTTACGAAATAGGAAGCGTCCCCATGAGAGATTTTGATTGTCAAAGTGAAAGGATTTTCCCTATTATTTCAATGTTGAACAGCCTGAACTGACTTCAGAAAGCTCAATTTTCAAAGTGACAAAAGTCAAAGAATAACTAAAACACAACACTCTTTTTTTGCATAGAATCTATTTTTTTGGTCAACTGAACATTTGGGGAAGTTTAGAACAAAATCGATGATGGTCATGTGAACAATTTTCTGGATTCTGCATGATTCTCTCTGAGACAGCTAGTTAATACTACCAGTTGCATGCCAAAGTAATATTTCATCATTATTTGCGTTAACTTTGTAGATTAGAATTAACAGTTAAGTGTTTGGTGCAGTTCCTTGTGAGCTTTATGTTCCTGCACAAACACTTCAAACATGACCATTCTCAAAAACTACAAGAAGACAAAGCTGAAACCACATTCACTGTGGAGCTGTTTGAGGAGGCCGACAGCTTATCTGTAACGGGCCAATAAAACACGTTCAACAGTCACAGAGGTCTGAATTCCACACTTCTACGTCCTATCACTCAATGATCATTCTGTCATTCCTGCATTTTCTCCTTATTCATCCTTCTTTAATGCTTTCCTGCTGAGAGGGCAGAGTTCATGTTCTGCAACAGCCCATGCAACTATGCTAGACAATGAAGACATTAAGTGATATCTGGGTGGCAGCATATAAAAGATATTGTTACATCAGTCGATCAGTAAATGCACCGCTACATTTTTCAGACAAACTAATTTCAATGAGTGTAAAAAGTTGATTTGTTTGTTGTAGAGACCACTGCTCCTGTGCTTTTGTCAAGTTTCAATATCAACAGAACAGGCTTTCATAAGTAAGGTCAAATGGACCTTCAACTGCAGACCAGGTCCAGAGATTTAAATGACTGAAGCAAAGTGAATTAGAAACACAGAACACTTTTCTCAGACAACACCGTGCAGACTGACAAGGTCAAATGAACACTGAAAAAAGCAGAAGACAGAAGCAAAAGAAGTGCGTTCCAAACTCTTATATGTAACTAGTCCTCAGAGACAGTGAAGTCCTATTTATTAAAAATGTTCTGAAAGAAACATCATACAGTTTGATAGACATGATTAGCGGTTGACTGCTATCTGTCTTTATGGTGACACTGATAGGGATCATTAGTAAACAAGGATATCATTTCATTACCGATATTTGGAACACACACACGCACGCACACACGTCAGGGGAGAGACTGCGATTTGGTAGAATTGGAGTCTCTACCGGTAGAGACTGCGATCAAAATCTCTACCAGTAGAAACTCCAATTCTACCAAATCGCAGTCTCTACCATGATATAGATATGTCACAGTAGAGATGGCAATTCAGTAGAATTGGCAATTCTCCTAGTAGAGATGCCAATCGCAGTCTCCCCTAGGAGAGATGCCAATCGCAATCTCTACTAGGACAATTGGCAATTCTCCTCATACACATTGCGATTGCTAACCCTAACCTTAACCAATTCAGAAGAATTGGCAATTCTACTGGTAGAGACTCCAATTGCAATCTCTACTGGTAGAAACTCCAATTCTACCAAATCGCAGTCTCTATCCTGACATATATATCAATGAGTCTTTCAACACCATTAGCTAACACAATGTAGCATTAGAACACAGGAGTGACAGTTGCTGGAAATGTTCCTCTGTACCCCTATGGAGATATTCCATTAAACATCAGCCGTTTCCAGTTAGAATATTCATTTAGCATATTAATAGTGTCTAGACAGGGGTGTTTGTCAATGAAGATAACATTAAATGAATCACTTAATGTTATCTTCATTGAATAGCACTGTGTTTCTTTCCAAAATACAGACATTTCTAAGTAACTCTAAACTTTTAAACAATAGCGTATATGTGCTGCAAAAACAAAATTTTGGTGACAAAATTTAGAATAACGCACACTCCATAAAAACAATTTAGTTCATGTATAGTTTTCATGTTAAATTAAAAGAGAACTTCAATGAATTCAGACAGCACTATGGGGAAGACATTGTTGGACATCACAGGGTGACTAAAGGTAAGAGGGGCTGCATCAGAACAAAGGAATGCATTTTAAATGAATAGATTTTATTGGGAATCTCTATTGATGAGGACAGGGATAGACACAGACACTACCAGCAAAAATCCACACTGATAACTGAAAGAATGCGAACAGTCTGATGTGATTATCAGTCAAAATGATAGTTTGTCAATCCCTGCACTTAAAGGGGAACTTCGGTTTTTTTTCAACCTGGGGTCTGTTTTCAAATGTCTTTTCATACATGTGAGTGATGGAGAAATGAGCTTTCGACATAGCTCCAGTTTTTAGCCAGGCAGGCAGCTTAGCAGCTCAGCTAGCAGCTCAACTAGCGAATAGTATGGGGCAACTTGCCCCCCCCCCCGTCAAAGTCCGCCCTAACGTGCTTTTTTTCCCCCACACTGACCGGCTCGGATAGTCTCAACCAGTGTCCCACAACATACTAGAAATGAGAAGTGAACGAAAACCTCCACATTACTTGGCGATCGCTATTTGTTGTGGTCTGTATCCAAATCTCATCTTATTCCGAAATCGCGCGATAGCTCGCGCCAAAACGGGCGGACTTTGATGCGCGCACGCGGGGGGAGTTGCCCCATACTTTTCGCTAGTTGAGCTGCTAGCTGAGCTGCGAAGCTGCCTGCCTGGCTAAATACTGGAGCTATGTCGAAAGCTCATTTCTCCATCACTCACATGTATGAAAAGACATATAAAAACAGACCCCAGGTTGGAAAAAAAACCGAAGTTCCCCTTTAATACGTAACTATACCACTGACTGGATGCCAAATATATGTGAAAGAAATCAGTAGACGAGAGATTCCCAAACTAACAGTTCCCTGCAGGTCCCAGAGCCTCCGTTTGGAAGTACTGACCTAATGTGTCAGCATGCATGAACAACAAAGCTCTAGAATATTTCGTGTGCTGACAGCAAGTCAACACAGCAGTCACACCAAGGTCAGACGGACAGTGGCAGCAGGCAGTGTCCCTACATGGACACAAACGTGTCCATGTAGGGACACCTGCTCCAAACTGCTACACAACCAGGAGACAACAGGCTGCTCAACAACACAATACCCAGTTTCACCCCCTCATACTAAACAGTACAGCCAGCAGCGGTGTCCTATAGCTTCGTGTCTGTATGGACACAGCTTGTGGAGTTGTTCCAATCATGTGCTCATTGTTATGTAACAGGCCTCAGCCCTGCCGTCGTCCTTCATTTTGGTGATGCTCAGAGTCACAGAGGAGACTCTGTTCTCGCATAATAGCAATAAAACAAACAGAAAAAACAAAAAAATACCAACACAGAGCTGCTAACCACTGTATGAACTCCAGAAGAGTTCACAGTAAGTTCATTATTATCCGACAGTACGCTACACAATTTGGCTACGAATAGTACAGACCTTCCAAAAAAAGCGAAGCGTAACCCAGTAAAAAGACTCGTCAATAAAGAACCAGTGACGTTAATGAGGTGCAGGATTGTAAAAGGCGGTTGTGTTGAATGCATGCTTTACGAGCCACACGCACTCTGACTGCTATTACCGGACGAGCTTAAAACGAGCTTTACAAGTGATTTAAACTTAATTATTAATGATACCCGCGAGCATTGGAAGTGCCTCGACTGATAGAAAACACTCGTAAAATCTCTCATTATTTACCCTACTGTGGTTTTCTAACATTAACTTGGCACAGTCCACATTAAAATGGTTTCCACTCGGGCTCGGAGCATCCATTGCTACCGAGGCGCTCAGCACGCACCGCTCCCACACACACACACAACGAGCACTCACCGGTGGTTAGCGAGAAGAGGGCTGTCCGTTATCCGGTCCCGGTGAAACACGGTGCTGCGTACGGCTGGCTGCGAGATGGAGATGAAGAGAAGAGAGAAAGCTGCTGTTAAGCGGAACGGAGGAAGAGGAGGAGGAAGGGGGAGGGGTGAGGAAGAGGAGGGGGAGGAGGAAGGGGAGGGGGGGCTGGGGGGCTTTACACCTGCACCCACACAGTCACCACACATTTACACAGTACAGTTTGGAGGCACCTACTGAGGTATTTACATTGAGTTAGAAACCTGAAAATGTTGCACCTCTCACTCCAAAACATTCGTTTATGTTGCAGCTTTATTTCCTGCTTCATTCACTGATTCTAATTATTGACACAAAATGTAGTCAATTAATGTAGGATCTTATTGTACAGTGTACACTTCAAACATTATCTGATTCAAGATTGCAGCACCTCTTAATAATGACATTGTTTCTAAGTGCAACAGTCACATGTCCTTATGAACAGTCAGATCTTAATACTTGAGAAAAAATATTATTAAAATACAGGAGCCAAAGCAGAACGTCAATGAATACAGCTGATATCAGTGACACACAATTTAGAAAAACTGTGATCCTTTAAACAAAAGCTCGGACAGTGAGAATATTGCATAACATGAGCCTCTGTGAGTTCAAATGAGTGTTTATTTTGCATGAACAGCAGGGTTGAGAAGTTACCCAGCAGCATGTTGTAGGAGACTCCAACCTAGCTCCACCTCTGACAGATTCACAGATGTACACTTTGATGAATCAATAATAATATGCCTATATGTGATTCTAAAATGGGCCATTCTTCACAGATAGATAGATAGATAGATAGATAGATAGATAGATAGATAGATAGATAGATAGATAGATAGATAGATAGATAGATACTTTATTAATCCTTAGGGTAGCTGTTGGTACTTCAAGCATAATTTGAGGTACACTGCACAAGTGTTTTACTTTTACACATCTGTGGTATTGCTACTCTCATGTGTGACCTTCTTCCTACCCTGCATCCATCGTCTGCGTGTCATGGAAAATGAGGAAGCATGACTGTTTGCTGGAGATCACATGAAAAACCAGTTACACTTCTCAAGCATGAGCAGCCAGTGAAGCATAGACTGTTCTAGATGGACTGTTTCTTCAGATAAGGTTTCCTATTGTGATGGAAGTCAAGGGGTTTCTACTTATTTTCTCTTACTATTTTCTTTTTTCTTTTACTTATTTTCTCTTTCTGAAGTTGGTGGCAAATTTCCTGAAGGAATTTCTGAAGGAATGTCCTACATCTTTATACACAAAACAGAAAAAAGCACTACCATCATCTCTCCGTAAATCAGGTAGAAGGTGATGCTAAAGTAATTAAATGTGTTCCACAGTAAGTTAATCCAGTATTGAGCTCTCCTAGGAGTTTCTATTTTGACCCACACAGCTTCTGTTCCTTCTTTCCCAGCAGTGAAGTTTTAAAACAGAATTTCCAAATATATAAAAATTAGTTTCTACATTAGTTTTAATGTCATTAAGTTCAGTTATATAAAAATAGTTATTCCAAATGGATTTCATTAATCCAGAATGTTAATATGTAATCTTACATGTATGAGACATATTTTACCTTCATTGTGAGTACTTTTACTTTTAATGTACATTTTATTAATGTTATCTCTGTAGTTTTACTTAATTACCCATTTGAATGCAGACCATTTTCTTGTATTTTGTCTTCTTCTGGTATGTTTGAATTCATCTATGTGAATGTGACCTACAATAGCAGTCTCCTTCACAAGTGCTCCACAGGTCTGTTCACACCTTATCTGGGCGGACCAGGACATACATGGACTTTCACCTGCAAATGAAACGTTATGCTTCAGGAAGAATGTCATGACAGTGGCTAAGATACTGATCTTAACTGAGGTGTCCTAGTCTGCAGAAACATGTGGTTTTGTGTGCTTATAAACAGTGACCTACATTAAATATAACACTGAATGCTACTGCATACATTTTCAGTTTTGCATTTTTCAAAACTTTGCAAGGTTGCAAAATTTGAAAGGGGTTTCCTTTACTGAGCTATTGCATAACAGAACATCTATCAGTTGCCTCTGTGCTTTGTGCATATCAAAGGTTTGGAGGTCATAGGCTCAACAGTCACTGGGTCACAGAGAAACAGTAGAGACAGAACACTTGTCTCTGCTGAACCATTCCTCCCATTCCTTCCTCCCTCAGAGCAACTCTGCTTGATGAAGTCTTTAATTAATTTGCTGTACTAACTTTGATCAATTTACAAATGACCCCTGGCAGAAGACATACTGTGATTTTATATCTCCTGGCACCAAATGCTAAATGCACACATTAGAAGTAAACTATTGAACATTTATTCTATTTTTTCACTGTAGTCCAGCCATAGAAAGGATAGCCAATGGTGGCTTATGCATCCATGTGAACTTGTTCACCCCGCTGATGCTACACACACATCACACAAGATGATGATGATGCTGGTGGTGATGCAGACTGGTAGCCAATAGGATTTTGCAATCCTGCCTCTCTTTTCCTCCAGTGGGATGAGAGGATGCTGATCCCACTCTGCTGCATTGAGGAGAACTGTGTGTGAACAATGGGGGAATGATGGAGGGATTAGATTGGCCAGAGAAAGAAGGCGGGGTTAACAGGCTGTTACACAGCACATCACCCCAACCCCCCAAAGCAGCTACTCTCCCTTTCTTTATCAGCCTGCCTCACTTTGTCTCTTTATCTCTGACATCCTCAACAGTTTGACATATTTCTCAGTCTTCTTTAGAAGCAGCAACATGTGTGTGTCAGTGTGGAGCTCTGTCTTTGTGGTTTCTGGCTGAAACAAAGTAAACATGTAAAGAAACAAAGCTTCCTTGGGAACAATGATAGTAGGTTGAGGATGTGATAGGGATGTTGACATTTGACAGTTCTAGTTCTCTCTATTCAGCCCCAAGTTACTATCAGGTGATTTTATTTACCATTTGAATGGAGAAACAGCAGCGGTGACCTAAAAGAGTGGTGAGGGCTCAGTATACCACATGGGTACATATTCCCTGAGCAGCAGATCCCTGCTGTCAATCCCTGCTAGGGAGCACGTGTGTTCCTCATGCTTGCTCTCTCTCTTTCTATTTCTGTCCTTCCATCTGGGTCACCGTTCCATAAATAGGTAAATAGATAACAGGAAATTTCACACAGATACCTTTTACACAATTAAGTTTACATGGACCTTGGTCCAGCTGAAAGTTTCCTGCTCTGTAGTGCCACATGTTGCAGTAATAGATGTTTGGTGCTGCAGGTGAACTCAAATGATATATTTAAAGCATGTTTTTCAAGGCAGGTAGGTTGTAATACTGTTATCATTTGTCTATCACTTAGAATGGAAGGAGTGTGGCTATGTCTGCTGCTGCAGGCACCACTCAGGATCTTTTCTGTTTTCTGAGATCATGTTGATATACTGTGCATACATACAATATACAAAGAAGAGAGTTCAGGCTAAACAGAGGGATTATCAAAATCACTGTCAAACTAGCCAGGAGACACATTTTAAAAATACTGCATACTGTATTTTTTATTGATCTTTCAAAAGCATTTGATACAACTGAACATCTTGATTTTAAAATTGTAATATTAGTATAGAAGAAATTGCTTTTAAATGATTTCACAGCACAGCCACACATTGACAGACAGCGATGTGTGGCTATTGGAAATGTTGTGTTATTTGCAATGGGTGTTCCTCAAGGCTCAGTCCTGGAGCCTGTGCTGTCACACTTTGCATCAAAGATATTGTCTCTTCTTTATCTGGATGTAAAGTCCAGTCATCAACAAACATTAAACATTTTCCCACAGCACTGAAGAAGAAGAAAAAAACTTAAGGCAACTTTCCTATCAGTGTTAGATTATGGTGACATTTTGTACACACATACCTCGGTTCTATCTCCTAAGCCCCTTGGACACTGTTCAACACTCAGCATTAAGATTTATTACTATTGATAAGTGTAATTCTCATCATCAGCTGAGGTAGGGTGGCCCTCATGCTCTGTAAGGTGTAACAGACAATGGGAATTAGTCAAAAAGGCTCTTAGATACAGTTAAACACAGAACAAACCATAGTACCGTGGTCGGCAACTGGCGGCCCGTGGGCCAAAACTGACCCGTCAGGAATAATATCTGGCCCGCCAGATGATTTAGAAAATTTGATTTGGCACGGAGCCAAGCCAGTCCGTCACCACAACACGAAACTCACGTGGTCGGCTGCTGCCAGGCATTTCCGCGTTTGCGCTACTGGTCGGACACGGTTGTACCAGCCAGATTTCACTGAGCAACAGTGTGTGCAAAACGTGTGTGTGACTCGGGAGTCATTTTTAATACATCTGTGATCAGAATTGAGACGTGTGTCCCAAGCAGCAGCGATCAGCTGGTATCGCTCCCCCGCTCGCGGAATCGGAGAGCGGTGGCGATGCGGCGACGTAGGCGGCTCGGTCTCTCGCCTCTCTTCTTATCCGGGCTAGCACTCAGCCATCCTGACGTGCGACTTGAACGCGGAAGTCGTGGGGGGCCGGGACGTGAGTGTGTGTTCCGCTCTCTCGGCTTCTCGTAGTGCCTCGGCGGCCGGTTGCCGGCGGCCGGAGCATCTCCCCAGCTGCCAGAGCATCTCCCCCACCGCCAGCAGCCAGCCGCCGGCCACCGGCCACCGGCCGCCGGCCACCACCAGCCGAGAATGGGGAGCCGCCCGGCGCTACTGCCGCCGCTGCTGCCGCCGCTGCTGCCGCCGCTGCCGCCGCCGCCGCCGCCGCCGCCGCCGCTGCTGCCGCTGCTGCTGTGCAAAAAGCAAACACTCAGCGAGGCACTACGAGAGGCCGAGAGAGCGGAACGCGCGCTCACGTCCTGGCCCCCCTTCCGCGTTCAAGCCACACGTCAGGATAGTTGAGTGTGGGCCCAGGTAAGAAGAGAGGCAAGAGACCGAGCCGCCTACGTCGCCGCCACTCTCCAGACGGCTGCTACCGGTGCCATGAGCCTGGTCACTTCGCATGAGACTGCCCAGCGCCCGCACTGAGAAGCTGAGCTCCGGGAAACGAGAGAAGAGTGGCGCTGTGAGGGAACCGCCACTCCAGAACCCCCTGGCTGGCTGCTGGCGGCCGGAGCATCTCTCCTGCTAGCAACTGCTGCCTGTGGCAGCCCACCGTTTCGTCAAGGGGCGGCGGGTTCTTGGTGTGGTGGAGCTGTCGGGGATTACGGGAGCGAACTCTCCACTGACCGGCTCTTTTCCTCTTGGGTTTGCTCCCAAAAGGCGGCTCAGTCCCTCGGTGACAGCTTGTTGGAGCTCCCTCAGTTCTTCCTCCATCTGCAGTCGGGCGAGTATGGAGTTAGAACAGTCTCATAATCCACAAATGCACACAGAAGAATTCACACATGTGAACTGGGATTCACAAATGTAAACTGCAATCCACAAATAAATTAAGAAAGTTCACAAATGTATTTCTGCATTCACAAACTGCTTTTGTGTGTGAATCTTTTTTGAGACTGCTCTGCCGTCAGCTCGATCCACAAATGCATTTTTTTCAACACGGAAGTTTCTGTAGCCAATCAGATGTCTCCCTCCTTTCAGCCAATCACAAAAACTCACCCCACGTGGGGGTGGGTGGACTGTTCAGCCAATCATATGAACGCGTCCGCACAGCGTTATACTTGACCGTGTCATTGGGCTGAAGAGTGAAGCTGCCCGTCGGAGAGACCATGGCGTCTGATGGGGACAATAGACCCTTTATTTGTTTACAAACATTGTGACGTTTTTTGTGGCCGGGGCTTATGCTGGAGGCAAAAGCTGAGCGAGAAGTCAAGCGGGACTGGGAGTATATAGTTTGCGCTGGGAGTTTGCAGCGCAAACTCGAGCATTTTTAACCCGTTAAACTTCAGTGTACCGCCGGCGGTACACTTACTAATTTGCATAGGAATTTAAAGAATGTCCGAAGACTGCAAACGCGAACATATAAACATTATACGCCGATGGAAAGCTTAGATTCTCATGAATCCGCCGGTATAAACCACTTTCAGATGTGATTACCACAGCGGGTAATATAAACACACTTGTCCGACAAACAATGAATATCCATCCATCCTTTCTCTGTACAAATAAAAAAATATGACGAGAAATACAGGGAATATTGGACGCGCATCGCGAGGTGCATTTCCTTTAAAACGACCGATTCGTGGATTTTATACCGACTTCAAGACATGTTTTGGACAAAATAGTTTACTGGCTTGTGTCATCTGGATGTCCAAGGTTGGATTATGGCCGTTTTTTGTGGAATCTTTTTTTGTGTGTGTAATAATGAACCCGGAAATGTGAGTCGCGCTGTGTACGTTGAAGCCGTGTATAGAGAACGGATGGATGAATATTTGTTGTTTGTCGGACAAATGTGTTTATATTATCCACTGTGGTAATCACATCTGAAACTTCACTCTTCAGCCCAATGACACGGTCAAGTATAACGCTATGCGGACGCGTTCATATGATTGGCTGAACAGTACACCCACCCCCACGTGGGGTGAGTTTTTGTGATTGGCTGAAAGGAAGGAGACATCTGATTGGTTACAGAAACTTCCGTGTTGAAAAAAATGCATTTGTGGATCGAGCTGACGGCAGAGCAGTCTCAAAAAAGATTCACACACAAAAGCAGTTTGTGAATGCAGAAATACATTTGTGAACTTTCTTAATTTATTTGTGGATTGCAGTTTACATTTGTGAACCCCAGTTCATATGTGTGAATTCTTCTGTGTGCATTTGTGGATTGCAGTTTACATTTGTGAATTCTTCTGTGTGCATTTGTGAATTATGAGACTGTTCTAACTCCATAGGCGAGCGCCATCCCACTTCTGACACCAATGTAGCACTGAGCGCGTCCTCTCCCAGAGAGGGGAGGGGGAGTGGGCGCGGACAGATGCGTTCATTTGCATACCTGGAAGCAGGCCCAGAAACAACTTGTTCTGAGGAGGGCTGGTGAAAGTGAATTTTTCGACCGCTGAAACTCCGAACAAAGGATGATTTTGGGGTGAACAAACTTAAATACTATGTTTTGGGGCTTCTGAGACCTGTATGACGTGACTGAAAAATAGCATAATATGGGACCTTTAATACAAAAGGTGTTGAGGAAATGACAATAATAGATAGCATCATGAATGTCTGTGGATATACTAAAATACCAACTGACAAGATGACTCCCAGTCTAGAGGAAGATTTGAACATGACGAGGACAGACAGTACACTGCTAAAATCACACAAGAGTTTCTTTTAAAACAGGACAAACTGAAAACTATTACCTGGCCAAGTATGTCACCTGAGTTGAATCAAATAGAATAGAAAGAATAGAAGTTCTTTGTTCTACTTAAAAATATCCAGCCGTTCAACTTAAAAGTAAAGCAATTACTGAGATATGATACAATTTAGAATCATTTTACATTTATGTGATATTGAATAGGGGTGTACTCATATTGTTGTATACTGTATCTGGTTTGTTTGTGGTTTTAGAGGAGTTTTATGCAGGTGCTTTTTCTAGAAGAACAGTTTATCCATCCACTTAGCAGTGTTTTTATAGGAAAGGTTGCCAAAGGTCATAAGGACTTTGGTCTTCATGCAGGCATGATGGCACTGAACCAGCCAAAGCTCACCGTGTTGACAAGGCTCCTGGAGGCTGCACTTATTCACTGCACTATGGAATTTATGATAGAACTGGATAAGGTGCTTTTTAGCATTTTATGATTAGCTTGTCAAATGCTATTTCCTACTGCACACCAACAGTATAGCATGGAACAAAAGAAACCCTGCAAACTGAAAAATCCTTTTTCTCATACACCAGCATCATAGAAGAGATATCTGTAGGACTGTAGACAAAAGGTTTCCATACTTTAATTCAGCTGGGTTTTATTTATGTAGGGCCACTTCACAACACAAGTCATCTCAGGTCATTCCACGGTGTAAGTTTAAGATCTTAATAGAGAGAAGAACCCAGCAAATCCAAACAGGTCCCTTTGAGTAAGCTCTTTCCTCACAGGAGGAAGAAAAAGAAACCCTGTTAACAACAAGGAAGCTCCAGCAGAACTAGGCTCTGGGAGGACAACAATCCACCTTGAATGGTTGGAAGAAAGTTCCATCCATCCATCCGTCCATCCATCCGTCCATCCATCCGTTCATATTCTTCCACTTACACACGTGGACAAAATTGTTGGTACCCCTCAGTTAAAGAAGGAAAAACCCACAATTCTCACTGAAATCACTTGAAACTCACAAAAGTAACAATAAATAAAAATTTATTGAAAATTAAATAATCAAAAACAGCCATTACTTTTGAATTGTTGATTAACATAATTATTTAAAAAAACAAACTCATGAAACAGGCCTGGACAAAAATGATGGTACCTCTATAAAAGATTGAAAACTATTTGACCAGAGTGACATGATTAACTCAGGTGTGTCATTTCATTGACATCATAGGTGTTTCCAAACTCATAATCAGTCAGTCTGCCTATTTAAAGGGAGACAAGTAGTCACCCTGCTGTTTGGTGAAAAGGTGTGTACCACACTGAACATGGACAACAGAAAGCGAAGGAGAGAATTGTCCCAGGACATCCGAAAAAAAATGATAGACAAACATCTTAAAGGTAAAGGCTATAAGACCATCTCTAAACAGCTTGAAGTTCCTGTGACAACAGTGGCTCATATTATTCAGAAGTTCAAGACCCACGGGACAGTAGCCAACCTCCCTGGACGTGGCCGCAAGAGGAAAATTGATGACAAATTGAAGAGACGGATCGTTGGAATTGTATCCAAAGAGCCCAGAGCAACCTCCAAAGAAATTAAAGGTGAACTCCAAGGCCAAGGTACATCAGTGTCAGATCGCACCATTCGTCGTTGTTTGAGCCAAAGTGGACTTCATGGGAGACGACCAAGGAGGACACCACTGCTGAAAAAAACTCATAAAAAAGCCAGACTGGAATTTGCAAAAATGCATGTTGACAAGCCACAAAGCTTCTGGGAGAATGTCCTTTGGACAGATGAGACCAAACTGGAGCTTTTTGGTAAGGCACATCAACTCTATGTTCATAGACTCAAAAACCAAGCATACGAAGAAAAGAACACTGTCCCTACGGTGAAACATGGAGGAGGCTCAGTAATGTTTTGGGGCTGCTTTGCTGCATCTGGCACAGGGTGTCTTGAAAGTGTGCAAGGTACGATGAAATCTGAAGACTATCAAGGCATTCTGGAGAGAAATGTGCTGCCTAGTGTCAGAAAGCTTGGTCTCAGTCGCAGGTCATGGGTCTTCCAACAGGACAACGATCCAAAACACACAGCCAAAAACACCCAAGAATGGCTGAGAGAAAAGCGTTGGACTATTCTAAAGTGGCCTTCTATGAGCCCAGATCTGAATCCCATTGAACATATGTGGAAGGAGCTGAAACATGCCATTTGGAGAAGACACCCATCAAACCTGAGACAACTGGAGCTGTTTGCTCATGAGGAGAGGGCCAAAATACCTGTTGACAGCTGCAGAACGCTCATTGACAAATACAGAAATCGTTTAATTGCAGTGATTGCCTCAAAAGGTTGTGCAACAAAATATTAAGTTATGGGTACCATCATTTTTGTCCAGCCCTATTTCATTAGTTTGTTTTTTAAATAATTATGTTAATCAACAATTCAAAAGTGATGGCTGATTTTGATTATTTATTTTTCAATAAATTTTTATTTATTGTTACTTTTGTGAGTTTCAAGTGATTTCAGTGAGAATTGTGGGTTTTTCCTTCTTTAACTGAGGGGTACCAACAATTTTGTCCACGTGTGTATCCGATGAAGCAGGTCATTCCAGACATCTCTCCCCCCAACCAGAAATCTCCCCGTACTTTTTGAGGTTTCATATGAAACAAACCAAAGCAATCAGTTCAGTCAATTTGGAGATTGAGACTTTTTCTATCATAATTCCTCTTCTGCAGTTTCCAGTTCATACATGTATGGCTGTAAATAGTATCTTTACAATGTTTGACCGGAGTTACAGGTGAGAAGCTATGTTCAAGCTTTTAAATGGTAAATCAATTACTAGAGAGGGACTTAAGAAATAGGAACCCATTAAAAGAAAATGTTTTTCTTTGCTGATGCTGAGTCATCTTTCTATAGTTTTTTAAAATTTGTTTTTCCCTACCCAAACAGTAAGTAAGCACATTCCAACCACTTGTGATCTTCTCTGTGCATTTACCAGCATGCTGACCTGTAGTATGACTGTACACAGTGTGACTGCAGCGTGTCCAGCACAGTGAGGGGAGCCGCTGCGTGTCTGTTATTCAGTGCAACAAGCTGCAGTCAGTGCAGTTATTACTGTAAATATAGAAGTGAAATGGACTGTGACTGCCAGCACTTCAACTTTATGGACACTACAGGGTTAGCCGGCTGACCTTGAGGGGGGTAGTGTCTAAGCCTTGGACCAATCAGGATGCAGGCAGCTATCTCCAGTTATAAAGCACCAATTGTGTTTTTGTAAGCCAGAAAAATCTTGGCAGGCTGAGGGGCAACTGGGTCAGGTGGAACAATTCCTTTGTTAGATAACCAAAGGGATCATTGTGTAACAGCAGGTTAGGGCGCTCACATACCAAATGGAGCACCAAATGTCATTCCAAGTTTATCAGGAGTCAGATGTGTCACCTCTTACTTTCTTTCTGTTGGTTTCTAATACGGTGACTAAAGAAATTGAATACAGCTTATGTCACATTTACTGAGTGCCTCTGTGACAGTCACTGCAATCTGACTTCTTATTTGGAACAAAACTGCAGAGACAGATGTGCATGGCTGAATTAATCTGCTGTGGGCCTTTTTGCACTGTCACCTGGATACAGATTTGTTCTGTGGTAACTTAATTAAATATGATAGTTTTTCATATGTGCACCAACAGCACCATGATGACACAGTGAATGTCTTCAGATTAGCTGTAGATACAGAAATGTGTTTCAAGAGACAGCCCAGGATTAAGAGACAACACTCCTCTGCTAGTTGGTAAGTCCTCTTGTTTAGCATTTAGAAGTGACTTACACACATTACAATGTAGCCATACTCCAGAGTAAGGGCATTTTAAGTGTTCATTACTGTACAGTATTTATACACAGACTGGATTCTGGTGTTAAAAGTCATGCATGTGCTGCGCTTGCATTCCTGCCACTGGAGGTCCTGGCTGGCTCCTCAGTACATGACTCTCAGTACTGTTTCTTTTTTCATATACTGCACCCTCCATAATTATTGGCACCCCTGGTTAAGGTGTGTTCTTTAGCTTGTAATAAATTCAGATTTTTTTTCTAAATAATATGTGGCCACAATGAAAAAAAGAGGAAAATGCGACCTTTAATTCAAGTGCATTTATTCAGTGGGGGAAAAAATCACACATTAAGAAATAATTCTTTTACATCAAATCATGTGTGCCACAATTATTAGCACCTTTTGCCAACAAACAATCATCTAATCTTCTCCGATAATACATTTTTCAACAATTTTCAGTGTGAGAGTATGCTTCTGCCATAAAAATTGAATTCATTTTAAGGTTTTCAACACATCTTAACCAGGGGTGCCAATAATTATGGAGGGTGCTGGATTTACCAAGAATTCCCTGGAAAACAGTATCAGGACTAAATGCATTGCTTTTTATGAAGTTAAGTCAAAAATGACATTTGACAGAGTAAACAGTAACAGAAACAAAACCACATTTAAATTGAATCCCAGAAAAATAAATCCACATATCTGGGCATCCATTCCATTCTCCATTGTCTTAGATACCAGTCATAAGTAATAAGAACACTGAAAGAACTTGTTGGACAATCTTCACATGTTGGATTGAAACTGCAGAGGAACAGCTGTACCCAGTGACAGATGTGGATGAATCCTGCAGTTTGTGTAGCCTTGCTCTATCTGTATTCTGGCTTTTTCCACTAAGCACCCTCCGTGCTCACAGAGACTATTCAAGCCTGCTGTGGATTCCTCCCACTGCAAATTCCTCTGAGCCGCCAAGCCATGCCCCTTCATGCATGTGACCAGGAACACCAGCTGTGGTTTGACCTCCAGGACTGAGGAAGGACAATGGCTGGATGCATGAATGCACATGAACATATGCAATTGAAAAAGTGCCTATTACTTTAATACTTAACAAAAGATATGAAACACTTGGAGGCTGTTGATAGAACAGAAATATATTGAACAATATAGAGACAATCCGGATTTGTACAAGAAGAAGAAAGAACACAAGAATATAGCTTTTTTTTTTTTAGTAAAACACTTAGAAACTTTATTTCTATGGCACCTTTTTAAACAAGACAAGCTTCACAAAATAAAGAGATCAAAGAAATTCAATTCCTTTTGTTAATGTGCCATAGTTTCATAAAGTTAAGTTTCTAGGAACCTGTCAGAACTTGTAACAAAACATGGAGCATATGCCTCACAGAGAAGGAGCTCTGTCCTTTGACCTCTTATGAAACGTTACGTTGTTCAGCACGTCAGACACATGAGGCTGGGATGAGACACTGCACAGTGAATACAGAAGCAAATGATTCTGAAGGTTTAATTGAGTTTGCTTCTACACATAGCAATCCTCTCTGCCCAATTTCCATCTCTCTGCGGGAGAGAGAGGCAGGACAGACAGAGCTCCCACAGGAAAAAGTCTCTCATTTCTACAAAGTTTAAACTGCAGGCCAAGTAACTCAGATGTCCCATGCAAGGTTCTTCTTTGTTTCTGTCTTTTCTCCTGTATTTGTTTAACATTTTTGAATAGCACATGAAAAAACACATACACATGCAAATGACAAAACGAAGGAAATAATTCTATCTAATCATTTATCTGAACTAAAGCTCCAAGCACAAAGATAAATGGGCTTCAGTTGGCTCCAAAAGTAATAAGCAGAAGATTCTGACATTCATGGACATTCTTCAGAGCTTCAAGTTGCCACTGATGTCATTTGTTTTGAAGCATTTTGTATGAATTCAAAGCAAATACAGAAATAGAAGTATCTACTCTGGTGCTCTCAGATTTCAAACTCCCTGTACTTTACACTGTGAATTACTACCATCTAATACTAAACAAACACCTCTGACTGCTAACATTCTTTCACAGCATCCATCATCCCTTTTGAAATGAATGATTTCTAAACCAGAGTGCTGCAGTAGCAAACAGCGATATATCCAGTCTTTATTCGACATAAAAAAAATACACAATAACAGTTCACCACTGTTACACAGGTCCTAAAATACTCACCTTTAATGTGTCAGAATGGAGTACCGCTAATCTTCATGAATAAGAGTCTGGACATGGAAAGGCTTAAGACATCTGCTGATCATTTGGAACCATTCAGTTCGTGTAGACTTATCTAATCAAAGAAATATCAGTTATGGTATACGTTGCAAAATAATGGTTAGAGGTTAGATGAACTCTTCCATGTTTAGGTCGTCCCTGAAGTTTGAACCCCTGGGCTTTGGCTCGCTACAAGAACTGCTTAACTTATAATTCAGACAAAAAGTTTCTATATTACATGGTCCCTTCAGCCCTAAACATCATTTTGTATTGGTATAACTGTAACTGAGCTTTGAGAGAACAGGGTTTAGAGTTTCTTTGATCAGTTTTTGTCAGCGAAGTTGGAAGCTGGATAGTTGGGCCATTGCAGGACGAGCACAAAGAGACTTACAACCATGCAGGGCTTAACACCAACCGCAGGGGTGTCAAACATACAGCCTGTGGGCCAAAACCGGCCTGCCAGAGCCACATGTCTGACACTTTGACTTTGCCTAATGTAAAAATTACAGAGACAACAGTGCAGTTCTTCAGTAAAACTAACTGCCACAACTTATGTCTTTTTCATGTTTAAATTTTATACTTTTACAAGGCAGGTGGACAACTTAACCTTCTTTCTTTATAGTTCTCACTTTAGATTGTATATATGGTGGTCAGGATTACTACAGATGTGGAAATGAATGTGCATTTAAAAAAATATAGATCTTGACTATAAAACATAATCTTGTTCAGCTCCAGATAGCTGTGACTAAATGTTGTTTTCCGTTGTAGACACTCTGATCTATAAGTTGTAAAGTGTAAATAATAAACTGAGACATCGTATTTTTAAAATTGGTCTTATTTTTCTAAATAAATTTTATCTTGTTCATAATGTTTGTTATGGCAGGTACAGAGGCTCAAGTGCAGGGAAATGAGATGGCAGACGAGTGAAAGATTTAACAAAGTTTATTTTACAAAACCCAGAACCAAAACTATAAACAGGAAACAGATCTCACTATTGGTGTAGCAGAACTAGACTCCCTCTAGAGGAGAGAAAACTAAGTACAAGACAGAAACTCAAACAACTGTTAACCCACATTCAGCACCATTAAGGAAGGAAAACAACTTAATTCAACCCCAATTAACTAACATCCTAGACTTCAAGAGCTTCAGAACACTAAACCCAAAACCCACACATTCCCAACAAAATAACTACCACCAATAATCAATAAAGAAACTCTATTACCCACGGTGAGGCGGCATTTAGCCACTATGGCCCCCACCTCTGTAACAGCCTGCCGGAGAACCTCAGGACTGCTGATGTTTTTAAAGGAAGGTTAAAAACGCACCTTTTTAATCAGGCTTTTAATTAACTTTTTCATTCTTTCTTATGTTCTTATCATTACTCATCCATTATCTTATGAATTTTTATTACTTTACCTGTTCATTTTATTCATCTTGTTGTACAGCCCCTTTATTTTATATGTTAAAGGGGCACCAAGGAAGATTTTAGCGGGAATGTAGCGTTGCCTACATTTCCCGTGAGCCTCGGCGCGCACTGTTGCAAACCGTCATAAACAAACGAGTGAGCGAGCCTCAGGAAAGCCAGCGGAGTTGAAATTATTGTTGAACAATAACGTGTGTAAATGACTCCGCGGTCTAATGTTGTAAAACCGAGTTGTCAAAGCTGCTCCAAGCTATGGAGTTAACCGAATGTTAGCTCGGAGCTAACGTTCGGTAGCTCGGAGCTAACGTTAGGTAGCTCGGAGCTAATGTTACATTAGCCAATACCCACACAGTGTTTTTGCCACAAAGTTAGTCAACTAAACCAGTCACAGTCAAACGAATCCCATAGTCTACTAACCACACATCGCAAGCAACACACACAAAAGACAAAAGAATTGTATCAAACTTACAAAGAGCTAAAGTTACGTACCTGTCTAGGAGAAGCACAGCCAGCTCGGCATCTGTTTTGATTCCTTTTTGCTCCTGGAATTCTCTCCACCTCTGAAATGCCTGTCCAAGATGAACTTTTCATTTGCTTCATTGTCGATCTGACAACCTTTTTGCTTGCAGACTTTGCTCCGTTTGCTTCCTTTTGCGCTCCATGTGTGCCGTCTTCTCAACCAACTCTCCACTCTGCTACTGCTAAAAACAACTAGCTCCGCTCTGCTACGCTCCGTCAGCGCACGCGCACCGTATTTGCTGTAAATCGCTCCGTCTCTCATAGGAAATTCTGGACGAGTTGACAAAAAATTAATAAAATACAAATATTTACAAAACCAAAATGATTCATGAATCGAAAATGGGGGCATTAATAAGTGTAAATTACGAAGATTCATCCACATTAATATGACACTTTTATACAAGCATAAAAATCTTCCTCGGTGCCCCTTTAAAGTTTTTTTTTTTTTTTTAACTCCAGTCATTCCTCAGGAGGGTCCTCCTCACTGGCTGCAGTATCTGGTCTGCTGCTGGGGGTGCTGTCCAAGGGTCCCTTCGCCCCAGTTGGATGGGGGTTTCCCACCTCGGTGTGGGGGTCCCCCTGTCTGTCGGGGTCTGGGCTGGGGGGGTCCAGGTGGTGGCACCCCCAGTGGTCATGGCCTGCGGCTCCTCCCAGTGTGGACGACCCCAGTGGTGACGTTTTCCATGACCCTCAGTGCCATGCCATGTCTCCATACAGTCGTGGTGAGAGTGAGAGTGTGTGTGTGTGTGTGTAGCAGTGGCGGCTGGTGAAAAAAATCTTGGTGGGGCTGGTGTGCCAACAGATTTCCCTGCCTAATCTAGCATAAGCATTCAAATGAACAGTCGGAAAATGACTACAGGTCCACAATAATAATTTAATTTCAGTTTCCAGTTTCACAGAAGAAGTAACAATTTACAGACATATTAGACGTTATGCTATCAATGTGGGTTGAGTTATTTTTGAAGAGAGAATGAAAGAGAACATTTCCTATAAAAATGTAACATACAAAGAATTGAGAACCAACCAACCAACCCACAACTATATTATTATTACATACTGCCCATTGAATGTAAAATAAACTTAAAAGACACTCTGTCTCTGCTCCTGTGTGTGTCTGTTCTTGTGTGTCTCTGTTCCTCTGTGAGTCTCTGTTCCTGTGTGCCTATTTTTCTGTGTGCATGTGTTTGTCTCTCTCTAGGTTTTATTAATACAAGAATCTTCTCCCTCCTCTTTTCCTCCCGATGTAGGACGGAGTCTGGGAGTCGCACTACGAAAAAAAACTATCGCTGGCTCCTCAAGTAGCTCAAGCGATCATAAACGTTCACGCTTTTTACGTAGCAGTTGGGGCGACATTTCCAGCGCCCCATCGGCGTTAAATTTGGCGACGCCGATAGGCCAATTATCAGTAATTTTCCCCTAGCAACCATAACCTGATTGGCTGTTTAGCTGCAGGTCAGGGGCACTTTGAGCGCCTCGTGGGAGAATGACATAGACCCTTTAATGACCCACATCACAAATGACGTCACAGCTTTAGCTGGAGGCAAAAGAGAAACCCGCGGCCGTGACCAGAAGGCAAAAGACTGAAGGACTAGGCTCTATCAACTTTTCTAAAATGTCGTCCTGCTGTGTTTTTGGATGCCAGAATAGGTGGAATGACATTGGCGAACGCAAATTCAAGTTTTATAGGATTCCACCGAACACTCGTGCTCAGAGGGAACGAAGACAGTTGTGGTTAAATGCACTGAGGCGAAAATACTGGACACAGACAATCAGCTGCAGTCAATTCCAGCCATTTTCAGTACAAAAAAATCGCTCATATTCTATTTGTAAATTTAAAAAAATGACGAGAAATACAGGGAATATTGGACGCGCATCGCGAGATGCATTTCCTTGAAAATGACCTATTCGTGGATTATAGACCTTTTCGCAGTGACGTCAGAGTCTGGGACACGTGACCATACCTTCCTTAGCAACGCACGCCGCCATTTTAAGAGGGGGCAACAAAGTCATTAGCAACCGTGATTTGACCACTGAAACCACGCGGTTTTGACCCGGAGACAAACGTCTGGTCATTATTTCGGAAATCTTGAGCCAAAAGCCAAGCTACGGTATAAAGAAAAAATAGAACTGGTTGGTTTGCAGTCATGTCCGTACCAAATTGCACTGGGATCATGGGAAAACGACCCTACTACATGTCCAGATCTTCATTAGCACTCCATTTACGAGTACCTTATCAACAGCCCAGGTATCCACACAATGGAGAAGATGAAGACTTATAAAAGCCTGGACTCATACGTTTTCTTTGAGGTAAGCTTATATTTATACGTTTTTGTGCATACAGGTCAATGTCAGAATGATAAATGCCGTGTAAGATAAGGCTACACCAGCTCCGCTATGCTAAGCTAATGTTAAGCTAACGGGGTGAGCCATTACACCTTTTAATTTCAAGTGGAAGTAGTGTATGTATATTAGTTAGATGTGCATTATCAAAACTAAAAGTCAGATACCTGTAAATGAGCTCTACCCACCCTAGGCCCAAGGGTATGAGGTGCTAACAATAATGAGGACAATGCTGCTGATTACAGCATAGTAGTTAGCAGAACGAAAGGGAGGAGAGAAGGTTTAAAAATAGCAGTGTGAGTAGAAAGACCCCTGACTTTTTGTGGGAAGCACAGCTAGCACTAGCCTAAGCTAAGTAGCTAGCCCTCAACATTTCAGATAATTATAGACATCATAAGCTGCAGTCAATTCCAGCCACTTTCAGTACAAAAAAATCGCTAATATTCTATTTGTAAATAAAAATATGACGAGAAATACAGGGAATATTGGACGTGCATCGCGAGGTGCATTTCCTTGAAAACGACCTATTCGTGGATTATATACCGACTTCAAGACATGTTTTGGAAAAAAATATTTTACTGGCTTGTTTCGTCTGGATGTAAAAGGTTGGATTATGGCCGTTTTTTGTGGAATATTTTCATCTGTGTGTAATAATGAACAGGGAAATGTAAGTCGCGCTGTGTACATTGAAGCCGTGTATAGAGAACGGATGGATGGATATTCGTTGTTTGTCGGACAAATGTGTTTATATTACCTGCTGTGGTAATCACATCTGAAAGTGGTTTATACCGGCGGATTCATGAGAATCTAAGCTTTCCATCGGCATATAGTGTTTGTATAATCGCGTTTGCAGCCTTCGGACATTCTTTAAATTCCTATGCAAATTAGTAAGTGTACCGCCGGCGGTACACTGCAGTTTAACAGGTTAAAAATGCTCGAGTTTGCAGCGCAAACTATATACTCCCAGTCCCGCTTGACTTCTCGGTCAGCTTTTGCCTCCAGCATAAGCCCCGCCCACAAAAAACGTCACAATGTTTGTAAACAAATAAAGGGTCTATACTGTAGTTCGGCGGAAATTTGGTTGTCGGTTGGTGTTAATGTTGTTTAAATGATTTAAAATACATGTAGGCACACACATACTATTAAGTAAAACTGAAGCTGATTAAAAAAATAATAATTAAAAAAAATCCCCTCCACAGCTGGTGGGGCGGAGCCCCAGCGCCCCCTATGGGCCAGCCAACATGTACATACCCAGGGTGGGAGGGAAAGATTTTCTTGTTTTTATTTCAATGTTTTAATGCTGTGAAGCACTTTGTGGTGCGATTTCATCGGAGGAAAAGTGCTATACAAATAAAGATTGATTGATCAGGTGGAGCAGGAGTGGGAACATAGCTGGCAGTCTCTCAGCAGGTGCTGGTAACCAACGAAGACTTGTCTCGACGTTCCAACGACCAACAGGGTGGAGCACAGGTAAGCAGATGGTGACGGTGGTTGCCAGCCCCAACAGAATGGCGTCCAGTCCTCCTCTGTCCACAGAGAATCCAAAGTTCCTCGGAGAGCCAGGAAGACTTAGCCAGATGAAGAATCCAACCTCCAGAAGAACATAAACAGGAGTAGACAGGAGACAGCACTGAACAAAGAGAACAGGATTAGTGCAGTCTAGGACATAAATGGCTCAGACAGATCTGGTCACTCCACTAACTGTTGTTAGGAGACAGTCCGGCACCAAATGACAAGTCAAGTCACTCTTTAAAGGGAAGCCGGCCAGCTTGATAGATGACAGCCACCTGCACATGATCACTTGATTGGATTCATCACACCTGCTGCCAGCCACAGCCACACCTAGAGAGAGAGAGAGAACCAGGGCCGAGGGAGGAGGGAGCACTGCCACCTAATCACAGCCTCTGGCTGTGGCTGTGACAGTTTTATAAAAATAAAAGATTCATTATGTAGAATGTTTTCGGAATGTACGTTTTTGCACTAAAACAAAGAAAATTATGTGGAGTTGTCATTATTTATGGGTTGTTCTGCTGTGATTTTACTGGTCAAGCCCACTTGAAATCAAATTGGGCTGTATGTGGATCCTGAACTTTGACGAGTTTGATACCCCAACCTGTAGCCAACCTAGAATCACCAAGTAACCGACGGTGTCTGAAAACAGGTAGACTGCACAGTCTCATGAACTTACAATGATAAAACTAACTCATCTACAAAAAATACAACAATAATTGTTCAGCAGTTTTTTCTCCTAACAGATGAGTCTAATGCTGTCTCCCAACACACACAACCTGTCCTCTCTCCTAATGTGGACAACTCTGGCAGCCCGACACTTGGTATCTTAAATGTAAACATACAGCAATCAATGTTTTACTGTCGGATTAAATAGCTATGTGTAATGTGAAAAGAAGAAACTAGCAGTGACAGCCAGCAGCTGTGTTCAGATCATCTCGCTGCTCTGTGTCCTCAGTAGCACACAGCAGACTGATACAGTAGAGACCAGCTGCAGCATCCTCTCAGGTCATTAACCATAACAGCTTTATGAGATCAGTTGTCTGTTTTGCTTCAGTTTATTCTGCTGCCTAAAATGTCCATAAAATAAATGTGTGCAGGTTTGACATCTGCTCTCAGAGTGAACACCTTGGTTTGCCATCTGCTGTTGAGTCGCTCCACTGACCAGCTGATGGAGCTCCCTGATGCAGTTAGCAGCCAGAACCAAAGGGAGCAGGTAAGCAATATTGTTTTATTATATGGTTTAAACTATCTTACAGTAGAGCCAGATTCATTTAAGGGTTAATTGTATTGTATTTAGAGCCTTAACTGTTATCTCTAATACAGTTAGAAAAATAACCTCTACAGGTTAGGGGTAATTCATTTCTGTGCTTAGTTTCAGTCAGACTGAAAATACTGAAAATGCTTTTGATGATTTTTGTCCCTAAGGCTGCAGGGTGTTTGTCTTTCAGCTCAGTTATAGCCTGTTTTGTGTGACTTCTCGTTTCCCTACATCTCAGAGGTGGCGAGTGCAACATCAGCAGAGATACGACAGACACATTAAAGGCATATACAGCAGGTTCAAATAAACACAATTATCCTTTAGCAGTGTATTCTGTACAACAAATGTCCACATGGAGCATCTCCAGCACACCTGGCTCTACAAATCATGCTAGGACTGGATAGGACAGACGGTGAGATGTCAGATATAAAACAGGTCACGCAATAAGATTGTCTGACCGAACACACATTTATTCGGATTATTTGCATTCTGGTTGTAGAGAAATACAGGACTCTCTAAATGTGAGAATGATGTTGCATGTCTTTTTTACATCAAGGATAGAGTCCATAATAAACATTATACATCCATAGCATTTTTCTGTCAGAGGAATCTGCTATGGACAATTCTGGGCTCTGCTGTTGAGTCTTTATTACACATAGAGTTTGTGAAAGAAAAAGTCACTCGGCTATGTTTCATGTGTTTTTCACAGAACACATGCTAGAAATATTTAACATCAGCACAATGCACAAGCACTGTCAGACCATACATGTGTGTGTGTGTTCTTGTACTTGTTACATTGTGAGCACCATTTTCTGCATTTAACTATGAAAGTGAGAACATTTTGGCCGGTCCTCACTTTGAAACAGCCATGTTTGAGGGTGAAGACTTGTTTTTAGAGAACATGTATGAATTGAGGTTTGGTTAGGGTTAGGGTAAGGATTACGTTTAGGCAATCAGTTGTGATAGTTAGGGTTAGGGTAAGGCTCTAGGAAATGCATTACGCTTATGGATGTCCTCACTAAAATAGAAGTACAAACGTGTGTGTGTGTGTGTGTGTGTGTGTGTGTGTGTGTGTGTGTGTGTGTGTGTGTGTAGGCAAACATCCTGGTGTGCTTCAGTTGATGTGCGTTGGAGACAAAGAACATTAACACACCCTTGAGCTAAGAGAAGTGGTGACATAATAAATCTTAAATCCCTGACACAATGGCACCATTTGGCCTTTAGGCTGGGTCCAGATTACACTAGTTGTAAAATTCTAACAGATTTTGAAACACTGCATGCCTTTATTAAAATTCTGGTGCTGGAGGATTTAATGAGGAAGCAGTTGGAAGCAAAATGTGACCTTGGTGCAGCAACATGCTGTAGTGGTAATACTACAGCATTGAACAGCGACAAAACTGAGGTTCTCCTCATTGGCTCCAAATCAGTTCTCACTAAAACCAATAGTTTCACCATCACCATTGACAACTCCACCTTTTCTCCCTCCCCGCAGGTCAAGAGTCTGGGTGTCGTCCTCGATGGCACTCTGTCATTTCAAACTCACATCAACAACATCACCCGATCTGCATATTTTCATCTCTGTAACATTAATCGCCTGCGTCCCTCCCTCACTCCTGTCAGCACCGCCATCCTGGTCCACTCTCTTGTCACCTCCCACCTAGACTATTGTAATTCACTTCTCTCTGGTCTTCCACTCAAGTCCCTTAATAAACTCCAACTGGTCCAAAATGCATCAGCCCGAATTATTACCAGGACACCCTCTTTCCACCACATCACCCCAGTTCTCCAACAGCTTCACTGGCTTCCAATCACTCACCGTATCATCTATAAAACCATTCTGCTAACCTTCAAGGCCATCCATAACCTCGCCCCTCCGTACCTCACTGATCTACTCCACATAAACACACCCAGCCGTACTCTTAGATCATCTTCCTTTCTCAGTCTCACCATCCCTCTTGCCTGCATGACCACCAGAGCCTTCAGCCGCTCTGCTCCCCGCTTCTGGAACTCCCTCCCACCTGACATCAGAAACATCAACACACTACACATTTTTAAATCCACTCTCAAAACCCACCTGTTCAAACAAGCATACTCACTTTGACCTCCAGTCCTCCTTCTGTTATAAACTTGCTAAATTTTCTTCGTTTAAATTTTAAAATTCTTTTGTTTTAAACTGTGTATTTGAATCTGTTTTATCTGTTTCCTCTGTACGGTGACCTTGAGTGTCTTGAAAGACACCTATAAATAAAATGTATTATTATTATTAATACACTTTGCAGTGACAAAACAAAAGAAAAGAGTGTGGGTGAGAAAAAGGTTTGGGAGATGGGGTCAGCTTGGTTTGTCTGTTCTTCAGAGAGGACTAGAGGTGAGATTTTAACCATCAGTTTAAATATCTGTAGTTAATGTTAGTGTAATGGTCTAGAATGTTTCGGGCTGCTTAACAGCAGTGTCTGCTGCTCCAGATACAGGTGTCATCATCATCCAGATTTGAATTGGTAATTAACAATACTGGGGTGGACCAGATTCAGTGAACACAAGTCGTTTTCAGACTAGATATGTAAACCGCTCATATTACCAAATAATCTGGACTAACATGGACTGAGACCAAGATCCCAGACCAGATTTCTCCTCCAAGTGTCAGGAGGGTTAAAATCGGAGAAAATCAGCCAAACTGTTGTAATGTGAGCCCAGGATCAGTAAAACAAGTTGGCAGATTTCTGCGTCTGAACTATGAACTAACTTTTTATGGCACATTTCACCTACTGTTCAGCTAAACAGAGATAACATTCAGTGAGCTAACAGTGCACACTCAGATCTACTCTGGTAATTTGATTTTTATTTTAAAATCACTCCTGCAAACCTGTAAGTTCCCCACATATCCTAAACCACCTCTCAGTTGGAAAGTTTTCAGAAGTTTTTCCTTGAAGTACAGTTGTTTCAGGGCACACTGATGTTCATTCAACACACATTGTTCAGACATTTTGGATAATAAGAAAACAAGACTCTGCCCTACTGACAATCACTCCTCCTGGCTAAATGACTTCAGTCATCCAGATGGAAATGCCATCAGGCAGAACGATGACAGAAAACAACCAGAGTCCAAGGTCATTGTTTTTATTACAGAGATCTTATTAAAGTTATTGAAAACTGAGTTTAATAACATGGTTAAGGATGTATTGATGGATATGGATGAGCTAATCTCATCTGCTCCAGTAAAAACAACCCAAAGGTCCCACAGTTAATAACATTGTAAATCACCTTAATCCATCTTTCGTGGAGAAGTACAGACCAATATCCAAGCTGCCATTTCTCTCAAAAATTCTTGAAAAACTAGTTGCCAATCAGCACACTAATGTCCTGGAAGAACATAACATTTTGGATCAGTTTCAGTCTGGTTCCATTCCACAGAGACAGTCTTTCTTAGAATTACTAATGACATAATGATGTCTTCTGATGCAGGTAAATGCTCAGTTTTTTTAATCAGTTTAAGTGAAGCTTTAGACGCTGCTGATTACAGGACTTTGATTGAGACAGTCAGGCAGCAGGTCGATCTTAGGACTGGTTCTCCTGTCTCTCTGACGGAGTGCCTCAGTGTCACTCAGTCCCTACAGCTCTGATATTACAACCTTGTCCTGCCGCGTTCCTCAAGGCTCTGTCTTGGGTCCAATTATATTTGCTTTATATCAATTCCCTTTAAATCAGCTTATAAGCAAATTTAAAGGCATCTCATAACACTGCTATGCTGACCACATCCAGCTGCATGTTTCATTTCATCCTGAACAGCCAGAAAAGCTGAAACTGTTGCATAATTGTCTGCCTTCTGTATGAGGACTGGATGGCAAACAATTACCTGCAGCTTAATCCAGACAAAACTGAGGCTCTAATTATTGGTCCAGACAGCATGGCTCTATATTAAATGTATGGACTCCCTGTCTTACCAGGAACACTCTCAGAAACCTTGGTGTCACACTTGATCAGTCAGTGCACTTTAAAAACATATCAAGTCAATAGTTCTCATTTGCTTCCTTCATTTAAGAAACATTGACCGGCTGAGGTCCACTGTATCCTAGCCTCTGCTAGAAATGATAATTCATACTTTTATCTCGTCCCGTTTATACATCCATCCACTATCTAGACAACGCTCTATCCTCAATAGGGTCATGGGGGGCTGAAGTCTGTCCCAGCTGACTGAGGGTAAAGGCAGGGGACACCCTGGACAGGTCACCAGTCTATGACAGGACTACATATAGAGACAAACAATCACACTCACATTCACACTTACATACAATTTAGAGTAGTCAGTTAACCTCAGCATGTTTTTGGACTGTGGGAAAAAGTTGGAGAACCCAGTGAGAACCCATGCATGTACAGGGAGAACATGTAAACTCCAGGCCGGGACGTGACCCAGGGATCTTCTAGCTGTGAGGTGACCACTGAGCTACAGTGCAGTCCTTCTCCCTTTTAGATTACTGTAACTCCCTCTTCACTATCCTCAACAATTCATCTTCAGAGTGTCTAAAATTAGATCAGAATGCTGCGTCAGGGTTGCAAACAAGGTCCAGTAAGATGTCACACATCACACTTTACACTCTCTACATTGTCTCCAAGTCAGGTTCAGGATCCATTTTAGGATTCCTGCTTTACATACACAGTCAGATACCTGCTGACATTCCTGAGCTGCTCCAAACTTATACACCCACCACGTCATTGGATTCTCTGACAACAGTCTACTGGAAATTTCACACACTAAACTAAGAACAATTGGTGATTGTGCCTTTAAACTCAAATTATTTTAAGTGAAACTGGAGGCTTTTGGCTGGATAGTGCCATTTTTTAAAATTATTTTTGAATCAATCCACTGCGATCAGATGTTGATCTAATCTGAACTTTCAGCCTTTTACGTGGCGGCTGTTTAACCAGTTGAGCCTCAGTGAAGCTGAAATCACATAAAATCTAATCTGACTGCACTCGAAGCATTCATTAATCTCGAGTCAAAAACAGACTATTGGGTCCCTTTTGAAAACAACTCTGAGGAAGGGCGATGAATGGTATCTACGGTAATAGACAGTCGGTGGTTTAAACAGTGGAAGAAGTATGTTGGGTTTGACAGCTGGGATATGTACAATGTTGGAGAACGTAGCCTCTATCCAGGAGTGGAAAGAGGCGTCGTTGTCTGAGGCTTGTACAGTCTGTGCACTTCAAACCAGCAGCATTGTGACACAAAAAAGAGAATTCACGAGGGAAGACATCTGGGTGACAGGTTTCTCCGCCCTGGAAAATGTTCTACCTATAGACCTTCATCATGCAGTTTCAATTGATGGTTTAAAAAAAGCAACTCAAGATTTATCTATTTAAAGTGGCCAGTATCCCGCCTACTATGATTTAGATCGTCAATCTGTATGTTCTTATTCCTTTTAATATGGCTATTTATCCTGGATTTACTGTTGCTTTGTTTTTATTTCCTCTTTTTGTCATTTTTAAGTGCTTATGTTGATTTTCTCTATAAAGCACTTTGTGACATTGTGCTGTGAAAGCAGCTGGATAATAAACTTTACTTACTTCCACCTGTATGGCCAGTAGTGTGTAGGATGTTTTAGTAATCATTTTAGTATGCTTTTAAAAGAGGACAAATAAAAAATATATTAATCTGGATGGAGGAAAAACAAAACAGAAAACCTGGAAAGACAACACATGTTGCAGAAGAAGCCTTTATGCTGCAGTAGGTTTATAATATGATAATAAGACTAAACAGCTGTTAAAATCAGCGGGCTGGAGATGGAACACTAAAATAGATCATGCACCCTGTGTGGTAACTGTCAGCTATAGAACAAATCATTTCACTACATGAATTTACAGCTTATCACTGATCAAACACAAAAACATGGTATGTGTAAATCATGCTTCTGAGAAAGCTTTTTTATTTCTCATAGTGCTGATGTTTTATTCAGACACCAGCAACATGATGATCACACAAACAGGTAACACATAAATGCTCTCCATTTCCCATGACCCTTTGCAACCTTTTCCTCTCAGCAGGCCCGGTTAAGCAAAAAAGCACACGCTGAGATGCAACCTTTTTCTAGCAGAAGACAGCACTGCTGTCACAAGTCTATATATAGTCCCTATTTTATGAGCAACAAATGGAGTCTAATGACAGTGTGTGTCCATGTTTGCGTGTGTGTGTGTGTGTCAGGGTTGCTGTGACCCAGGTCAGGCTCAGGCACATTAGATGAGGTTTCAGTGTGCGGCACATAAATCTACCCATCTCCATATTTTCACATGTGGAACATTTGGTGTCAGACACACACACACAAACACACACACACGTATGGTTCACTCCCCACAAGCTTACTAGTCTGACCTGGTTTAACAGTTGTTCTTCCCCAGACCACTTTCTGATAGGCAGTAACTACTACGTACTGAGAACACACTGCAAGTCCTGCTGTTCTGGAGATGATCTGAGACTTCAAGCCATTACCATCATAGTCGCTCAGATCCTTACAAGAACATTTTCTCCTGCTTCCAACATTTGAACTTCAATCACTAATTATTCACTTGCTGTCTAGTGCATCCCTATCAGTGCCCTTGCAATGACAGTCACTAACCAGTCAGTAGTTGTAATGTTGTGACATACAGGCAGATAACACCAACATAGTGTCTCTTTGGAAGTCTGTAGTCTTAACACCCAGTGCTTTACAGTGTCCTCCACTCACACACCAACAATGGAAGGCCTGCCATCAGAAGCAACGTTCTGTTCAGTATATGGACACTTCAGCATGCAGAGGTGCAAGGGATCAACCTTGCGCTCCGTGGATGACCTGTTCTGTCTGAGCCAAAGGTGCACATGGAAGTCTACTGGGGGGGATAAACACCACTCTGTCCAAAGATATTCCTTCACTTGGTGTTTCAACAAATGGTGGAGAACGTTACCTAACTGTCCCAAAGCTTTCCTTAGGAGTTCAGATCTGATGACTGAAGGTGACAGCATGATAAAAAAACTCAAACCGTTCTGTGAGGCTCTGTGTCCTGTAGATGTGGGCAGCCATCCTGCAGGAGAAAGCTACCACAAATGTAGACATTTTCATAAACTAAAGGTACTCACTTATTGAACAGCTACGTATGCATTTGCAGTGATCCATCGTTCTGGACAACAAAACTGAGTAGTGCTGTTGGAGCCAGCTTTTTCTTCTGTTGCCTGCTTACATATCTCACTATTACAGGGTGACCCAGAAATTTGGAAACAAATGAAGTCTATAATCCAAATAATGTGTTATTTCAATAAATCAGTACCACAGATATATTCAGAAGAGTATCAGATCAGTGTAAAACAAACATTTCGACATGTTCATGTTTGTTTCTTACACAAAGTTGTGAATGTTTCCACCAACTGGTTACACTGGTATTGATCTTCATTCATGCTTATGAAGGTTCCTCAAACTGGCCAGTAAATGTTGCCTCATAGGACTTTCGGATGTTTAAAAAAATTAAAACCATCATAGTTTACCATCAAGAGTTTTGAAATCTGACACCAATGGCCTGCATTTTGAAGTTATGCTCCAGCATACCTGGACCTTATGGTTCTATTAATTTTCTTCTGAGTTATTGCACTCGGCAAATACTATGCTTTTAAGTTATTTTATTATGCTATAACAAAAATGGGTAAAATAAGAGTGAATTCATGCACCCCCAAATGAAATAGACACTGCAGTTAAACTTTGTTTCCAAACTTTTGGGTCACTCTGTACAACTTCTGTACATTACAGACACTGAATGCAAGACTTTTCCATTATTTCTACTTTTTCTTAAAAACCCTGTTTGTCTGCATTGAATCCCTGTGGAGCAAGAACACCCTCTGGTGGTACAAGATATCCTGTGTCTGAAAAACTGCCATTTGGTTCTACTAAAAGGACCATACACCTACACTGAAGGTTTAACTCTAAATCACAATTTCAGTTTGGCATATTTTCAACTATTAAAGCATCACACTGAGTTTTCAGTGGGATGCTTTCAGGTTTTAGCAATTAGTATTTAAAGACTAATGTTAAATGCAAAACAAACAAAGCAGTCATTTGGTGTTTTCCAGGGAAACATTTCTTTAATTAATTACAATTTCCACATAATCTAATGACAGGAATTGATAAAACCAGACTGGTGTTTCTACAGAGGAATATTTTCTGTCACTCTTGGTCAACCAAGAGCCACAGCTCCATCATCTCTCCTTTTTGGGTTTTAAAATATACATGAGAAGTAGCAGCTCTACGCTCTGTGTGGAGCAACAGGAGCTGGAGACATAAATATAGAAAACTGCTGTGTGCGCTGTGGAAGTTGGGGAGGGTTCAGATGCATCTGCTCTGGAGACTGCAGCTCAGTGGAGGAACTAGTGGGGTATTACTCTGTGAGGCCAAGCTTCTTTTTCAGAGACTCTGGCATCTCTGGGGGAGGAGGGCGGGGCAGGCGGAAGTAGACCTTGACAGAGTCGTAGATGAACCACTGCAGGGCGGTCAGAGTACCAATCATGATGATACGGGCAATCAGACCCTTCCACACACCTGAAGGAGAGAGGACTGATTCAGACACATTCCTGACCTCACAGTATTCACTAGTTTAGACCCCATGTTCACTTCAGCTCACTCGCTAAAATCTGTCACCGATTCCTTTCCCAAATACTGTTGTAGTTTTCTACACACAACTTAAGATTCAGGAAAAATCTCATGTCATTTCAATTCTACTGTAAAGCAGTATGGCTTGTTGATTTGCAGCAAGGATCGAAGCTGCTACACAACAGTTTGAGAGATCAATTTAAAACCCAGAATCAGGCTACTCAGGGCCAACTTATATTAAGATCGCAGGACAAAAGCAAAAGCTAGTATTTCATCAAGATGTACCACTGGAACTGGAAGACGACAGTCAGTTTCCAGTGACAGCAAAGCACATGTTCAACCAGCTGTATGTCCGCCCCCCAGGCTTGCAGCACTGGAAGCTCCCCGTCTGATGTCAGGGTTGCCAATGCTGCAGGTGGGCTGGGGGGCAGGTAGACTGTTCTTACACGCCAATGACTCAAGCACCTCCAACTGTACAGCCATAAAGCTGCTGAGGACCTCTGCTCACAGAACAGTGCCCTCCAGAGGTGGATCTAAGGAGCGTGTTGGTCAAAGTCTCATGCTACTGAAATTTCTGTGAACTAGTGTTGATACAAACCTTTGGGTCCCAGCCTTTTGAGGACCTGGACAGCAGTGCTGCCCTTTTCCTTGTTCAGCACAGACACTACAGAGTCAGCGGGGTGGGACACGATGGCACAGAACACACCAGCTGCAAACACACAAAAATAAATCAGAAAACCAAGAACTATAGCTCAGAGTGATTACAGGTTGCATCAGTACTGCTGTCTGATGACACAATATGTAGCTACTCAATATTTACAAATTGCCAAATACACCAGTAGTATACTGTGTTACGTCACTCACCGATGTAACCGGCCACAAAGGTGACAACCAGCTGCTCAGGTTTGCTGCACTCACTGCGGGGTTTGGGAACAACATACTTGTAGAGCATCTCCACAGTGCGCTCAAAGCAGGCAAACTTCATCATGGTGTAGGGGATCTGCCTCATCCACAGGGGCACCACACCCTTATAGAAACTGAAGGAAGAAGAAATGAGCTTACAAAGAGCCATCAAGCACTGAAGACATTTACACAATCCAACAGTTTTCTTGTGCAAAGACATGTCACACTGAAAGCACCTCTGAGGACCAGCATTTATCCTTTGAACCACAACTATGCACATCAGAGTCAGTGTTTCAAATGTGCTACGGTTATTTTTTAAACAAAAATGTATGGTGTGTTCTTTTTTTCTAAAGAATACTATACGAGAAGATTTTAGCAGCATGTTTTTCTGTGATTTAGTCCCTTTGTTGTCCTCATGTACACAAAGAGCAAACGGTGCAAAACATGTCACATTTCTGAATAGCCTATTTTCCCAAATGCTGTCAACATGACAGGAGTGGGGAGACTACAAACAAAATACACACAGAAAATGAGATTAACATCTTTTTTTTTAAAAATGCACGCATTCCCAACAAACAAATCAAAGTGAGCTGTAAATGACTCCACACGTTTCAGGATTTCCAGCTCTGTACAGTGACTTAAGTGTCTGTCCCCCAGGCTTGCAGCACTGGGAGCTCCCTGTCTGAAGTCAGGGTTGCCAATGCTGCAGGTGGGCTGGGGGACAGGTAGACTGTTCTTACACGCCAATGACTCAAGCACCTCCAACTGTACAGCCATAAAGCTGCTGAGGACCTCTGCTCACAGAACAGTGCCCTCCAGAGGTGGATCTAAGGAGCGTGTTGTCAGCACACTGATTTTCTATTCATCAATTACAGTCACTGACAGTAAAAGTGCATGCAGTAGAATTGTCAGCAGGAGCACACTTACGCCCACAGCCCCTCCTCTGCATACATCTTGGGGGCACACTCTCTGAGGGTGTTGGCATAGCCTGGCTGGGTCTGAATACGAACTTTGCAGGCCTCCATGGGAGCCAGGGCAATGTCAGCAAAGAACTCGGCACTGGCTGAGGCAGCCAGGTACAGTGATGTCCTCCACAGGTAGGTATTCTCCTGTTGAGTGAGAACATACCACAAATGGTCAGAATAAACACAAACCAAGTCTGGCCAATCCTGCTGTACATGGTGACCTTGTCTCCATTGTGATGTGCTGTCCATAAATGGTCTCAGCCTGGAATCTTTGAAATGATCACTATTAGGTCAATAGCTGAGCTCCCTTTACAGCAGTAAAGCATCAATGCATGTGTGAGTCTGTTTTCTCTAATGTATGTTTAAAGAATGTCACTTTAATAAACAATTAAGCGCATTAAAGCACACACTTGAACATTTTATCAAGACTCACACCATTTCTGCTTATCTGCAGTCATCTGAACACTTGTGCAGTGAACCATGTGTCCCACTTCAAAAAGGCGTGCTGCTCTACTTCCCAAAGGTGTTGGGCGTAGATCTGGTGATTGGGGAGGACAAATCAAGTCCACTGAACTCAGTTTGATATATGACAAGTGTGAAATGACTTTTGCTTTGTGACATGGTGTTTTCTCCTGCTGGAAGCAGCTATTAGAAGATTGTAAACTGTGGCCATACAGTGATGTACATGAGTAGTGGATTGAGTAATAAATAACATTTAAACCACTACTGTTGGTATTCAGGGGCGACAAAAACATTACTAGACCACTAGCAGCAGCAGCATAGGCCCATGAAGCCAGTTCCATGCCCTTGATGCTAAAGTGTTTGTATTGTACGATCTGAGATGCATGTCTCAGTTTACCATAGTGTCATTTTGTTACTCTGTATTCTGATGCATGGTGCAAATCATTCACTTTCACCAAGCAGATATACACAAATGAATCAAAGTGCTTAGTGAGTATACTAGTGTCTAATAAAACAATATCAATATTGTTAAATGTAATGTCAGTTTAGACAAAACTGAATCCCAACACTTGAGCTAGTTAAACACAAAGAGACAACTGATAGGCAGTAAAGATCAAAGAGGTCACAGACTTTATATGAGCGCAGACATGCATCTACTGCTGCTTAACAGTGGACATTGTGATGACAGCTGCATGGCCATTACTTTGCCAGAGAAGGACTTCACTCAGCTGGAACATGAAGATGTATTCCATTCAGTCATAGCAGTTAAGTACTAACGGTGATGTGGAGCTCACCTCTCCCAGCAGGTCACTGTAGAAGATCTTGAACACCTCGTAAAAGCCAAACTTGCACAGTCCTTGCATGGAGTAGCCGATGAAGGTAGGAGCCCAGCCCTTTGCCAGTCCTCTGACACCATCTTCTCTCAGTGTTACTGCAAAGCCATTACCAATGCTCTTGTACTTATCTGGGCTCACCTGAGGAAGGAAAATACTACGTAACCATGCATGTCAAATCATTTGCAGCTCTGGGCAGTGAGTTTGGATCCATTTAAGGCAGATATGTCTAATGTGTCAGGGATGCAAACCTGTGGAATAACTATTGACAGGCGTGTGCCAACACCCAACCTGTAAATCTGATGTTCTGTATACTGCCCCAGTGCTTGGGGTCGCCTGTTGTTGCTCAGCCTGTTGTTAAACACTAAAATGTACTTGCACTGGACAGATCATCTTTCCCCCCTCAAGTCTGTATTTTTGGTTTCATACTATACAAGGTGAACGTATTTTAAAACATTACTGTCAAAAGTCCAACAATATAATCGGTAATAAACCAGGCTGATAAATTGTGTCACTAGAGTGAATGTATTCTGCTAAAGGACCAGTATGTAGGATTTTGTGGCATCTAGTAGTGAGGCTGCAGACTGCCACCGAGTGAATACCCCTCACCTCACATTGTCCTCTCAAGCATGTGGGAAAACATATGGTAGCTTGCAGTATTTGGTTTGTTTGTAGTGGGCTACTGTACAAACATGCTGGTACAACAGACTCTGTGGAAGCAGAACCTGTCCCTATTCAGAGATAAAAAGGGTTCAATCTAAGGCAATGAAAGCGATTTATATTTAAAGGTAATTAAACGTTAATGAAAACAATTAGACTTTATTCCTTTTCTATCAATATATCACCCTAAGTCTTCTGGCACCAGCCTGGGCATAAGTTAGCCAGAGTTCCTTTGTGTATTTGCATTGTTTAACCCGAGAAATTGCTTCTTATTCCAAATCCTACAAATCGGATCCTTAACTATACTAATCTTCAGTTTGTTTAATTTAAAAAAAAAAAAAAGCTGTACTGTTTTTACAGGGTAAAATTGTAGACTGTTGAACTTTTTCCTCATATCGAACATAAGAGGTTTCTGTTACGTAACAATTCGCAAGCTGTTCTGAAACTCCTAGTATTTGTCAATTAGGGGGTGTACAGATCAAAGAAGCTGCTGGCTACCTATTACTACTGTAAGGTTCAGCTTCCATACAAACCTGAATGCGGCACTTGACAAGGTCGAGGGGCACCACTGCTGTGTGTGTGATGCCGCAGCTCAGGATACCCCCAAAGCCACACAGGGCATAGTACTTTGAGGAGCCAAACTCGCAGCTGACATCCTCTGTGGTAGAAGGGAGGGGACACACAACACACATGCAACATGCAAGGTCACATGCAACACAGGACAAAAATCAACACCAGAGCCACATCATAGAAGAGTTGCCACTGCAGAAGGAACAAGACCAAATCTTTCTTTAAGACAGCGTCCAATTAATGTTCTGTGGTTTAAAATTCAGTGCCAAGTCTCTTCTACCATTGATGGCTCCGTCACTAACATGCCACCATTCATTAGGATAACCCACCAAAGGTTGATACAAATCATCGTACACAGGTGATTTCAGTAACAGTCTTCAAGGACTTCAGTGTTCTTTTACAATAAAGTAATTCAAATTGCTGCTTACTCCTTCCCAAATCATACCACAAGCTTTTATGTTTGCCATCTTCCTACAGTCACTGATTTGATCTCTTTAGCAGGAAATACATATTGTCACTGCTACAGTCAGAAATAAATGGCCGCCTAGAACAAAGGAATCACTAAAAACTTAGTGTCATTTCAACATTTTTCAGCAGCAGGGCAAGTTTAATTGAATTGCAATTAATTGTATACAACACAATATATCACATCTATAATCATTTGAAGAATAAAACAAAGGCATACTCTATTTTCATTTTCTTCATCTTCACCATATCCATCTTTTGTCAGTGTACTTTTGACTTTTTAACTCACCGTTCTCACCCAGCAGCACAAGATTAATGTCATTTACTGTTTGAAGAAATTTCAGCAACAATAATCTAGCATATAGCCTATGCTATACACTAGATTATTGTATTTAGTGTATATATACAGACATCCCTGACAGATACTAGTTAATGTGATGTGGTATGGTCAGCAGTCAAGATATTTTCCCTCACTTCTGGCTTTGCAGACCTTCACCTACATGAGTCCTCTACCGTGGACTGAGTCAGGGCTGGAGGGAGGGGTTGGCGAGGCGGGCTGATATAATTACAGACAGGAACACGGGTGCAGAATCATGCAGCCATGTTATGATCACTCCAACACATTATAATCACGGGAATTACACAATCACAAACTAATTTCACCACAACAGGGATGGTGATATTTCCTCCATGCAAATCGGTACATTAAAAAAAAAGTAAACAAACGTTATGGTGGGTGAGGTGTGACATAAACAAAATGGCACCGAGCCACAGAGACAGACCTGCATTCTGCATTTGACCAGATCAAGGGGAACGACAGCTGTGTGTGTGGTGCCACAGCTCAGAATTCCACCAAATCCACACACGATGAAATACTTCTGAGAGCCGAACTCACAACTGTCCCCCTCTGAAGAAACACAGGTGAAACTTTGAGAGCTGTGTATCTGTGAGCTTTGAAATGAGTAAACCTTGAGCCTTTGGGTGATTTTAGTAGCTAAGTGTCTGAAAGGTTCAACTGGATTAAATAAAAACAAAAAACATGCTTGTTCCTTTAATGTCTGTCAACAAAAAGACAAGGAATCTTTTACCAGTCTTAACATTAGTCAGCACACATCTGAATAAAAGCGCTTTAAGATTCTTCTGCTCTTGCCAAATTTAATCCAACAAAGTTACAACCCAAAAATTCAAGGGATTTTGACCCACAAACTTCTGTTGAACGATAGGCGTTTGATTTAAACTTGTTTTGTAACATACCAAACACCACATAACCAGTTTAAATGGTTGACCATGAACTGTCTTAGCAAGCAGAGGAGACAGAGTTGACTAAATTGTGGCAGGAACTTAGCGGGATTGAAAAACCTGTTAACAAACAGCATTGCAGGCCTAAAGAGCAAAATTTGACATTTTTGAAACAAGAAAAGCAGAATCATTGCTGTTGTGTGGTGTAACGCTGATTTTAGTAACCGTTTTACAACGTGTCATCAACGCTTCGAGTCAGGACTATCTGTTCTTGCGCCCACCCCTCAACCCTGCCCGATTCAGTCAGGGGTCATTTTCTTATGTGGGATCGTTTACTATTGCGTAACCTAATTACTGATACTTCACTAAAACCGCTTCATCCACCTTAAATCCAGCATCTAAAATAAAGTGCGACGCGCCAGTTACAGTCTGCTGCAATGCAAAGGCGAGGTACTACTTTGTCCTTCCTTGTCCTCCACAGCCGACTAGTGTGCAGCTAAGGCCTAGCTGCTAACTGCTCCTACATTCATAACCTTCCTTGATATTACAAACCCTTAATAACAGACAGTGCTCACATGGTTAGATGTACTTAACAATACACAAGTCTATATTTGATACAAGGTGAAGTTAGACACAGCCTGGAGAACCTTGCCGGCTACGCTTATGCAGCTAACGCTAGCATTTGAGCGAGCCTTCGGACTATTCTCGGTTTACCATCTGCCGTTGCGGCTGCTGCCAGTCTGCGGGTCCTCTGTCCATGGAGGCTCTGTTGGGGTTCTTCCACTTTCTGGAGACTGAACAGGGGAGCACTGAAAGGGTTACCCCTGGCCAGCTGCGTCAAAGATGTCGGGTACATGATGATATCCTGCCTGCCGGCGGAGCTGCGCTGCAATGAGCAACAAGTTAGCTGAATGTTAGCTTGAACTAGCCGGTAACGCAATCTGCCCCCACCGAGCTAGACACCCGGACTGAGGGATGCGTGTCACGTGCTGGTTAGCTTAGTCTGACATCCAAATGAACAGGGAACAATTAGCTTGGCTTGACAATGAGTTATAATAATCACTACGTAATGTCCATACACGTTACTGGGTAATTGTTACCCACTTACAAACCATCACTCAGACGCAAAGGCAGGCAGCCTGTTCACTCATTGACATAGCATTCCCCTTGTTCTGCTCTAGGTAATGCTAAACTAAGCTAATTTGACCGCTCCAAGGTGGAAGGTGCCCTCTTTATATTAGAGATAAAGGTCGCAGAAACTAAACGGCAAACATGAGTCAAAACTCCTTACAAATAAGTCAACCACAAACAAATCGCAACTGATTAATTCATACGACGTGTTTTACATGAAACACTGTACTCACTCTGTCAGTGTCTTAAGATGGCGCCTCCACTGCGCTTCACCGGCTGCTCGGAGAGGCCGAATGACCTCGCGGTAAATCGGTTTGTCCTTTCATGACGTCACCAGGAATCCGGGGCGGGTCTGTCCTCCTCTCTGTTCCATCAGAACACGCCTCAGAGTTGTCAATCAGGACCTCTGGTCCAATCAGAAAATTGGTGTAGGACTAAAAGAAGAGAACGGTGCTTCTAGCAGAGGGAATTCTTCAAACTAATTGCTAGTCTGTCATTAATTCACGAGTGCATCTGTCAGTAGACAGGAGTGATGTGTGTTACTCGGACTCCAAATGGCAAAATGTAAGAAGCACTAAGTAAATTACCTATTGGCTACTGCTTCTATTCTTGTCATAAGGCGGTTAAGAGTGGAGACCCCTCCATGGAGATAATTTGTGACATCACAAAACACTTGGTCACACCTGATAGGAGGGTTGAGTGTGGCTGCATGCAGGTATCCATAAAATGGATGGAAGTGTGCTCTTTATCTTGTTGGGAAGAATTTCCAAAATCTGCCAGAATGGTTGACTATAGACAAATGTGGGAGCAGTCAAGAGAGCAGTGCAGCATCATGTAAGCCTGGCATTCCAGAATACACTACGTGGATAGACATCACTGCATTTTTATGTTCACCCCTGATGGGCATGAACTCCAGTCTTTCAGACTGTCCAGTGCTGACACAGCTTTGTGAAGTTAAGTCTCTGCTGGGTTCAGTGGTGGGTCGCTGTTCAGGGGAGTCACAGAACACAGAGCTAAGTAAGTGATGCCTCTCACCAACTGCAGATCAACACAAGAAAAATCGATGCTAGTGGACCCCAGGTCAACGGGTGATCACAGCTCTATGCCCGAATCCACCAATGTCGACTCCGGCTGTTTGGTGTCTGTAAAAATATTCTGTTGACTTTTCACAGAGCAACAATTGAGTCTGTTATGACCAGGCGTAAACTAACCGTGACGTCACCCGTTGGTTTCAACGGCGAGAAAATGAAGCCCGGATTTTGCTACTTCCTGGTCGCCGTTTTGGATTTTTTGGAGCCAGTGACGTAAAAAGTGTCATCAAACAGGCTGGACCGGAGAACAACTAGGGGCAGGATTGGCTGAGGACTCTCTTATCCCGCCCACGTTTTACCGCAGAGGCTTCTGTTGCTGTCTATCAAGTATAGCCACGCCCCCTGGCTCCGCCAATTTTAACGATTTATTTAAAATTCAGTATTGATTTATTTTTAGATCGGCCACCTGATCTCTCATTTTGACCATGAAAACTAACGGGGAAAAAAATCTTGAGCTGCAGAAAATCAGTCTATCAAATTTTATTTTTTCCAAAAATGAATTGGGGTCTATGGAGCAAAAGCTTTTTGGAGCCAACCCTAGCGGACGGCGTGATATTGCAAGTTTTTGACACTTCCGGGTTGGCTTCAATTCTGGAGCCAGATGCTACGTCCATTATATATACACAGTCTATGGTTATGACATGGCATTATCAACTGGTTTGGAAATTTGACTGTGAAGTGAAAAGCTCAGATAGCTAATCTGTTAAACACAGCAGGGAAAGACATCAGTATTCCAGTACCTCTAACCCCCAAAACCTGTTTGAACAAACAACCCTCAGACAGCCAGGCAATATTTTATCAGATACCTCTCATGCACTGCACCCCAAATACATTCTACTGAACTCAGGAAGAAGGTAGAGGATTCCATTTTGTAAACACAGCAGATACGAACACTCATTCATCCCTTTGTCAGTGAAGTTCAGTAATGAGCAGACTACCCAGGATGAACAGAAAGACAGGGAGCCAGTATGGTCATCCAGATAACCATGTGTGTAGTAGTGTGTTCTGTTCTGTATTATTTTTATACAGAATTCTGAATTTACACATTGCATTTTTGTCCTTAACCAATGTGACAATACATTGCACTTTTATTTCCCTTATTTATTTTTTATGAATGGTTGTTATTTTATTGTTGTATGAATGGTATGTGGTGAGTGCAGCAGACTCCTATGTCCAAGACAAATGTCTCCTAACGGAGACTAATAAAGATTCTTTGACAGTGATGATCTGTGTGGAAGTTGTGATGACACAAAGCATCAAATTGAGTAGGTTGTTCTTTCCATGTCTACGAGTTTGTGAGGGTTTGTGCGATGTTAGCCTACTGCATATTTATGAGCAGAGAGTTTTACAAGCAGAGTAGGAAGTAATATTCTATTTCCTCGCCAACATGCACCTGGAAAGCAAATGTGCAGCAGTTGTTATTATACTACTACATATATTGCTTTTATAGTCCACTGGATTCTACTTAGACAACCCCACTATCTACTTCTTTCATGCAAACACACCTGTGCCAAACATGCACACTACTGATTTCTTATCATTACTATATGGAAACACATATTGGGTTGCACGTGAAATTTACACGACACACAGACCACTGGTGATACAGTCGCTGTGCAGTCAGGGACACAGAAAGTATAACACTGGCCTAATAACTACACATCTATGGGTGTCCAAAACTGTCTGCAGATGTGCGAGTATGCGTCTGCAATGAAGTGTAAGGGCAGCATTTTACTTTCTCAATTCCTGAGTATGACAGTCCACATGGCATAAATTTCATCATCTCCCCTAGTCTGTGAGGATCCAGTCGTATACCTGCGGCATTACACTGTAAGGGCAATAGTGCACATGGTCGTCAGTAACGTGTACTACCTGAACACAGACGTGACCCTCACATGAATATATCGGGGTCTTCTGAGTAGACTAGAAATGTTCATTCTATGACAAAAGCAACTTTGTGTGCATGTGTGTGTCCACATCAAGAGTATAAAGGTCTATGCAAGACAAGCCTTTCACAAACTGCTCATGTTGGTGACATGAAATAATTGTAGTATTTGGTACATGATAAAAGATGGTAAACATTTTTTTTGCAAAATTTTGGAATAGCCACTGTAAAGCTCTAAGACATTGTGAAATAAATAAACAAATGAAAAAATACAAACATGAATTCAACCTATCCTTCTCCAGCCCCAGATGAACACTTGATCTGCGCTGAGTAACTGAATAATTAGACAACCATTTACACAACTGCTCTGGCCCTGACTGACAGATAAATTGTTGTGATGAAAAGTGGGATTTGTAAAGTAAATGCACGAGAGAAAAAAAGAGAGACATTTTTGATATAAAAACTGTTGAAATTAAATTGGACATCCACAATAAATTCTCACTGTGAAAATAAGACGGATGTAATATTTCATTACAAGTGGGTAAAATTGAAATTTGTGTTGGATTATTTCACAGTGCCCAGTTAAACATTTGTCTGTATTTACCAATGTGAATATTTCATCACATCTTATTAATTTAGACACTTCAGAGCTGCATATGTAAATATCTCTGGTTTTTGCATTCAAATAATGGAACCTAAAAGCCAACTGAATGAAGTACATAGTTTAGGCTGAAACATACAGCATCTTAATGGTCCTTTAACTCTTTGCAGCTACCAGTATATAGTCTCATCTTTACAGAAAATCAAGCAGAATTAACTTGCTTTTAAAACATTCAGATTGATGAGGTTTACATTGGACTGTAGATAATTCAGTGAAACAGATTTAATTGCAAAGGCACGCAAATTCACACACTATGTCAAATGTGTGTCCTGTCTGTCAGCCTCCTTAGCATTTGTGTTTGTTATTAATGAAAACAGACATGGAAGTGTTTAGAGTAGCAACTGTTCAAATTCACACATCAGAGGGAAATACTGAACATTGCTCATTGTGATTCTACTGAGTAGAAAATTGGACATATCCTCAGAAGAGAGCAGGTCATCAAAAGTTAAAGTTCTGTCAAGCAAAACTAAAAGTATTTGTTGACTAGTTATAGAGAAAATGAATGACTGATAAATCACTGCATTACACTAACAAGTACAAATACTATTTTTTATGTTTGAAAATTCTCACTTCAATACTGCTGGTACAAAATAAACGGAAGCATCGCTAGGCTTCTACAATTACATATATTTTTCAAATTCCTCAGTCAGTTTATTATTCAGGTCAGAACTGTAGGGAAATACAGACACTTCATGAAGTGGTCTTATCCCTTTATTTTTTCTATATTTTACTGTGAGGCCTTTATCTTGAAGGCAGATGGAAGCCACTGTTTGCCAAACTGCATGTAAAAGAAAAATGTCTCTGATGAAGAGAAAGATTCAACCCTTTGGACGGAACTCAGCGGTAGATCTCTTAGTTTTATATGTGACAACACCTCTAGAAGACTAGAAGCTGCAATTGCAACAAAATGGGCTGATTTAAAGCTGCAGTAGGCAGAAATCTGGAAAAGGCAAGAACAAAAAGCACAAAGAAATGCCATCATCTGCAAACATACAGCCTTGTTGATTTCTGTTCCAAACCCTTCTCACCAGACTGGCTTCCAAGTAAAAGTCAGCACTTATTAAGGCTTCACCCAGTACACAAACCCATGGCATGGCTACACACCACTGAAGGCAGGTGAGCATTCCTCCTTTCCTATAATGTAAATTGATCAGCTGATTCGATCTTCTGACAGAATCTGGAAGAAAGACGGCAGCGCATCAACTACTGGCTCATGAATAAAATGCTCTTTCAGGAACAGTAACAACAATATAGTTTATTGAGTGGATATTTAATAATTGAGACAGTGAATACATAATTAAGTAGAATACAGCGGGACATTCAATTTTATTATAAGAGAACATTAAAAAATATAGGTGTATGCTTTAAGAAGATTTAGAAGCTTTGGATTACAATAACAAGCCTCTCTGTCTCATTAACAAAGATGATTGAAAGTACAAAACAAAATTAGAGATTCAGACTCCATCTTTAAACCGGTTAATGACTAAGAGAGATAGACACTAAGGCAAAGTGTGAAAAAATGTCAACCATACATTCAATACAAGCACACTAATGAACGCACCATGCCAAGTATGACCAAAAAAAAAAAAAAAAAATCACATGGCAATAAAAACAGAGTCCTCACATTTCTTTGAAAGTTACTGTGTGTGTTTCTTAGAGCAGTTTAGTGGCTGGCTTTGTTTTAACCTGAGGTCCAAGGTCAAGGATGAACCAACACGACATGTCATGGAGATCCTTGAGTCTCACTGAAATGGCTATGTCACTTCTCTTCAGGGGCTCACTGAAAACTGATTCAGAAGAGACGGGAAGAAAAACACAAAAAGTACAAAACAGACAATGACCTCAGAGGTAAGGAGTAAATTGGCTACAATGTAGATTCACACACAAAAAAGAAAAAGTAGAAGCAGAAATGCTTCTCTCTCCCCCTCAGCCTCTTCCGGTATTCTCTATGCTGTGCTGTCAGCGGCCACGTCTGTGTCTGGGCTTACAAATGGGTTGATGGAGTTAGTCTCCATGGCCTGGTAAACCAAGAACAGAAAAGCAGCCACGATGGCCAGCAGTAACAGCTTTATCCAGAGAGACACACTGCAGCGCACTGCTTTGGTCTGACCTGCAGGGGGAGCTGCAGACAAGAGCCTGGAGGAAGAGCTGGAGGCAGAGGGAGTGAAGGAAGTGAAGGAAGTGGAGGAGGAAGAAGAGGAGGAGGAGGAAGAGGGGGGCAGGATGGGGACTCTGTTGACAGTGTGGGTCTCTGTGTAGGAGTAGTTGCTAGTCTTGGTTTTTGGAGAGAGGATGTTGTTTTCATCCTTCCACAGGTCACTGGAAACCACGGGGCGGCCGGCTGCTCCTCGGATGGGCCTTCGACAGGTGGCGCTGCAAGAGACACAGGTTTTACAGCTCTGGGTCCTCAAGTGGTTTGTCGGTCAAACACCTCAAAGTCTTCTAGATGACTGGAACTATTGCATGATCAATCATACGGTCTCCATTTATATTCTCTCATCAAGAAATAAAAATTAAATGCAGCATTAGTATAGACTGCAGCTGGACCAGGATACTGTGGACAGTTGGTGTGTAATCACAACATTTCATGAAAAATCTATGAAATACACTGTGACTATGTATACTGATGTGGATATACTTGTGCATGTCAAGAAATGATAACATGATGAAATGTTAATATTTTTCATCAGTTGCATAAAGAAGTGCAAATTAAATATACACACGTGGACAAAATTGTTGGTACCCCTCAGTTAAAGAAGGAAAAACCCACAATTCTCACTGAAATCACTTGAAACTCACAAAAGTAACAATAAATAAAAATTTATTGAAAATTAAATAATCAAAAACAGCCATTACTTTTGAATTGTTGATTAACATAATTATTTAAAAAAACAAACTAATGAAACAGGCCTGGACAAAAATGATGGTACCTCTATAAAAGATTGAAAACTATTTGACCAGAGTGACATGATTAACTCAGGTGTGTCATTTAATTGACATCACAGGTGTTTCCAAACTCATAATCAGTCAGTCTGCCTATTTAAAGGGAGACAAGTAGTCACCCTGCTGTTTGGTGAAAAGGTGTGTACCACACTGAACATGGACAACAGAAAGCGAAGGAGAGAATTGTCCCAGGACATCCGAAAAAAAAATGATAGACAAACATCTTAAAGGTAAAGGCTATAAGACCATCTCTAAACAGCTTGAAGTTCCTGTGACAACAGTGGCTCATATTATTCAGAAGTTCAAGACCCACGGGACAGTAGCCAACCTCCCTGGACGTGGCCGCAAGAGGAAAACTGATGACAAATTGAAGAGACGGATCGTTGGAATTGTATCCAAAGAGCCCAGAGCAACCTCCAAAGAAATTAAAGGTGAACTCCAAGGCCAAGGTACATCAGTGTCAGATCGCACCATTCGTCGTTGTTTGAGCCAAAGTGGACTTCATGGGAGACGACCAAGGAGGACACCACTGCTGAAAAAAACTCATAAAAAAGCCAGACTGGAATTTGCAAAAATGCATGTTGACAAGCCACAAAGCTTCTGGGAGAATGTCCTTTGGACAGATGAGACCAAACTGGAGCTTTTTGGTGAGGCACATCAACTCTATGTTCATAGACTCAAAAACCAAGCATACGAAGAAAAGAACACTGTCCCTACGGTGAAACATGGAGGAGGCTCAGTAATGTTTTGGGGCTGCTTTGCTGCATCTGGCACAGGGTGTCTTGAAAGTGTGCAAGGTACGATGAAATCTGAAGACTATCAAGGCATTCTGGAGAGAAATGTGCTGCCTAGTGTCAGAAAGCTTGGTCTCAGTCACAGGTCATGGGTCTTCCAACAGGACAACGATCCAAAACACACAGCCAAAAACACCCAAGAATGGCTGAGAGAAAAGCGTTGGCCTATTCTAAAGTGGCCTTCTATGAGCCCAGATCTGAATCCCATTGAACATATGTGGAAGGAGCTGAAACATGCCATTTGGAGAAGACACCCATCAAACCTGAGACAACTGGAGCTGTTTGCTCATGAGGAGTGGGCCAAAATACCTGTTGACAGCTGCAGAACGCTCATTGACAAATACAGAAATCGTTTAATTGCAGTGATTGCCTCAAAAGGTTGTGCAACAAAATATTAAGTTATGGGTACCATCATTTTTGTCCAGCCCTATTTCATTAGTTTGTTTTTTTAAATAATTATGTTAATCAACAATTCAAAAGTGATGGCTGATTTTGATTATTTAATTTTCAATAAATTTTTATTTATTGTTACTTTTGTGAGTTTCAAGTGATTTCAGTGAGAATTGTGGGTTTTTCCTTCTTTAACTGAGGGGTACCAACAATTTTGTCCACGTGTGTATTCTAGACTACTAGCATGCATAGTGAAATATGCCAAGCTTTTCTGTTATTACACTGAAAATAGAATAAGGCTTCTAGCAATTAGAATATTTCATTTGGAGTAAATTACTGTTTAAACAGTAGAAATACCATGTATCTCTCAGTTTAGTTCAGTATACACAGTCATCAGGAGAACTACTGCAAAAACTGGATTGTGAATGTGATTGTTTGTTTAAGGTATAAGGAATACAGGGAAGTTTATCCTTATGAATGAAATGACGAAAAATGGTTCCAGCTCTCTCCACAGGATCACACAGAAGACCACTTTGACACTAAACACATCAGCACATAGATTTAATAGTACCGGTAGTTTAGTTTTTGAATTTGTGTTGAAATCAAGTCTTCTGTCACACTGTCCTATGGATGCCCTGCTGTGCTTTTACACAGCTCTGGGAAATAAAATGATAGAGATAGAAATGGTGATAGAAACTTCATCAATACCAATGAAAAAAATAGCTTGATGCAATGTTTGATAATTCCATGAATCAGATACAAACAATGAAAAGCCAAAGTTTGGTTACATGAACAAACTGGAAGCACGTTCCCTCTCTGGTTTATAAAAGTCTACTCTATCCTTTGCCTGCTCTCACTCTCCCCATTCTTGCTTCATGCTTTTTAAAAATCCAGTCTGCGCAAATGGGCACAATTTATTACTGGACCGTGGACCAGTAAACAGTAATTTTTTACTGGACCGAAATAGTTTTTACTGGACCGAATATTTTATGCACAAATGTACCAAAAGTTGATGTATAATTTAATTTTAATAATTGTTATACAAATTTACTACTTTATTAATTATGTCCCAGATACAACACGATGCCATGGGCGAAGAGAAATGACTGTTTTTATATCGAATAAACCAAACAAAATTAACTATTGGATAAAGAAAAGCACTCATTTGAGATCAAAACATAAATCATGTACTCAACCATGCTAGAAGTACTATAAATCACAGAGCAATGTGGCTGGGTCAAGCAGAGCGACCTTGAAGAAGCGAAATGAGGTGTGGTTTATTTATTTTCTGTTTATATCATCATTTTTATCGCGTGATATCGCTGTTCACACGAGAGCCTCTCTGAGGAGCAGCCCTCCCCATCCAGACGGCGCGCCGCTACGCTGTGCTTGCTGTGTGCTTTGACTTTTGGAGCAAGACAGCGGCGCTTCGTTCCGTTGCGCGGCGCGATCGCATTATGTGGAACTTCGGGGTTACAGGAAAAAAATTACACCGGACATGAGACCAGTAATGTAGTAAGTTTTACCGGACTTTTGGTACACAAATCGGATTTGACCGATGGTCCGACGTCATTGGCGCACACTGAAAATCTAACGTGTATCAAGATGCGATCATGACTTGATTCTTACCTTTACTTATGTGTATTTTTCACTGTTGTGCTAGCATTACAATTTTGCCTGTGTACCTTAAACAGACTAAAGTGTTTAAATTCAAATTCAATACTTTTTTCTGGTCATTATAGGTCTTTCAAATGATCAGTTTCAATCAAAATAAAACATTTTACTGTGATTACATTTTTCATCTATGTAGCCCAGCACTACTTCGATATCTCAAGCAAATAGCTTGTTTATTGAATGTATTTCTGGGTGCAGGCCACTGATCAGTTCTTATCTTAGTTCACAGAATTTCCTGAGCTCATGTTACTCGTGAGTTCCATGCAGTGAGCTGCATAGATTTTACATTTAGGAAACAGACAGCCATGAGGTTAGATTTGAGCTGTCAGAATTGGGTGTGAAAAGCTGGATCGGTGCATTCTCACAGCAGCTGTTGCTAAAATGACGCTGACAACACACGGGGCAAAGGTGTCAGTCAGCAAAGTCAAATGAGCTTGTCCTTGGGGCCTGGCTTACAAATGGAGGCAGTGAAGTTTGATAGGGCCCAGGGAAAACCTGCTGTATTGAGGGAAACATAGGACAGAATATCTGCTTTTTACAACCTCTCTCTTATGAGTGCATAAGAACAACAATGCATCAGATACATTGTTGTTGCTAATCAATTCGAGACTGTGATATCTTTTTAAAAAGCTGACACTACTGAGTTAATACTGGAGCGCTCCTTCAGTTGTTTAACTTAAAATTTTATTAAGGTTGTTCCCATTTCAGCTCCTCTCTTTCGCCAGTGAAGCCGTCGGTCTTCTGAATGCATTTTCATGAAAATTACAAATGAGTTTCAACTCTGAGGGTAAATCTTAGTGTTTTTGACTTTTATTGTAGGAAAAACCTCTGCGCTCACTGTCAGGACAAGTGACCATTAGTTACTTACGTGATTCCTGTTGGACTGGTAATGTCATTGGAGAAGAGCTCTTTCAGAACATCCTTCTCCTCCACTTTTGGGGTTTGGTCACTGGCTGCAATTTTCTCCACCTGCACAGACAAAATCAACCATAGTGAACATGATTTACATGACATTACATTTCACCAGTGCACTTGAACAAGTTTCTTGTTGCTCAAGGCCTTTAGTGGATTCTGATGAAACACCTGTAACTGCAAGGTTTGAACCAGCAGAGGGCTCTCTGCCTGACATTATACACTTCTCACCATGTGACTACTTCAAACAAAGTGCAGGGCCAGTCACCATGTCTACTACCAAACCACTTTGTGAGTGTGACACAGATCCAAGTCTCTGCCCTGCAACATTCAGTCTAACCTGTCTGACACGCGCAGACACACAGCCCAGCGTCCTCACAGGGCTGCATGTGATCAGAAAGCCGGTGATTTTCTGCTGCCTGTGTCTGTGTAGCAGCAGGACATCTGGGGGGACACACTCCTCCTGCTCACAAACAGTGTGCGTCATTGTGGTACAAGGATGTTTAAGCAGCCAGCACTTCAGCTGTCACACAGCTGTCCTCACACAATGCCTAAACAGCTGCACACACAAACACACAACCACTTCATCAGAAACCAGTACACCGAACAGACATGAACAGAATGTGAGTTTTAACTTTTGACTAAACAAAGCTCCTTTCAGACCCCAAATGTCAGTGAGAAGCTGTGAGGAACAGAAGGGAACCCTGCCACCACAGATGGTTGAGTAGATCTGTAGCCCTACTGTAGATCTGCTGTCCAGTGTAGATCCACACTGGTCTGACTTCTCAGTTTCAGTGGGTGACATGTCACATACAGGGCTAAAGCTGATGGGGTTGGCTTTGGTGAGGTGGACAAGAAAGGATGAAGGCCTTGATGGCTTTGCAGCCTGTCGTGGACTCTGTTCTTCAATCAGACCCTTTGACTGGTACAAAACACAGACTGGAATATCAGTTACATAAGGAAAAAGTAGCCCATGCCATTATGTTCAATAACACTAAATACAAATGGATGATTACTTCCAGTGGAACTCAAACATATCTTTATGCACCCTATCAGCTGGTCTTACAGTTGTGGCTTTCTGTCCCTGTCCTACTGCTGCTTCTGCACTTGGTTTGGGTTCCTGAGATGCCAACACAGATACACAAGACTAATCACAGGCCTACACTAGCCACATTTCATCTCACACAGGGTACATTGTTGTTCAAAGCTACTGCCAAAGTCAGAGAGCAAATGCATAACAAGGAACAAAGGAGTAACTTCAACTGGTCTGTGCTTTTCACTCTAAACGGATTTGATAGAAATTTTGATTTCTGTATGGAGTTGTGGTCCTGACAAGACAAATCTCAGCAATCCATATATTTAGAATTCATCATTAAAATAGTTCCAACTAAAGTAGCTGCTGCCATACATTGTTGAGGCTTTGCTTCATTCATGCTTTTTGTCAGTGAAGGCCAAACACACACATACTCATATGTATATGTCAGGGTAGAGACTGCGATTTGGTAGAATTGGAGTCTCTACCAGTAGAGTTTGCGATTGTAATCTCTACCAGTAGAGATGGAACTTTAAATCTGACCCCTGACCCTAACCTTAACTAACCCTGACCTTTAAATCTGACCCCTGCCCTGACCTATGACCCTAAACTTAACTGACCCTGACCTTTTAATCTAACCCCTTCCCTGACCCCTGACCCTAACCTTAAAAGTCTAACCTTAGCCCTGACAAATCTCTACTGGTAGGATTGGAGTTTCTACCAGTAGAGATTGCGATCGCAATCTCTACTGGTAGAAACTCCAATTCTACCAAATCGCAGTCTCTACCCTGACATAAATATAAATAAACTTTAGCGAGTTAAATGTGGTAGCACTGGTCAAATGCAGATGCTACTGTCAAGCCCTCTGCTTTTACAGTCAGGGTGAACCACTGCCTTCATACTGAAAGGCATGTGAAGCCCATTCACAAATCGAGAAGTATCAGTTACTCAACAAGTCAAACTTAGAAGTGAACAGAACCATTTCAAATGGATCATGGTCTGTCTAATGGATTGGAGCTTTGCCGTTTTAAATGACTGAGCCTGGTTTACCTCTGATGTAGTTGTGTAGCTAATTGTATCGTCATTTGAGCACTATGGTGACTGAACAAATACACACTGATGGAGGACTGACAGGATGCATGGACTACACATCAAGTTAGGCACAGTGTACAAAAGCAGAAACAGGCGAAGAATGCAACATTTAACAACCCCAACCCCTGTGATTACCAATGTCAAGTTAAAGACATAAAGAACAGTGTTTGCCTTTTATTACTGGAGTGTTTGTACTTGTACATCTTTGTGAGGGCTAATCGGACTTTTAGACCCTGACTCTTGACAATATTTTCACCAGTGCTCATTCTCTGACACATTCAAACGGCTGGACGAAGGTTTCGACTTGTGTTAATGTTCAGGTTAGATTAGGTTTGACTTCGGGTAAAGGAAGGCATGGAATACACATCGGGGAGCATCCTCACAAAGATATAAGTATGTGTGTTCCCGTGTGCAGGCTGATCAGCCGACCATTCTTTTTCAAATACTTGCATACCACCCAAAATACCTCATTCCTGTGCTTCATCACCTCTGTGCTGACTGACTGAGTGTGATGGTGCAGTGAGCATACTGACACCTGGACACACAATCAGCAGTTCAAGAGAGATTCTGGCTGTGATGGACAAGTGAGAGGGTTGACAAAAAGGCTGACCTTTAGCTGAGCAGTGCCGAGCAGGGAGACTGACTTGTGAGATGTGTCCTTATCAAGTTTGGGAAGATGTCACACCGTTTGTTCCTCTTGGAGCTACAGGTTTTGAATGGGTGAGAGTGAGAGGAAAATGTCTTGAGGGATTCTAAGAACTGCTGGGATTTGCAGCTAAAACATGTCAGCTACTGGCTGTGCCTACAAGTCCAAGCTGAAACGAAAAGTGTTTGCTGGAACTTCTACAAAGAGGCTCCATCTGACAGTGGTAGACTGGTCAGGTGTTTGGAGGTGTGAATTAGGCAGTTTGATCTTCTCTGTCACACACTCTTTTGAGGTCTTCATCATCCATACGATGACCTAAAAAGAGTGTGTATCTGTGTGCTATAAGATGACATCACCAATACTTAGCATGCAGCATCAGTGTGCCTGATATTTTGTTTGTTTGTCTGTCTCTGGGTGAACTCAAAGGAAAAAAAACCATTCAGTTTCAACTTAACAGATTTAAAGTAACTATAGATTTCACTGCAGTAATTGAGTGAAGACTAGAGGCCTTTCACTAGCTTCAGAAAACAACCCCTCTCCTCATCTTAACTGCCTCAGCCTTGCTGTGCTGCCCCCACCACAAGCAAGTTCTCAGCATGTGGGAAACACTGATATAATTAGACAGGAAGCATGGCGCACTTAGTGCATAGACTACAATCAAGGTAAAAAGGCAAGCAGAGCATCAACGCTTTGAACTGAAATGCTAAAAAATAAAAACTCATCCTGTCAAAGCAGACCCTTTTCTTTCAGCGTTTCAGAACCAGGCAGCAGAAAACTGAAGCACTGAGGAATCAAAGATAACACTAAACTTTTACAGTATGACCAAAGAAGAGCTGCTTTATACCCAGATCATCCTCCTGAAGAACAACAAACCATTTACCTGCACTTTCATTTCAGTTTACGGTCATTTACACAGTGTGCCAAGAAATTACCCATGTCAGTAAACTGCCAATTAAAGTCAATAATTATATGAGTAAGTGCCAAATGGCACAGTAAAAAAACTTTGTGTGCACCTAAATTAAAAAATTAGGCCCACAACCTCAACCAATGTAAAGGTTAGTGTGGAGCCATGCAGTGTCCAAACTGCTCTGATCTGGTGGCTGATCGTTGGGTTAAAGTGATTTTTAGTGGACTGTATTCATGGTAAAGGTTTGCAACGTCAACTTCCCTCTGGCCTTCCTGACATCAGAAAGCCACCCGCAAATGTGAGAGTAGGAGCTCTGCAGACCTCGGTGGCGTTTTGGACAGCCGTCTCCACTGCTGGATTAGAGCTTGGTTTGTGTCTTACATTAGTTCCTCCTGTTGGACTTTGTGTTCTGTCTTAAGAGTACTGCTAAAGTACCGGATAGGTGAGTAGGAGTACCATTAAAATCTTGATGGAGAATGAACTACAATTTTATTCCACCTAAAGGAATTGTACATATCATTTCTAAGACCAATTAGCATTGCCATTTTTGTATTAGTTTAAGATGTAACCAGCTGACTCGAAAAAAAGGTGCTTAAAATGAAGAGTTCAACTAGATAGTGTTCATCCGTTAGGCCCACGTGTACTAATGTTGAAATAGATCCTTTTAGTGTCTTTAGTGCCTTTATTGTGTATACATTTTCAGCTAACTGTAGTGGCTCATCAGGTAGGTCCTTGGAGGAAAGCTCCTGGTCACAAGTCTCCAGGCTCTGATCACTACCGTTTAGACTTGCTTTGCATTCCATAAGTCTGGCAGGCAGTGGCGTGGAATGCATTGTTTTGGGCAGGACATCAGTATTTTATTTGATTTTAGTGCTTCTATTGTGTAGCCCTGATTTTATTTGCCTTGTTCTGGATGTACAGCACTTTGGCTGAATCGGTGGTTGTTAAAAGTGCCATATAAATAAAGCTGGATTGGATTGGATACATCCATCCATCATTCTCTATACACCGCTTTATGCTCATTAGGGTCATGGGGGGTGCTGAAGTCTATCCTGGCTGACTCAGGTGAAGGCAGGGGACACCCTGGACAGGTCACCAGTCTGTCACAGGGCTACATATACAGACAAACAATCACACTCACATTCACACCTACGGACAATTTAGAGTAATCAATTAACCTCAGCATATTTTTGGACTGTGGGAGGAAGCCGGAAAACCCGGAGAAAACCCATGCATGCACAGGGAGAACATGCAAATTCCATGTAGAAAGATCCCAGGCCCAGGCCGGGATTTGAACCGGGGATCTTGGATTGGATACATCTATTAGCAAAACAAAAAAATCTATCTGAGTGAAAATTCCATCTCTGTTCTTCAGGAATTATAACAGAAAAACTCTGGCCACTAAATATTTTTTTTCTTAAAAATTAATTTAATGAACTGCATCATGTATTATTTCAAAGGTGGGGAGCTGCTACTCAACATGATTACAATGACATATTTCAAACTGTTGGAACAGAGGAGTGAACATATATCAAGGTGTTGAAGAGAAGGAGCTGCCTCTGTGCACATACACCTCTGTACAGTCTGGTGTGAAGTAGATTTACAGGCAGAGGAGAGAGTGCACCAGTGGGTTAATCGGTCACACTGTTGGCCACCCAGTTGAAGGACAGCATTTACCAGTTTCTGGGATAACCGCCTGGATCTGTGCTTTACTCTCCGGACAATCTCTTCATCTTGCTCATCCATCAGCGGGTTGTTCTACACACATGGTACGCACACACACCAGCAGACAATGAGAACAGCAGGGTTTGACTAATACCCTGTCTATCAACATTCATTTATGCTTTATCTTTGGTCCAGAGATTTTTCAATGCATGCCCACATGAACTGCATCACCCTTTTAAAAGTGAAGACATCAAAGTTATGTTTGTGCTGCAGAATGAACTGTCGCCTTCATGTACTCAATGTTTTGGTTCATTAGGAGATTGACGATAACTTTGCCAAGACAAACTCAATATTACAATCACTGTAATCGATGACAAAGCATGGTCAAGAATGACAAAATGAAGGTTAAAAAAGTGCATTACAGAAGACTTCATGCTTTAGCAAAAATTTACATATGCAGTTTTGCAAAGCACGAATATCCTAGACCTAGCCTAGCTGCGCTAGACCCATGCTCTGAAGACACAAGGGTCTAGGCACGCTCGACAGGGAGGGAGGTGGGCTAAGAGGTTGTCTATCAAATCACTCTGCAGCAATTGGGTAGGTATACAACCAATCAGCGCAACGAATAGGCTCCTAGAGCGCCGGAAATCAGAGGATGCGGTAGTTCGGTGAAGCCTTATTTATACAGTCAATAGGTGAAGCTCAAGTATATTACAGACATGTTAACAGAAAGATTATTGGTGCTAATGGAGCTCAACGGCTGTTGTTTTTGTTGTCGACCCTGGCAGAGAATTAAATTCGTTGCCGTGGGTTGTCTAGTGCGGCTAGGCTAGTTGTTTCCGGTTGTTTCTGTCAGAATCGTCGCGCCTCTGTCGTCACTTAGTTACGCCCGCCTTCTGACTCTACACTTCATGGGGATTCGTCCGGCCAGTTTTAGGAGCATCCAACCTCGAGCCTTATGGAGGGTAACTAGACCGACCCTGGCAGAGAATTAAATTCGTTGCCGTGGGTTGTCTAGCGCGGCTAGGCTACGACTATCCTTGAATGACTGAGAAATAAATTCTGATAAAGTATACAGCTGCTCTGTGCAGGAACCAAGAATTTGAAAGTGAAGGAGAACTTTGGTTGGTGTAAACTGTACATTAACTGGAGAAAAGGGGGAAAAAGCAAACACAAATGCAACACTAGTTTCACGACTACAGAAGGAGAGGGACAGTAAAGCCAATGGCACGCTGAAAGCCACGTTTCAGTCTGTTCATTACTTGCCTTTAACCTAATTACATTATTGAGAACATCAGAACATCCCATACACAGCTGAAGAATACCTGAAGAATACCAACACTATTTCTACTGGAAAGTTCATAACAAGCCAGAGGGGTAAATCCCACCAGGAAACACGAAAGCACGCACGCCTCCAGCTCCTCCTCCATAGCCCCTATCAGGTTATTGAGATCAGACCAACAGTTTCTACATGCCTCTCATTCCTGGAGGCCTCGGCTCAACAGGTGTACGTTCATTGTCTGGGCAGCAGGAGGCGCTTTTAACAACCACATTCAAGATCGACCAAAACACACTGCTGGATCACTGCTCTCCCATGTGAGACAGTTAATACTGCTGCTTTTCCCTAAAAGAGGCTTTTACACACTGTTTGAATTAGTACTGTGCTAACCTAAATAGAACAGTGTAGTAGTATAGGAGGTTAAGGTTCAAATGAGCAACAATAAAATAGTGGAGGCAAAATTCTCAAGGTACATTGTCTAGGTTTTCTGATTACAAAAACAACCATAAGGAAATGAGGACATAGAAAATCAGAAATGAAACACAAAGGAGGAGGAGGAGTAATCAGAAGTGGAACTCTGAAGAGAAAAGTCAGTGTGTGAATAAGTCCAAAGCATCCAGTGTGCATGGCAGCAGCTAATCCAGATCATGTGCTTGGAGTCTGACATGCAGCAAGCAGCACTGATACACTGAACCTTCCAATGAGCTGGGTGTGACTGCACTCCAATAAAATGAAAAACACTTCCTCTGTCAGTGTGAGAGGAAGCTGTGTAATGAAAGCCAGCTGCTGGATGTCCCGTCCTACCTGCTGCACGACACACACCACATCTACTTCTGTGCTGCAGCAAAGCCTCATTGATGCTCAACTTATTCAGTTTTCACTCAGTCTGACATTTTTTTCCAAACTTTTTTGGGTCTACGAACCCATGCTGACTGCAGCTTTTCTCACCTGTTCTTTTTTGGTGCTGGAATGTGGTTTCAAGGTGGAAACCAGTGATATGGCTCCAATAATCAGACATCAGTATCTCTCTTTTAACTCTTCAAGGATGACTCATTCTTTCGTAACGGCCATCTACTCAAACAGCGACGAGAAAGAAGCGGGAAGTCTGATTTTTTTCATTTATTATTGAGCCCAAAAAAGAATAGAACTTCTCTTCCTGAGCAGGAACATGGCAACTCTTAGGTCACTAGAGTTCAGGAAAAACACCTTATAGTTCTGCTGTGGTTTATGTTCACACTCACTTGTAGAGCTGCCAGGTGGGAGCTATTTCAGTGGTAGAATTAAAGTATCATTTAGTTTTCAAATAGACAGTGTTTGATGTCTTACAGTTGGAGTGCTGTTATGGATTATACTGGCATGAAACGTGACTGTCAATCCAGAAAATTATCAACTGTGCTAAAAAAAAAAAAAAAGTAGGTTTTGAGAAATCAAACAGGGGGTGGGGGTGGGGTGGGGGCTTGTGGCGGAGACGGCCCGAATATTCAGATCCGTTCGTCTGGTCTCCCGGGCCCAAATGTTGCCTTTGTTTTGTCTTCAGTTAAACTGAAGAATTCCCAAACAGCGGAGGTCTTCAGCATCTTGTCTTGTGTAACAAAGTGAAGCGTGACGTCAGAGTCGGCAGCCACCCGGTCATTCGGGTGGTGTTTACAAACAGGAATGGAGGAGCCGAGATGAGCCGAAGAACACGGTGGGATGAGCTGAAGTGGGCCGAAGGCGCAGGGAAGAGACGAGCTCCGAATATTTTCATCTGGGGGGAGGAGGGGGTGATCACATAGACATATGTGTATATGTTTATGTGATCACACAATGGGATGAGCCGATAAGTGCCGATGTGGGCCGAAGGCGGAGGGAAGACAGTAACGCCGCATATTCTTTCCGCAAATATTCGGATACCAAAATTAATATCCGGATAGTGCCGTAGTGAACAAATATTCGGATATTTGGGATATTCGGGTCCAGCCCTATCCAAACCTTCACATTTATCTGCTGGATATAAAGTAAATCAAGCTAGCTCCACATGCAGAAGCTACATTAATGCTTTACTATTATTAATCTAATGATGGCACATACAAAAATATTTCACAGAACCCATACCAAGACTTGTACTTTAATATGCTATCTACATTTTTCTGCAATCACTCATGTACCTTTACTCAAGCAGGATTGCTTAATGGACGACTTTTATTTTAAATCGATTATTTTTACCTTTATTTATGGATGTGAATACTTCTTCCGTTTGAAACCAATGGAACCATTGTGGAATAATTCACTATATCAAGCAAAAGGATCATTACATCCTCTGAGAACATTCTGTGTTCAGTAACATTTAGGATATTGTTCCAGAAAACATGGAAAGTCAAACACAGAAGAATACTTGTGGATTAAGTCAACAGAAAGAACAGAGTTAAAAAACAAAACAAAAAATCTCCCTCTGTGCCCTGGTACTCCTGGTTCCCAATTAGCTGGAATCCTGAGCACTGTTGTTTTTTCTGCAGAAATTTAGAAATTACAGTTTCTTTTACACAAGGAAACATACAGCTCCCTGATCATTCAGGTTTATAGTTGGCCCGGCAATGGATTTACACACCGTCAACATCCAAGTTACTCCTATCACAAACATCAGTAAAGACAAGCTGTTGGCAGCTTAACGCCTCTCAGATATAGGTGTAACAACACAGTTCTCTGGCTCAGCACCTACAGCAGCAGCAAAAAAGTTACACTTTGCATAAACAACAAACTAATATTAAAATCAGTGTGACAACACAGTGCAGTGAAGAAACCAGGATGATTCCTAGTTTCAGGTGGTGTTTTGTTTTCCACTGAGAGGAAATGAAGCTTCTTTCTTACTGTTTGGTGCTGGCTGCTGCGGGTGCGGGTGGTGATGGGGGTCTTCCCTCTGCTCCTCACTGGTCTCTCCACCACTGGAGCTGGTTGTGGTTCTTCCACAGGCTCTGGTACTGGTGCCTCCGTCACTTCTGATGAAACACAGTGCCATCACACATCGTACTGCTGGGTTATTACATGTCATATCACAGTGATGCAAAACGAATTGCTAGTTTCCACAAGTGCCAATCATTTTCCAAGGTAGAGCAGTTTGATTTTCATTTCTTAACCTCCAAGAGGTTAATAATTTTCATTCATTTCACTACAGCGGAAATTTACTGGTAGAAAGACGAAACTACAGTTGTGAACAAAGTTGACATCCACTAAAGACCACGTATGTCATGGCAGACTTGAGTTTCCAATGACTCTTACAACTCTGAATTTTCTATGATGGAATTATTGAAACACATGCAGATTTTCAAAAAACCCCCCAAACAAACAAAAAAAAAAACTACCATGCATTTTAAAATATGCATACACAGCTACACATATTCAGTCAAATGTCTTTTGGCCATTTACACCTTAACTCGGCACTTTGAGTGTCAAAGCTTCTCTCAAGCTTCTAGCTGTATATCTGACCACTCCTCTGGACAGAATTGGTGCAGTTCAACTAAATGTGCTGTCTTTCTGGCACAGACTTGTCTTCAGCACAGTCCAGTCCACAGGTTCTTGATGAGGTGTAGCTCGTGACTTTGGGAAGACCAGTCTAAAACCTTAAATTCTAGGCTGATTTAGCAATTTCTTTCTTCCTTGTGATATGTGTTTGGGGTCATTGTCTTGGTAAAACACCTAACTGCCTCCTAGACCCAAAGCTTGTTGTTGATGATTTTAGATTTCCCTGAAGAATCCTTCTTCATTATTCCATTTACTTTGTATAAAACACCAGTTCCACTGGCAGCAAAACAGCACCAGAGCATAATACTGCCACCACCATGCTTGACTTTAAATATGGTGTTCTTGGGGTTAAGGGACTTTCCTTCTCTCCTCCAAACATATTTCTGGTCAATGTGGCAAAATAGCTCATTGGAAAGGGGGTGGGGGGGTGGGGGGGTGGATTCGGATCTCAAAATTAATATTCGGATACCATCGTCACGACTGAATATTCAGTTATTTGGGTCCAGCCCTACATGACATACATGATCTTTACAACTGACTGATCACTAAGACATTCATGGTCGCTCAGTGCTACTCCTCTAGGCTTGATTTTTGACAGCACAGTGCATGACGTAATGATTCTAAATGACTCTTGTTCCTTGAGGAATATTTATCGACATCAGAAACAAAGCCTAGCAGTGGTTACAATGTCCAGCCACATCACAGTTATGTCAAATAAAGAAAGGCAATCAAACTGCTCACTAACAAGCCCTGGGTGTGTAGCCAAAGTTCAGTCTCTGGACGCTGATTTTCTAGTGGACTGAGACTCAAACAGCAGCTGCCTAAAAGTTGGGACATGACTCTTCTAGTGTATGCTATTCTTTGGAAGGTGGTTGTTGATAAAAATTTCAACATTTAACCGCAGGTGACAACAAACAACCCCACTGGTAAGCCGCCGAAACAATACACCACATGTCATATACCACTGTGGCAATACATTACATCATATTTCTCAGTTGTAGAATTGAGTGAAAGGACACTAAATATCACATTTCATAATAAATGTATAAATAAAATCTGTCTGAATATTCTGTTGGATGTCCTTACCGTCCTCCTTGTCGCTGTAGAGGTCAGATTCAGAATTGCCGTTGTGGTTGACCTGTATGTCTGTGAGAACCAGCTGAGGCAGTGGAGCAGGACCATCATCCAGCAACTTCTGCAGTTTCTTCTCATACAGCTTGCGGGTGGATGCTGGGGGAGGAGCGGCAGGATGACATTAAATTTTGTACAAGATGACTTTTCATGTGAATGGCAGTAAAATGATTACATGGATGAAAATAAATTGCACAGAGCATTCTTGTGTTTACCGGCATGACAGACTGCATTTATGAGGACCAGAGAGAGGCTGGTAGTGGACTGTTGGACAGTCCAGCCTCCTCTGACTGGAGAGCCAGTTTATTGACACTTGATTTGGGACTGGTGGTGTTTCGGATTATTTTATTACAATTTTTTCCAAAATTCTACATACAAACAGTAAAAATTTGTCTATTCCGATCAAGAAGTTTTACCCAGACTGGAATAATACAATGGATTGAGTGATTTAGTTTGTTATTAATTACTCTGCCACAGAGGCAGAGCCTTGGCAGAGTTATTTGATGATTGTTTGGTTTGTTTGTCCGACTGTTCACAACATTACTCAAAAACAAACTAACAGATTTGGATGAAATTATCAGGGAAGGTCAGAAATGACACAAGGACCAATGTTTAGATTTTAGCAGTGATGTGGCTTATAGTCTGGATCCACAGATTTGTTAAAGATTTCTGTATCATTGTGAAATAGCAGTATGGCGTCACTGTAACCATGACAACAAGTGAACACTACATCAGCTGCCTGCTGATGATCACATGATTGTGATCCTACTACAAATCCACCACTGATAACTTATCAGGATTTATCTGTCAGAAATGATACAAGGAACAACTGATTAAACTGTGGGGGTGTTTCTTAGTCGCATCAATTTCTGCCACCCGCTACATATTTAGTCCATGGGATTCGGTATCCGTACATAATGTACACATACATAACACACACCTGTGCTCAGTGCAAAGTCACTTTGTGGGTACATATGAAAAGGCCACATTCTATGTTGCCATGACTTCTGACATCAATCGTGCATTTATTTAAAAAAAAAAAAAGGCTGTATTTCTGACAATGCTGTACGGGGGAATGAACAGTCTTGGCGGAGTACTGCGCTCCCTCAGTGCTTTTCTTGTCACTTTTGCTGCCATCTATATTAGAGCCTGTATTTTCAGTGTAGTCTTTGTAAAGTATTTGTTTCTGACTGGTTACAAAGGAAAGACTACTAATTTATAATGCAACATATTGAGAGGTGATTCAAGTTTGTATCATTTCAAAAATCATTTGAACAAAGTTTGCACCAGGGTGTTCTCAATTTTGTTGTATACTGTAATCGAAGTGCATTCCCAGATAGCAAACTATGAGTGAATCAATGTTGAATCTATGTTGAGACCTAACGTCGAAATTATACAGAAAGCGCAAGGTTGATAAAATGTTGAGTCAACATTTGCTTACATAGATTACATGTTTGCAAACATAGATTCAACATTAATTAAACATTGACCTGTCAAACATTTTAATTAAACCAAAATACAATGTAGATTCAATGGCATCTTTTAAACACAAACTTCAATGTTGACAAAATGTTGTTGAATCAACGTTGATCCAACCATCAGTCTTCAACCGTAACCACAATTCAACCTTCTTAACCCTAATTCAACATTGATTTAACATCTTTTGCTATCTGGGTAAAGTGTGATTTATGGTTGAAAAGCAAACGTTGACTCAACATTTTATCAACCTTGCGCTTTCTGTATAATTTCGACGTTAGGTCTCAACATAGATTCAACATTGATTCACCCATAGTTTGCTATCTGGGTTGTGTTTATGTGAGAGAAGACACCCACTAGATAAGTGAGGTCTTTGTTTTCAGTGGAGCTCACAGTTCTACCTTCCCTGTTCCATCCTTGTGTCCTGGCTACTAAAGGTCACTGGACACCCAAACAAATGTCCAGTGAAATTATACTTCAGTTACATGTGATGGAAACCAAGCCTTTACACAAGAAGACCAGAACACTAAAACGTTTCCTTTTCCTCTAATAGATCATCTCACTATTCATGTTGTGTTTGTATGTGTTACAGTTCATGCAGACCACTGTCATTGTGAACACGGCATCTGTTCAGTAACATTTCTGCCCTACACTCACAGCCTGAACCATGTCATGTACATTCACACTTAAGGGAACAAAAGCTAGTAAAAGCTGTTCTCTTAGACAGGTGCACAAAGACACAGCTCAAATTCATGACATGAAAAGCTGCAGCTCCAATGTAGAGGCCTTCATTATTTTCAAATTTAAGTCAAATGTAGAAAATCAGCTGATGAATAAATAGAGAATAACAGAACAATAGACTAAAGAAACTAAATTCAATAAAAAGCAGTGAGAGCAGTTAGTAGTTCAATGACTGAGCTTCTCTTTAACTTAGTGTTGATATCATCCATCCATCCATCCATTCTCTATACACCGCTTTATCTTCATTAGGGTCGCGGGGGGTGCTGAAGTCTATCCCAGCTGACACGGGCGAAGGCAGGGGACACCCTGGACAGGTCACCAGTCTGTCTCAGGGCTACATATACAGACAAACAATCACACTCACATTCACACCTTCGGGCAATTTACAGTAATCAATCAACCTCAGCATATTTTTGGACTGTAGGAGGAACCCGGAGAAAACCCACGCATGCACAGGGAGAACACGCAAACTCCATGCAGAAAGATCCCTGGCCCAGGCCGGGACTCGAACCAGAGATCTTCTTGCTGCAAGGCGAAAGTGCTAACCACTACACCACTGTGCAGCCCGTGTTGATATCAGCTGAACAGAACTGCTAGATCTTTTCACACTGCATTAAGCAGCTCACTCTCCCTGAACACAGAAATCAGCTACACTGCCGTCAGCGAAATGGACATATTTCACATCTCCCTCTCTTCAGGTTGATACATCATTTCACTATGACTTTGAAAGCAGAGAGTGAATGTGAGAGTGAACAGGTACGCTTCTGATCTGCTACTAGTCGGTCGCTTTGCCCCTCAGATCAAATAGTGAGTGTTTTGGAGAGACCGTGACTTAGAATTTATCACAGGATACAGCAGCAGGCCTGTGGCACCATGTGATTATTCCTGAGGTGTATCCAGCACAGTGGGGGTCATCAACAGGAAAATTACAACTAATCAATGTATTTGGCCTCCAATGATGGAAAGCATGTACAAATAAAAGCATCAAATTTCAGCATCAGCTTCAATTACAACTTTTAATGATGAATTATGAATACATGGATGATGGAGAATATCCTCCTATAGTCTCTCATATTTGTGTTCAGCACAGATTGTTGTCTTGGAACTCCATGGAATCAGCGTAATCACAAACTCTAGGCTGCATGCAGACATCTACAAATGCATCCTTGTGGACCCATGTGTACTACGGATGACAATTTACATATTGGATACCTTTGCAGATTGTTGTTGACATGCTGAAAGTATGAATTTGGCCTTAAATAAGCTTTCAATGCAAAACATGTGGAAAGTGCTTAGACAGTAGCTTGGAATGAATGAGTTCATGTGAACGGTCAGTATGGCATGTTTGTTCCCTGCACTGTGACAAACTGATGTAAAAATTGCAACCTTTTATTTATTTGTGGTTGTTGTTAATTTCTGTGTTTTTGAACAGCTCCTTACACTTAAATTCATTGGCCACCAAACCTAATGGATGAAATGGACATTCCACCACTGAACGTGTCAAAGCCCCTTTAAATTCCATCACCTGTCTGGACTGTGTAGCACCAACACAACACATTCCTACATGTGTGTGAAGTGCCGTCATGTATCAGTGTGCTCAGGGCAGATGGTAAGTCACTCTCTTAGTCCATCTGACCTTACTGTTGTGAACACTCACCCACAACCGGGCCCGCGTCCACGCCATGCTTGATCAGCTCGTCCCTCAGACTCTCGTCAGTCAGCACAGTCACATCGAGCTCATCCAGCTGAACCCTGTCTGTCTTCCTGGTGGCTTTCTGTGGAAAACAACAGGGCAGTCCGGTCAGTAAAAAATAAATAAATAAATAAATAAATATCACAAGGGTCAGATCAGGGACAGTCATAGATCTGTTTTAGCCCTGAGGTAATTGAATCAGCAAGTAATGACATGACAGCTTTATTTCAGGGGCCAGGCTTGTTGTGCACTGCTACTGTAAAATTATTCTTTGTAGGTAAGAAAAAATAACATTTTTCCTTCCGAAGAGAATATAGAATGACACGATCTTAGGAACTATTAAATACAAAGACCTGAAATTTCCACCGGCATTTGTCATCCTGCATGGACTCCGAATCTGCAACACATGAGAAGCAGATGAAACAGCTTCTGACTATGGGGGAGTGGCAACGTGAAACAAAAAAGAAGCCATCATGAAAAGTTCCATCTTTGAACACACATTAACAAAAAAAATGTATGACGCAGAAGTCAACTATGTCCTTTCAAACATGCATCCCATTTAGTTCACCTGACTGCAATTCAATGTGCCAGCTTCCTGTCTGAACCTCACCTGTAGTGTCACCTGGCTCTCACACATCTTAGCTCCTCCTTCTCTAGTTGTACATATTCAGTTACAGTTATCCTTGAATATCTTTCATCAGTCTTTCTCAAATCACTAATCATTGATACTGACATCAGCCCTAAATACAACACTAGGTCAGCAGCGTTACCATGCTTTCTCTGAACAATCAAGTAGATGTAATTCTTCCATTATGCAAAGATTTGTGGAGGCATGTATGAAATGTGTGCTCTTGCACACAAACATTTTTCCTTCAGCTTTCTAAAATGAAGTCACTTGGCGGGGAAAAAAACAAGGAAAGGGGCGGCACTCAAAGCAGATGCTGCAGGCGTTTTATGATAGTAAACATTGTGTGCAACTGAAGCTGCTCCTCTCTAGCTAGCCTACAGGAAATTACACTGTATTTGAAGCCAGCAGACTCTGAAATGAAGCCTTGTGTTGTCCTTGGCTCACAGCCAAAGAAGGCTTCGCTTAAACTTAATAAAACAAGAATGCAGAAAATGTTTTGCTAGAGTACACCACCTTAGTTCCACAGTTTGAACCGTGCTGCAGAAAACTCTATAAAGAACCGATCTGTTCAGGGTGTTGTGTCAGGTTTAGTTCACATGGCTGCTGCTTTCTGTGTAGGTTGAGATCAAGTTAATGATAGGGGAAAGTAGCTGGTAATAGGAGTGAAACATTTTGGAAAGTTTGAAAGTTCTAGAACAGGGGTCGGCAACCCGCGGCTCCGGAGCCGCATGCGGCTCTTTCAGCCCTCTGTTGTGGCTCCCTGTAACTTTGGAAAATAAATTGTTCTGCCTTTCAGGCACGTTTCAATGATTTTTAATGTAGAGTTTTATTGTGAAATTACCGCTCTTATTTTGCCGTGTCACTCCACCGGATGTGTTGCTGGGGTTTTCCCCTGTGACATGAGAGCGCAAATTGATGTAGAGAAACAACACGGAGCTTCAGATTCCCAGACGTTTCATGCCTTTTTTTATTTTACTCCTGGAGAAGCAACACCTGTAGTTTCACATCGTTTTGTACTCAAGAATGGCAAGCCTGTATATTAAAGCTCCACTCCAAGAAAGACACGTCTTTGAGTCAAAAGTACTCATGATAGGGTAATACATGTTACTCGCAAGAACACGGCAGCAGGTCAGAGAGTCAGAGTGTCGTCTTGGAAAATAGGGCAGCGACTTACCGGAGAAAAGTTATTAGCTTAGGATAAATAGATTTTACAAGTTAAATAGACATTCACAAAATATTGATTTCTAGCTAACATTACGTAACATATGAGGTCCAGGAGCAAAAATGATATTAACCAAGTAAGATAAATATTAGTGGAAGGACACAATTAAAAAAATGAATCTATCCAATTAGAGGCTTTGTAATTAATTAATCACGACTGATTAACAAAGGTATAGAGGTAAAAAAGCCATATATGCAGTGTTGTCTTCATTTTAAATGCCAAAAGGATTTTGCGGCTCCCGGTGTTTTCTTTTCTGTGGGAAACGGGTCGAAATGGCTCTTTGAGTGTTAAAGGTTGCCGACCCCTGTTCTAGAAGGATTCAACAATTACTGTTAAATCAAACAAAGCAATTAAGACATAAGAAAGGCTGCACTGTAGCATATACAGTGCCTTGTAAAAGTATTCGGCCCCCTTGAACTTTTCAACCTTTCGCCACATTTCAGGCTTCAAACAAAGATATAAAATTTTAATTTTTTGTCAAGAATCAACAACAAGTGGGACACAATCGTGAAGTGGAACGAAATTTATTGGATATTTTAAACTTTTTTAACAAATAAAAACCTGAAAAGTGGGGCGTGCAATATTATTCGGCCCCCTTGCATTAATACTTTGTAGCGCCACCTTTTGCTGCAATTACAGCTGCAAGTCGCTTGGGGTATGTCTCTATCAGTTTTGCACATCAAGAGACTGAAATTCTAGCCCATTCTTCCTTGGAAAACAGCTCGAGCTCAGTGAGGTTGGATGGAGAGCGTTTGTGAACAGCAGTCTTCAGCTCTGCCTACAGATTCTCGATTGGATTCAGGTCTGGACTTTGACTTGGCCATTCTAACACCTGGATACGTTATATCCAATAAATTTCATTCCACTTCACGATTGTGTCCCAATTGTTGTTGATTCTTGACAAAAAATTTAAATTTTATATCTTTATGTTTGAAGCCTGAAATGTGGCGAAAGGTTGAAAAGTTCAAGGGGGCCGAATACTTTCACAAGGCACTGTATGTAATGCTTCACATGCCACCCAGGGTTCCAACTGGTTTCTCAATAGTTTTAGAAACTTCAAAAGTTTGTCAGTCACACTTTGATCATCTTGTGTGGCAATGCTCTATCACAAATTCAATTTAAACACAATAAATATTGAAGTGAAGCTTGAACTGTCAAGTGCATTTTATAGACCCTCCAGAAAAACGCGATTATGCGATCGCATGAATTCCCGCATTAATCACCAAAATGCCGCTGATTATGCGGAGGTCAATTATTTCCCAAAAGGCCGCATAATCCCAGCAAGAATCTCACATTTCCACGAAAAAAATAAAGAGAAATATGCGGGTCCCGCTTGATTTCACAATTTCCGCATAAAATGACAACATAAATGGAGTTGTGAGTTTTTATGTGACGCCCGGCCTGACGTCATCAGTTCGCACATTCACACAGACACTGGAAGCGGAGCGCGGTGCCAGTGTTGCCAACTTAGCGACTTTCCAAAGCATCCTAGCGACTTTTTTTGTCAAAAGCGACTAGCGACAAATCTAGTGACTTTTTCCTGCCGTTTTGGAGACTGACAGGAAAACTCGGATCATTCTGCAGTTACTGTTTTCAACAAGTAGCAGGTGCTGCTGTGAGCTCCTCCCTGTCTCAAAGCACAGGCTGTCAGTCCAGTAACCCCGCAGCAGTCCCAGTGTCTGATTAGAGGACACATCACTCCGCGGCCAGACGGCAGATGAATCGCGCATGCGCAGTCACTACAGATCCCATCCAGACTTACGGAGCGAGATATAAATGAAAATGTTTCTTCACTGTGATATTAAAATAAACCACAGCACTTATCCCCTGGTACAAAAACATATTTTGGGTGTTTCATACTCACTTTTCGGTCTCTTCTAACCTGGCAATAGCCAGATTAATAATTGTGTAGTACTTGATAGTACTCCACAATATCAATCTGGGACCGCTCCATGTAAATCCGTTCGGAGGAAAGAGGCTCGGATTGGACAATGCAACAGTATGTCCCGCCTCTGACAGGTTTGTTTTTAGCCAATCGCGGGATCTTCACAACGAGCGGAGCCAATTGGTAGATTGAACTCTTACCAAAACCCGTTAGTAAAAAAGCACAAACATCTTTACCATCCAGAAATGCGCAAAGCGCCTCTCGTTGTTCTTCCTTCAAAGAAGCGATACGAGATTCGGCTAAAACTGACTTAATAGCAGCATCTACACGATCGTTGTCCTCCGTTGCCATGTTTGTTTTGATCTACTGGCGCTTGGTGTCGTCTTCACACCCGGATATCCCACCCCACACACGAATACTGCTGCGTGATTGGCCCGTGCCAACTTGGCTCTGTCCGAACAGCGAAAGCGAGAGCGGTACAAGATGCTTTCTTGAGAGATTTGTGAACTCACAAATATCGCGAGAAATCAACTTGCTGGCAAGGTTAGGTCTCTTCCACATTACATGCAAACTGGGAAATATGCAAATTAGGCGATGATGTCATTTAGCGACTTCTAGGACAGCCAACAGCGACTTTCCTTACTGAGGAGTTGGCAACACTGCGTGGCGCTCAGAGACGAAAAACAAGAATGGCGAATGCTAAAAGATCACATTTACCTACGAATATTTTAGCCAGACACCGGGCAAAACAGTACCCAGATTTACTGCACGAAAGTGGGGGGAAACTTTTTTGCACCCTGTACAACATCGTTCTGGAGCACCGAAGAAAATCAACCGTGTTGCAGCACTTCTCCACGACGAAGCACAGCAAAAGCTTTGCTGAACACAAAGGACTCAAACAACAACTTAGTGGTAGCCTAGTAACAGGATGTAGGAGAAGAATCACCTTTTTTCCCCCAGTTCTTACATATATCGCATCTTTTTGCATATTTCACAACTATTCGCATACTTTGCAACTTTCCACAATTTCCCCGCATAAAATGGCATAAAAACCCCGCATATTTATTCGCATAATCAAGGATTTTAGCCCATGGAATCAAGGATTTTTGCCTGCATTTTTCTGGAGTGTCTAATTTTATTACACACAGCCTGTAAACTGCTATTGCCGTTAAAAATCACATCTTTCCCTAAATGAATTTTTTGAAGCCTTCAATCTAGACTCTTCATTTTGTTTTCCAAAACTACTGTTCTTTAGATATTTAAAAAATTACACAGAAACTCTGGCAGAAATAAACAACTTTGCTGCGATTATAGTCTCGACTTCAGGAAAGCTTTGTTTATTGACAGCAGAGGGCGCTCTATTTCCAACACGTCACACTGTTCTGTCCACCTGCAGCTGCCAACAGTAAATCTGGCAATTTAGTGTGTCGCTTTGTGTCTGAATGTGTACCTCAGTCATGTTTCCATAAAAGTCGCATCAGCAACTACAATAGATCAGACCTAGAACCATCTAGGTCTCACTTTCAGTACGGCACAAATCTGAACTGAACCGTCACATTAACCAATAGACACACAGAAGAAGCAAACTTAAGAGTTGTGTGAAGTGACGTAAGGAAGGATTTTACCACATTTCAGCAGTAATACTCATCCAGAAACATCACAGTTTGTGTGCCTTAATCACAATACACCTTTCCTCACTCTGTTAACGCTACAATTTCAAATCTATTGGGCAGCAAAATGAAATGTCCATAGAAATAAAACTTTACTGCCCTGAAAACTGACACTAAAAGCTTAAAGATTAATGCCACTCACCAATAACAAGTAATAAGGAAAGTATAGTAAGTAAATAAGTTTGTATCTCCCCACAAAATGCTAACAGAAGTTGAAGTTTGCGGCTTCCAGCTGTGTAGAACTATTCTCAATGAGTTTGTTTAATTCTGAAGTATTCCTGAGAAACCATGGAGAGTGGACCCGTCCATCCCACAGCAATTCCCACTGTGTAGAACTAAATGTCTCACATCAGACAGATGAAATGCTGCACAGAGAGTCACAGTTTATCAGCAGCAATGAAATATTTTGTTGCATCACAGCAGTCGTGAGGTGGAGTCAGTTGAGGTTGAGTTCGGTAATTGAACACTTTGATATGATGCTATTAGTTTAGCTTATGTCAATAATTGTATTATTGTGCATTACACATTGAACACTGTGGGGGGGGTGCATTTAGTGACCTATGTCTGAGTGACTAGAAAGGCTTCACTCTGACGGATTGATAAAACCAGTTTTGTTTTATGTATCATGTCTGAAAAGGGCCTAAAAGTTGCAACCTATCTGGAAGGAATGTTGTGATTTCTTTTCATGTGTGGATTATTTGAGTTAATATCAATGTCTGGTAGAAATTTTGTTTGAATTGCATCTTTGGAAATAAATGTGATGAGAAAAAAGTTGACGCGTTCAATACTTATTTTCCCCACTGTATGTGCTTCATGCTAAAATTGACCATAAAATAAACCATTTGTTCCAGCTGGACTCTCAAAACTAAGAATTTTGTTTATTTATTTGACAGATACAGTGCTCATTAATTAACGTCTATTTAGACAACAATAGATGTAAATATGACAGATTATAGCAACAAGCTAATTTAAATCTGCAGTCCCAAGGCAGGTAAAAAACAAAGCAAAAAACAAAACAGTGAAACATAGGAAAATAGATCACAATGAAAGCACTTCACAAAAAGTACACAAAGAACGACCCCAGACTGCTTGAGGATCGGAGTTTTCAATATATACATTTTTTTCTAGATTTGTTAAAAAAAAAAATGTTACAAACTAGAGGTCTTCCTAACACCATTGAGCTGTTTTCTAATGATAGTTTGCAGCACTTCAGGCAGTGTGTGTGTGTGGAATGTGTGCATACAGAAACAGCACATCAGACTGCAGCTAAAATGCTACGATGCCAGCGGAGTCTGCCTGCTTTTCTACTGAGTAAAGTGGATGGACATGGACGAACACCAGCAGGCTAAAGCACCAAACAAGAACTATTCTTTCTATTCTGTAAATCTCGGACCACAAAAGTTGCACTCTCAAAGGACTGTGGTTTTTAAATTAACATGCGTCTCTAAAAAAAACACTTTAGCAGACCAATGGAAAATGTGAGGTATGCAAAGATGACATGCTCAGCAAAAAGGGCGAGGTGCTGCCAGGGTTCAGTGTGTGGTAAATGAGGCACACGGAGAGGCAGGCTTCCTCCACGTCTGGCTCCCTGTGGGCTGTTGTAGGGTTTGGTCTGGACGTGAGCCAGGCTGTTTCATAATCACAGCAGCCTGGGCCAGGAGAACAGGAGGGGGGAGAAAGCGTCTGTTCCCTCCTCTGCAGACCACACCCTGGCCTTTAAAGGCATAACTGAACTCAGAGCTCACAGCTCTGTGGAGTAAACTCACTACAAACAGCATCAGATTTTCCTTTAATACTATTGACTAAACCCAGACGGAGTAGTCGAGGGCAGGGCATGCTAGGACCTGTGGCCACATGCCGTAACTCACTGTTTGGCTGAGTAACAATGAAGTATGTGTGGTTAGCCAGAGTTGACTCTGCTAAGATTAACCACAACTGTTTGCATTCCACGCTTCACACTTAACAACTAATTCTCCTGAGCATCAACAACATTTCATTTAAAAAAAAAAAAAGAGGAGAAATTCACAAAGCATTTGGGCTTCTCAGATTCACCGTAAGACGCCACCTTCAGTGAACTGTCTCAAAAATGTCAGGAATGAATATTTGAGTTGCTTGTCCACCTGCACCTCTCACCTGTACGCTATAATCACTCTGGCATGCAAGGAGCACATTTCACAATCTGTACAACATAAAATTAAAACAAGAATAGAGATGTGGAGGGAGGAACATTAGAAAAACAGCAATATGTGGAATAGTACTGATGTGAACTGAGGGAAAACAACAAAAAGCTAGCTTTCTTTTGTCTCTGAAACCTGTCTTGCAAGGACAACCACCTCCTTTCCGTTCATGACCCACATGAACGGAAAGAACAATTTACAATCAATGCTAACAATGGCACTGAAATCCTACATTTTTCTTAAACTGTACTCCGAGTATGGAATATTTAAGTTGTTGGGTTGTTTTTTTTATAATTCCAAATCCACTGGCTTTATTCACTGTGCCAGAGACTGGAATGTGTTCCATCTCTGGAAGTCCTTGCTGACTGATGCTTGAAGGATAGCAACATTCAGGTCAAAGAGTTTGTCATGGAACTGTGGAAGGTTGATCCCTTAGTAAGAGATACGCTCTGATGTCAGTTTCTCTCACACACGCTCTCTCTCTCGCATTCTGAACATGAATTCCTCTTCCTAACAACAGCATTTCCTAAATGAAGAGGCCAAATCCACTAAGATAACAGCACCACATGGTGGTGTCAACATACCTGTAAGGCTTTACAGGACTTTTGTTTTTTAGTAACCAAGACTTGAGTGGTTGTATTTATGGAACCCAGGACAGGTTCCACGGTAGTCATGGTTCTCAGGTCTAAATATGAGACACAGAAACTAAAAATTCAACCTTCTCGCTCAAACAGCAACAATTCCAGCCATTACATGTGATAGAAACCTCACTCACAGCCATGAGAAAATTGTTTGATAGAACGTCTGGGATCACTTTCACCAAAATGCATCAGGTGCAAAACACCATGTAAGCACATAAAGACACAAAGTCCGTTTTTGACTAATTCTGATTTTACCTCTATATTTCACCTTAAAAGCTGTTGATCTTGCTTTGCTTGGTATCTTTTTTCAGCACAACCTCGCCTGTGTGATTCTATAATTATTTATACATTTTGATATAATGTATGAACACTTGACCTAAAATAGCAGAAAAAATACAAAGTCTGAGTAGAAAAAAGTTGGATTTTTTTTTTGCTGTGGACACCATAAACATGTGTAATGAATCTTTTTCAGAACTTATAATGTAAATCTAAATTGTTTCTCATAAAATAATGTACAAATTTAGCAGTTAACACAGTTATATACCATTATTTGCACTAAAATGCAGGAATTTTTTGGGGCATTTTTGCACAATTATTTACAAAATCATGAGGAGTCACAATAAAATTTTACATAAATTAATTTGTACCATTCCAAAAAGCTTTTTCTGTCCGCCACAATCTATACAATGACAAAACAATAGAAACAGTCTTTAGGACCACAGGGAGAATCCAGAGTCCTGGTGTTCTCCATTGCTAGAATATGTTTATTATGAATGTTATTATTATTGTTGTTTTATTATTATTATTTTATTTTTATTATAATTATTGTTATTATTGTTTTATTATTATTATTATTATTAGTAGTAGTAGTAATATATTACATCTGAAACAAAATCTTCATTTTCTGTGCATCTTTGGTGTCAAGCAGAGAGAGTGATCTGTGGCCAAAGCCAGTGAAGGACGTGCTGCTCTCCCAAAGAGTTGTAGCTATCCCCTGACCAAAAAAATAAATAAAAAAAGATGGAAAGTTCTAAATCTGCACTTTGGCCATCTCTCCTCTGTGTATTTCCAGAATATTCCACTCTCTTACTATGAACACAGAGACTGGGGGCGTGTCTGTGCGGCCGCTCCCCGTCAGAGCGTCTCTGTCACTCAGCTTCAAGTTTCTCAGTCACCTTTGGGGAAATCCTGTTCGCGTTTTTACTCCAGAGAACGCCAGGTTTGTGAAAATCTGGTCCACATTTTCCTTCCTACACCAAGCATCACTCCAAGGGTCTGTGTTTCTAGCATAGACTGTATATATAATGGACGTAGCCTCTGGCTCCAGAATTGAAGCCAACCCGGAAGTGTCAAAAACTTGCAATATCACGCCGTCTGCTAGGGTTGGCTCCAAAAAGCTTTTTCTCCATAGACCCCAATTCATTTTTGGAAAAAATCAAATTTGATAGACTGATTTTCTACAGCTCAGGATTTTTTCCCGTTAGTTTTCATGGTCAAAATGAGAGATCAGGTGACCGATCTTAAAATAAATCAATCCTGAATTTTAAATAAATCGTTAAAGTTGGCGGAGCCAGGGGCGTGGCTATACTTGATAGACAGCAACAGAAGCCTCTGCGGTAAAACGTGGGCGGGATAAGAGAGTTCTCAGCCAATCCTGCCCCTAGTTGCTCTCCGGTCCAGTCTGTTTGATGACGCTTTTTACGTCACTGGCTCCAAAAAATCCAAAACGGCGACCAGGAAGTAGCAAAATCCGGGCTTAATTTTCTCGCCGTTGAAACCAACGGGTGACGTCACGGTTAGTTTACGCCTGGTTTCTAGCCAGGCTCTCCGCTGAGTCCAAAGTTCAAAGTTTCGCTGTGCATACAAGACGCTGGAAATACGCTCCGGTGAAGTTCGGTAAAAAATGTGGCGTTAATTATTGATCATACCTCTGGTTTTACTTGGCCGATCAACATGATTCAAAAACTGGTAGAAAGTTCAAAATCTGCACTTTCAGCACAATTTTATAGGGAGACTCCTCAACGCTTCATTTTCCTGCTTTGTTTTGATTACAGCGGCGCATCAAGAAAATGCTCCAGAGCGTTTTTAGGGTAGCGAGGGTTAATTTTTTCACAGTGGAGCAAATGCCCAGAACACACTGTCACAATGATCCAAACCAACAAAAGAACATGGGTGGAGTCTGTTCAAACATAGAATAGTCCAGAAGAACATACTAGAGAAAGAGAGAATGGGTTTAGTGTAGGACTGCAGCAACGAATCGATAAAATCGATAATCGATTATTAAAAGCGTTGGCAATGAATTGCATTATCGATTTGTTGTGTCGCGCGATTCATGCATCACTCGTCATGTCGCGGACCCGTGTACTTCACCTGCAGAGCAAGTTGAACAGAGCGAGGTGGAGGCAGAGCAGAGGAGGTATTTTCAAAGGGAAGTAAATTCAACAAATGAAACATGAGCAGCACGGAGAAAACAGTTTGACCGAAGTCCTCAAAAGTATGGGAGCATTTCACGCTTCACAAAACAAAGACATGCTGCGTGTCCACTACATGTGAATGCACGCATCTCAAAATCGCACTGATGCCGGACGGTCGTGAGCGGGCCACTACGTGGTCACGTGACCGCGCTTTCAGCTTGACGGTCCGGTAGATGAGTCTGATAAACACAGCGGCTGGGCCACAAACTTTCTCTATCATTTCGAAAACACTTCAGGGAAAAGTATTTCTAAAGCATTTGAGGCGAAAAATATCGCCTTCTTTACCTGTAGGTAGTGGAGGAAGTTTCCATTTCTTATTTCAAATGTTTGGAATAAGTTTATGTATGTCCTAAATATGTTACCATCAAAAAGGTGATGGAGGTGGGTGACTCCTCTCTCTGCCCCCGTCCTGAAATAAAGAGTTGTTTTATTGCTTGCAAAATCAGGGTTGCCAGATTGGGGACAGTATACTGGGTTTTAATTGGGAGCCTGTGACTTCCAGCGATTTCCACCAAGCAGACAAGGTGGAAGCAATCATTGGGTTCTTGAAGCAGGAGTGATGTTTAAGGGCAGAAGTGATAAAGGGCAGGTCAGAGATTTTGATCTGATTACAATCTAACTGTTCTAGTTCCAGCCAGGAGTTATATTCTTCATGTGGGTGAATCCATTTGGAGAGATATTGTAGTTGGTTGGCTAAATAATAGGTTGATGCTAGAGGTACGGACCCGTACCCGTAGCATCTGTACTAGAGGTACGGACGTGTTAAGGTCACTGAAGAGCTGGCGATGGTTAACTACTATTTGCTGCACATTACAGGCAGTTTATATGAATGACTGACGGCGAACATTGTATAATTTAACTAAAAATACACCGTCTCCTCTCACACTTTAGACATTGCAGTTTTTACGCTTTTCGACGCCGTGTCTAAATTGTTTGAAGTCCAGTTCCTATTAATTAGTTTACCACGTTCAGTGGTGGAAGCGGCTGACGAACTCCATTGCAAATGTTCCCATTTAATTTCGGACGCTAATTTACAAGATAAAATTAAGGATGTCGAATATGAAACAAACACTCGTGAATGGTGAGGAGCAGCTCTTTAATTCGGCATGAATTTAAAAAAAAAACCACAAACTCGATTTACTGTGATATTGTGAGATTTGTTTGTGGTGATGTAACTTAGCCATTCAACAGAGTCCGCTAACATTAAAGTGACTGACAGGGTCTGTGTTGACAGACGCAGAAAATACGTCAGGGTTTTGTTTAGGTTGTTAATATGTAATAGTCTGTCGCTACTTTTGAAGGTAAAAAAATACTTATAGTTTGCTGGCTGTTAGTTCCGCCATTCATTCCGCAGATTCACCTCGAATCACGGAAGCGCCTTCATCAGCGTAGCCGGCTCATTAATATTTATGTCCGTCGGATTACCAGCCAATCACGAAGCGCGTTCATCAGCCGGCTCATTAATATTTATGTACGGCTCATTAATATTTATGTTAAGGGAAAGTGCCGTATCCGTAGGCCACAGGCTACGGGTACGGGTCCGTATCTGTAGACACTACCTAAATAATAATACATGAAGTTGGGAGCCTCCAGTCCCTCTTCGGGTTTATTCTTCTGGAGGGTGGACAGACTGATTTTAGCCTTTTTGTTCTTTGAGTAAAATTTACCAATAGCAGAGTCTAACGATTGAAACCACTTTGATGTGAGTTTAAATGGAATCATGGAGAGGAGATAGTTGATTTTAGGTAATATTTTCATTTTGTCTGTAGCTATTCGTCCCAAGAGGGAGATGGGAAGGTTGTTCCAACGCCTCAGATCTTCACAGACTTTGTCCAAAAGTGGGGTGTAGTTCAGGTGAACTAGCTCTGAGAGTTTGGAGGAAATATTTATGCCCAGACTAGCGTGTACTGCTAACCAACACTTCTCCCCCTCTCACTGTCAACATTTATCCATCATCTAAAAACTCATGAAAGATTGATCATCTGCACTGTGTCCACATATCACGGCACACAAAGAGCTGCAGCTCGCTGCACAGCAGCTGCTCTGACAATCAGGTGACTCTTACCTGACCCTCTACGTCCAAATAAGGTAAGAACAGGAATGAAACATAAATGTAAATCTCTTTACAAACAGGAAAAATGCAGCAGAACACCTTTACATGCTGTTGTTGTTGTTTCAAACTGCCAACAGCAGCAAATGCATACAGTCACCTCCCACATGTTTGGCATGTCGTTTATCAGTCGCCACCTTTGCTGTGCTCCCAGCCATCATTCAATCATCCCGCACAAACTGTCCTCCCTCCAAAACAAGCGCAGGCCAGACGTGTTCTGCTGCACACCTGTTTGAGTTCAAATCAACATCCAAACTGAATAAAATTTTAGAGTACTAGTAATACTGCAAAACAGTACCTTCCGTATTGATTAAACGCAAATAGTTTAGTTCTTTTGATTGACAGATTGGTTACTAAGGGTTACTATGACTGTGGACAAGCTCACTTCGGCTGCCAGGTGTACGATGGAGTTGGAGCCACTAGCTGGACAAACTATGTGATGAAACCATTTCTACTACCTACCCCAAGCATCTCTGTCTTACTTATGTCCTATAAATTAAGCTGTCAGAATGCATCCAGACACTAATATCCCTGTGATAAGTCAGTACTGGCAGATAAATCAGCTGATTGGTATGGTATAATCTAAAACTAAGACAAGCACCAAATCCCTCATGATAATCAAATGATTTTTCTGTCAGCTGGAAAGTCAGTCTATTGACAGCTCCTGGTACCTGACAGTTGATGGGTTGGAACTGACACAGGACTGTTTGTCTTGTAGGCACTACATGTTAACAATTGTGGACATGCTTTCAGAAGTCAGCATGCTTCAGAGGAAAGTTACTGACCTGCTCTGACAGTATTCGAGGAATGCAGGCAGTCTGTGGCTGCATGGGATTAGTAATAATTAATTTAAAAAAGCACTGGCTCTGTCTGTACCCTCAAAACCCAAACTGGTTCAATTATCATATGAAATGATGTCCAGGCAGAGGGAGAGAACCCCTACTGGGTCTGTATTAAGGTACTACAGGTCACAGACTGGATCAGCAGAGATCCAGGGCTGCTGTGGTTGTGCTGAAACCGTGAAGACACTCCTCCAACAGCTGAAGTAACGCGGGAAATTCTTGGGGAGGGAAGTGAAAGCTGAATGTGTGATTCTGGTATGTGACCAGGGTTTGATCACAGATTTATTCATGTGTCATTTGTGCAAAATTTTAAAATTTCCAGACAAGGGCTCCCTGAATCTCAGGGCAGCCAAAGGAAAACAGAAAGAGTCCCATAGAAAAATGTCTGACAGTCCACTTTCAAAATAAAGTACTTCAGCATTAGATGAAAAATAAAAACTGAAAGTATTTTTCTACCCAGCTAATGAGCAGAAAGCAACCAGAGGACTGGCAGAAGTAGAAAGCCCTGGCAACAAAAGACAGAAAGGGAATAAACTAAGAAAAACCCACTCCAGTAGAAGGTGGGAACGTGGGCAAAGATTTGAAACAGTCTGAAGCATCTGCTGACTTCTGAGGGGCATCTCTGATTATTTTCTACACTGTAGAGTATTTTACACACGGGTCATCGATTAATCAGAAAATATTTCGTCGATGTGGTTAGTTGCAGCCGCAATGGTGTGTGTTTATATATTTCAGTAGCTGAACAAAGTAAACCTTAAAACTATGGTATTCTCATTAAGTTGTGGAAACTTGAACCACCCTACTCTGCAGGGATTTGGAAGCTCCTGCAAATCAAACACCACCATCGTTCATTCTGAAGCGGATAAATGAACTCACTCTGCCGGAGGAGCGACTTCTGCGAGAGACCACGGGCGACGGCAGCTCCTCGTCGCTGGAGAAGGCGTCCAGAGTTGTGGCCGTGACATGCTTCTGGTTCTGAGCGGTCAGGTTCTTCAGATAAAGCTGCACATACACGTCCTTGTTATGGTTGCCGCTCGGTAGCTCCACGTTGTGGGCCAGCAGCTCGCTCTTCAGTTTGTCCTTGGTGAGCACAGACGGGTCGTCCAGGTACTCCGGCATGTCGGCGGGCAGATGGAGGCACAGAAGCACCGTGGCCCGGGTAAGTTAGCTAGCTAACACCGAGGAGGAATCTGGAATAAACCGAGAGAAGGTTCAGTCTAAGCAGAGCGGCTAACCAGCGCCTCCTACTGGATTTAAATCGAAAAAACTACTGGTAGCTTAGGAGCTAGAAAGTGTGCTTCAAGGGAGAAGCAAGAAACGTAAAAAAGGAAAATAAGATGACTTGCTACCGTTGGTCTAACTTCCCCCTCCGCTCATAAAAATAAAGAAATGAAAGCGACGCACGACGCGGCTGTTTGGGGAGAAACCGCTCCACGCCAGGGGATCACGGAGATGGCCCAGGCTGGAAGTGGCACCCTGGAAAGACTAGCTCCTATTGGTCAAACGCTGTTACAAAGCGCCTTGCCATTGGTGGAAAACCTGTAACTGTTGAAAACAAACCGCAGCTCGCTAGTTGGTTTTCAAGTTATATCGACAGGGAAGCCTTAAAACACAAGAGATCCTGATATTCTTGTTAGAACAGGGGCCTACAGACTTGTTCTTCCAGAAATCCCATAACCGTCGCATCAGACTATAGCCTCTATTGCAATGTACTGCTTCACTGAAGATTCTAATATTTACGTTTAGGTGCAAATTATGGAAGCAAAAAAGTAAAAGCTCAAGGACATTATTGTTGCTTGTTTTTTTTTTTTTTTTTTTTTTTAAAAGTCTGACCTACAGATCTGTCATTGTTTGGTCCTGTCACCATTGGCGCTTTTTTTTTTTTTTTTTTTTTTTTTTTTAGCAAGACTATCATCCATTGACTTCAGTGTTATCAAGTATCCCTTCATTAAAGGCAATGAGTATTAGACTATTTTTGTCCAAAACATATCTATATAGGTTATTTTAACCTTTAGTCATTTAATTCGCTAAAAAAAAATTGAGATATAAAAAAAGTAGGTAGAAGACTTATGTAATTAACATGTAGACTGCTATTGTTTGTCCATCCATAAAACCCTGGCTGTTTGTTTTCAGTGTTCAACAAAGTTAATTAAAAATGCAGTTTATGATTGCAATGCAACTTACAATTCAGTGTCTGTTAATTTTTTGTATAATCATTTAGCTCGGTCAAAAAGGACTCTATATAATAAATCTGGCACAGATGGAATGGAAAAAGCAATTCAAAACACCAAAATCTGTCTTTGTGCATTACTTACAAATAAAACTGCAATGCATTTATTTCATCACTGGACACAAATGAAGACAATAACCAAATTGGAAAAACCCAGTGACATTTCTTCCTGTCCACTTTGTCACAAAACAATATTTTCTTTTATTTGGACACATAACTTCATATACTCAACCAGTACAACACAAGCAAATACTCAAAGCAATGTTTCTTTTTTTTTTTTTTTGAAGAAATGAAGGCGCCTTAACTTTAGCACAAACTGTGCAACTACCTCCAGTATCCTTGTAACTATGAACTGAAAACAAATGCGTTGGTCCAGCTCATTAAACACCTTAATTTTGAAACCAAAACTCATTATAGTATCATGTAGTTTGGGGTTCACGGCGTAGAGGGAAGTTAAAATAAGTTTAAGCAGACAGAACCGGGCTGATCAGAGAGAAAGCAGGCAGCAATGACACTCACAGCTCTACTGCTTTACTCTGCAGCCCATACTGTCCATATGACTGTAAATCAGTGTGTGATGTGTGGGTGTGTGAAATCGTTGGTCTATGACAGGACAGTCATAATATCCACATCATTTTCTGATGGATAGAGATGCTCTGGACTCTGCTCCTTGCTGGGCCTGATAGAAGACACCGGAACACCCCTCTGCTCATCTCCTTTACCTCTTCCTTTTTTCTCATCTGGTTTCCAAACAGTAGCACTATGTCCTCAGGCTTTGATCTCAGGGGTCGAGGTGTACAGCTGCTCAGAGTTCTCTGCCCCAAGGTCCTCTGAGAATGGAAAGCAAAAGAATAGGAGGAAGAAATTAAAATAATCTGATACATGGATACACCACTGACATAAGAAAGAAGCACAGCATCCTTCAAAAGCTAATGCAGGCAGGAGTCACTTTCCATGACATTTACCAGATGTGTTCTTTACAGATATGTGGTCAGCAGGTTTCTGAGCAGATGTTTTAACGTCTAAAGTGTTGCTCACAATTTTACATTTTTTTTCTGGAACAAGGAAATCCACGTACAGACAGAGAAAGTAAAGCTGAAGTGCGATAAATGTGACGACCACCAAGCAAACATCTGAAGGTGTCCTGTGATATCAGGCTTCTAGGTGCTGGCAGCAGACTCTCCAAATTCTGTAAAGTGGGAAGTTTGGCCTCAACAGATTTTGTTTGAAGTAGCTCTTTTTTTTTTTTAAACTTCACCATGGTAACTTATACTCTGTAGCTAACCTATGCTATAGCAGGTTATGTTCAGAGTTTCTGATTTAAATCGCCTAGAAGAACTGTCTCCCTTGTTTCCTGATGATTCTTTATGAGCGATACAGATTCTCAGCTGAGGGAACATGTTTTCAGTCAACATGTTGAGCTGTATGTTACTAAAACCACTGAATGAAGTACAGTCAGAGTACAGTACTGCACAGTCTATGGATTGCGTTGCCATAGGAACCCCAGATGCATTTAGCTGGTGATGCAGAAATAAATACATTGCTTATGTTTAACAGGTTCTACCAGCATTCCTGTCTTGCATCATATGCAGTAGCAGCACTTCAAAAACCCTTGTATATTTTTATATTCCTCATTGTTCTCCATTAAAACAACCTGTGGACTGAAGCAGCTGTATTTCATTTTGTGTATAAGACTCAAATGACACGTTAAGTGCCTCCTTTTGTGCAAACAGAGTCTATAGCAGAAAGTCTGAGTTGACAAAGAATGTTGCTAGCTACCTTCATGATACCCGCGATTTCTGACAGGGGCTTTACATTTTCTCGAGCCAGCTTGCACAAAGAAAGCCTGACCATGTCAAACTGGAAACCAAATAAACACCTTCAACTCACTGTCATGTTCCTTAAACCATTCCTGAACAAAGTTTGCAGTGTGGTAAGGAGCTTTGTCCCTGTTCAAAAAGGCCAATGCCATCAGGGAATACTGTTGCCATGTTACAGTAGCTGTTCTGTGTGATTAGACCACACAGGCCAGCCTTCACCTCCCCATGCATCAATGAGCTGTGGGCCCATAGCCCTGTCATCAGTTTATAACTTGTCCTCCCTCGAACTACTTGTAAGTACAAACTACTGTATACGAGGAATATTTGACCAGACCTGCCGTTTGATGCTTTGCCATAGTAATGTCCACAGTGTTGTCTCAGGTAGAAACAGATAAATTAAATACTGAGTTGCACTATGGGAATAGCAGGATCCAAGCCTCCGCTGTCCTGTTTTTTAATCAAATCTGTCAATCAAAACTCCTAACTATAATGCTGTACTGAACTCTATTAAAGGACAGCTCCATTATCCCATTAAAACCTGCCACCAAGACTAACATTGGAAGAAGTGCCATAATATATTGTGCTCTAACTTCTAGTGTAAAATACTTAATTTACATTCACAGTAATCGGGAGACAAGTGACCAGTTTTGAAACTAGTATTTTGTAGCAGTAAGAATATCTGCATTTTCAAAAACTTTCAAGCAGGCTTCAGAATATAGTGTTGCATGCTGCTGTTTGCTCCAAAGCCTGATCTATGTTCAAGGTCTTATTGTCCAGAATATAGCAGTTATAGCACAATTCTCTTTGAATGAAGATCATCTTATGCAATATTTACATATATTCTACATACATCTACTATGTTACATTTCAGTATTAGTATTTCTCTATTCAGTTTTTAAAATGCATTTTCATCGTTCTGTAACCAGCAGTAGCCACATCAGTTAGTGCTTGAAGCTGGACAGTTACCAGGAAGGACACACTTCCACAGGCCATAGGTTTTCCCCACCGCCGTCTGCCACAGCCGGAGTGTGCCGTCCTCAGAGCCACTGGCATACAGCTCCCCATCTGGACTGAAGCGAACACAGTGTACAGGGCCAAAATGACCCTTATAGGACTCTGCAGACAAGAGAAGCAGCAATAATATTTCAACTAAGTGGTTAAAGATATGTTGCGATAGGAAAACCTACTATTGGGCTTATTCAGTCACGCACACTTTTCTGTTTTTCTGCACAGTGAACAAGAGTAACAAAAAAAGCTTTGTGTTCCTCACCCAGCTCTTCCTTAGTGCTATAGTCAAATTTGTAGAGTTTGAAGTCGTCTCCACCGGCAACAAAGAAGTCTTTCTCTGGATGGAGGGAGGCTGAGTTGATAGGAGCCGGGGCCTCCACGGTCTTGATAAGGTCCAAGCTTGATAATACAAATGATTATAATAACAATATTCATGTTAAAATAATGTTTTAACATTGCTATTTTGTACTCAACTCTCGTGAAACACACAGTAAGCATTCACACAAGATCTGGTGCTTTGGAATGGTGCAAAGTGTAAAAGCAAGTTCCATGCTTTCCATGTCGTCATGTGCTGACCTCAGCTATTCCATTCCTAACACAAATAGGGAACATATCCATCTTCCACAAACACATGGTAAGCTGCCCTTCACATTGAACACTGGAATATATAGAGTGTTGCTGTAGATGTTTCTGAAAGGCTGGGTGTGACTTTGGGCTTTTTACTGGCTATACTACGTAGTGTAGCTGCTAGTTACAGATTGGGCTCTAGTGCCTTTGTCTATGATTATTCCCAGGGTGTGCCAGGTATTATGGAATTAGCTACAACTGGAATTTGTTGCCTTCACATTCAATGTACAGTCACAGTGAAGAACTTCTGGAGAATCTGGAACGTCCCACTGTCTGGCAGCAACTACCGTTATTACTTTTGAAATGTTTAATTATAGAGTGTGGAAAATGGCAAATCACCTTGCACAGTCTCAAGACAAGCATCCAGTGTACATTTATAGTGCAGATGGCAAGATCCACATTCTCAAACTTTGGGCAGCACGAGACATTCACACGGGGGACACAATTTACGTCATGTGGACAGCATGAACTTCTATCAACACTGTTCACTTTGCTTGCTTTTGATGCACAAATCAGTTTTTTCTTCACAAAAAGGACAAAGAAAATCATTTAAAGTATTTTACCATGACTTTTTACAGTGAGAGCACAACATACCTCAAAGCATTGTAGAAAGCAATCGTCTTTCCATATGTGATCACAAGAGTTTCTCCATCAGCCACATACTCCATGCTGCTCACTGACGTGTCAAATGTCAGCGTCTTCACCTCCTCCATGGAACTTCTATTCCACAACCTGTCTGAGAAGTGACTTTTTAGAAGGATAATTCTCAGCACAAAGCAGTCAGTCAGGATGCATTTAAGGTATGGCACACACAGTAAGGTCTAGAAGAATAAAGGTAAACGAGAAAAAGCTGGTGCACTGACCGTATGGTTTTGTCCTCAGCAGCTGAGAGAATCTGCTTGTCATTGTTGCACCACAGAGCTTTTTTAATGGCTGAGGTGTGACCTGCAATCTCCTGTGGTGCTGAAGGAAATACAGATGCAACAGTCTAGATTAGAAATCAGAAATTATGCAGGCCTAATAAAATGCTGATTTCCACACTTTTCTGCAGTAATTTTTTAATATAGACTTGCTTAGCTCGATCATTCTGTACAACAGGATGTTCCCTCTCACACAGCACACTACCATTTTGCTGTAGGGGACAAAAACATTCTGGCTTGTATTTCTTTAAACCAATCACAGCTGTCACATGCAGGGCAAAGCAAAGACTGTGGAACAGTGTTCCTTCAAAACAGTGACAGGTGGAATTGTTTTGTTGGAATATTTGCTGACAAGGAGACGAGCAGTGTGAATAATGTGGATAATCCACCGATTAATAACTAGCAAGGTTTCCTCACTGCATGATCCAAAAGCTCTGCAAAACCTGAAAATGTCAGTGTGGTAGGTTGATGATCAGAGATTGTTTTTGTTGTTTCCAGTAGTAAAGAAAACTGTAACACACAGTTAGTAAATGAAAGGACAAAGGTGAATGAAATGATCGGTGGCCTGTACCCGCATCCTACATCATGTGAGTCAGACCAGTTTTATTGAGACAGATCTCCAGTAGGGGGCAGTGTTACACTGACCAAAGCAGAATTTCCAGGAAACTATGAAGAAACTCAAAACCTGGCAAAGCACATCAAATTCTACAGGTACCTACAGGTAAAGTTGCACAATTCTGTCTCTTTAGCATACTCACTCACCTGCCTCAGGGTTGCTGAGATCATATATGCGCAGCAGCTTATCATTTCCGCCAGTCAACAGACAATTACTGTCCTAAGGGACAGAGACAGAAGATTAGGGTAGTGCTCTACAGCGTGAGCTTTTCATCTGCATACATGACAACTACAATGTGCCATTGTGAAAACATATTTGGCTGCACCGGTGTTAATGAGTCTCGTTGATACACTTGTTAGCAAAGCTAAGCGGACAAACCATTCAATTCAGTTCAACTCGATCTAATTAATATAGTACCAATTCACAACACGTCATCTTAAAGCATTTAAAACAGTAACATGAAGACCTTATAAATTACTAACAGGGAATCAAACAATCCAAAGTTCCCTTTGGATTCCCAAGGTGAGCAAGCAGTTGGCGACAGTGGGAAGGAACCAAAAAACCCACCCCTTGCCTCAGGCAGAAGCTTCTCATTTTCAGCCTTTGCAGATCTTCACTGTTGCTGGTCAAGAAAACAGCAGTGGGTCCTATCAGCTGGCACCAGCTAAAACTAATTCCATGACTATATTTGATGACATGCCAAGATTTTTTTTCTGAGATGACATTTGTTGGGTTTGAGCCGCTCTCAGCCAGTGGAAAAGTTGGATTCAATCATTGACTGTATACATACAGGCCGGATAAAGATAAACTTTATTGATCCCACAGTGGGGAAAATTCACCGTTACAGCAGTTCCAAAAGAAAAAGTATAAAGGCAGTGCAAGAATAAATAAGAAAAAACTGTGGAAAAATTGCAAAGAACATTTTATACGTATAATTTTTTAAATACTATGTAGAAGACTATATACACGAGGATGAGGTATAAGTGACTGCACATAAGTAGGTGGATGCGTGTGTAAATCTGGGGAAGAAAAAGTGCAGCAGTAAACAGTATACAGTCAAATTTACAGTCATTCATCCATATTTAGCTGCTATACTATGTACTGTGGTTTAAAATCTCAAATCTCTACATAGACTGTTATTGGGGGAGCAAAAATCAATCACATGATCACAAACATGTCATCTGAAGAGTTTATCACATTCAGGAGCTGGACTGACCTGAGTAAAGCTGACGGTCTTGACAATGTGTTTGTGAGCCAGTGAAAGGACCTCGTCTCCGCTCACTGCATCCCACACCTTTCTGGAAAGCAGAGATGTGATTGTTTTTTTAACTGACAACAGTTTATGTAGCTAGTAGTTTCTTCCTCTAATTGTTGTTATGACTATTATTACAGTGATTTAATAATGCCTGTCTTAGCAATCATGGTCATGTCATAGCTTTTCATATCAGAATCTGTTCAGTGATTTAAACGAACAAACTGAACAGATACAAATACATAAAAAGGAAAGCGAATGTATATTTAAAAATCAATAAGACAATAAATAAACCAGAGATTCTCTAATGTGGACACACATACCATGCAAGGACTAGGACAGCTCTGCAGCATCGTTACCATGGAAAACTATCTCAGTTAAAAGGGAACCAATTTGTATTATCAGAAACCCTGAATTAATTAAGCCCAAAAAGAGCAAGTTTATAAAGTAATCTAGCTGCATGGCACAGGCCACTGGAGTCAGGATAAATATTTACATTTACCTGAATGGGGATCAGTCACCAGTTTGTTAAAATCAATCACTAACCAAATGAAGTGATTTACATATCCACAAAGAACACAGTGTGTTAAAACATCCCATAATTTCCGTTTACGCAAGTGTTTGATTACAAGCGAACTGAGGTTTTGGAGTATGCATGTCTTTACATGCATGAAAGATTAGTCAGCGAGAGATGTATTCAGGATGACTGGGATATTTTAGACTCATTACAAATGTGTTAACCTCATACAGTACAGGACTCCCCACTTACGCTGTGAAGTCTGCAGCAGCAGTGGCTGCCTTGGTGGCGTCTGTGTTCAGAGTGGCTCCCCAGACAGCGCCTTTGTGACCCAGAAACGTTCCTATCCAGTCCCCTGTGTCTCCCTGGCGCAACATGGGCTTGCCATCTGACAAGGCAAAGCAGGGAGGATAAAAATGTTACAGTGATGGTAGCACTACTGTATTACAATCAACAGGTGCCTATTAGACAAACCACAGTCTGTCTCACTTTGATGACGTGTGATTTTGCATTGTAACGGCAGCCTAGAGGAAGCCACTTTCTACTGACAATACATTTTATTTCAAGCGCTTAAAAACGACCATGTTAACAACACAAACAGTTTCTTTAAAAGTAGTCTGCGCAAGCGTGTGTAAAAATAAAGCCAGTCAACATCAGTGAGAACTGAAACTTAAGCAAACAAAATTCGGGAGTGAAGAGGTCTGCTATCACATTTACGTCGTGGAACGTTAAACAGTTTTCTATAAAGCTCATTTTCTGAACAGACTGTTTACTGGTCTCACCCTTGCAGGCGCTGATGAGGAAGTAGCCATAAGGAGTGATTCCACTGAAGGCCAGGTCCACCACAGGCCGGGTGTGACCGGAACAGGTGAGAGGAGTTTGTCTCATCGCCATGGTCCTCCACCCGGGCTGCAGACGGTTGTCACTGAGGGAGGAGACGGTACAACGCTAGTGGCTAGCTAGCTAGCAAGCTGGGTAAGCTAGCGGGCTAGCAGGAAGACAAGACTACAAGCTAACTAGAGGTCTGTTGATTAATTTCTGGTGGTTAGCAAGTGGACAGACTGTGAATGAACCAAAGTTTGCCGTAGGTTTGTCAAAGTGAACGGCGAGTCTCCCTCCCAGCGCAGGAACGGCTATCGTGCTAATAGCTACAACATTGCAACTAACTAGCAACGTGCAACGCGGAGCGGCTACAGTACAGATCATATGCCGCACGGCCCGGAGCGGGACTTTCACAATAAAAGTATCACATCCTCACACTAGTACAGTACTGAATAGGTAAAAGTCGGGGAGAGAAATCATAGGAGAATTGATAAGTACAAAAATATAATATTACTATTGATCAGTGTAGAAATTCACAAACGTTAATTCACTCTTTTTCTTTTCACATGAACAGGTTATTATTATTCAAGATTCAAGATCCAAGAACTTTTTTGTCATGTACGTCTACAACACAGCAGAAACACAGTGGTTACCCTGAGTGATAAAATTCTTATTTTGCGAACTGCTTTCACACAACTGAAATAACAAATAAAATAAGATGATAAAATTGAATTAAAGTATTGTAATAATAATAATAATAATAATAATAATGAAATAGAATAACAAAAATAAAACAAGATGAAAAAAATAGCTACAAATAAATTCTATGTGCAAATGTTGGCAATATTGCAATACTGCCATGTAAACAGGCAAAGGATATGTGCAAAGGCAGGGGGTGTCAGTTTAATTTTTTCAGAGTCTGTTTTCATTTTCAAAATGCAATTTCTAAAGTGGCTGCTTTATCATTCTTCAGAGTTTTCTTTATCTGTCAGACACTGAAAACATAGACACCCATGTAACATGATGCTGAGTTACCCCAGATGAGCTAACAGCTTATATGTCTGCATATATTTGTCTGAAGTCGTACTGCACTGATTTATTTCATAACATATAATTTACTCGGAAGCATCTTGGGCCTCCATAATAAGCACTGCAGCTTACAAGATGATGCTTATTTCACATTGCAACTTATAAAAAAGAAAGTAATGTTGAAAGAAATCATACTCTTTCATTTTCAGTATTCCTGTTGCAAAGTCAGTTTTTGTGTTTTTCACAACTTCTGTTCTGATCTTCAGCAGTTATTCCCACCAAGTGACCCTCGATGTTTTACATGGAAGGATGGATGGAGAGTATTATCTGTAGTATATAGTATATATCAAATATAGATAATTTTATTAATTTAAGTTTTAACTGTGACAATTCAAGGTCTTTCTTTGATGTGAACATGTTTGTATGGTCTTTAATCACATGCTGGAGAAATAAGCACATGATGCCATTTTCATATTTAAACTGCAGTACACCAATAGCAGCCTCAAAAGCCCAGATTCAGACTTCTGAGGTTTTATATGGAACAAACCTAAGGAAACAATCCTGTCATTAACAGGATTGGTTCCTATCAACATTTTATCAGTCTCTAGTATACCTGCTTCATCCTGTGGAGGATTGCAGGGACTGGAGCCTATCCAGGCTGACTTGAGTCAGAAAGCAGAGTACATCCAAAAAATCAGTTCATCACAGAGAAACACACACTCCCTCTCTCACCTATAACTAATTTAGATTTACCAATTAACCCAGCATACATGTCTTTAGACTGAAAGAGTAGGCTGGGGCTCCTAGAGAAAACACATGCAACCAGAGATCCCAGCCAGCCAGGAGAATTTGGGAAGCAGCAGTGCTGACCTCTATATCACCAGCACCCCAACAAATTAGGCTAGAGACACCTATGTAACAGGGTGCTGAGTTGTTCTCAATGAGCATTTATTTATTTATTTATCTTTTATTTGACCATTTTCTGACATTTAATAGACAATTATAATCCCTCTGTTGCAAACTTCACTAATATTACTTTAGACATTTATTATCTGTTAAGTAAAGACCACCTGCAGTGAAAATCTACCATGAGGCAACGCCACAGTAGAGCATTTCAACCTTGCAGCTGCTGTGAACTGAAGATTCATAAATCCATCCATTCTCTATACACCGCTTTATCCTCACTAGGGTCGCGGGGGGTGCTGGAGCCTATCCCAGCTGACTCGGAAATGACAAATAATCACACTCACATTCACACCTACGGACAATTTGGAATAATCAGTTGACCTCAGCATATGTTTTTTTGACTGTGTGGGAGGAAGCCAGAGTACCTGGAGAAAACCCACACATGCACAGCGAGAATATGCAAACTCCATGCAGAAAGATCCCGGAGCTGGCGGAACGCGAACCAGGAATCTTCTCGCTGAAGGCAAAAGTGCTAACCACACCACTGTGCAGCCCGGATTCAAACATAACAAACAAATTTAAAAAAGCAAAAATCAGTTAAGGCCGTTAGAGGCACTCCTTGTTTTAATTTGAAGGCTGGTCTATGACTTCTTCATGTGCTTCTTGATGGATAAACTCATTTCTGGTGCTTTTCCTCCCCCTGCAGGACATCAGTAGTTCTGCATAATGACAAATTGACATTTAACCCTCGCGTTGTCCTTACCAAAAAATGTTGTTGTCTTGTCTGAAAAAAGTCCAAAAATTCAGAAAAAAATGTCCCCAAATTTATAAAAATTTGCAAAATCTTCAGGAAGAAGATTCCCGAAAAGTTTCTCTCAAAAGTTGTATTTTTTGAAATAAAAAAAAAACACCAAATTTGACAGCGAAATTCACCGGATTGATTATTTTTTGAATGTTCTTAAACATTTTTTTAATTTGTTTTTTCCACCAAAAAATGTTCAAAAATGTCCTAAAAAAATTGGAAAATGAAATGGAAGTTTTCACCGTGAAAAAATATATATATTTTTTCCACATTTTTAAAACTTTAAAATGGGTCAATTTGACCCAAAGGACGACAGAAGGGTTAAAAAAATCTCTCGAATTTGTCTTCTGTTTCTGGATGTCAGCGAGCATTAGCCTAATAATCTCGCAGTAATTATGTTGTAAATAATATTGATAGAGACTGATTCCCTCTTTCCTTCTGTTTGAGTTCATATGATGTTTTCTTCTCTTCTGAATGAAAGACGTACATATATGCATATAGGTTATATTGTACACTTTGCCAAAAGTACAAACCTGTATTTACATGTAAAAAATAGGTTCCTGTACGATATTGATACCTCACTACTGTGTAAGGCTGACAAATCAATGAACACAAAATGCTCTGCAGTGTTTCAGGAATAGCTGTTGTTTTATGACTGTACACTTTGACCACTATTTGTGTGGCTGCTGACCTAAATAAACTCCTCACACATTTGTGTATTTTGTATTTTGAGATTGCTTGAAATTATTCTGATTATAATGAATGAATTAGAACTTGAGCCTAATTTTTAATGCCTAAGAAATTCTGCATAGCAAACACAATCCTATATTAATGAACATATGGGTGTTCATTTAAAGTACATGGAACACTAGATGCTACTATAAAATACCATCAAATTAGAGCCTCTTGGCATTGCATATTTACCTCTGGGGTATCTAGGTTCCCTTAATGAACTGCTTTTGTGCATTCCTTCTGTTTCCAAAACGTGATTAACCATTAAAACTGTGTAAAATTGAAAACGTGTGAAATGTTTTCTTATTGCAGAAACCTGTAGAGAAAGTTGTGCTCAGAGATCAGTGTGATCTCCAGAGGGCGCATACTGCATCTCCAGTGTGTGTGAGGGAGACAGGCCGTGTTCCTGTCAGACAGCATCCACACCCCCAGCCTGCAGCACCAGGACACTCCGCGGAGAGAGTGCCTTGCTCCAGGGCTGCGGGCAGAGATGGCGTCCTGATGCCGGTGAATACGCAGAAAAACGGAACAGAGGGAGGGGAAAGAGATGCGGGCAGATGATGAGAAGCTGCATCATTTCCAGCATCACTTGGCAGAAGATGACTCTCTCCTCGATGATGGCAGCGCTCTGAGGATATCCAGCCCTCAGATGTTTATTGTTGATGATATTTGAAGCGGCGCTGTGATTCCTCGGAGGGAGGCGGTGGGGGTTTGCTGTCTACCTCAGCTGTTTCTCCCTCCGGCGGGGCTCTCTGCTCATCCGACGCAGGGCGGAGAGGGCAGAGGGAGGGAGAGAGGGGCGATGGCTGCCGGAGGAGCGGGATGCGGGGACACGGTGGAGCAATGCCGAGCCGAGGTAGAGCGCCTCAGCCGGGAGCTGGCGGAGGCCAACCGCGAGAAGATCCGGGCGGCGGAGTGCGGACTGGTGGTTCTGGAGGAGAACCAGAGCCTGAAGCAGCAGTACGCAGACCTGGAGGCCGAGCAGGAGGCTCTGAGGCTGGAGCTGGAGCAGCTGCAGGAGGTAGGCTCAGCAGGTGTAAGGCTTTCACTCGAAAAGTAATGCATTGGTGTGTTAGTTGGGAAGTAACGCGTTACTGCAGACTAGAGAAAGAGGTGGTTGACGAAGGCTCAGGAGATGTTAGCAGCTTAATAATCTGTAGTTATCATGTAGTGTTTGTTCATTACACTGACTACAGCTGCTGGACAGTAACAGTAGACAGGCCCAGCTCATAACATTGTTGCAGATAATGACTTTTAAAATGAATATTGTGGTGTACATATGAGCCTAAGCTACTAATCTAAATCTGTCGGATTTGTTTTGCTATTTCTACAGTATTCTAATCCCAGGGCTACGTTTTTGCATATTCTGTTAGCCTGCTTAATCTCAAACTGTTTTCATAAGCACACATACAGTTTTCATAGCAGTCAACAACACCACATTGCTTTATTGACTAAAATGCAAGTTATAATTACAGGCTAATTTAAAGATACCAATGAGAACTAGTTTTTTGGCTTCCACAACTCCCCACTTGAAATAAACTTTTCCTTTCCTGTCACTATGACAGGAACATGGAAAATTCATTTTAATTAAATATGAATTTAAAGCCTTTCTAATTTTAAGGAGCACTAACTCTATGGTACATCATCTTAAATAAGTAGTCAACTGAAGGTCAGCTTGTACTTCAGCACAGGAGTCCTGCTTGGTTTTGGGGGGCTCAAGTCTGAAGGGGATCCATAGGAGCTTGCTGTTCATTTTAATCTGCAATGAACCTTTTGAAGGACAAATAAAAAATCACCATTTTTTTTGTTGAAGGATTGTTTCTTTTGGCCAGTCCAGGGAAGCACATCAAACTAAAAACAAAGTGACATTTTTCACCTTGAAATCATGGTGTTTGTGTCCACATAATGAATGAGTTCTGAAGCCACTCTCCAGTTAACTCTGGTTTGGTCTCCACAAAATCCTGACAGCAATACCTTGCTCTTTATAAGAAATGTACCAGAATGGGACCAATATGTTTTTTACAGGGCCAATACTGATAACAATTATTCGTAATCAAGAAGACTTACCAGTATTTGGAACTGATGTGCATTCGCGATGAAAATGAGTTTTGGTGTCAAAATTAAGAATAGCACACACTCCATGACAAACATAGAATCCCTTTGTTTATTTATGTCTTGCAATCTTTCTATAAAAATAGATCTTTTCAACAGTTGTCCCTCAGTGATTATGGGCTGATCCTTGTGATGTGTAACCAGTCAGACAGTGCTGTGGGTGGGACGTTGTTTGAGAACAGAGTGACGGCTGAGAGAGAAAGGCAGCAGCAAAGAGCCAAAGCAGCACACTTTTCAATGAGCTTACGTATTTGATTGAAAATCTGTTTTTAAAAATGAAGTGATACAATCATAAATATGCTGAATACTGCATCTGAATATAGTAGGCCAACACTACCACTTTGTTTACCAGCTCATCTGTCTGTCTGCAGTTTAAATTTTTACAAATGTGAGCTACTTGAAGACAAAGCAAGAGTGTTGTAGCTACCAGACTGTGTTCGTGTGTGTGTGTGTGTGTGTGTGTGTGTGTGTGTGTGTGTGTGTGTGTGTGTGTGTGTGTGTGTGTGTGTGTGTGAAGCAGCTCAAACATATTACATGTCAACAGAAAATTATTCAGCACAGATACACTTAAACAAGAAGAGAAAGTGAATGTGCAAAGAGACAAGAGAAGCCCATATAACACACACACACACACACACACACACACACACACACACACACACACACACACACACACACACACACACACACACACACACACACGATGATTGCAAACAGAAGATCCCTGGTTCTCTTCCCAGACTGGGATCTCTCAGTATGGGGTTTACATGTTCTCCCTGTGCATGTGTGGGTTTTCACCAGCTTCCATCCCACAGTCAAAAAGCATGCTGAGATAAATTCATGGTTCTAATTTGTCCGTGGGCTGAATGTGAGTGTGATTGTTTGTCTCTATATGTAGTCCTGTGATAGACTGGTGACCTGTCCAGGGTGTCCCTTGTCTTCCCGGTTTGTCAGCTGGGATAGACGCAGCCCCCCACAACCCTAATGAGGATTAAGTGGTGTATAGATGATGGATAGATATGTATATAGTCAACAGCACTCCTTTAATTCTGAATCCTATGTCAGCATAAACCTTTTTCCTGATTGTTTGATATTAGGAATTTGTGAAGAGGAAGATCAGCTCATTAAGCAAGAATGTGAGAGTTAATTTCAAAAGTTAATCTGAAGTGATCTTTTGTCTTTGTTAAATTGTGATTTTTTTTTCCTATCATCGTGCCAGTTTCTTGAACTAGAGGAACAGATTGTTTGTAATTGTGTTGTAAAACTTTGTAAAAGTGTTCTTTTGGAAGAAAGATTTTATGAAGAGTTGTGCATAATATACTTGCCCAGACTATATGGCAATGTGAGAAGCAGGAATATATTCAGAATAAAACCCTGTGAAGACACTGTCTAAAAGAAAGCTTCATCTCTTTATTATACATACCAATAGGTTTGGTTATAGTGTTTACTGTTAAAACCAGCTCGTGTCAGTTATTGCTATAAGAAATGTTGTTTTTTTTTTTGCCTGTTTCTGAAAGGACTAGAAAAATATGTATGCATCATAATGTTGAGACAATTTTTTTGGCTTAAAAACAAACTCCTATTTGTGAATGGGTATGTTTTGTACTAACAGTAGAAATTATTCAGAGTAGTTGACGGCTGAATGCACTCCTTGTTGGAAGGTTCTCAGTGCAAACATAACTCAGCTGGAGCAACTGGAGGTTCAGTGAGTGACAAACTAATTCTGGTTGCAAACAAGCCAGATCTTTATTTTGCACTTTTGGTTCTTTGTCATTCCTGTCAGTAATAACTATGTATTCACCAAGTTTACTGCCGAATTCTAGGAATATAATTGAAAAAAGTGGACAAAAAAATGAAGACTAATCCTGATAAGAGAAAGAACAATATCTTTAATAATCAGAAGTGTTTTATTATGTCGTGTTAACATGGACATATCTTGCTACAAAGTGCCGATGCCAGATTGTAGCTTTAAAGGCACTACAAAGAGCAGATTCTAGCTTTACAGCAGTACTTTCTAGCTGTTTTGTTTATTTTTGTGCAACCTGACAACAGGACAAACAACAAAGAATCTGACTGAACATGTAGACACTGAAACAACCATTGACTGGTAGGTTTTTGCTTTGTTTTTCCACTCTTTCCCCTTCTTCTTTCTACAGTAAATGATGACCCAGACAATTTAAAGACCTTTCTTCTGTTTCACATTTGACTGACTGTACTTAGTATCGTGTCAGTGGAAGGTGGGTTTTGGCTTGTTTAAGATTGCATGTAAAGATTACTTATGTTGGTGATTAATCTTTGTATTATTTTCAGATTTACCGATGGACAACTTATCCTTAAATGTAAATGCAAACCCTCATCTATCCATTCATTATCTATGTGTTGCGTCATGAGTCATGGAGGCCTGCAGCCTATGCCACTTGATACTGGGTGAGAGACAGGTTACGCTCTGAACAGGTCACCAATCCATCACAGGGCCAATACAAAGCGATAAACAGCCATGTATGCGCACACACAGCTACAGTCATTTTAGAATCACCAGTTGATCTGACGTGCATGCAGTTACACTGTGGGAGAAAGAAAACACACACACAAACAAATGCCACATAGAATAGCCTCAGCTTAGCTTCAAACTGAGCACAATGCTTATCATTCCACCACCATGCTGCCTCACACTTGAACTAATAAGGTTTTTTTCAGAAGCTGTTGTATTTGCATTTTGAGTTTGTGAGAAACCAGATATAGTGTTGTACGCTTACATCCCCTCAACAGATTTTCAATTTAAAGTCGGGAAGCACCATACAGTTCTACTTCTTTTAACAGCAATCAACTCCCTTCATCATAATGAATGACAGACTAACACAACAACTGCACTGCAAAGTCTCATAGAATGGTAATGAGAACAGATACACACTCAGGAAATTATATTGTGAATGGTGTTGGAGTTTTGTGCATGTCCATGAAATAGTAATGTTTCTGTAGAGCACATACTTGAATGCTGAAAGTCAGCTACAATGAATCATTTATACAAGAAGCTATTTATATTTGTACTCAGTGGCCTTTCATTCAGCTGTACTCAGAGCCAAACTCAGGCACAAAACACCAGTTTATTGTTAAGCTTGATTATTAATTTTAATTAGGACTTAAATGGGAACTTCTAAATAATTCTTTTACTTTTTTAGAGCTAACAGTCAACATCCACTGGGTAGATTCTGACTACACAACACCACTAGACATTCATGGTTTGTAGTTTCTGAACATCATTGACTATGGGGATCCCAGATGAAGAACTTCAGCTAACAGCCCTGTCAGTTTGAACCCCATGCACTTTGTTTGCCCTTACCACTGATAGGACTCCTTCCTTTTGGAACGGAGAAGAAGGAAAAACTGGGACCCAGTGATAGAAAACAGCTCCAGATCCAAGGTCTAAATCTGTAGGAGTTTTTGTTTAATATTCATTTAGGTAATTGGCATCATACATTATTGTCAGACATTCATAACCACTGAAAGAAAGTCGGCTATTATGTTGTAGTCAATATGTTTGTGTGAAATTGACTTTTCTGATCTTTATGTAAATTGCAACATGTAGCTTGGCATGTTTTTGTTTTGTTGCTGTCTCTACTTTAGTTTTAAATAATATTTCAGTGCTAGTCCATAATCTGATACTTTGCTCCTCTTGAGATCTGCTAACATTAGCAAAGTACTGTCAGAAACGGAAGATATTCTTCTCTGTATGGCTCATATGGCTTGTATACTTTTATCCTGAAGTTTCTTTCATACTTACTGTAAATGTAGGACTTTTATCTGTGTTTATATAAACCTACCAAGAGACAGACTGCAGATACAAAGTGGGATCTTGACAGGGAAAAGTAGAGGAATAGTAGTATCTGAACGTTCTGGATGACAGGATGATCTGGTGGAGATTGGAATGTAGGACTGGGGTATATATGCAGCAGGTGTAAAGGCTGATTGTAGACGAGAGTTCTACAGAGTACCAGGCTCAGGCATGGGCACAGAGAAACTAGAAATTCACTCAATGAGCGCAGTACTCCACCAAGGCTGCTCATTCCTTGCATCATTTCTGACAGATAAGTCCTGATAAGTCTGCAGTGGTGGATTTGTAGTAGGATTGCAATCATGTGATCATCAGCAGGCAGCTGACGTAGTGTTCAACTTGTTGTTATAGTTACAGTGACGCCATGCTGCAATGATACAGAAATCTTTAACACATCTGTGGATCCACGCTATAAGCCGCACCACTGCCAAAAACCTAATCTCTTGGTCTTGTGTCATTTCTGACCTTCCCTGAAAATTTCATCCAAATCCGTTAGTCCGTTTTTGAGTAATGTTGCGAACAGACAGACAGATGGTCACATACACTATATTACCAAAAGTGTTGGCTCACCCATCCAAATAATCAGAATCAGGTGTTCCAATCACTTCCACGGCCACAGGTGTATAAAATCAAGCACATAGGCATGCAGACTGCTTTTACAAACATTTGTGAAAGAATGGGTCGCTCTCAGGAGCTCAGTGAATTCCAGCGTGGAACTGTGATAGGATGCCGCCTGTGCAACAAATCCAGTCGTGACATTTCCTCGCTCCTAAATATTCCACAGTCAACTGTCAGCTTTATTATCAGACAGTGGAAGTGTGTGGGAATGACAGCAACTCAGCCACCAAGTGGTCGGCCACATAAACTGATGGAGCGGGGTCAGCGGATGCTGAGGCGCATAGTGCCAAGAGGTGGGCAACTTTCTGCAGAATCAATTGCTACAGACCTTCAAACACTTCATGTGGCCTTCAGATTAGCTCAAGAACAGAGCTTCAGCAGAGAGCTTCATGGAATGGGTTTTCATGGCCGAGCAGCTGCATCCAAGCCGTACATCACCAAGTGCAAGTGTAGGATGCAGTGGTGTAAAGCACGCCGCCACTGGACTCTGGAGCAGTGGAGACGCCTTCTCTGGAGTGACCAATTGCACTTCTCCATCTGGCAATCTGATGGACCAGTCTGGGTTTGGTGGTTGCCAGGAGAACCATACTTGTCGGACTGCATTGTGCCAAGTGTAAAGTTTGGTGGAGGGGGGATTATGGTTTGGGCTTGTTTTTCAGGAGCTGGGCTTGACCCCTTAGTTCCAGTGAAAGGAACTCTGAATGCTTCAGCATACCAAGACATTTTGGCCAACTCCATGCTTCCATCTTTGTGGGAACAGTTTGGAGCTGGCCCCTTCCTCTTCCAACATGACTGTGCACCAGTGCACAAAGCAAGGTCCATAGAGACATGGATGACAGAGTCTGGTGTGGATGAACTTGACTGGCCTGCACAGAGTCCTGACCTCAGCCCGAAAGAACACCTTTGGGATGAATTAGAGTGGAGACTGAGAGCCAGGCCTTCTGGTCCAACATCAGTGTGTGACCTCACAAATGCGCTTCTGGAAGAATGGTCAAAAATTCCCATAAACACATTCCTAAACCTTGTGGACAGCCTTCCCAGAAGAGTTGAAGGTGTTATAGCTGCAAAGGGTGGACCGACGTCATATTGAACCCCATGGATTAGGAATGGGATGTCGCTTACGTTCATATGCCAGTCAAGGCAAGTGAGCGAATACTTTTGGCAATATAGTGTCTCCTTGGTGGAGTAATAACACAAGGGAGGAAATAACAGGAGACACAAAGAGTGGCAGAAACAGAGGAAGCACCAGCAGAGAGAGAAGGGTACCACTAGGAATATGACTAAATAATCTTTCTTGTTATTGTTTCATTGTAATTCTTTGAAGAATATCGTAATGAATTTCATCTTATTTTATTTGAATTCTTTTCTTCTTTGACTTCGTCTTAAGTCAGCTGGGATAGGCTCCAGCCCCCATTGTCTCCTTGTACATGTGTGGGCTTTCTCCAGGTTCTCCAGCTTTCTCCCACAGTACAAAAACATGCTGAGGTTAATTGGTGATTCTAAATTGTCCATATGAATGTGAGTGCAATTGTTGTCTCTGTATATAGTCCTGTGATAGACTGGTGACCTGTCCAGGTGTCCCCTGTCTTCACCATAAGTCAGCTGGCCTGGGATAGACTGCAGTCCCCCATAACCCTAATGAGGATTAAGTGATGTATAGATGATGGATGGACTACTGTCAGTAGTGATAATGACGGTCTTTACTCTGCATTTGTGATCCCTCAAAAGTCCCTGAAAGTCAGATTGTGAGCAAATAGGCAGAACATACATCATCTCTTTTGCCTGATTCATTAGGCAAACCAGCAGCACGATTATATATTTCCAGCAGTCACAGAAATTCATGGAGCAGTGGGTCTTCTTTTTCCTTTTCAACAATGTTTACCAAACATACAAAGATAATAAACAAGCAGAAAGAAGGAAAGGAGCAAAAACAAGAAGAAAAACAGCGACAGCAACCAATATTTAGTCAATTACTAACTGACCTAGTAGATTAGGGAAAATGCTTATGGAAAAAGTCATGTTTTCCATTTTGTCTAGATGTACCTAAAATAACATTATATTTTAGGTACATTGAAAATGTTGAATGGGACTCAGGAAATAAGCCTTACATCCTTTAAAATCTTTTGATTTTCCTGCAAATACTAATTTTAATCAATTTCTGTGGATTTTTAAGTATGCCATCTATTACATGTAGCATGTTTAAAATAAAAAGATGCCATACATCCTCCTCACAAATTAGATAGAGTGGGAAATATATGAAGCAAATAAGATCAAAATTAACATCACGAGAGAGTAAAATATGTTTGTTAAAATGTAAACAATTTTTGGTTATTTTTTCTAAATCAATAATAAAGGTCCTGATTGACATACAGGAAATCCCTGTTGCCGATGGGTGCGGCATGGCTCAGTGGTTAGAGTGGCTGTCTTGCAACTGGAGGGTTGCCGGTTCGTGCTCATGTCGAGGTGTCCCTGAGACACCTAATCCCTAATTGCTCCTGGTGGGTCGTGGTTAGCGCCTTGCATGGCAGCTTCCGCCATCGGTCTGTGAATGGGTGAATGTGACGTATCTTGTAAAGCACTTTGGTTACCTTGCAGGTATACTAAAGCGCTATATAAATACAGACCATTTTGTCTGAAGTGTTGTGATGCTGATCAGGCCACAGCAATAGCTCAGCCAAATGGTTTATGGGTCTTCCAAGAAGCAATGTGAGTATGCCAGATGTGTGACGAGTGGAGCAATAATGAAAAATGCAGCGCGTACATCAGGAGACGACTAGGCTAAAAACAGAGTGGGACTGAGTGACCCATGGGGACGCTCAGTTACTCCTCTGTGACGTCAGCCAGCCAATGGGATGCTTCCCTCCATGGCTTGTTGTCACCGGACACTGATTTCCAGTCAGCTTTCCTCCTTCCTTGCTTACCAGAGTTTAAGATGTAGTGGGTTTATGGATCCTCTGCAGATACAAGGGAAGAAATCAGCAAAAATCAGCCATTAGAAACTAATTCTCAGGGAAGGAGAATCCTTACACTGTAGCTATAGCTTCACTCGATAATGTTGTACTGGATAGTGTTGCATATATTTTATATGCTCGACCTCTATCTGTCTGCTGTCTGTTCATCATGAATGGGACAGAAACACATGCTCAGAGGCACTTAAGAGCAGACTGTATGTCTCAAACATGCATGGCTGCACCAGTGTCTGTAGACACACACACACAAGAGAAGAAGCAGTTGGTGAATTATTCATTAACTATGAGATCATGGCGATTTCATGATGATTCCTGACTAACACTGCCATCATAAATAATGACCCTGAAGGTAGTTTGCGCTGCAGCTTATTGCGATCCATAGCTATGTTTCATTGTTAGATGACCTCTAGCAAATCCCTCATGAACACATCTGTTTATGTTTATGTGACAGTGTCCTTTAGTGGTCATACTAATTATGACAGCAAAGAGGGAAGTGAGGTTTTTGGATGGATGGATGGACTTCTAACCTCTAACCTTTAAATCTAACCACACCTTTACCATATACTGCACTGTCACATAATACAACATGTAAGTTATTCAACAGTGATCTTTAACAGATTGTCTAGCGTCAGTCCTGCTGCCTGTATGGTCCCATGGAAGACACGAGAGACAGATGTCCAATTATATGAACTGGAACACATTTTTAAAATATAAGTCTGTTTAATTATAATTTGTGTTGTAATTTTGTAGTTTTGTACGGTACCGTTCAAAATTTTGGGGTCACTCAGACAATTTAATTTTTTGATTGAAAACTCCCACTTTTATCCATGTGCTAACATAACTGAACAAGGGTTTTCTAATCATCAATGAGTCTTTCAACACCGTTAGCTAACACAACGTAGCATTATAACACAGGAGTGATGGTTGCTGGAAATGTTCCTCTGTACCCCTATGGAGATATTCCATTAAACATCAGCCGTTTCCAGCTACAATAGTCATTTACCACATCAACAATGTCTACACTGGATTTATCATTCATTTAATCCTATCGTCATTGAGAAAAAATGCTTTTCTTTCAAAAATAAGGACATTTGTAAGTGACCCCAAACTTTTGAACAGTAGTAAATCTGATACATGATCGTACATCCACAAAGAACTCACTGAGTTAAGCTGGAGTCTATCCTGGCTGACTTATTGTGAAGGCAGGGCACACAGAGAGACAGACAGTCACGCTCACTCCTACCTGCAATTTAGAATCACCAATTAGCATCAGTTTTTGGGCTGTGGGAGGAAGCTGGACAACCCAGAGAAAACCCAACTATGCACAGGGAGAACATGTAAACTCCATGCAGAAAGATCACAAAACTTAATATGCTATAAATTTCCTGAATTACAGTTCCAACACACAATGACTGAATGACAGCGTTGCCCTTTTAATTCATATTCTGGCTGAAGTGAAGTGTTATTACTGGTACACTGTTACAATAATAACAGTTCCATAAACAACTGACATGAACATTGAGGGATCCTAACACTACCCAAAGGCAGTGAGAGGGATATGCTCAGAAAGTGTGTTAACTTGCCAGTATTCAGACAGGAATTTCACATAACGTTGTGGGACAATTATGTTTATAAAATATCATTTTCATAGCTTTCAACAAAATTATTACAAATAGGTAGTGATACAACCTGTATATGACTCACATTAGATCCCAGTTTTCTACTTTTTAATACATGTAAAAATAATGAGACAGAGACAGTGTTTGACACTGATTGTACCCACACTTATACAAACCCCATTTGTAGGACTTAAAGGATCTGCTGCTAATTTGTTGAAGCCCACAAGGCACCTTCAGAGGTCTTGTAGAGTCCAGGCTTTGACTGGCTGAAACTGTTTTGACAAGCCCAACAGAGTATTGTTTTGGCTCATCAATGTAATGCTTGTATGATTTAGATACAGAATATCTTTCAGTTTATTGTGAAGCAAAGGTTGTTTGATTTCTATATGCTTTTCTTGGTTGTTTTTATTGTTCTGGTGAGTGAAGTGATGGAGGGATGGGAAGGAGAAATGTTGTAAACAGTAAAGAGGTGGAACAAAGGGCCTATTCCAGTGGAGTATTAGGATGCACTATTAGAAGTGATTACTCCACCTCCTTGTCCTCCGTACACTCCCCTCCCCCTCTCTTCTTTTTCTCTCTCATCCCTCCTTCTCTTCCTGCCAGCATTCTCGTCTTATTCCTCATTTCGTAATTCGGCAGAATGTGATGGGAGTAAAAGAAGGTGAGAGTCTGGCAGCTACACACCTCAGTAAAAACACAGCAAGGTAATGACAAAGGGATGATGGAGTTTGAGAGGAAGAGATGGATGGAACACAATGGCTGTCATTTCTTTTGTCCTGTTCCTCCCTCAAGGATTACACCACCTTTATGGACACACCCAGCACAGCAACACACACATAGCGCTCGCTCACTCACTCACTCACTCACATCTCACCTGTGATGGCAAAAAAAACAATTGGATAGTGTTTTTGTGACATACGAGATGCACCACTGAACAGACTTAATAGCTGTATTCAAAAACTGGTCTCCCTCACATGTACCAAAGATTTGTGAAAGATGCTTATTATCACAGATATTCTCCATAATCTTGGTGCAGGTAGGCTCTTTTACCGTCTGATTAAACATCCCGTACGCTGACTTAAAGGTTCCTTGATACGCTTAGTTTTTTTCTTCACTTCATAAACAAGACACATAGTTTGCGCACAGCAATATGAGCGAGGAGCAGGAGTAACATTAAAAAGGTTGGACAAGTTGAACAGAACTGATTGCAAAAAGAATGGATTGCCGGTTTTAAGGGTGCACAATTAATAGAATATTCATCATGATCATGATTTTGGCTTTCCACAGTTAAATGAAAACTGTGTAATATTTAAAATGCTTCATTCCCAGAAAAGTCTGTTCATAGAAAACACACCTCCTCACATCTGCTCAAGGAAAACAGCCCATGTATGTGAACAGAGTTATTTGATTCAGCTTGGATAAATCTGACTTTGAAACAAATTAATAGTAAAAATAAAGGTAATTTTTGGTCACACTCCCGTCTGAGCTGCAGTAACTGAATGGAGAATAGAAGCTTCTCTGTGCACAGATGACTAGCTAGCTTCTACCTAAACTGCATGTGAGGGATTTAGGGAACATCCTTAAACTGCAGTGTCTACCTATAAACAGATGTTCAGCAGAAGTCGCAAGGAGATGCACTGAATTCAGGAGAGGAAGGGCAAAAGTTTAACTCTTATTTTGATGCAGATTTGCACATTAGCCTGAATGTAGCACACAGACTCTAGCTTCTCTCAAAAGAAACCTCTTGTTACTGGTGCATTTGTGTTGTTGCTACAGTCTCATGTTATAGCCCTTCTTCAACTGCTCTATAGGCCTTTTCTGTCCTCTCTGCTGCTGTCTTTGTCTGTATTTGTCTCTTGGTCCCAGATTAAAGAGGACACTGTTCTTCAAACCTACCGGATTTATATTGATCTATGCATCTTTGAGCTGTTCACACAGATAAATGAGGCCTATAACTCCTATATCATTTAGGGGCTCACGAAGAAATCTGATAATAGGCTTTAGTTTCATTGTGTTTAAATTAAGTTATGTTACCACTCAGTATTTTCCTGGCACGACAAATGAATGAAGTGTATTTGTCAGAAGCAAGAATCCTGACTCGTGGTTGTTGTTATAGTTCACAACCAGGAGTGAGCCTTTACTGTCAGTGTGTTAGCTCAAGTGTATAGATTGTTGTAGCAAAGCTTGAATTTTAGTATATTGGATTGGTTCTATAAGAATCACTCTAAGTAACTGATTTGGCTGTTAAAGTGTTCTGACTGAGTGCTTCATATAATCTGTGACATCACCAGGACACTCTCTGGAGCTGCTCCAGATACAGCATAATGACTTTCCAAGGTCAGGATTTTACATTCAGTCCTGTTGGCAAAACTGTGGGGCAAAGTCTGAAACTCCAAACTGACATTCAGTTAGTTACTATCTATTTATATATATATATATATATATATATATATATATATATATATATATATATATATATATATATAATATTTGGTTGCAATTCCTTTACAGCCAATGACAGCCTGAAGTCTGAAACCCATCGACAACACTAGAGGCTGCGTTTGGCCTCTGGTGATGCTCTACCAGACCTCTACTGCTACTGTCTTCACTTCCTGCTCGTTCTTGAAGCATTTTCACCACAGTTTTGTCTTGAAGAAGTGAAATGCAGCTCAGTTGGATTCATTTCCACCTTATAGTGACCCCTCTGTATTCACTCTGGTGAAGTCTTCTCCTACACGTTGACTTTGACACACACACACCTACCTCCTGGAGAGTGTTCTTGATCTGGCCAACTGTTATGAAGGGCTTTTTCTGTCATCCACCACACTAATTTTCTGTGGTCTTCTGGGTCTTTTGGCATTGATGGGCTCACCAATACATTCTTTCTTTTTCAGAATGTACCAAACAGTTGATTTGTCCATACCTAATGTTTATGCTATCTCTCTGATGGGTTTATTTTGATTTTTCAGTCTACTGATGGCTTCCTTCACTGATAGTGATGCTCTTTGGACTTCATATTGAGAACTGACCTCACCAGATTCTAAACACAACACTTGAAATGAACTCTAAACCTTTTATCTGCTCCTTGTAAATGTAATAATGACGGAATAACAAACACCTGGCCATGGAACAGCTGATCAGCCAACTGTCCAATTTCTTTTGGTCCCTTAAAAAGGTGGAGGGCACATATAAAATGTGTTGCAATCCCTACACCGTTCACCGTTCGATTTGGATGTAAATATCCTTAAATTAAAACTGCAAATCTGCACTTAAAGCACATCCTGGTTGTTTTATTTCAAATCTTTTGTGGTGGTGTACAAAGCCCTAATGCTGAAAGAATTGTGGCAATGTCCAAATATGTATAGACCTGACTGTAATATCCCAAGCTAAGTCAACAAGTTACTTAGCAGATCAATTATAAAAAGTAAAATGGAATAAACCGGTGTCAGTATTAAAATGATAAACAAATTATTGCATCAGTTATCATAATCCAAAAAAGACATGTTTAAATATGCTATTATGCATAGTGAGTACTTTTATTTTTGTTACTATAGGTAAAAAACAACAACTTTTACTTAAGCGAAAATGTAAATGTAAATGACAGCCTTACAGCAAGGAGTTAGTGGCAGTGATGTTACTGAACCAGAACAGAAATGAAGCACAATGAATTTTGCACTAATTTTAACTGAATTGAATTTACCACACTTGGTAATATTTGAAAAATGCCACTTTCAGTGGATAGTAAAGCCTGAGTTAGGGTTTGAGATTAAAGAAGGTTAAAAGACACACACACTAGTCTTCTAGGGTGCTTTGGCTCACAAGCTTGTTTGGTTCTTACCTTCACACTTTACAAAGAATGAAATCAATCCATATTTACTTTGACCACCATTTTATAGAAACACTGGTATACTGTAATGCATCTACAAAGCATGAAACAAAAAATTAAAAGTGTCATCACATCACCGACATCACAACCACTTGTTCCTTTCATTCAATTTAAAGTCCTCATCTACACTGAAATATAATTTGAATATTTGCCATTATAGTTTATGATCACCACAGTATAACTTTCAAAACAGATAATTTTAGAAAGCAAGTGGCGTAAATGTTACCTTTAAACTTGTTTCTATTTGATGCTGGATGGAAGTTTCTGTGTACATTTGTTTTCAGCATCACTTGCTGTCTGACACTCCCTGCATGGAAGGAAAGACTTTAGATAAAAAACTATATTTCACTCTGGAACTGGACAGTTTAATTCTTTGAATCTGAATCTTGTAGCAGTACTTCATGAACATTACCAGATTCCTAAAGGCCATTTGAAATGAAAAGATTATTTTCCTTGCGTTTATTTTTGACTGTGCTTTTTTATTGACAACTGTTACAAACATAAACTAAAAAATTGTACGTCTTTTGTCTATCACATCTTTTATCAGCGATAGTTTGACACATGACAAGATTGACTTGAGCTGACATCAACTGTCCAGGTAGGAGGGAGAAGTGATAGGTTTTAATAGCCTCACTGCATATACAATAATATGATGAGGGGTTAAAAGGCAGCTGGTCCTCAAATAGCTGATGAATCACTAATGGCGTTCAGCCAGTGCTTGACATAACTTCAGTGCTCTGCCTGAATTATTGGAGAGTAAGAAATAGTACCTTTGTTTGTAGCTGTTGCTTACATTGTAAAGGTTGGTTTGAAGTGATTAGATTTGAGTCAGACTTGGGTTACAAATCCAATAACTTCACTTTACATTACAAAATCAAAAACACTATGACAGTATTATTATTACTACAATGGGACTTTGGCTTTTTTGAACTGAATTTATTTGGTATGCTTTCTGCATCAACTGCATCAACCAACAAGCCAACAGACAAGACCTCAGAACTAAGAGCCTGCTGTGGTCAACAGAAAACAAAAGGACTGATTTGGAACTTAATCTGGAATATCATAGTTGGATTTGAAATACCTGTTTTCCTGCTTGTCAAAGTAACAGTCAGGGCAATCATAGAATTGCCACTCTGAGCATGACTTCATTAACTTTCTGGAGGTCACCAGGGCAAAAATTTGCTGTTAGGCCATAAATGACCCACGGTATACATGCCACTATAAGCATTCAAGCTGGATGGTTATTTTAACTTTTTTTACTCAAAAATACCCAGGACTTAGGTGTTTTGCAAGTATGTTTTGACATGGTATGCACTGAACAATTAATTGATTTGTCAAGAAACTAGTTTTCAGATCCACTGATTATGAAGCGTGTTACAGTTCTTCTGAGTGTGTGATAAAAATAGAAGTTGAAAGTTGAAATATAAGTGAACACAACTAAATAAATAAATATGAACTAATTCAGGTTTCTCGTCAAGAGGCCCAAGATGGAGGACCTACCATAATTTATGTTGTTCACAATTATGTGATTAATCAAATAATACAGACAAAAATTTCATGGAATTAATCTGTGACTTTTGGGGCATCCTGCTTTTACTGGCTATTAATACTGGTGATTCAGCCTTGAGTCTGAGAATTCTCTGAATGAATATGTAGCATGTAGCATGTTGCTATGACCGTGAAAGTATCCAGAGTGTGGCATTTTCTCTACCATAACCCTGTCACCCAAGCCATCCATCCGTCATTCTCTATACACCGCTTTATCCTCACTAGGGTCATGGGGGGTGCTGGAGCCTATCCCAGCTGACTCGGGTGAAGGTAGGGGACACCCTGGACAGGACGCCAGTCTGTCACAGGGCTACATATACAGACAAACAATCACACTCACATTCACACCTACGGGCAATATAGAGTAGTCAATTAACCTCAGCATATTTTTGGACTGTGGGAGGAAGCAGGAGTACCCGGAGAAAACCCACACATGCACAGGGAGAACATGCAAACTCCATGCAGAAAGATCCCAGGCACGGATTTGAACCAGGGATCTTCTTCCTGCAAGGCGAAAGTGCTAACCAGTACATCACTGTGCAGCCCGTCACCCAAACCGTGGGTCAAAATAGAACTTGTGAACAAAACTATAAAAAAATGATCCAACACAGAACACAATGCACAGTTTCCTGGATGAAAGTTGTTGTGCTGTTTTATGCCTCTGTCCTTCTAACATGATCTTTGTCTCTCTGAAACTACAGTCTTATCTTTTGTTGAGAAAATAATGAAATTAGGTTAATGAGAATGCAGTTTAGTTGTATAGGAACATGATTTTCTGGGAGGCAGCACTGGACGGAAACAATGGAATGGTGAGAGAGCAAGAATGAGAATAGGGAAACTAGGACTCCAAATACCAGCTTAAAGGTCTTCCTTTGTCTGAGTTTGGTTAGACTGTGTGTTTGTGCTGACTGGAGTTACACAGATTAGATTCTAATTAAAGGACTCGTGATACACCGGTCTGTTACATTGGTTTCTGTGGATCATATGCTTGAAGAGAAAAACATCATATGAACCCAGCTTTGAAACGGCATTCAGCTTATGTTCCGATCCTTAAAGAAGCTACTAAAGTACAAGTTCTCCAACAGATTGTAAACTTTTGTATTTCCTAAAGTAAACTGTGTATGGCACTGTTACTTCTTCGTTTGAGTATAAACAAACTGAACAAGCACTTTGCACCATCAGCCATTCTGCAAGAGCAGATCACGTTTCCCACATACTGAATATCCCAGTTTTAAAACCCAAACTCCCAGATAGCTGCTGTACCATAAACTCAGTCTGATGGTTTAGCCATTTCCGCAGGGACAGTTTTACAGGAAAATCTTAAGTCTGCCTGTATTAGTATGCTGATGTTTCAGGCAAAGAGAAATGAATAGATAGAGGGAAGTAAAACAAAGTGAGATAAAGGTTTGCGGCACAACAAAATTAATGATTTGTGGGTGTTCTAATGTTCATGAATGAATAACTGGGTCTTTTTTTATCATAATGATCACATGTTGAGGCCACTGTCATAATGGGCTAGTAGGTCACTGTTCTGCCTCTGTCCTGGTCCTCTCTCTCTCTGTCTGCCTGTGCTATACTTGTCCTTGTCTCTTTCAGCCTGAGACAGGATGAATTCAGAGCTGGCAGTAAGTCACTGTGGTGGCTCATGAGGACGCTGGTCTTAGAACAACAGTGGAAGAAGGCGGCAGATTGACATACCACTGCTGGCCACCTCAAACCTCCTTGACATCACCTCCCAGCTATTGGTCAGATCAACCAATACTAGCTGGTTCAACCCCCAATGAACCAGCTAGTATTGTCATAGTCATGTTGTCAGCCTATTCAGTGGCTACAGTACACATGAAACAATGTAGATGAGATGATAACAGAGGAATTGGAATTAGAAGCAAAGAGATGTATTGATTTATAGCTACCATGTACACACAGTATCAACTTTAAATAAAATGTAAATGCAGCATAATACTTGTTTTTCTCCTATCGCTAATCCAACTTTTAATATGTAATGTATGAGAAGCTCGCTGGGGAACATTAAATAATCCATTCATCAAATCTTTGTTCTTGCAGTCTCTGCTTAGTATTTGGTACATCACTGAGGCATCATCTTGCAATTATACTGAAGCTGTGACCCCTTCTGCATTTGTAGCTTGAGGAACATGCTGACATTGACAATATTAAGCTGTAAATGCAAAGCTCAGGGTGTCAGCCATTTGGCTCTATGAATTACACACTGTGTGGTTGATTTTTTTAGTCACTTAATTCCCAAATTGTTTGTTTTCAGCAAGATTCTGGTGCCAATCATGATTTTTTTAAAAAAATCATTGTTTTTCCTCATGTTTTGCTTAAATCTAAAAAGTTTAAGCTGGAAAAAAGGAATAATGGCTAGTCTAGTTTTAATGGAGTCTCATAAAGTTTCCATCGTTACTGGTAGGTGTCACTCTATTGTTACAGCAGCTGTGTGCAACATGAACTGACAAATATTCATTCATTTTGACTAAGCACACTTTCTGACAGTTTTTTTTATTACATATAAACATTTTATAAATGGCAAGCATATTTTTTGCCCATGTATGTTTTTTTTCTTTTACTATGCTCATGTTTCAGTTTAGGGGATTCATCCTCTGCACAGCATTCCATCCAATAGTTGTTGAACAATTTCAATCTAGACTGAAATGGTTCATAGATCAACCAGACGGTTAGCATGGCTCAAAATAATGCACTTTAAGCCATATACTGCATACCAGCTTTGTATTTCCTTCACTGACATGTACATTATCTCAGCTGTCTTGCACAGCTAAGGTAATACGTGTCTGCTCACCCTGCCTCCCAGAATTTGGATTTGCTCAGTACATCAGAGCAGTAAATAAACCTCCAGGCTTCCAGACATCCTTTCAGAAATGTATTGTGTTATCACAGACAATCAACCTTTGTTTTACTAGATGAAATGGCTTTGAATGCCGTTAGTGTCACAGAACATCACACACTGCTGAAATTATAAAAATGGAGACACAATATGAAATTGACTATATGACAAAAACACATGACAGTGATACTGCAAAACAGAATAAATTTAAAAAGCTATTTAAACAGAAACACTAATGCTCTGTACTTTGTGACTCAAAGTTTCTGCAATCTGAAACAACATGACAAGCAATCTGAAAACCTTTGTATGATCTAAATAGATCTCAACTTGCCCCATTGAACAAAAAGCAGCACAGCCTGTGAATCTACACAGTCTGGGCTCAGGTTGTTATTATGGCAAACTAATATTGTCATGTGTGTTATGTCTATTTCAGTTTTCTGTGGGTCATGAGGAGAGTGATATTCTCATCTTTCAGTTGATCTGTTCACTTTGTCTCAAATGACAGCGTGTCTGAGCTGCGTTTATCAGAACTGAGAGCAGCTCTGACACTGAATATCTGCTGACTCACACAAGGCAGTAAAGCACAAACTTTATCTGCAAGAGAATCGTTGGCATTTTGTGTGGAGTCTTTAAGTGAACACAAACATGTTGGATCTCACTCAGAATATTGATTACAAAATTATCATTTTAATCTGCTATTTTAATACCTTGACACCTGAATTTATTCACAATATATTTAAAAATTAATTATTTGTGTTTTTGCTTTCCATCTGATGCTAATTTAAGTGGAGATTGTTCATTTGTCTGTAGCACATAGAATAGATATATAATAATAATAACAGATACATAATAATTAGGTCCCACTTCAACTGGTCCTATGAGAAACCAGTGCTTGCAAAAGGTTCCGAGGTACGTATTGAATTTGCACAAACCGGCAATGGGGGAGTGTTGTCTTGATCGCAGTCTGAATGAAAGTGGCATGATGTGAATCTGCGACAATCAGCGTTAAAGCGTTAAATGAATCATTCATTTTGCTCGGTTTCTGTTTATCTTGTTTTGATGGTTCAGCTCAAGCTAATGGAGTGAATCTTATCAAACTTACTAGCCAGACCTGAGAGGATCTGGATTCTACAACTGACGAAAAAGTTGTGGTGACTTCCAAAGTTAGACAATAGGTTGCTTTTCCAAGCCATCAGCAGTGGCGATCTACAGCACATTAAACTGTTTAGCTCTTGTGGATTGAACTAGAACTTATTACATAATAACAGATGGTTGCATAGTGGAGGAGATGGTACAGACTGTCCCTGTTCAAACAAGGTTTGCGGTCCTCCATCTTTCTTCGATCATTCACTGGTTCCTGCTCGATGGACAGACAGCTGATGTTGCCTGTTTCTGGGTTTCGTTCAGATTCCTTGCTTCTTCACTGATTCCATGATGATGTCATATATCATTCCACTTCTGCCATGTGAGGGTGTACCAGCTTGTGGCTTGAAGATTCTGGTTATACATCCTGGCAGTCCATCCATGTAGTATTGTCCCACTGTAGGCTTCTGGTGGTCCCTACTGAGTTAGTTGGTATGACTAAGTCAGTCAAATCAGTCAGGTTGACAGTGGATCCTTGGGAGGCTGCGGGTGGGGAGTCGGTTGATTGTTTATCTCGCAGATGCTTCATCAGATTGGGTTCTGAAAAGTTTGGTCAACTCCTTCCTCGTTCTGTTCCAGAGCAGTTTTTGCAGTGTGGCGTTCTGCATTGTCTTACTAGGTAAGGCTAATATCATCAGAGGGCTAGATCCATGTCATTCATGGCCCCTGTCAGTAATTTCAATGTCGTGTGTGTGTGTGTGTGTGTGTGTGTGCTCAGGTGCTGGCTATACTTGTGGGGACCAAATGTCCCCACAACTGCAGGAAAACCGAAAACAATGTCACTTGTGGAGACCTCATTTCGGTCCCCACAAGTTTAAACAGTGTTTTCTTGGCCATGTTGTTGTTACTGAAAAAAGTAAAAGTGCAAAAACGTTTCTTTAGGGTTAGCCATTGTTTTGGTCTGGGTTAAGGTTAGGGTTAGGGTAAGGGTTAGGGGTTAGATATGAATGGGAGTCAATGGTAGGTCCCCACAAAGATAGAAAAACATAGTATGCGCATGTGTGTGTGTGTGTGTGTGTGTGTGTGTGTGTGTGTGTGTGTGTGTGTGTGTGTGTGTGTGTATTCGCCTGTCTCCAGTGGTGTGAGGAGAATGGTCCACATTGTCTGTTCTCTCCAAACTAAATGGGAATGACTGAGCAGCCTTTACCTCCACTTCCAGCCTGTGTAAAGGTCCATTACAGCCTTCAAGGAGGAAACATTATTTCATTTAGCTTTTACATTTATGGAGACTGCTGTCTTGTCTCAGGATTTTATTTCTGAAATACACAGCCAGTCTCTGAAGTTGAATCACTGCAACTTCCCTCTTCACACTGTAGCTGTTGAACGTGTGTGTCTGTAGTACTTTATTGTCATAGTATGCTTCAGCCTGAGGTTACTGTCATGATAAATGAATAGATGCAGCAAGTAGGCATATGTTGACATGTGCATATTAGTGCCATCTGTGTGTGGTGTCAGAGTAATAGCCTGTATGGCAGATGGCTGCACCAACCATTGCGTACATAAGCAGTAATTCCTGTCCAGCTTTATTAGCTGTGGGATGCAGTTCATGGATAAAATCAATGCCTTGTCCCTGACGTGTTGCACTACTGTACAGCAGCCTGCTGTGGTTTCAAATGTCTCCAGCTGGGTGTCTATATTATGGTGACTTAAAGATGGCCTTCAATGACAACAGCTTGAGAAACTGAAACGTTCTCATAGCTGACAAGAAAAGGTTTATCCTCACAATTCTGGCTTGCAAAGACAGACTGAAAGACTAGAGAACTGAAGCATAAATGATAGTTTTAATATCCTATCCTCAGTTTGAGATCCTTACTGTCTGCGATGTTGCCCCTTTGCTTTTATGGAACCTGTGGTGTCTGAAACTGCAGCTGTTTGAGGTGACACATTTTCCAGCACATTCATGTATTCAAAGCCACTAAGTGTATATTTTTATGTAATTACAGCAACTTGCAAATTATTCTGATGACATTAACTTGTATATTTATGTTCATTGAATATTAGACAGAGATAACCCAAAAAACACAAAATGCAGTTTTGAAATGATTAATTGATTATTTATTGAAAACCTATATCACCCCTGGGAGAAAAGTAACTTTCCCCTAAACCTAATAACTGGTTGGTCCACTCTTGGCAGCAACAGCTGCAGTTTCATGTTTGTGATAGCTTGTGATCAGTCTTTTAGATCAGAATGGAGGAGTCTTGGTCTGCTCCTCTGCAGAATAGTTTTTATTCTGTTACATTAGATGGTTTTCCAGCATGAACTGCCTTTTTAATGGTCTTGCCACAGCATCTCTATTAGATTGAAGTCTGGACTTTGACTCGGCCAATCCAAAACCTTAATTTTGTTCTTTTTGAGCCACTCAAAGCTTTAGGTCATGAACTGATGGTGGATATTCTCCAGGAGGATTTTCTGATAGAGAGTAGAATTCATGGCTCCATCATTTATGAGAAATCGTTGAGGTCCTCAAACTATCACACTACCACCACCATGTTTCACTGTTGGTATCATGGTCTTCTTGACCATTAGCTTTATTAGCTTTAACCCGGATGTAACGAACCCATGGAGGCCGTTTTTGCCCAGTGTCTTCCCAATTGTTGAATCATGTCAGCTAAGGCCAGTGAGGTCTGCAGTCCTTCTGATGTCCAGATGGGTTTTTGTGACCTCCTGGATGAGATGTCAATGGGCTCTTGGTGAAATGTTGGTCATTAGTCCACTTCTGGGAAGATTCACCACTGTTCCATGTTTCTCCATGTGTGGATAGTGCCTCTCACTGTGGTTCTCTGGACTCCCTGAGTCTTAGTAATGACTTTGTGGAAAAGACCTCCGAGCTTGCATTGTGATAAGGGGGATCTTTTTGAACTTAAAAAATGTAGGGAAAAGAGAAAAAATCAGTCAGTCATTTACTGATAAACGTCAATGACTTTGTTTCTCATTAGTTCTTGAATCTTTAGAACGTGGCATCATGTGCTGCTTTTTGAGACCCTTTAGCTACTTCACAATTACATTTTGGTTGTATTTAGTGATGTTTAGATTCAACAAGCCTGGATCTAATCAGATGTGGGCGTGACTGGTGAAAATGAACACAACTGCCAAATGAACTCTATCATTTGATAAACTGGCAGCTAAAGGGGTAATTACTTTTTCACATAAAGCAAGATGGACTGGGCAGTATAAACTGATTCTTTTTTGCTTTCTTGGGTTATCTTTGTCTTATATCAAAATTAGTTTGATAAGCTGAAATTAAGTACAACAAATATCAAAAATAGAAGATAGGGTTAATGCTTTTTATTGAATTAATGGTTGCAACTTATTTATAACTGACTTGTTTTATGATTTACTGTGCTTTGTTAAGTGCTGACTTTTATGACAACACCAACAGCATCACTCCTATTTCATGCCTCTTAGTCAAGCAGTTGACAAACTAGATGGCAACAAAACTAAAGTAACTGTGACATTGTTGAACACCACCTGATATTCTCACATTGAACATTCTCCCTGCACTTTGACCCCAGTGGCATACAATTTCAACTAATAAATGATGGCTTTTAGTTTGTAGCTGTAGTTGACACACAGGGCAGTTGGTGGATGCTCATTAATCTCTTTAGTATGCAGTCTAGCATGTTTGCAGTGTGGCCCTGTGAGTGGGGGACAGAAAGCATCCTGCTGACTGTGTTAAACTGTACTTACAGGTTTCTCCTGTGGGGAAAAGTACAGTGTGCATTCTTCCTATGCAGAGTGATTCCTGCAGTCATGCCTGTAAAGAAAATCACATATTGACTTGACTTTTCTCTGAGGTACCACATTAAAGAAAAGTGTAGGGTTTAAACCATTCCCCATACATTTCTTCCCTCCCCCTCTCTCCGCCGTATGTTCAGTCTAGCGTGATCCTTAACATTGATTTCTAGTTCAATAGACTTCTCAATGAGGCAGTGGTCTGTGTGTTTAGGGAGCAGCACAGGATCCAGGAGGAGCTCTGGTTATGTGTTGGATCTCAGCCTCTTGACTCCATTCGGTCACTTTTAGTTGCAACGTCAGCTGTCTCTAACAGCAACTTGTTGAACCTGTAAGAAACGTTACTACCACTGGTGCACAAGAGGTGCTGTGAACCGACCGAAAACCTCTCTGCATGTAGTCTAATTGAATGATTACACACTAAAGGGTTTGTTGCAGCACAAATAATAGACTGTAGTTTCTCCACTGTGTTTGAGTCATGATCAAATTTTACAGTTCAAATTATATGGGTATAGAAAGTAAAATGATAGTTTTTTGGAGCAAGAATAATTTGCAGTTCAATACACCCTCTGAACTGGAAAACCTGCTGAAGAGTTTGAAAGGCATGTTTTCGTTTAAATTATCACCAAAATGACAGCATTTTCCAGTCAGAAACAGTAAAAACAGAAATAATTGTTCACTTCGTGGCTAACCATGTTGATGGATGGTTGTTCTGTTTCTAAGTTTAGAAATGTGATATTTAACCAAAATCCCTTCATTATACGTCATCCTCCGCACAACTGGCAAGCCAGGAGAAGCTCAACTGAAACCAACAGTCATGTGACAAAAATCTGGAGATTTTATTTGCCTAAACTGCAAGCTGTGTTTAGACAGATCAGAGAGGACAAGTAAAGAAACATACTGAAATAATACTAATTTGATTTAGAAGAAAATAGTATGCAGAGTAGCACGTTGTCAGCAAGTTGATGGAGGTTACATTTAGAGCAGTGAATATTTCTTTGGAGTTGATGTGCAGAGTATTGTGGAGGATCTAAAACTGTAATTAGTAGACTGTAGCTACTAGAGTCACCTTTTTCCCAGTATTCGCTGCATCTTTCACTCTAGGTTTGTTTTTTAAAATTTTTTGTAAAATATAGAGTCAAATAAATTCAAAACATTTTTTCTTTTCCGTGATTGCTTATATTACAACTATATAATACTAAACAGAAGATTTTTTCTCCATCTAGCAATAGTTGTGTTGTTTCTATAGAAGAGCCTTGAATGCTCAAATACTGTTTGGAGTTAAGAAAGTTAATGTTATAATCTACATAATTTAACAAATGACCCTTAAATGGTCACTGTGTCATAGGCCAAAATTCTGCTGTTCCTCTTCCTGTAATTCAATTCAATTTTATTTATATAGCACCAATTGGGGCGGCATGGCTCAGTGGGTAGAGTGGAAGGTTGCCGGTTCGATCCTCGGCCTGTCGTGCTCATGTCGAGGTGTCCCTGAGCAAGACACCGAACCCCTAATTGCTCCTGATGGGTCGTGGTTAGCGCCTTGCATGGCAGCTTCCGCCATCAGTGTGTGAATGTGACGTATCATGTAAAGCGCTTTGGATAAAAGCACTATATAAATACAACCATTTACCAATTAAATTTAAATCGTCTCAAGACAATCTTGCAGTCTTGCTAGCTGATTAATTTTATCTGGCTTCATAGATAAATACAACTGAGTGTCGTCAGCGTAACAATGGAAATTAATACAGTGCTCTCAATATTGACTAAAGGAAGCATGTATAATGTGGACATAGCTGGCTTAAGTTGGGTCATGTGTATTTCCTATGTAATTTTTCCCTATTTCATATTTTCAGAATCTCTTATTATCCTAACAGAATGCTTTGGCTCAAAGAGCTGCTGAACAAGATTTTTTTGGAACATGTGCATGTGGCTTCCTTAGGTTATGTAGCTTATCAGAGAACTCACCCTTTCCCCTCCTGTTCAAAGGCATTTGGCCAGGCCTATTCCACCCAGCGTAAGGTAGCAGAGGATGGGGAGACTAATGAAGAGACACTGCTGCAAGAGTCTGCCACCAAGGAGGCCTACTACATGGGCCGTCTCCTGGAGCTCCAGTCTGAGCTGAAGCACAGCAGGGCCACCGCCTCCAATGCTCAGGCCGACAGCGAGCACCTGAGCACCGTGCTGCAGGAGCTCAGAGAGGTACAGTAGCACTGTAGTGGGAGTATAGAATTTAAAAGAACCGGCCAGTAGTTTGTAAAAATGTGAAGTTTCCTACCACAATTAAAAAAACAAAAAAGTATCAAAGTTTTCAATATATGCATAAGTGACAGAATACGGCAATGATGTCCTCAGCTTTTGCTTTGTTTTTGTGCTGTCTCAGCAGAGTAATGAGATGTTGGAGCTGCAGCGGAGCCGGATGCGAGAAGAGATCAGGGAGTACAAGTTTCGGGAGTCACGGCTACTCCAGGATTACTCTGAGCTGGAGGAGGAGAACATCTCTCTGCAGAAACTGGTGTCAACGCTCAAACAGAATCAGGTACAGATTACACCGCGCACACACAGACACACACACACACACACAAAATAATTTGCTTTGATCACAAGCATTATTCTACAGATATTAAATGATTATGTATCAGCTGCTGCACTTTACACAGCTTAAAAATATACAAACAGATGTCCAGTTGTTCAACTGAAATGCTAAATTGGGCTTATATATGATTAAAATTTTTCTATCAGATAATGCAATTTGATTTGTGATTAAAAACTGTTAAAGTGCCGCCTCAATTCAATATTGACAGTGCAACAGATAGAAAACACTAGGATGATTGTAAATCCACTGATATGATGGTATACTGATATTTGACCTATGACAGTCAAACAACATGCCACCTGAACCACATAGTATACACCGATGGATGGGCAGCATAAGCAACCCTTGACAGCTTTGATTCATTTAAATTTGATTTATAGAACTGTATTGCAGCATTAGTCTCAATATTGTGAAGCCACATACCATATTTTCTAAACCGTAACCTTTGCAATTTGCAAATTGAATTGATTTAATAGTAGTGTTTGCTATGTATGGTGTCTAAGAATTATTAGTACTCGTTTTGTGGACATGCGCACGGACAGGCTGGATGCGCACGGACAGGCTGGGGATACCACGGACCCAGAGTTGTTGTTAATTTGAGTTGTTGTTAATACTATCTAGTCCACATGGAGGAATCTTTCCCATACATGTCTGCATGTATGGGAAGGATTGTCTACTCTGGTAGAGCGATGTCATGGGTTCAACATATGCACACTACTGCCCTTGTAGTAAATTTGTATCAAATTCTTTGCCTTGACGATCTTAGTTTTTTGTTTGTTTTTAAAAAAAAATCTAAACAGTGCATTCTGATCTCAAGAAAAACCTCAATCTTGCTGGTAAGTGCTGTGATTTTAGCCTGACCTCATGGTGGCAGCAGTGTCCACCCGTTCAATTGTTCAGACAGAACACAGTTCCACAGAATGTGTCTTTATGGCTTACTGTCACAGTCAGATGCTATAAACACACAAATAGCTTTCCAGTTCAGAATCGCCAATTAACCTCAGCATGTTTTTGGACTGTGGGAGGGAGGCTGGAGAACTCAGAGACAACCCAAGCTGCACAAGGAGAACATGCAAACTCTATGCAATAAGATCCCAGGAAGGCCGAGAGTGAACTTCTAGCTGTGAAGCGACACCACTGAGCCACTAAACACTCCTATTTAGCTGAGATATATACATTATATAAATCATTGTAAAGAATTCCTAATGACAAATATTATTTGTGTTTATTACTGTTTCTATGCTACACTTTACAGGTAAATTTGATAAATGATATGATCTCACTGTAATATTACAGTGAGATCATATCATTTATCAAATTGCCATATAATATATATTTATAATTGCTTTTCTATAATATTTATAAAAAAGCCATATAATATACGGCTAATGACAAGAGGAATGCTAGAGTGTTTCAAAAGCAACCCGTGATAATCTGTCCACTGTTCCATCATGGTTCAGGTGGAGTACGAAGGCCTGAAGCACGAGATTAAGGTCCTGGAGGAGGAGAGGGAGCTCCTCAACAGCCAGTTACAGGATGCACTGCGTTTGAAGGACATGTCGGATGCCCAGCTGGAGGAGTCGCTGGAGTCTCTGAAGACTGAACGCGAGCAGAAGAACCACCTGCGCAGAGAGCTGGTCCACCATCTCAGCATGTGTGACGTGGCCTACACTGGCAGTGCACACCTAATGTTCAGCTCTGCTCCACCAAGTGGCACTGCCACCCCAACTACTCTGCTCTCCCCAACCACAGAGGACCCAACAAGGTGGACATTTCTTACCTAAACCCAAAAGGCATTTACCGAGCTTTGCAAAAGTTCTGTTACACAGTTTCATGATTTTTAGAGATGTTTACATGTCGGAGTGAAAAATTCCATTAAATAAACTGAAAGTTCTACAGCCATGGCCATAAGTTTGGACACAAGTACCATGACACTTGTGAATCTTAGAAAATACCACAAAATTGTCACTTACAATATAAATACCAGTCATAGTCATCAACCAAAATGAAATATATTTCATTTTCAACCAAAATGGTTGATTTTGGTTGAAAATGAAATATATTTCATTTTGGTTGATGACTATGACTGGTATTTATATTGTAAGTGACAATTTTGTGGTATTTTCTAAGATTCACAAGCATCATGGTACTTGTGTCCAAACTTATGGCCATGGCTGTACCTTATAGGCAGGTGTCCTTAATACAATTTTTTTCTCCGGTGAAGTTGTATCAAGATGGAAGTCAAAAGAGTTGAGATATCTGCTCTCCTTCATGCTGGCCACAACAAGTCTGACAGAGCCAAGCAGCTGAACATCAGCCGGATGACCGTCCACAGAGTCGCGGAGAGGCTCAAGAATGGTGAAGATCTTTCAGTGATCTTTCAAGAATGGTGAAGACCTGAAAGATCTTCACCATTCTTTAGCCTCTCTGCGACTCTGTGGACGGTCATCTGGCTGATGTTCAGCACAAAGGAGAGCAGATATCTCAACTCTTTTGACTTCCATCTTGATACAACTTCACCGGAGAAAAAAAATTGTATTAAGGACACCTGCCTATAAGGTAGAACTTTCAGTTTATTTAATGGAATTTTTCACTCCGACATGTACACGTCTCTAAAGATCATAAAACTGAGTGTAACAGAACTTTTGCAAAGCCCGGTATGTCCTACTAATTTAGTTTGGAAAATAAGGTTTGAATGATTTGAATGGGAACTCCTGAATGGATTCTGCACATATTGTGCCACTTTTTTTCTGAAAAATATAGCAAATAAGGGACTTTGGAAAGTTGGATATTCAAATCATAAGACTTTGACAGTGGATTTCATATCCACCATATGTTCATGTTGTTTGCTTTGGGTCTCTAAAACCCTTTGTTAAAGTCAGGGAAATATAGTGATTTTGGTGAACTTATAAATCAGTCAGTGCATTACATTCATGTTACATTTATATTTCAACGGTGCTATTTTAGATTTTTCTTACTGAAAACAAAATGTATTATAACACTCTAGTCAACAAAGTATTAATCTATCTCTAAGTGCATATGATGTCCATGGCTCTCTAACAAATGTATAGTTTCACTTTAAAAAAGACACAGTAGTTGTCTAAACATCAGAATATAGCTGTAGTGTTTAACAGACATTCTTCAAACTGCAGTGTGTAAAAACATGTCACCCAGTGCAAGTGAGGCTCATATATGTATTTTGAATAGAACTCTATGGAAATAAAATGTATCAAGCTTTGATGCATACGTGTTAGATAAATTCATTTTGTATTTGGCTCTGCACATGGAATTCATTGGCAGTATGAAAAATGCTGTACAGTGGTATGCAAAAGTTTGGGCACCCCTGATAATTTTCAAGGTTTTCCTTTATAAATCACTGGTTGTTCAGATCAGCAATTTCAGTTAAATATATCATATAGCAGACAAACACAGTGATATTTGAGAAGTGAAATGAAGTTTATAGGATTTACAGAAAGTGTGCAATAATTATTTAAACAAAAGTAGGCAGGTGCATAAATTTGGGCACCCCAACAGAAAAATTACATCAATATTTAGTAGATCCTCCTTTTGCAGAAATAACAGCCTCTAAACGCTTCCTATAGCTTCCAATGAGGGTCTGGATTCTGGTTGAAGGTATTTTTGACCATTCTTCTTCACAAAACATCTCCAGTTCAGTCAGGTTTGATGGTTTCTGAGCATGGACAGCCCGCTTTAAATCACACCACAAATTTTCAGTAATATTCAGGTCTGGGGACTGAGATGGCCATTCCAGAACGTTGTACTTGTTCCTCTGCATCAATGCCTTAGTAGAATTTGAGCAGTGTTTAGGGTCGTTGTCTTGTTGAAGTATCCAGCTCCGGCGCAACTTCAACTTTGTCACTGATTCTTGAACATAGTTCGCAAGAATCTGCTGATACTGACTGGAATCCATGCGACCTTCAACTTTAACAAGATTGCCAGTACCTGCACTGGCCACACAGCCCCACAGCATGATGGAACCACCACCACATTTTACTGTGGGTAGCAAGTGTTTGTCTTGGAATGCTGTGTTCTTCATCCGCCATGCATACCGCCCCTTATGTCCAAATAACTCCATTTTAGGTTCATCAGTCTACAGCACCTTATTCCAAAATGAAGCTGGCTTGTCCAAATGTGCTTTAGCATACCTCAAGCGACTACTGTATGTTTGTGGCATGTGCGCAGAAAAGGCTTCTTCTGCATTACTCTCCCATACAGCATCCCCTTGTGCAAAGTGCGCTGAACAGTGGAACAATGCACAGTGACACCATCTGCAGCAAGATCATGTTGTAGGTCTTTGGAGCTGGTCTGTGGGTTGAGTTTGACTGTTCTCACTATCCTTCGCCTCTGCTTAGCTGAGATTTTTCTTGGCCTGCCACTCCAGGCTTTAACTAGAACTGTGCCTGTGGTCTTCCATTTCCTCACTATGTTCCTCACAGTGGAAACTGACAGCTGAAATCTCTGAGCTAGCTTTTTGTATCCTTCCCCTAAACCATGATGTTGAACAATCTTTGTTTCAGGTCATTTCACAGTTGTTTTGAGGCTCCCATGTTGCCACTCTTCAGAGAAGATGCAAAGAGGAGAACAACTTGCAACTGGCCACCTTAAATACCCTTTCTCATGATTGACTTCACCTGTGTATGTAGGTCAAGGGTCAGTGAGCTTACCAAACAAATTTTGTGCTCCAATAATGAGTGCTAAAGGTATTCAAATCAATTAAACAACAAGGGTGTCCAAATTTATGGATCTGTCCACTTTTGTTTAAATAATTATTGCACACTTTCTGTAAATCCTATAAACTTCATTTCACTTCTCAAATATCACTGTGTTCATCTGCTACATGATATATTTAACTGAAATTGCTGATCCGAACAACCAGTGATTTATAAAGGAAAACCTTGAAAATTATCAGGGGTGCCCAAACTTTTGCATACCACTGTATATCGCCAGGCCTTTTCTGCAACCAAATGCTTCCCATTGCTGACACAAAACCATGAAAACATTCTTCGAAACAAATGAAATAAATTTCTTGTGAGCATTTGGAAAAACTGTATTCAATCTTAGTTGTTGGTAATAGATTTCTCTTATTTTCTATTTGCAATTTGGAAAGCAAATGATCCTAAATATACTGCACTGACTCTGATTGCCCAGGTGTAACGGCCACCTCCAGGGTGGGATGGGAGCAGGAACGGCTGCAGGGTCAGTGTCCAGGGCTAATGGAGAGTGCCGAGGGCCGAGCCGAAAAGCTGAGGGGGCAGCGACATCAGACCTCTTTAGTGAGATGAACCTGACTGAGATTCAGAAGCTCAGGCAGCAACTGATGACGGTGAGTCTGCTCTCTGATCAAGATCGATAGATGATTATCACAAATGTGGCTTCAAGATGATGTATTTATAATGAACTGATGAATCAACCTAAGAGGTTAGAGAGAGTTTGATTTATGAATACATATACACCAATCAAACATAACATTATGACCACCTGCCTAGTATTGTGTTGGCTCCCCTTATGTGGTCAGAAATGCTCTGAACCATTGGACTTGGACCAGAGGACTCCTCAGGGTGTCCTATGGGGTCTGGCACCAGGACGTTGGCAGTGGATCTATTGCAGCGGTGTCAAGATCCGTTCCTGGAGGGCCACTATCCTGCATGTTTTAGATGTTTCCCTCTTCCAACACACCTGATTCAAATGATCAGGCTCGTTATCAGGCTTCTACTGAGCTTGATGATGAGCTGATAATTTGAATCAGGTGTGTTGGAAGAGGGAAACATCTAAAACATGCAGGATAGTGGCCCTCCAGGAATGGAGTTTGACACCCCTGATCTATTGGGTACTTGGGGTTGTGCAGTTGGGCCTCTGCTAATTAGACTTGTTCCACTGCATGTTCTTGATGCTGGATCAGAATGGGGTCTAGGAAGTTTGGAGGTCAAATCAACATCTTGGGCAATTGCCATGTTCCTCAAGATGTCCCTGAGTGTTTGATGTTTTTGCAATCTAGTGGGTTGTACTTTCCTGTGGGGGAAGGCTAGTGACATTTGGGATTACTATTTGCATGAGGGAATGTGCTTGTTCTGGGATAATGTTTATTTGAGTCTCTAAGTTTCATCAACATGGATGCCAAAATCCAAGGTTCTCCAGCAAAACACAACATATCAACTTCATCAATCTTATTCACGTCACCTGTCAGTGGTTTTTATGTTGTGGCTGATTAGTATATGTGGTAAGTCAAGTTCTTACTTGTGCAGGAAAAGTAATTACAGTAGAAGCAAACATGTAGATGTATTGGGGTTTGAATGTCAGAAAAACTTGCTCAGTCGACAGAATCAAGTGTAACGTCAAAAAAGATAAACAACCAACTTTAAACTAAGAAAACTATGCAGAGGTAAAAGAAAAAGTGACAGTGACCTGGGCCTGAGAAAGCACCAGAGGAGCTCAATTCAATTTAATTCATTCTAATATATATACCACCAGTTCACAACATGTCATCTCAAGTCACTTCACATAGTAAGGTGAAGACCTTATTAGAATATGTTATACATGGAGACCCAACAAATATTTGATTCAGTTTGAGTAGATCTTTGGCAACAGTCTTATGAGAAAACTCCCTTTAAACAAACAGAAAATGTTGGCAGAACCAGACTCAGTGAGGGTGGCCTTCAACCTCCAGTAGTTGGAGTGAGAGCAAAATGGGAGAGAAAAGGATAGTAAACAATTCATAAGAGACAATATATGCTGGGAAAGGTGGCGAGAACCCTGTAGTGCTGCACCCAGAGATAATGGCAATAAGGAAAGAATATAAACTACAGGAGAGAGAGGATAGAAAGCTAGTGGCATGTAGTGGTGGCATATACTAAATGTATGGTGAGTGAAAGAGAGGAGAGTTGCTCAGTGCATCATTCAAAGTTGCCCAGCTGTCTAGGCCTGTAGCAGCATAAGTAAAGGATGTTTCAGGGTCTCCTGTGCACTCCTAACTAATATCAAAGTTTTAGGACTAATCCTAAAAGCAGAGAAGATGTCTGGGCCCTCAGCCCAATGGGGCGCTCATTCCACAGGAGAGAACTTGATAGCTGGAGGCTTTGCCTTTTACTCTGCTTTTGAGAACTCTAGGGACCACATATAAGCCTGCACTCTGAAAGCGAAGTGATCCATTTTGATAATATGGTACATTAAGGGCCACAAGAAACATGTAATTTGGAGTCATTAAAGACTTATGTGAGGAGAAGGATTTTAAATTTTATTCTGGATTTTACAATACTAATCCCAGACTAATATCTCAAAACCTTGTCAAATGCAAACACAACCATCTGTGTGGTTAGATATTAAAAGTGAGGATTACCAATGCAGAATGGGAGCTTCAATCACAGCATGAAATGTGAAAACAAACAACTTGCCAATGACTTAACATTGAGCTTGAACAGGATTGTTCTTCTGGGTGTGGGTCTCAAATCTGTTCTGCATTCATCTGTGTCTTCTGAACGTATTATATCTAATATCTTATCCTTTGCCTCTCTGCTTTTAATGTAATTAGGGTTAGAGGTTGATTAAAAGCAGAGCTAGGGTCTGGATGTTGTTAGTCTGATAGCCTGGCTTTGTACTAAGTTCAAAAATACATCTACACACATTATTTTTTACATGTCAATCTTAGACACAGAAAATAATTGCATTTCATTAGTGTAAAGAGTAGCTGTTTCTTCCCTTTGATAATTACAGAAAAACATGACACTTTCATTCTTTATTTTAATCTTTATTCTTTTGTCTTCTGGGTTCATAATCCAACAGCATACTCCTCATTAAAATGATTTGGAATGATTAACTATGAATCTATGCTGACATATTGTATTCCTACTACGTAAAGCACTCTGTCACGAACTTTCCCACTTTGTATTGTTGTACACAGACCTTTTCTTGTTTTGTTTCCTTTCTCTCCTACTTTCCCAAAATCTCAGGGCGTTTCTCAGACCTTAGAACCAGTTACTTAGTTCATTAAACCATGCTCAAAACAGAGCAGCTTAGAAGCTGTAGTCTGTGTTTATGCGCACATCTATGTGTTTGTGTGAATCTAAGAAAGTGGAGTGTCATGCCTGCAATGTAGGCGTATGTTTTTTTTTCCAAATATATTTGCAGCCACTCCGCAATATAATGTGTGACTTAAAAAATGTTCAGTAGAACACAACTTCATGTAAGTAAAGAATGGCAAGAGCATCAAATTATTAAATTGCCTGAAGCTTGTTTAATGAAAACATAACATGGGAATAGGGCTGGGACACAACAGAGGATTTTTCTTTACTCTGTCATGGGACTTTTGTGCAGGTGGGATGAGACTGCAGTGAAAATCCACTCCCATGTAGTTTCTAGTTCACGTCTGGTTGCGGAGAAGCTTAAATTATCTGAGTTGGTAAGAGGTGTGTTTTTTATATTGAACAGTCTGTCTCTGATTTGTAAGAATGTTTCTACATGAATGATAAGTCAGACACATCACACTAATGTGATAATGTAATGCAACAAAGTCACCTGACTGGAGCTGAACTTGTTGTGATCTCATCCTAAAGTCCACTAACATCCATCCCTTATCTTGCTGCCCCCCTCAGGTTGAACGTGAGAAAGCAGCATTAATGACAAGCCTTCAGGAGTCCAAGACTCAACTCCAACACACACAAGGGGCCCTGACAGAGCAGCATGAGAAGGCCCTGCGCCTTAGCCACAAAGTCACTGTCCTCCGCCGCCTGCATCGAAGGGTTAGCCTTGAGGCCCATAGCAGTGCTACCACTCAGCTCCACGCTGAAACCCTGATGGAGCTGGACAGAGACGAGGAGATTGAAGAGGAAGGGGAAACTGAGGAGGATAAGAGTGAAGAACTGAACAGACGTCGGGTATTTTCATACCAAACTCCAGGTCTGGAGATTCTTCAGTGCAAATACCGTGTGGCTGTAACAGAGGTGGTGGAGCTCAAAGCAGAGATGAAAGCCCTCAGAGAAAAGCTGGCTCAGTGTGTGGAAGGAGCAACGGAGGAGAAACCAAGGCGAAATAGTCAGTTCCAAAGGCTGGAGAGACACGTTGCCTCTTTGGAGAAGAGCTGCCGGGAAGGCCGGGAGAAGGTAACCTTGTATTACTAACTTTGAGTAGGATAAGAGGTATTCACAGGGACGAAATATTTCTTCTTTTCTGTCAGATTTCTGCCCTGGAGTTGAAGCTGCAGACAGCCCAGTCAGCAGCCAGTGAGAGCCAGGGGGCATTGAATGCAGCTCAGGATGAGCTGGTGACCCTGAGTGAGGAACTTGCCCAGCTCTACCACCACGTCTGCCTGTGCAACAACGAGACGCCCAACCGTGTCATGCTGGACTACTACAGGTGTGACTGTTGTTCTCATAGGACACCTGCAGCTTTGGGGAGTGTGGTGACTTTCTAAATTTACAGTGACTGAATGAGTTTGAGAAATTTATGTTAAAGAGGTAATTGAGAAAACACAGCACCTTGATTATAGAATTTTAATCCCAAACCCTTTATAGCACCTATTGGTGTTACAGGGGGGGCAGGGAGTGGACCCAAGCACAGCCTGACGGAATCAGGTCTTTATTTAAACAAAACCAAGTAAACCACTACAGGAAGGGGAAAACAAGGCAGGAGATAAACTAACCAAATCCAAGACTTAAACAAACTACAACCTAGACCTACAAAAACCTTCAGCTCCAAAACAGGAATAGCAGACAAGGGCTTGGTGAGGAGAGCACAATCCAAGGTGGAAAGCAGAGTCTGTGACAACATGTGAGTCAATGATCCAGTAGGGATTGAAAGAAAGCACAGAGCTTATACAGCTGAGGTGAGGTGGAGAACAGGTGAGTAGTGTTTAGCTGATTACGGCAGCTGACACTCATAGCAGTAATCCGCCGGTAGAGTGCAGGCAGAGCAGGAGGACGAGTGGCAGGGAGAGAGAGAGAGAGAGACATGAGGGAGAGGTGACAGACAGGGAACCAAAAAGACAGGACAAAACCAAAACAGATCAGGAAACAAGAAAGGAGGAAAAAAATGGAAGAAAGACAGGGGCCAGAGCAAGATCCTAACAATTGGCATTGTTAGCATTAAAGGATAATTCAACTCAAGTGTGTCAGGAGAATTATTCTGTGGAGTCCTGACTTCTCCAAATTAATACTCAGAGTCGTCTCTCAAGTCAAAGCAAAGTTTTGCTTGTGCAAGGAATCAGCATGCACAGAACAGAGTCTGGACAAGTGACTGGTGAAGGGTGAAAATAGCACAGCTTTAATACAGACACATAAACATGAGTTAAACATCTTGGTATGCGTTATCTCTAGGTTGCTACAGGCAGCCGGTTAGGACTGGTTTCTTATCCTTCAAACTCCTTTCTGAGCAGCTTGTGTCCTTGTTACTCTTTTAGCACACGTCACGCAGTATTACAATGAGTAAGAACGTTCAAGCATCAAAAACAATCATTTTCATAATAGTGTGTTTCCTATTAATGTAGATATTGTGGATACTTTCTGGACACTCAACACCTAAATGCAGTATTGAATTCCATGGAGGACAATTATGAGAACAGCACATGATTGCTGATGTAGTTAAAATGACTGCCCCTGCTCCACACTAAAGGTTTGACAGGGTAAAAAAATCTAATTCGCTCTGCTTTTCTTATAGACAAGGCAGGGGGCTCAGGGGCCTCAGTGCCAGTCTCAAAGCCATGTCTTCGGACAACAGCAAAGTTCTCCTCACACCACGCCTAGCCAGGCGGCTGGCCGCTGTCTCTTCAACAACCTCAACTCCTGGGGAATCACGGAGCCCCTCTGAGTCTCCATCCAAAGAGCCTCTCTCTGCAGAGGCAGTAAGAGAGGAGAAGGAGGTAGACAGGGAGGGCCTTCAGGTGCCACCTGAGACGAGCTTGCCACCCTGCACACCTCCTACCCGTTCACCCAGCATCAGTGCCTCTTCATCATCGTCATCGTCATCATCATCACCTGCCCTGGAGCCTGCCGGTGAGCTCCGCAGGGAGCCCATGAACATTTACAACCTCAACGCCATCATCAGAGACCAGGTAGAACACATGCTGGTGTTGTGTGGGTGGAATTCCCTTCTCCCTGTCAGTTTTCTCCTGTGCTAAACTTTGCTATCCACCCTTGTTGTTTTTGAATGATCACAGTTTTCTTCAGACTTGTCCCATCTTCATATTCTGTCTCATTACTGTCTGCCTTTCCTTTCTCACAGCTCTCAGTTGCTTCATTTCTTGTCTAAGATGTGATACTTCTAGTGGTCTTTTCTTATCTTGCTTCTTCAGCTCTGTATTATTTCTCTCCTTCCTCCTGTTCATCTCTTTTCTTCTCCTGCAGATTAAATCCTCATTTTTGGCCAAACTCATTGTTTCTCCTCCACTCTCATTCCTTGGAGAACTTCCTTTCTTCCGTTCTCCTCTCTTTTTCTTTAGAACACCTACAAAGTGAAATAAACCACCTTGTATCCTCTTATCTCCTTGTGTCCTCGTTTCCTCCCCCCTCCACCTTGTGCCTGTCCTCCCCCAGGTGAAGCACCTGCAGCGGGCAGTAGACAGGTCCCTGCAGCTGTCCAGACAGAGAGCTGCAGCCCGGGAACTGGCCCCTCTGCTGGACAAGGACAAGGAGAGCTGCATGGAGGAAATCCTGAAGCTCAAATCTTTACTCAGCACCAAGAGAGAGCAGATAGCCACCCTCAGACTGGTACTTAAGGCCAACAAACAGGTGAGACTGTATGTATGGCTGAACAATACTGACAAAAGTAGAAGTATTTTGAGCAATGTAATGCTAATATATGGGGCAATGTGTAAGACATGATTGAACGCTTAAAGTGAGAAAGTACAATTCAATCTCTGAAACAAATTCAAAATGTTGTCACCAGTGGCGGCTGGTGAAAAATATTCTAGGTGGGGCTGTGCCGTGTCAAATCAGTTTCAGTAACCATCCCGATACAACAGAAATGGCAGGATATCAGTGCTCTGTGAAATAATAATTATTAATAACTTGAGGCATTTTTGCACAAAACATGAACAACATATTGCGTAACCACAATTTTGGCAATAAATTATCTATACAGCTGAGCACATAAAACAGTGCATTAGTGTTGAATTGACGATTCAAGTATTATGTTAAGTATATTAAGAAATTAATACTAGAGCAGAAAAATACTGTACAGTAATTTATGATAAAGCCCAATGTTACTAACTGATCAGAACTGCAACGATTAAGTGATTTTTCAATTAGCAGACAAAGAAAAATACAATCTGCAACAATTTTGATGATTTCAACATTTTAGTGAACAAGCCAGAAAATGATGAGCAGATTACATAAGCAAACACATACTATTTAGACAAAATATCCAAAAATTAATCAGTGCAATACATTGCTGGATGATGTGTTTAAGTCAACTTTATACAAAGAAAAATCTGGTCAAGGGAATAAATGTGTGTGTGTATACAGACAGACAGTACTCTTCTGTTCAAGATTACTTTGTATGAATATGAAACAGACCTGGACAAAAATGATGGTACCCTTAACTTAATATTTTGTTGTACAACCTTTTAAACCAGTCACTGTGGTCTGGTGATTTCTGTAACTCTCAGAGAGACTTCTGCACGTGTGGACTCCTGGTGAGCAAACTGCTCCAGCTGTCTCAGGTGTGAAGGCTGTCCTTCTCCAGACTGCATGTTTCAGCTCCTTCCACAGATGCTCAGTAGAATTCAGATCAGGGCTCATTGGAGGCCACTTCAGAACAGTTCAGTGTGTAACTGTGTGTTACACTTCATCTCTTCATCTAGCTGTGTTGCGATGTTAGCCTTGCCTAGCATCGTTAGCTTAACGGTGTTCTCCATATGTGCCGTCCTACTCTTGAGTTTCGTTATTTTCTCGGATAAATGTTTCATATCTCTTACTCCTGAAACAGTCCATGCCGTGTCTGTCCCAGCTGTTTTTTAGAGCAAACACAGGAAGCAATATAAAGCATTTGCATGACTGCATCCAGCTAGCCAAGCCTTCCTCTTGTACCAATTTCGAGAGAAGCCTCTTGTATAAAATTTACCTTTCTCGCTGGTTTGTTGACTTATTTTAATATTAGGTTGATCAGGGCCTCGCTGTTTTATTTTGAGTTTTTCCACCAATGTTCTCCTTTCAAATGGATTTAGGAGAAGAGATCGTACACTTTCACCGTCCGCCTCGCCCATCATTGTCACTGTCACAGTTATCCACCGCACTCACACATGCTCACTTGTATGGCAAGCCGTTTTAACATTTAATGCCCAGATTGCACTATCCGAAACTAAGACTGCGGATATCCACAACTCCATTCTGACTAGGCGTTAATGAATTTTGGATATCCGGAATTTTCATTAAAGATATCCATAACGTAATTTTGGCTATCTGAAAGGACAGATAGAGATATCTAAATCTCAGTTTCGCCTAGTCGAAACTGAATTACGGATATCTCTAATGACGTAACTGAAACGTCATAAAACGCGTCACATATCCTAAATGAAAATTACAGATATCCGTAATTCAGTTTCCACTAGGCGAAATGTGAGTTAAAGACATCTTAAACGTCACTATGACTCGTCGGAATGACGTTGCTCTATTTTAGGCAGGGGCAGATTGAACGTTATTTCATTCGGTCGTTTGGGTCGGTGCGCTGGTATTTATTAAATAATTTTACTTACGGGGTACCTGATAGCTCCGGGTTAAGCAGGCGATCCATGTGCAGCGGCTCGGGTTCGATTCCTGAGCGTGGCCCTTTTCTGCCTGTCTTGACCCTACTCTTTTACCTGTCACTCTTCACTGCCACCATCACAATAAAAAGGCAAAAATAATAATAATAATTTTGTTTATTTATCCATATGCGGCGGAATCGGATGAGCGTCCAACTATCATCAGCCCTGTACAGGCACGCAGGCACGCAGGCCCACATGCGTCACACCACAACCACGCTCATCCCATGGGGAGATTGCAGTGTTAGGTAAAGGTAAAAATGAAAACAAGACATGATACATAGATCAATCAAACCAGTCGATCAGGTTGATACTTTATTGATCTCCAAGAGAAATTGGCATTTACAGTAGCTCAAATAGGGGAGAGAGTATGGTAAAGAGGCATGTAAGTTTTAAACTACATGAAGATATAGAGTACAATATAAAGCAAAATAGAAATACAAAACTTACATTTCCTATACATTGAAGATGTGCATAGTGACAGTGTGCACCATACAGTGGTGCAAAGGGCAGTTCGTACACAATTAAAAGACATTTATATAGATGCATGGCCGTAGCCAGGTATGAGGTCAGCGAGGTCCGGACCTCACCTATTTTTTCCGAGTTTTTTTTTTTTTCGCCAATTATGCCCAACTGAATAAAACATAAACTCATAAAAACTTGAAACCTCTCTGTGAAACGTGCTTGTAAATTGTAAATTGTGGTAAACATCCATGAGCTTTGTGTTCTGTTTGTGCCTGTGTGCGTGTTGCGGTGAAAAGCTGTTTGATCAGCTGATGCACGTACCCGCAAATGCGCCCTGTGACACGCTTGGCAGCGGGCCAAACCCCGTTCAAAAACTAGTGTTTTTATTATTAGCACTTTGTAGACCACATCCCCGCCCATCTACACCAAGATGACCACAATATATTTTTTAGATAATTCGGCACTAGTTCGGCCTGTCAGATCATCTGATCAAAGAGTGTAATTACTTTTATCCACAGCAGAGAGCGCGTCCGGTGCTTTTTTTTTTTTTTTTTTTTTTTTTTTTGATGAGCGCCTGGCTCATCAGACAACATACAATGTATGTTGAAGATATTTCTAACCTTGCCAGTGACGACTTGTGCCTGTGAGAGGTCATTCTCAGCCATGTGAAGACTTAAGACATGGCTTAGATCTACCATGTCCAACGACAGACTGACAGGCCTGGCGATGATGCATGTGCATCAGAAAGTGGAGGTGAACCGGGAGAATATCCTTCGACGGTGGGATGCCTCTGGTCACAGGAGGATTCAGCTAGCCTTTGATGTAAAAAGTTGATTTGTTTTTTTGAAAAAATACACATTTTTGTTTGGAAAATGCTGATTTCACATCATTAAAAGATATTTAAACAACAAACATCTTGTGTGACTTGTAGCCTAAAAAATATATATAAAATAAATATTTTTAAAAAACATTGAAAAATTTTCGGCGGCGCTTTGCGCGCGCATCATGGACCTCACCTATTCCAAAATCCTGGCTACGGTCCTGTATAGATGTGAATGTAACCCACACAGTAAAACAGCAACTCATAGAACGCATGTTACTGTCCCTTTAAGACGCTAAACGCAGCACCTCGGCAACCGCAGAAACAGAGACCTGAGGAAGAGAGCAGAAATCGGGAACTTTGATTGCTATTTATTGGATCAATTATAGCCAGAAAAATGAAATGAATTTAGCCGCGCTTTTGCTACTTTGCTAGTTCAGTGGTATGTAGCCTATGCTGGCAACACTTACTCCGAAGGAGTTGGGGTTGACGGCGAAATAGCCGTCTCGTTGCATCCACAATATTATCCGTTTCTCTTGCTGCCAGTTCCTGTCGAGCACGGGTAGTTGTACTGAAAAGTCTGTCAAAAAGGGAAACGTTGTCCAGCCGGGAGGCCATGGCCGCGACAGACAAAAAAACGCGTCAAAAGTTCAAATCATGCATTTCACCGCTTTCCGCCTGAAAGTGGGAGAACTAATAGCACGACATTACAGATATCTGCAACGTCATTTCGTCTAGTCAAAACTGTCATTCAAGATATCTTTAATTACATTTCGCCTAGGCAGAATTATAATTACAGATATCTCCAGTTTTAGATATCTCATCAAAATCCATTAAAGATATCTCTAACATAATTTTAGATATCTACAATCAAGTTTTGCCTATCCGTAATTCCCATTTGAGATATCTACAACGTCATTTTGACTAGGCATTACTTTAATTTAAGATATCTACAAAGAATTCCGCCTAGTCAAAACTGAGTTATGGATATCCATAAAGGAACATATAGATATCTGTAATTGAGGAGGGGTTGGAGATATCTCGAATTGGAATTTTGACTATCCGTAATTCAGTTGTAGATATCTGCAACTGGAATTATGGATATCCATAATTCAGTTGCAGATATCCGTAACTCATATTGCGGATATCTGCAACTGAATTATGGATAGGCGCAATGACGTAACCCATACACATGAATGGCAAAAGTGACATCATTTCTCCTAGGAAGAATGTATTTGTGGATATCTGAAATGATAATTACGGATAGGAGAAATAGAGTTGTTGATATCTCTAACGTTCTTTTCGACTAGGAAGAACTGAATTACAAATATCTGTAGCGAATATCCAGTCTGGGCATTAAATGTTAAAACGGCTTGCCATACACTTGGCTTGGGGCGATATCGATTTCGCCCCTCTGGGCATCAGATTCGACGACGCTGATTGGATAAATTTCTGTTGCTATGTCGAATCTCTTGTCGGTCATTGGCTGCTCTGCCGCACTGGAAGGGCGATTTCTCCAGCGCCCCAGCAGCTCAGCAGAGATGAGCAGGAAACTATTTTCCCCGAAAATTCTAATTAATATTTTGTACATGACATGTAATTGCGAATTTAAACACGCAAGGTGCTAAAAAATGACTGATTATTGCTTATTTTAAAAAATACTTATTTTATAAATGAAAAATCAAAAACACCTATTGGTGGGGGGTGGGGGTGGGCATCACCCGAGGGCCCTCTATTGGCCAGCTGCCACTGATTGTCACAATACTGTGCTGTTTGCAATGTGTGGGAGGGAGAAATGACTGGCTGTCCTTCCTGTATTGTGCCTCATAGTCTGGTGGATGTTGTGAAACAACCTCGAATTTACCAGAATATAAAAGCCGAAAGTCTTGATGCTATGATTGTGTCATACTGTATTTGGCTGCTGTTGTTTCTTAGACCAGCACCAGTTCCCCCCAAACCTCAATTACAGGTTGTCTTAGGAAAATAATTTACTGTAATTCTGCTTTCTGATAAGATGTCAAACTAATTGAAACATGATCCGGTCTGTGAAGAGAGAGGCATTAATAACTAGACCCAGAAAGGTCCAGTCTATTGTGTTTCTCGGACATGATGGACCTCATGTGACACATAAAATCAGCTCTTATAATTTTGAAAAGCTGATGCTGAATATAAATCCAGCATGAGAAAAGATTATATAGTGCAGGTCGCTCACCAAAGAGCAGTGGTGAGGGGTACCTCTGCTCTGTCCCTCCAACTTCTGCCGTTTCGACTTTAACCCTCTGAATGACAGGTTTGAAAGGCATGTTAGCTTTAATCTTCAGTCCTCAAAATTACCATTTGTCTGATCCAGGAACAGCAAAAATAATTTGTGCATTTTTAACTTTGCGATGGTCCCTGGACTCATGGATGATGTCAGAAAAAATGAAACATTCTACGATCCTTGGCACAACTGAGAAACCATTAAAGATTTATATAACATGACAAAAATTTAGAGACTTTTCAGTTGGCCTGCAGCCTATGTTTGCACAGACCAGAGAGCAGATCAGGACAGAGAAGGAAGCTGGATAATACATTGAGCATGGTCAAATTTCTAGAAGTTGATGTGCAGAATATTGTGAAAAACACCAGGTTTGTGAACATGTGGAAAAAATGTTGTACATGTTGATTGTAGGTTTTTTCATTTTTTTTTGTAAAAAATAACATATTTACAGAAATGTAATGTTTTCTTTATAATTTATGGAATTCTAACTTGTGTTTTTCAGCAAATCAATACTGAATGCCTAAAAATTAGCATGACATGCTTGTGAATAGCACTTTCCTTCCATAAATTGTTGCACAGCTGTCTTGTGCCTTAAATACTGAAATACAGGCTAGCAAGTGCCAGATCACAATATTAATGATATTATCCAGCTATAAGACAAATGCACCAGATTTTTTGTGACATTTTGGTCATTTGGTCTGGTTCTTACTTAATCCACTTCTTTCTAGTTGAAGGATGTATGACCAAAACATTGTAACTGAATCAATGTAGCACTGAATTTTTGTCTCTACCACCCAAATCACAATTGAAAATCATAAACATCTTGATCTGATTGTACCTTCAGAAGTAACACAGTCAAAACAAGAAAAGCACTCAGAGTGCAGTGCTCCCCCAAGACTGTTCATTCCCTGACCTTGCGCTGAACACAGGCATGTGTTATGCATGTGTACATTATGTACTGATACCGAATCTCATGACCTAAATATGTTGTGGGCGGCGGGAATTGATGGGACTCAGAAGCACCTCCACAATTACATCAGTTGTTCGCGGTTTCAATTCCAGTGAGTCTGCAGCAGTGGATTTGTAGTAGGATCACAATCATGTGATTGGCAGCAGGCAGCTGACGTAGTGTTCCTTTGTTATCATAGTTACAGGATGCCATGCCACTATCAGACGCCGTGCCGCTATCTCATTGAGAAATCCTTAACAAATCTGTGGATCCAGGCTATAAGCCACATCACTGTCAAAATCTAATGAGGTGGTCCTTGTGTCATTTCTGACCTTCTCTGAAAATTTCATCCAAATCTGTTTGTCCGGTTTTGAGTAATGTTGTGCACAGAAGGAAGGAAGGATTGATGTGAACTAATCAGTCCCTCCAGGATTTTGCGGGCGTTTCTCGTGATTGTTGCGGTCGAAAATGCCTGAATTCGCAGCAGCTTTTCTAAAAAATTGCGATAAAAGTTGCAATGTTTTAAGCTTATTTGTTGTGATGAAATTGCAGGAGACAGTGACAATTGCTAAAAAGCTGCATTTTTTCCAGCTTGTAGAACATGTTTCAACACTGTAATTGACAATATTTATTCTGAAATTAATTATTTAACGTTCCAACTCATTTCCACAAAAGCTGGCACACCATGGTGGTATATTAGCAGCAGCCAGATACTGGTTTAACATGAAGTGACCTAACTATGCAGGGGGCGACAGGAATTGATGGAACTCAGAAACACCCCCACAATATAATCAGTTGTTCCTTGTATCATTTCCGATACGTCCACAGCGGTAGATTTGTTGTAGGATCACAATCGTGTGATCGTCAGCAGGCCGCTGAGGTAGCGTTCACCTGTTGCCATGGTTACCGTGCTGCTATCAGACACCGTGCTGCTATGAATCCTTAACAAATCTGTGGATCCAAACTTTAAGCCGTATCACTGCCGGAGTCTAATCATTTGGTCCTTGTGTCATTTCTGACCGACCCTGAGAATTTCATTCAAATCCCCGAGTCTGTTTTTGAGTGATGTGGGTAACAGAGGAAGGATTCACACACACTGATCGTCACATAACTCCGCCGTGTTCTTTGGTGGAATAATTTAATCTAATTTACGTCATTCTTTCAGTGCTCTAACGTATCTTGATGCAACAGTTTCCATCATGGTGATTTGTCTGGTCTGTTGTCTGATCATTTCAGCCGTTCTAATATGTTTTGTGTTAAAAAAAAAAATTAGTGTATCAATCGATGATTTTTTTTTCTTTTTTGTATTCCACCACAACGTTGCACGGTTGCAAAACAGTTTAGCTCTGCTTTGGTGAAGAACATCAGTGAATTAATTGTTTGTCACGGTCTTCAGCAGTAATTTTTGTTGGTAAATAAGAGACATTAGTATCGCATGTCTGCATCTTCAAACCATAAACAGGAAGTGAATTCGGTGACGTATGTGCATTAGGTTTACGCTGGGAGCTGCTATGATTGGTGGAAGTCACGGGAGGCGGGCCAAAATTACGGGAAAGTTGCGGTGATTGGACAAAATTGCAAGGCCGCGCAAAATTCGTGGAGATTAGTTGATTTCGAGTGAATTCGCGCGATCTCAACATCGCGAATTCCTGGAGGGACTGACTAATGGTCACATAACTCCATCGTGTTCCTTGGCGGAGTAACTAGTCGCCACTAGCGCTGGGTAACTGTGCCTTTAGAGATTAAGTGAAGCATGTAAAAAAGCCAACAGCTTACTTTCTTTACTTAAAGATATCAACCAGTAAGGTTTGCTGAACAACTCACTCATCATACCTTATATACATTACTGTTACTTTAGACTTTCTTTATATGGTTTTGCGTGAATTCTCCCAAAAATGTTACATACAGTATAAAGGCGAGAGTTAACTCTGTCCACTCACAGAATATCTGCCTCTGGATCAAACAGAATTCTAATGTCTGTACTTGTTTGCAATCACACACACATTGCAAAATTATGTAGACAAATAGCATAAAACAGTTGTGCTGCCACATTGATTCAGCCTGTACATAATACTAAAGAGTCATTCAAACAGCTGTTGGAGCTCCACAGTGTTTTGCTGCCAGGATGTGGCTCACGAGGATGTTGCACATTCAAGTGAAATGAGATCTTAGTTTTTCCTCAAAGTGGAGGGAGCTGAGTGCAAAATACAGAAAGCAGAATTTCTGATTGCTGTAATGTGTGTGTCCACTCAGACGGCAGAGGTGGCTCTGGCCAACCTGAAGAGTAAGTATGAGGCAGAGAAATCCATGGTGACCGACACCATGACAAAGCTAAGGAATGAGCTCAAGGCCTTGAAGGAGGACGCTGCCACTTTCTCCTCTCTCCGAGCAATGTTTGCCACCAGGTCAGAGACAAAACAGAAGCTAACAAACACTACCAATAGTTTTTTTTTGTTTTTTTTTTTTGATTATTGACTCAAATGACTGTACATGTAAAACGTATTGAAAATGTAAGTAAATATTATTTGTTTGCATTACTGTGACGTGCAGTTGCATGTCGCATTAATAGTGAAAATATCACTTGTGAAAATATCACTAGTACTGAGTCCTTGAATGGACAGAAAGTTAAACGATAATACGAGTCAACAAACCTCTGGAGCTGAATTACTGGATCTAAATGAACTTTGCCACTCATCTTGTTCACTTCTCTGTAATGCCACTCTTGTGTCTATGATGTAAATATGAAGCTGCTGCCAGTCACCAGCTAATCTAACTTCTAAAGGTGACACACTAGTGCTCAATAATTATTACCTTGTTTTGCCAAGATTATTAAAATGTGCAAAGCTTCAGAAAGTAGAAGAAAGAAACAGACATTCAAATGGGATCCAGCTCCTCATTCAACAACAAAGACAATAAGCCTTTTCAAAATGTCCAGCTGATCATAACTTTTATTTCCTTTTTCATCTTGTGATTATTTTTTTATTTGTACCTGCTCTGATTAAAACCTCTTTCATTGAGTTTCTCTTTCCAACTACTGAAACATGTGCCTGCTGCAGGTGTGACGAGTATGTGACCCAGCTAGATGAGATGCAGAGGCAGCTGGCTGCAGCCGAGGATGAAAAGAAGACTCTGAACTCACTCCTGCGGATGGCCATCCAGCAGAAACTGGCCCTCACGCAACGCCTGGAGGATCTGGCCTTTGATCAAGAGCAGTCCCATCGTACCCGGGGGGCAGGGTGACCCGCGGGAAGACCAGCACCCCCAAAGTAAGTCCCCCAGCTTCGGCTTCAGCATCCAACCAAGCCCAAAGCTCCACTTCAGCTTTGGCCCCTGGCAGCCTCCCCCCTTCTACCCTCACTAGTCCTACGTCATTTCTTCTCGATGATCCCTCTGCCCCCCTTTCTCCCTCTGTGGTCAGTGCCGCTGCTGCAGCTCTGGCCTCAGCTCTCACCTCCCCCACATCTCATATACCTGCTCGCAGTCCATCATCACTATCGGTCGCCTCGCTGTCTGGCCCTTCGGTGCCAGAGACACCCCCCTCTCTGGAGGCCGCCTCTTCTCCCTCGACGCAAACCCAACAATCAACTCCCCTGAGGCCGGCTAGCTCCCAGTGGACCCTGGGGGTACGAACGTTTGTGGTTGACTCCCACAGTTTCAGTGTCAACCTCTCCTCTGCTCTGCCCCGTAGCTCAGACCTCTCCAGGCACTGCACCTCAGACATTCACAGCTCTCCCTCCTCCACCACCACAAGGCTCACTCAGCCAGGATCAGCCCCCTCCTCTCCCTATCGCTCCCCTATTCTGGGGCTAAGGCGCTCCACATGGAGCCCTTCTGCCCGAACTCGGCCCCTGTCCAGCATGACACGCTCCTCTGTCCTCCACACTTCTTCCTCATCCTCCCCTTACTCTTCCTCTTACTCCCCCTCTTCCTCACACAGCTACTCCTCTGTCTACCACAGCTCCTCTCCTGCTTTCAGCCCATCGAGCTCCTACCTCACCTCTGGCTCGTCATCCTCCTACAGCCACTCCACTCACTACACACCCCTCTACCCCAGATACTACAGTTCTTACCGGCCCCGGGAATGACCCTCTGCTGTAAGTCCTTTACTGTGAGCCTTCAGGGCTTCCCCACTGAGCTCCTTATTGACACTAAAACTGCAATTCCCATCACCTTTCTCTTTGTGTCATCTGAGAGAGTAGGGGCTCACAGAGTGGAGGACAGAGTGGTTTCCTGTTTCCCAGTTCTTGTTTTCCTGTGCCTAAGCCTTGGCTAATGGGTTCTGAAGTTCAGTGACTTTGCTCAGGGATTTGTCATAAGGAGCACAAGTGGCCCCGCCTTCCTTTTATTCTGAGACTGCTGACTGGTCCACAGGAGGACATTAATAGAGGATTTTTAATGGGCGTTTTTAGCATTTAGGTTCTTCAGGTTGAGACTACAGATGCATGAAGCGATTCAAAACACAGAAACATTGAGATATTGACTGGACACTTGACAGACACTCATAAGTTCAAATGGGGGTCATGACATATTATATACCATCCTCTATATTCAATGTAATATCCACACTGTCTTAAATGGTAGTGAGTCACATATGATGTATACACAAACACTGTAAACCACATGCAAGCATTCTCTTTTGTTTTTGGAAGTTTAAGGATTCAGTATGATTCAAACAAGGGTGAGACACATCGATGGCACAAATGATAATGCACACTTTCTGAGAATTTCTTCTCAATGTCATTCATAGAATCTCACTCTGTGATGGTAGCAGTTGTGAGGGGAATAGAAAGTGGTAGCCCACAATTTTTTTGCACAGCTGGCCAATCACTGCAACTTAGTTGGCTTGCTGGACTGTTGTCTCAAAAATGTACACAACTCACAGGACATGAGGGCAGGGTGCTTGACTAGTGCTGTTTGGAGCATACTGACTCCTGTAGTGTTTCAGTATTTATTTCACCCTATAGTATCTTATAGGAACACACACAGCTTGTATAGACAACTGTGAATGAAGAATAATGGACTGCTTGCTGTTGTGCGTTTTCCATCACGGAGGACGTTTCCATCACTAAAGGAATACATCAGTGCACCCCAGACTGTAGTTTGTTCTTCATCCAGGGTTGTTACAGCATGCTACTGTCATCAGCTCAACCTTTAGCAAGTTCTGTCCATCTCCAGCACCATCCAGTGGTTGATTTATATATAGCCATATACTCTGCTATGCATGTTCATGTTTGGATGCTCTTATAGTGCAGACTTCCTTCCCATTCCATATGAAAACTTGATCTGATAGCAGTGTTGGCTGTATGGAAGCAGAGAAGACCTTATGAGAAGGAGGAAGTAGATGAGACAGAGCACTCAAACAGGACATATGACCAGTGTATGATCAGTTGAATCCATATTCAAGTCATTGTACAGGGAAGCAATATGACTTGGAGTTGGCTTTGGGGTGTATCTCAGTGGTCTGAGTTTCTCTCTCATTTCATTTCCAAAACCACTGATATATAAAACACTGCAGTATTTATAAATTGTGCTACTACAGTCCCTGACGAAAGTCTTGTCATTTATCTTAAGTTGTTGGAACAACAAATAACAACTTGACTTGACTGATCAATTGAAATCAGAAATGGCTCATATAAATGGCAATGCTCTCTAGATTATATTTATTATACTAAAAGAAAGTTTTGTATCATTCATTGAGTTTTATCATTTAATTAGGACAGAAAGGTCAGATTTTGCTTGGACAAAAGTCTTGTCACACACAAAAATAATGTTGAAATTATACATATACTTTATTTTGAATACACAAATATGCTATAAAAACATCAGAACATTAAGTCATGGTGTCTTGCAAAGAAGAATTAATATTGTGTATGACTTCCAGAGCTTGGAGGACTGCATCCATACGTCTCATCAATGACTCAAATAACTTATTTATGAAGTCATCTGAAATGACAAAGATAACAGTCTTGCAGGGCTTCCAGAGTGCATCAAGATTCTTCGGTTTCATCTTCCAAGCCTTCTCCTTCATTTTACCCCAGACATGCTCAATAATGTTCATGTCTGGTGACTGAGCTGGCCAATCCTGGAGCTCCTGGACCTTCTTTGCTTTCAGGAACTTTGATGTGGAGGCTGAAGTATGAGAAGGAACGCCATTCTGCTGCAGGATTTGCCCTCTCTTATAGTTTGGGATGTAATGGGCAGCAAGAATGTCTTGATACTTCAGGCTGTTGATGTTTCCATCCACTCTGCAGAGCTCTCGTACACCCCATACCGGATGTAACCCCAAACCATGATTTTTCTTTCACCAAACTTGACTGTTTTCTTGGTGAATCTTGGGTCAGTGTGGCTTCTGCAGGATTTGCGTTGATTGGGATGCAGTTCAATGGATGATCCATCAGAAAAATCAACCTTCTGTCACTTTTTATTGTCCATCCTTCCTGCAAGCTGTGGACCTTGACAAATGCAACACATTTTTTTTTGTTATCTTCTGTTTAATGCTGGTTTCTGTGCACTAATTTGACCATGGAGAACACCGTTTGAGAGAATTCAACAAACTGTTCTTGAAGATACAGGGATTTCTGGCAACCAGTTCACGTGTAACTCTGTTGCAGTTGAAAAAGGGCTGGCCCTGGACTGTCGAAGCAACAACTACTCTTCTCTAACAGGTGTCTGCCTGACCTGGGCTTGTCATAAATGTCACCAGTTTCTTCAGATCTTTTTCTTATCCTCTCTACTTGACATTTGGATGCATTAAAGCTGTCTGCCACCTCAGCAGCAGACTTGGTCTTCAGGCTCTTGATGATCAGTACTTTGGTCTGTGGTTGGATCTTTGGCATGCTGTCGGGGTCAGGTTGGGCTTCATATGAAAGTCTTGTGTCTTGGGTTTCTTTTTATACACACCTGGGAATGTGTCAGTTACAGTATTTGTCACAGGTGAACTTCTAATCTGTGATTGGTTGAATCATTTAAAGACATGACAAGACTTTTGTCCTTGCAAAAACAGATGTTATGGGCTTTACCAACATCAGGACACTTTGACAGGTTCAGTTTGCACCCAGTTATTAATGTGAAAGCCCTTAACATTAAAATGAACCATTTTTTGTGAGAACAGATTGATTAGAAATAAAGTTATATGCCATTTAAAGTTACTATAGCCTTATACAAGACTTTTGTCAGGGACCGTATGGCCATTAAATCTAAAACCTTATGCAAACTGGTCTATTGCTAAATTTTGGACTCCAAAATACAGATGAACAATTTTAGGGGAAAATCTATTTGTGATTTTTCTGACAGATATTGTGATATGAGTTCTGATTCACTTCAATATTTATTGTGTGATGAGATACCACCAAAATGGATGGATGGCATTATTTTTTTAAACCACTGACACAACAGGTTAAACTGGGGATCAGAAATCAATTAATGGTTCAGCTCCACCCAAAACAATACGAGGAACTGATGCAACAAACAGGTGATTCAAATAAAGTGAGACCACATGATTGTTTGCCTTAATATCTTTCTATTCCATCACTAACAAGGAAGAGAAGAGATTAAAGACTATTGGGATTCTCTTGACTGATAGATACAACATGTAGCATGTGAAAGCTTGTTCATGGCATTGCACCAAACTCAGGGAATGTTATAAATTTCATTTAACCTGTAATGAATCAGCAACCACACCAGAACCACCATCAGCATTATGATATCATTATGAGAACAGAATCCCCAAATGAGACAGAGACTCAGAGTTAAGCTTTAGTCAGTCATGGAAATCTGAAATTTGAAGAAATATGTTCATGTTATCTTGAGTCACATGAGAAGAATATCTATTTCATCGTGGGTTGTATGTAGCCTAGCTTAGCACAGACACTGAGCAATGACAGTACTTTCAGTGTGTCCCATTTTTGTGGTGGTTTATTGCCATGTCAGATCATGTCCAAACAGTTCTTACCTCTGTCTGAATTTGCTGAATCCAATTAATACCAATTAAAATTGGATACTGTGGATGTAATTACCAGTATTTGCTGTTAGTTAGTTGACACTTCCATTTTTTTCTGTCATGTAGGAAATAGTAGCTGTCAGAAATTCCTGATATCACTCATTCAGAAGGCTTTTGTGGAGGGTTTTTCTGACAGTGCTGTCTAAATAAAGTAGAGTAGATCCACATAACTGAAAATACACCTTTTATTACGACTTTATTGACCCCTTCTTTACCTGTCACCTCCAGTATATCCATCTCTTGTGGTGGAAAGTTGATGTTAATCTTCTCATTTGACCTGAGTTAACAGCAAACCTGTTTCTGAAAATGTGCAATGTACTTTAAACCATTGATCATAGCTGAAACCATACCATTTTAGCACACATGATGCCGTATTCCCTGTGTCTGTGTGTGCCTTAAAGTACTTACTATTTACAGCACCTACACAGTGTAGCCTAATAACAAATGCCTGCTCTGGCTGATTGTCACAAACCTTTCTGTCAATGTGCTTCCTTTTTTTCATTTTTACTCCTGTACCTCAGGCTTAAATGCCATTTCTTATGTATAGCTTGGGTTGTATCAGTGGGATGGCTAATGCTTTGTCAGATAAAGCTCAACTGTAAATAGATGTTTTTTTGTCTGGGTGAATACAGACTTGGCAAGTACCCCTTCAACGATCTTCGAATGTACACTTTGTTTCTTTATGCCTTTCCATCACTGGGACCGTTGATAACCACTTTTCTTCCTTTCTTTCTTTCTAAATCTGTTGATTCAGACTATCACTATTGTCTCTTGATGACAGACTCTTGTGTAATACTGTGGATGAACATATTTTTTTGCCTACACACAGGTTTTCCAATATGCAGCATGGGGCAAAAACTCATTTGACAGGCACCCCTATTTTCCAGATTACTGATTGGCTTATCTGAGAGTTGTTCTTGCTATACTACAGTTTGACAACATATTCTTGTTATGTTTTTTTTAAATAACTTACAACATTGCAGAACAACATCTGCAATCTGACTTCACATGACATTTCAGTGACTCCTTAATGGTTCAATAACAATTTAGAAATAAAAATAAGTTTCTCACCCTCAGTAATGGACTGGATTTCCGTTTACCATCAGGTTCCATCATTCCTGCACAGTTGCCATTTGAGGTGGTCCATTTCTTTAAAGCCTAGCTTAAGGTGTGGTCTGAACTAAAAATAAGAAATGTACTTTAATCCCCTTATGTGGTGAATAGTCCCCACTGTGGTATGTAGTCACATACCACAGTGTTTGACTACAATTTAGGCTTTACTGCCAAACATTTTCAAAAAAATATTTTGGTTTTAGATTTTTGCATGTGTTCTTTCCTCTCAGCAACTGGTTTCCATATAATTTTTAAATCAATTACATTTAATTCATGAGAATGTTAGTTTGACACGTGCCACCTACCAAAACTAGACCAAGCACATTGCCACAGCACTTCCTATTGGTAGCGACCTCCCCCAGCAAGGCAATGTGCCCTGCTACATGGTAAAAAGTGCTCAGGAATGGCTTGTGAAACATAGTAAGGTGCACAAGGGGCTGAGCCAGCCTCCAAATTTCCCAGATCCACAGATCCCAATCTGATGAAGCATCCACAGGACGTGCTGGAACAAGTCTGATTAACAGATGTCCCACCCACAAACCCAAAGGAGCAGTGCCAGAGACCACAGGACTCCTCCAGTTATTCCATGTCCATGACTCCACAGATCAGAGCTTTTTGGCAGCATGTGGGGGACCTACACAGTCTTGGGCAGGTGGCTTTAATGTTGTGGTTGATTCATGGTCAGTGGTTCGGCATTGCTGTCTTTTAACCAGGGAGCAGCTCATAATATCTATTACAATATTGTTAAATCAATAACACCTTTGACAGAAGGAAACGTTGTTGGAACAATCAACTGAAGGTGTTATTTATCCTGTTTATCAAGCAACATCTCCTCTATTATAGATAATATGAACCATTTACACTCAGACACACATACACACATTTTTTTGTGCAACCCCTGATTGGTTTTTACTTTACCAGTCAACTGATCAGGTGCCGTAGCTAATTGTTGTCCTGCATCACAGACTAGTTAGAAAACCTTTATTATTTTTGTTTATTTTTTCCACATGTGAAGCAGATTGTTAAATATAGATATTTAGTGAAATCAATCAAAACTAATACAGATTATTTCCTATTATAGCTTCAGCACAGGAACTCTTCAGAACTTAATTGGAACTGAGTTAATAGGTTCATCTGGCTATCGGTGATTTGGTGCTGCAGTGTGCTTATTGCTGCCACTAGTGGCTGCAATAAGGTATATTACAGCAAAAAAACGAATACTGAAAGGTAGAATACAGCATATAACATCTAAATCAGTCAAAAGATTAGTATTATTTTATTTATTTCTTGAGTTCGGGCTTTCGGATGTTTCCCTGCCTTATAGATCAGCAAGAGTGCAGTGTGATGGGTTTATATTTGTAGTTTTATAACTGTTACAAATTTTATGAGCTGCTCAGAGACAGAAAAGATGACATCCCTGGAGAAAATGATGCAGAACATCATGTCAGAACAAACTCTTGCATTTTATTTCAGTTGCAATAACGTTGTGCAAAGCACTTCAAGTTCATTTTAGTACAGAAATCATACAAAAAAAAGGCCACTTGGGAAACAGGAAAATCCTTTAGAAATGTAAAGCTGTCACAAATTTAGGCAGGACCAGGCGTAAACTAACCATGATGTCACCCATTGGTTTCAACGCCGAGAAAATGAAGCCCGGATTTAGCTACTTCCTGGTCGCCGTTTTGGATTTTTTGGAGCCAGTGACGTAAAAAGCATCAAACAGGCTGGACCGGAGAGCAACTAGGGGCAGGATTGGCTGAAGATTCTCTTATCCTGCCCACATTTTACCACAGAGGCTTCTGTTGCTGTCTATCAAGTATAGCCTGGCTCCGCCAACTTTAACGATTTATTTAAAATTCAGTATTGATTTATTTTAAGATCGGCCACCTGATCTCTCATTTTCACCATGAAAACTAACGGGAAAAAAATCCTGAGCCGTAGAAAATCAGTCTATCAAATTTTATTTTTTCCAAAAATGAATTGGGGTCTATGTAGAAAAAGCTTTTTGGAGCCAACCCTAGCGGACGGCGTGATATTGCAAGTTTTTGACACTTCCGGGTTGGCTTCAATTCTGGAGCCAGATGCTACGTCCACTATATATACAGTCTATGGGCAGGACTCGAGCAGAGAACCACCCTACCAAGGCAAAGGTGGAGTTAAAGGAGGTTTTATTGTAGGGAAGGGGATGGAGGTGGCGGATGATGAGCCGGAGTGTGTTCCAGAGGGGATGGGAGTGAGTCCAGGTGAGAAGCGCTAGAGCTGGGGATCGGCGGCCGTCGTGGTTCCGTGAGGGGATCAGAGTGTGGCAGCGGATGGTATTGGGATCCCTGGCGGCTAAGGAAGGCAAGGGGCGAAGAATCAACGAGGAGGAGGACGTCGGGGGGAGAGATGAGCCAAGCGTAGGTGATACAGGAAGGCACGAACCAAGAACTGGGCCAGGAGGTGACAGGTGGGTTCGGAGGCACTGGGGGGGGGGCGGCAGGAGGGGTTCCGGAGGGGACTCGGTCCAGGAGGGGACTCGGTCCAGGAGGGATTCTGGTGGGGCACGACAGACGGAGGTCCGGACAGCTGGTTCTGATGAGGCAGAGAAGAGAGACAGAGTTAGGTGCTGAATAACACTCACATAGAAACATGCAGGCTAGAGAGCGACTGACTGAATACGTCAAGTACAACAATCTGGCAGGGTGTGGAAGGAAGAGCCGCTCTTTATCGAGGTTGGTGTAATTAGTGGAATGATCTCCAGCTGTCCAGACTCCAGGAGGCGACTGGTTGCCTGAGTGGAGGCAGCCGAGTGGCCACACTCCACTCAGTGCAATGCTGGGGAGAGAAGGAAAGAGAGCACGAGAGGAGAGAGGAAGGGGGGAGATAGATGGGGTGAGGGTTTTTGGATGCCAGGTAGGAGTGGGGGTGAGGGGAGGGCCCTGACAAAAGTAGCATTGTGAATAATGCTGCGGGTTTATCAAGCAAAGTACTTTCCATGTCATGGCATATGACAGTGATGATCAACTGGCGGCCCGCGGGCCGAATCCGGCCCGCCGAACCGTCCAATCCAGCCCGCGACTGGATTCCAAAATTGTGAGGATCAAAGAGAAAATATCATGTGGTCCACACTATTAAAGCAGTCAGTCCAGTCATTATTAAAGGATCTGTTTTCCACATCAACTTTTCGTTTCGTGGCCTTAGAGAGTGCCATTTTACCCGTGTTAAGAGGCCTTTTCCTGTCACTTCTGCGGTGTTTCTTTTTCAAGTGCTCTGTGAATAAAGTTGATTTGAGATGAGGCAAAATATCTCTATCACTCCTAGTGGTTGACTGTGGTACAGGTGATAGGAGCACTGACTCATAAAGGCTAAAAATGCCTTCAGTTTTGTAATGAAATGGAAAAAATATTAAAAAAATAAACATCAAATAATAATGTTATGCCAAAATTCGATTTTTATTTAATTTTTCTTTGAGGGTCCGGCCCCCAAAGTGACTGTCCGGTAAAATTCTGGCCCTCTGGCAAATATAGTTGGTGACCCCTGGCATATGACATTCATTTACATCTCAAATTATATCTGCAATTGTACTGGTGGACAAAAAAATTAGGTGAATCTAAAATGTACTCAAATAAAAGGAATACTGTGATCTGCTGAGGGTGTGACCTGTATGTTGTTTGAGGTTAAAAAGGAAACCAGTGTGATCTCCTCTCTGTGACTCCCCCACTCGTCAGAACACACACGCACTCAGTGACGCACACATCTCCCTGTTCTAACAACCAACCAACCATCATATGCAAAAACAAATCAATTACCTGTATTTTACCTAAGAAGAAACAAAATGAAGTCTGTCAGATGAGGTTTTCTGCCCCATGGTACTAGAACAGCAGTTGTGCTTTTTTTTGTATGCTGTTTCACAGTAATGTTGGCGTTTTCTCAGCTGGAACCACCAACCCAACTCCAGTTTGATTAATGTATGAATAGTCTGGAGTAAATGATACTGTCAAAAATGTTTAATGTTTTAAATTAATGTAAAGTAAAGCTAGAAAGACATTTTACAATGTAAACCTTAACAGACTGTCAGAAAAAACGTCAATGCTTGCTAGAATTGTTTTCCTCAAAAATTGCCATTATTGATTTGAAGCCAGTGGTCCTTTAACTGGATGCTAAATGGAAAGAGTTTTGCCATTTAGACATTTCATAAAATTCCAGAGCTAGTCTTCAGAGAAAAAAAATCTGTTTTAATCTTTTTCTTTTTTTTTATCATTACGTGCATTTCCACCACAGGGAATGAAAACTTTTTTGAGAAGCTCAGCCTGTCTTTCACTAGAGGAATGAAGTTCATAGATTACTTTTCCCCTCAGAAAGTTTTCATTCAAGACATACAGCCTATTAAAGGCTCAGTAACTCTAGGTGTCACTGATTGAAGAAAAGGCAAACATCCTGATGTTTGCATTTTCTTCAGCATACTAGGCACTTCTTTGAAAACAGTCACCTCTAAAAAAATATGTTACTTTCCTTGTAGTTTGTGACTGAAATTGATCAGGAGTTAGTTGGCCAAGAGATTCCACAACGAATAGACCAGCAGTTCAGTCTTTGTTTTCCATTTTGCAGAAGACGGCATTTCTGTGGAATTTAAGTTTATCGCATGTTTAATATGTCACTGGGCTAATCTATTAATTATTCTTTCAGGGACTTTGGACCTACTTTGAAAAAACAGCTCACAATGCACCAGAGGACACCTTAAGTTAAGTTAAGGTTCCTGGACATAAATACTTTGGAATTTTAAGTTCCTGAAACCTACATAAAGACTGAAAGTACATAAAGACTGAGTTCAGCTTTGGTGGGCAGAGCTAAAAGTCTAACTCTCATAGCATTTCCTGTTTCTTTGTTCATGACTGTAACAGTCAGATATTTTGAAAATGCTTAAGTCTAGAAGTCTAGTTTAGAAGAAAGCAACTATAAGAACTAGACAACTAAGATAACCTTGTACATCAAGAATGTAACAACCCATACAGGGTGTTCAACTTACCCTGTGTGTTTAGGCCCTCTTAAAACCAATCTGTAAATGGAAGAAACTGAAGCTGTAATTTGTCAAAAAGGAAAACTCCATCTTGTTCGAGACAGATGTAATGGAGTTGTGGTTGAGGTTGTGGGGTGCATCATTCCATACAAGTTCAAGACCTTTACCGGTTCACCTGACACAAAAAAACAGCAGCCTGCCCTCACATGACTTTCATAATAGGAACAAAGTGATGGTCAGATAGTTCAAAAGTCTTCTACACAGACGGGATTACAACATCAAAGTTGAAAATGTGAGTCTGGGTAGATCCCAGGAGAAACCAACAGTTGACGAAATAAACTTTACTTCCTGCTCTGCCTTAATGTAAGCATGGCTCGATGAAGCTCCTGGGCAAAATGTGTTGCTAAGCCCCCATGTGCCCCCCTGGTTTCATTATTTACCTAAAAAGTCCTGATCAACAATTACTTTAAAGCCTTTTTGCTGAGAAGCTCAACCTACCTAAAGTAATTCAAATTAATTTTGGATTATTAATATTATTATTATCATTATTATTATAGTCTTGGCCTTCAGTTTAACCTTGCCTATCTGGAGAAAGTGGCCTTGTGGCTCCACCACCTTTATTTAAAGTGTAATTTTTGCCTTCAAATGTCCGTTACCAAAACTCCAATCTGCTTTTCCAGTATCACCTTGCAATATCGAGTGTATCACAGAACACAAAGAATCACACTGATTTTATTGTGATCTTGCACTAGCATACTGCAGGCAGCATCTCTGAGCTAATTCCCTGCTGTTAAAACATCCAGACTGTTAAATGTCATACCACTGAATGTGTTCAATGCCTGTTTGCTTTCAGACCACTTTATATGCACGTGTACATACCAAATATTTTAAGGCTTTAACTGTACAGTGTTATGTTAATACATATTGTAAATATCTATGAATCAATACTTTCTGTGTCTTATCTTGTGCTTGATCACTCCTCCCATCTTTTGCACTCAGAATATTTATTTCCACAATTTCCTTTTGTAGTTAGTCAGGTACAAAACAGTGGCCAGTGTCACAGAAGAAATAAAGTTCACCTTCTGTTAAAATGGTAAATCCAAAGCAACTTTAACCTTACTGATGTGTGGGTAAGTGCTGAATCCTTGGACAAGCCTTTATTATTCTAAGTGTTTGCTGTGTGTCCATCTAACTGTATCAGTCTCTTGCAGATCGTCAGTAGCCTTCTGCCACAGTGCCGCTCATCATATCCTCCCCAGAGCTGAGGGTTTGGGCCTTCTCAGATCTGATCAGGTAGCATCATCACAGTTCACTACTCATAGTATTGAACTGTCTTAGCATCAGAATTTCACTGTCCTCTCCAAAATCCTCCTTCCTGATATCACTAGTGTCTTACCAATTATAAGTCAAAAACAAAACCATTGTCAGAGGAGCCTGAGGACAGGTGGAAGGCTTCTAATCTAGTAGGTTTTCCTGGTACCATCTGTCCTACAGAATAAACTCACTGGCATGTTCTAATGTTGCACAGCGTGCTGTATTCACTTAATTATTTTAGGTTGAATCAGCTTTGAGGCCTAAGTTACTCTGCTGGCTTAAAAATGTGAGTTAACTGAATTTCTGCTGATTAAGTAGTTTACAGTCATTGTGTTAGTGGGGACAGTGTAAAACTAGATGAGTTAAATTAACTTAAACATAAAACTTAGACTAGAAATAGAATCACCTACTCATGTAGATGATTGTTACGGACAAATGTGCTTCCCTTAACATTTTCTATTTTTAAGAATTTTCTCTTCTTTTAACATCAAGACCTTAGAGACTGAGCTGGGCTGTTGAAGCCACTTTTTGTTTTTTGGAGGCATTTTTGTTTGTTTTTACTAGAATCAGCAACGATCTGTATTGCTGCTCCTAATTAAAGTAAGATTTCTCAACCTGCGCCTACAGGTGTAGGCACTGCGTATTCAATTTTTGTAATGGTTAGAATACATTTTTATGATAAGGAGAATGAGCAGGACCACCATGGTGTTGAAGTGGTTTGCACTGTCACTTCACAGCTTGAAGGTCCTGGTACCAGGCCGGTATCTTTCTGTGTGCCGTTTGCATGACAGCCTACCTGGATTGCTGTTTCCCAGTTAAGATTTCATTAGATCTATTCTTTTGTCTCTCTGGCTCCTGTGGCTGCAATATCAATACCAGCGTATTGCTGTGGTGCTGCTAAGGCGTTCATTAGGCGTTGAATTAGGAGGTAGAGACTACTAAGACCCAGGGGTCCTTAAAGCAGCCTACTGCCTGAAAATCCCTCTGCATTGTCCAGGACCTCCACCTGATTGGTATGTAATGAAGTGTACATTTGCAGACAGTGCGTTGATCACAGACATGTTGCTTGGGCTGCACTGCCTCCTCACAGGGTCTCCTAAGAATTACCCCGTACATATGAAATATGTAACTGGGTGGAGAGATAGTCTCTTCACTCAGAGAGTCAAGGTTATAATATAAAAACATACGGTTAGATGTTTTTAGTTTCTACAGTGGTCTGAAAACCCCCAAAAAACATTTCAATTAGGTTCAGTTGACCAGAAACTAGTAGAATTCATATATTTAAATGAGCTGAAATGATCTTAATGATGCTTTACAGAGAATGCAATCATCCCAAATGTCTACTGAAAGTATGTGGGCTATATATTGAGACAACATGCACAGAAATGTAATATATATATATATATGATCACTATGCGTTTTAAACATGTTTTGTCTTGTTTTACTATAAGCGCATGTATAAAGCCAATAGCAGTATCTGTCTCATTGGCATAAACCTTTGTGCCTTTTTCCCTTTACCCCTCAAATCATATTTCACATCATGGCTCAATCCTGATCTTGACTTCATGCTTTCCCATTCTCAGCAGCAGAGCGTCGACCCTCTGGGATCTCTCAGCTGATGCCTGCCTTCAGTGCCTCCTGTCTGGCTTCCCACTATCCTCTATCCCTGTAGAACAACTTCTGATTGCCATCTCTGACACTGTCAACCCACAAGACCTGTTTAAACATTTTCTCCAGAGGGTTCACCCACCTGAGAGTTGTCCCTCGATGCCTCTACAGGGAGTGCCTGGGTCACATTCTTTTTTTACAAATTACAAATAATACTGTGACAATTGACTGCCAGCAGAGCCACATCAACCGATACAGAATCACTACTATAGCACTACTATACAGAATCAGCCAGTTTATGTCTTAACTCATTTAGTTTGACTATTTTCACTCATCAAAATCAAAAATGTGTATTTCTCTCTATCACTATGTTAACCTCTGTGTGTCTTTCTTAAAGCATGTGCAGCTTTAGGCTTCAGCTTTGGGAAGTCTGCTTCTGCATTAAAAGGAAGAGAAATACCCTGTAGGATAAGCACAAAGTGTAACAGTCTATTTCAAGTACTGAGTGACTGTTAGCATTGTATCGAACACTTCCAAAAGCTGACGACACTTTATCATTCAACACGTGTTTAGTGAACAGAGCGCTTGGATGTAACCTCAGCAGCAGTGGTGACACTTCTTTCACGGTGAGATGGAACTTTTATCAATCCACTCACAGCACCTATTGTACTGCCAAAAGCTGAAGTTAACAGGACTCAAATGGACATAAGCTGGAGTGGAGAGAAATACTGAGCATTATTTGAAAACGACAAGTGATTACATCATAGAAGTGCACTCCACTTCAGGCTGTTATAAATCGAAACCTCTCAGGTTCAGTTCAGGATTTACAGAATCTGGAAGAAAGCTAATGATGAGTACATTTCTGTGCAGGACAAACACAAAGAGGGGGTTTACTCACACCATGTCTTTATTGTAATGTAGCAGTGAAAAAGAAAGGTCATTTTGTCTGTAAAGATATAGATAGACCCTTTAACTGCAAGTCTGAATAATGCAATGCTTAAGTCAGAAAGAAGAGTGAAAGTGGATTCAGTTTTATTTCCATGATTCCATATGACTGTGCAGTCAGTGTGATCTTTGTAAATGTCTTTTTCCTGATACCAAATTAACTCACGGAGAGGAGAGGAATCCGCAATAATAAGTAATATTGTTGCAGTATTTGTTTCAGATATGTTTCACCTTAACACATCCCTTTCAAAAATAAATTACTCATACTTGTGTTTGGTTGTTATTTTCCACCAGGAACAGCCATGTGCCCTGAATTCCAGGTTTCACACAAGTTGGTATAGAGATGAGAATAATAGAGACAGTTGATAAAAAGTCCCCACCAGCCAGGATCTACAGCAGCAGAACTAAAAGAAGATTCAGGATCACCTGAGAAGTTCTTTATCAAAAAGGAAAGTCTGATAAATGTAATAAAATGAGTCGAGTACAGTTCCTTTAATCTCATAATGATTTGTTTGGCTATAATTGCAAAAATGAATTTAAACATAGATGACACTGAATTTTAGCACTTTGGTAATTTTTCCTCAATAATTCATTGTTTTTACAGGGATATTACATTACATTACAACATTATGACCACCTGCCTAATACTGTGTTGGTCTCCTCTATGCTGCTAAAACTCCTCTGACCCAGTGAGGCATGGACTCAGAACCTCTGGGATGTCCTGTAGCACCGGGATGGTGGCAGTGAATTCTGTGGGTCGTGTGGGTTGCAGGGTGGGTTCTACCTAGATCATACTTATCCTGACACATCCCACAGGTGCTCAGTAAGATTTGGATCTGTGGAGTGTAGAACCCGGGTGAACAGCTTAGCTTTGTCATGTTCCTGTGCCTGAGTAGTTTTTGTGGTGTGTCGGGGTGCATTGTCCAGCTGAGGGTTGCAACTGGTATCAAGGACTGCTGTTACCATGAAGGATGAGGGGTTGCTTGACCTGCAGTGTTCAGGTGGGTGGTACATGTCAAGCATCCACATGAATGTCAGGACTCAAGATTTCTCAGCAGGACATTACACTATAGCTAGATGATGGATGTTATTCACTTCACCTGTCAGTGGCTATAATGCTGAGGCTGATTGGCGTATAGAGACAAGGTCAGTTTCAATTGCTGTCAAGTGTGTGGGATCAATGTTTCCCACATGCCCCCTCTGGTGGTTAAAACGCCGCAGTGGATCCTCGCTGATCCACTGCAGTGAGGATCAGAGCTCGCTGCAGTGGATGTGCAGAGGTTTTCACATTTCTGAACAGAAGCCTTTCCTTGTAACTCTGCTTTTGAATCCCTTTACTTCATCCCAGTAAGCAGGACTACAGAGTGAGACAGGAGAAGCTTCCAGGGATAGCAGGTCCTGAGCTCCTGTTCCAGCTTTAGACAAGACAAGCTCTTTAGTGAGCATGACTAAACGCTTCTTCTAACCTCAGCCACCTTACTCTTTTTCTCAGTCAGGGATCTCATAACCTTGTGATATGCATAACCCTGTGCTTTAGTACAGTTCCATGATGGTGGTGGAACAATGCAGAATGTAGAGGGTGTCACATAAATGTGCAGAAAATAATAGATAAATATTCATTACAGCTGTAGTTTCAGTGCATTACTGGACAGCATTAAAGATTCCAAAATGATGGCTGTGCTTTGCTGGCCCAGTTTCACTACCATGTTGATTTTGTAAATCTATACACTGGAAAGACATCAAAATCTGAATCAAACTTCATATTCACCCACAGTCACAGTAAATTCTGCTGGATGGTATCCTTACTGCCTGAACTGTTATTTCCTCATGTTGGGATGTTAGACATATAGTGCTAGACTAGTCTGTGTGTGTGAAGCGATTACAACAGAGCTGCTTTCCATCTCTGTTGTTCGCCTCCTTATCAGAGCAACGGTGGACAATGACACTGAAGGGCCATTTCTGCATGATGAGCAGCAAGTTATTACTTCTCAACCAAAGACATCATTTTGAAGAATCTCTATCATGAGTAATGATGTAAATGAAATGACTGAATAAATATTATTGCAGATGTGGCTCTAGCAGCCCTCTTGGGGATTTCTGTGACCTAAAAGTGGTTTGGGAATTTGAATTGTGTGTCAAATATGTGTGACCTGCAGAGAAGTATGAGGGACTGAAGTCATAATTCATTCTAGACCTCTCAGATACATTACGGACCTATGTATACATAAATCACATGAAAACATACACCAGTCAGCCACAACTTTCTGACCACTGACAGGTGAAGTGAGTAATATCAACCATCCTGTTTTAATGCATTATAACTGCTGGGAAATGTTGAGTCCTAACATTCATATGGATGTTTGACATGTCCCTGGAGGCTTCATCTGTCTCACTCTGTAGTCCTGCTTACTGTTCAGGTGGGTACCTGAACACTGCAGGTCAAGCAACCCCCCAACCCTCCACTCCTCATGGCAACAGCAGTCCTTGATACCACTCACCACCCTCAGCAGGACAATGCAACTCGACACACCACAAAAACTGCTCAGGAGTGGTCAAGGGAACACAACAGAGCTAAGGTGTTGACCCAGGTTCCACAGTCCCCAGATCCAAATCTTACTGAGCATGCTCGGTATGATTCACTTCACCTGGGTACATGTGGGATGTACCATGATAAGCCTGATCTAGGTAGGTCCGACCCTGCAACCCACAGGACCCACAGAATTCACTGCCTTCATCCCGGTGCTACAGGACATGCCAGAGGTCCTGAGTCCATGAACCACTGGGTCAGAGGAGTTTTAGCAGCATAGAGGAGAAAAACACAATACGAGGGAGGTGGTCTATAAATATTGAGATCAGTGTTACACTTTGTTACTGTCTTTTCAGTGCAAAATTCCTACTCTGTGTTGTTGTCAGTCCACTATAGTTTAGCAGTTTAGATAGAGTTCTGACTACCCCCTTTTCGATAGAGCTGCAGTGTTTTTTTGTCTTTCCATAAGCTGAGCTCCGGCTCCAGGCTCCAAAAACTGGAGCTTTTTAGGCACCAACTCGTTGCTGGGCCAGAGTTGAGAAACGAGTATGTCATACTCGGTGACCGATGATCAACGATGAAAACACAGAACCACCATTTTTCAACAGCCGAGTGAGTAGTAGTAGTAGTAGTAGTAGTGTTTAGTGTTTTGAAAACGGTAAATATAGACGCCAAATCCAAACAGCAGCAGACTGAGGAAAAGACCATTACACTGGAAAAAATGCCCCTCCTAACACAAGAAAAAAATAACTTATTTCAAGGAATTTTTTACCTTGAAATAAGTGAAAAAAAAAATCTGCCAATAGAACAAGTGAAAAATGGCTTGGTAAGATTTCTTGAAATAAGATACGATATTTAGAATACTGAGATCTTAAAATTAGCTGGGAAAACCTATTTTAAGCTATATTTTAAGCTAGATTGTCAAACTTAGGTGTCTTAAAATGAGTCAGACATGATAAAAAAAAATAGCAATTTTTCAGTCATAACCAGATTTTGGATTTCATGTAACCTCCTAATTTGAGATGTTTTAACCTTCCTGTTGTCCTCATTTAGCGGCAATAAAAATACTGTTTCCTTGTTTGAAACAAATCCAAAAAATCAGCAAAAAAATTCCCCAAATTTCTGAAAATTTGCAAATCCTTCAGGAAGAAAATTCCAATAATTGAATAATTGATTATATATATATCAGTAAAACTTCTAATATTTTCTTTAAGAACAGTCACATAAAAAACTACCAAAATCCAACAAATTTCGCTGTTATTAAGCAACATTTTTAACATTTCTTTTTTCCACCAAAAAATTTTCAAAAATTTCCCAAAAATGTCGAAAATGTGGACATCAGAAATTTTACTGTGAAAATATTATTATTTTTTCCATATTTTCAATTTTGACTTGCAGGACAACATGAGGGTTAAACTTATTTTGAGTTTTCTTGTAAAATTCAACTCAAAACAAGATAATTTCAAGATTGTTTGACTTAACAAGATATTTAAGATGCATAGGCCACGTTTACATGAGACCTTTAATTCCTCTTTAATTTGGAATTATAGTTAATTCCGCTTTAAAATCTCTTTGTAAACACTTAATTCTGAATTAAAAAATTAATTTCGAATAAACTTTATTCCAAATAAACAACCTGGTTTATTCTGATGTTAATTCCGAATAAACTAATTCCTGTGTACATTCTATTCATGTATACAGTTAATTCCGCTTTAGTTAATTCAGGTCATTCTGCGCATGCTTGGCTCCTCACATAGCGATGACGTAGCAACGTACACGTTCTGCGAACTTACTGGCACGAGCACATTCTTGCAACTTCAACAGAAGTAGTATGCCATTGTCGAGTTGCTGTTTCAAAACGACAATAAAAAGCAAAGCGAAAAGCGTGCTTATTAGTTGTTCTTCCATGTTGTTGCGGAAAAGAAATGCCATCCCTGTCCAATCAGAATCCTTTCCAATGCCCAAGCGTTAAAAGGGGAATTATTGAAGGGGAATAAATGTGTGGTTCATGTAAACCTTAATTTGGAATTAATATTTCCATGTAAACGCGAAGCACAAAACTTTAATTCCGAATGAGTTAATTCCGAATTAAAAAACTTCATGTAAACATGGCCATTGTCTTTAAACAAGTCGCTGCATCTTGCTTAAATGTCACTTGTTAAGTGAATTTATCTTAAATCAAGTGGGATGAGACATTTTCACTAAAAATGAGACAAATAGACGATGTAACATTTTGAGTTTTTGCAGTGTAGCTCTGTGGTCTTCATATGAAATTCAGTCAATGCAGAAACTTCTGTGGTTTGGCGTCTGAACTCGTATGTAATTGGTCTGTGTGTTTTCTGAGCTGATAACCAACGCCCTAAAAAAAAAGGAAAAGAAAGATAATCAACGCCGTAAACAATGGAAAGCTGTGCTGGAAAAATAGAAATTTAAAATCCCGTTACAATTTACTGATTAGAGGTCCAGGGGAACCTGCTGACCAACCCCAACTAGACACCGGCCCACCGGGACAATGCCCCATATGCCAGATGGCCAGTCCACCCCTGGCTGAAGGCTGCTGTTCTGTCCAAACTGTCATGAGACACTGACATATTTATTGTGGTATACCCTCCACTGTTGTTAGCTTTTGTTTCAATAAATTGTTTGAGATGAGGAAATTGCTATTGCATGCTTCTATTTAAAAGCACGACTTTCATGATACATTATGAACTTTTGACATTTTCCGTACATTTAACCTGAAAGATGAATAACTTTTTGTGAGTGTATGTAGACACGTCATGTAAGCTCATTTCAATAATATACAGTGCCTTGTGAAAGTATTCAGCCCCCTTGAACTTTTCAACCTTTGGCCACATTTCAGGCTTCAAACATAAAGACATAAAATTTTAATTTTTTGTCAAGAATCAACAACAATTGGGACACAATCGTGAAGTGGAATGAAATTTATTGGATATTTTAAACTTTTTTAACAAATAAAAACCTGAAAAGTGGGGCGTGCAATATTATTCGGCCCCCTTGCATTAATACTTTGTAGCGCCAACTTTTGCTGCAATTACAGCTGCAAGTCGCTTGGGGTATGTCTCTATCAGTTTTGCACATCCAGAGACTGAAATTCTTGCCCATTCTTCCTTGCAAAACAGCTCGAGCTCAGTGAGGTTGGATGGAGAGCGTTTGTGAACAGCAGTCTTCAGCTCTGCCCACAGATTCTCCATTGGATTCAGGTCTGGACTTTGACTTGGCCATTCTAACACCTGGATACGTTTATTTGTGAACCATTCCATTGTAGATTTGGCTTTATGTTTTGGATCATTGTCCTGTTGGAAGATAATTCTCCGTCCCAGTCTCAGGTCTTTTGCAGACTCCAACAGGTTTTCTTCCAGAATGCTCCTGTATTTGGCTCCATTCATCTTCCCATCAATTTGAACCATCTTCCCTGTCCCTGCTGAAGAAAAGCAGGCCCAAACCATGAGGCTGCCACCACCATGTTTGACAGTGGGGATGGTGTGTTCAGGGTGATGAGCTGTGTTGCTTTTACGCCAAACATATCGTTTTGCATTGTGGCCAAAAAGTTCGATTTTGGTTTCATCTAACCAGAGCACCTTCTTCCACATGTTTGGTGTGTCTCCCAGGTGGCTTGTGGCAAACTTCAAACGAGACTTTTTATGGATAGCTTTGAGAAATGGCTTTCTTCTTGCCACTCTTCCATAAAGGCCAGATTTGTGCAGTGTACGACTGATTGTTGTCCTATGGACAGACTCTCCCACCTCAGCTGTAGATCTCTGCAGTTCATCCAGAGTGATCATGGGCCTCTTGGCTGCATCTCTGATCAGTCTTCTCCTTGTTCCAGGTGAAAGTTTAGAGGGACGGCCGGGTCTTGGTAGATTTGCAGTGGTCTGATACTCCTTCCATTTCAATATGATTGCTTGCACAGTGCTCCTTGAGATGTTTAAAGCTTGGGAAATCTTTTTGTATCCAAATCCAGCTTTAAACTTCTCCACAACAGTATCTCGGACCTGCCTGGTGTGTTCCTTGGTCTTCATGATGCTCTCTGCACTTTAAACAGAACCCTGAGACTATCACAGAGCAGGTGCATTTATACGGAGACTTGATTACACACAGGTGGATTCTATTTATCATCATCAGTCATTTAGGACAACATTGGATCATTCAGAGATCCTCACTGAACTTCTGGAGTGAGTTTGCTGCACTGAAAGTAAAGGGGCCGAATAATATTGCACACCCCACTTTTCAGTTTTTTATTTGTTAAAAAAGTATAAAATATCCAATAAATTTCGTTCCAATTCACGATTGTGTCCCAATTGTTGTTGATTCTTGACAAAAAAATTAAAATTTTATATCTTTTATGTTTGAAGTCTGAAATGTGGCGAAAGGTTGAAACGTTCAAGGGGGCCAAATACTTTCACAAGGCACTGTATCTGCTGCAGTAGTGCAGTTTGTCTATCTAGCTTGTTGTGACAATAAAAACACAACATGTTGCTGATATGTTTCAGACTGAAATCTGCTTGAAAAGCACAACTGATTATCTGTCAAAATGTGTGTAACAGAAGTGTGCACTGAACACTGAATAAAGTCTCTGTAGATCCTCCTGAGAATTGAAGAAAAAAGTGTCTTACAATTTCTGTTTTTGTCTGATTTTCTATCTAATTGGGCCCAAAAAAAACACAGTACAATTTTATTTTTTTAAATATATTTTTTATTTTAATTTCACAGCATGTCCACTCTACAGGACAACAGGACGACATCCGTGTAAAAATGGAACTGAATTTAGAAAACGAGAAAAAAGGTACAAGATTATATCTTTAGAGTGATATTCACCCACGAACAAATTCATTTTGAACAAAAAAAAAAACCTGTATCACTCTTTTGTTATTTGTTGCTTGCAAGGACAATTATGCAATATTATGTTGCAATGTAATGTAAAACAGTTTAGTTCAGTTCAACATTGAGCTATAAGACATAGAACATAGCTGTGATAATCCTGAAAGCATGTTTTCCTTTTGGTTACGCACAGGAGCATCTTGCATTTGGTGCACCTGGTGTATGTCTTGCCATTGTAGCCCTTGTCCCTGCATGTTTGATGTCCATCATCTCTGGCATGTGCCTGGCTCCTAGTTTGCATACAGATGGCTCTGGTTGTGGGATTCTTGTTTTGGTTGGTGGCTGATAATCTTCCTCACTGTCTTCACTGCTGTCATCAAATGAAGGACTATCCAGCAGCTCTTCGGCCAGGTGCAATTTGAAGTCCAGGTACTGCTGTGTGTTCTTTGCTGGACGATTTAGTGCTTTACTGTCAGACTTGTACTGGATCCAAGCATTTGTGATGGCAACATCAAAGAAATGTGTCATCATATGTGATGTCCACTTCTTGGTCCTGGTTGACATGCGGTAGAAGCTCAGCATTCGGTCACAGAGGTCTACACCACCCATGTTGTCATTATATTCTCTGATTACTGCTGGCCGTCTCACCTGGACATGTCCTTTGTCTTTGTTGGACCATCTGCTACAGATGTCCTCTGGATCGTTTCCATAGACAGTGGAGGCCATCAGAACTGGTTTATTATCAAACCATTTTGTCCCCTCTGGACCAACATCACTGAAGCCCCTCTCCCGTCTTTACTCAGCTGCTTATCTGTTGGCAGCTGGCATTGCTTTGAAACCCTGTTCTTCATAATGGTTCCAGTTGCTGGAAGACCCTTTGAGAGCAAAGCACCAATGAGATCGATCGTTGTGAAATAGCAGTCAAAGAACACATAAGTTCCTGTAGGAACTGACTCAACCATTCGCAAGACCGCTGCAGCTCCAACTCCCAGTCTTTGGCCCCTGAATGTATTCTTGCCCTGATAGACCTCAAAATCTAGGACAATTCCATTTGACGAGGCAAGCAAAAAACCTTTAGGCTAGTAGGGTTTGGCTTTCCTGCCACATACTGCCTGACTGGACAGCGGCCTGTGAACGAGATGATTTGCTCATCAATGCACACCTTGTCAGACCTCGGAAGGCGAAGACAACCTTGCCTCACAAGCCATGGTCTGACTCTCCAAAGAATGTCTGACTCCTTTGCCTCTTCAGTTACATCCAGGTCATTGACAATCTTGAGTAAGCTTCTCAGCTTATAGAACCTATCCCTTGCCATTCTCCTGCTAATAACGGGAACTTTTGGTTTTTAGCCCAAAACATTTTGACTCTGGGATAGCCAAGGCAGGCTATGTGTACTAATATGCTGAAGAAAATCTTATTTCTTGGGCAGTGGTATTCAGTGACACTCCTCTAGTTCCCAGCTCTCTTTGATTTGTAAAAGTTGCTAGATCCTCAAAGGTTTTGTCATCGATGTACTGTTAAAAGTTTTGGATTGAACTCCAGTATTCACAGATTTTAGGGTCATCTTGATAGGCAGGAAGCCCAGGTAGCACAGGTGTGAATCTGTTATGATAGATGGAAAAATAACACAAATAAATTCAAGTTAATAAAAGGAGTAACAGTTCATTTTTCACATCAGTTTGCTTTAATACAGTAATTTCAATGTGTCATGGATTTGCGATGACTTCCTACTGTCCAGCTTTAGTAGCGTATTTCTAGTTAACTTGGATACATTTAACAGCATTTACACATAGTACAATTACAATAATCTAACACAATAATAACATGTAATACATTGGCCTGAAACAAAATAAAACATAGAAGTTAGTCCTGGCCCACAGAGCACGACGACTTTCCTGCTCCCTCTCTGCCTCTGACTCATCAGATTCTTTTACATCTTCTTCCTCTCCTTCTTCATCGTCATCTTCTCCTATCACAGGCTGATATTCATCCTCCTCATCCTTTTCCTCATCTGAAAGCTCCAAATCTGAATCTCCCTCTACTATCCAGTACAGAATCCTCTCTGCTTCACTTCTTTCTTCTACGACAATGTGCAGTCATTAAATACTTTAAAGTAGTCCTGGTGCCCACTACAGTTGATATTCATTTAATTACTGTCATTTCAAAACATAAAAAATGAAACTGTTTTCAGATGTAAAAATATTGTTATTTACATGTTAATGAACAAGAATATATATAATAATCTTGGTAAAAAATAGCAATAAATAAAGAATTTTTGACTTACCTCTCCTCTTTCCATAAAATGTGCTTCTTGGTGTGGAGGCCATCTTGATAGAGAAAAAAAAAAACAAAGTTCCCACCATGCAAACCCATCAGATGACACATCACTGGAAACCCCAGGATGTCCTCTACAGAATACTATAGGGCTTGATAGGGTAACTCCAAATACTTAAGGAAGATAGAGGTGAACAAAATGTCCATTATAATTGACATAAATGAATGGGCCGGGTCTCAGGAGGAGATTATAGACAAAACTTGCATCTTTCATCACAAATATATTTTTATTCACCCAAAGTGCAAGAGTAAAATAAAAGTGAACTTAAGGAAAGTAATTTGCAAAAATGTTTTTTTTCTAAAAAAGGCAGAAGTAGTCAACAATGCAGTTTATTTCTGGGACAGTCGCTCCAGCACCGACACCATGCGTCCCATCAGTCCAACCAAGGTTTTCATCCATCCTCTGGATGTTCTGGAGCATGGCAGAGGTTGGGTCTTGGTGTCTTCTGATCTGTTCCAAGAACCGTTCCTCTGACCTCTCCAGATACTGCAGCAGATCCACAGCAGCATCCTGCATCCCTTTTCCTGCATAAAAGCACCCCAAAAGGTCACAGTTGTCAGTAATTATTTTCTATATTCATGAACACAGTTAAAATAAATGTTTTATTTTGTGATTTTAGGATTAGCCAAAAGATAATGTATTTATCATGTTGATGTCTGCACAGTCTAATCAGATCTTACTTGATTTGGTCTGATGAGAGAAGGAGCTGCAGGGCAGACCAGTGAGCTGCAGAGTAGTCATCCTGGTAACTGGACCTCATCATCCTCGGCCGACAACTAAATAAAATGAACAAGACATGCTGTTGATAGCATCTGTAATTCAAAACCATTTTCTCCATTAATTGATTAATTCTTAATTTGTCCACACAATGTTATAGTGTTTCAAAAAATACCTTCAATAATTTCCAGCAGTGCTTAAATGCCTTGTTTTATTTGAGTAACAACTAAAAACCACCAAAGAAATCTGTGTATACGAAATGAATGCATTGAATTTCCACATCTGCAAAGCTGGAAAATCACAGAACAATCAGCATTTTACCTTGAAATTATGAAAAAAAATACTTAATTGTGTTAATTTGATCATTTGAATCAGTTTTAGACTTGCATTAATGTTAATGTTAAACAGTTTATCGGTTCTTCATGGGAAATTTAAATGATTACCTTATAGTTTGGAAATATGATTTAAATGGGCCGTTGTGTACATGGGAGGTTTTGCATGCAGGTCTTGTAATGAAATGTTGCTGCAATATTGTCATAGTAGGCTAACAGCAGGGTGTTTGAGAAATAAAACTAACCAGGATCAGGATCGGTGGTCTGTACGGTGGACTGCATCAACTCCAGCAGGGCCCGGTTGAAATCAAGGAATGCAGCCGGTCAAAATGAGGGAAAGACTGTAACCTTGGAAGACGACTTCAAACTGCTTAAGTCTTACATACTACCTTTCCATAAAATTTCAAAAATATTTTTGTAAAGGACACAGACTGTGGGGGATGTTCTGCATTTTTTTTACGGGAAGCTTGCTAAAGAGCATCTTTTAAAGGCCGGCATGAGCAAAGGAAATTAGTCTTTCTGGGAAATCTTTCCAAATAAGTACAGCAACATGTGTGAAAACCCAGGGAGAGATAAAAGGAAAGTACATTTGTCAGGGGTTGTTTACCTCCAGTATCGATTCTTCACTGAGGTGCAGAGGTGTGTGTATTTAGATACTGCCAAGGTTGAATCCTGCAGTGTGTGCTGTGAAGCCCAATGAAAAGGAAACTAGACGAGCCCTCAGTAGATGGCAGAACCACGCCCATGCATGATACTCTGTATCAATTTTGATCATCCTACGTATATCCCTTCCTACTTGATCTGCTGACCTGTAACTCCACAACTTAGCAGGGGATCTTAGACTGATCTTCAGTGCCAAGTTTGATTATCCTGACTTCAGCACTTGCAGAGATATCTGACCGGACATACACACACATGCATACATACCCACATACATACTTACCCAGCCAGATACCGAAGCGAATGCAGTAACTCCGCTGACGTACGTCAGGCGTGGTTAATGAAATAAAAGGTGGAGCAGTCCCTTCAGCACCACAGTCTCCTCCTGTTTGACTCTTATCCTGTTGAAATGTTGGAAACAGAAGAGAAGAAAGTGAACAGTGAGACAGACTCAAAGGTTTCTACATCTACTGTAGCTCTGAGTGTGTTATTGGTAAAAGGTCTGTTGCCTTAGTAATTGAGTGGTGTCATCATGAAAGTACTGTTGAATGAATAATTCATGCTATGAATAAAATGGGTTTCCAAGAAAAAAGGTCAGCAGTGACATTTGCGTGAGTATTATTGTGGATAATAACATCTCAGAGTCCAGGGGCCTGTTTCACGAAGCAGGTTCAAGAAACTCTGAGTTTAATCCTCAACTCTGAGTTGATCTACTCTGAGATAGAAACTCTGAGTTTTCTGTTTCACAATGGCAGATTTGAGTTGGTTTAATCAACTCGGACTAATTTCACTTGGAGTTAAGCGCGTGCACCACAACTCTGAAAAGACAGCATCAATGGAGCCCCGATTCGACGAGTCACCATGGCAACGGGGAAGCGAAAGTTTGCGTTTTTGAACTGGAAATTTTTAACGCGCTCATATGGCGAGTTTGAACACGTTTAAGAAAGAAGTGCAACACCGCTGCAGCTGCAAAAGAGAGGGAGACGGCGGGGAGAACACTGCTGCCCGGATCAATGCATAAGTTTAAATTTAGTTCTTTGTAATCGTAATAATATTATAGGGAAAAACTGTCTGAATGGTAGAATATTAAGTTATTTCATTTAGGGGAAATCCCGAGGGGGAGAAGCACACGTGGCAGCAGTTTAAGATGAAATATAAAAACATTGTTCAAACAGGTCAGACCTCGGCATTATTTCATGGAGGTACTTCATGTTGATCATGTTTTACATTGTAAAGTAGCCTAAATATTAAGTGGCTGTTTGACTGTGCAGTTGTTTTATCCACACATAGCCTAAATGTCTGCATCCATATCATGTTCTGTTAAATAATTAAGCCTATTTAAACTAACATAGACTTCTGCCCAGCCAACAGAAAGAAAGCAGGTGCCTGTAAATTGGTGGCATAAAAGGTCATGGATAAATAAATAAATAAATAAATATATATATATATATATATATATATATATATATATATATATGTATGGCATGCCGTTTAGGAAATTATATATTGAATGAAAGTCGATATATATATAATGAAACTTGATATATATTGAATGAAAGTTGATATATATATAATGAAAGTCGATATATATAATGAAAGTATATATATATATAATGAAAGTCGATATATATATATATATATATATATATATATATATATATATATATATATATATATATAATGTTCAGATTTTCATTCAATATATTCCGATTTTCATTCAATATATATCGACTTTCATTATATATATATTTGTACTTTCATTCAATATATATCAACTTTCATTATATATTTTTATATTATATATTTTTTCCTACCGAGCCCCGGAAGGGACATGTCCGTATGGCGAAGCGACAATGGAGGACACTCACCCGGACGAGAATTTTATTGAGTTTTATTTTGAAATCGGCCTGAAATACACAGACATTCAAGCAGTGCGAGCCCTTTAAGGTTTGGGCAATTTCCGCCCGAAATTTCTACTGAGATTTACAGAAAGTAAATTGAATGCTGTTCTTGAACTGTTTGGAGTACATGCATGGTTGGGGTCTCATTTGAAAGCTGACAACCTGAATTTTCACCCAGTGCAGTCAGAATTACTCTAGGTGCTACTGGCACAGAGTATTTCATGTTGGCACACACTGAATTAGGATGAATTTTTTTCTCGCCTACATTTTTTCCCTAATAAAACACCTGAAAATCAGTGTGGCAGCACTGTAAGAGCTTGAAAACACAATATTGCAAAAGCCTGGGGTCTTACATAGTTCAGGTCAAAATTTCAGAGCAATACTACAAGAAATGAGTGTTTCACACATGTATTTGTACTGATATGCTCCGCCCCTGTCAATGTTGGATGCAATCTTTATACACTGTGCACACTCTTTACAGAATGATATAAATTTATTTTCACTTCATTTTCACATTATTTTCATTCCAAAAACTCATAAAGAACTCAAAAAATCACTTCAGATAGGCTTCAGTGTCGATCACACACACAGATTGAGAGGAATACAGAGAAACAGCAGGTGGAGCCCGGAGCTCACGAATGAAATATCATATAAAGCCGCTGGCAGAGGCGGGATTTATATTCAAGCCATTCAGCAAGCTCATTGGCTACCAGGCCTGTCAATCTAACGGTTCCTCCGGCGTGATTTGCTGAGAAACAAGTCAATCAAGTGATGTAATCGATATCTGTCAGACGCGGCCATGGTTGGCTAAATCGCCGAAGTAGGCGGAAACGAGTCACCTGATTGGTTGAAGTCCGGTTTGAAGCGGTCGAGAAGCGTTCAGTATCCATTTTGAATGGAACAAAGAACAAAGAAAATAGGACCGTGTATGATAAAGTTATAATAGAAAGATGCAGTGAATATGAAACGCACAGCGCCACCACGCGCCGCGTGCACGCGCACGGAGCCGATCGTTTTCTGGATTTTTTACCTATTTCGAGACATGTTTTGGCCAAAGTATTATACTGGATTGTTTCCTCTGGATGGCTAAGCTTGGGTTCTGGCCAGTTTTTGTGGATTATCTTCTTTTATGACCAGAAACGAGCGTCCAAACTGCGTCGACAGGTGAGCTGTGCACGTTTACATGACTTGTTGTTTGTTGGATAAATGTGTTTATATTACCCGCTGTGGTAATCACATCTGAAAGTGGTTTATACCGGCGGATTCATGAGAATCTCAGCTTTCTATGTGTGTATAGTGTTTGTATAATCGTGTTTGCAGTGTCCTTCTATTTCAAAAAAGCGTATACCGATAAAAAAACGGCCCGCCCGCGGGCCGCCGTACTTTAACGGGCTAAGAGTCTGCCATGCAGACCAGCGATCCTGATAATGGTAAGTTTTATTTCTCCAACATCCTGCTGTTATCCTACTATGAATATGCTAGCTACAACAGTCCCACATCAGTATTATGAACGTTCCGCCAGCTAACGCGGTCCGGACACCGGATCACTGATTAGAGGTTGGCGTTGAACTATTGTTTGCCAGCCAGGTAGCCGCTGGTAAGCTAACAAGCTATGAAACAACTCCTTATAAAACCGGAGGAAAGCAGCAGCAATATTTCATTACCAGACCTGTATTCAGAACCTCCCACGCTGTTACACAATGACCCATTATTCATATTACTGAACTATATGGTTATCATTGAAATTTTCCTTGAAGAACCAGTGAACTCTTTGCGAACACATTTTAATTTATGTGTTGATTATGTTTCGTATCAGTAATACAAGTCTAAAAAACTGATTCAAATGATCAAGTTAACACAATGAAGTAAAGAGTACTGGTAATCTGCAGCTATTTTCATAATTTCAAGGTAAAATTCTGATGTGTGATTTTCCACTTTGCAGATGTGGAAACCCAATGCACTGATTTCTTATACACAGATGCTTTTGGTGTTTTTTGTTGTAAAATAAAACAAGGCATTTATCACTGTTGGAAATGATTACAGGTATTATTTGTAACACTTTCTAACATTGTATGGACAAAGCAATAAATCAGTTAATGGATAAAATCATTTGTATTACAGATGCTATCAACAGCATGTCTTGTTCATTTTATTTAGTTGTCGGCCTTGGATGATGAGGTCCAGTTACCAGGAGCACTAGTCTGCAGCTTACTGGTTCCGTCCTGCAGCTCCTCCACGCTGTCCTCCTCTCTTCAGACCAAATCAAGTAAGATCTGTTTAGACTATGCAGACATCAACATGATCAGTATGTTATCTTTTGACCCATCCTAAAATCACAAAATAGAACATTTACTTTAAGTTAACTGTGTTTATGAAAATAGAAAATAATTACTGACAACTAGTACTTTTTGGTGCTTTTATGCAGGAAAAGGGAACCAGGAAGCTGCTGTGGATCCTCTGCAGTATCTGGAGAGGTCAGAGGAACGGTTCTTGGAACAGATCGGAAGACACCAAGACGTGACCTCTGCCATTCTCCAGAACATCCAGAAGATGAATGAAAACCTTGGTTGCACTGATGGGACGCATGGTGTCGGTGCTGGAGCAACTGTCCCAGAATTAAACTGCATTGTTGACTATTGGCTTTTCTAGAAAATAAATCTTTTTTAGTACTTCACCTGTTTTGTATTTTACCCATGCACTTTGGGTGAATAAACAGAAATTTGTGATGAGAGATGCAAATTTTGTCTATAATCTACGGAGACTTTATTCGGTGTTCAGTGCACACTTTTGTTACACACATTTTGACAGATAAGCAGTTGTGCTTTTCAAGCAGATTTTAGTCAGAAACATCAGTAGCATATATTGTTGTTTTTTTTACTGTTACACCAATCTAGGTAGATAAACTGCACTACTGCAGCAGACATATGATTGAAATATGCTTCTATTATGTGTCTACATACACTGCTCACAAATAGTTATTCAACTTTTGGGTGAAATTGATGGAAAATATAAAAAGTGCATGCTTTAGTGATATATCATAAAAGTAGGGTATTTAACTAGAAACATGCAATAGTGATTTCCTCATCTCAAAAAAATTTTTTGAATCAAAAGCTAACAACAGTGGAGGGTATGTCACAATAAAAATGTCTCAGTTTGGACAGAACAGCAGCCTTCAGCTGAAATCCAATACAATTGTGTCCCACCAGTGGCGTGATCATGGATGTGTCCAGGCAGCAGCTGACCTCTGCCTCGTAATTAGCCTTAAGACCAGCTATAAAGATAAACATAGATATTATCATTATCATCAACATATGGTGCATGTGTTTAACCTTTAAGCTATGTAGGGATGCAAATGTAGTCGAAGCTAAGTAGCTAAGCTAATGCTAACACGTTCAGTGTTCAGAATCAAAACATCTCTAAAAATTACCTGTTTTCTCAAACGTAGTCACTGTTCCCTGTGACAACCATGAAGACAGATAGATAATCACAGAAGAGCTCATCTGAAGAGCAAATGTCCAATAAGGTTCCTGTTTTTGTTTGCCATGTCCTTCCAGGGCTCAGTAGGAAAAAGTCTGAATATATGGAATGAAACTTTGAATAGATGGAATGAAAGTCTGAACATTCTATATTCCGACTTTCATTCCATATATTCCGACTTTCAATCAATATATATCGACTTTCATTATATATATATCAGCTTTCATTATATATATATCAACTTTCATTATATATATATCAGCTTTCATTATATATATATCAACTTTCATTATATATATATCGACTTTCATTATATATATATCAACTTTCATTCAATATATATCGACTTTCATTCAATATATAATTTCCTAAACGGCATGCCATATATATATATATATACATATATATATATATATATATATATATATATATACACATGATTATTTAGCTCTCTTTTCTGTATTTTTTTGTCTTTTGGCCCCTTCATACCACAACAGACCTTGTAACTGTAAGTAGGCAACAGAGTTATCCAAATGGTAGTTTAAGTTTACTGAAACATGTCACTGATCTAGGATGAAGAGGCTGAAACTGTGTCTGCTGCCTTTACAGAGGGGGATCCAGAAAGGCATATAGAGGTATGTTACTGATAGTTCTCTTCCCATTCACATTTTGGGTGGAATATAAAGTGTGGCATTTAGCCTACACTGAAGTATTGCACATTCTCATCCTTTTTAACAGAGCATGGCTGGACAGCAGCAGGATGGTCCCTCAACTTCCACTGCACAGACTGACACAGTGAGATGGATGTTCAGGAAACACCAGAGGTTCATTCTGTGGAATTCATGTGCAACTGTATAATTTAATGTCCTCTATGTATTCCCAGTTATCAGTAAAACGGATTTACAAACTGCATTTGCTGAGAAAAATAAAAAAAAACAGATTAGGAGGGCAGATCTGGAAATTGAAATACTGGAGCACAAGTTAGAGGTGGGTGATGGTCACAGGTGAATTATGTTCACTATTGGAACATGAACTGAACTATCTTTTATTTGTAGGAAATAAAGAAGACCAAATGAATTGTGTATCATGTCTTTATTTGCTGTGGTGGTGATGATGGTGACTTAAACTCTAAAGTGATTATTGCATACAGTGTCTCTGACTGCTCTGCTGTCCTGGATAGCTGCAGGTGGATGGGGTCATCATCTGGGTCTTCAGTTTGTAGGGCAGGGTGTTGCTCTCCTCTAATAGTGGTAATATTATGAAGAACAGCACATGCCACTGTAATATCACAGGCTGCTTCTCTCAGGGGTCACCCTGAGGAGACGTAGGCGCTGGAAACGGGCTTTCAGCAGGCCTATGGTCATCTCCACCCGGACTCTGGTCCTGCAGTGAGTCCGGCTGAAGTTCTGTTGGGGGCCTGGTTCATTGCAGAAGCAGCTGCTAGGAGCTGTGGTCTGAAGGTCACTGGTGCCTGTCGTGGCGGCAATCCAAGGACCCGCTGGTGGACACCAGTGGTGAGGGAGGCCATCAGGCTGAAAAAGGAGACTTTTCGAGCCTTGTTGGCTCGGGGGTCTCCCGAAGCAGCTGACAGGTACCGGTTGGCCATGGAGAAGGACTTTCGGTCAGCCTCGGGGAAGTTCTGGCAAACCGTTCGATGCCTCAGGAAGGGGAGGCAGAGCTTCGCTCAAGCTGTGTACAGTTGGAGTGGAGAACTGTTGACCCATACTGGGGATAACGTCGAGCGGTGGAAAGAGCACTTCGAGGAACTCCTGAACCCGGTAAACACATCCTCTATGGAGGAGGCAGAGCCTGAAGACTCGGGGGGGATCTTCGTCCATATCCGTGGCAGAGGTTGCCGAGGTAGTTAAGAAGCTCTTCAGTGGCAAGGCGCCAGGTGTGGACGAGATTTGCCCTGAGATGCTGAAGGCTCTGGACATTCTTGGACTGTCCTGGTTGACACGTCTATACAATGTCACGTGGGCATCGGGTACAGTGCCTGTGGAGTGGCAGACCGGGGTAGTGGTCCCTATTTTCAAAAAGGGGGTCCAGAGAGTGTGTGCCAACTACTGTGGTATCACACTTCTCAGCCTCCCCGGGAAAGTTTACTCTAGGGTGCTGGAAGGGAGGATCCGACCGATAGTCGAACCTCGGATTCAGGAGGAGCAATGCGGATTCCGTCCCGGTTGTGGAACAGCGGATCAGCTCTTTACCCTTGCAGAGCTGCTGAGGGGGTCATGGGAGTATGACCTGCCAGTCTACATGTGTTTTGTGGATCTGGAGAAGGCCTATGACCGTGTCCCTCGAGGGGCTTTGTGGGGGGCACTGCGGGAGTATGGGGTCCCGGGCTCGCTGCTACGAGCCGTTCGGTCCCTGTACAACCAAAGTGAGAGCTGTGTCCGCATACTCGGCACTAAGTCAGACACATTTCCGGTGGGTGTTGGACTCCGCCAGGGCTGCCCCTTGGCTCTAATTCTGTTTGTGGTTTTCATGGACAGGATTTCAAGGCGCAGTCGTGGTGGGGAGGGTTTTCGGTTTGGGAGCCTCAGGATCGCATCTCTGCTTTTTTCGGATGATGTGGTTTTATTGGCGTCCTCAGACTGAGACCTTCAGCATGCACTGGAGCGGTTTGCAGCCGAGTGTGAAGCGGCAGGGATGAGGATCAGCACCTCCAAGTCCGAGGCCATGGTTCTCTGCTGGAAACCGGTGGATTGCTCCCTCCGGGTTGGGGGGAGTTGCTACCCCAAGCAAAGGAGTTTAAGTATCTCGGGATCTTGTTCACGAGTGATGGGAAAATGGAGTGAGAGATGGACAGGCGGATTGGTGCGGCGTCAGCAGTAATGCGGGCGTAGAATCATGGTGTAGAGGGAGCTGAGCCATAAGGCGAAGCTCTCGATTTACCAGTCCATCTACGTTCCAACCCTCACCTATGGTCATGAGCTTTGGGTAGTGACCGAAAGAACAAGATCGCGGATACAAGCGGCTGAAATGAGCTTCCTCCGTAGGGTGGCTGGACTCAGCCTTAGAGATAGGGTGAGGAGCTCAGACATCCAGAGGGAGCTCAGAGTAGAGCTGCTGCTCCTTCGCATCGAAAGGAGCAAGTTGAGGTGGTTTGGCCATCTAATTCGAATGCCTCCAGGGAGACTTCCTTTGGAGGTTTTCCGAGCACGTCCACATGGGAGGAGACCCCGGGGTAGACCCAGAACCCGCTGGAGGGATTATATATCTCATCCGGCCTGGGAACGCCTCGGGATCCCCCAGGAAGTGCTGGAAAGCGTCACTGGGGGGAGGGACATCTGGAACGACCTGCTTTGCCTGCTGCCCCCGCGACCCGGTCCCGGATAAGTGGAAGAAAATGGCTGGATGGATGGACAAGTAAATTATATTGTGAAAATCTTTAGGCTGCTGACCATGTTGCAGTCTGTTGCTCAGGTTAGACTCTCCATAAATCCTGGAGTCATGAACAGATCCAGGCCACATGGCCTCCACATTGGAAATGATGTATGCAGCATCACATATGATTTGGACAGTGTAGAGAATGACAGATGTTGAACTATGATGCAGTCTTTAACATTTAGAAACAGTAGTCAGTCTACCTGTAGCCTACCTGCACATTTATGCTGTGAATGGACTTCCTGTTCATGATGTGAGGGAGCTGTGATGGGGATGTGTGTGCATCTATGCAGCCAATCACACTGGGAAATCCTAAAAGAAATTAAAATGACTAATCCCAGTCTGAGGTTGCAGCACAATGTCATTAACAGAATATGATTTAAAATGAATTTAACAGATCTCTACATCATTCACCTGCAATCCTGTGGAACTCCTCCTTGATGCTCTAACAGGTTTATGTCCAGGGAAAACCACAAAGATGAGTAAAAGTCGTTTCAGGGCCAGGAACACTTTTCTGACCATCCTCCATACAGTTGTCTTACTGAAGTGCTCTGCATCTCCGACATTATATAAAAACTTTCATTTGCAAAGAACCGCAGCGCAATATCTGCTGGATGTGAGAGCATGACTGGTTGGTAATGTATATGTAAGGACAGATTAGGCTGTTTATGTAGATTATGGACTTGAAACGATTATGAAACGGTACCGCTCAAACAGATAATTGTCCAGAAATGCGAGAACATTTATGCTCGGTCTGATAACAATCTACCGACGAATATTTAATTATCTGTGCAGTAATGCTGCTCCTTTATCCACTGGATTGTTAATAAAAGCTGTTCTTCGCCAAAACTCGCCCGCTGACTGACTGAATGAATGAGGAAATGAAACAGCGTGTGTGGCTGAAAGAGGGTAGAGACAGAGAGAAACTCAAGGTTTTCTCAGATAAACCTGCTGCCGACCAGGTTAGAGTCATAGAGTCTGTTACTGCGGTAACTGACTGAGAGTTTAAGTTACCCCTCTTTGTGAAACAGGCTACAGTTACCCCTCTGTCTCAGGGTTGAGTTACCTCGCTTTGTGAAACAGGGCCCAGGACAGGCTCTGTGCAGACAGTGGACAGGTCCTCCTCAAACAAATGAAAACACTGAACGTTACAACTAAAAAAACCTTAAGATGTACAGATTTGTTTAATCAGACCAATTTTTTCTGTTTGCAGGGCTTATAAATGTGAAGAATAGCTATAGGTGTTGCAGATTTATGATCTAATGTTACCAGTAACCTTTTGCTTTTAACTTTAGTTGACTGTAGACTTTAGCTGGTCACATGTGCACTTCTGAATGCATATACTTCTCATATGGATCTGGGACGACGTTTCTGCAATCAGGGTTTGTATAGTGGTCATATAGTAAAAGCAATAATAAGAGTTTAACAGCTCAAAGATAAGCACAGTTCATAGTATATTCGTGTAGGTATATAGAGCCTATATTGAATACCCTTTAACTGCCTCTTAGTGAGAAAATATATTAAAATGGGAAATTGAGTGATACACAGTTTTAATATCAGAAGAGGGCTTGCTGTGGGGGTTCAGGTATATGAGTTCTGTAAAGCGTCTTGAGACAATTTGAACTGTAATTGCCGCTATATAACTAAAATTTAATTGAACTGAATTGAATTGAAAGCTGGAACTGGAAATTTAACAAAAAATAAAGATGCAGGTTGAACTCAAATTATCAAGACAATGACACTGAGCTTTAGTTTTTCACCTCACTAAAATGTACCTCCCTCCCATCCAACAGACCGCTTCAGTGTAAACTAAAAGTAACAAAAACACATCAATTGTAACTTTAACATTAAAGGCAGAATAAAATGCTCACCGGAATAACTGTTATATATGTCTCTTCTGATTATACCTGTTCCATTGTCATTAAAAATTGCCTCATTGCTCTAGTTTTACTTCTCCCCTCTCAGGCAGTGATGCTTTGAGGTTATTCTATCGTGCATTCATAACACATCACAACACTGTAGCTGTGTCTCAGTCTGGCGCTCCTGATAGGGAATCATGAAATAGAGTAGACAGGCTGTTATACTGCCTTTATCTTCTGGCAAAACCCAGAATTTCTCTAGAGCAAAAATAATCTCTCTTTTGTAATGACAAATTCAAGGTCTTCTTAATGTTAACTGAATGGGCTGCCTCATGACAGTTGCTGGGAAAGAGAAGAGGCACCAAAGACCGTGGAGTCCTGATGATCCAGATCTTTCTTCCTCTATGTCAGGGATGACTGCATCACAGACTATCTGAAAGAATGGAGGAATGGATATAATATAGGCATAAAAAGTGTAACTCTGCCAATGAACGTGGCAGAATTATGTCACAATTTGCACTGGTCTGTCTGTCTGTCTGTCCAACACGGTCTCACGGTGATTCGTGAAACTGTTACGTAAATTTTTGTTTCTTTTTCGTGCGCACCAACACGATTTCGTCATGTTTTTCGTGCCGCTCACCACGAAATGTTTTTCGTGTTGCTCACAACGAAACCCGCTGTGGTAATCACAGCTGAAAGTGGTTTATACCAGCGGATTCATGACGATCTAAGCTGTCCATCGGCGTATACTGCTTGTGTGATCGCGTTTGCGGCCGCCGGCCGCCGGACATTCTTGAAATTCCTATGCAAATTGGGAAAAAAAAAAAAAAAAAAAAGGTAAGTGTACCACCGGGTTATGGTTATGGTTAGGGTTATGGTTAGGGACGATGTCATGCAAAATATAGCGTTGGATTCGCCATGGTTTTACATTAAAAATATAATACACACATTCGTTTGAAATACGTTCTGGGTGGCACGAAAAGTCCGCCGTTTAAAATACATTGGTGCGCATTTCGTGGTGAGCGGCACGAAAAACATGACGAAATCGTGTTGGTGCGCACGAAACCGAAACTAAAACTTACGTGACAGTTTCACGAATCCTCGTGAGATCGGGCTGGTCTGTCTGTTAGCAACATTACTCAGGAACACACTAATGGATTTGGATGAAATTTTCAGGGAAGGTCAGAAATAAAACAAGAATCAATTTATTTAATTATTTGATCGAGGACCATACAATTAACATAGAAAATGTAGGAATACTGCGAAGGCCCTGGAATTCCTGAGCTGATCAAAACTCAGATAAGCTCTCCCTCTCCAGAACTGACTAACACCCATCTCTATAGGAAGATTGAGACATTTGCATTTCTGTAGGTTTTCATTCACAGAAGGAGCTCCTGTAATCATTTCCTGCACCTGGAAGAACCTGTTCTTTTCGAAGACAATGACTGTCACTTTATGCTTAAATGTTTTGTTGGACTAAAACCTTATTTTTGCTCTAACCAAATTCCCCCTCCCCTCACAGGAATACACTCTCAGAGACAGTCCTGCCTGGCTCCAAAGTCATAAAATTTATGACCCTGCTGCAGAAGGCTGGAATAGAGAGAGACACTCTCTTTAACTGAAGGAACTAAACATCTTCAAAGTTCATATTTCTGAGATTTATTTTGTTCTTTCATGATTACCAAAGTTATAGTGAGATTATGTTGTACATCATATCCAAAAATGACATTTATATCTTTTACAGAAGCCTAGATATCAAAATGCCTGGTTAATTGATCTCTCCCACAGGATTTTGGACTGAATTCCCTTATTAATCTCTGAATTTCCTCTCCATTTAGGTTGAATGATGACCATTGTATTTACCTGTTACCAAATCTCTGACTTGTTGTTATATTTTCACTGTGGTATATATTTTTAAGGTTGATGCTAGAGGTATGGACCCGTACCCGCAGCATCTGTACTAGAGGTACGGACCCGTTAAGGTCACTGAAGAGCTGGCGCCGGTTAACTACTATTTGCTGCACATTACAGGCAGTTTATATGAATGACTTTGATGGTGAACATTGTATAATTTAACCAAAAATACACCGTCTCCTCTCACACTTTAGACATTGTAGTTTTTACGCTTTTAGACGCCGTGTCTAAATTGTTTGAAGTCCAGTTCCTATTAATTAGTTTACCGCGTTCAGTGGTGGAAGCGGCTGACGAACTCCATTGCAAATGTTCCCATTTAATTTTGGACGCTAATTTACAAGATAAAATTAAGGATGTCGAATATGAAACAAACACTCGTGAATGGTGAGGAGCAGCTCTTTAATTCGGCATGAATTAAAAAAAAACCACAAACTCGATTTACTGTGATATTGTGAGATTTGTTTGTGGTGATGTAACTTAGCCATTCAACAGAGTCCACTAACATTAAAGTGACTGACAGTGTCTGTGTTGACAGACGTGGAAAATACGTCAGGGTTTTGTTTAGGTTGTTAATATGTAATAGTCTGTCGCTACTTTTGAAGGTAAAAAAATAATGTAGTTTGCTGGCTGTTAGTTCCGCCATTTGTTTTGTTTGCTGTTTGTGCTTCACGTGAATAAAAAGTTTTGCTATTTTTAATAGTAGTGCTGATTTCAACCCCCAAATCGCTGTCCGTGAAAAAGTCAGGTCAAATTCCACGCAGAGCAGATGACTGACATGACAGGCTCCGCACGCAGATTCACCTCGAATCACGGAAGCGCCTTCATCAGCGTAGCCGGCTCATTAATATTTATGTCCGTCGGATTACCAGCCAATCACAAAGCGCGTTCATCAGCCGGCTCATTAATATTTATGTACGGCTCATTAATATTTATGGTAAGGGAAAGTGCCGTATCCGTAGGCCACAGGCTACGGGTACGGGTCCGTATCTGTAGACACTACCTATTTTTAATATCATAAACATAAACATATAGTTATGAATGAAATAATTCACATCATATGAACATATGTATCAATCTACCCATGTTTCACTTTCACACAACTGCAATATGGTGGAGAGATAGACAGATCGTTTACCGTTCTAATGTCACATACTCTTTATCCATTTTGGATCATTTCCTTTTTCTGGCGCTGAAAGTTTCTTTCTCCGCCTCTGACCTTTATAAGCCTAAGCAGCCCCCACCTTCACGCTCTTCTCTTCCTCATCTGGCCCTGAGAGGCCAACCAAAGTCTCTCTCATTTTCTCTATCTACAGCGGGTTTTTCTTTTTCTTTTTAAGTTATCTTCCTTTCAAAGTGTTAACTATTTATTTCTTCAATTTTTGGAACATTAGTCTAGACATTTTGCTCAACGTTAAGCCGAATTTTATTCGTTTAATCTGGAGAACCGATTCAGAACCAGCATTTATTTTTCTTAATTTTGACAGTTTTTCATCAAACATCCGTTTTTCTTGGCTAAGACTGAGAGCCATCATTTTTTTAAATCAAGCAGCATTAAACCCAGCGCCATTCAGCTGTGACCTCTGTAGACCTGTTGGACCAGGTCCATTTGCACAGAATCGATCAACCCGCGGCAGGACATCCAAGCGTGACCATAACGACGACACACCGCTCCGAACCTGCAAGTCCAGACCGTGTGCTGCTTCTCTGAAGGCCTGCAAGTCCCAGCCCCATGACGGTTCACTTCAAAATCCAGCTGAGTTTGCTCTGATTCCATTCTATGGGTGATGTACTAACTGCTTGGTCAATTAATTCATTTAATCAGTTTATTCGTTTACAAATTATTAATTCTTAATCCAAATTACCGATTACCTCGTCAGGTTAGCTCTGGCTAATCCTCACCATATTTCCTTCTCTCTCACACACACTTCCACATCTCACACACACACACACACACACACACACACACACACACACACACACACACTCCCACATTCCACACATGAACACGCACACACACTATATCTACATTGTATATAGTTCACTTGTCATTACTTTCATAGAATAGTTAATAAATACTTCATTTTAGACCAAATTACAACTTGAGTGTTTCTTTGTGTAGAATGTGGTCAATTTAACCGAGGATTCAAGACTTTTTGATATGAAATTGATCAAAATTTTTATTAATATTAATAATTTCATTAATGTTAATTAATAATGTCCGAGCAATTAGAACGCTAGGTAGTGCCCCAATTATTGATAACGAGAGCTATAAATCATAACGTGGAATCCCCTACAAAAACATCTAATGTATTGCCCTTAGAGTGTTTAATATTAAGCTATATTCAACCCCTGTCCCTGGTTGGACTTTTCAGTGAGCACAGACATCATTATAAACTTATGAAGTACAACAAACAATGAAATATTTGGTGGAAAGTGCACTTTGTTTGCATTCTCAAAAATGTCAGCAGCAAACAAAAATCTACTGAGAGAACTAAACTTCCTGATACAATACAGTGCCTACAAAAAAAATTCATCCTCCTCTTACTGCTTTTCAGCACTGGTCAGTTTCATTTGTTTTTTTTTAGTTTTTTTTTTAAAACTGTTTACAAATAAACAAACAAAAAACTCTTCTGATTTATATACTAGAAATATAGAATGTTCAGAATGTTGTATCAAAACTGTAAATTCAGTCCAGACAGAGGAGATGACAGTATAAACCATCCATCCATTCTCTATACACCGCTTTATCCTCACTAGGGTCATGGGGGGTGCTGGAACCTATCCCAGCTGACTCGGGTGAAGGCAGGGGACACCCTGGACAGGTCGCCAGTCTGTCACAGGGCTACATATAGAGACAAACCATCACACTCACATTCACACCTACGGGCAATTTAGAGTAATCAATTAACTTCAGCATATTTTTGGACTGTGGGAGCAAGCCGGAGTAACTGGAGAAAAGCCACGCATGCTCAGGAAGAACATGCAAACTCCATGCAGAAAGATCCCAGGTCCACCCCGGGATTTGAACCCCGGATCTTCTTGCTGCAAGGTGAAAGTGCTAACCACTACTCCACCGTGCAGCCCAGTATAAACCACACTAAGGTAAACGGGAAAATGTGCATCAAAATTCAAAAGTTGACCAGTTAACCCTACTGGTGGAAAAAACAGAATACAAGTTGATTTTAGTACTTTAGTTTCAGAGAACACCATGAAATCATTATCAGAGTTCATTTTCAGAAAGTAACATCCCTCCATCCATTATCTCTATACCGCTTAATCCTCATTAGGTCTGGAGTCTATCCCAGCTGACTTAGGGTGAAGAAAGGGGACACCTGGACAGGTCACTAGTCTATCACAGGACTACATGTAGAGACAGTCACACTTACTTTCTGACAGACTGGTGACCTGTCCAGGGTTACCCTGCCTTCGCCCGAGTCAGCTGGGATAGGCTCCAGCACCCCCTGCGACCCTAGTGAGGATAAAGCGGTGTATAGAGAATGGATGGATGGAATGTAGCCGCAAGGGGACACAAGCCAGTGTCTTATTGTGCCTGTCCCAAGCCCGGATAAATACAGAGGGTTGTGGCAGGAAGGGCATCCGATGTAAAACAAGGCAGAGAGACAGAGATGGGAAGGACGTGCAGCAGGTTAGGGTGATAAGGGATAAGGATGGAAGTGTGTTGACAGGTGCCAATAGTGTGATGGGAAGATGGAAAGAGTACTTTGAAGAGTTGATGAATGAGGAAAATGAGAGAGAATGAAGAATAGAAGAGGTGACTGTTGTGGACCAGGAAGTAGCAAAGATAAGTAAGGATGAAGTGAGGAGGGCATTGAAGAGAATGAAGAGTGGAAAGGCACTTGGTCCTGATGATATACCTGTGGAGGTATGGAAGTGTCTCGGAGAGGTAGCAGTAGAGTTTCTGACTGGGTTGTTCAACAGGATCTTAGATAGTGAGAAGACGCCCGAGGAATGGAGAAGTGTGCTGGTGCCCATCTTTAACTCATTCGCTGCCATTGACGTCTATAGACGTCAATTGAAATTCGAACGTTCGCTGCCAATGACGTCTATAGACGTCAATCATGTTTTTTGACTGGGGGGGCTGCAGGATAGTCTGTCGGAGCTTGTCGGTGAAAATCCTGGAGTTTTGGAACGTGACAGTGTTGCGGTGGGCCAAAAGAATGACAAAGACAGTGGCCATGGTGGGGCGACAGCTAAAAGTGCCGTTGCCAACAGCCGCTGGTGATCAAAGCCGCGCTAGTTTTCGGTTTCGGTTTCACCACCACCGCTCTCTTGAGCTCATCTGACTCAGCTTCGTCAGATGAGTTTAGAGCGAGCACACATACACACACACACACACACACCTAAAAATAGATTGTTTAAATTTTGTAAGATGTATTGTTCTGAACCAAAATGTTGACTTGTGTTGTTTGTAAATAAATGATTTAGCTAACAAAAGGTTAAAAAGTTGACCTCAAAATGCTTTTTCCGAGTTGTTTTTGTTGTTTCATATAAGTAAACAACTGTTCAGTTGTGTGGGATGTCACTAAACCAAAAAATATTAGCATCAAAGTGATTGATGTGCCTCTCTGCAGAAAAAGCTCGTTATCTCTGTTTTTTGGTCAAAAACAGGTGTTTTTGCTGAAACGACCCTATGTTCTGCTGCCGATAACTTTAGAACCGAAAATGCCAGAAACAAACCTTTTTTCCTGATGAAGAAGAGAATCTACACTTTCTTTTGATAGTTTCAATGTTTATGTAGTCTTAAAACTTGATATTCTGTAGATCTTGAAAAATCTGTCAAAATTCTTAAAAACTCTGTCAGTAGGGGGCTCTTTGCTCTGAAAACAGCTGGCAGCCAATGAGTTAAGAACAAGGGAGACGTGCAGAGTTGTGGCAGCTACAGAGGAATAAAGCTGATGAGCCACATGATGAAGCTATGGGAAAGAGTAGTTGAAGCTAGACTAAGGGCAGAGGTGAACATCTGTGAGCAGCAGTATGGTTTCATGCCAAGAAAGAGTACAACAGATGCAACATTTGCTTTGAGGATGTTGATAGAGAAGTACAGAGAAGGTCAGAAGGAGCTGCACTGTGTCTTTGTAGATCTGGAGAAAGCTTATGACAGGGTGCCCAGAGAGGAACTGTGGTTTTGTATGCGGAAGTCTGGAGTGCCAGAGAAGTATGTTAGAGTGGTGCAGGACATGTATGAGGACTGTAAGACAGTGGTGAGGTGTGCTGTAGGTGTGACAGAGGAGTTCAAGGTGGAGGTGGGACTACATCAGGGATCAGCACTGAGCCCCTTCTTGTTTGCTATTGTGATGGACAGGATGACAGAAGAGGTTAGACAGGAGTCTCCATGGACTATGATGTTTGCAGATGACATTGTGATCTGTAGTGAGAGCAGGGAACGGGTGGAGGAGAAGCTAGAGGCGTGGAGGTTTGCCCTGGAAAGGAGAGGAATGAAGGTTAGCCGCAGCAAGACGGAGTATCTGTGTGTGAATGAGAGGGACCCAAGTGGAAGAGTGAGGTTACAGAGAGAAGAGATCAAGAAGGTGGAGGATTTTAAGTACTTAGGGTCAACAGTCCAGAGCAATGGAGAGTGTGGAAAAGAGGTGAAGAAGCGTGTACAGGCAGGCTGGAATGGCTGGAGAAAAGTGTCAGGTGTGATGGTTGATAGAAGAGTTTCAGCTAAAATGAAAGGAAAGGTTTACAAAACTGTGGTGAGACCAGCCATGTTGTTTGGTCTGGAGACAGTGTCCCTGAGGAACAGACAGGAGGCAGAGCTGGAGGTAGCAGAACTGAAGATGCTGAGGTTCTCTTTGGGAGTGACCAGGATGGATAGGATCAGGAATGAGTACATCAGAGGGACAGTACATGTTAGAGGCTTTGGAGATAAAGTCAGAGAGGCCAGACTGAGATGGTTCAGACATGTCCAGAGGAGAGAGAGTGAATATATTGGTAGAAGGATACTGAGTTTCCCACTGCCAGGCAGGAGGCCTAGAGGAAGACCAAAGAGGAGGTTTATGGATGTGGTTAAAGAGGACATGAAGGTATTGGTGTGAGAGAAGAGGATGCAGAAGACAGGGATAGATGGAGGCAATTGATTCGCTGTGGCGACCCCTGATGGGAAAAGCTGAAAGGAAAAGAAGAAGAAGAAGATAGAGAATGGATGGATGGATGGACATTTACTTTCACACCTACGGACAATTTTAGAATCACCAGTTAATTTCAGCATGTGTTTGGAGTGTGGGAGGAAGCTGGAGTACTTCGAGAAAACTCACGCATGCACAGGGAGAATATGCAAAATGCGTGAGGAAAGATCCCAGGAAGGCCAGGATGTGAACCAGCGATCTTCAAGCTGCAAGGTGAAAGTGCTAACCACAATGTCACTGCGCAGCTCAGAAAGTAACATCTAACAGTTACATGAACTGCTTCTATGAATAGATTTGTGATATTTCTATCAAAACCCAAATATTCCCCTCTGCTCTTCTGGCTGTATAGAGCTGATAATGTTCCACACAGCAGACTAGAATGTTCTACGCACCAAAAGTGGTCAACAGATGTCAGAGATCAGAGGTGCAGTGGTGGGGTCTCCTGTCAGTGACTTACATTCAAATATTTCTGAATTCTCACCACTTGCTCTTGTTCCTCATAAGCAGCAAGAGTTTTCCCTCCTACTGTGATCAAGGTCTCCAAATCACAGCAGCAATAAAGTTCAGCTGCCAATGCATACTGAGATCTATTCATAAAATGTCACAGTAATTTCAAAAATTGCCAAACCAGCTTCTCATATACTTGTTACAGATACAGTATATAAGAATGGATGTCTGTAGACTTAACTGAGGTCATGGTTGGTCTGACTTTATTAATTGTAGGAAGCATCGTGACATTAAAGTCACACACAGTTATTAGAGAAGAGTGCATCAGGAGCAGAGGGTGTACCTGTGCTACAAAGGGAAGCGATGTGGGAGGAATAGTTTGGTTGTGGTAATAAACTGTGTGCTAGCTGGTAGCTGTGCTGTCCATGAGTGAAGGCTCGCAGACTGTGATTGATTGTTTCAATCGGTCCGCTCCAGACAATCTCCAAAATAGCTCTACGTGAGGAGACTGCGGTTGGCCCTCTGGGAGACAGCGCCCAGCATCATGCTGCTACCGCCCCGCCTACCTCTGTCATCTGTAAACATTGAGCAGAGGAGGCGGGGAGGGTGGAGGTGACACCCGCTGGAGCTGAACCCTCAGCTGCTGCTATTCATCCTCCAGCGACCTGCTCTCCTCCACTGCTTCTGTTCCACCGTAGAGGCAACAGCTCTTCTTCACAGGAAACAGAGGCAGCATTTCATTTAATTCAAATACTTGTTTCATTACTTCCTTTCTTCAAGCCAATTTTAACCCGTAGATGCATAAATGGGTGCAGGTGAACCTATTTATTGCATAGATTGCAATATCTTTGTAATGAAAAGCTTTTGTCATTTCATTTTCCAGCTATTCCTCAAAAAACATGTTTTTAGCAACATTCCACTTAAATTTTGAAATTGTCTTTTATACTTTTAAAGAAATAATAATATTTTTATGACTACCCCAAGTTCTTTATCAGCATGATTTCTTACAAGAGATGATGGCGAGACAGACAGCAGCAACAGAAAAAGAGTGGAAAAAGGTCAACTAAATCAATGCTGGCATTCTTCTTTTTCAATGATCAAAATGTTCAAAATCTGTTATAAAGTGAAAAATAAACATATTTCAAACATGAAATCATTCTTGTGTGGACACAATAATACAAATGTTTATTCTGAACCAAAATGACAAAAAAATAAAAATGGCATAAAAACACATTGATTCTTAAACAGGCCATTTGTGACCCACTTATGGAAGAGTGTAGGTCCAGTCACTGGAGCATCTAAGGGTTAATGTTCTCTCCAGTCATGACATTAATAGAACAGTTCTACTTCAGAAGAGCTAAACTTAATGTAAAAGCATAGTGGACAGACTTTCTCACAGTGCTTGCTTCTGTGTCTTGATGTCATCCTAGAAACATATGGAGATACTCATCAGTAATAGCCATGCATTTTCTTTTTCAAGCACTTCTCTGTACTCAAAGATGGTTTATATTCATTTTTATAACAAACAAATGTTCAAAACAAAATAAAACTTGTAACACATGACAATATACACACAATAAAAGCAGCTCTATGACACTGATGTGAACATGGACGAACTGGTTCAGTCATAGATAGGTTTGAGGATAGAATTCCAGAGTGGACAGTTCTGGAGCATGTTCTGTATTCCAGGTCTGGTGCTGTAGACAGGAGTCTGGCAACACAGGAGTGCAGTGATGGAGGCTGGTGGTGGAAGTTCTGCGAGAAGACTGTGAAATCGATCTGTTGTGGGAACAAAAGGGGGTGATGTCAGGGAAGCAGAGGAGAAGCCAACAGCAGAGCTCTGGAAATACCGTAGTTTATTTAGGACTTCAGATGATAGACCATTAAAGCTGCTGTGGCAGTAGTCAACGCTAGATGTGATGAAAGTACTGATCAGCGTTTGAAGTGACGGAGAGAGACGAGCTGTGTTTCTGAGGGGGGAAAAGGCATTTATGTAGATTTGATTGACATGGTGTCAGAAAGAGAAGGTTTCTGTCAGAAAAGACCCTGAAGTTGTAGAAGAGAGACGGAGTGGAGCTATCAGTTGTGAGTGGTGATGAGAGATTCAGGTCAGAAGATGACCAAGTCTGATTTACTAGAGTTTAGTTTCAGGAAATTGGCTTGCTTCCATAATTCAATTTAGTGATGTAGTGGTGAGAGTGGGATGAGCCGCTGCAGTGATGGATTTGATGAAGATCTAAAACTGGATATTGGTAGACAATGTGCTGTGTAATGTTACCATGGGTGAACCTGCAGAAGATGAATAGAAGAGGACCAAGCACTGAAAGAGTGTCTGTCTATTTGTGAGATGTGATCGTAGTCAGCAGTGAAGCTGAGGGGGATTCAAGGCAGGAGAGAATTCTGTGCTTGATGCTATTAAAGCTGCTATAAGTTTGAGGAGGATGAAGGTGATGAGGTGACCAGAGTCTGAGGAGATGAGGAGGCTGTTGTGACTTTGAAGAGGAATGATCATGAGGGTGGAAGCTGGACTGGAATGGTTCCAACATGTCTGGAGTTTAATTGGGCTTTGAGTTGTGTGGCAGTGAAGTTCCAGTATTATTGGCAGAGAATGAAGAGTCGAGGTTGGTCAGAAATGACCAGTGATGTTGGGGTTGAGTCCAGGTTTTTGAGGATGGTGGTGACAGCAGTCAGTTTCAGTGTTTGGAGGACTGAACCATAGCTGACCCAGGAGTCTTTGCACAGCTCTAATTCACTGTGGTGCAACAGGCCTGTTTGAACCTTAATGAAGCTCTTTCAGATTCATATTCAGAAAACTTTATTTATCCCCAGGGGGGAATTAAAAAGGCACGTAAAGTAGTCAGTGTAACAATGACATAATGAAGAAATAGGGATAAGATGTTCAGATATGGAAGCTATAATTAGTGGTGTTGTGTAAAGCAGTAAAGAGGCGGCCTAGAGCAGACTGTTAACCACTGCATTTGCTCTGTGTGTGTGTGTGTGTGAGAGAGAGAGAGAGAGTGAGTGAGTGAGTGAGTAAGTGAGTGAGTGAGAGAGACAGACAGAGAGAGAGAGAGAGAGAGAGTATTGTCAATCCATTAAGTTAAATTCATTTGTTTTAAATGCCTGTTTTTATTTATTCTGCTCTGTTCTGACATTAGATTAAAATACTACTTGTCTGCATACTCTCCACTGATTTTTGTTTTTAGAGAGAACTGAGGGAACCTTTGTGTAAAAAAATAAGACTCTACAGTTTAAAGAGAGAGGACAGAGATGCCCAGGGGTTGAGCTGAAAGAAAATGACCTGTTCTGAAAGTTTTTCATTCAATGTTGTAAAAATGCACATGGATGTATTTTGGCTGTTCATTGTAGGGGTGCAATGTGTTTCTGTTCTGGAAAGTGAGAAAGGTTTTGACTTGTGTTGCCTTAAGAATTCAGATATCTAAATAAGTGACCACTTGGTGTCAGTATGAAACTGTGATTTGTTCTGAGATGGGCGAACATAATGACAGATTGCCATTTTCTCATTCAACACTGAAAAATAAACCATAATTTCATTTAAAAACATGTCATTTCATAAATATGACTTTACTGGGTTGAATCAGGTTGTGTGATTTGATGAGACTCTGATGAGATTCAGTTCCTCCTGAGAGGGAATTGGCGAGAAGTGTGCTGCTATTGAGATCAGCTGATATCTTGAAGCTGCAGCCTCCAATTGGCTCTTCACAGCTGTGTGTGTTCTCTCTGCAGTTGTCCTTCACATGGCAGCTGGCCTGAGAATGAACTGAGCTGAAGGTCTGCTGAGGGCTCCACAGCCACCAAACAGCCACCTCCCTTAGGTCTTGCCTTACTCGTGATTTCAGTTGGAAGTAAAATGACTTGCTTTGTGGGAGCACTCAAAGAAAAAACTTCTTTTGCTTTATTTCTGATATCATGCTTCCATCTGTTTAACTGAAATAAACATTAAACTGCAGAAGGCTGTGGCTGCTCTCCCATATAATAAAGAGCAATTTTCCTGCATGTGTGTCTTTTACAACGGACCAGGTAAGTGATTGCATAAATACTTGAGTATAAAGGCCCTGTCACACTCTAGCGTATGGAGCCAGCGTATGAGGAACGTATGGACTTTTTGGGAATACGCTGACATACGCTGAAACACACTAGGGGTACGCTGGAATATGTTTCTAGTACGCCGGGGTAGGTCGGTGTACGCTGATGGCCAAAAATTTTTTTTGAACATGCACAAAAATTTTCAGCGTATGCCGACGTATGAATTTTACGCGCCTCATACGTTCTTCATACGCTGAACACGCTAGAGGTACGCTGAAGATACGTTACTCATACGTCGAGTACGCTTCTCATACGTTGAAATTGAGTGGGTCAGGAAACCTAGCGTTAGAGGAGCGTATAATGAACGTGTGTCTGACGTGTGTCTAATGAATGGCTAACATTATGATGGTAGTTCTAATGACAGTCTAACGTACTCAACCTATGCCTAACGTGTTCTGAGCGTACAGCCAACTTATCCCATGCGTATTACATGCGTATTTCCAGCGTATGGGGGGTATATAAAGTCTCACATTTCCAAATCTGTATCAGTTTGTACCAACAGTTCAGAGATGGAGGTTGCTGTGCTGCAACATCACCAAGATTTGTTACAGTTGGCAGTTGAGTATGCTAGACACAGAAGAAGAAGGCGTAGAATGAGACGTGCAATCTGGGTGAAACCTTGGATTGGAAGGTGGCGTCAATTTGGCCTTTATGACCAGCTTATGGTTGAATTGAGAAATGAAGATCAGAGAGCCTTCAGGAACTTCCTATGCATGCCTCCAGAAATGTATGATGAACTGCTGGACAGGGTTGGTCCCAACATCACCAGGCAACATACTAGATACAGGGAACGCTCCACATACGTTAGGCTGACGTTCCGCATACGTTTCTCATACGTCGGAGGTACGGCGATATACGTTTCTCATACGTCGGTATACGTCCAACTCAAATACACATCACATCACATACGCTCACATACGCTATGCGTACGCTACTCACACGCTGACGGTACACTAGGCTCACATTACTCTAACGGTCATTAACCAAAAATCGACCTCATACGCTGAAAAGTTATGCGTATAAACAATTTTTCGAAATATTCGATACGTTCCTCAGATGCTGGCTCTATACGCTAGAGTGTGACAGGGCCCTAAAGGCAGCCAGACTGATTCAGTCCCTCTATTGCTAGTTTCAGACTGAGCTGAAAGACTGTTTGGACCAAATCATCCATCCATTTTCTATATACTTATTAATCCTCATTTGGGTCATGGGGGGCTGACTTAAGGTGAAGGCAGGAGACACCTGGACAGGTAACAGTCTATCACAGGACTATAAATAGAGACAAACAATCACACTCACATTCACACCTACAGACTATTTAGAATCACCAATTAACCTCAGCATGTTTTTGGACTGTGGGAGGAAGAAAGAAAACTCAGAGAAAATCGACGCCTGCACAGGGAGAACATGCAAACTCCATGCAGAAAGATCCCAGGAAGGCCAGGATGCGAACCAGGGATGGACCAGATCAATGCAGTAAATAAAATGGTTTACTTTAGTTTACCATGATGACTTAAAGCAGCCTGTCAGAAGATTTTGTTTTTTGCCTTCCCTCATACTGTATAGCAACTTCCAACACACAGCAATGTCAAGATAAAGACCAGCAGTTGAAGGACAGACAGCACACACTGTCCTCTTGGGGAGCCATGAATGGGCCCACAATCAGCTTTTCTTGATTTGTTGAAGCTTTCCCAAAGACAAGACAGTCAGCATCATACACATCCCTCTTATCTCAAATGGCTGGGCACCAGTGTCTAGTCTGTCAAGGGCGTAGGTTTGCATAGGGACGGTAGGGACATAACACTACCAACTTTTCAAGAGGGTCAAATTGTCCCCACCAACTTTTAAGCAACCTTATTTGCATTATATAATGAGTTCAGTTATATAGGTAATTTTGATTGTCTTCCCATATGTTGTAAGGATAGAATTGACCCTACCATTATTAAGTGAATTATTTTCATTATGTTCAGACCAGGTTCAGACTTACATTAACCCCTTTTCACTTGCTGAATGTGCCGGTCCAATCAAACGTGCCTTTAATTGGCTGATGACTTGACACCCCCGCCACCCCCCCGCCCCCCCCCCCCGCCACCCACACGACGCACACTCACACAGCCCCAACAGAAATACACAAGAAATAAACATGCCGCCTAGAGTGCCTGTATAATCAGAGTGGCGACATGACGGGTCCAAAAAATTTTGGTCACGTGATCTATAGGAGCCATTTTGTTTCCAATTCATGAACGCCAGTTATGCCTGTTAACGTTGTTTACAACGCAGAAAGTAATTCTAGGTCTTTTTTGGCTTCATAAATACCTGAAAAATGACGGGCTGTTGTGCCTTTGGGTGCACAAATCGATCGGAGAAGGGATTACACATGTTTAGATTTCCCAGGAGTAGTGAAAGAATGAAACTGTGGGAAAATAAAGTCCGGAGAGTGGGATGGAAACCGACTTCATCATGATTTTTGTGCCAGGTTAGTCCCATGTATGTACTTTCATGTTATGATGTATGGGTGAATGACAGATAGAAAAGTTTGATGTGATTTTAGGCAGTTGTGGTTATTTTGACTTTGACCATTTTCATGCATGGAGATGCATGAAATACGGGCCGCTGAAGTTTAACGGGGTAACCCGTTAAACTTCAGCAGTCCATCTGAGCTTCGACAACAGCCTCCCTGTTCATTCACATGATTTCCAATTCAACAAACAGCTGACAGTTTTCTGTTTCCTATTTTCTGTTTTCCGTCCAACCTGCAGTCACTTATCAGCCTCATATGATCCGAACAGGCTCCGTGTTGTTCACCTGTTTCTGGGCTGTTAGCCGCCGTTAGCATGAGGATGCTGTTAGCCATATGCTTACAGCTGCAGCAGCCTACAGGCGGACGGGAAAACGTATTTTACTAAATTGACCGAAGCTGCAAACTCGATGATAGAAACATTATACACCCACAGAAAGCTTAGATTCTCATGAATCCGCCGGTATAAACCACTTTCAGATGTGATTACCACAGCGAGTAATATAAACACATTTGTCCAACAAACAGCAAATAACGTAAACAGCACAACTCACCTTTGAAGGCTCAAAACTAGTCACAGATGAAAATATTCCACAAAAAACGGCCATAATCCAACCTTGGACATCCAGACAAAACAAGCCAGTAAATTATTTTGTCCAAAACATGTCTTGAAATCTGTAAACAATCCATAGTTTTCGTGAATGTGCACCTCGTGCTGCGCGTCCCATATTGAGTGAATGGAAACAAAATGGCGTCAAATCCCCAGTTGTCGCCACTCTGATTATACAGGCACTCTAATGCCGCCTTCTCCACCCCCTTCGAAGAGGAGGGATATTAGAAGTTTTTTTTCGGCCAGCAGCAGCAGCAGACGACCCTGTAAGTAATGTAAAAAGACGTCAATGTTGTGGACGTGGGGAACACACCACTAATGTTGCTAGTGAAAGTCCGACCTGCATCAGAGTTAGCATAACATTAAACTGTGTGAACTTGCTAACCTGCAAAACTCGAGTAGGAAGCTGCTTAGAGAGAGAGGTCCTAGTCTGTGTTTCACAGGAAAGTGTTGACAGTCAAAAAAAAAAAAAAACACATGCTGATGCTTTTCTTCTTGTAAACGGCCTGGTTTAGAAGGAAAGAAGACTAGAGCATGTTGTGACTTTACACTTTTGAAACCAAATACCTATTAGTGCATTTATTTATTAATTGAAATGTATTTAATTACTATCACCTGAACCAATACACATGAAAGTTAGTATAAGTCAATACAGATTTATTTTGCATTGATCATTTAGCTTATCAATTAATTAGGTTCATATTCGTGAGAAATGTAGCCCTGACCCCCGTTCACCCAATCTGTTTGGTCTTATTAATGTCCTGTCCCCAGAAAAAAGTGTACATGCAGGTTATACTGTTATATCGTCCCTACCAATGTTGAGACCAAACCTATGCCCTTGTGTCTCGTGCTTTATAAAAATAAAAAATGATAATATATAACGTCTAATACAAAAGAGGAAAGCGGTATCCTGAAGTTTAAACTCAGCATTAGCTCAGTTACTGGATCCCACTCAACTCCAAGCCATTCTCCAACATCTTTATAAAGACATGGCATTGAAAAAAATTGCCAAATGAATGTTTGAGCTCTGCACCTGAACCAAGCACACAGGCACCCTGTGAATCATCACACAGGTTCAAAAATGTTACTGTATACAGTTTTCAAATCAGTCATATTGTTATATGAAAATATGACACTGTTCACGTACTTTTCCATCCATTATCTCTATTATATTTGAGGTACAACATTTTGACCATTCAAACATAAAGAAAATTACATTCATGATCTCATAGCAGCTACACCTGTAAGGGTCTGGGATATGTTAGACAGGAAACAGTCCGTTTTTGTAATCACAGTGCTGGATATGGGAGAAATGGATAGATACAGATGTCTGAATGAATTTGACACAGGGCCAAATTATGAAGGCCAGATGGCTGAGTCAGAGCATCTCTGAAACAATAAATACTGGGGAGGTGCTCTCACACTGGTGACTACCTGCTGACAGGAACAAACCTTAAACTGGTGACAGAATGTTGGGGGATCTGTTGGAACTACCTCCAATTTTCCAGGGTTGAAGGCTCTGCCGCTTGTCTTGGTATCAGATTCCACAGAGCAGCTCTGTGCCTCAGAAGGCTGGAGCTTTTCTGGTGGCAAACTAAACACAAACAGGATATTAGCAGGTGGATTTTGTCAGTCTGACTGATTAAATCCAGCAAAACACCTTTGGGGAATTTAGAAGAGAAAGGTAGAGCAACACATTCCCTCCAAAGAGCAGCAGGAAAAAAAATGTTGAGGAGGACTGAGTCTGTCATCAAAATACAGGTGTACATATGAAGCATTAAAAACAGAAGATTTGAATCTCTATAATAAAAACTCTACTGACCCTTGTTGTTACTGTGGGACCTATGTTCTTATGTAGTAAACCTAAACTGCGCAGTGGGGTCAGTGGTTAGCGTTGCTGCCTCACAGCTAGAAGATCCCCAGTTCGCGTCCCGGTCTGGGATCTTTCTGCATGAAGTTTGCATGTTCTCCCTGTACATGTGTGGCTTTTCTCCAGTTTCCTCCCACAGTGCAAAACATGCTGAGGTTAATTAGTGATTCTAAATTGTCTGTAGGCGTGAATGTGAGTGTGATTGTGTGTCTCCATCCCTAAGATAGACTGGTGACCTGTCCAGGTGTCTCCTACCTTCACCCTCAGTCAGCTGAGATCGACTCCAGCCCTCATGACCCTGATGAGGATAAAGCAGTGTATAGATAATGGATGGCTTTGTAGGAGCCACTACTGTACTTTTATGTTCATAATTAACTCATGTTTTGTGTTTGTATTTGTTCTTGTACGTGCTACACACCCTTCATATGCAATGAGTACTCAATCCTATAAGTTGATGGGCATGCTGCATAGTGGGTCTACTGTGGTGCTTATTTTGGTAAAAAAGCTGAATCAACAGTGAAATGAACTCGTTTCATTTATTTTGGAAACAAGGCTATAAGTATTACACACTGCACCTGCACTCTCCAGGTGGCAAAAAAAGTGGGATATTGGAAGAGTAGTGAAAAGACAAACTCAGTATTAGGTTTTGTTGCCACTTCACTGTTGTTAATTTTACACCAGTCCACATAGCCCGTGTTCCACTTGGAAGTAAAGCAATTACTGTAAGGTGATACAAAGTTACATCATTTGGCATTTCAGTGATATTGCACAGAGGCTTGCTAACTTCTGCTGTATTCTGTAGCTGTAAGTCCAGCTTTTAATATCACAGGCCATAGTCCATAACTGTGAGGATGGGGAGAATCCAGTCCTGTGAATTTATTATCTGAAAGTCCGCTGAAATTCATGCATTAAATTTTAAATTGAATTAATGAGTGGAACCTCTAAAACTTTTAATAGTCTATGCGATAAGAGAAATGGTGTCTTGGGACCTTCATTAAAGGAAGTTAAGAAATGGCTCTGGTGGGGACAGTCAGGCACCAGGGAGCTGATAAACTGGGTGCTGTCTCTGCTCTCATTTCATTTAGAGGCAGGTCAGCACACTGTTCCCCAAATATCACAACAACAGGCTGCGGATAATAGTTTGGGAACATTCATCTGGCAGGTGGATCCGATAAATGGTTAAAAAAGGTACATATAAAACATCAGAGGACATTTATTTATCACATAGCTTAACACTGTATTTTACATGTACAGTCATGGACGAAAGTATTGGCACCCCTGAAATTTTTCCAGAAAATAGACAATTTTCCCTACAAATTGTTGCAATTACAAATGTTTTTGGCGTAAATATGATTATTTCCTTGATGCGCATTGGAAAAAGACAAAAAAGCAGAAGAAAAAAGTCAAAATTGACAGAATTTTACACAAAACTCAAAAAATTAGTAACACTGTGTTGATTCTACATGACATTAAAACAGCTGTGATCCATCAAGGCCTGGACTCCATAGACATTTGAAGGAGTCCTGTGGTATCAGGGACCAAGATGTTGGCAGCAAATCCAACAAATAGTGGAAGTTATGGGATGGACAGGACATCTGTTCCTGCACATCCCACAGATGCCTCTCTTCCCAAACCATTTCTGAACAACATCTGTAGTTAGCAGTGACAGCAGTGCAGCACAACCTCCTGCAGATACAAAGAAGGATCATCTGGGGCTCAGGTTAAATCCAAAGTTCCTCCCAAGCTCTTTGCTTGGCAGCTTTAATCCATTTGCATCAAATATCTGAATGATCTGTGACCTCAGTGACTCTGATCATGGTGTGATTGTTGGTGTCAGATGGGCTGCTTTGAGAATTTCTGAAACTGTTGATGTCCAGGTAATTTCCTGTCGAGTCTAGCATTCAGTGAGCAGCAGTTCTATGGATAGATCCACCTTGTTGTTGACAGAGGGCAGACTGATTGCAGCTGCCAGAAAGGCTAAACAGACTCAGACAACCACTCTTTACAAACTGTAAAGCATGGTTATCATTAATCTATCATGGATCATGACTAATCCATCAGAAATGAAGAAACCTCCTTGATATGAGGGGAAACCTCTATAAAGAACCTGAAGGAGAAATCCAGTTGCTTTTTGACTGAGGCTCATGGAACTACCTCGACCTCGGGTGCGTTTCACAATGCAGGTTTAGTGAAAACTCTGAGTCTGTTAACCCTGAAATGAGGGAAACTGAGTTTTCCGTTTCACAAAGGGAGTTAACTCAAACCAGAGAAAGAGGGGTAACTCTAGCCTGTTTTACAGAGAGAGGTAACTTAAAAAACTCTCAGTCAGTTACCGTAGTAACAGACAGAGGTGGGTAGAGTAGCCATAAAGTGTACTCAAATAAGAATAACATTACTTAAAAATAATATCACTCAAGTAGAAGTATAAAGTCGTCATAAAAAAATTTAGTCAAGTAAGAGTAAAAAAGTATTTTGTGAAAAGACTACTCAAGTACTGAGTAACTGTTTGATTGTAATGTCTGATTATTATTATTATTATTTTTTAGAAATTATGTGATCAGACAGACAAAAATGTAAAATAATGTGTCAATTCTGGTATTTCCAAATAATAAAATAAAAAATAGCAAAAATAAATAACATCTTTATAAAATGACAAGTTAAGGCACAAGAAACACAAATTTTCAAATCAGTGTTTCACAACATAAAGCTTTTAAACAAATACCTGTAGTAAGGTAACCTTTCTATGTTTGAACAGTGCAAGGTACTTCCAATGACAAGATATAGTCCTTGGGCCAGGACCCAAAATTTCAGATATTGGTACCACCCAAGGTGACCAATTCTTTTTGGTATTTTTAACTTGCTATATGTCTCTAGTTTGCATTTTGATATGATAGCCCTTGCAGACTCACAGCTAAATATATGTTATCACTCGTTTAATGGACATGACCCACGATGAAATGCATGGAGTCTGAGCCAAAAGTCCTATCAACACGACAGGACAATTTGATGGGATTTTTCTTCATTGCTAAAAATATGAAACGCCACATGCTACACATGACCCGTATAATAACTTTACAGCTCAGAACAATACTATAACAAACATGAGACTGAGAAAGATTTCCTTTCTATGGTAACAAGATTATCTGTAACAGGATGGGACAATAAAGTAGCGAAAATTTGACAAACAATTTCAAAGTTAAATTCTATTCAAGTTTTTAAAAAAAGACAAACCATGTCTTGTGATTTGTGGTCAGTGTGAGACAGCAGACTGTAATTTCCAGTTAAACATACAAAATGCCTTTTTAAATGGTGTCAAATCTGTCAAAATTGTGATGACAAGTTCAAAATATAACCCAATTATGACTGCTACCAGAATTCATCAAATGTCAAAAAACTATTGCAAAGACTATTTTTCCATTACAAAGCTGAATTTTCAAATGCTTTTGCAGTTTTTATTTTGATTACATTTTCATCAGTTCCATCCTGTTGTGCTGTGCGGTAATTCTCTGAGAACAGTACAGAGTTATAAAATACAGGTAGGAGTCATTTCTTACACGTACAAGCATCGTATAAAATAAAGGCAGTCATTCAAGTTAATTCAAAGTTAATCCTAGTAAAGGAAAGGATATTACCACAGTTAACTGATCTAATTCAGCTTAATTAACCTTAATTAGAACTGTAAAAGGCAACTTGCATAACTAGACATTTCAGCATTTTCTTCAAAGGACCTGAAAACAAACGTACATCTACTGACCAATAACTCTTTCGCATTCATTTGGGTCTGATGTTTAATTATTATAATAGATTATATGTACAATATATTTCACACAGGACTGGACAGTGGAGTAAGTGGTTCGCACTTTCGCCTTGCAGCAAGAAGATCCCCAGTTCAAATCCCGGCCTGGGCCTGGGATTTTTCTGCATGGAGTTTGCATGTTCTCCCTGTGCATGTGTGGCTTTTCTCCGGGTACTCCGACTTCCTCCCACAGTCCAAAAATATGCTGAGGTTAATTGATTACTGTAAATACTTACTGTAATAATTACTGTAGAGAATGGATGGATTTCTCACAGTTTTATTTGATTATTGAGTTATATTAAATGTGACCTTTGCATACTCCAAGATTTAACCCGCTGAAACCATCCATCTATCCATCCATTCTCTGTACACTGCTTTATCCTCACTAGGGTCATGGGGGCTGCTGGAGTCTATCCCAGCTGACTCGGGTGAAGGCAGGGGACACCCTGGACAGGTCACCAGTCTGTCACAGGGCTACATATACAGACAAACAATCACACTCACATTCACACCTATGGACAATTTAGAGTAACCAATTAACCTCAGCATGTTTTTGGACTGTGGGAGGAAGCCGGAGTACCCGGAGAAAACCCACACATGCTCAGGAAGAACATGCAAACTCCATGCAGAAAGATCCTAGGCTGGGATTTGAACCGGGGATCTTCTTGCTACAAGGCGAAAATGGTAACCACTACTCACTATGCAGCCCTCTGAAACCCATTGATGATACAAATGTAATTTCTTTTTCTTTTTAAACAGTTTTTAGCCTCTAATCAAGAAGACAATGAGACTTCATCATTGTTTGAATTTTTTAGGATTTTGTGAAAACATTACAAAATTGCAACAGCCGCTCTTAGTGTATGCAAATATTACAACTTAATTTTTAACAAAATCCACAGATGATCAGGCATTGATGATTCAATAGTATCAACACAACAAAACACACACAACAGAAAAGCTGTAAGAAAATTATCTTAATACAACTTAATTTTATTGAACTTGCAAAAGTAGAATTGTATTAAATCAGTCCTCCACGATAAGTTCATATTTACATATTGGAATTGCTTGAACATTATAATGATTTCTGGTGTCTGAGGACTCTTAACTGGTGGTTTTCATTCTCCTTTGTGTCTCCTTATGTGAAATTGAAGGTAGCATTTTTTTGAACTGTGAAGCACAAACGAGCATCACACTGCAGTTGATGTATGTACCTGTTAATATACTGTTAATCCTAGACTAAATTAACTGGGTAAACCTTTAAACTTAACCCCATAGGCTATGGTATACAGTACAGATGCTGTATATTATGATATAGATGGTACAACTGATGAATTTACTCCTGACCCAGTGTATGGGGCCGTCAGTGTAAATAAGCAGCATCCATGAAATCCCAGTGTTGCATTTTTGCACCATAGAAAGAAATCCCTAAAAATCACAAGTAGAGTTGAAGACAAAATTATTAGGCTCGTCGTGAAATTTACGATTTTTTTTTTCAAAAAATTCTCAAGCACTGTTAAACAGATCAAGGAATTTTTAACACAGCTTTTCCAAATATCCTAGTTTTATTTTGGAGCTTACAATATTTTATTTTGCACACAGAAACAAGATTATTTAATAAAAGCCAAAAACTACCAGGGTCATTATTAGCCCCCTTGATGCTAACAGTCAGTTGTGTATCATTTTTGCTGGATAACAGCTTCCAGTCATCTGTTGAAGTTTGTAGCGAGTCTCTGACATCTCCTGAGGAATCCCAGCCCGTTCTTCTTTGGTAAACCTCTCAGAATCTTCCAGATCTGATGGTCTTCTGGCCTTGGTCTTCAGTTGACCCCACAGATTTTCAATGGGATCCCAGTCAGGTCTTTGTGCAGGCCAGTCAGTCACGTTCACTTTGGTCTTCTGGAGGTAGATCTTCACCAGGAGCAACGTAAGTTTTGGGTCGTTGTCATGTTGGAAGACCCAGACCCAGTTTAGCAGCTGACTGCTGGAGGTTTTCTTTCTAAATCTTCATAAATCCTTCTTTCTTCATGACTCCTTAAACCTTGACCCGATTCCCAGTTCCAGACGCACTGAAGCATCCAACAGCATGATACTGCCACCACCGTGTTTAACTGTGGGGACAGTGTTCTTTGGGTTCTACGCCTCTCCCTTCTTTCTCCAAACAGAAGCAGCGTCTCCACGACCAAAGAGCTCTAGTTTGGTCTCATCTGAAAGACACGCTTCCAGTCTTCATAATCTTTCTCCAGGTTGTCCTCAGCAGACTTCAGTCTGGTTTGAAGGTTTCTCTTCCGTGGAAGTGGAGGGTTCGGGTTCAGTCCATTTCCGTGCTAGGCTCTAGTGACGTCTTCTTTGACGCAACAATTCCTGACTTCTCTAAGTCATTAACCAGTGTTTTGATGGTTGTTCTAGCATCTTTAGACACATCTCTCACAGGTTTTCTTTCCAGAGTCTTTGAAATCTTTGGCTTCCTCCCTCTGCCAGACTTGTTCTGTGCTGTGTGGCTCTCTCTGAATTTCTTGATGAGACTTCTCACTCCTCTTCTTGACACTTGGAAATGCTGTGATAACTTTGTAGACCCTTTTCCTGCTTTGTAAGCATCAATAATTCTTTTTCTCTGTTTGTTTTTGGCATGATGCTTTCTCAAGTAATAGCTCAAATCCTTAAGTTTTTATACTGTGCGTAAAGTGTAGGACAACCCCAGTTTTAACTTGATTGATTGATTGATTGATTGATTGATTACAAGCTGTGAGCATTACAAAGTTAAAACACATGATTGCAGAACAGTGGTTTGTGGTTTGGCTTGCTAAAAAGGTAAATTCTTAAGAGGGCTCATAATTTTGACCCTGGTGGTTTTTGGTTTTTGTTGAATAATTTTGCTTCTGTTTGCAAAATAAAATAAAGTAAGCTTCTAAAATAACACTAAGATGTTTGGGAAAGCTGAGATAGAAATTTCTTGATGCGTTTTACAGCACTTGGGAATTAAAAAAAAAACTTGAATTTCATGGCGTGGCTAATAATTTTGTCATAAACTGTATTATACTTTTAAAAAATATTTTGAGTTGTTTATCACTAAAAATCTGTATCTGTATTTCTATATGTAGAAAAAAACATTACAGATCAAATACTTGTCTGGAAAATTGTTGAAATTGTTTCTTAAGAGAGAGCTGGGGGCGTCAGTGAAAGACATGTTTGAACTTGGAATGTGGTATGTCTCACAGTATTCATATTTTCCTAAAATACATTCCAAAAATGTTGCAATTTTGCAGTTCAGAGTGTGGGATGCTGGGATATGCAGTGTTTGTCTGCATTCAGGCAGAAATAGGTACAGCTGAACAGCCTTAAAAAAATGTTGTAATGTTGCAGCTGGGGGCCTCATAGAGTTAAATGGACTGCAATACAGCGGTTATGGTGAATGTGAAAGTTTCACAAAAAAGTGATTAAGCTGCCAGTGTGGAAAGGCTATCACATCTTAATGTACTTATATTGACTCAATGTACATTTTAGTACCACTTTGGCTTGATCACCTGAGGTGGTACCAATATCTGGTCTGGCCCATGGACACATATGCTGTATTTCACTTCCCTCCAAATGGGACAGGCTCAGTAAATAGAAAATAACACTACAACTTGGGGTGAACCAGTATATCCGAATATTTGGTCACGGGATTCCCTTGGGCATCTCTTTGACAAAAATAAAGCACATATAATGTGGTTAAAAAAAAAAAAAAAAAGTAACGAGTCGAGAGTAGCCCAGTGTAATGGAGTAAGAGTAGCGTTTCTTCTTCACAAATCCACTCAAGTAAAAGTAAAAAGTATGGCAGAGAGAAACTACTCTCAGAAGTACTTTTTTTTTTTTAAAGTTACTCAAGTAAATGCAACAGAGCAAATGTAACTTGTTACTACCCACCTCTGGTAACAGACTATGAATCTAACCTGTGGGAACCAGGTTTTTCCTCAATGAACCTCGAGTTTCTCTCTGTCTCCGCCCTCTTTCAGTCACACACACTATTTTATTTCTTCATTCATTCATTCATTCATTCATTCATTCAGTCAGTCAGTCAGTCAGTCAGTCAGTCAGTCAGTCAGTCAGTCAGTCAGTCAGTAGCCCAGTTCTGTCGTCTGTCAAAATGGCATGTCCTTTCATTAACGATCCAGTGGATGAAGGAGTAGCATCACTGTGCAGAGAACTATATATTTGTCGGGAGATTGTTTTCAGACCAAGCATAAATGTTCTCGCATTTCCAGATAATTATCTTTTTGAACGATACCGTTTCACGTCACAATCCATAATCTACATAAACAACCTAATCCGTCCTTACATTTACATTACCAGCCGTAGTCATGCTCTCACATCCAGCAGATATTGTGTGTTGCGCTGCGGTTCTTTGCAAATGAAAGTTTTTATATAATGTCGGAGATGCAGAGCACTTCAGGAAGACAACTGTATGCAGGACGGTCAGAAAAGTGTTCCTGAACCTGAAACGACTTTTACTCATCATTGTGGTTTTCCTGGACACAAACCTGTCAGAGCATCAAGGGGGATTCCACAGGATTGCAGGTGAATGATGTAGAGATCTGTTAAATTCATTTTAAATCATATTCTGTTAATGACATTGTGCTGCAACCTCAGACTGGGATTAGTCATTTGAATTTCTTTTAGGATTTCCCAGTGTGATTGGCTGCATAGATGCACATACTTCCCCATCACAGCTCCCTCACACCATGAATAGGAAGTCCATTCACAGCATAAATGTGCAGGTAGGCTACAGGTAGACTGACTACTGTTTCTAAATGTTAAAGACTGCATCATAGTTCAACATCTGTCATTCTCTGCACTGTCCAAATCATATGTGATGCTGCATACATCATTTCTAATGTGGAGGCCATGTGGCCTGGATCTGTTCATGACTCCAGGATTTATGGAGAGTCTAACCTGAGCAACAGACTGCAGCGTGGTCTCAGATGAGCTCCCTCCAGGGATTCCTTCAGCCATTGACCTTAAGAAGTTCTGGCTTAGGGCCAGCTCCTCTGCCTCCGTTAGAGGTGGCTGTGCTGGGCCACCACTCGTTTTATCGGCATCTGCTTTCTTTCTGTTGGCTGGGCAGAAGTCTGTGTTAGTTTAAATAGGCTTAATTATTTAACAGGACATGATATGGATGCAGACATTTAGGCTATGTGTGGATAAAACAACTGCACAGTCAAACAGCCACTTAATATTTAGGCTACTTTACAATGTAAAACATGATCAACATTAAGTACCTCCGTGAGATAATGCCGAGGTCTGACCTGTTTGAACAATGTTTTTATATTTCATCTTAAGCTGCTGCCCCGTGCGCTTCTCCCCCACGGAATTTCATCTAAATTAAATAACTTAATAGGCTACCATTCAGACAGTTTTTCCCTGTAATATTATTACGACTACAAAGGAATACATTTAAACTTATGCATTGACCCGGGCAGCAGTGTTCTCCACGCCGTCTCTCTCTCTTTTGCAGCTGCAGCGGTGTTGCACTTCTTTCTGAAAACGTGTTCAAACTCGCTATATTATTTACACACGTGGACAAAATTGTTGATACCCCTCAGTTAAAGAAGGAAAAACCCACAATCCTCACTGAAATCACTTGAAACTCACAAAAGTAACAATAAATAAAATTTTGTTGAAAATTAAATAATCAAAAACAGCCATTACTTTTGAATTGTTGATTAACATAATTATTTAAAAAAAACAAACTAATGAAACAGGCCTGGACAAAAATGATGGTACCTCTATAAAAGATTGAAAACTATTTGACCAGAGTGACATGATTAACTCAGGTGTGTCATTTAATTGACATCACAGGTGTTTCCAAACTCATAATCAGTCAGTCTGCCTATTTAAAGGGAGACAAGTAGTCACCCTGCTGTTTGGTGAAAAGGTGTGTACCACACTGAACATGGACAACAGAAAGCGAAGGAGAGAATTGTCCCAGGACATCCGAAAAAAAATTATAGACAAACATCTTAAAGGTAAAGGCTATAAGACCATCTCTAAACAGCTTGAAGTTCCTGTGACAACAGTGGCTCATATTATTCAGAAGTTCAAGACCCACGGGACAGTAGCCAACCTCCCTGGACGTGGCCGCAAGAGGAAAATTGATGACAAATTGAAGAGACGGATCGTTCGAATTGTATCCAAAGAGCCCAGAGCAACCTCCAAAGAAATTAAAGGTGAACTCCAAGGCCAAGGTACATCAGTGTCAGATCGCACCATTCGTCGTTGTTTGAGCCAAAGTGGACTTCATGGGAGACGACCAAGGAGGACACCACTGCTGAAAAAAACTCATAAAAAAGCCAGACTGGAATTTGCAAAAATGCATGTTGACAAGCCACAAAGCTTCTGGGAGAATGTCCTTTGGACAGATGAGACCAAACTGGAGCTTTTTGGTAAGGCACATCAACTCTATGTTCATAGACTCAAAAACCAAGCATACGAAGAAAAGAACACTGTCCCTACGGTGAAACATGGAGGAGGCTCAGTAATGTTTTGGGGCGGCTTTGCTGCATCTGGCACAGGGTGTCTTGAAAGTGTGCAAGGTACGATGAAATCTGAAGACTATCAAGGCATTCTGGAGAGAAATGTGCTGCCTAGTGTCAGAAAGCTTGGTCTCAGTCGCAGGTCATGGGTCTTCCAACAGGACAACGATCCAAAACACACAGCCAAAAACACCCAAGAATGGCTGAGAGAAAAGCGTTGGACTATTCTAAAGTGGCCTTCTATGAGCCCAGATCTGAATCCCATTGAACATATGTGGAAGGAGCTGAAACATGCCATTTGGAGAAGACACCCATCAAACCTGAGACAACTGGAGCTGTTTGCTCATGAGGAGTGGGCCAAAATACCTGTTGACAGCTGCAGAACGCTCATTGACAAATACAGAAATCGTTTAATTGCAGTGATTGCCTCAAAAGGTTGTGCAACAAAATATTAAGTTATGGGTACCATCATTTTTGTCCAGCCCTATTTTATGAGTTTGTTTTTTAAAATAATTATGTTAATCAACAATTCAAAAGTGACGGCTGATTTTGATTATTTAATTTTCAATAAATTTTTATTTATTGTTACTTTTGTGAGTTTCAAGTGATTTCAGTGAGAATTGTGGGTTTTTCCTTCTTTAACTGAGGGGTACCAACAATTTTGTCCACGTGTGTAGATATCATTTAGATTTCCAATTCAAGTGGTGAAAAAAATGCAGCTCTCTGCTTCCCCGTTGCCATGGTGACTTGTTGAATCGGTGCCCCATTGATACTGGCATTTTAAAGTTACGCGCTTAACTCCGGGTGAAACTACTCAGAGTTGATTAAACCAACTCAAATCAGCTGTTCTGGAACTGAAAACTCAGAGTTTTCTATTAAGTAGATCAACTCAGAGTTCAGGGTTACACTCAGAGTTTGCTGAACCTGCTTTGTGAAAAGGACCCCTGGAAGACTAAGAAGCCACACAAACCAGTCTATCCTGCTTTGATGTCATGGTCTGAGTGTTGTTGTTGACCATAACCATCCCTTGATTGACACATTTCACCGTCTTCTACTGACTGCTTCCTGCAGGGTAATGCAAATATTAAAGAGTTCAGTGGACTGTAGTGACCTCTGCAGTCAGCAGATCCGAGTACAGTAGCACAACTATGGGATGTGGTGAAATCTGACAAGTCTGCAGAAATGGTGTGATGAATCATTTCAACATGGAAGAGAATCTTAGAGGAATGCTTCCATAATCTTGTGGAAATCATGACACAGAGAACAGAGTCTGTTTAAGGTCAAGGATTCAGTGCTAGGATGCTGCTCCTAACAAAGTACTCACTGAGAGTACCTATCCCTTCATTTCTGGCTTTAGATGTGTTTATTCATTGAGTTTTATCAAGAATAGAAGCAAGGCTACTGTTGTTTTTTAATAGTGCTGATAAAGTCCAAGTAATTCATTGAGATGTATTTGTAGGATTGTCTGTGTGTAGTGTAAGCCTTAGGATGAGCAGGCCCTGTTCAGGCTCATGTCATTAATCATACTATTCATGTTAGCAGAGGCTTTCTACTGTTTGCTGCTTTAAGAATGCAGTGTCTTGAATGTAACAGTGTCCTCTTGTCAAAACTGAGAAAATATTAAATACAAATTTTATCTAGTTGAGAATAAAGAAGGATCTGTGCAGTGAACATTAAATGGTGCATTGTGGAAAACCTTTGCAAAGCTACATGCCACTACTCTGCATGACCTGTTTGTTGCTACAATTACTGTATTACTGACTAGTTACAAGCAGTTACTGTGTAGTCTGTTAACCAAAAAAACCTTCCTTACTTTGACAGAATATGAAGCTGTGTCTTAAATTTGGACTCAAGTCATTCAATATTGTACTTGTACATTAAGCAACAGTTAACACAGACTGAGGAGAACTCCCTTTGAAGCATAAATTGACAGTTGACATTGTCAGGCACAGTCAAAAGAAAGCCCTCAACTTGGGGAGGTGATTACTTCTGAGAATTCCAACAAATACAAATGCATACAGCTGTAATGTTGTGTTGTGTGTGCAAAGCGCATGCATTTCCATGCATACCTTTTCACTCTGGCATCATGAGGCTGAACTGAAACTATATTCATGGAGACAGAAATGAAGTAACAAAGGAGCACCAGTACTTGACTCGTTGCTTTTATTCAGGTAGCAGCATCAGTCACTGTCCTGCTTACACACTGCAGTCCTTTTCAGCCCTACAAAGCCACACACATACATTCAGAAAAGATTCAAACTTCAAATTTTCACATGTCCACACACAGTACATCACACAACAATCAGACACAGCTTATTCAGTCACACTTCTCAACCCACTCATGCACCGAACCCTTCTGCTGCTTCCCTGTACAGGTTGAGAGGCTGCTGTCATGACACAGAGAGAGAGAATGTGTGTGTGTGTGTGTGTGTGTGTGTGTGTGTGTGTGTGTGTATGAAAGAGAGAGAGAGAGACAGAAAAAGAAAAAGAGTGTATTAGGTCTGGGCGATGATACCAATATGTATCAGCAAAAGACATTTCATCAGTAACAAGATTTGACTGCATGAACAAACCACAAGCTGCTCCCTTGCTGGCTTATTAACAGCCCATCATATCCTTTGATAATGGAGCCTCTATGTCCTGTGCTGCTCACCCCATGGCTCCATTCTTGGTGCCTTGAGATGGACGGACATGACCTTAGAGTTTGCATTAGGATCAAATCAAGGTTTCTGTCGACTGACAGCTGTTCCAGGGCAGCTTTGTCCTGGTTGCTCTGAACTTTAGTTTAATGATTAATAATGATGTCTGGTCAGTTTACGCAGATAGTAGCTTACATGACAAAGTTTGAGATGGAATTACTTGCTGTATTTCTTATTTTGTATCAAGGATAGATGATTCCTTAATCTCTATCCCTCTCATTTATTGTTCATGTGTTAATATATTTATTTGTGGGCATTTTTCATTGTTAACATTAAAATTCTGTGTTGTGTGGTTTGATAAATAAAAAGCTTACATGCAAAGTAGCTGAGAAGGTAAGTGAGGTGGTTAAATTACAATACATGAAACATGATATGAAACACTTTCTCATGGTACATTATTCAGGTATATCGCCCAGCCCGATACAATGTGACTATATGTATATGTATGTATGTATATATATATATATATATATATATATATATATACATATATACACACACACATATATACATACACAAAGATGACCAAAGTAAATACAGATGCAGTTTTTAAATGATGATTAATGTTTAAAGTGATAAAAGCTATCCAAACCTACCTGGCCCTGTCTGAAAAAGTAATTGCCCCCCGCTTGTTAAATCATGAATTAACTGTGGCTAATCACATTTTTTTGAAAAGCGAGTTCACTTTCACTGACCGCATTCACACCTGATTACCTCCAGACCTGTTCAATCAAGAAATCACTTAAATAGAACCTGTCTGACAATATGAAGTTGGCCAAACGATCTCAAAAAGCTGTAGCAAAATGCTGTGATCCAAAGAAATGATGAGAAATAAAGTCATTGACATTTATCCATCTGGAAAGGGTAATGAAGCCATTTCTAAAGCTTTAGGACTCCATTGTCTAAAAATGGAGAAAACATGGAACGGTGGTGAACCTTCCTAGCAGCGGCCGGTTAACCAAAATTACCCCAAGAGTACAGCGACAACACATCCAGGAGGTCACAAATGAACCCAGTACAACATCTGAAGAACTGCAGGCCTCCCTTGCCTCATTTAAGGTCAGTGTTCAAGACTCAACAATAAGGAAGAGACTGGACAAAAATGGCACCTATGGCAGAGCTCCAAGGGGAAACAACTGCTAACCAAAACGAACATAAAGGCTTGTCATACTTCTGCAAACAAACATCTGAATGATCCCCAAGAGTTTTGGGAGAATGTTCTATGGACTGACAAGACCATAGTTGAACTTCTTGGAAGGTGTGTGTCTCGTTACATCTGGTGTAAAAGGAACTTCAGAAAGAGAACATCATGCCAGCAGTCAAACATGGTGGTGGTAGTGAGATGGTCTGGAGCTGCTTTGCTGCTTCAGGACCTGGACAACTTGCTGTGATTGATGGAACCATGAATTCTGCTCTCTACCAGAAAATCCTGAAGGAGAAAGTTCAGCCATAAGTTTGTGACCTCAACCTGAAACACACTTGGGTTCTGCAGCAGAACAACAATACAAAACACATCAGCAAGTTGAATTCTGAATGGTTTTAAAAAACAAAACAAAGTCTTTGGAGTGGCCTAGTCAAAGTCTGGACTTGAATCCAAATGAAATGCTGGCGTGGCTTTAAAAAACTGCTCATGCTCCAAAACCAGTGGGCCAAAATATCTCCATAGAGATGTGAAAGACTCATTGGCATTCTAGAAAACACTTGATTTCAGTTGTTGCTGCTGAGAGTGACCCAACCAGTTATTAAGTTTAGGAGGCAACTATTTTCTCACCCAGGGCTAGGTAGCTTTGATGTTTGATGACATAAAACATTAACGTGAAGTGGGGAAAACACAACACTAGTAACACAATAGTAGGCAGGTGGATCATAATGTTAGACCTGATCAGCGCATATATATATATATATATATATATATATATATATATATATATATATATATATATATATTTATATATATATATTTATATATATATATATATATTTATATGGAGAGAGAGAGAGAGAGAGAGCACAAGATAGCGGCCTCTAGTTTCACAATATATGGACTGAAAGCTAGTTTGATTCAGACTGACATCTTTATCTGAGCTCTGTTTACCAAGGACCACCTGATCCCCTGGAGCCAGTTGGGTAGGCCTGGGCCAGTTGTTATGGAGGAGATAAATTTGTTGATATTTAGTAAGTTTTTAGGACTTCTAATTTGTTTTGGCTTAACATTGCACATAAAAATGTGGACATTCTTGGTGGTAAAACAAAAATTGAAAAATACAGTCCAAAGGTGAGGTCAAGATCCTCTTGTTTTGTAGTCACATCACACATTATCCACTGAGAATAGCAGGCAATATGGCTAAGCATGTACTAAGCTGGATTTGAAATCTACGATAAGGATGAGATGGCTGAACAGACCTAATAAACTCAAATATGTAGTGGGAGAGAACTGGGAATCTCTGGTGGAGAGAGAGATGTTTGGAATGCTCTACTTTCAGCTGATACTGAAAGTGGAAGAAAACTGAGGAATGGATGGATGAATGGACTCCAAGATGGGCCCTCCATTATTTAAATGAAAGTTTCTCACTGGTGTGTATGTTAACATTTTTAAAGCTTATTCCAGGAGGTACCCAGATGTACCACATGCTTCTGGAATTCCGAGGTCATGGAGCATGCTCATCTGTTACCGCTCAGTTGAATCTGTCTAGAGCATGCACCTGTCATTGGAGCCAACTCAATTCCTGTCATACGTCAGTTCTACACACTGGAAATATTGTTGGACTGACTGCATCAAAATTTGATAAGTCATTTTGAGGATGTGTGTGGAAAAAAATGCTTTTGGGGCCAGTGTGCCTCAAGCAATGAATGCAGAAGAAGCAGTAATGCAGCTCGGCCACTACGTTAAAAGTGCTGCACAGCCAAGTGCGGGGTGGTGGGGGGACCTGGGCTTAAACGCATTATTATCACTGACAATGATCAGTTTGTCCCAGTGGTCACTCATAGAATTGCAATTAAAAAATTCAGATGCCCAAAAAGTTGACAGGACACCCCTTACTGCAAACAAGGATGTTTTTGGTCTTACCTAATATTAAAATATTTTTGTGACTGTCAGTCTGCTCATGGTGTCTACAGTCTTTCGAGATAACACAAGATTTGTTTGCAGCAGTCGCTGAATAGAGGAGACAGAATATCCATAACACACCAATATCAGCATCACCATGACTCGTCTAAGTGCCAGCAACACAAGAACACACACTGCCAGTGTGTTATTGACTGATACGGCAGCTATAATGCTGTGAACTAGAGGCCACCATGACAAAAAACAGAAAGAGCATGAGAGCAAGAAGCTGTAACTGTTGGATTTTCACAGAGTTTGAGAGTTTAAACTGTCCTTCCTATCCTCCTACATCCTCTTGATGGTGCACTGAGGAGACCGCTGCACATATCAGGACTGTAAACACACCAAAAATAATACTGATTGTTGGAAAGAAGGGTAAACGGAGAGCTCAGTGATCGGTGCTTGGCCTTGATGCTGCTCGGTGCAGCATGTGTTTGTGCAGGCTGCACTGGAGTCACATTTGAAATACACAGAAAAATACAGCACACCATTGCTGTTAGATTCTTAGTCCTAACAAAACAGTGGAACGCTCTCTAGCAGCACGCTCAGGCTGATGTAGAGATACCCTGAATATCAACCGAGTGGATGACCTCCAGCCATCCTTGCACTTAACGTCCCTTGTCATATGAGGAGGAGGATTTATTCTGATCTGTATCAGCTATGAAACAAATTAAGCAGCAGCAGATGGTCGGCTGGCTGGGCTGCTCGCCTCCATATCTTGGGTATGTGTCACTCGTCAGAATGAGATTTTCAAAATCTTTGTGGACACATATACCGCTTTGTCTTATCTCACCGCCTGCTGACAATTTGCATTTGAGTCGGGGTGTGCTGTCAGTCAAACCGGCAGCTTTTTGTTACTTCATGGCACTTGGAAGGCTTTCCTCTTTGCAGCGTGCAGACATTGCTTCCCATCTTCAGTTCTCCAAAAGCTTTTTGCTAAGCGCCATTCTGGAGGAACACACACACACACACACACACACACACACACACACACACACACACACACACACACACACACACACACACACACACACACACACACACACACACACACACACACACACACACACACACACACACACACAGTCACATTTTTCATTTCCCTACACATACACCCACATACATACATACATAATGTTACACAAAGCCCACAACTGTCACTGGTCTTACAAATATGGCATCGGATGTCTGCTTCCCTTTGCCTGCTTTCTGTTAGAGTCCACAGATGGGACTCCGTGCTCACACAGCTGGGGCCCAGGCCCAGCAGTCACTCATGTTGCCCTTCACAGCTTTAACATCCCGGCAGAAGTACACCTCCTCCTGGATTATCTCTTCTAAGCACAGCAGGACAAAGTATGGACATAAAGACCCTTGCAGTCCCACACTGAGGGTCAAATGTTCTAACAAAGTCTGAGGGACTCAAGTCTCAAAGTATCCCACTGACCCCACATGGGCTGTCTGTTTCTTGTGCCTTGCCCTTCCCCACCCCATGGAGTGTGTCAGTAGTTCATGGCCTGGGTTGTGAGGGTCTGCAGTGGTGGCTAGCTGTTGTTCTCAGCTGTCATGTACTTCAGGGCGGCAAAGCCGTAGCGCCGTGACATGTTTTGTTGGAACTCCTCCTTCAGGGTCTTGAGACAGACTCTGTATTGCTTGTTGGAACGGAACTTAGTGATATCAAAGCTGGGCGCGTGAGGCATGTGGATCATGTAAGCATTGGGTAGAACCACAAATTCGTACTCCTGTAGAGAGATGAGAAAAGGAAAAACATTGAGTTTTAACTGCTCATAATACTGCTTTACAGTCTTTTACATGACCACATTTAGGCAATGGTTAATGTTAGGGAATGTGAACACATTGTAAATACTGAGTTACTTTGCTGACCTGGGTCTGTTCTCTACTTGGGCTACTGTTAAATATAGTTTAGCATTTAGAACATGACATAACCAGTCTTCACTAGCTTGCTGTCAGTTTAACTAATTAAGACAAACTGTTCAGGAGCTAATTTCTAACAGCATCTGCTATCTGCTGCTGAACAGAATGTGTACAGTGGCTTTGTCAGAGCTTTTCCACTGAAAAGAATAGACTTTGTGGGTTCTAAAATCAAAACAGAGATCTTAAGGAAGCTAAAAACATGGTACAGTGAAGGCATAGGGCAGAATTACCATGGTCATAATTCTGTGGATTTGCCACAATAACAACTTCACAAAACAAAAATGCTTTTACTTCATATATTGACAATAAGAAACATGGGTTCAAGCAGGGTTACTTTTGCAAATCCTTTTTTTCCCCATAACTTGATATTATTGAGAAACCAGGAGCCAATACATTCAGCAGTCACACTGAAAGTGCTTGAAAGGCTGTTCCTACCAAAGGGCTTGATTTTATAAGATGACATTTCAATGAATAGGTCATTACATAAAACTTCTGCCAAATCTAAAACTACGTAATAAAGCCCCATAACAGAGCTGAATCCGAATTATTTCCAACAGGGTGATACAGGCCAGACTAGAACACAGAATTGTCAGGAAATGTAAAGACATACAACTTATCCAATCAGCTGTCTGACTGAGATTTTGGTCCTTCCAAATAGCGATCATCGCATTTCACAATTAGAATGGTAAATGGTCTGTATTTATATAGCGCTTTTACTGTACCTGCAAGGTACCCAAAGCGCTTTACATGATACATCACATTCATCCATTCACACACACATTCACACACTGATGGCGGAAGCTGCCATGCAAGGTGCTAACCACAACCCATCAGGAGCAATTAGGGGTTCGGTGTCTTGCTCAGGGACACCTCGACATGAGCATGACAGGCCGAGGATCGAACCGGCAACCTTCCAGTTGCAAGATGGCCACTCTACCCATTGAGCCATGCTGCCCCAATAGAGCAATTAGTCTGGTGAGTGCATAATTTGCTGAAAAAGATGATGTACAGAAATACAGTACAGTACAAAAGTAAGATCTGAGTAATACAGTGAAATAAAGTGGACTTTTTCCTTTAAATTAAATACTGTTACACAAATTTTTTACATAGGTACAGTCAGTGTCAGAAACGAGACAAGTCCAAGTACTTGTGGTGTTCAGAAATTAGGATGCTTTACACTGAAAGGTCTGGACAGGTACTCAAGTTTAGGGATAAAGTGAAGGTATATCAGTTACCTGTGCATCCAGCTCCATAATGTGAGCCACTTTGTTCCAGCCAAAGCCCACAAAGCGGCGGTCATACTCAGGACTGTCCCTCCTCACCATGACGTAGGGCTCAAAGTCGGCCTCCCATTGCACCCTGTAAGGTGTGGTAGCTGTCCGCCATTTGGCAAAGTTTGTTGGTGCGTGGCCTTTAGTCCACACATGGTACCTGTAAGGAAGAAAAACAGAGAAGCTTTGATTAGAATGTTGTTGGAGGGAGTGTGAACTACAATCCTACATCTAGTCTTCCCTTGGAGAAGTTAAATAGTTTGTGAAATATCAGGCAGCATTTTGTTTTCAACCCATTTCTCTCACATTCTATCATCGAGGGCCTGGAAATAAAGTCATTGTTTATAGAAAGTTTCTCTCAATCTGCAGACCATATCATTTTTGATGACCAACAGTTGTGGTGTCTCTATTTCAGTCTGAGCCATCATAACACTTCTTTCTGGTCCAGCCTCCAAGATAAAAGAGGTATTTACTGACTGAAAATTCAAGGCGGATGAAGCAAAGTGAGCGTGACAGAAGGAAGCTGGACCGCCTGTTCGGGCTGCACACAGGAGAAAAATGAACAGCCATACAGAAAAATGTTACAGATGTTGCTGAATCAAATCTACAGTGTGCGGTGTAAGACAGGCAAGAACAAGCACAAATATATGTAAGTGTAAAGAAGTACATACAGATGCACTGGTTATAACACAAAACTTGAAAAAGTATAGCAAAACCTCCATCCATTCATCCATTCTCTGTACACCGCTTTATCCTCACTAGGGTCGCGGGGGGTGCTGGAGCCTATCCCAGCTGACTCGGGTGAAGGCAGGGGACACCCTGGATGGTCACCAGTCTGTCACAGGGCTACATATACAGACAAGGAATCACACTCACATTCACACCTACGGACAATTTACAGTAATCAATTAACCTCAGCATATTTTTGGACTGTGGGAGGAAGCCGGAGTACCCGGAGGAAACCCACACATGCAACCTATCAAACAAAAATATTTTTAGTACGGGAAATTAAAATGTTACAACAGGGCCATGGTATGAAATAAGTTATAAAACATGCTACACACAGTCATTAATTTATGATTTATCAATCAAAAGGACTAATTAAAACAGAGATGTGTTTTTTAATGATGTAGAGGAGTCCCATGCACTGGCAAGATTGGAAAAGTTGCTCTAGAGCTCTGTCACATTGTATTCTTTTCAAATTTAGTGGGAAAGGTTTCATGACAAATGAAAACAAACATCTTAGCAATCTGAGGGAATATTTGAATGTGGGAAAATGTACGCACGTTTCAGAACAACTTTGGTCTGTACCTCCTTTTCCCTTCATGCCAACAGGCACTTGAGCTGCAAAGCCTCTATTAGTATGATGAAACCTAATAAACCATGTTCTCCCAGCAAGATGTGACAGTGTTCCAAAGAGCTTTTTATCATGTCAGTAATATTTTGTCTGTCTCAGTCCTCATGTGCTCCATAAATGGTCTGTGAGGTTGAGGTTAAGTGACAGATCCTTGGTCTTCTTTGCACTTCCAGTCAAAGCTCTGAGGTATGTTTGGAATCATTATTCTGCTGCAGTGTGAATTCTTCTCCACAAAGATGCAAACCAGAGGGTTATTTGTCCTTGGTTAGAGTGGCGCTATACCTCTGCAAGTGTCCAATAGCAAACCTTCAAAACATTCCCAGCAGCATTTTTCACTGTGGTAGCACAGTGTTGCAGTGGTTAGCATTGTCGCTTCACAGCTCAGCGGTACAAATCTCAGCCTGGGATCTTTCTGCATGGAGTTTGCATGTTCTCCCTGTGTGGGTTCTTTCCAGGTTCTCCAGCTTCCATCCCACAGTCCACAAACATGCTGAGGTTAACTGGTGATTCTAAACTGCCCATTGGTGTGAATGTGAGTGTGATTGTTTGTCTCTACATGTAGTCCTGTGATAGACTGATGACCTGTCCAGGGTGTTTCCTGCCTTCACAGTTAGTCAGCTGGGACAGTCTCCAGCCTCCTATGACCCTACAGATGATAAAGTGGTGTATACATAATAATAAAAATGATAAACACTCTTCTTTTACTGTCATGAACTACAATTTTCTGTCATTCATTCCTTATTAAGCAGATTTTGTGTCTATGATACTAGTCTGGATGTATTTATCTTCTGATACTGTGCTAACTTTAAGTTGCCTGATTGTTTTTCAGATATAGCTGCATTTCCACCAAGTGTTTAGTGCTCCATGCAGTACCCTCTTAGAAACCTTCAGTCCAGACACGACCGAAAACTGAGAAAATTTCTGTTTGCTCAGAATGATGAGTTTGTTTTGGGTTTTCCTATTTTACCCAAGGACCAAGTAAAGATTTGAGCATGAAATAAAAGATAAATTCCTCATGTAACTGACAGAAAAATGAAAGAGCTGCTGAAGCTGAATGAAAAAATAGTTGACCTGAAGGTGAAGAGGGTGCCCATGTCCAGCTGAGACAGTAGCTCAGCTTTAGACTTTGGGTATGATAGGCGATATCGCAGTGTCTCAAAGGCAGGAACCACCAGAGCTTTCTTGTTGTTGGCCATGTCCAGTTGCACTACTGACTTCCTAAAAGCACACATAGTAATTTGTTACACACATAGTAACACAAGATTAACAAAACATAACCGCAGAGTTGCTCTAGTCAAAGTTCCTCTCCCAGCATAGGTGGTTCTCACTTACCTGAGGTATTCGTAGAGGCCGTACATGGGAAGGAAGTCAATGTCTGATAAGAACATGTAGGGTGTGTTGACCTGCCGCATGGCCACGTTTCGCAGCAGGTTGACTGGGTAGAACTGTCCCTCTTTGTAGACAATGTGGTAACCTACATTTCCACGACTCATCAGCACTTCGGAACCCTGAGCGTAGCGCAGGAACTGCTGGGCTTCAGCATCTGACAGGTACAGGGCCAGGCTGATGGGACCTTCCCAGTGCTTACAGATGGCCTCCAACATCTGCAGCCTACAAGGGGCAGTACACAGGGTTGGCCATGTCAGGAAAATAAACTATTACTAGACAATACTTAACAAATCAGACATCTCAAATCATTTCAAGCATTTCGTCATGAAAACAGCAACACAAGTAGACGATCAGAAATCAGAAGTCTGCTCTTAAATTAAGGCGGGATGTCAATGCAAACTTGAACCAACACATTACAAACTGTGTTAGGAAAAACTTGGGGCACAAATAAGTTTCAGGCAAAATGGCGGAGCGTGTCCTCATTTCAGGAGAAGTATACTGTAGATCAAAACAAGGACCGTAGCGACTGAGTATGTGTTTTAGGGGCTAGATAATGAATCATGTGCAAAAGATAACACAGAAATAACTACCTGATGATAACTTGTTTGAACAAGATGCTCGCTTGACAATTTTAGGTCCAAAATTTCTGAAGACATATTTTTGTTTACATTATGTACAAAGCAATAGTTACTGAGTTTAATTACTAAGGTTTATTTCTACAAAACAACCGTACATCAACATAGGTTTATATATACATCTGTCTGTCAGGGCTCCCTCCTCACCCCCGTCCTTCCCACCTGACATCCCAAATACCCCTTTCCCCATCTGTTTCCTCTCCCTCTCATGCTCCTCTCTTCCACTCATGCTCCCCTCTCTCTCTCTCCGTCCCTCGGTTTCTTTCTCTGTGTCTCCCTTCAGTCTCCCATCCGCTCCTCTACCCCTGTCTCTCTCTCTGTCTCCCATCTGCTCCTCTGCCTTTACTTCCTTCCCCAGTGCAACACGTGAGTGGAGTGCGGGCTCACACCTGCCTCCACTCAGGTAATCAGCCTTCCCCGTGGGTCCTGGACAGCTGAAGGACATCGACCTGATTACACTCATCTGCAATAAGAACCGGCTCATCTTTCCACTCCCTGCTAGATCGTTGAACTAGACACACAGTCAGTCATCATCTCGCCATTCTGTGATTACTATGCATTTTGTGCATCACTAACTCCGTTTCCTCTCGTCTGCTTAGGACCAGCTGTCCAGGCTCCTCGTTCCTGCCCCGACCAGCCCATTCCATTCCGAACCTGCTCTGCCTTGCCTGCCTGGACCCCTTCTCTGATTCCCCTCCCCTCTCCTTGTCTCCTGGCGCCCCCCGGACCCCACTGAACTGTCACTGGACCCCGTCACGTAACCCCCGGACCACCACGGCCGCCAGGGATCCGCACCAGACATCTGCCGCCACACTCTGCTCCCCACCGGAGCCACCACGGCCGCTGATCTCCGGCTTAACTCCCTCCCTGCAGCCAGAACCCTCAATTCACCTCCACTGCTTCCCTGACCATCACCACCCCTTACAATAAACCGGTTTTACTCCCAATTTCGCCTTGGTAGCGTGGATCTCCGCACGGGTCCAGACCCACTATTCGTGACACTGTCACACCCCCATATTACATTAAGGCTTGCGTAAATGACCAAAAAGTAACACAAGACATGGTAGACAAGGAGCCATCTATGGGCTGGTTTATCAGCATCCATCGGGTCCAGATGTACAGGCATTGTGGAGATGTAGTGCTGTCTGTCATTCTTTTTTTTTCTTAGCTTAATTTCTTTTTCAAAATATAGAATGGTTCCCAAACTGCATGATTTGTGTTGAACTAAAACACTTAAATTTGAATTTATATATTATCCAAACAATAAAAATACTATGCTTGCATACCATATCTCTAAATGTGCTCCCCCACAGCAGGGCTGAGTTTATTGGGATTTTCACTTGAAATCTACTGTGAAAAGTCATTACATTTTGAATTACAAACTGCAGTGAATATAAAACCTTCAGCTTATGTTAAGGAGCCGAAATTCTGGTGTGAATTTAGGTTCACAGAAATGCACATAATATAACGTAATGCAACATATTACAATTAATTACATGAAGAACAGTAATACTGACAAAGCAAACACACATGCAAATACAACATCCAAGACAAAACAATAAAATTAAACTGATTGAACTAATAAAATGAAAGAATTGACACGTAGGAGCCAAATTAATATCCGGATAGTGCCGTAGCGAACGAATATTCGGGATATTCGGGTCCAGCCCTAGAAAGAAGTCCTGCAGCAGTTTCCAACTGTTTATGTTTCTTTGGGTTTTTTGACACAACACAATCATTACAATTAGACTTTGTGTTTCACAGCTGGAACTGCTTGAATAATGAGTCACATCGCCTTGGACTTAATATGCAAATGAGGTACTGAGATTTGTTTTGCATTCATTACATTAGGTCAGTCTAGTGAGAGACCTGGCCTTCCTTTGAAGAGATGCACTTTTAAAACATTTTGGTCAGGCTGGCCTCTACTCAGTGTCACTCATTATGCAATGGGTGTCGTCTGTATACCCCCGATGCTGGAGATGGGAAGCAAGTTCACAGATGTCACTGTTGTTCACTCTACAGAGACCGACATCTTGTCTATTTCTCTTGCAGCCTTCCCATAAACTTGACTTCACATTGTAGGTGCTGTTTTAGATATAGAATATCAATATGTTGTTCAACAGAACCACCAACTGAGTAAGTACTCTGCCAGATGGAGGAGACAAAAGTTCCACACAGCAGCCTATATACTAATGTCTTGGTCCCTCATACCACAGCACTTCTTCAGAAAACTGCGGAGTCCAGGCCTCGACATGGAGATTTAATGTTGTGGCTGATTGGTATTTTACATGTAATGAACTTCTTTTAGTGATGACAGAAAAGTTGCTAGATCAACAAATTTTGATCAAACATTCCCTGCAGATGATGTGACTGTTACTTTTCATAATGTGTTACTTTCAAGTAAACGTGGAATGGGTAGACTCAGTCAAACTCAAATGTCCACCAAATTTTCCAGAGAAAAGCAAAACAGACATAGTTGGCAAATTGCTCTGCTTACTTTCTGTCAGACTCAGAAGCAAAATTTTAAAGTGATTAATGTAAAAATCTATGTTTTTGGAAAGCAACAGGAAGTTTGCACTAGTTGAACCGACATACATTGTTTTATGTGGCACCTTGTTTACCTGAATCTCCACAGAGGTGGACAGTACCAAGTTAGCATGATGCAGACAGCCATATAGAATGGAACGGGTGAATTTAACGAAACCTTTGAGTGACGCATCACATGATGTATTAGCTAAGTTTGTTTCATTACATTCATCCAATTTTGTATTTGGTCAAATGCAATTGTTTTTAAGTCAAAGTTTTCCTTTTCACCCAGAGAAGTCCAGTTTTACAGTATTATATCTAAATCACCACCACATGATAACCTATATGCAGGAAAAATCGATCTTTTTGTCTCTATCTCTGCTTTGTTGTGACAGCATCAACTGGAGTGTGGGTTAATTCATATCTCTCCTGTCTTAAAGCACTGCTGAGCTTCAAGGCTTCTTTAATATGATGTGGGGCTCACTGTCTTGTTTATGGAAATTCCTCACATCTCCAGGGTTTATTCTGCCAATTTCACCATACGTGAACCAGCAATAACTCAAAATAAAGAAGATAATGCAACATCCTTGACTTAATTAACCAAACTGGGAAGATAAGCTGTTTGTAGCACTCTGGTTGTGAATGCCTCCCTGGAAGGATTGTGTGGAAACATCAAAACCCATTGGCAGATTCAAAAGGAAGGTTTTCCTAAAAAGGAAAGTCCAAATTAAGTTAGAAACTGGGAAAACCAAAAAAAAATCATCACGTTCAACTTTCCAAAGCTCTTTGAATGATTCATTTGTGAAATGGGATTTTGTCAACTAAAGTAACCAAATCTAAGCTCAAAATCAAGATTTTTGAAAAATCCCTTCATTGTACATCTAATTTAAAAAACTGATAAAAATACAATAATATTAATAAAATAAATGCAGAAAGATCAAACAGTTCACGGAGGAACACGTTGCCTTGGGGTTCGGGTTACTGCAGTGAAAAAATAGCACAGTGTGTAAAAATATAACAGGCGAAAGACGCTTAAAAGCAGCAAAAGCTTAAACAATAAGATGTCACCATCCTTTCATCGCTCCCGCTTTTCACTCCCTTTTAGTTAAACTGCAAAATGTGTTGCAGATGAGCTATTGTTGTCCTACAGTTAGTATATACGTACTCCCAGGATAAATAATCGAAACATTTAAGCTTCAGCTACTGGGAAGGGAGCCAAAGAGCCTGCTGTCATGGTGTGAAGTCAGATACACTCAATCGTTCAAATGAAGATAACAGCTGACACATTCTGGCAGTGCCTCCTTAAAGGCAGCAATGGTGATGGACTTGGTCATACAAACAAAATGTGAAAAAAGTGAGAAGTTGATTAAATTGCTGTTTTGAAAAGCTATAAAATCCTGCGAGCACAGTCTACCAGTTAAGATAAATTTGTACCGTCTGTATCCACATATTTGCAAAGGTCCGCATGATGCCGTGTCCACCCACTGTGCTCAGCGCATGTCAGTGATAATCACACTGACATGGTGCTACTACTTCATCTGTAACCAGCTCATATAGATCCTGCTGATGTCTGATGCTGCTGGTATTTATTAAACTCAAAGGAAAGACTTTGAGTTGACAAACTAATCTTCAGTTGCATTCAATATTTCATTAAAACCTGGATCACATTTTTTTATTGGAGTGTCTTATTAACCTGATCTGCTCTGTTTTCATAGATAGATAGATAGATAGATAGATAGATAGATAGATAGATAGATAGATAGATAGATAGATAGATAGATAGATAGATAGATAGATAGATAGATAGATAGATAGATAGATAGATAGATAGATAGATAGATTAAACCTTTATTAATCCCACAGCGGGGAAATTTACAGTGTACAGCAGCAAATAGAACATTTGAATAAAAAGAGTGCAGCACACAGTGCATATATATATATATATATATATATATATATAAATAAAAATATTTTCTTCAGAAGAAGAAAAAAAAGCAGTATTTACAGCAAAATGTCTATGAAATTGCACAGCATCATTATTTACATTTTTTATTGCACAGATTGTAAGTGGGTGAACTGAAACTACTGGGAGCAGGCTTGATTGTAAAGTCTGACTGCAGCAGGAAGGAAGGACCTGCGGTAAATATGCCCTTTTCACTTAACTATGCTGACTTAGAGTTTATATAACTACTGAGGTTGCCACTATATTACCAAGCTTTCCGATTCATGAAGATATACACATTCATTTTGTTGTGCCACTTCCTGATGTTACCCAGGAGAGGACAATGGTATTCTAATGTCCTCCCTGTTTTAGGAGGACCTTAATTTAGACATTAGGTCAGTCTAGTCTCAGTTCCGCTATGAGAAGAGAAAGAGGTACACATTTGACTACTGAACATGTGGGTTATATGGCTTAACTTTTGAAGAAGTTGCACAAGCTTACACAGTGCTCATCACAAAAAAGCTTATAATCTACTGCTCACTGTTAATGATGAAACAAATAGCAAAATTAGCATGTACTGTACATGGCAGACTGATACTGTCTGATAGTTTGGTCCCTGGTTTTCTCAGTTTGTCCAGGACAAATATATTGCTCATTACTAAATCTGACAGGGGTTGTTTTAAATCCACTAAAAGCTGAAAATTGTAAGGCTCATCCAATACTGCAAATATGTTAATATACCCCATTGTGTCTCAGCATGGTGTTTGTAGAACACTGGCAACCATTCTGCTTCACTGCTTGTAAATGACCCCTGTCACAAAAAATGCCAATCTGATTAGTTGTCCATGTACACTCAAAGCCAGGATTCTCAGGGGGCTCTGTGTGTGTACATGTACATGGAAATATGCATCAGTTGACGCAAAGAAAACATTCAAATACATCACCATGAAGTGGAAATTGGTTCCAAATTATTTGCACCTCTTCATAGAATTGTAATTAAAGGCGTGTATGTCCATAATTCCTCCTTGAAACTACAACATTAATTTGTAGAACAGTTATCTTCAGTGACAAAGGAAGTATTTGAGATAGAAGAGTTGCATTCTCAAAAACACCATTGATATAAGGAGTAGTTTTTCCTCCCTTTAAATTCCTGCAGTCAATTTTCTTTTTGAATACATCCTGTGTTTTAAGTGTTTCTTGTCTCTCGGACAAGTTTGTGCTATGATATGTCCAAATGTGACCTGCGAGCTTACAGTGAGCAAAGTCGTAAACAATTGTGACCAAACCCCAAACTAATCGCCTAGTTTCTACAAACGAACAAACAAAACAAAACAGAATTTCAGGAATCTACAGGAAAAACATTTTGAAACATTGTTTCTAACATTGCATTGCTTCTAACCAAAAGGCTACCTATGGGTTGCAGATGATTTACACAGGCTTGTGTCTTTGGTGTTTTATTTTCCTGCCATGCCTTGAAGATTTAACCAAGAGAATTTGCATCTAATCTTTGGAGGTGCTCTAATATCACTTTACGTAGCAGTATCCACATAGACAATAACTGGAGGTCTAAATAAGTCCTCCCACTTTAATATTCTATAAAATCTCCAGAACATTGAACTCAGAACAGTGACAGCAAAAAAAACTCTCTTTTACATGGAGGAGAGCATTATTTCAGTTATAGACAGAACTTCATGAGCAGTCTGAGCTGTGACAGTGGGTGTGTAGCAGTACCTGTCCATCGAGAGCTGGGCGACAAGAGTGACATCAGTGTTGTCAGAGCTGGGTTCATACTCATAGTGGAGGAAGTAGAGGTGTGTTCTATGGACAGTGAATCGCTCTCTACGAAACTCGTAACAAGGATCATCTTCATCCAGCTCTGACAGAGTCTTCTGGAGCTGTAGGCAGAGAGAACAGGTAAGCCATCAGCAGGAAAAGGTAATTCATTATTCACACAGTAAACTGTGCCAGGGTTATTATGATGGTTTTCTGTGGTTCCGGAATAGTCAAACCCACACTAGCTAATGAAAAGGAGTTAAGTCTTCAGACTGTGCATGCTGCAAGCTTCTACAGAACACAACTGGCTTGTATGGGTGACTGCATGCCTGTAGACTTTCAAATTGATAATTTTGGTTTCTAAAACATCAGGAAATTTTGAACAGGTAGAGATGTCAACACTCATTTGAAGAAGGAGAGAAAATGTGGCAAATACACAACGAGCTTCCTGATCATGGGTAGTACTATACTACCGGGTCTGTAACAGTTGCATCTCTGTTGTTGTTTTGGATGGAGCCTTCAAATTCCAACAACCAAATGGGCGCTGTCAAGGTCAGCTTAGCCTGGGTTTAGAGAATTCAAATGAATTAAATTTGAATAAAAATCCTGAATTATAAAAAGGACAGTATAAGATTCTCTTGCTGTATGGATGGATGCTAAATCAATAGACTACTATTTAATTTTTTTGTGTGTGTTATAGGAGTTGGGGACAATCAAACTGACAGACTGAAGGTCTTCCAGCAGAAAGTCAGCACCTCTCAAAACTGTTAAAAAAAGCTGTTACCTGCAGTGTTAGGTCATACATATGAGTAATGCATTACTTTGTAACATGCAGCAGTAACAGGTAGTTTCAGGAAAAACACATTCAGTAATTACAAGAGTCTTACTTACAATTGGGATTTGTGGGATATGGTTGCGACGCTGCATGGGAGGTAACCTCTACTAAAACATGCAAAATGTGCTTCCCAGTAATTTCCAAGCTGTGGTTTTTAAATGCTGTGTGTTCTTAACTGGCTTGGTAATGTTAACCACAGATATGCATACATTCAAAAGGCGCCTGATCTTATTTGGAATTGAAGGTGTTCAAACCTGAAGCTGAGGGTAGGATGTCTCTCGACCTGTGCGCAGTCACGGAGGCAAAGCTAGTTGCTACTAGTTGGTCAGTAAATTCTCCAGACTATAGAGCTGCCTGCTTGTTTTACTGCAGTGTCCTGTTTTTGGCTTCTCATGTGGTAAACAGGAAACATGTGGATATCACAGACATGTAGTTTCTAATATACTAGTCTTAAAGTCTGCTGGAATTTGTTAGGAATGCGGTGGGTCATGTTCACCTATTCTGCACGTGCACACTACTGCCAAGCGTACACACTATTTCCCCTTGGAGCATAGTTGCAGCTCAGACTGTCCATGTGGATACAAATTTTGAGCTGTACACAGATTGCCACAAAAGGGTCCAACTGCACTCTTGAGAGTGAGAGAGATGAAATTTATGTAATGCGGACCACAGAAGACACTGTTGTAGATCTGTCAAAATGCACCACTGAATCTTAGCATGATATTTGTAGGACATCAGTGTTAGGGGTAGCATAGATATGACCTACACTGGGCTACAAAAAAAAGCAAGATAATTCTAACAAGGCCACAGCCAGCCTGAATGTCCACAGGGAATATACATAAGGCTGAAAAAGTAACCAATTATAGTGTTCAAGCAACTTGCCCAACACTGTTCTCATTCATAGCATTTGTTTTGATGTCTCATACGGCATACGCCCTGTGAGTATGCCTCTGAAGCTTTCATCTCATTGTGCCAATCCTGATTGGCTGGTGATCATGACGCTTACATCAGGTGGAGCCATCTACCTTTAAAGGGGAACTTCATTTTTTTTCAACCTGGGGTCTGTTTTCATATGTCATTTCATACATGTGAGTGATGGAGAAATGAATTTTCGACATAGCTCCAGTATTTAGCCAGGCAGGCAGCTTAGCAGCTCAGCTAGCAGCTCAGCTAGTGAAAAGTATGGGGCAACTTGCCCCCCTGCGTCAAAGTCCGCCCTAACGTGCTTTTTTCCCCACACTGACCAGCTCGGATAGTCTCAATGAGTGTCCCACCGGTGTTTTGGTGCGAGCTCTCGCGCGATTTCAGAACGAGATTTGCTTTCTAGCATCCTGCGATTTGGAAACAGACCACAACAAATAGCGATCGCCAAGTAATGTGGAGGTTTTCGTTCACTTCTCATCTCTAGTCTGTTGTGGGACACTCGTTGAGACTATCCGAGCCGGTCAGTGTGGGGAAAAAGCACGTGAGGGCGGACTTTGACGCAGGGGGGGCAAGTTGCCCCATACTTTTCGCTAGCTGAGCTGCTAGCTGAGCTGCTAAGCTGCCTGCCTGGCTAAATACTGGAGCTATGTCGAAAATTCATTTCTCCATCACTCATGTATGAAATGACATATGAAAACAGACCCCAGGTTAAAAAAAACGAAGTTCCCCTTTAAATAGCCTGCACTACCACGCAGTATCATTCAAACACCTCTTCTTGCTTTTAGCAGCATACTTCTACTTGTTGTACAGGCTATTAGCTTAATTGTTCATGGACTAGAGCTACCTTGGTTACTGCTCTGTTGCCACGCCTACAATCCCTCCAGCCTTCACCACACTCTTGAGCTTAACCACGCCATGCTGAGGCTTTTTATATGGCTTAGCGTAGCAGCTAAGGCCTTTTCAATAATTAGCACACCAGCTAATTCATGTGCCTCTTGTTCAGCACCCCAGCTAATCAAGATGAACGCCCATTCTTCTCACATGAGGAGTCTCTGAGGGCACCTTGCTCACAGAGCTTGTCTGGCCAGGACCCCTACTTTTCCACGATCAACACACCGCCGCTAATAAGGTCAAGGACGGGACTGACATGGACAACAGACCGCATGTAAGGCTACCAGAGTTGTATTACAAGGATGATGATACCTCGGATCACCACATATCAGAGGAGAAGGGTGAGGACAATGTAAAAAGATTTTCAATGTCGCATCCAGACCTCGGGTCAAGAGGACAGTCACAGTCAACAAACAAGAATGCAATAAGCAGTTCAGCTACAGCCTAGATCGGAACCCAGAGGGGTACTGAATCTGTCAGTACGCTAGCACCCGGGGCACCAGAGTTCTACAATCACATTCTGCCACGAGAGAGCACCACAACACTGGTATTGGAGGTGTGTCATAGGCTGTCAAATCTCTCTCTGATGAGAGAGATGGGCAGTGCTCATAAGGTCAACCTGGGTTTTGAGAATATCAGTGGGTTACAGGCTCCAGTTCATCATTGTTCCCCCTTGTTTCTCTGGTATAGTGCAATGCTCAGACATGCGGAGAGTCAGCTCATATTCGTTAGGAGGAAATCACTTGCTGTTGACAGAGTAATATGCATAATGCCTCCTGAACAATGTCAGATCGGCTTTTACTTTCTGGTCCTCAAATGGGAGAGAACAGAATTCACCCTGTCCTGGATCTCTGAGCTCAAATACTTCAGAACATACAAACCCAGGATGCTCATGCACGTGTCCCTGCTGCATATGTTGTGTCAGATCAACTGGTTTACATCAGTCGACCTGAAGAATGGATATTTCCATGTCCCAATTTATCCTCCACACAGGAAATATCCAATGTTCGCTTTTCAAGATGTTTGTCAAAAGTACAGAATGCTCTTTTTAGGACTGACCCTGAGCCTGAAAGCCATTACAGCAGTGGAGCGTTTGGCTGGTCGCGTATTTGGACAATTTGCTGATCCTGGCATGCTCCAGAGAGCCATAGTGCATACAAACACTGTCATAAAACATGTTGTCAACTTGGGTTTCATGATGAACTCTAAAAAGTGTGTTTTCTCCAGTGCAAAAAATAATCTTCCTGGGGTTATCACTAGAGCTCGGCTGTCAGCAGTGAGGATGAAAGGTTTTAGAGCTTGCCTCTCACGCTTTCACCTGCACAGTTTGGTCACTTTCAAATTATTCCTCCATCTAAAGGAGCTGATGGCCTCAGCCATCCTCATAGTCAGGCTCGGTCGCCTGTACATGAGGGATTTCCAGTGGTGGGTGTCCTCCCTCAGGCTGGATCCTGTGCATCATTGCACATGGAGGGTAACAGTCTGCGCGTAATACACGCAATGGTGCATCACCATTGCGTGTCCCGTTCTGTCTTAGAGAGTAGTCACTACAGATGCGAACATGTCAGGCTGGGGAGGTATATGCAAGGGCCGATGCTTGAGGGGACGTCTCCAGCAGAGACATCTAGCAGAAGGAACCATATCTGATTTAATCAGCCATTCGCAGTTTCACTGTACCGGCCGTGTGCACTTAGACTTGCAGACTTATATGGACAGGACAAAAGGATTTCAGACAAGTCACCAACTTTTTGTGTCCTGGACAAGCCCTCACATGGGCAGGCCCATCACAGAGGAATGGCTCTCCCGCTGGATTTTGGGAGCAGCTTACCTAGCTGACATGTCTCAAGGCCTATAGGGTTATTCCACACATGGCTTGGCTGCATCCTGGGCCCTGTGTAAAGGGGCTTCAATGCAAAAGATTTGTGCAGCAGCAAACTGACCTTCACCTCTCACTTTTGTCCATTTTTATGAGCTGGACGTCTCTGCTCTGAGCCTGGCTCATGCAGTAATGAGTGCTGGGCCTCCTCGGAGCACAGAGTCATTCCTTGCTACAGATACGCATGTCTGGAAATGCAGGAGTTTCCATATCCCATATTGAGACATCGAAACCAATGCTAAGAAAGAGAACTATAGGTTACTTGCATAACCCTGGCTCTCAGAGTAGTGTGAGTGAGATGTCTCACCAGACAGCCCTTCTTGTTGGGGCAAAGCAAGAACAGGTGCTTATTTTGAATGATACTGCATGGTAGATTAGGCTACTTAAGGGAAGGTGGCCTGACACAGGTGTCAGTCAATAAGGATTGGCGTAATGAGGCAAATGCTTCTGAGGCATATGCAGGGGATCATATTCCATAGTAAGACATCTCATGCATGCTACTCTGAGAAACCAAGGTTAGTTTTTAATTTACTTCATGTGCAGCAATATCAATAAGTAACTGATAGATTAACAATATAGATTTAGCATACTCTTTATTGGTCATGATATTGCTGGAAAAGTCATAGATAGATGACACAACCTTTGAAAGTGGATGTTTCATACACCCCTACAATGCTCTCTGCTTGCTAGCATGCAAGGACCTGCCTCTGGTCACTACAGTATAAAACAGTAAGAGACTCTATCTGGTGCCTTACACAGGTACTACAACTAATCTGCAATGCTTAAAGCTGCTGTCCGGAGTTTCCGTTTGTTTTCAATTTATGTATCATTTTTTAACAAAGCTTAAATGTGTTAGTCTAGTTCGATACTATAATATAAAGTTAGTATAACGCGATATGAAAATTTATTCCTGAGCTCCGTCTTCCTCTCATAGACCCCCATGTTATTCCAAAAAGCGCCGGTCGCTGCCGACCAATCAAGTTCGAGCTTCAGCTTTGTCATGCTGTCAATCAACGGTTACGCGTACAGCAAGCAAGCCCATGCAGAGGTGGGAGAGCTACGCACTACGCAACCGCGCGCACATTTGTTTTGCTTGTGGAGGAGAGAGCATCAGGGCTCAGCAACTTCCAGAAAAGTTACCAATCCCACGGCTTGTCAGGCCAAGAGACTGCAGGACGTTTTTTGGCTCGGGGTGCTCGCGTCGCTCCCTGACCACAGCCTCCATAGCCCGCCTGACGGCTTCGTTTAGAGGCCGTGGTCGGGGAGCGACGCGAGCACCCCGACCACGGCCTCTAAAGCCCGCCTGACGGCTTCGTTTAGATGCCCGACCTCTGGAGGAAGATGTTGGGGCGTCTGGGACATACTCTTCGTCAGAGGAGTCATGCAATTCTGAACTCTAGATAGAAATAAATAAACAACGTAACACATATACACGCGTAAATGCACTAAGTTTGATAAACAACGTCATCGAGAGGGATACACGAGTGTAATCACATATTGAAACTTTACTCGTTCGTCCTAGCAGATTCATGTTATTTTGGTATTTGGACAAGTTAGACTCAATACAGAATTCTAACATAATTTCTTTATTATTTACAAAATGTACTAAATGTAGAAGAGTGGAAAACAGCAAAACAGGTAAGATGCTGCAGCACTCCGGGCACTCCTCTCATGTACTGCGCGCGTGCACAAATAAAGGGGCGAAATCAGAGGGAGGGTGGGACCACCAGTGTTTTGGGAGACGCTGCGATTCAAACTCCGGACAGCAGCTTTAATATGTGAAATAACTAAAAAAAAAACTGTGTTGGGTTCAGCAGATACTATATACTACATGACTGGGATTGGGTGTCACGAACAAAAAAAATGTTTATTGGAACATACTTACATTTATTTCTAATATTTTTTCTTAAAAATTAAGTTCAAGCAACTGGTTAGTTAGTACATATAACAACATCTCCTCAAAAAAAAATCAAGAAGCTATGAATATGCTATATTAAGAAAGTAACAGTGTGTATTGGGTTGTCATTATACTTGTCTGAAAGACTATTTAGTGGAGTGCTGAAAGTTACGAGGTGAGCTTGAACGCATCATCACGTGAACGGCACAGGGGCAGGATCCAGCGTGCTGCTCAGTGACTGACGCGAGGAGGAAAGCAGACAGGGATGACAGGCCAAAGGGACTTCTTTTTCATTGTTTCCTTGCTTTGTGTGCGTTCATGATACCCAAGTAAGTTTTGTATTGCTTCTACGTGTTTTCAAGTTGTATTGGTATCAGACAGTTTATTTGTTAACTTGAGTTAAGTTTCTGTTTTGACCATGTGACCAATTAAGCAATTCCAATGCTCTAGACTCCATTTGTGTGCCATTTTAACCATGTGGATGCATATTTGTGCACTATTTTATGTTGTTAATAGGTTGTCTGCACTATTAATATGCTACGGCCTTATGTGCACATATTGGAGCAGGATATTAAAGGGTAACTACTGTAGGTAGATTCATTGCATTAATATTGATACATTTAGATTGCTTCTGAGGTGTCATTGTGAATAATGAACATAGACGTAACATTTTTGTTTATTACTTTAATTGTTATTCTACATCATGCTAATTATACATATATTTGTTTTTCTCTCTGTTTTAGACCACACCCACACACATACACTACTACACACATGACTGTAAGGTGCCTGATGATTACCTGCTGCCCCAAATAAAGTGTTGGAAGGATTCTCTGGCCGGAATCTTCTGTAGTGCTTCTACCCCATACGAACCACTAATCCATACTTTACAATACTTAATACTCCTCTTCAGAGTCATAGGTCTTGCATTTGCCGAAAGATCTTTATTTGGTGTATGTTAACACATTTAACCATTTGAATGAACAACTGACTGTTCTGCTTTTCATCGGAAAACCTCTGTCTATGTGTATGTATGTAGTGAAGAGTTATTTCTGATCATGCTAAGTCAACATGAGTTAATTTTTGAATACTACTGACCCAGATCTCCAATATAAGTTCTTCTTTAAAAAGTTGATTAAGCAGCAATCTGTCCTAATTGAATGGAAACAAAATGCAGTTTCTTTAGTTGCCTGATTAGCTCTTACTAACTTTCTGTCGAGATGTCACACAAACTGTGATACTGCATTTTTTAAGGAACAAGACTGGAAAGTTGTTTACAGTGTGTGCATACTATAAAGGTATTAACAAGACTAAACATCGACCAAAGGATGAATGGAGGACAGTAATCTGTCTTCAGCTCTGTCTAACTTGAATTTATTGAAAGTGATGATGGGCCCATCACAGTGTTACTGGGGAAGCTGAACAAAGTGCAGACATTGGGGAACAACAGAAAGCAGTGGTCGAAGGGTTGTCAACTGAAGACTTGTCGTGTGGCATTGTTCTGCTTTGAACAGTGTGATTAGTGGAGCTACAGTGAGCAACTGGGTTGCAATGGCACTGTGGCCCTGAGGGGGCATGGTCTGCAACGTGTTGTTACAGCCAATCCCTCGGTGACTTCATTAGGCTAATCATCACTTTAATGGTATTTAAATTGCTGCTCAAACTCTGAAAAATTGAATGAGCAAACTACTTCCTAAGTTTAGGACACATTAGAACTGACTGTTGGCAAAAAAAGGACATGCCACACCATGATGGAAAATTATAATGTGATTAACTGACCACAGAGCTGACACTTAAAATAATTCTACAGCTGTAGATGCCGGTCCTGTGAAAACTCATCTCTCTACAGTGACCTCCAGTAGATTAGAAGCTGAGCTGTGAAGGACCAATTATCTGAATGATAAAACACTAACAGTGAGTCTGTACAGTATGCCCAGCCTCAGTAAACTTAAACAAAGTTGTACAATGTGCGGTTCACTCACATTTTAATTTTAGGTATTTCTATTGGTTGTGACTGGGCACACCAGAAGGCGGGAGAAAAGTCTGCGACTGTAGCTTTCCACTAACTGCACCCCACAGACTTCATGATCTTTGTGCAGAAATTCTGTATCTTGTCTTAGTAGTCTCGACATGATTAATTGTAAATGGAAAAACATGTTCTCAGAAAAAAACATTCATGGTGGTGCACTCACTAGAACAAAAGACAGACCCAACATTCACCTTGATGTGGATATACTTGAACTAAACCCAAATTTACACCATTAGATGTTAGCAATATTTATGAGATACCGAAGCATCCATCTGTTCAGTCCACACTGACACTGTAGAGGCTCTCATTGTCACAGAAGCAGCTGTTCTTTCAGTGGCACGGAAAGAACAAAGGCCAGATAAACTGTCTTCACCACTTACAAGTACTGTTGCAACTCCTGGGATGGCAGTGTTGGTCCATTGGTTGACTGACAAATACAGCTGAAATGTTGTGACCCTGACATCTGGCATTATTTATTGAAGGGTTGTAATTAAACTCTGGAGAGACATTTTTTGCCCTCAGAATTTATGTCCTAGCATTCATACAGGGCCATTGAAATTACAATTCGATAGTTTGGTATATAACAAAATACATGCACAGGTAATGACACTGCAGTTAGCTCCCACTGTTCCTTATTTTCAGTTCCAGTTAGAAAACTGCAGATGGATTGATGTCTGATAGAAGGGTTGAACAACTGCTATGCGTTTGAGGTTTTGATTTGTACATCAGTGTTGGATTTCAAAAGTTGTCAATTTCAACCATCACCAGAAACTAGTAGAAGGAAAAAAACACAACACCTACACTACAGTTCAAAAGTTTGGGGTAACAATTTCATGCTTTCCATGAAAACTTACACTTTTATTCATGTGCTAACATAACTGTACAAGGGTTTTGTAATCATCAATGAGCCTTTCAACACCATTAGCTAACACAATGTAGCATTAGAACACAGGAGTGATGGTTGCTGGAAATGTTCCTCTGTACCCCTATGGAGATATTCCATTAAAAATCAGCCGTTTCCAGCTGCAATAGTCATTTACCACATTAACAATGTCTACACTGGATTTATCATTCATTTAATGCTACCTTCTTTAAAAAAATATTTTTCTTTCAAAAGTATGGACATTTGTAAGTGACCCCCAAATTTTTAAACACTAGTGTATGTTGACCAGTCAGTGGTTGCCATCCCATCATCCCATCACCACAATCTGAGGTTATATTTTTGAAATGAGTAAATAAGCTAAAGTGCAGATTTACTCGTAAAGAGAATTCAGTGTTCTGGTACCTTTATTTACAGTAGCTCAACATGCTTGTAATAAACTTTCACAGAAAAATTGTGAAAAAATCCTCTGGATTTAGTTCAAGTATCACAACAGATTACAAATGTTCAAAAAATGGAACATGAATGTCGCTTTTGCACAACTATTACAAGATGAAGTCATTGTATTAAATAAGATAGGAAAATAATGAATCTATAAAACATTCCAGAAACATTCAGAAAGACCCAGGTAAATAAGCTGTTTTCAACCATTGATAGTGCTTCTATTCGTAAATATGCATGACTATTCCAGTGTTTACGCAAACACTGATGTATGTGTGTGAATCCTTGCATAGTCTACAGTCTGCAGGCCAGTTTCCTTTTCCTGCAATCGGTGCAGTCACGAAGCAAAAAGTGTCACTGGCAGCACCTGTGCTATGTAGTCCAACACACAATGGGCAATAACAGGTAGAGTCAGAGGTGACACAACACAGCTGCACCTTCTGAGACCAAGCAGTGGAAGATTTTGTAAAAAATGTTCTCTGCAACCAATCACATTTCTCACCAGATAATAGCTTTAAAGAACAATTTAGTTGTTTGTCAGCTTTTATTAAAGGTGAGCTGGACAGTTCTGTTGTTTTGGAATTTTAGTGTGGACAGGAAACTGCTGTCTAGTTCAGTTCAGGTATCATGTTGAATGTCTAAGTAACACAGAGTTTATGGTGGGCAGGCACCGACGGTGTGTGTTGGTCCACTCTTTATTCGTGTCCTTATCCTCTTATTCATGCTAATAGAGTAAGTGGTTCAACACTTAAAGGATAATAGTGGTTTATTTCATTCCAGCCTATTTCCCATTCCCGTCTGTGGGACATTCTATTTTCTCACTCGCCACCTCTGCCGCAGAGATTCAGGGAACCAAGGAGTTGTGCAAACAGCATACATTGAGGCAATAACTGTGAGCTCTCTACAGCGTACTGAAAACAAACAAAAGAACATTTAAACTATTCAAAATGTTTGATTTTAGTTTGAAAGTAAATACAACTATGTGCTTGAACTAGTCACCCTGCAGTAGGTCAGCTGTCAGACCTCCATCCACACACATCATGTTATTGTTTAATGTGTAGGAGGCTGTGGTCATCTGGCAGATATACTCCTGGAGATCCCTAACAAAGGCAGCAAAATGGCTGTATTTTTGTGTTTGCTTTTGTCAGACTGAAAACCAATGTTTTAAATTTGTTGTGTAAACATGTAGAATTTTTTGGAAAACTCCAGGACACTGCTATTTCGCTGGTTTTTCAAAAAAAATGAGCATGACCCCACATCTTGACAGAGACTGACATTTCCTGACCATCAGCTAAAATGGAGGCAGGCCACACTCTTAATTCTGTATCACTTTAAGCCTTAACACAATTCAAACAGGTGAGTTGTATACAAATTCATTCCCTGTATAATTTTCATGAACAGGAAAATTATAGAGAGCAAAACAGTTTTTTGCACCAAGCTGTAAACATGATTCTATCTGCTGTAAAGCTGAGCATTTAGGCAAAGGGGAATGGGAAGTGACTCACTTTGGGAGCCTATCTAAAGTATTCATTTGAAGAACTACAGTTTTTGGCACTTAGTGTTGTCTTCATTTTTCAGTCTACACTACCTTCAGTAATTATTGTAGTTAGCTTTTCAGTTTTTGTTAATGCTACAGGCAATCAAATTCTGCTGTGGCGTTACCCTAAATATGCTTAGCAATACAACACCACGGGTAGGAATACAGAAGCAGTTCCACCTACATTTTCACTGTTGTGGTCGGCCTCGCTGGGACAGCCAAACAGCTCCCTACGCAGCAGGTTACCATCGTACTCCAGAAAGGTAAGATAAAGGTTGCGGAAAAACTCCACATGCTTGTTCTTTACTCGCAGCTTCTTAGGAGAGTTCCAGTGGATCACCTGTTCAGGAGAACCACAGAGGGAAAAGCAGTGAATAGCTAATCAGGAAATGTCCGATACTGCCACATTCAGATGATGATATTGGAAGATGCCACGTGTACTGATGAGGGTTAAATGAGAAAAACAACATAAAAGACAGGAACAGTGGATCGCTTGGGAGCCACTTATGAACAAGTTCATCTCTGCTTTTGGATGAAGTTTTCAGCTGTTGAGGTAATAAAGTATAACTCATTTTTACAGCCTGTCCTCAAACCAAAAACAACCACATAGGTCATCTGTACACGCCCGTATTATGACCGAGTGTTACGTTTTGACTATGCGACCTCTGGCGGTTGAGTAAATATCGACACTCTGGTGTCGCAGGTGAAACGTCACCATGAACAAACTTTTATCTAACACTATCCCTATCCCTTTCCCTCACCCTAACCCTAACCATAACCCTAAACCTGTGCTGGGAAAGTGAGGAAAAAGCCGTTTCGCGAGGGAAAAGCCGTTTTGCGAATTAAATCCCGTAACGCGTTCCTTTTCCCCGTAGGGGCGCTAACGTAAATACGCTCTCATGGGTCATATTCCGGTGCACGTTACATACAACTGATGTGGTTGTATGAATTTGAGGACATGTTGCATTTTTACCCCCTAGGATCATTTTATGATAAGGTGTTTCTGTGTATCACATGTGATTGTGTCTTTGTCTTTTTGCTTACAATGCCTTTACTTTGTACCTGTTCAATTTAAAAAAAACATCCACTGCTACTAATCTGGTAATATTTTGATCCTGAATCATTTTTAGTGCTTGCAGCAATTATATTCACTGAGCCATGATACTCAATTAGAAAACAGTGAAAAGCAGATCTTGGTATTATTCTGTATTATTGTTGTTTCGAGGTGTAAAAAGACCAAAATAAATATGTACAGATGACCAACTGTCAGGGAGCCTGGTCGTTTTGACATTAGCTGCATTTCCTTGTTGAAAAACAGCTGAAAATGGAAGCATGAGTTGTCCAATCAATAGACACAACGATTATTTCAACAACTGTGAAATTCTACATTCTCTTTGTCCACACATATGTTGTATGCATATATGACGTCATTGTCCACCTACTGGGAAATACCAGCAGCTTATAGGAGCTCCGTGGGTCTGTTCAAGTCTGGAAAATACAAATGATTATGCTCTGCCTAAAAGATGAAGCATCTGTGTGTCACTGGCTTGAGATTCTCGATGAATGCAGGTCAAGTCCTTGTATGTGTGAAGTGACTGAGTGTGTGCACAGTGGCAACAGCAAGGTCTCACCTTCAGGTCTGACACATCTTTGTAGCATTTCTCTGAGCGGGTGTGGTCCGACAGCTGGACATTCCAGAAGCAGGGCAGCTGGTGAACCAGGAATGGGTTCTGTTTGATCACAGCGTTGAAGATATCCTGCAGACACAACACACACGCACACACACACTATGCCTTATGCTTTGCCTTATGTTTCATCATCAGCAGCCCAGCACCAAAAAGACCTAATCTGAACCTGCTGCCTGTCTGATGGCCATGCAAACTGTATGCAGTCTTACTCCTGAGGTTGTGTTGACTAAACTAAGATTTTTAAATGTTACCTTCTATCAGAATGCAGTCGGCAGTGCTGTGATTTTTGTTACTTTATGTTAGGGATAAAAGCATCACATCCAATGACGGTAGCAGCATTAACAGGATTATTTAAAAAGTTACTTCTATAATTTGGTTGACTCCAGATTCATGTTTTAAAAGAAAAGGACCTGAAGGAGTGTTGAGATTATACTTTAGTTTGAATGGTTATTCCCTGTTTGGCTGCTTTTAGTCATCCAAGAAGTGTTTGAGATCACATTAGGATGCTAAGAAGGTACACAGAGGCCCTTTTGTGACGACAGTTGTGAAAATTTTGAATGACAAACATAATAGCCGTTCTCATTTCTTCAGTTATAGTGTGATGCCTTATTGAATATAACTTATAAGTTGTTGGTTTTTTTTTTGTTTTGTTTTTTTTACAATTTATTTTGTATTTAAGCTTCAATCGTTAATTTAGATGTCTTAGTTTCAGCCTTATTGACTGTACTACTGGTCATGATTATTTTTTCAGTAGGTGAGAAGGTCCTGGAACTCTTTCATATCCCTCTGTTTCTTCTTTTATTCTCTCTTTCTCACAAGCACAGAAATTCAGTGTCTCAACATATTAAAATTCAAGTAACGTACAGTATGTAGACAAAAGTGAAATGCTGGTCTGGTAATAACTCACTGATCAAACACCGCAAAAGCAGCAGTCGAGATTTTGAGTAGTGCTTGACCAAGACAACTTTTGGAGTCAGTTGTTTGATTTTTTGTTTTGGACTGTATCAAGTTGACTTACACTACCAGTCAAAAGTTTTAAAAACCCCAATTTTTCCAGTTTAGATTTTTGTATTGGAAATTATGCATGTTAATGTCTCATTATACTCTGAAACGAAAGCATAGAACAAATAAACAAATGAAGTTAAAAAAATAAATTTAGCAACTAAAGTGTAGTCTAAACTTTTGACTCATCAAAGTACCACCTTTGGCAGATGAACACTCTCATGGCATTCTTTCCACAATGGAAATCAAATATTCTTCAGAAAGTTCTTCCTAACTCTGTTGCAAAAGTTCCCATAAATGTGTGGTTCTTGTAGGTTGCTTTGCTTCCACTCTTCTGTCCAGTTCATCCAAACCAGCTCCATGGGGTTCAAGTCTGGAGACTGTGCTGCCACTTCATGTTTTCAAGCTCACCATCTTGTTCTTTTTTCCTATGGTAGTTCTGGCATAGCTTGGACTAGATGTTCTGGGTCATTATCTGCTGTAGGATGAACCTCTGACCAACTAGGAACATACCAGAGGGTTCTGCATGGAGCTGCAGAATGCTGTGGTAGATGTTTAGGTTCAGAGTTTCTCTCACTCTCACTCTGTACAAGTGACCAACCCTGGATCCAGCAAAACAGCCCCAGACCATCACGCTTTCTCCTCCATGTCTGACAGTTGATGTCACACACTGAGGAACCATCCTTTCTCCTACTCGATGACGTACAAAAATCCTGCGTGATTTTTTTCAAAAGATTTCAAATTTTGATTCATCAGTCCATAATATCTTCTTTCAGTCTTCAGAAATCCATTATTGGTGTTTCATGGTCCAGACAAGCCTCTTTTTCTTATTCTGATGTCTTAGCAACAGCTTTCTTGCTGCAACTCCAAGTCTTCTTTTCACAGTAGAATCTGAGACTTCCTACTATGACCACTATGAAGCTGTGCTTGAAGCTGTTGTCCTGTGAGCCGCCTATCACCAAGCTGTTGACTCTCAGAAACTTGTCTTCTGATTCTGGTGTTGCTTTGGGTCTTTTAGACCTCTTCATGTCAGAGTTTCCTCCAGTCTCTGAGGCTTTTGATGGAGAAGAAAACTGGACTCACTGACACTTTGACTTTTTTTGCAATTACTCTGTCGGAAGGACCTCTATTTTTAATTATGATGGTCTGTTGCTCTTCTATTGTTAATTGTCTTTTTTCCCCTCCATTTTTATAGCAACACATTATTTTCTGCAGTGCAATATTGTTCTAATAATAACCTTACCTTTTTCAATCTCTGGCAGTTCACCTTTGTACCATTTCAAATATTCATTGGACTTGAACTACCTGAATTTCAATTAAAAAAATGGAAAAATTGTGGCATTCTAAAACATTTGACCAGTAGTGTATACAACGCACAATGTGACATGTGATATGGATAAATTGTACAGATGCTACTAACAGAGATGGGGGAAAAAGTGTTAATAAATCTGAAGAACTTTAGAGTTCTTGGTGTCATCTGGAAGTAAGGGGCACATCTCCTGTTTTGAGGCATAACTGTATATCACTGTCCACAAAAACTCACGTTTGAGCACAGCTAGCAGAAGCAGCCAAATGTGACTTGGCAACGTCTGACTTATGTTTCCTAAACCGAAATCTAACATGCGTTGCTGTCAGTGTTGTGAAGTCACCCAGGCTGTAATGGAGTATCTGGAGGTTCAAGATATGACCTTCTTCTGCAAAGGGAAAGTGAAGCTTGAACAATGGTGAAGACTATGTTGAAAAATAAAGCAGCAATCTGTCAGCTGTGACATTTTCTGGTGAGGCTGAGAGCTTTTTGAAGTACCCCCATACAACAGGCACCAATGTTCTGCCTCTGGGTTGAGGTGACACTGCTCTGTTTGCCCGAGTCAAAGTGAGCTCACCTTAAAAGATAAAGCACTTATTCCAGCACATATTAAATAAGATATTATACTATACTGGGAGTGGACATACAAATTGCCGGATTGGCTGGTAATAGTCAGAAATCCAGTAAGAGCAGGATTTGGAAAACAGTCTGGCATGGGGCTCTAATCTACATTCATTGAAACCTTGATTAGGAAGAGCAAACTCATAAGTGGGTCAGGTTTTGCCTTCTTCTCAAATACCTTCAGTTCTTGGCCGCATGGATTGTACATAGTGTTTGAAACATTCCTTTGAGATTCTGCTGCATGTTAAGATGACTCTACTGCTACCACATGCTGTGCCACATCCCAAAAGTGTCCTACGAGATTCAGGTGTGGTGACTGGGGAGGCCACTGATGTTGACTGAACTCAATGCCATATTCCTAAAAAAAAAACATACAGCGGAAGACAGATGGAATGCTGAAACGATTTCCAGTTTGACTTTTGCTTTGATAAAGGGTGCATAAGAGGATGGTAAACTGTTGGCAAAATGCAATGCACATCAATTAACAACCACACATAAACTGGCTATGGCAGACAGAGTGGGTTCATGGATTCATGCTGTTGATTCTGACCTACCATCTGCAGCCTCAACTGTTCCATGTTCTTGAGCTTGTGTCCACTGCAGCCTCAGATTTTTGTTCTTGGCTGACAGCAGTGGAGCCTGACATGTTCTTTTGCTGTGATAGCTCATCCACCTCAAGGTTAGACATGTTGTGAGTCTAAGCTGCACTTTTGCAGTTCACTTGTAAGGAGTAGCTACAGCCTTTCTATCAGCTCCGAGCAGTCTGACCTCTGACCTCTCATCAAAAAGGAATTTCCATCAACAAAAATGAAGCTTACTGGATGTTTGCTTTCCCAACACTCTAGAGACAGTTGTGGTGAAAATCCAGCCTGTCAGACACTGACATTCATGAAGTCCAAGCTCACTGAGATGAACATTTTCTCTATTCTGTTATGTGATGTGAACATTAACTGAAAATCCTGACCTGTGTCTGCATGACTTTATGCTGCACTGCAGCCCCATGATTGGCTGATTAGACAATTGCATGTGTTCCTGATAAAGTGCTTGGTAAGGCTGTATTATTTTTATATAGCCTACTTATTTAGGTCTTCAATGAAGCCATATAATGGCTACTTTAAGGAAAAATATGCATGCAAATAATCTATGTCTCTTGGCATGTATCTGCAACAAGAACACAGTTTGACTGCAGACTATGAGATTATAGTCAGCTTGACGAGGTCTTGATCACAGCTTTATAATACCAGTTTAGCAGTCTTCCCAGTCTTGTTAGTGATTTGTACATCTTAGTCTTTTATAGCTGCCTATCTTTTAGCTGTAATGATACTCGTAAAACTGAATCCCTCCAACTGCTTTGAGGAAATGTACTTTTGTTACATCTGGGGGACTTTTTTAAGCTTGAGATCTTTTGCAGGTTCACAAGACAAGAGCCTCAGTGACAGATTCCAGCTTTCTAATGGGAGACATAAAAACTCTATAGCCACGTAATGAATGCAGCAATAAAGAGGGCTGACAGTCTATTGGAGGAGCTCATACAGTGGAAGGCAGATGGAATGCTGAAACAATTTCCAAAGCCTGTTCATTTTCCAAACTGCATACCTTGTGGGACTTTACTTAATGAAGGTTTAATTAAAATCTCATAAACGTACTTCTCATCTCATCTGGATGAGCTCTGAATAGCTCAGAGATAAAGTAGAGACCCTTCGCCAAGATCTCAGTGTCTGCCCTTAGACTGTTCCATATGAAACAGCACACAGGGTAAGAAAACTCCTACTTATGACCTTTAACACACATATATATGCCTAAGTGTGCTAAAAATGATGTAAGAGCTGAGACCAAAACTTCAACTTCAACATGGAAATGAAGTGTCCTGGTGCATTCTAAGTGGCAAAAGATAAAACTTCAGGTTTTTTAGTTTGTACCTTTGAAGATCAGAACAGAACAGATGCACAACCACAACACATCAGCTGCAGGCATGTTGGACAGTACTGCAGTTGGACAGTAAGTGCATTATTCTGCCTTTTGGTCTAAATGACGGTTTCAAGTGATAATTGTTCCTGCGATGTCATGTGGCACCTCAGCTTCCCCCTTCAATTTTCTGTCAACTGTACTTGAGAATGGCTTCATTGTTTTAGAGCAACACACTCTAAATGCATCATTTAGTGTCACACAGCAGGTAAATGGTAAATGGTTGTATTTATATAGCGCTTTTATCCAAAGCGCTTTACATGATACATCACATTCACCCATTCACACACACACTGATGGCTGGAGCTGCCATGCAAGGCGCTAACCACGAGCCACCAGGAGCAATTAGGGGTTAGGTGTCTTGCTCAGGGACACCTTGACATGAGCACAACGGGCCGGGGGATCGAACTGCAACCCTCCGGTTGTGAGACGGCCACTCAATTGGTAAGGCTGTATTATGTCCATATGTATTCAGCGAAATATGTGCATATTACCTTCTAGCTCACTATGTACAACACTGTACAAAGATTTAGGCCAAATAAGAATTCCACGAATGGTTTCTACTGATCAGGTAACCTAACTCAAAGCGCAGTAGAGAGATACAATCTAAACTTGATCCCTATTTGGTGTGAGGACTCTTTACAATACAATTCTACAATTTCATTTAGCAGACACTTTTGTCCAAAGCGACGTACAACACAAGCAGGAATTCAGACATAAGGAAAAACCTGTAGTAAGTGCAAAGGTGCTTCAAGTGCGATTGGTCAAAGGTGTTGCCATCAAGTTGCAGAAGAATTGCCAACCCCCCCCTTTTTTTCAACTTTATCAGCACTAAATAAGTGCTGGGTTTTGGACCACCTGACTTATTCTACCCCTAAGGTGGAGTGGGATTAAATGCCTAGGTGTTCTCTAAACAATTGAGTCTTCAATTGTCTCTTAAAAGTAGAAAGGGACTCAGCAGAACGCACAGAGTTTGGTAGTTTGTTCCACCATTTGGGAACAACAGAGGAGAAGAGTCTGGTTAGAGATTTCGAGCCGTGCCGGGCTGGAAGCACCAGGCATCTCTCACATGCAGAGTGAAGTGGGCGTGAAGGGGAGTAGACCTGGATCAGGGAATCCAGGTAGGCTGGGGCCGTTCTTGTAAATGTTTTGTAAACCAGGATGAGAGTTTTGAATTTGATTCTGGCTGCAACTGGAAGCCAGTGAAGGGAGATGAACAGTGGAGTGACATGAGCTCTTTTGGGCTGGTTGAAGACCAGACGTGCTGCTGCATTCTGGATCATCTGTAGAGGTTTGACTGTACATGCAGGGAGACCTGCCAGAAGAGAGTTGCAGTAGTTAATGCGTGACATCACAAGAGCCTGAACCAGAAGTTGTGTGGCCTGTTGGGTCAGGAAGGGTCTGATCTTCCTGATGTTGTAGAGGGCATGACGACAAGATCGGGAAACTGAGGCCACGTGAACCTTAAAGGTCAGCTGGTCATCAATCATGACACCTGTAAGATTCAGGTTGTAAAAGAGGCTCTTACTTGCCCGGGATGGCTATTGCGGCTGAGATGGTGGAAAGAATAAGGTGAAACTTGTAGAGGATGCAGATCTTCATATTTATTCACCAGCACATCACAGAGCAGTCAGACAGCATTTCCCCAGCACACAGAACAGGCACACCCTCAAAATCCCCTCACACCCACTATATAGGTGAGCTTAAACCACTACGCCCCATTGGTAGGTAGAATCCAAGGAGCAGTGCAGCAGAATTATTTACAATATATTACAATTTATGTACAAAATAGGCCTATTTATTGTTAGCAAAACACATTGCAATTTACAAATTCATATTTACACTTTAAACTACCCCTTTAAGTTACTTTATTTACCCACTACAATACGTTTTCCCCAGCCCAACCTCCCCTCCCATGAGGCCACTTGGCTCAGTCCAATCAGGGGAGATGAACCGCACCTGGACTGCACTCACATGGGCGCGCCTCCATGGAGTACCCCAGCCAATCATCTCAAAGAAAGGAGAACCTCGTGAGAAGCTGGAAATCAACCAATAAACTTCTATGTGCAACTAACTAAATAAGAATCCAATCTTCAGCTGTTGCACAAGAATAATGGGGGAAATAACTGTAATGTAATAATAATCAATATGGTAACTTATGTGTGCAGTGGTGAAATACCAAACACTAAATATATACATAAATATACAAAATAATGGGGGGTAAGTGGGGAGCTTACACCTGATCAGCGAGGGAAGATGGACAATCCCTCACAACACCCAAGTTTCTGGCTGCGTTTGTGGGCACAAGTAGGCTCTAGTAAAGTTGGACACTGATCTGAGGCTGAACAGATGGACAAGCTGGAAAGACCATGAGTTCAGTCTTAGACAGATTTAGCTGAAGGTGCCGTTCCTTCATCCATGTGGAGATATCAGCCAGACATGCTGATATCCGAGCCGAAACTGTTGTGTCGTCAGGTGGAAAAGAGAGGAAAAGCTGAGTGTCGTCAGCATAACAGTGGTAGGAAAAGCCATGGGAGCGGATCACTGCACCAAGTGAGGTGGTGTCCAGAAAGAAGAGTAAGGGATCAAGCACTGACCCCTGAGGGACCCCTGTTGATAGGTCATGTGACCTTGACACCTCCCCTCACCATGACACTCTGAAGGATCTGCCAGTAAACCCACTCCACTTCTCCTGGGTACATTGTACATAGTTTCTCAAACATTCCAAACCTCTAAACCTTTTGCACAGTTTGGTAAATGTCCATGTATGGGTCTGGATGTCAGGAGATGATTTCGACGGTACTGAAGTAGTAGATGGGTTTGTGCGTGTCGTTACTGATGTGCATTCAGCAATCACCTTTTGATTAAAACAGGATCTTTCCCTTATCTTATTCTTGAGATTATTTCACACATCAAAGGTATTTCCAGGTGTTGGGGAGTACTACTGTATATGTGGAAAAAAGAGGCAATGAGCACAAGCAGAAACACTTCTGACTTAGGTCATATTCAAATAGCACATGGTATAAAATTGGCCATTTTAAGCATAACACGAGTAGCGTAGCTGCTCAGCAAAATGGCTGAAACCACGAGCCTTTAGCCAGGTCTAAAACATACCATCAGGCAGGTTGCTGCTTTTAAAACAGGTGTTTTTTTTCTGATTTGCTTATGTGCAATGACAAATTTGCCAAGAGGTAACATATTTGTAGCCCAGAAGAGTGAGGATGTGTGTGTTACCTGGTCTGCCAGAGAGGTGGACAGCATGCTCATTAGTTCCCTTTCTGCCGTCAACCTCCACATCTGCTCCCATCTGAGCTTCCGTAGTCGATCCAAGAGAAGCAAAATAACCCCTACAAAACACAAACACGCACACACACATGCACAACACAGACACGGGTGTACAGTCAGAGATATGGTAGCTTAAGAAACAGAGAGATCTGTATCTAGCTGCCTGGTAAAGGTGATAAAGTCCTATCATGAGGCACTGAATTGCAGCCTTGTGTTTTTAGAGATAAAGCTGGAGACTTTCAGCTTAAAGACTAACCGATGCCAGGAGAAGAAAACATTTGAAAATCCTTCTGGAAACACAAATCATACTTAGAAGCCATCTCAACTCCACTGCCCCACCCCCACCCCTTTCCGACAGACTGGAAAAACCGAAACTTCTTCTCGGTTTCCTGGCTAATAAAAGAAATCTGGCTGCTACAAACAAAATCAAGCAGACAATTTTCAGAGGGAGAGACATGGTGAATTATGTTTCAGATCAGAGCAAACAAACCATCTTTCACACCCCGCTGTGCTCCATCTGTTGCCACGGCCATGGCCACAAAGCTGACCAACTGCAGCTAAACTGGAGGCTTTCTGTCAAATTGCTGTTCTGAGTAAATGCAACATGTGGCTTTCCGTTTCTGACATCTGCCATTTAGTCACACTCACAGGATGTTTAAGAGCAGAGCACTGAGGTTTTACAATGCAGAAGTGGTCACAGGAGTCTTACAGTGTTCCGACAAAAATGTGTCTCCTGTGAAATTCATAGAGCTGCTGCAGCGGCAATGTTTGTTTTGGGTTATAGTCAATAGAAAGATTATCCTCCTGCTCCAAACACCACACAGAGAGCTGTACACCTCCTGAAGGAAAAGTCTGCTGGATCTGATGGAGTTAAAAATATACAACCAGGGAAAAATAATAAGGCGTAATGGAATCCAATCAATTCCAAATATCAGCTGCACTGAGGCTTTGTGAAATGATATCCCATGCCTCTTTGAAAATGTTTTTCCATACAACTTCGACAAGCCTGTGCATGCCGGCACATTTAATCAATGCCTGTGCACACACACTGTTTTTGAAAAGATGAAAACTGCCCTACTGCTCCCTCCGCACACTGAAATTGTCAGAATAAAAAAGGGAGCAATGAAATATTTCCCTATTACAGATGATACATGAACATTACCTCAGGCGTTAAATTACAATCACAGAAAGAAAACAGATTATTACAATGCAATACTAATCGGATATATATAGTATCTACTCAGTACGTATGGACACATAAAGAGCGGGCAAAATCGCTACAACTGTACTTTGCAAAGTAAATTAAGAGACTTATTTCCACCACTTATTTAAATGTATACTTGCAAAATAAATGTAAGATTTACTGATTTAGATCAACCTTTGAGCTGCAAATATTACTTTGTTGAGTTGGGTTGATATAATAGCATTGGTAAGGGCATGACATTAATATTAGCTGTAATATAAATGCACATTTCTAGCTTAGTTGATTAAAAATTGAATTAATCAACAAGTTACATTACTAGTTGTCATAACTCAAAAAGACTCTGCCCCACCAATGAATCGCCACCTTATCGCGGTGGAGGGGTTTGAGTGTTCCTGTGATCCTGGGAGCTATGTTGTCCGGGGCAATAGCCCCTGATAGGGTCACCGAAGGCGAATTGGTCCTGAGGGAGGGACAAGACAAAGAGCGATTCGGAAAACCCTGATGACAACACTCAAGATGGAAGCCACTACCTCACCCGGACTAGGGAAACCAGGGCCTCTCCCTGGAGGTCTGGGGGGGCGGCTTGTAAGAGAGCACCTGGTGGCTGAGTCTTGGGGCCCCGTGGGGCTCGGTCGGGCACAGCCTGAAAAAGTAACATGGGGTCACTGCCCGGTGGGCCCACCACCCAGCGGGCAGGAAATTGGGCTTGGGTGCTATGTCAACCCGGGAGGAGGCAGGAGTGGGCGTCTAGGTGTACCGCCCCCTGGTGGCGTAGAATAGCTTTGGAGACGTGGAATGTCACCTCACTGGCGGGGAAGGAACCTGAGCTTCCGGAGTTGCTGAGACTGAGAGGCGCCAGGCAGGTGTGGATACTCACGAACCCCCGGCTGCCTTGTTGGAGTTCTCCCCGGAGAACGAGAGGATCGCCTTAAGGTTTACAGGGTCCTGATTTCCATTAACATAGGTCGCTGTATATGGCTGAGGGAACTTTGTTCGGGTCTCATTTGGGCGCCACTACAGCCATAAACATTCCCAAACTACTGCCTTTGCTGCTGAACTGGGGGGTAGATTGGGACTTGTGGATGACCAGGGATGAGGGGCAATTCTCTGATGAAGTGATTGTCATGGTAGTGGTCCTTTCTCTGCTCATAACTGGTGCTGAAGTGACCGAGGGTGCGGAGGGGAACACTCTGACTGATGTAGAGAGGCAACTGTTGTTTGTGCTTATGTACCGAACAGCAGTTCGGAGTATTCGGCCTTCTTGGAGTCTCTGGGTGGTGTCCTGGAAGCGATACCACCTAGGGACTCCATAGTTTTCCTGGGGGACTTCAACGCTCATGTGGGCAACGACGGAGAAACCTGGAGGGGGTAATTGGGAGGAACGGCCTGCCCGATCTGAAACCGAGCGGTGTCTTGTTATTGGACTACTGTGCTAGTCATGGATTGGCCATAACAACCACCACGTTCAAGCATAAGGTTGCTCATAAGTGTACCTGGTACCAGAGCACCTTAAGTCAAAGGTCGATGATCGACTTCACAGTCGTATCATCAGACCTGTGGCTGAATATTTTGGACACTCAGGTGAAGAGAGAAGCAGAGCTGTCAACTGATCACCACCTGGTGGTGAGTTGGATCCGATGGCGGGGAAGGCTGCCGGACAGACCTGGTAAACCCAAATGTGTAGTGCGGGTCAACTGGGAACGTCTCACGGAGGACCCTGTCCGTGGGGTTTTCAACTCCCACCTCTGGAAGAGCTTCTCCTACATCCCAGGGAGGTTGGGGACATGGAGTCTGAGTGGTCCATGTTCTAAGCCTCTATTGCAGAAGTGGCTGTTAGGAGCTGTGACCTGAAGGTCACTGGTGCCTGTCGTGGCGGCAACCCAAGAACTCACACTTCTTAGCCTCCCTGGGAAAGTCTAATCTAGGGTGCTGGAAGAGAGGCTCCGACCGATTATCGACCCTCGGATTCAGGAGGAGCAATGCAGATTCCTCCCGGTCATGGAACAGTGGACCAGCTCTTTACCCTTGCGGAGCTGCTGAGGGGTCATGGGAGTTCGACATGCCAGTCTACATGTGCTTTGTGGATCTGGAGAAGGCCTACGACCGTGTCCCCCGAGGGGCTTTGTGGGAGGCACTGCGGGAGTATGGGGCACGGGCTCGCTGATACGAGCCATTTGGTCCTTGTACAACCAAAGTGAGAGCTGTGTCCGCATACTCGGCACAAAGTCAAACTCGTTTCCAGTTGGTGTTGGACTCTGCCAGGGCTGTCCCTTGTCTCCGATCCTGTTAGTGGTTTTCATGGACAGGATCTCAAGGCGTGGCAGGGGTGAGGAGGGTGTCTGGTTTGGGGATGTCAGGATAGCGTCTCTGCTTTTTGCAGATGATGTGGTTCTGTTGGCTTCTTCACATCATGACCTGGACGCATTGGAGTGGTTTGCAGCTGAGTGTGAAGCGGCGGGGATGCGGATCAGCACCTCCAAGTCTGAGGCCATGGTTCTCTGCCGGAAACCGGTGGATTGCTCCCTCTCGGTTGAGGGGGGAGTTGCTTCCCCAAGCGAAGGAGTTCAAGCATCTTGGGATCTTGTTCACAAGTGATGGGAAAATGGAGTGTCAGTTGGACAGGCGGATCGGTGCAGCGTCAGCGGTAATGAGGACGTTGTATCAGACTGTTGTGGAGAAGAGGGAGCTGAGCCGTAAGGCGAAGCTCTCAATTTACCAGTCCATCTATGCTCCAACCCTCACCTATGGTCCTGAGCTCTGGGTACTGACTGAAAGAACGAGATCGCGGATACGAGCGGCTGAAATGAGCTTCTTCCGTCGGGTGGCTGGGCTCAGCCTTAGAGATAGGGTGAGGAGTTCAGACATCTGGAGGGAGCTTGGAGTAGAGCCGCTGCTCCTTCACGTTGAAAGGAGGAAGTTGAGGTGGTTTGGCCATCTAATTCAGATGCCTCCGGGGAGACTTCCTCTGGAGGTTTTCCGAACACGTCCGCCTGGGAGGAGACCCCATGACAGACCCAGAACACACTGGAGGGGTTATATATCTCGTCTGGCCTGGGAACGCCTGGGCATCCCCAAGGAAGAGCTGGAAAGCGTCGCTGGGGGGATGTATGTCTGGAACGACCTGCTTCGCCTGCTGCCTCTGCGACCCGGCCCCGGATAAGCGGTAGTAAATGGATGGATGGATGGATGGATGGATGGATGGATGGATGAATGGATGGATGGATGGTTGAATGGATGGATGGATGGATGGATTAACTGTGGCACTAATGTTCATGTTGAGCCCTAATGAGGTTTTTGAGTGTTTCTTAATACATTCATAGATCTTGAAGACAGCGCTAACTTAATAAAAAAACAATAATAGTGTCAACTTAAACACTGTAATTTAATACTTTGTGCTGGTAGGACACTATACAATGTGTAAGCTGACAAACTGAATGAAATACCTCTGCTGCTCGAACACTATAAATGGGAAACTATACATTTTCCATGAGATTTAACACAGTGCCTGGCTGGTTAACAAAGCTTCTTTTGAGCCCAGTTCAAGCCAAAAATCAAGTGGAGATGGTCCATCAATGCTTAGCATAAAACTGCTGGAGCTTACAGGCCAAACACCTGCAAATGAATCAAAGCATCTGGATGTGTGAAAAAGCTGAGTGAGAGCATCCATGTCATGGCAGCTGTGCAGAGATGCAAAGTCTAGACAGATCTGTCAGAGTAGCTGTGCTGAATGGTCATCAGTGAACCCGTGTTTTTAATACATTACAGAATGAAAAAGATGAAAGTAGTAGCTGACTCTGTACGAGGGGCACACAAGGTTGTACCATGATAGTCAGAAAACTTAGAAACTGCAAAGCCCAAAAGACAAACCATAATAAGTTTAGTGTGTATATGACATATTGTGCTGTATTCAACTTTACAAGGTTCAGTTTCAATTCTGATAGTTGAAAGAGCCCTTTCAGCATTTAGGCCCAATTATTATTAATGTATACGAGTATTTAAACAAAAACACATTCAATTCAATTCAACTCAATTCAATTCAATATACTTTATTGTGGGCTGCACAGTGGTGTAGTGGTTAGCACTTTTGCCTTGTAGTAAGAAGATCCCCAGTTCAAATCCCGGCCTGGGCCTGGGATCTTTCTGCATGGAGTTTGCATGTTCTCCCTGCGTGGGTTCTCTCCAGCTTCCTCCCACAGTCCAGAAATATGCAGAGGTTAATTGGTCACTCCAAATTGTCTGTGAGTGTGATTATTTGTCTGTATATGTAGCCCTGCGACAGACTGGCGACCTGTCCAGGGTGTCCCCTGCCTTCGCCTGAGTCAGATGGGATAGGCTCCAGCACCCCCGCGACCCTAGGGAGGATAAAGTGGTGTATAGAGAATGGATGGATGGATACTTTATTGTCCCCCTTGGGGAAATTTATCTTGGACTCAAAGCTGTGCCGTGAATGCTTTCCACGAGCCCGGGTCGTCAGCAGAGCAGCACCACCGGAAGAAGTCATTCTTGTATAATTTTTTCAAGAGAGTGGGCAGTTACTCCCTATGACGTCTTATTCAAAACAGGGAGAGCAATAATATTTAAATTACGCTGTACAAATAGAAGCAGAAATAACAAAAAAAATACTCAGAGAGCACAGTACTCTGCTAAGGCTGTTCATTCCCCCACATGGCATTGTCAGAAAAGCAGCATTTTTTCTCCAAAATACAGCATTTGTTTATTAGGTATTGATGATCAGAAATCACAGCATCATAGAATGTGGACATTTAATACAGATGTACCCACAAACAAAATGACCTTGCACTGAGCACAGGTATGTGTTATTCATGTGTACGTTATGTACAGATACCGAATCACGTGACTTAAAATATAGTGGGCGGCGGGAATTGAAGGGACTCAGAAACACTCCGACAATTTAATCAGTTCCTTGTATCATTTCTGATGGATAAGTCCTGATAAGTCCCCTGCGGTGGATTTGTAGTAGGATCACTATCATGTGACCATCCAGCCCGGTCTCACGGGGATTCGTGAAACTGTCACGTCAGTTTTTGTTTCGGTTTCGTGCGCACCAACACGATGTCGTCATGTTTTTCGTGCCGCTCACCACGAGCGAAACCCGCTGTGGTAATCACATCTGAAAGTGGTTTATACCAGCGGATTCATGACGATTTAAGCTGTCCATCGGCGTTTGCGGCCGCCGCTGCGGCCGCCGCTGCGGCCGCCACTGCGGCCAGATGTCTGGCAGCCGCAATGGCGGCTGCGGCGGCGGCCGCAAACGCCGATGGACAGCTTAAATCGTCATGAATCCGCCGAATTTGCATAGGAATTTAAAGAATGTCCGGCGGCCGCAGCGGCCACCGCAAACGCCGATGGACAGCTTAGATCGTCATGAATCCGCCGGTATAAACCACTTTCAGATGTGATTACCACAGCGGGTTTCGCTCGTGGTGAGCGGCACGAAAAACATGACGACATCGTGTTGGTGCGCACGAAACCGAAACAAAAACTGACGTGACAGTTTCACGAATCCCCGTGAGACCGTGTTGCAGCGGCACGAAAAACATGACGACATCGTGTTGGTGCGCACGAAACCGAAACAAAAACTGACGTGACAGTTTCACGAATCCCCGTGAGACCGTGTTGGACCATCAGCAGCGAGTTGACGTAGTGTTCACTTGTTGTCATAGTTACAGTGACTCTGTGCTGCTATCTCGCAATGATACAGAAATCTTTAACAAATCTAAGGATCCAGACTATAAGCCACACCACTGCCACAATCAAACCACTTGGTCCTTGTATCATTTCTGACTTTCCCTGAAAATTTCATGCAAATCCGTTCATGTCCATTGTTGAGTAGTGTTGCTAACAGACAGTCAGGCAGACAGACAGACAAACCAACGCAGTTAGAAACAAAAAGCAGGAACTCGCACAAGAATAAGTGATTGCTATTTTAGAATCATTTCCATGTCTGCAGGAAGAAACTAGGTGACATACTGGATACAAAGCAAATAAAACATATGCATACATACATTGAATAAAAGGTGAATTACTCTCATGTAAATGTTGAGTTTTATTTTTGCAATAGTTATTGTAACTAAAAGTGTCTTCAGTTATGGAGATGCATCAGACTGTTCGTCAGAGCTCCAGAACACAAAAATACAATTTCGCACAGGATTTACAGTTGTTTACATACTGTTGTAAAGAACATAATGTCATGGCTCTCTTGAGTTTCCAGTAATTTCTACAACTCTAAAGCTACGTTCACACTGCAGGCTCAAGTGACCCAAATCCAATTTTTTTGCCCCTATGCGACCTGTATCTGATCTTTTCATGACAGTCTGAATGACACAGATCCGATTTTTTCAAATGAGACCCAGGCCACTTGGATATGTGGTACTAATTTCGATAGGTAGCGGATCTTTTGCCATGCGACTTCAGTCTGAACGGCCAGGTCACATTTATCCGACCTATACGTCATTGGTACACGACAAACGTCACTATTCTGGGTTCAAGCAAAACATGTCTTCGGGCTGCCGAAGACGTGTGTCTTGCCGTGAGAGTGTTAAAAAGAGGCACTCACATATGTACGTAAAGGTCACCCTTATCATTCGAAAATTCTGAATGAAGTCCGCATCTGTGAAGCCTCTCACACCACTATCCCACCACTCCTGGCTGCGACTCCGCACTCACACAGGTCTCTGGACTGACGTTGCTGCCACTGCCCCACAAAACGGCAGGGCCAAAATCCTGGCTCTCTTCCTTCTTGACCTTCTCCTTAAAACGATTAAGTTACAAATATGCTGTCCCATGTTTACTTCCGTAAACACTGAACATGCTCCCTGCGTGTGTCGTTGTTGTGTCCTCTTCTGCGCATGTGAGACACTTTTGGGTCGTGTGAGGTTCACACAGGAGATCACATACAAGTTGCATTTAATTGGAAATGTGAACAAACTCGCAAAAAAAATCGGATTTCACAAAAAAATCAGAATTCAGCATTAAGCCCTGCAGTGTGAACGTAGCCTAATTCTTCTCTGATAGAATGATTGGAACAGATACTTCTTTGTCACAAAAAACATTCATGAAGTTTGGTTCTTTTATGACTATTATGGGTTAACAGAAAAAGTGACCAAATCTGCTGGGTCAAAAATATACATACAGCAATGCTAATATTTGGTTACACGTCCCTTGGCCATTTCCACTTCAAGTAGGCGCTTTTCGTAGCCATCCACAAGCTTCTGGCAAGCTTCTGGTTGAATCTTTGACCACTCCTCTTGACAGAATTGGTGCAGTTCAGTTAAATTTGTTGGCTTTCTGACGTGGACTTGTTTCTTCAGCATTGTCCACATGTTCTCAATCGGATTTAAGTCAGGACTTTGGGAAGGCCATTCTAAAGCCTTAATTCTAGCCTGATTTAGCCATTCCATTACCACTTTTGATGTGTGTTTGGGGTCATTGTCCTGTTGGAACACCCAACTGTGCCCAAGACCCAACCTTCGGGGTGATGATTTTAGGTTATCTTGAAGAATTTGAAGGTAATCCTCCTACTGAATTTCCCTTCGGGAATGAATAAAGTGATTCTATTCTATTCTATTCTATTCTATTCTATTCTATTCTATTCTATTCTATTCTTCTCTTCATTATACCATTTACTCTCTGTAAAGCACCAGTTCCATTGGCAGCAAAACAACCCCACAGAATAATACTACCACCACCGTGCTTGATGGTAGGCATGGTGTTCTTGGGGTTAAAGGTGTCACCTTTTCTCCTCCAAACATATTGCTCGGCACTGTGGCCAAACAGCTCGATTTGTGTTTTGTCTGACCACAGAACTTTCCTTCAGAAGGTCTTATCTTTGTCCATGTGATCAACAGCAAACTTCAGTCGAGCCGGTGCTGCTTTTGGAGCAAGGGCTTCCTGTTTATATTTGTCAAAAATGACAAAATATGTTACTTTATGTATTTCTTCTGTTTTGTTTCTGTTGTACCAGGAATGTAATGGACCGAGACCCCAAAACTCAAGAGCATTAGGTGAATTTTGTGTACTTTTACATCCCTAGTCTCAAAGCAGACAAGTCAACTTGCAAAGTGTCATTTTTGCAACTTGAGTCCAAGTCTCAAGTGTGCAGCTCTGCTACTGAACGTGGTTGTGTCACGTTTCAAATGTCCAAAATAATTAAATGTCAAATGACTCAAAATTGTATCAAATTGCATGAGTGTAAAAGCTGCCAGGGAGCTGGCTGACAAAATGACTCCCAGTCTTCAGAATCTGGCATCATAATGATCCAAAGCACACTGCCAAAATCAATGGAAACTATAAAGAGGAAAGCACTGAAACTATGACCTTACCAAATATTTAACCTGACTTAAATTACAAGGAACACCTATGAGTTTTTTTTCATGACAAAATAGCTGCAAAGAACAGCTAAAAACATTGCATCTGCAGAATGACAGATCATCCCAATTCTTTCTTCAAAAAGAATTCTGCAAATTTGTTGCTGTATCATCTCAGACTTGGTTCAAAGTTAGCTTATTTTGTTATTTTCTGTTCTCTCCACAAATGTCATGGCTGTGGGAGCTATTTCTGCATTTGAAATAAATTGCTTTCTAGGCAAGAGGTCTTTAGAGGGTGAAAAAAAAAATCCAAGTCAGGAAACATGAAATTCTCTAAATTCTCCACAGATCTTAGTTCTGGTCCCTAAATGACAAATAAGTAAACTGAAAAAGACCAAATCTGAGACAGTGGACCAACACTGCTATTTGAACTTACACTGACTGACCCCATAGTTAGTTTTTAAATTTACAAAAGAGCAAATACACTACTGTTCTACAAATAAAGTGTGCAATTACTGTAAGTTCATATAATTTCAAATCACTTGACATTTAATTTCGATTGGACAGAGAAGTGCTTACTTCTGTTATATACTGTATTTGTGTTATGAATGAGATTCACACTTTATGTATGTGGGCTGCTGTAGCAAAAATACACCTGGTGAATAAAGACAGTGTATCTTTGCTCCCAGCTCTTCCAGGTTTGGACATCAACAAAACATCCACAGTGACAGGAAAAACCACTCTGGAGCACAATAATGCAAGCAACATTAAAGACACTTCAGTCTTCTTAGATCTTCCTGTTCCACCATCATCTGCAAAATTTTTGAGCATCGCAGCTGTGACTGTCCATAAACGGCACACACCAAAATCAAGTGACTACAGCCTGCACACTGGCTTTCTTTAATCGGTTTAATTTATACAATAAATCTGTCTCTGTTCTCACTCTGGTCCCACACAGACTTATCAAATTTACTGTGTAGTATATGACTGTGACAAAGATTTATCATTTTCCCAGAGTAGCCCACTGTGCTAATATGCTAACAGCACACCATCATGTACTGACCAGTGTTGAAGCCTCTGCCCAGAGCAGGCCAGGGTCGATGATTCTTCCACAGGTTCCCGAGGTACCAGTCGCTCTGGTTCTCCACCAGACCCAGAACCTGCTGACCTAAACACAACAAAAACAACACCATGAATGTCTTTTCTCCAGTTTGTCTCCAACAGTGATGAGCAATTTTCCATCAGTATTGCATAATTTTAAAATGCAAAGTTCAAGGAGTTATTTTATGATGACATTTTTCAACTAGAAAAGCACTCAGAGAGTGCAGACCTCCGCCAAGGATAGAGAGGAAAACAGGAAGCCCATACAGTAAAGGATCATGAGCTGGAATCAAACCTGTGTCTCTGACACAGTTCTGTTTACAAATCACCTTCTTAACCACTTGAGCTATCTGGACACCTTGCTCCAATTTGTTGGACGACATACTAACCTATGATGTTTTTGTCATATTTTGGACCACATACTAAAACATACTAAAAAATAAAAAGTGATCCAGAATCCAGGATCCTTTCCGGATTGCCACCAAAATTAAATCAGCTCTTCCTCTTACCATAGTCTACATCCCCTCGAAATTTCATCTGAATCTGCCCAGGCGTTTTTGAGTTATCTTGCTCACAGACAGACAGACACACAAACGCCGGGTGTCACATAACCTCCTTGGCGGAAGTAAATATGCTTCTTTTAGTCTCACTTGTCTACTCATACATCAGCGGGTAATTTGGAGATTTTTTTTTCGAATTCAGTTCAGACAAATTCAAAACCATGAAAGGCTGTGGAAAATCAATGTCAGCATTTTGAGAAAATTATTATGGTCCATCCAAGTTGGTGTCATTTCTGAGTCATTCCTATCTTCCCTGAGTGAAAGCGGGAATTTAAAAAAAATAGATAAGTTTAGAGATGAATCTGGGTACAGCAAGCAAACCTACACACTATATTACTGATAGAAACAATTATCACAAACAGAATTATATAAAAGCTTGTATTAAAATAGTAATTCATAATGTGTGAAATAGTAGCCATCGAATAGCATGTCCAAGTAAGACCAATTAAAAACACTGAGGGGTAGGAATTTTAATCCCTTCTACATTTAGTATTAACACGATCTGTACCTGGGTAACCTTATGGGTCATGTGTAACAGCAAAGGGAAAAGAGACTTTTTTACAGAGAAGCAAGAATGAGAAAATGGGTAAAGAAAAGAATAAAGATATTACTGTGTAGACGGTTGATTTGTCTTCATAATGTGATACATTTGGTACATACAAATATATAACAAGCTCTTTCGTATGATATGAGCTCCATATACAGTACCTTGCGAAAGTTTTCGGACCCCTTGAACTTTTCAACCTTTCGCCACATTTCAGGCTTCAAACATAAAGATATAAAATTTTAATTTTTTGTCAAGAATCAACAACAAGTGGGACACAATCGTGAAGTGGAACGAAATTTATTGGATATTTTAAACTTTTTTAACAAATAAAAACCTGAAAAGTGGGGCGTGCAATATTATTCGGCCCCTTTACTTTCAGTGCAGCAAACTCACTCCAGAAGTTCAGTGAGGATCTCTGAATGATCCAATGTTGTCGTAAATGACTGATGATGATAAATAGAATCCACCTGTGTGTAATCAAGTCTCCGTATAAATGCACCTGCTCTGTGATAGTCTCAGGGTTCTGTTTAAAGTGCAGAGAGCATCATGAAGACCAAGGAACACACCAGGCAGGTCCGAGATACTGTTGTGGAGAAGTTTAAAGCCGGATTTGGATACAAAAAGATTTCCCAAGCTTTAAGCATCTCAAGGAGCACTGTGCAAGCAATCATATTGAAATGGAAGGAGTATCAGACCACTGCAAATCTACCAAGACCCGGCCGTCCCTCTAAACTTTCACCTGGAACAAGGAGAAGACTGATCAGAGATGCAGCCAAGAGGCCCATGATCACTCTGGATGAACTGCAGAGATCTACAGCTGAGGTGGGAGAGTCTGTCCATAGGACAACAATCAGTCGTACACTGCACAAATCTGGCCTTTATGGAAGAGTGGCAAGAAGAAAGCCATTTCTCAAAGATATCCATAAAAAGTCTCGTTTGAAATTTGCCACAAGCCACCTGGGAGACACAGCAAACATGTGGAAGAAGGTGCTCTGGTCAGATGAAACCAAAATCGAACTTTTTGGCCACAATGCAAAACGATATGTTTGGCGTAAAAGCAACACAGCTCATCACCCTGAACACACCATCCCCACTGTCAAGCATGGTGGTGGCAGCCTCATGGTTTGGGCCTGCTTTTCTTCAGCAGGGACAGGGAAGATGGTTAAAATTGATGGGAAGATGAATGGAGCCAAATACAGGAGCATTCTGAAGAAAACCTGTTGGAGTCTGCAAAAGACCTGAGACTGGGACGGAGAATTATCTTCCAACAGGACAATGATCCAAAACATAAAGCCAAATCTACAATGGAATGCTTCACAAATAAACGTATCCAGGTGTTAGAATGGCCAAGTCAAAGTCCAGACCTGAATCCAATCGAGAATCTGTGGGCAGAGCTGAAGACTGCTGTTCACAAACGCTCTCCATCCAACCTCACTGAGCTTGAGCTGTTTTGCAAGGAAGAATGGGCAAGAATTTCAGTCTCTCGATGTGCAAAACTGATAGAGACATACCCCAAGCGATTTGCAGCTGTAATTGCAGCAAAAGGTGGCGCTACAAAGTATTAATGCAAGGGGGCCGAATAATATTGCACGCCCCAGTTTTCAGGTTTTTATTTGTTAAAAAAGTTTAAAATATCCAATAAATTTCATTCCACTTCACGATTGTGTCCCACTTGTTGTTGATTCTTGACAAAAAATTAAAATTTTATATCTTTATGTTTGAAACCTGAAATGTGGCGAAAGGTTGAAAAGTTCAAGGGGGCCGAATACTTTCACAAGGCACTGTATATGCAGACTTTTCTGAGTAAATCAAATGAGAGTAGTGGGTGTGGAAATAGACAGAGATGTATGATTACATTTAATTGAAATTCAAAATCCTATTTTTCATCGACCCTTAGGGACACAGACCAGAAGCTGGCTGTGCTGTTATAGTGTAAAGTTTCATTACCTCCGCCAAGGAGGTTATGTGACACCCGGCATTTGTGCGTCTGTTAGCAAGATAACTCAAAAACGCCTGGGCAGATTCAGATGAAATTTTGAGGGGATGTAGACTATGGTAAGAGGAAGAGCTGATTTAATTTTGGTGGCAATCCGGAAAGGATCCTGGATTCTGGATCACTTTGAATTTTTTAGTATGTTTTAGTATGTGGTCCAAAATATGACAAAAAACATCATAGGTTAGTATGTCGTCCAACAAATTGGAGCAAGGTGTCCAGATAGCTCAACTGGTTAAGAAGGTAATTCATAAACGGAACTGTGTCAGGGATGCAGGTTCAATTCCAGCTCATGATCCTTTACTGCATGGGTTTCCTGTTTTCCTCTCTGTGGGAATGTCAATATCCTTGGCGTAGGTCTGCGCTCTCTGAGTGCTTTTCTAGTTCGATATGTGCTCCAATTCACTACAATGCTTAAACATTAAATGAAGAAAAAGGGATGCACATTTGTGTGCATTGTGTGTCTGTTGGGTTCTAAGAATTTGAACAAAATAAAAGGTCAGATTTCTTTGAGTGGCATCCTTCCATTGAAGTGAGGTCTCGATGGCACTCAGGGGGTGACCTCAACAAATCAGTGGGTAGTCAATGTTCAGCTGGTAGATACATCGCTGTGACTCAAGTTTTCATTGCTCATTAAGTAGCATTGTGATACTGGAAACATGGAACAAGAGGTAAGTTCAAGTGTCAGAAGTCAAATAGTGATTTCATGCAAAGAGGGAATTTTCTCAGCATCAACTCCAGGATAAACAGGGTTTATAAGAGAGCACTGCAAGGCCCTCCAAAGCTCTTTGTGAAACAGGATCAGTTGCATGCAAAGCATGCTTAGGCAGACCAAAAGAGAGCACACCATCAGATCAATACATCCAGTTTCATTCACTGAGAGACAGAAAAGCAGCTTCATTACAGATACAAACTTTAATGAGTGAAGGGCAGAAGACTCTCAGCGGGGCTAATCAGTACAAGTCCTGTCAAAAGATGGCTGTCTAACCATTTCTCAGAGGATGAGTGACATCTCCAAACCACTTCTCATGAGAAAATCACCCCAACATACCTCTAAGATATATCCCAAAGACATGTTGGGGTGATTCAGAAATCACGTTTCCACTTCACTGGTTTAACTGCAGAGAGTATTTTGCACTATTACTCTGCCAAGAAATGCGGCAGAGTTATGTAACGATTGACGTTGGTTTGTCTGTCTGTCTGTCTGTCTGTCTGTCTGTTAGCAACGTTACTCAGAAGGTTGTTCCTAGAGGTACGGACCCGTACCCGTAGCCTGTGGACTACGGATACGGCACTTGCCATTTGCCAATCAGATACGCGAGATCTGGTCACGTGACTCCCGGTAGACGCTAGCGGTACGGACCGGTAGCATTGGTACTACAGGTACGGACCCTAAACCTGACCCTAACACTAACCCTAACCTTAACCTTTGCTTACCTTTCAACAGTTTGCAGTGGTTAGCAGCTTCTTGACTCGCGAGACTCGCGTACGGGTCCGTATCTGTCTGGCAAATGGAAAGTGCCGTATCCGTAGCCTGTGGGGCTACGGATACGGCATTTGGATGAAAGGTCAGGAATGACAGAAGGACCAAGTGATTAGATTTTGGCAGTGATATGGCTTATGGTCTGAATCCACACATTTGTTAAATATTTCTGTATCATTGCACGACAGCATCACGGTGTCACTGTAACCATGACAACAAGTGAACACTGCATCAGCTGGCTGCTGACAATCACATAATTGTGATCCTACTACAAATCCACCGCTGACGACCACGACTTGTTTAAAGATCTCATCCATCTGAAATCATATGACTGAGCAGCCTTGGCTGAGTACTGCGCTCTCCGAGTGCTTTTCTTGTTTCATTATATTGCATGTTTCAAAATAATAAATGCATAAAAATATCAGCCAATATATTTTTAAAGACAAATGTCAATGTGGTTCAGGAATACCCCTTTCATTCACGACTTTCTTTTAGTCACGCCTGCTTCTGCCTGTTTGCCTACTACTACACTAGTCTACCTCTAATGTAGCACTTCATGCAGATGATTCAATGCCTTCCAGGAAAGAAGGGAACTAAACCACTGAAAGACTTTAATTGTGAAATTAGAGCTTTACACTATTAAGACAACAACAAAATAAAAGCAAATAGAAATAATCAGTGAATTCAAAAAAGCATTTTACTGAACTGATAAAGTGTGTTGAAGCCACAGACTGTATAACAAAGAGCAGTGGATATGGATGGAATTAGTGCTGTAGACATCATAGTAACTTTGTTAAAATATGTGAACACTGAGTAAGCCTTTCAACAGCAAACAGCATAGTAAAATTGATGTAGAGCAGAAAACAGTGGCTTCAATGTCAACTGAACATGACCCAACATAATAACAAATCAAATCAGTAATAATAAAGACCTGTTTATAGTTCAGGTTGATACATGTGATAACTCAGTGATCACATTTTAGGATAACATCTTAAAAACAAATTATGGCTTCAATAAAGACATCATTGATTATATCTTAAGAGAAGGATATAACAGAGCCATGATCTCTGGATAATTGCTGGTTCTTGGCTTCCCTACAGCTTGGACTGTGTGCAGACAGACACAGAAGTTGGAGGAAAGGAAAGGCAGACACTTCAGGGTCAGGTAGTTCACCATAGAGCCAACAGAAACAGAATCCCTTCATAAAGTGGGCTTTTATGTCAGAGTCAATGACAAAATGGCAGAAAAGTTTGCCACCGCATAGATGGCACATCGCTGCCTAAGATGAGGTGAAAATTGAATTCAGTACTCGACTCAAACGAATTTAAAGTTTTTGAGCCTGTACACAAAAGGTATACAAAAGACAGGAAAGGAGGTGGAAAAACAAAATAAAAAAGACAGATTGTGAAGATGAAGGGATGTTCGGGGAAGGGAGGTACATCTGGTTCAGGATGAGAGATTATGGAAGGCAAGCTGGGCAGAGATAAAGGTTGAGGAGATGGGCATTAAGGAAGAGATAGGAGCCTGGAGAGAAGGGCAAGGGTGTAGTGGTAGCAGCTTTAATGAAGGCTGTAAGGAAGATTAATGAGAGCTTATTGGAGCAGGCAGCTGAGAACAGGCAGCCCACTTTAGAAAGGCTGCAAAACAAAGAACACAGACCTGATTCAGATTCAGAAAAGTTTATTTCAAACCCGCACACAATTACATTTAACAAAACAGAAAACAATATAACATGCATGATTTGAAAAGGGCATGAATGAAGCCATGAAGGTGAAGGCTGAACAGGACAATTAGAGCTCAAACACAAAACACTGCTGAGTTTCACTGGGATGTCACATCAGTATTTGGTCTGAGTTTATCATATAGTATAGTTTATGAAGGTGAATCAAGTTTACAAGAAAAAAAGTGAGAAATGTGTGTAATTAACTGCAGCTAATGACATTTAAATCAATTCCATGAAAAAGCACACTGTTGTACACCCACCAACGGTTGTTCAATCACATGCAAGTTCTGAAGTCAACACAATTGTCTTTAAGTTTATCTTTCTTGTGATCATATTTTTTCTTTAGTTTATAATAGTAAGGGAGCATAAGCCAATGATATATCTCCTTTTGGTTCTTGACCAGGTCGCTATTGAAAATGAGAGCTTGTTCTTAACTAAATCACCTGGTAAAGGTTAAATAAATAAATAAATAAAATAAACTTCTACTTGCAAATACATAGTCCACATACCGTATAATGCCTGATAACTGCAATCACAAGAATTACAACTCAGCATGTGATTACCAATCAAGAAAAAAAAGCCAAATTGAATTTGATGAAGAGAAAGCTAACATGTGACCTTGTCTTCACAGCTCACAGCACTGGTTAGAATAGTCCTGTTGGTTAGAATACTGTACTGATCTTGCTAAATGCTGAGATACAGGGACACAGTGACATTACCACCATAAAGTGAAAATAGTCAAGAAACACTAGCAGTCAGACAAATAAAAATGAGTGCACTTAAAATGTCACTAGTACTTCCTAATGCACAGGAAAACTGTGAGCACATGAGCGGTAAATACAGCAGGCAAAGCCTCATGTACCCAATTACCCAATATCAGCACTGTTGTTTTTCTATGAGTACATGAACTAGAAATGTTTGAAAAAGCTGAAGGACTATTTAAAAGGACTGTTGCTCTGAAGGTATTGCTGAAATCCTCAATAACTCAACTATTTGTGGCAACACAGCTGAATTAAAACAAATGTGGCAGTCCGCTGGATAGTAGGAAAACAAAGTAAACACAAATTCCAAAATACAACAGAAACATAAAAATCTTGATTAACATCTTAAGCCCGGTCGGCCCACGGGTGGGCCGAAGAAATCCCGGCGTTTTTTTCTGAAAATATGGCCAGGGCTTAAGAGGTTAAGTTCAGTGGAAGATGTTCTCTCCTCTGGAGAGTTAGAACAGTGTTTGAGGATTCTGAAAATATGTCAGAAGAAAGGTAAGGGTTTCTCAAAGTGCCAACAAGACAAACTACTGTGAATGTGGACAGGCATTCACTTGCCTCTTCCAAACAGACAATCTTTTAATTTTCTTCTCTGCCGGGTGTATATCTGGGATTTATATTAGATTTTTTTTCAAGATTGAATTGCTTAGAGCCGCTTTAAGCCTTTCTTTTAATCGCCATTCTCTGTGGTATAGTTTATGTTTCAGACCAGCAAATGAGATAGACACTACAACAGGCCCTTTCTAACAAAACTCTTTGACTAAATCCAAACATCGACAATGAGAAAAACTGATGTGCAACTGAACGTAAAGTCTTAACTACCCGCTTTCTCAAAAACAGTCAGATATTGGGTATCCAAGTCAGTGAGCCATGACAGGCATGAAAAAAGGAAAATAAATCAATACAGCTCCACTTAGTTTCATCAGAAAAGAAAGGCCCTGCTTTAAAACTTCCCATCAATAAAGTCTTTCTTTATTCCTGCTATCTAAAGTCAAGCAAACATGTCAGATGCTGCATCAAGTTTTTCAAATCTTGAAAACAGATTATTGTGCATTACACTGCATAGTTGCCATTAATCTTTTACACACACACGTATATACATACGTATATGTATGTATATGCACCTGCTATTTGGGGACTACAGTCTGAGTAGAGTGGATCTGGCCACCATCTGTCAGCATGCAGGCAGCTGAGAGAAGAGTGAGGACTTCCTAAATTAGCTGTGGAGAGGTACCAGGAGATCAGTGGGAGTTTTTACTGCTGAGTCAGTGGTGCTGATACAAGTAAAGATGAATGCTAGGGTCAGCATGACCAACATCCATGATTCACTCCACCAAGTCATCCTCCTATCCCAGATAACATGGGAATACTGAACAGCATTACCAGAGAAATACATTGCACCAAAGCAACTTGAAGTGTCTCAAAGCGATTACATAGCGACTGTTCATGCTTTCAAGTCACTGTATTGGTCCATAGTAGGAGTTGTACTGTGAAGATATGATGATATTATGCTATTTGATGTGCTTCCATTCAGCTGTCAAGAGAATCTGAAGCAAACTTTTGAAATGTGGCCAAAAAAATGTAAAAACAAAATTGCAAATTAGGCTGTTTTCAAATAATCTAAGCTGTGCAGTGTAATCTGAGGGTGGTAGTACAGGCAACGACACACATGATTTAAAAAACAGAGTAGAAGAAGACAGGAAGAAAACCAGCTGTTTGCCAATTGCTAAAAAATACAGAATAAGATACAAACAAAACTTTGACCATCAACAGAGAAAAACTGAGATAGGGCCTACAGGCATAGTTTTAAATCTGGAAACTTGCAAGGATTCTTTCATGAACAGCTGTATTGGCGGTCTAGTCTGGAGGCAAAGACAATGAATAAAATAGAAATATATGAAGTGTTGCCTGGATAAAATGTTCACTACATGAGAACATACATTCCCTCCAAAAGTATTGCAACAGTGAGGCCAGTTCATTTATTTTTGCTGTAGACTGAAAACATTTGGGTTTGACATCAAATGATGAATATGAGACAAGAGATCAACATTTCTGCTTTCATTTCCAGGTATTTATTTCTGGATCTGATACACAACTTAGAAGACAGCAACTTTTGTTTGAACACAACCATTTTTAATGAGCAAAAGTATAGGAACATGTGACTGACAGGTGTGTTTTGTTGCTCTGATGTGTCCTCATATATTGATTATTCAAACAATAAATAGTGCTCAATTTCTAGGTTCACTTTCGGATTTGGGTTTTAACTCTGCAGACCACATCTATAGTTAGAGGTGTAACCAACATGAAAACCAAAGAGCTGTCTGTGGGGGAAAAACAAGCGATTGTGAAGTTGAGAGAGGATGGAACATCAATCAGAGCCATTGCACAAATACTGACCATAGAACAGTACAACCACTGAGAATGTCCTGAAGAAGAAAGAAACCACTGGTGTACTAATTAACATACATTGAACAGGTTAGACCAAGGAAAATAGCAGCAGTTAACAACAGAAACATTGTGAGAGCTGTAAAGAAAAACCCTAAAACAAGTTACTGACATCAGCAACAACATCCAGAGAGCAGGAGTGAAGGTATCACAATCTACTGTTGGCAGAAGACTTGATGAACAAAAGTACAGAAGCTACACCAGAAGATGCTAACCACTCATTAGCAACAAGAATAGGAAGGCCAGGCTGGATTATGACAGAAAGTATATAAATGAGCCTCAGAAATTCTGGGACAAAGTTTTATGGACTGATGAGACAAAGATGAAACTTTAACAAAGTGATGGAAAGACTTACGTTTGGAGAAAGAAAAGATCTGCTCATGATCTCAAACATACAAGCTCAGTGGAGGTTCACAACACTTCCCAAGTGCCCAGAGGTTTTACCAATAATGGAAAAATATGGCAGTTCCACTTACTATAGATAACTTACATCTCTGCACAACATATTTCATTTTGCTGAATATATCTTCCAACAACCTGCTGACACTTTGCTCCTCTTCATAAGCTTACTGTCTTACAGTAATTTCATTTTTCTAGTATGTTCTATTTTGTCTTCTATCTCTCATTTGTTTCCACATTTTTTGCTTCCTTTTTGCAGGGTCTTGTGCAAGCAGTTTATTTTTTGTCATTTTTCCCTCCTAACAATAGAGTGACTATTTATTTATTTTGATTTGGTTGATTTTTCCAATAGAATCACAGGTTACACATGATTAGTTATAAGATTGTTGAATCCAGTCAATGCATATGAATGTGCTGTGCTCTGCCTTGTGGTTATATTATAAGTGAATACATATGACAGTTAGGATTTTCTAGAATGCCAAAGTACTCAAAATCATGCAATGATAACTGGAAGGGGAGAAAATAATGAGAATGAAATATTTTCTTTAACATCATAAGGAAATGCTGAAATGCAGATGAATATTAGACAGAAATATTCATGCAAATATTTTTTGACAGATTAAAGTAAAGGCCAGTGACATCCGCAGCTCCCCTGGCCCCCAGCTCCAGCTGTGCAGCCTTACAGCAAGCCAATGTGACTAAAAATGGTTTTAGCCTCCCACTGAGGCACGCTGTCTAGTGCTTTTCTGGCTTGGCCTTGATGAGACTCGTGTGAAGCACATTTATAGATCCAACATGCACATCAAGTCTAAGGTTGAGTAAATCATTACTCTATGTACTAATGAAAAACTGTTTTAGCTGAGGGCAACAACAGCTGATTGTAATGTTTATGTTGTGTCACATATCTCACTTCACAGATTGAAAAAGAGAAATGATCGTAACTGATATGGCTGCTGCAGGACTGAACTCTTTTGTAAAAAAAAAAAAACGTGATCCTACCACAAAAATTATAATCAGTCTCAATTAAAGGATGCTCTCCTCTATATTGTTTATTTTATTTGAACTTACTTTATAGCCATTTTATATTGCTGTTGTCTACAGTGTGTCAGTACTGCATTTATTCATTTTCATGGTTCGTCCTTGTACATATTATTATTACATATATGTTTACTGCTGATGTAAATATGTTTGCTCCTGGAACAATGTGGATTTCCCCTGCGTGGGGAGCAATAAAGGATTATCTTATCTTCCTGAACTACAGCATGTTCTCCTGTATGTTAATTACCGGATGTGAGGCTTTTCATTCGACCAGAACATCATTGCAATAAAAACACGTCCTACACCTTGCTGCCATAAATACTTTCGGAGCCATTCAGCTGAGAAGAAGGGATGTGATAGACAATTTTGGTTAGCAGTGATATTTGAGAATAAGGATCACAGTATTTAACATGAAAGATAGTTTTAAATTGCTATATTTGGAGAACTAGCTAGCTACATAACCGGCAAACGATGAAAGTTAATGTGGGCTGTTGTTCAAGGTCTGGGGCCATCATTTTAAAATAAAGTGATGCAACTGAAAGATGAAAGAATAAACAGAATCTGATTTTGTTTGATTTCAATAACAAGCTGAATCATTATGGAGCCAAATTGTATATAAAATTCTCCCTTTAATCATCAAGTTTTAAGTGTTTCCTTAAGAATTCAACAAAGCTCTGTGGAAGATGAAAAGAGAAAACTGCTACTTTTTACTGTTTACTCTGACTTTCACAGACACAGCAAACACAAGAAACTTAATGAAATCACCAGACAAAACAAAGTAGCGAGGAAAGTCACTGTCTCTGTCATGGTGTCCTTGAGCACCGAGTGATCAGCTAAAAAGCATCTCTGTCACATGAGGTTTGGACTGCTGAATAAGAGAGAAATGATGTCTCGTACACTTAGAACGCTGCAATGCACTTAAGTGTTCCTAATTCAAGGACAGGTAGTTGGAGGTTTACACTGCCAAAGCTCATCTGCCATTTGTTCTGCTGATTACAGATGGCAGGGGAATGAGGGAACGCATGATGTCATAATGTAGTGCCGTTGTCATGGTGACCTACTTGTGCCATTAGGATGGATACCGTTTTGCATGGTAACTGCACAAGCAGGACAGCTTTGATTATTTTTTTCAATATATCTCTTTAAAAATGTTATAAGGCCATCTCAGGTTTCATGCTTTGGAATTCTCCCAGCAAATTTGGCAATTTGGATAACATCTAAATGGTGCAAAAGTACTCATTAATATCTACAAAATGGAAAGATTTTGTTTCATGGGGCAGCAGTTGAGGAAACTCTTAAGGCCTTGCCGATATTGTTGTGTCAAACCACAGAGTTAACTCATCTTCAAAGCCTTCCACCATTAATCACTTGCACAATCCCAATCACAAGTGCTATTTCCCTGTGTTCTTCCCTACACTACACTCTCCTACCTTTGCTACTCATGTATTCCTACATTTAAAAAGCCAATAGTGACCAGGGGAAGAAAAGGGCCCAAATGCACTGACTAAATGGGTAATGTGTCATTTTGGCTTAAGTGTGTATAGAAAGTCAGGTTTGGAGAAGGTGGGAATACTGAAGCATTTCAGTGCCACATGCACAGTTCCGCATAAGGTTTTGTTTACTTTTGCCTGTCTATAATTCTGTCTTGGTCGGTGGTGGTGGTCTACGGCTGCAAGGGGTCCTCAGACAGAGCTGCTTCACCTCATGGATTGAGTCTCTCCAACTTCTACGCACTCCTGTCCGATGACGCTCTGGTCCACCAGGTTGATACTCCTCACCTGAACTCCCCTCCAACAATGGCCTTGGCAGCTGCAACTTCTTTGTTGCTGTGGACAACAGCGTCGGGTGGCTTCCCACTCCATTGAAAAGCCAAATCAATGTACCTCATTCCATTCAAAAACCTCTGCTTCTCAGCATAATCTCTGGAAAAAGCAGTGATGAGATGTTTGGGAAGTGTTCCCTGCTCCTCCTCATCTCCGTCACAGCCTCACCACAACACCGACAGTATCTCAGCTCATCGGTCCAGAACACAGACACACCCATTTCCAGCCCCCATCACACCTTTTAGGATTACCCCATCAGCCTCCCCGTGTGGAATGATCATACTGCTGTACAACCTCTCTGTATTCCTGTCCATATTACCAGTAGACACCATCACTCCAACTGCTCACCTTATTCCCTCCCCAACAAAGCAATTACTCTAACTGGCAGTAAATCTGTCTCTTCTTTAAAGTATTATTTTTTGGTTATTTTTGTCTTTATGACATAGGACAGTGAGAGAGAGACAGGAAATATGGGTTGGGGCTTGGGGGAATGACATGCAGTAAATTGCCATGAGCTGGATTCAAACCCATGACCGCTGCATCAGGTACTATAGCCCCTGTTCATGGGTCGCCTGTACAGTCAGCTGAGCTATCCAGGTGCCCAGACTTTCGCTTCTTACATGAAACTTGACTGAGATCTGGTGATATACACAACAAGTCCTCAAACTCATACGACCACACAGGTTGTATGTAACGTTCCCCCGGAATACGACCCATAAAAGCGTATTTACGTTAGCGCCCATACAGGAGACAGGAACGCATTACGGGATTTAACTCACGAAACGGCTTTTTCCTCACATTCGCAACACGGGTTTAGGGTTAGGGTTAGGGTTAGGGATAGGGATAGTGTTAGGTAAAAGTTTGTTCATGGTGACGTTTCAGCTGAGACACTGGAGTGTCGATATTTACTCAACCGCGAGAAGTCACTTAATGTCAAAACGTAACACTCGGTCGTAATACGGGCATGTACAGACGACCTATGTGGTCGTTTTTTCTATGAGGACAGGCTGGATATACACTACTCACAACAAGTTAGGGATATTGTGAGGTCCTCAGTGGATTTCACACATAAGGTGTTTGTTTCACTTCAGTGATTTTAGGGATAGGGAAGCAATTGTATTAGGGTGCTAGACATACCTCATTTTGTGTTTTCCAAGTAATGGTCTCACTGTGCACAGTGCACTTTAAATATTGGGGCCAATACCAAAAAATGCAAAAAGACAACCGTTTTCAATGTGGCATTCATTTCAACATTCTGGGGGTATAAAAAGCTAGTATTGTCACAAAGTCATTCCCAGTTCAAGCAACAATGAACAACACTTCACTTAATGGACAAGCAGCGTCACCTGGCCATAGCATGGCTTCAGGTCGGTACCAGGCAGTCAGATGTTGCTGGTGAACTTGGTGTGTCTCAAAGGGTCATCAGCAGACTTGCAGCAAGACACACAACTACTGGCAGTGTTGGTGACAGACCCAGGAGTGGAGCGCCACAAGTGATGGACCACAATGATGACCAGTACCTAAGGACCTATGCACTCAGACACCGTTATTCAACTGCCAAACAGCTGCAGGCCTGTTTACCAGAAGTGAGGGGTGCTAGGGTTTCCAGACAAACCATTTGGAACCGACTCCACCGCTTTGGCTTAAATGCCAGACGACCGTTGCAGGTGACTCTACTGACAACAAGACACCGCCGTGCAATGGGCACAAGACCACGTGACCTGGACATTGCAGCAGTGGTCTACCGTCCTGTTCACTGATGAGTGTCGGGTCACCTTGCACAGAAATGATGGTCATCAGTGTTGCTGGAGAAAGCAAGGTGAGCGAACGCCGGGGTCAACATGGTCCCCAGGGTTGGCTTTGGTGGAGGAGGTGCAACAGTCTGGGCAGACATCACCAGTCAGCGCAAAACAGATTAGGTGATTGTAGATGGCTTAGTATTGCACTTTCGTACCTCAGAGACATCATAGAACCCATCATCATCCCCCAGTTCCGCCAACACACCCCCAACTTTCTGTTCATGGATGATGCTCCACCACATGGTGCCAGAATCGTCACAGCTCCACTTCAGGAAGTCAGAGTGTCTCATATGGTATAGCCAGCAATGTCCCCTGACCTGAACCCCATAGAGCATGTCTGGGACCAGCTGAAGCAGTGACTGGATGCTCGTACCCCATCCCCATGTGAGCTGGCAGAACTGCATGTAGCACTTGTGGAGGAGTGGAACGCATTGCCTCAGAACAACATCATGAGGCTAGTTAGGAGCATGAGATGTCGCTGTCAAGCTGTCACTGTGGCAAATGGTGGAAACACCCGCTACTGACTTTGTCAGTTTTGGTTATTTGGGGCTATCTTTGTTATTGTCTAAATTGTTGGGGTAATAAATATTGCACTAATGAAAATGGTGCTTTGTCTCATTCATTAATAGTATACTCTGTATATTCAACCCGGTCTCATGAGGATTCGTGAAACTGTCACGTAAATTTTTGTTTCGGTTTCGTGCGCACCAACACGATTTCGTCATGTTTTTCGTGCCGCTCACAACGAAATGTTTTTCGTGTTGCTCACAACGAAACCCGCTGTGGTAATCACATCAGAAAGTGGTTTATACCGGCGGATTCATGACAATCTAAGCTGTCCATCGGCGTATACTGTTTGTGTAATCGCGTTTGCAGCCGTCGGACATTCTTAGAATCGTGTTTGCAGCCTTTGGACATTCTTTAAATTCCTATGCAAATTGGTAAGTGTACCACCAGGTTATGGTTAGGGTTATGGTTAGGGTTATGGTTAGGGATGATGTAATGCAAAATATAGCGTTGGATTCGCAACGGTTTCACATTAAAAATATAATATACCCATTTGTTTGAAATACGTTCTGAGTGGCACGAAAAGTCCGCCGTTTAAAATACATTGGTGTGCATTTCGTTGTGAGCGGCATGAAAAACATGACGAAATCGTGTTGGTGCGCACAAAACCGAAACAAAAAGTTACGTGACAGTTTCACGAATCCTCGTGAGATTGGGCTGGTATATTCCAGACAGAGTTCAGACTGCCTCTCAGAACTGTGTCTGCAGTATACGAACACTTAACATGTAGACTAGCAAACCGGATCATCCGTGACCCCTCCCATGCTCTCTTCTCTGCATTTGAGTGGCTTCCTTCTGGTCGACGGCTTTGCTGCCCTGCATGCAGGACACAGAGGAGAAGGGCCACCTTTGTGCCCAGGGCGGTCCAACTCGTCAACTCATCAACCATAACTCTGGACCAATAGCCCCTCAGAAGGCTCAGCCTTATCATCCCTCCAACACAAGGCCCTGGGTAAATGAATATTTAGGCAACTAAAAAGAGAATGCAGAATAGCTGAATGGCAATGGAAAAAGTCCAAACTTCAAGTTCATCGATTTCATATGAGTGGTTAATGTCATCATTTAACTTACTTGTAAATTCTGGGAGAATCTGTCACTTCTCCAGTCTAGCTGTCTTGAAAAAAAGTAATACAAGATTTCTGTTTAACACTATCAACAGTCTACTTAACCCTGCCTCAGTTACTGTTTGACTCTTCTGTAGATGATTGTGAGAAGTGTTTCAAGTAGTTGAAAAGATAAGAAACATCAGCTCACCAGTTGCTCCTGTGAGTTCACCTCTACCTTCACCTTAGCTTCCATTCTCCATCACCATGTTGGATTGGTCTACCATTACATTTAGGGATCTGAATGAGATTGTGTCCAATACTAAACTCAGTACCTGTAAATTGGACATTCTGCCATCTAAGTTTCTTAAAAAGTTTTTTGGAGTCATTGCCCCATGGCTACTCAAATTTATTTTACACAGGCCTGTGTCCAGCCTCTGTTGAAGAAACCTGGCTAAAATCCATCACTCCTTAGTAACTTCCATCCTACATCCAAATCACTGATTTCAAATATAGTTGAAAAGGTGGTTGCTCAGTAACTTTTAGAAACAGTGGAAAGAAACAATATATTTCACAAATTCCAGTCCAATTTTAAAAAAAGAACAGAAACAGCCCCACTGAGACTAACAAATGATATTTTAATGAGTGTGGAGTCAGGACATCAAACTATTCTCATTCTGCTGGACTTGAGTGCTGCCTTTGACACAGCTGATCACAAAACTGGCTTGGTCTCAGTGGAACTCCTCTTAACTGGTTTGCGTTCTACTTATCAAACAGATAATTCAAAGTGACTAGCAGCAACTTTAGTTTCTCAACTGTTCTGATGTTATGTGGTGTCCCACAGGGCTCAGTCCTTGGCTTAGTATTACTAAGCTTGTACCTTTTGGCCATATTATATGCAATTTCTCCTCTGTGTTCTACCACTGTTACACTGATGATTCTCAGTTATATGTCTCATTTAGCCCTGTTGTACTTGCTATTCCGTCCAACAAAATAATTTTAAACATAATTTGCCTTCACATTTGAAGTCATTCTGAAAAAGAAATTTGCGCATCAACATGATACACAAATTCAGACTGTTCCAATGAACAGTCTGAATTCTTTGCTGTTTTGCTGTTGTTACAGACCCATTAGACCTATTTTTTTCTACTGAGCAAAAAAAAAAAAAAAAAAAAAAAAATCCAATTGCTTTTTACTCTTCTCCAATACAGAAATACATGGGGGAAAAAGACATTTTTGTATATTTGCATATGTTTTTAACATTTGGAAGTGGATGTCTACATGTGTACGTATGTGTGTATGCAGGTCTGAATATGAACAACTTTACATGTATGTGATTTTGGGTAAGATAAAATCCAAGACATCAGTTTGATGTCCATCAGTAAAATATTGTGAATGTATTGCATACTTTCTTAACACAGAAGACTAAATGCAGAAATTAATCACATAAACAATTAGAACAGACATCAGTTGTGGATACTTTTACCTATTAACTCATTTTCAATGAGCTGCCTTGAAGCAGTTTGTGTGTGGCACAATGCACAGGTGGATGCTGCATTTGTCACAAAAGACGTGTTTTCTGTGCAGCCCTTACATTTGGTGGCCTCTCCGTTGTCATCAGAGTTTGGCATGTGTTCAACCATGTCAAACTGCACTTCAAAATAAACAGATAAATAAAATTTTAAAAAATAAAATATAATTTTGTATAGTGACTATGAATAATGAAGTGTTGGCTAATATCACGGAACACCTGATGTCTCTTCAAATGGACACTGAACTTACAAAATTTCCTGTACTTTACTGTTATGAAATATATTCAGAATTACTGAAAATATCATCACGTTGAATTAATAGAATTGTGCTGAGTGCTAATTGATTAGGCTACAATCAACATAAATTAATATTTATGAGGAAAAGAAGATGCTGTCAAGTGTCAGAGTCATGCTTGTCCTGTCTGATGTCTGTAGCTCTCTCAGATCTAGTTGCTGGTCATGACTTCATTGTGATTGGATAATCAGAGACCAATCAACTAACATAAAAAACTCAGCTAGAAACTTGGGAGTTGTATTCGATTTGTACTTCAACTGCAATCAGCACATTAAGGGTGCTGTTCAATTCTGCATTTTATAAATGTCTGAATGCATTTGAAGGCCTAAACGGCGAAATACTGCAAAAGTCAAACCAGTGCTTTCCAGAAACATAGCTGAACAACTTATCCACAAGCTCATTTTCTCCTGCTTAGATTACTGTAATTCCCTATTTAATTGCCTTAAAATGCTTCAGTTAAATGTTTACAGTTGGTACAGAATGCAGCAGCACAGCTTCTCACAAACATCACTTCAGTCCTGCTCCCCATTCAGTAAAGAATTCAAGTTAAAATTGTACTAATTACTTTTAAATCCTTACATGGTTTGGGTCTGCTTCATATTTCAGAGCTCATAGCCCCCTATTCTGCTCCAAGACACCTTAGATCAGAGAATCAAATGTTGTAAAAAGTTCTACAGTCTGGGGCAAAGGGTGATTTTGCATTCACAATCCTGGCCTCTAAGCTGTGGAACACCCTCCCCCTGAACATCACATCAGCTGAGTCAGTTGCTCAGTTTAAAAAGCTTTTAAAAACCCATCTGTATAGACTGGCATTCAGATAACACTATACAATTTGTATGTGTGTACGTCTGTGCATATACACTGCCCGGTCAAAAAAAAAAAAAGTCACACACTTTAATATTCTGTTGGGCTGCCTTTAGCTTTGAGAATGACACTCATTCACCGGGGCATGGTTTCCAATAAGCTTCTGCAAAGTCACAGCGTTTATTTCTGTCCAAAGATGCATTCATTTTTCACCAAGATCTTATATTGATGATAAGAGAGTCAGATCGCTGTCAAAGTCTTCTCCAGCACATCCCAAAGATTCTCTGTGAGGCTGAGGTCTGGACTCAGTGGAGACCAATCCATGAGTGAAAATGATGTCTCATGTACCCTGAACCACTCATTCACAATGTGAGCTCCATGGATCCTTTCATCGTAATCTTCGAACATGCCCATTCCATCAGGGAAGAAAAACTCCATTGACGGAAAGACCTGGTCATTCAGTATATTCAGGTAGTCAGCTGACCTCATTCTTTGGAAATATAATGTTGCTGAACCTGACCAACCCCAGATCATAATCCTAACCCCTACAGGTTGGTAGGCATTAGCCATGATGAGTGCATCACTTCATCAGCCTCTCTACTAACCCCGATGCACCCATCACTTTGGAACAGGGTAAATCTGGACTCTTCAGACAACATGACTGACCACACTTCATCCTGGAAGATGATGATTCACCACTACCCTTCAGGCATTAATAATGCATTGGTGGACGGTTCTTAATCTGAGTTTAGTAGTTCCAAAAATCTACTTAGTTGTTTTCTCTGCTTGATGCAGGCCGATAATTTGACCCTTCTGAGACAGATTTATATCCGTTCCATGACCACAGGATTGTCTTCTGACATGGTTGCTTAAGAAATGAGAACCTCCTCCCTCCATCAGCTAGGGTTAAATAAGTTGTTGTAGTTGAAGCACATTCATCACTGGAGCAATTGTCCAATGAAAGGCTCTTACCCACTGTATAGGCATAGTTAAATCCAGGTGGCAAATTCTTTTTGGTCAGGCAGTGTATGCATATATGTGAACATAATTCTGTGTGGATGTATGTATATTTGTGTGTATGTGTGTACGTGGGTGTATATATCTATGCACATATGTATACATTTTCTTTAATATATATACATTATATGTTAATTGTATCTTATATGATTGATGTCTATTTCTTTGTTGTCTTATAGTGTATGACACTGTACTGTAAAGCACTTTGCACCTCTGGTTTAGAATAGCATTATAGAAGTTTACTATTATTATTATTTAGTTATCTTTCTGCTGTACAGATGATTACATTTGATTACTTTGTAGCAATTTGAGTTTGAAAATTTGGTATAAATTACACTTTACAAATAAGTTGACATTATCTTGCTTGAATCTTCAATTTCAGTTGAAATAGGCCTAATTGTAAATGTAGTTATATAACAAAACATTCTTTAATCAGCAAAATAGTGAAGTTAGGACACATCTTGCAAAGATGTAGACAGAGTGACAACACCAGAGCAGATGTAAACCCTGTGTATGTATGGTAAATCCCATCAGAATTTATTCAGGCAGTGCAAGCAAATAAATCTTCCCCCAAATAAGAAGATATTTTCAATTTATCTTCTGTTCCTGTCAACAGGCAAAGTGACATACAGCTGATTGTGCAAGACCAATTTTTCCATGCGCAGTCTGTTATTCCCTCTTCTCGGAGGAAGAGAACTTTCGGCTACATCTCAAAATGTTCCCCAGTGGATGGAGTTTGCCCAGTTGTCATAGAGATACCCGAGATGTCCCAGATGACCTTAGGTTGGGACTTTGGGGAAAAATATGGAGCCATTCTTGACCTATTCTTAACTACAGTGCCCTGACGCAATACCTGTAAGTCTCAGTATGCTTCAAATAAATGAACTAATGCAACACAGTGAATGACTAGCAGACACTGCCCAAAGAGTGAAGAGTGACTCCAACAGTACATCTCACAACAGTGACACCAAACACATACCGAAAACTAAATTGTTGTGGAGAGATCAGATATGCAGAGGGGTGCAGTGATGAGCAGTTACAATAACATACAAAGCTCCTTGATCAGGACTAATGGTTTGGATTAAAATAACAACTGAGGTACTGCTAGGAAAAGTGATAGTGGTGTATGAATGAGCAGAGGAAGCTGTTGATGAGACATTCTGAGGCTTAGCAATGTCAAAAACTATTGTAATGATGGAAAATGAAAAAGGCACAAACTGACACCCTTAAAAGTATTCCAAGTGTGTTGTTAGCATTACCTATTTGCAGTTTATCTATGGATGTGTAACTATGTGGATTCTCAGGCAAGTTTCACTTACAATGACAATAACATCTTCAAAAACTGCAACTGAATCTAAAGATATGTGCCTCATTTGATCTGTCTGGATTTGTATGACTTAAGACACCAAGTTGTTGTTTTCCATTGTGATGAAAACAATGGCAATCAGGAGCACGGCTTTTAACTACCTTCATTTCCTTTATGAGCTGTATTTAACTACCACTGCTGCAGCTGGAACTACTGACATGTTGATCAGTGGCCAGACTGACAGAAGAAGCCTGTGCCCCTAATATATTCTTTACAATGTATCCAATAACAATGTTTATACTTATATACGTTGCACATACACACATTGTAAGTTAAAATTTATGATGCAACAGTGGATACTGAAAAATTACTGAATGCAAAGAAGCATCTCAAGGAGACATAGAACAACTTTAAGTCCAGACATGATTTTGTGGACAAATGTCTGAGGAAGATAAATTGATGTAGGCTCTTTAGAGATGTTAAAGAATACCCCAGCTTAATTCCATTACAACATGCTCTTCAGTCTCCTTACAGCATCTACATTAAAAACCTGACCTCAGCCTGAATGCCCTCTCCCCTTGGTACAGACTCTCGCATGCCTTAAATTTGTCCAAATGGCAAGGGTCATGGATTGTACTCCCTGTAGAGTATGGTATATGGGAATGAGTCTAAAATGAAATATGAGGTCTTGAGTGGAGCTCTAATTTCCCCAGGGCTCCGCATTTAACGCTAGAATACCTGTTGATTAGAACTGAGGGTTAATTTGAATAAATCTTAAGCGTACATTAATTTCTGACAATGGATGGAGAACAGTGCACGTCACCATTTCTGAGTGGTCCTGAAGCCCAAGAGCAAGATGCTACAATCAGCAATGAGCAAGAAAAAGCACAGTTCATGTTTTGCCTTCCTGTGGGCTACCGGTCAAACAGAGTACACAGGGGAGAGAATGAAGAAATGCTTGCAGACAAGCAGAAAAAATGATCCATAAAATAGACATAGCAAGTAAATCACAATGTGACCAAACCAGCTAAGAAATATAGGGTCTATTCAGCCACCCATTACACTATAATGTGCAAACATGGCCAAAATGCAGAGCTCTGTAGTACTACATTTAACATTGTGAGGATAATGACATCAAACACATGCTTCTCAGGTCAAGAGGAGCAAACTTTTAGAATACAAAAAGGGGGCTGGAGAACACTGAATATTTCAAAGCCTTTAATTGCGTGTACAGATTAATGTTTAAATAATACTATCTCATCAGAGTAGCTTCTCAAACAGTGGGTTTGGTTAACCTCAACTGCATATAAGACAAAGCCTTTACTGGAAAAATGAAATGGAAATCATTTACATTTTCTGGTAATGCAAACCCATTGCGTGCTAAATGTACTTGCAACAACAGAATTGTACAAACTCTTTGGCTACTGTAAGTTACTCTTCTCTAAAAGAGGGTTAGGGTTGGGGTTATTAGATACTTGCTTCCACTTTCTTCAATGTTTCTATGTATGACCACTAATAAGTTAACAATAATGAAACAGCACTTCCTGCACGCATGTTTCAGTACAAATGTGACTCAAAGGGTTCTTTAATCAATTTTATGGAAAAATATGATGAGACTGGACTTGAAGGAAAACTTTATTTTTGTTTAAAATAGAAAGGAAAGCAAAAGCAACAGAGTGGTGACTTCAAGATGACCCTGTTGGGCAGAAATAGTGCTAAAAAATAATAGATAGCGGTTTTCTGGGCACTCAAAGCGCTTCACAATGGATCCATTATTTATTCATTCACACATTCTCACTCTGGTGGTGGTAAGCTACATTTGTAGCCACAGCTGCCCTGGGGCAGACTGACGGAAGCATGGTTGCCAATCCACGCCTACGGCCCCTCCGACCACCACCAACATTCACACACCAGTGTGAGTGCAGCACTGGAGGCAAGGCGGGTAAAGTGTCTTGCCCAAGGACACAACAGCACATGACTAGGCGAGAGCGGGAATGGAACCGCCGACATTTCGATCATTGGACGACCCGCTCTACCACCTGAGCCACATCCGCCCTACACTAAACTTACCATGCGTGTACATAGGGCTGGGCGATATGACCAAAATTTTATATCCCGATATAGCTTATTTTATATCCCGATACAATATACATCACGATATAGCATATTTTTGGTAAATTCAATGAATGAATGGGACCGGGCAGCGGCATACCTTACAAAGTACGGTAGTCTGATCCTTGTCGGTCTTTTTAAATCCAAACCACTGCCATATGACAGAAGTTCCTCCACTTTTAGGTACAAGCTCGTCGGTTTGAGCTGGTTGTTCGTGTGCATATTTCCCAGTTTGCATGTAATTGTAATCAACATTGTAGGAGAGAGGAATAACATTGTGGAAGAGACCAAAAAGTGAGTATAAAACACCCCAAATATGTTTTTGAACTCAAGGCTAAATGCTGTGGCTTATTTTAGTATGACAGTGAAGAAAACATTTTCATTTAAATTCCGCTCCGTAAGTCTGGATGGGATCTGTAGTGACTTTGTGCATGCGCGATTCATCTGTTGTCTGGCCCCGGAGTGATGTGGGTCTCCCCTAATCAGACACTGGGACTGCTGCGGGGTTACTGGACTGACGGCCTGTGCTTTGGGAGGGGGAGGGAGAAGCTCACAGCAGCACTTGCTGCTTGTTGAGCACAGTAACTGCAGAATGATCTGAGTTTTCCTGTCAAAGTCTCCAAAACGGCAGAAAAAGTCGCTAGATTTGTCGCTTGTCGCTTTTGACAAAAAAAGTCACTAGGACGCTTTGGAAAGTCGCTAGATTTAGCGAGAAAGTCGTTAAGTTGGCAATACCGACTTCAGGACATGTTTTGGACAAAACAGTTTACTGGCTTGTGTTGTCTGGATGTAAAAGGTTGGATTGTGGCCGTTTTTTGTGGAATCTTTATTTCTGTGTGTAATAATGAACCCGGAAATGTGAGTCGCGCTGTGTGCGTTGAAGCCGTGTACAGAGAACGGATGGATGAATATTCGTTTTTGTCGGACAAATGTGTTTTTCTCACCCGCTGTGGTAATCACATCTGAAAGTGGTTTATACCGGCGGATTCATGAGAATCTAAGCTTTCCATCGGCGCATAGTGTTTGTATAATCGCGTTTGCAGCCGTCGGACATTCTTGAAATTCCTATGCAAATTAGTAGGTGTACCGCTGGCGGTACACCTACTACGCACTGAAGCGTAAAGGGTTAACATGCATAATAATATAAATATTTTTAAAAAAATATAAAATATAGTAAAAATTTTGAAAAATTGGGGTGTTCACAAAATATTGTATGATTTTCAACTTTACAACAGTCCTTGAACCAATCATTTGGTTTAGTCAGGAAAAATACCCCAAATGAAGCTACAAATAGGAATAGTTTATCAAAATCACTTTATTATACACTTTAAAATCAGCACAAAACTAACCATTTACTGCAACCACATTCAGCAACTGAGAAGCCACTAGTTAGTGGTGAGAAAAATTCAGACTTTTCACCGACACTGCAGGCAGTGCTTAAACAGATCAGAAGGAGCAGGATAGAGACTAATCATATTATATACAGCTTTCATTCAAACAAAAGTCAAATTTAATGTATTAACTGATTGGTGAGATTGTTGCACAATCACAATTTCACTATATGTTGCAAATAAAAGTGTTAGTCTTGTGATGTGTACTTGTATATTCTGGTCTGTATTTGTTTTGTACACACACACACACACACACACACACACACACACACACACACACGTTTAACTGGTGGCTACTCTCAAAAATTCACTTTCTCTCACTATATCATGCTCTAAACCAACTGACTTGCACTTTTTTCTAGAAGCTTCTGGAAGATATTCTGTCCCTTTGACCACTACCTACCTGGATTATCAGAGAAAGACGGTAATTTTGTCCATTTTCCATATTTTCGACACCAGCAACACAAATGAAACACTGATAAATTCAGCAAAGCCTTCAAGTCCTCATTGTGGTAAAACCTTGGTAGAAGGGTTTTGGCTTAACAGAGTTTGAGAGGTGCACCGAGTCAAATCCCATTGAACTCTCAGTCTGACTGAAGAAGAAAGCTGCAGGTATCATCACCATGGCAACCATAACTATCTGGCCCCACACAGTGTGAAGAACATGAAGTAATTCACAGCCTCTCTGGTCGGTTTACACACACTTGACTGGCATTTCTGTCACACTGCTGCCACATACTGTTTCCACGCTACATGAAACACATTTCTCACATTTCAGTAGATTTTTACTGGAAATATTGTTAGAGAACAGTTTTACTCAGGAGCAATTCAGCAACTTATTTCATTTGGTAGATTCCAAATAATTGACTGTCCATCACTTAACAGACAGAAACATCTGAGACACCTTAATGTCCCCCACCAGCTCAAAGACTGATACCTGCAGTCACTCCTAAGAGTTATTGTATCACTCCAATCATGGCCTCTAAACTATGACCTACTTGTAAGAATTATCTCTTTGTCTCTTTCTTCATCTTAAAAATATTAGAATATATTAACTGCCAACAAGTACCTACCAAAAGAGAACATCAGCTTTACAGATGGACAGAAACAACACCAAGAGAAAGATGATCTTCACTCTATGAGCTCTAGGGTGTTTTCATCGTAATCCAACTACCTTTACTGGAAAACTACTGGATGACACAAAAATTAGGAAAAAATTAGAAAAATATGTGCTCAGTTTCTCATGGAAATTCATGTTATTATTGTATTCTCTGATGTGTTCGTGTACTCTGGCCTGTTAGGTAACGTTATGAAACTATAGGAAATAACCAAATTATTCAGTTTCAGGAGTAGGAAGAGTGTGACAACAAATGACCAATTAGTAAAGATAGTATTTTAAGAAGTCTAGTCTTTCTCAATTATTCTATACCTCGGTATGTACAAACATATAAGAAGCATAATTATAAGGGTTCAGTCCTGCTTGTTCTTGGGGGCTTATATTAACATGCAACAATTTCTATAGAAACATACACACATATTTGCATATCAACATATCAATATAGAAGCAAGTTCTTCAGTGATTCAAACAATGTAATGGATTTTCCTATCAATTTAGTCGAGTGTCTTTTTCATAGTGACTTCCAGGGGAACAAGATGGACGTGTAGAACGAGTGCTCCCTAAAGTCAGGCTACTAAAGCCCCTTGAATTCAGCTACTAAACATATTATTTTCCTAGAAAACTTGAAATATGAGCAGGGGCACAAGAAGTAAAATGATGACGGACAAACCAGCAACAACAGAGCTCAAAGGAATCGATTCAAGTACGTGGGATGCTAAACCTAACCTGGCCAGCATAAGTGAGCATGTCAACGAGTCCTCCCATCTAAGCTTATAAGATATAAGCGACCAGATAAGAGGCCTTCGAACCCAGCTCAACTACGACCTGACCTCGTTCAAAGAAGAATTCAAGAGAGATATGAAAGAGGAGCTGTTTAAACAAGAGATCAAGAGGGCCGATTCTCCATTGCGAAGGGTAAAGTGGAAAATAATCTTATTATGCTTGTAAACATCTATGCTCCACCTGAAAGTGAACTCTCATTCTACAAAACATTTCTTGATACGGTCATAGCAGAAGCTGAAGGGATTTGTGTGTGTGGAGGGGACTGGAATGTGGTCTTAAATCTGAAATGGGATACGACAAGTAACAACAGGAGCAAAAAAAAAAAAATCACAAATTTAATCAACACAAATTTAGAGGAAATTGGCATGGTAGATGTGTGGAGGAAACTTAATCCTAATATACGTGACTACACATTCTACTCCTCTCCTCACTCGGTTCATTCAAGAATAGATTACTTTATAATGAGACAAGAAGACTGTCACAGAATAAGCGAATGTAGGATTAGGGTAGCAGACGTTTTTGATCACAGTGCAATTTATTTAACCATCAATTTGGAAAATAGCCCTAAAAATACGGTATGGAGACTAAATGTGGGACTGCTGAATAACCAATTAGTCATTAACTATGTCAAACAAGAAATAAAGATGTTTATGAAAGAAAATGATAATGACGAGGTAGACCCAGCAATTTTGTGGGACTCGCTAAAGGCAGGCTTAAGAGGAAAATTAATAGCCAAGGCAACATATATTAAGAAAATTAGAATTGAAACATATAACAGGCTGCTTAAAGATTTAAATGAACAAGAAGACAGATTCAAGTTAGGAAAAGATCAAGACACTCAAAAGGAAATTCAAAATCTGAAATTGCAACTCAGAAAATCTTTAGATGAAGAGGTAGAGAAAAAAGCCAGATACATTAAACAGTCATATTATGAATTAGGCTCAAAATCTGAAAAGTTGCTCGCCTGGAAATTGCGTAAACAACAGGTGGATTCAAATATTTTAAAAATTATAGACCCTATCACACAAAAGTTACAGTCAGAGCCAAAAGAGATAGAAAGAATTTTCCACAAATATTATAGCAACCTTTACTCTCCAGAGGGCGACTCTAACAAAGATTCTATAAAAGCATTTTTAGATACATTGGATCTTTCGAGCATCGAAGAAACACAGAATAAAAAGATAATCGCACCAATCACAATAAAAGAACTTGATAAAGCAAAAGGTAGGTTGAAGACAAACAAAACCCCTGGTAGTGATGGTTTTCCTGGCGAGTGGTATAAGATGTTTAAGGAAGAACTGCAAACACTCCTTCTTAGAGTGTTAAACTATATTCAAAAAGAAGGTAGGACCCCGCCGTCATGGAAAGAAGCCATAATTTCATTAATTCCCACGGAAAATAAAAAACGAGAGAACTGTGCCAACAAGGTCCGTGTACGTCGCCGTCATTCTATTTTCGATTTGGGGTCAAAACACTAAAAACAGATAACGGCCGTTTCCCGTTTTTCGTTTTCAAAACAAAAATCGGAAAATGAAAAACCAATCCGTTTTCCGATTTTCTTTTTTCAATAAAAACGGACATCAAAAAACAAATTAGAAGTTAAATTTAATTTTTTGATATCCGTTTTTATTTATTTATTATTTTTATAGCCCAATATTACAAGAGTTACCCCAAAGGGCAAGCAAATCGGGTACAATGGATTTCACTGCTGTCTTATTTATTCACAGGACTAGCAGGGTGACTTAAGAAATAAATGTAATAGTCAGAACAGCACTGCCGAAGCGGTCTATCATAATTGCATGCCTAGTTTTTATATACTGTGTGAACAATCTCATCCACTATATCTGAATGTCATAGTAATAATGTGAACATCGCCACCTTCTGGGTGCTCTAGCTCAGAAAACACAATTTTCAACATTAAATGTTCTTCCAGACTGGATCATCATTTGGCCGCAAAATGATGACCGGCTACCTATCATCAAGAAATGTCAAGGCTTGTGAGGGCAGGGTTAAGGGTAAGATCCCTGCATGGACCCTACCACCAAGCACGTTAACATGTAAGAGAAGCACTATTTGCACTCATGTGTTTGTGCAGTTTAAAAACTTCAGTGTACTGCCCGCGGTACACTTACTAATTTGCATAGGAATTTAAAGAATGTCCGAAGGCTGCAAACGCGATTATACAAACACTATACGCCGATGGAAAGCTTAGATTCTCATGAATCCGCCGGTATAAACCACTTTCAGATGTGATTACCACAGCGGGTAATATAAACACATTTGTCCGACAAACAACGAATATCCATCCATCCGTTCTCTATACACGGCTTCAACGCACACAGCACGACTCACATTTCCGGGTTCATTATTACACACGGATGAAAATATTCCACAAAAAACGGCCATAATCCAACCTTGGACATCCAGACGACACAAGTCAGTAAAATATTTTGTCCAAAACATGTCTTGAAGTCAGTATATTTACCAAGAATAGGTCGTTTTCAAGGAAATGCACCTCGCAATGCGCGTCCAATATTCCCTGTATGTCTCGTCATATTTTTTTATTTACAAATAGAATATTAGCGATTTTTTGTACTGAAAATGGCTGGAATTGACTGCAGCTTAAAGGGTTAACAACATTTATGTTTTGATTTGGTTCTAGGAGAGTGGGTCTGTGAGAGTGATTGTCTTGCAAAAGTGTAGTTAAAAAATGGATATCAAAAAATGAAATTTAACTTCTAATTTGTTTTTTGATATCCGTTTTTATTGAAAAAAAGAAAATCGGAAAACGGATTGGTTTTCCGATTTTTGTTTTGAAAACGAAAAACGGGAAACGGCCGTTATCCGTTTTTGGTGTTTTGACCCCAAATTGAAAATAGAATGACGGCGACGTACACGGACCCAACAACAGGCCAATTTCAATTTTAAATGTAGACTATAAATTATATACTTCAATCATTTCCAAAAGATTTGACACTTTTATTTCCGATATCATAGATGAAGATCAGACTGGCATTATAGTTGGTAGGCAAATGCAAGATAATATCAGAAGAGGCCTGCAAATTATTCATACTATAAACAATAAAAAATTAAAGCTGCCTTGATCAGCCTTGACGCAGAGAAGGCTTTTGACCAGGTTAATTGGGAGTTCTTATATCAAACATTAGAGAAATTTGGCCTTACAAAAGAAGCTATTCGGGGTATAAAAACAATATATGAAAAGCCAACTGCAAGAATAAAAATTAATGGATCTCTGACAGATCGGTTTGAACTTGGTAGAGGTTGTCGGCAGGGTTGTGGATTGAGCCCCATTCTCTTTGCGTTATATATTGAACCATTGGCTCAGGCAATACGACAGAAACAGTGATGTGTGGTGAGGTTCATCGCTGGTGAGGCACTGACTCCTCAAGAGTCAGATTTACGATTGTAAGAACTGAATAAAGCATCTTATTTCACTATTCATCCAACAGCATGCAACTACTGATAATGCTTCATATCCCATCAGCATTCCTCTTTCAATTATACTCACAAACCAACACAAACATATACACAGGACCATATTTGTCCTATAAAGAACTTTCTTTTATAGCTATTGATAGAGCACCCATCTTGTGTTTTAAGCAATTCATCCATCCATCCATCCATTCTCTATACACCGCTTTATCCTCACTAGGGTCGCGAGGGGTGCTGGAGCCTATCTCAGCTGACTCAGGCGAAGGCAGGGGACACCCTGGACAGGTCGCCAGTCTGTCACAGGGCTACATATACAGACAATCACTCACACTCACATTCACACCTACGGGTGATTTAGAGGGATCAATTAACCTCAGCATATTTTTGGACTGTGGGAGGAAGTCGGAGTACCCGCAGAAAACCCACACATGCACAGGGAGAACATGCAAACTCCATACAGAAAGATCCCAGGCCCAGACTGGGATTTGAACCAGGGATCTTCTTGCTGCAAGGTGAAAGTGCTAACCACTACCTCACTGTGTAGCCCTTAAGCAATTCATATATTCTGTAAACAAATTAAAGTTACAGACCTACTGGCTTTAGCTTGACGCCGACTTTGGATTGCCTCTGTTGAAGCCAGCACTGCAGCAAGAAAGCACCTGCCAGCTTGCGTACGCCCCCTTGAGTTGAGGCAGAGTACTGGGTGCCTCACCTGCTGACTTTTCTCTGCACTGGATCGCAGCGATCAGCAGGAATAGTTCTCTCACACATACATAAAAGACATTACACAGACTGCAGAAAGTCATGGTGTATAACGAATATTTCTGTAAAGTTCATATTGGTGATATGCTGAGGAACAGAAACGGGCACGCGTCATGCAATCCAGTTTGTATTGGATCATGCAGTCAGACGTGAGGCACAGTTCGCCCCTGCCTGACCCGGGGTTTCTGCCCTAGGTTTGATCGGAAAAACTCAAATTCGGCAATTTTTACTCAATAAAATGTCAGAAATGTGTAGTCATACTGCAAATGCATTTTTAACACAGATTAGTGTAAAATATTAATATTTATTTATGTACACTTTTTTTCTTTTTTTTGTCATGATGACAGGTAAGGCCATGCCTCACCTGCCTCCCCTGACCGCACGTCACTGGACAGACAGAAGAATTGAAGGGGATCTTGATCAATCAAAGGGAACAGAAGATTGGATTATTTGCAGATGACATATTGTTATATTTTCAAGATGTTAACACATGTTTATCCAAACTAGTGGAGCTTTTAGATGAATACAATGTACATGCAGGGTATAAATTAAATATTTCTAAAACCCAATACTACTTTTTAACCATACACCTTCTGCTGAAACTGCACATAAGTATGATATAAATGGAATGCCAATAAAATGAAGTATCTCGGAATATTTCTATCTAAAGACCCATCTTTACTATACGATTTCAACTATAACCCAATTAATCAAACAATTAAAACAGACATTCAGAGATGGTCTACATACCCACTTGATTTAAGTGATAGAGTAAATGTGGTAAAAATGAACATCTTACCAAAGTTGCTTTATTTATTTCAATCCCTCCCTGTTAACGTTCCACATAACAATTCACAGAATGGGATAAGACACTATCAAAATTCATTTGGGACGGCAAGAGGGCCAGAGTTCGATACTCAACACTGCAGCTGCAAAAAGAGAAAGGGGGTATGGCCTTCCCGAATTTAAAAATGTATTTTTATGCAGCCCAATTGCGATATTTATGTTGCTGGTGCGATCCTGGATATTTTGCCAGATGGAAGGAGATTGAGACATGCATCCCTGGGTGCAATGTGCAGACAATTACAGGAGAAAATTGTATACCTTCTGATTTAAAAAATGTACTTGATCCAATTACACAATTCCCACTCGAAATTTGGTTTGACGTAGCAAAACTAATAACACTGAAGAAGGAAAAAAAATATTGAGATGGATAGCCTACGATAAAGACTTTACACCAGGGGTACATGACTCAACCTTCAAGTACTGGATCAATAAAGGTGTCACAGCCTTTTGTATTTTAATAAGTAATGGTGAAATGAAGAGTTTTCAATATCTAAAAGAGAAATTTGACCTTAATAATCATGACTTTTTTTGATATTTGCAACTTAGAGAATATTATAATAAAGAAATAAAGGAAAAAGGTAGTCAAATAAACCCCGTTTTAGATACAGTATGTGGAGCATACCAACAGAAACGCAGAAAATTATATCAAAGCTTTATCTTGGCTTAATGTCCGCTCAAAAGTGTTCAACTTTATATATTAAAGAAAAGTGGGAAAGGAAATGTCAATAACAATTCCTTATGAGGAATGGTATCAAATCTGCCGGCTATCTCAGACATCTACAAATTCACAAAAATGGAGGGTTTTTAATTGGAAAATCTTATTCGAGTTTTTATTACGCCATTAATTAAAAGTAAACAATTGTCCTCCAACAAGTGTGCTGGAGCAATGTGGTAGTACTGACGCTAATCATACCCATATGTTCTGGGATTGCCCACAGATTAAACCCTTTTGGGTCTCTGTTCACTATTCTATCTGCAAGATACTGAAATATAGTGTCTCAATGACTTTCAAGACTTTGTACCTGGGCCTATTATCTGAAATTGTAAACAAGGATGACCAGTATTTAACAAAAATATTATTGACAGCTGGGAGGAAAGCAATCACAAGAAGATGGCTCCAATCTGAGCCACCCAACCACACTCAATGGATCAATATTGTGGAAGAAATGTTCATAATGGAAAGGATTACCTTTGGACTAAGATTGAAAGTGGTGGAATTCAATGACAAATGGGACAAATGGACTGTATACAAAAAGTCAATAGATGGAGCAAACTGATCTATAACTATTTCTTTGGAAAAACGGTTGCTGTCTTTTGTTTAAATATTTTCTGTTTTTTCTTTGTTTTGTTTTTTTATGTTGTTTTATTTATTTGTTTCTTGTTTTACTGTTGACTTATAAATGAATTTAATTCATGGACATTATATGTTGAGATTTTTGAAAAACCAATAAAAATTTAAGTGTTAAAAAAACAATGTAATGGGTGTGGAGCTGGAAATACAGTTTTATACAAATTCTATGATTAAACATGACGATTTCCCACATGCAGAAGCAACTAGTGTTGTAGAAAAGGTCCAGTGATTTGGTTTTGGTTACATGTTTCACCTTGATGCAATAATGACTTCAAGAACAATTCAACTGAGAGGAAAGCATGTGAATTTGGGTACAAAGTGCATCTATCTGGCTGTAGGTGTGTGTGTGTGTGTGTGTGCGTGTGTGTGTGTGTGTGCGCGCGGTAATTTCTACCTAAGATTTCTACCATGTAATAGTGTCTTTTATGAGCTTGTTGAAGTTAATGAGAAGATCACATAAGCTGGCAAATCATGACTCTGTATCACATCTCGTAATGGTCTTTAAAAGCCTGTTGTTGAGTGTGTCTTTGAGGACATTATAATGCGTTAAAAATAATGGACTAAAAGGTTCAGCCACACTGGACTGCAAAAGGTTGCATTGGAGTCATCTGTTAATTAAGATTGATCCCAGCCCGTGTTGGCCATGCTGCACTATAGGACAGCACAACCCATCAATCTTTGAAGTGACTCACCATCACCTCCTATCCTTGTTCTGCATACATGCCCTCCTCAGTCTTTACTCTCTCTCCTCTCTTGCCCTCTTCCCAGGATGTGTTCACAGGACTTTATATCCCGTTGGCTCAACATTTCCTGTCTGTCCTCTTTCATACTATGAAGCTCAAAATATGCTTTAAAGAAACGCATGTCTAACTGTCTAATACCGAAATCCCTTTTCAAATGGCAGAAGTATGGCAATCATGCCTACTTTCTGCAGAGTTTAGTCAGGTGTACAGAGGTGTGAAAGAAGGTTATCTTCTCTCTCAAGCTGTTTTTTCATTCCGCTTACTTTTCACCTTGAATGCTTGTGAAGTAGGAACATGTAAATGTGCTTTCATCTTGCTCTAGTGTTGTCACAAGGACCAATAGCCTACTTAAGCACGGAGGTAATGCCAAAATTTTGACAGCACCAACAGTATGGAAGATACCAATACTGCTGTTAGTTCTGTTTAGTAAATGTATGAATTTGACAATAATAATTGTTCAGTGGTATTGTTACCAAGAACCACATTTCTGGCATCGTGACATCGCTATTCTACTCATTTAGTGTGCCAAGACGATCAGGAAAAGAATCTTCTGTCCAAAAAAGAAATCAGGGTGGCAGCAGGAGGAGAAGGGAGGAAGCACTGATGGCCAATTTTTCACTCAGTCTTTCAGTGTGGTTTTACAGAACAGGTCCAAAAGCCTTTGCTTGACAAGCCATATAGCCTAACCTCGAAGTCTAAAGAGGTTTCACTTTCACTGTGCTCTCTAATATCACACTCCATCACTCCTTGGTACCTCATATGTCACCTGGATCATAAATATTGCACAATCACATATTTTCATGATGAATTCTGACTGCTGTGATTTGACTGATAAGTGTATTTGTCAGTACACTGACTTTAACAGAAGCCTCTGTCAACATAGTCACCTCAGGTAATTAGACCACAAACAATAAAGCCCGTTGTGCTCACAGTTCAAGAACAATTTGGTTTTTAAAGGGTTATATAGCATCTGTGAAATTGTACATCTGTGATATGAGCTACTTTTTGATTTGGGTTTTTGCTGCGATTAATTCTATTTCACTGCAGTCTTGTCACTAGAGTGAGGCTGCAGGTGTGGTCCCATCGTGCTATACAAGATATGGGTTCCTATAATTACTTCAATGTTGGATCTGGTTCGAAGTTGATAAAATACCTGAACTGATTAAGTTTTGTAGTCAACAAATTCCTCATTAATCTCTGTTTAGCGCTTCTCTTTTGTCTATCTAAAACAGAGAGGAAAAGGGGGGAAAAAAGAATTCACTGAAGCACACAAAACAAAAGCTTGGTGACCCAGACCAGCTTAAAGATCCCAAAGTCTAAGTAACAACAGCCAGTGTCAGCTCAAGAAGGACAAGTGGTCAACCCCAGTGATGCATGTATTTCCAGCTGTCTAACACCTGGGACTACAGTCAGAGATGCTGATCAGAACTGTTAGTTGCATGGACTACTGTTGATTCTTATGTAATAGTTGTAACACATAATTCCCTAAAACATCATGTTACATTCAGGTCAGGTTAAACAAACCAGATACATAATTTCTAAACTGACACACAGACATGAGACTAATATTGATCTTCTTGTCTTATCTTGGAAAAAGGCAAATAAGGACATTTCCTTACAATTTTAAAAATGTTCAAAATGAGTACATTTATGAGTATTGTAAAATAAATTTGGTCAAAGCTAATCTTAATTTAATAACTGCATTTCAAATTTTATTTTCAAACAAAAATGAAAAAGCTGCAGGTGTATTTTTAAAATGTCATTTACAGCAACACTCATGGATAGATGAAAGCTACTCATCCAGGAACCACAGGAACAGCACTGGTGCAACACAGCCTCAATCGAGCTGATGCCAAACATATTGATTCAACAAGCATAATCCTACCACAGTCAGTCATGGTGATCACTTCTCTGTGTGGTAAATCAGCTAAAGATGGTGAACTGCAGTGGAAAGACAAAAGACTACAAAAGATGGATGGACACACTCTGGACAAACAGCTGCTCTGACAGACCTTTAGTTGGACTGTGCTGTGTTCCTGGGCAGTGATTGAGAAGCTACTTTAAAACTACAAGGCTTTAACTAAAAATTATACCTTTATTTGGTCACTTTTTTGTTTTCAGTTGACAGAATCATTGACTGTTTGAAAGAACAACATCATTAGTTCTTTCACGGAAATCTGACAAATCTGTGGGGTCAAAAATACATTAACAGCAGTGGAAATATTTGGTTAAACTTAATGGGGTTCCAATGAAGGCTTTGCGGAGACCAGTACAAAACCTAAATTCGAGGCTGATTAAGCCATTTCTTGACCACTTTTGATTTGTGTTTGGGGTCATTGTCTTGTTGAAACACCCAGATGCATTCAAGGCTCCAACTTCTTGCTGGTGATTTCAGGTTTCCTGAAAAAATGTGGAGGTAATCCTCCTTCTTCATTATTCCATCAACTTTGTGTAGATGGATTAAGCACCAGTTCCACTGCAGCAAAGCAAACCACCGTGACCATAATACTGACACCGTCATGTGTAATGGATTGGTATGATATTTGGGTTAAAGGCCTCCCCTTTCTCTTTTTCAAACCATACACTATATTGCCAAAGTATTTGCTCACTTGCCTTGACTGGCATATGAACGTAAGCGGACATCCCATTCTAATCCATAGGATTCAAAATGACGTTGGTCCACACTTTGCAGCTATAACACCTTCAACTCTTCTGGGAAGGCTGTCCACAAGGTTTAGGAAGTGTGTTTATGGGAATCTTTGACCATTCTTCCAGAAGCACATTTGTGAGATCACACATTGATGTTGGACCAGAAGGCCTGGCTCTCAGTCTCCACTCCTAATTCATCCCAAAGGTTGTATCGGGCTGAGGTCAGGACTCTGTGGCAGGCCAGTCAAGTTCATCCACACCAGACTCTGTCATCCATGTCTTTATGGACCTTGCTTTGTGCACTGGTGCACAGTCGTGTTGGAAGAGGAAGGGCCAGCTCAAACTGTTCCCACAAAGTTGGGAGCATGGAATTGTCCAAAACGTCTTGTAGGCTGAGCATTCAGAGTTCCCTTTCACTGGAACTAAGGGGCCAAGCCCAGCTCCTGAAAAACAAGCCCACACCATAATCCCCCCTCCACAAACTTTACACTTGGCACAATGCAGTATCGTTCTCCTGGCAACCACCAAACCCACACTCGCCGTCAGATGCCAGATGAAGAAACGCGATTCATCACTCCAGAGAAGACGTTTCCACGCTCTAGAATCCAGTGGGTGGCGTGCTTTACACCACTGCATCCTACACTTGCACTTGGTTATGTAAGGCTTGGATGCAGCTGCTCGGCCATGAAAACCCATTCCAGAAGCTCTCTGCTGAAGCTTCTGTCTGAGCTGATCTGAGGCCACATGAAGTGTTTGAAGGTCCTGTAGCAATGATTCTGCAGAAAGTGCCCACCTCTTGGCACAATGCGCCTCAGCATCCGCTGACCCCGCTCCATCAGTTTACGTGGCCGACCACTTGGTGGCTGAGTTGCTGTCATTCCCACACCATTCCACTTTCTGATAATACAGCTGACAGTTGACTGTGGATATTTAGGAGCAAGGAAATGTCACGACTGGATTTGTTGCACTAGGTGGCATCCTATCACAGTTCCACGCTGGAATTCACTGAGCTCCTGAGAGCGACCCATTCTTTCACAAATGTTTGTAAGCAGTCTGCATGCTAGATGCTTGATTTTATACACCTGTGGCCGTGGAAGTTGATTGGAACACCTGATCTGATTATTGGATTGGTGAGCCAATACTTTTGGTAATATAGTGTATTTGTCATTGTGTTCAAATAGCTCATTTTTATGACCACATTACTTTCCCCAGGAGGTCTTTTCTTTGTTTGTTACTCAGCAGCGAGTATGAACAACTATCCGTGTCATGTTTGTGGCTAGTCTGATAAGTGTGCCAAAGGGGCCCTTTTTTAAACCGGCTCAGAGAAGTCAGCTGCTATAGTCAGCTGTAATAACCCACAAGAAGTTAAGAAAATTTGATTAACATAACGTCTACATGACATACATAGTCTTTGCTTACAGCTCTATATGTAGAACAGAGAAACAGCATTCTTCATTTTAGTGGAATCAGAAAATAGAAAATAAATAATCAGTTATACTGACAAGCAGGCAAGTTTCTGGTTGCCATGAAGCAAATAACTGCCACACAGCAACAGTTCTAATCTCAGTTCAATGGCTTGTAATTACACCACACAGTTCATGTCTCATGCGATTACAAATGCATGCAAAGTTGCCCCCCTTGGCAAAGCGCGTTTTTTTTAAATCATGTTAAAGCAACCAGAAGCATGGCTGGACGTGATGTGCAGTCACTGCTCAGGGTACGGGACACTGCCTTTATGTCGGGAGCAGGGGTGTTCACAGTTAAAGCTCGTGTCCAGAGTTTGAATCGCAGCGTCTCCCAAAACACTGTTGGTCCCACCGTCCCTCTGATTTCGCCCCTTATTTGTGCACGCGCGCAGTACATGAGAGGAGTGCCCGGAGTGCTGCAGCATCTTGCCTGTTTTGCTGTTTCCACTCCTCTACATTTAGTACATTTTGTAAATAATAAAGAAATTACGTTAGAATTCTGTATTGAGTCTAGCTTGTCCAAATACCAAAATAACATGAATCTGCTAGGACGAACGAGTAAGTTCAATATGTGATTACACTCGTGTATCCCTCTCGATGACGTTGTTTATCAAACTTAGTGCATTTACGCGTGTATATGTGTTACATTGTTTATTTATTTCTATCTAGAGTTCAGAATTGCATGACTCCTCTGACGAAGAGTATGTCCCAGACGCCCCAACATCTTCCTCCAGAGGTTGGGCATCTAAACGAAGCCGTCAGGCGGGCTATGGAGGCCGTGGTCGGGGAGCGACGCGAGCACCCCGAGCCAAAAAACGTCCTGCAGTCTCTTGGCCTGACAAGCCGTGGGATTGGTAACTTTTCTGGAAGTTGCTGATCCCTGATGCTCTCTCCTCCACAAGCAAAACAAATGTGCTCACGGTTGCGTAGTGCGTAGCTCGCCCACCTCTGCATGGGCTTGCTTGCTGTGCGTGTAACCGTTGATTGACAGCATGACAAAGCTGAAGCTCAAACTTGAATTGGTCGCAGTGACCGGCGCTTTTGGAATAACATGGGGGTCTATGAGAGGAAGGCGGCGCTCATGAATAAATTTTCATATCGCGTCATACTAACATTATATTACAGTATCGAACTAGACTAACACATTTAAGCTTTGTTAAACAATGATACATAAATTGAAAACAAACGGAAACTCCGGACACAAGCTTTAACCGGTTAACCGATTAACTGTTAGAACCGATTAAAAGCCTTTTGCCCAGTTAACTGCGATGTGACATTTGCTATTGCCATGACTGCACTTGTAGTCCATTTTAACACCTCCAGGGCCTACCAGAGCTCTCCCATCCAATTGTACCTCTTCAGTTTATTCAAGAAAAAGATGATCTCCACATGGTCAGACTTCCACAATGAAACGGGCTGCTTTTTCTTTTTTTTTTTTATGGATATTGTGCGGAACAGAGGTTTCAGTGCAGTGTTTCCGCTAGGATATTTTGCAGCAGCAGTGGCAGGCTCTCTGGGTAGCGCGCCCCGAGCCGCCGGAGCCGCCCCACACTGATGTATTTGCAATGATTTTAAAAAAAATAATAAATAAATAAAGGAGCAGCAACTGGGATTCAGTAGCGGCGGGCTGCAGAATGAATGTAGAGAAAACACTTAGTTGTGGTGTTTTCCTACGGTTAACCGACTATTGACCGTGAAGGTTCAAACTAACGGTGAAAGAAAAATAGACAACCTGCATCCTTAGTCGGGAGACAGGCTAACCTACAGAGACGTGAAAAGGGGCATCAGAAAAGCCAAGCAGTGCATTAAGGGCCACTTCAAGACCAACGATTCACGCAGCATGTGGATAAGTATTAAGGCCATAACCAACTACAAGGGCTGCACGCCACTGAACAGCAGTGATACTATGCTTCCAGACACCCAAACTGCATTCTTTGCACAATTTGACACTTGCATCAGAGGGTGTCCACTCTAGTTCTGCAACATCAGGTGAGATTGACACTGAAGAAGATCAACATTGCGAAGGTGGTAGGACCGGATAGGGTGTTGAACTGGACCCTGAAATCATGTGCAAACCAGCTGGCAGGCGTGGTTATGCACATTTTCAACCTGTCCTTACAGACAGTAGTCCATACATGCTTCAAGTCTACAAACCCAGTGCCTGTGCTGAAGAAACAGGCAATGAAATGCCTGAACAACACCAATAATAATGACGTGCTTTGAGAGGCACAGCAGAGTGCTCTCAGCCTCCTTTCTGTGGAGGCTGAGAAAGGCCAAGCTTCTCGTGAACTTCTACAGGATTATGACTGAGAGCATTCTATCCTACTGCAGCATGGTCTGGTTCTCCAGCAGCACCACTGAAATAGAATGGACTTGCCCTGCATCATAAAGACTGCACAGTGGATTGTGGGAGCACAGCTTTCCAGCCTGGACTCGGTATATACGAGCCAGCCAAGGAAAAAGTCCAGCAGCAACACCAGAGACCACAACCATCCAGGACACAGACTGTTTATCCCCTTTCCATCAGAGAAAAGATTCAGGACTTTAAAAGCATGAATCAGCAGACTGTGGAACAGCTTCTCCCCCAGAGCTGCTGCTTCCATCATACCATATAGCCAAATTCAAAATGTTGTTGGTTGATAAAGTTAAACACAAATTCCATTGACAATGACAAATAAAAGCCTCTATCCATCTCGATCTATTTTAAGTAAAAGAAGCAAAAAGAATCTTTACAACAAACACGCATTAAAAATGAGCCTTTCTTCATGTTAATGCTCTCTTTGAAAAAAATCAACTGTATTTGTGTCACACACAAATGCATGGGCACCCCTCTAATTGTAAAGTATCAGAACTTCATTAGGACTGAATTGGGGTCTGATCACCATGTGGCGCAAAGGGATAATAAGAATTATCAGATGTTCAAAAAAATCTGTTTATGATCATTTGGCGGGTTTGTGGGAAAATGCCCCCTACAAAAAGTTCTTAAACCTCTGACCCTTTATTGATTTCAGTTTAACTATCACAATGGAAAGTTGCAGTGTTTGCTATGAAAACAAAAGTTGCTGTAGCTAAAATATACATTTTCCAAATTGCCCCAAATATCAAGACTTGGTAGCACTCAAAAATCATAAGGTCATCCAAGAAGTGACTGAGAACCTAAAAAGGGAACAAACTAATTCCTCTGAAGCAGAGGAATGCTAATATATATATATATATATATATATATATATATATATATATATATATATATCAAAACGAAATACAATTAGGAACTGCAGTCAAGAGGAACTCTAGATATCAAGACACATTCTTAAGGAAAACAGATAAAACTGCTTGTCTGTTGGTTAGAAAGACGACCAAAACCTCCATATGACAGAAGATTTACAGGCAGGTGTAGCTGATGAAGGTTTACACAGCGTAGCAGAGTGATCAGAAGGAAACCGTTCCTGCCACCTCATCACAACAATGATTTTGAAAACAAGTGCTAGTGACAGTTTAAGAAACTGAATTCTTTTTCCACAATGAATGACTGAATAAAATAAATAAAGGAATAAATAAAACTACATTTTTTTGCAGAAGAATACTTGCCAACTGTTTACCATGTGCATAGGTAGGAAAACAATGGATGCTAATAGACATCAGCAAAGTCTGACTGTACATATTTTGTGGCGTAAATATGGTACATTTTCCCATGAAACAGCATACAATATGTAAATATGTAAATCTTGCCCATATACATCTGTTTGTACTTTTTATTGTCTAGAAATGCACAAAAGCTACTTTGACTATATTCATATTAAAACCAAGACCTGGATCTGAGTGTGGACATAAACACTGGTTCAAAGTCAGTCATTTTACCTTACAGTCACTAGATTTCAAATCTATGAGGTTAGGATTGATGCAAAATAAAACTGGTCAACAATAATGGCCTTCACTGTACATACTGCACATTCTCATGCAAATTCCTTGCATTAAAAGATTAAAAATGATGGAATAATGGTCAAATCCTGGACAAACAGCCAAACAGCTATAAAAGTATGAAAAGGGTATAAGGATACATTACCTTTGAATTTATGGAACACGGCCCAGAGTTCAGCGATGTCCGTAGCAAAGGTGATGTCTGTGTCCAGTACAATGACTCTTTGTAGATCTGATGGTAGTGTCTTGGTGAGCACCAGCTTCATCAGCCCGTAAATCCCAGAGTAATGTTTGTTGGGGATCCATGACACTTCGGACTGAAACACCACAGTAGAGAACACGTGTAATCATTTGCTGTTAAATTGACTGAATGCTAAAATTCTGTAATTTACACAATAGTTTTCTTAGAGGTAGTGTCTACAGATACGGACCCGTACCCGTAGCCTGTGGCCTACGGATATGGCACTTTCCCTTAACATAAATATTAATGAGCCGTACATAAATATTAATGAGCCGGCTGATGAACGCGCTTCGTGATTGGCTGGTAATCCGACGTACATGAATATTAATGAGCCGGCGACGCTGATGAAGGCGCTTCTGTGATTCGAGGTGAATCTGCGGAATGAATGGCGGAACTAACAGCCAGCAAACTATAAGTATTTTTTTACCTTCAAAAGCAGCGACAGACTATTACATATTAACAACCTAAACAAAACCCTGACGTATTTTCTGCGTCTGTCAACACAGACACTGTCACAGTCACTTTAATGTTAGCGGACTCTGTTGAATGGCTAAGTTACATCACCACAAACAAATCTCACAATATCACAGTAAATCGAGTTTGTGTTTTTTTTTAATTCATGCCGAATTAAAGAGCTGTTCCTCACCATTCACGAGTGTTTGTTTCATATTCGACATCCTTAATTTTATCTTGTAAATTAGCGTCTGAAATTAAATGGGAACATTTGCAATGGAGTTCGTCAGCCGCTTCCACCACTGAACGCGGTAAACTAATTAATAGGAACTGGACTTCAAACAATTTAGACACGGCGTCTAAAAGCGTAAAAACTACAATGTCTACGTAAAGTGTGAGAGGAGACGGTGTATTTTTAGTTAAATTATACAATGTTCGCCGTCAAAGTCATTCATATAAACTGCCTGTAATGTGCAGCAAATAGTAGTTAACCGGCGCCAGCTCTTCAGTGACCTTAACGGGTCCGTACCTCTAGTACAGATGCTACGGGTACGGGTCCGTACCTCTAGCATCAACCTTTCTTAGATACAGTAGTTTACAGAACTCATAACTTGTCAGAAACATAGAGCAAGTAACTGTCAGGTCATTAAGCACTACAGGGCAGTCAGTGAAGTTGCAGGGTGAGAGTTTCTGATCAAAAGTGGAGTTAGTGAGGTAAAGATGAGTCTGTTTCTTACTTTTAGTTCATCTGCGTCGTAGAAATCCACCTTGACGGCAGGAACCATCCAGGTGTGGAACAGAGAGGACAGGATCTGCTGAGCAATGGAGTCTGTGATAAAATGGAAATGAAGGGGGTTCCGCCTGCAGACACACAAAAACACACACACATTCCCAAGCTTGAATAAGTTCTTTCACAGTATCCTGCTTCATTTCACATAATACTCAACATATGTGCACTGGGAATTCTAAAGCCCAACTGTACTAAAAAGGACCGCCCCATTTGATTAAAGTTGGAAAATAGAGTCAAGAAGAGCTAAACAATATCTAGACTGACTAGAAAGGAAAGACATTCTGACAAACAACGTCAATCTACCCCAAACTGCAGAAAAATAATCTAGATTTTTGATAAGTCTGATTTACTTTTACCATGTAGTTGTTACTGACACGTATTATCGCCGTTAAATTACCAAAATGGTATCACTGTTAAATAAAGGAATAAAAAAAAGTAACCGAAAAAGGAAGTTGGCTGTAATGATCCAACTTCTTTTTATCTAGCACCATTAAATGAACGGAACACAAAATTATCAAACAATGTCCTTTCAAAGGACCAGCCTCTCTCCTGGTTTTAAGAAATTGCTATTTATGAGGTGTTTTTCTAGATGTACATCATGAGGGCTTGGAGCTTAAGATATGGAAATAAAGTATTGAAGGACAGACTGACATGTTGATTCAGGTCTTTGCACTGTAAAGGTCCACGGGGTTCACATCAGCGAGGACTTCACCTGGATCCACCACATCACCCAGCTGATCAAGAAAACACAGCAGTGGCTGTACTTCTTGAGAAGGTTTCAGTGGCCACCATCATTCCATTTCAGCTTATTGATAACAAGTTAACTAGTATCACCACAGGAACTTAACAGAGAGCAAGCTGAGATCTAGAACAGAGGAGATATCAGGTAGTTGGTAATATTTGTTTTTGGAAATCTGGCTTTTGAGTTTGATTAGGACTTGCTGTCAGGTTGGAGTTAGACTTTGTGCATAGCATTTCCTGGTTTCACTCTCTTAGATTCAATTGGTGGGTCATTCCCCTTATTGTTTCCTGGCTGAAAATCTGAAAGGGGTGGGATTTTCACCAAAAGCTTTTAAAAAAGAGACTGAATCAAGCTCCAAACAGAGCAAGCTGGGATCTAGAACATCAATCAATCAATCAATCAATCAATCAATCAATCAATCAATCAATCAATCAATCTTTATTTATAAAGCCCTTTTCATGCCAGGGAGCAGCTCAAAGTGCTTTACATAAAAACAATACAACAATTAAAAGCACTTAATACAAGAGATATAAAAACAAACATACGCACACACATACACCTACACATAAACACACACTCATACAAACTTGGGAATTAAGAACACTTGAACACTTGAGGAAACATAGGAGATAGCAGATAGTAAGTGTTTCTGGAACTTTGGATTTTGAGTTTGACTAGGATTTGTACTTAAAATATAATATGTGTTGTTCAAGGCTTTTGAAAAAAAAATACATCTGCTACAAAAAACGCAATTCTGCAAACCTAAACTCCCTCACAAAAGGCTTCACTACTGGGATATCCTTCAACCTTGGCCTATGAAACTGCCAGTCAGCCATAAACAAAACACAATTAATCCAAACACTGGTTAATTCTCCCGATATTCAGGTACTAGCCCTGACTGAAACCTGGATCCATCCAGGAAACACTGCAACACCAGCTGCTCTCTCTGCTGGCTCCATCTTCTCCTGCACAGCCCATGCTGTTGGACAGGGTGGTATTATAGGAGTCCTCACTTTCAAAAAATCCAAATTCACTAAACTCTCCCTGCCAAATAACTGTGCATTTGAATACCATGTCATCAGTGTCACTGTACCAATTAAGCTATTTGTTGTCGTCGTATATCACCCTCCAGGATGTCAACTAGGAAACTTTGTAGTTAAACTGTACATGTTACTCTCAGTCCTTCAGGACTATGACATCACTTGTTGCCATGGAGATATGAACACTCACATAAAGCCCAAGGAACTGACTTTCTGTCACTTATGGCATCATTTGACCTGAAGCAGGTCTCCATACAGTACATAAAGCAGAAAACACATTTAATGTGATTTTCTGTACACATTGCTCCACAACAAATCTTCGTGTCACTCCACTTCATCTCACTATTCTATTCAATTCACTGTCTTCTTAGACGTTCATCTTCTTCTATAAATGGTGTCCTTCCACTGCAATCATTGGTCCCTCACACCGACCCAGCTTCTGATGAGGTCTTGGAACTTCTTGCATTTAGACAAGACTCAACAAATAAAAGCTGTAGCTGCTTTTGTTAAAAAGCATTCCTCATAGTAAGGTTATCAAAGAAGTAATTGGATCATGGTTAGACATTGTGTAGTTGAATTTCACAATATATGTTTGGGGATAGGTGTGAGTTGTAGCTTGAGGCTGAATGAGGAAGTCTCAGCATATCGATGGAGGTGATTCATATTCATATACGACCAAAGCGTCATCCGGATTAGACCTTACAGTGTGAATCTTACGTCAACCCATACAAGGAGGGTGGGGGAGTGTAAAATAGGTATTCATGACTTTGAATCAGGTCAAGAGAAAAGGACACTCAGCTGAGGATGTGAGCATCCCAGGGTGTCTTGTGCTGAATGGCTTCAGTAATAAAAGTGTCAGCTGCATTTGCTGAATAAGTACTGGAGGTTGGGAGCTGTCAAAATGTATCGGAACTCAGAAAATCAGAAATGCTGTCAACCATAGCAGTGCAAACAGAAACTGTCTTCACATCCCTTGGACAAACAGCAACAAGTCTTTGAGGGATGCTTGGGATCATGCCGATAAGGAAGCAAATATGTCAAGTACATCCTGACTATCTCAACTGTGCCCATGATAATCAAATGATCTCATCTTCATCAATGCAATTTTGTTTTCTCTTGTTTCACTAAAAACTTCCAGAGACTCTGTGTGTGTGTGTGTGTGTGTGTGTGTGTGTGTGTGTGTGTGTGTGTGTGTGTGTGTGTGTGTGTGTGTGTGTGTGTGTGTGTGTGTGCGCGCGCGCACGCATGCATGCTCGTTCAACATTGAAATGCTACGATGGTATACTCTCAATACAGGTTCCAATGCCCAAAGTCAGGTTCCTGGCTGTTGCCCTCGTAACATTAGCTCTTAAGACTGTGCTGTAATACTTCAATTTTAACTACAATCCAGACCTGAATGCAGGCAAATCAAACTGTTCCTTCTATTGCATCTGCTCAATTAATGTAAAGTTTCAGATTTCTAAGTACTGCTGACTAGATGTGTGTAGTTTTACCTTATGCTTCATTTCCTCTGTGTGTCAACACCTTGGACAGATTATGAGACAATGGACCTTTTGGCACATATATGCGAAACACATATCCTTCCTACATCAGAGAAAGACACTGTGCAAGTCTTTATTGGCTTTTTGTAGTCGTTATAGCCATTTGTGCCTTATTAAAGTCATTTAGTGCATATTTGTAGTTGTTTAAGGTCTCTCTGAAGTAATCTGAAATGTATTTGTAGTCTGGTTTTCTTGTTTTTATGTATTCATTTTGGATCTCTTTGCAGTGGTTACCCATTTCTGTATAGTTGTTGTGATTAGAAATGCTACAATCCCCTCAAAAAGCCAATATGAGGAGGCCCATTCAGTAATCTACCTATGCCCCTACACCTGTCCTTGGTAACATAAACAAACCATCTCCATGGTTGATAAACGGTCGTCTTATCTACCTGATTGCATAATTTATTTTTTATTTCCAATATAATACAGTGATGAAACTCGACATCATGGTATGTTTTGTAAACATTTAAAACCATGGAAATCACTAACAACTGTTTTACTACGATTTTTTAGTGAGGATGACGAAAACATTCCCAGAGCCAGAACTACTTTAAAAGCTTTTCTCTAGATGCTCTTTCACAGCTTTGGAGTCAGTCTGGGTCTCTATTTTCATTCTACCTTTAGGCTAATTATAGTTGTTTTACATCCAAATAATTTAATTACCTCCAATGTAAGATAAATTTAACTCAGTGTTATATTTTGTTGGCTTGTTTTAACTAAGACCTCAGGCCGTAACAACAAAGTAGACCGTCATCATCCTCTGTGTCTCATGATGGTTTCGACCCTGGTGCCACATTAGCAAGTCAACATTTAGCCAGGGGAGGTGAAGATGGTGGTCATAATAATAGAAATCACAGATGGGATGTGAACTTTGGCACCTCTATGTCGTCCTCCCTGAAAGGTTTTGGGAGCACTGGACCAACATTCAGTGGGTTTACATGGGACCCGTTATTCCTCTTTCATTCTGAGTAAAAGTTAATTCAGCTTTAAAGTCTCCTTGTAAACACTTAATTCTGAATTCAAAAGTTCATTCCGAATAAACTTCATTTCGAATAAATTACCTGGTCTATTCCGATGTTAATTCCGAATAAACTAACTCTTGTGTACGTTCTATGCATGTATACAGTTAATTCCGCTTTAGTTAATTCCGCCCCACGACTCTAGTGAGTCAAGGTAAAGCGGTGTATAGAGAATGGATGGATGGATAGTTAATTCCAGTCATTCTGCGCATGCTTGGCTCCTCACGTGGCGATGACATAGCGACGTACACGTTCTGCAACCTTTGTGGAGTTGGTGTTTCAAAACGACAATAGAAAGCAAAGTCAAGAGCGCCTGTATAGCTCAATCAGTTAAGCGGGTGAACCATGTACAGGGGCTGGTCCCTGACGCAGCGACCCGGATTTGATTCCTGCTTGTGGCCTTTTGCTGCATGTCTTCCTCCTACGCTTCGCCTTCCTGTCAGTCTCTCACTTCATCTATCAAACAAATTCAAAAAAGTAACTTTAAACAAAAAAAGAAAAGCGTGCTTATTAGTTGTTCCTCCGTGTTGTTAGGGAAAAGAAATGCCGTGGCAAATGCAGTTTGTTTTCTTTTGGTAAACAGGGATACTCACTGTCTAATCAGAATCCTTTCCAACGCCCAAGCGTTACAGCGGAATTAAGTAAGGGGAAAAAAACATGCCGTCCATGTAAACCGTAATTAATATTTCCATCTATACTTGAAGAACAAAACTTTAATTCCGAATGAGTTGATTCCGAATGAAAAACTCTACGTAACTGTGTCAATTATGTACTGTAAACAACAACTGTTATCATTCAGACAACCACAGCAGATCGACTGTCAGTAACACATTCACAGAGGTCATTTAAAGCTTTCAATGATGACTGATATTGTCATTTTTCTGCTGAGGACAGTCTTAGATTGTCCCGACAGGACATAAACAGCTGTTACTGGACAGATGAGAATGATGAGAAACCCTGCAGTCTGACTGAGTGCAGCAGAAAGAGGCCATCTCTCAGGTGGGACAGCATCAGTCACACAGTGAGAGCCATTCCACAGGGCGCTCCATCACTGGGCCAAGAGATGAAATGGTGGCAAGTATTTGATTTACAGCAAAGGCTAAACAACATACCGCTGCTAGAAATTAAATGACAGAAACGTAACCATAAAGAATGAAATCTTCTAAATCTTGTTTCACAGAGAATTTCCGCCATATTCAATATTTCATTAGAAATCAACAAAAGGGAGGAAATACAGCAAGAGAAACCATTTGATAAAAGCTGCTGGTCAGCCTTTTGCAGGGCTGTGTTTTGCGTGTCCTGTTCTGCCTGTTTTGTCATTCAGCGGGATGGCCTACACTATCAGATGACGGTCCAACAGGCTGACCTCTCAGGCAGCTGCCTGCTCACATATTTGTCACTCAGCAGCAACAGTGAGTCAACATTTAAACATCCCTCTGATTAAACAGCGCCTGCAGGAATTAGCATATTAGCGATGCTGCTGGTGACATGTCCAACAAGCTCTATCCCAGTTCATACTTCAGCCTGTCTGAGATTCTGCTCACTGTTTTATGATGCTAATCTGAGCAGAACAATGAAAATGAGGTCTAGTCTTTCATCTGACTGTCTTGTAAATTTCATAGAGGTTTATCATCCACTTGCACGTCAACTTGAAGCCCAGGCAGTCTGAGCTTCATTTCCACTACCTAAGCATGTCATATGAGATTATTTTCACTAAGCACTGTTGTACATGTTTTTCTCATGAAAAATAAAAGTTCCACCAAATCTGAATCAGTTTGGTGAAATAACCGTATATGAATTGATATTTTTGTGACTCCTGTCTACAGAGGTGGAAAGTCATGCTCCTTTGCTTGCCTCTCTACAATCACACATTTGTGATCTTTCTTTGATTTGTCTTTCATATCAAAGAAATATTTTTGTGCAGTTCTGAAGTCTTACAGAGTGCCATATTATAAGATTTCGAGGCATCCTAAATTGAACTCTGATAAAAAATGATGTCATCCAGAAGAATGAGCTCAGCTGACTGCAGCAGTAATTATATACAGTGGGTACGGAAAGTATTCAGACCCCTTGAAATTTTTCGCTCTCTGTGTCATTGCAGCCATTTGCCAAAATCAAAAAAGTTCATTTTATTTCTCATTAATGTACACTCAGCACCCCATCTTGACAGAAAAAAACAGAAATGTAGAAATTTTTGCAAATGTATTAAAAAAGAAAAACTGAAATATCACATGCTCATAAGTATTCAGACCCTGTACTCAGTATTGAGTAGAAGCACCCTTTTCAGCTAGTACAGCCATGAGTCTTCTTGGGAATGACGCAACAAGTTTTTCACACCTGGATTTGGGGATCCTCTGCCATTCTTCCTTGCAGATCCTCTCCAGTTCTGTCAGGTTGGATGGTGAACATTGGTGGACAGCCATTTTGAGGTCTCTCCAGAGATGCTCAATTGGGTTTAGGTCAGGGCTCTGGCTGGGCCAGTCAAGAACGGTCACAGAGTTGTTCTGAAGTCACTCCTTTGTTATTTTGGCTGTGTGCTTAGGGTCATTGTCCTGTTGAAAGGTGAACCTTTGGCCCAGTCTGAGGTCCTGAGCACTCTGGAAGAGGTTTTCCTCCAGGATATCTCTGTACTTGGCCGCATTCATCCTTCCTTCAATTGCAACCAGTTGTCCTGTCCCTGCAGCTGAAAAACACCCCCACAACATGATGCTCCCACCACCATGTTTCACTGTAAGGATTGTATTGGGCAGGTGATGAGCAGTGCCTGGTTTTCTCCACACATACCGCCTAGAATTAACACCAAAAAGTTCAATATTGGTCTCATCAGACCAGAGAATCTTATTTCTCATAGTCTGGGAGTCCTTCATGTGTTTTTTGGCAAACTCTATGCAGGCTTTCATGTGTCTTGCACCGAGGAGAGGCTTCCGTCGGGCCACTCTGCCATAAAGCCCCAACTAGTGGAGGGCTGCAGTGATAGTTGACTTTGTGGAACTTTCTCCTATCTCCCGACTGCATCTCTGGAGCTCAGCCACAGTGATCTTTGGGTTCTTCTTTACCTCTCTCACCAAGGCTCTTCTCCCACCATTGCTCAGTTTGGCTGGACGGCCAGGTCTAGGAAGAGTTGTGGTCATCCCAAACTTCTTCCATTTGAGGATTATGGAGGCCACTGTGCTCTTAGGAACCTTGAGTGCTGCAGAAATTCTATTGTAACCTTCGCCAGATCTGTGCCTTGCCACAATTCCGTCTCTGAGCTCCTTGGGCAGTTCCTTCGACCTCATGATTCTCATTTGCTCTGACATGCACTGTGAGCTGTAAGGTCTTATATAGACAGGTGTGTGCCTTTCCTAATCAAGTCCAATCAGTTTAATTAAACACAGTTAGACTCCAATAAAGAAGCAGAACCATCTTGAGGAGGATCAGAAGAAATGGACAGCATGTGAGTTAAATATGAATGTCGCTGCAAAGGGTCTGAATACTTATGACCATGTGATATTTCAGTTTTTCTTTTTTAATAAATTTGCAAAAAAAATTCTACATTTCTGTTTTTTTCCTGTCAAGATGGGGTGCTGAGTGTACATTAATGAGAAATAAAATGAACTTTTTTGATTTTGGCAAATGGCTGCAATGACACAGAGTGAAAAATTTCAAGGGGTCTGAATACTTTCCGTACCCACTGTATGTGTGTTGTGCGGCAGAGGGCTTCAGCTGTTTAGAGAGTTAGATTTCACAGTATGTTATTTTGTGAGCAGGACCCAGTTGGATTTGTTTCTTATTTACAATCACTCTGACACTTAGAGATAATTAAAATTAGCATGTTTATAATGCTAGCATGTTTATACTGTGATTTTCCCATCCTATCAGAGACAGTAGGCTAGTTAACCTGACAAAAATCTTGTTTTTAATCAGTTCCAATCCAAATATACACAGGGACTCTGCTATCTGGCCAAAAAAATACATCATTGCAACATTCTAAAGCTGTGTGTGGCCGCAGGAGTGAAAGAGAAAATGACCTTTACTCAAACACAGTAACAAAAAAAAGTAATACAATTTGAGGTCAGGAGCTAACTAAGAGGACGCGGTGTTTCCAGCTGTGTTATTGAATTCACAGTGACTGATTAAAAGGGGTTTCTCCATTACCAACGCAAAACGTACACATTCATTATTAACGTCTATTTAAGACTGATGATGAGCATCTGCTTGAAGTAAAACTCACTTTACAGCAGAACAGTAAGCCTAAACATGAAGCCAGAGTCATAAAGCGCTATCTTCATCTACAGAGTCCTGAGGGCTGAACTACGAAGCAAGTTCTACATAGCCAGGCATTCTCTGTGGAAGGGCTTGAGAAAAACTAAAGGCCCAGTCAAAGTTAACAGGTATCATGAAGTCTTTTTAATCTACTTTCTTTGTCAACTCAGGCTCCCTATGTCAGACACTGTGTGCGTTCATTTAAAAGGGGACGTTTAAGGCGTCATTTGACTGTTCTGCACAAAATACACTGATGGTCCCGCCTACTTCAGTCGTCAGGCTGTTTTAATAGAAGACATTGAGAAATCTTACAATTTTTGACAGTAAAATGTGCTGCCAGGCAGGCAGGAATGCTGGTAGAAATCTGCTGCACATTAGAGCTGTTACACTTTAAACCTCTTATATTTAAATATGACATTGTGTTGAAATGAATGTATGGCCCATAATGCAGGATATTACTTGAACTTTTGACCAAATCAAAGTGAAGTTAATAATACTGATTGAATATTCTCTGTAATAAAACCAGTAGAATAATCCGTTTTCTAATCTGTTTTATCAGCTGCAGTACCAGTAGTGAAACGTCAGGTTCCTAAAGCAGCACATACAGTGTGCGATATTGTAACTATGAGGTTTCATTCAGTGGTTTTAGGAATGACAGCTCAACAGGTCTGCAGATGTAACATATTCCCTCTGCTGAGTATGTGTATCACTTATAAAGAAAAGATTTAAATGGAGACACTTCTTCCAGCCAAAACTCCAAACACAGCCTGCTTCAGACCAGGTTAGCTCCACAGAATTAGTTATCATGGTGATGTAGCCAGGTTAAAGAGTCCTCTTCCTGACATTGAAAACTGTGACTTTAGGTTCAACATCCCTGCTACCCTACCTGTGAAGCCTGCCTCAGCCCATTTCCTTAGTTTGCGTTTGGTTTTTCAAAATCCACCTCATATGTCCTGCATTTGGTCCTCCAAATTGTCTGAACCCTAACACCTATAAATTTCCAGCACCTCAACATACAAACAAATAAGTTGAAATAAAAAAAATCTTAAAAAAAAAGCTGAACACATTTTTACTGATACATTCAGTGTCAAAAGTTTTGTTTCTATTATGTACTCCAGACAGTTTTATTTTTCTCTAGAAAAACCTGTTGTACAGAAATGAGGTACATTCTTTGTACAGGGTAAACAGGATAGAAGAAAGTTGCTGTACCTGTGAAAGAGGACAGACTTGACCAGTGTCACCACATCTCGACTTGCGTTGTAACCTGCACATACAATGGCCACATGGATGGTCTGTGGAAGAAATGACAAAAGTGAAAGAAAATATGTGAAAAGGACTGGCTACTAAAGACAGAAGTATTCTTAATACTTGGACAGTGGAGAAAAACATGAACAGAAGTGGAATGGCTGAATAGAAATAGGAGAAAAAAAAAGGTAAACGAACTACAAAGCACAAAATATTGCCATTTTCCAGCAAAGAATAATAATAATCATAATAATAATAATCATAATAATAATAAAACATTTAATTTATAAGTGCCTTTCAAAACATCCAAGAACACGGAACAGAAAATGCAAAGTTTAAACACATTCAACAACCCTAATTCTAAGCCTTAACGCACATGAAAGGATCAAAAGAGGAATCCGAATCAACCATAGTAATATCAAGTCATCTGCTTATGGTCTATTTCCTTGCAGCTCCACATTCTCAGTGTTGTTTACCTCAGGCATGAAACCCTCTAAAGCGGAACCAATGTGATGTCATAATATTTCACTCAACAGTTCAAACGCTGCCTGCCTTATTGCTGATTAGCACAGATGAGAAACAATTCCCTGAGGATGTGTTCATACAGTTGTGCTCAGAAGTTTATAAATCCTGGCAGAATTGGTCAAATATGTACCATTCTTTAATGAAAACATGAATGATCAGCGTAAATACATTTGTGCGATGATAAATAACTTTGTCTGACCAACTAACTATAAAGAAAGAAAAGTTTTTCCACGATCAAACAGTTTCAAGAAAAAATGACAATATTTCACAAATTTTGCCAGGTACACACGTGGACAAAATTGTTGGTACCCCTCAGTTAAAGAAGGAAAAACCCACAATTCTCACTGAAATCACTTGAAACTCACAAAAGTAACAATAAATAAAAATTTATTGAAAATTAAATAATCAAAATCAGCCATCACTTTTGAATTGTTGATTAACATAATTATTTAAAAAAACAAACTAATGAAATAGGGCTGGACAAAAATGATGGTACCCATAACTTAATATTTTGTTGCACAACCTTTTGAGGCAATCACTGCAATTAAACGATTTCTGTATTTGTCAATGAGCGTTCTGCAGCTGTCAACAGGTATTTTGGCCCACTCCTCATGAGCAAACAGCTCCAGTTGTCTCAGGTTTGATGGGCGTCTTCTCCAAATGGCATGTTTCAGCTCCTTCCACATATGTTCAATGGGATTCAGATCTGGGCTCATAGAAGGCCACTTTAGAATAGTCCAACGCTTTTCTCTCAGCCATTCTTGGGTGTTTTTGGCTGTGTGTTTTGGATCGTTGTCCTGTTGGAAGACCCATGACCTGCGACTGAGACCAAGCTTTCTGACACTAGGCAGCACATTTCTCTCCAGAATGCCTTGATAGTCTTCAGATTTCACCGTACCTTGCACACTTTCAAGACACCCTGTGCCAGATGCAGCAAAGTAGCCCCAAAACATTACTGAGCCTCCTCCATGTTTCACCGTAGGGACAGTGTTCTTTTCTTCGTATGCTTGGTTTTTGAGTCTATGAACATAGAGTTGATGTGCCTTACCAAAAAGCTCCAGTTTGGTCTCATCTGTCCAAAGGACATTCTCCCAGAAGCTTTGTGGCTTGTCAACATGCATTTTTGCAAATTCCAGTCTGGCTTTTTTATGAGTTTTTTTCAGCAGTGGTGTCCTCCTTGGTCGTCTCCCATGAAGTCCACTTTGGCTCAAACAACGACGAATGGTGCGATCTGACACTGATGTACCTTGGCCTTGGAGTTCACCTTTAATTTCTTTGGAGGTTGCTCTGGGCTCTTTGGATACAATTCCAACGATCCGTCTCTTCAATTTGTCATCAATTTTCCTCTTGCGGCCACGTCCAAGGAGGTTGGCTACTGTCCCGTGGGTCTTGAACTTCTGAATAATATGAGCCACTGTTGTCACAGGAACTTCAAGCTGTTTAGAGATGGTCTTATAGCCTTTACCTTTAAGATGTTTGTCTATAATTTTTTTTCGGATGTCCTGGGACAATTCTCTCCTTCGCTTTCTGTTGTCCATGTTCAGTGTGGTACACACCTTTTCACCAAACAGCAGGGTGACTACTTGTCTCCCTTTAAATAGGCAGACTGACTGATTATGAGTTTGGAAACACCTGTGATGTCAATTAAATGACACACCTGAGTTAATCATGTCACTCTGGTCAAATAGTTTTCAATCTTTTATAGAGGTACCATCATTTTTGTCCAGGCCTGTTTCATTAGTTTGTTTTTTTAAATAATTATGTTAATCAACAATTCAAAAGTAATGGCTGTTTTTGATTATTTAATTTTCAATAAATTTTTATTTATTGTTACTTTTGTGAGTTTCAAGTGATTTCAGTGAGAATTGTGGGTTTTTCCTTCTTTAACTGAGGGGTACCAACAATTTTGTCCACGTGTGTATGTAAACTTATGAACAGAACTGTACAAGTAAGTATAAAGGAAAATCCTTGTTATTTTTTGTAGCCTTACCAGAACCATTTACTTGAAAATGACTGCACTGGAAATGATCATTTTTACCCTTTATAGTATGGCACAAAATTGTGCATTCGTTGCACAATGTGCAAAGACACATGGATCTTCACAAAGGAACGTTCAGACAACAGCTTTCAATGCATATACATGGTAAACTGGTGTAGAACTAACGTTTTCATAGTCTCACAGCTGAGATACCTTCATTGCAAAACAGTCACACTACATGCATGAGGGTACTGAACTGGAAGCAAGGAGGTTAACTTTAGTTTAAAAGTGGAAGGGTCCACAGTTTCTACAACTGGACAAGGTGCATGTAGTTGTTGCTCTCTTCAAAAACCATGTGGTTCTACACTGGTAGTCATCTTCTAGCGATGAACTATTAAAGCAGAGCTCTACTTTAATGTTGTGAGATGTCTCATTTACAACACTGGGTACAAATGATCTGTGGCCTCATTTATAAAACATTGTGTAGGATCCATACTAAAGTTTGCGTATGCCGAAAATACGAAAAGGGCGTATGCCCTTCGCCCCTGATTTATAAAACTTTGCGTAAGCACAGCTGCAAGCAATTTCTTGATAAATCACACACCAGCTGGAAGATTGCACAGGTGGATCCACCTCACATTCCGCCCACAACACACCCACATTTTACCATGAATGGTCAATGCAAAGTAACTCATGAATGTATCTGTATATAAATAAGCTGCTGATCCACGGCATTTCACGCAGAGCCGGCCGGCGTCTTTTCACTGCTGTGCGTCAGGATGAATGAATCATGTGTTGACCCAGGCCACCCTGCCACTAAATTTGTTATGATCATGTCCGATGTACATTTAATTTGTAAACTGATTGAATGTACATTTTTTCGGTTCACATAGACAAATTCATTTTCACTCGGGGGTTGTGGTGTGAAGCATGTGTGCCTGCGTGCCTGTACAGGGCTGATTAATGGTTGGACGCTCATCCCATTCGGCCGCATATGGATAAGTAAACAAAATTCTTTACTTTTTTTTGCCTTTTTACTGTGATAGTTGCAGTGAAGAGTAACAGGAAAGAGGGAGAAGAGTAGGGGGAAGACATGCATAAAAGTGCCGCGGACAGGAATCGAACCCGAGCCACTGCGTCAGAGACCACCCCTGCAAATGGGTCTTCTGCTTTCCCCGATGAGCCAAACGGGAACCGAGTGAGCAGTAAACAAAATTATTTAATAAAGATCATCGCACCGGCCCCAGATACCGGCCCTTCGGTCAAACGACCGAATGAAATAATGTTCAATCCGCCCCTGTTAATATATGAACATAGTTCTGCAAATACAGTCGTCAGCCGAATGACGCACTACAGGAACATCTACAACAATGAGGGTTTATGATTATCCGGCTCCACAAGTCTAATATGTGATAACAATAAAGGTTTGAGATCAATCTGGTTTAAATTCGCCACTTCACCCTCCGGCACTGCCGTTCCCTCTGTCTCCAAAATGTGCTTAAGCAAGCATCAAAGTTGGCGCACCGGTGCGCACATTCTCACGCCAAGTTTGTCTTAGAAATCACAACGTACACAGCGTACGCTACTTTCTACGCAAAGTTTGTGATTTACGCCCTGTTTTGTGCGTAAGGAAGCATCAAGAATCAAGGTTGGTGCACCGGTGCGCAGATTCTCACGCCAAGTTTGTTTTATAAATCACAACCTTTTGCGTACGCAAGCTTTATAAATGAGGCCCCTGAACTGTATCATGGCATGGAGGGTCCATATGTGCTGTGGGGGTGATTAGGCTTGGATTCTTTGGCCACAACAACACAATTATCACTCCCCATTAGATTTGGCTCCCTATGACTTCTTCCTCTTCTCCAAAATAAAATTCCTCTTGAATGGTTGCTGTTTTACACAGTTTAGGAGATTCAGCAGCCACTGCAGACAGTGTCTCACATTTTCACAGAACAGGACTTCCAAGGAGTGTCTTAAGTGTTGCAGGAGCACTCAGAGCAGTGCATCATTTCATAAGGACAATACTTGTTGCTGTCCAATTTAATTTAGGTACACTTTATATGTTTATAGTCTCAGAAATGCTTGATTGCTCCTAGTAAATCATCTGTGATAGTACTGTCCAATGTAAAGCTGTGTTGAGTCACTTTGCATTCAGAAATGTTCATATGTTGTATATATAACATAACACTTCATTTACAGTGGGAGCAGGACTCCAGATTGAGATCAAAATATTTGCATAGTTACCCTTTGTGTGTAAGTAAAAAAATTATTATTAGGCTGATTTGGAGGTCCTCTGGCCGGCTCAGGCAGCTACTGTGGTGTAATTGTGGTTGAAAATAATACTTTTTTTCCCCATTGGCTCAGTCAGTCTTTCCCTGCCTGGTGTTTGAAACAATCCATTTTGTTGTGACTGTGTTTCAGTGATGAAACCGATCCAGAAGAGAAAGTACTACATTTAATTACAATGGCTAAGGCATGGCTAGGTCTGAAAAAATATATATGGAGTTTCAACAGCAGTCACAATTTTGGCTACCTACAAATAAATTAACATCGACTAAGGCCATGTAGATAAAATCACTTGGTTTCATCTTGAGAAAAACTGACATTAGAAAACCGTATTTCACTGTTTTCCAATCCATTTTTTTTCAAACAAATTCACCTTCACCTGCATGCGAGGCATTTATGGAACACTGGTATGCATTGTTTAAATGTATACTTATATATACTGATTTGTAATCGTTCACTATGTGTGGGAAATGAAATATTTTTGATCAAGGACTGAAATGTCACATTATTTAACAAGCTCTATCACTATATTGTTACCTCAGACAACACTGTGACCCTCGCCTGACTTTTGTAAGCACATCTACCCGACCTACTAGTGGTGTACTTTTCTACTGCTTCAGCTTGTAGCACATTTTTATGCTGCACAATATGATTTCTGCTCATTTCTCAAACTAAAACACGTCTTATTGCAGGAAGACTTCCTTTCTTTCAGCTGATTTTTCAACACTGAGAACATTATGCTGGATTTTTCCACTCAGTTCTGGGTTATGGATCCAATTATAGCTCCAAATGGCTCTCCCTGATGCCAACTTGACATGTCAAAACTCTATATGCATTTTCTTTCCCCCTCTCAGAGTGTCTACGGTCGTCTCCCTGCAGGGCTTGGGCTAGCTGAGTTAACCCTCCAAATGAGCAGAGGTCATGTTCAAGCTTTGCTGGAAGGGTGCTACAGTCAGACTGCCCTCTCTAGATTTCTCCCCTTCCAACACTGAAGGAGCTCTGCTCTCCCTGCAGTCAGCTCACATTTCAACAGTGCCAGGCTATAGCTAAGACTGCCGTGTGAGTGGCAGCTGATGTGGGAGGAAAGTACAAGGTGGTGATAAGAAACCATCTGAGGGCATATCCTTTCTCAGAGTGCCATACACAAATCACACACCTGCCAGGGAGAAAGTATGAAGTGTCTATGTGATGGGAGGAAATCAGCTCAGAAGCTCCCGTTTCTCTTGTACTCTTTGTCTAAACTGTACTAGGATGTGAAAATCGATCAAAATACAATAAATCTTTAGAATATTAATGCATAAGGCGAATTTACTTTTTTTTTTTAAATATATGAGATTCAGCTATAGAAAATTACTATACCAATGTATTTCCAGTAATGTGAAAAAATGAAGTACTTGAAAAGGACAAAACATAACAACGAAAGCACTCAGAGAGAGCAGCACTCTGCCAAGGCTGCTCAGTCGTTGTATGATTTACGACGGATGAAATCTTTAAACAGGCTGTGGTCCTCAGCGGTGGATTTGTAGTAGTATCGCAATCATGTGATCATCAGCAGGCAGCTGATGTAGTGTTCACTTGCTGTCATGGTTACAGTGATGCCGTGCCGCAATCTCACAATGATACAGAAATCTTTAACAAATGTGTGGATCCAGACTATAAGCTGCATCACTGCCAAAATCTAATCACTTGGTCTGTGTGTCACTATTGACCCTGAAAAAGTCTGTTTGTCTGTTTCTGACTAATGTTGTGCAGAGACAGACAGACAGACAAACGACGGACAGACAAACCAATGCTGATCATTACGTAACTCTGCTGCATTCCGTGGCAGGATAATTAAGTCAAGAACAAAATAGTTGTTTTTCATTATATTTGAGCATGCAACCATTTGATCTTCTTCTGATAAAAGTAATATACACTAACAAATCACACACAAAAATATCATTTTTGTCATTTTACTATTTCAATGAATAATAAAAAACTGAATATTAACATGGAGAGAGGAAGTACATTTTTCACACCTTTAGCTCCATAAAATTAGACAATGACAATGATTAGAACTTGCATAGGGACTGACAGGTGGAATTTGTCATATTTAAACCTCTTCTATCTAGCGCCTGCTGTTCTTTTTGAGTGTGTACTGTCATCTGCTAAGATCGAAGAGCTCTCTGAAGCCTTCACAAAATAGGGTGTGGATGTCTGTTGGTTTAAGGGTTTTAAAAAGAGCTCCAAATAATCGTAATGAGTTTGTTGCACTTTGAAGAAAATCGTGCACAAGTGGTGGAGATTTCACTTGACTGCCAGTATGTCCAGGGCTCTAAGATATCGTCACAGGATCTGCAGGTAACTCTTGCAGCCACTTGTGTCAAAGTGCTGCATCTACAATCAGAAGGAGATTACACAAACCTGACCTGTATGGGAGGGGTGCCAGGAAAATGGCCTTTGCTGTCCAAAAAAGAACATTAGAACAAAACCACAGTTTGCCAGAAAAAATATAGGCAAAGGATAGGCCTTTCAGAATGAAGTCTTGTAGACAGACAAATCAAAAACATCAACCAAGGAATGGTTCAGAAAGAAGAAATGGAGAGTTAGGGAATTACACAATCAAAGCAACTCTAAAGGGGCAGTACGTACAAGAAAACCTCAAGCGGCTTGTAACTGAAGGAGTGCCCTATTGAGGGGCGAACCAAATTTCAGCAAGCCAGTTTCAGTAATGATGGTCAGTGATGCAAAACACCAACATTAAATGACTGACTGACGCTAAAGGTGAACGCTAGCTTCTTTTTCTTTTTACATGACTGCATGTTTTTCCTCATGTCCTGGCTGTAAAATGTGACACAACAAAGTTGCTTCAATTGATCTATAGTGCTTTATTCATTTAAACACTCATTCAAGGTTAACATTACAGGAATATTAGATTAACCTGTTAAAAACTGCTGTTTTGTGTTTGGAAACACTGCCGGCATCTGTGTAAATATCATGCACTATTCAGCAACTGGGATACGAATGTTTATAAAGATGCATATGAAGAACCAGAACATGGGAGTGCAGAAGGATCACTATGAATCCACAACACATTCCCTGTATGTTCACTTCATTGGCCAAATATTCTTGGCCAAGAAAGTGGACTCGAGTGGTTTCTCAAAAACCACAAAAAGCCTCATAAACTGGAATATGTATGCACTGTCTTTGTCTGTAGTACAATGTGTCGATAGTACATGCAAGTTTAATTTCAGCAGTGATATTCACTACGCAGCTTTGTCAGAATTTGTAAATATCCAATTGTACGGACACTGATCCAAAAGATCTGGTTATGATAAATATTTTAAATTCTTTTTATATTATTCTTTTTTGAATCTTTTAGCCTTTATGATCGTGTACAGTGGAGAGACAGTGGGGAAGGACATGCAGTAAACGGTCGTGGGTCGGACTCGAACCCATAATCGCTGCATCGGGGAATCTGTTGAGCTGCAGGGGCACCATATATTTTTTATTGTAAAAATTAACATATCACAATATGTTTGATGATTAAAATTTTAAATAACTAACCAGCTAATATATATATGTTGGCCTCACACATGCAGTAGAAGCCAGGCTACTTTGCTTACTATTGTGGAGGCACATTCTTCTTTAAAACCAAAGCCCAGATTGCTTAACAAAAATGTAGCTTTGCCACAACAATAAAAAATTGCATACTTAAAAGAAAAGCGGATGGACAAACGCTGTCAACATTCAGCAGCCCATTTTACAGTACTAAGAAAATGTCCTGCTTCTGCACCAGGACATCAGAGCAGCTCTTTGTATAGGCTGTTCCAGTCATCTTCCAGGGAGCTAAAAGGTGATGTGCTGTGGTGTTGTGAGGTATCTTTGTGGAGATCACAGCATGGCTGTGTGAAAGCTGTCTGAGAGAAGACCATTTCCCAACAGCAAACTGTCACTGCTGGAGGATTTGGCTCATACAAGCCAAAAGGCAACATGGTTTCACAATATGCTAATGGACTGTGGTTCTTCGAAGCAACGTCAGAGGTCATAATGCATTACTGAAGAAAAAAACAAGGCTTTGAATTACGAGTAGCCAGGGGAACATTTAGTGGCTATAACAAAACAAACGGTATGAAAACAGATATGACAAATGTACATTCCATGTCTCACCTCACACTTATCCACCACTGGCTGCTGCACACAGTCTGAGCTGTTTCCCACTGCTGCAGCTTTCTGGCCCTCATTGTCGCCAGTGCCTTCCTCTGAATGGGTTCGGCTTTGGTTGCCATGGTTACTGCTATTTGGAAGGCGTGCAGACGGGCTCCTAGGTGGCCGACTGAGCTCCCGGCGTAGTGCCCTGTTCTCTTCCTCCACCGCACGGACTCTCAGCTCTAAGGCCTGCCGCTCACCGGCTCCACCCACCAGCGTGGATGACTGGGCTTCCAAAGGAGACAGGGGAAGGGGCTTCACTGTGGGTTAGGATAGAGAGAAACAGTTTCAACATGAGAACATCAAAAGCTTGATGTCAAGCATAGCTGAAATTTAACAGTGAAGAAGTGAGCAAGCCACATAAACACAATCTTCCGATATGCCATGCTTTATTGCATCATGTGTGTTTCTTATACAAACACTTCTGTTACTTTGAATATGGAAACTACGTTTTGAATTCACTTGATCTAATTGATTGCTATTTGAAAAAATATTATTATTATTTGTATATATTTCTCAGTATGCCAGTTAAAATTTATCAACATTTTTCATAGCGGTGTAACGGTACACGTATTTGTACCGAAACGTTCAGTACAGGCCCTTTCGGTTCGGTACAGAGGTGTACCGTGGTACGAAAATTTTAATACTGTTAAGAATGGCCAATGTACAGAATTGTTTTAACTGTGAAACCTAAAACTTCGTAGTGCCCACAGTTGCAGTGGACCTTCTTTGGCTCACAGTGGCGCAGTATTGCGGAACTAAAAACAAGTAGGACTTCCAGGGAACCACAGGATGTGACGGATCGTTATTACCCTGCCGGCGCTTCGTGGCTAATGCTAGCAACAACAAGAAGACGCTCCAGCGTCATTACAATCACCCGTTTGGGATCACTTCAGTTTCCCAGTGAAGTATGAAAAAGTAGAAAAACAAGTGGACAAGACGAAAGCCGTATGCCAACACTGTGAAGCGGTCCTCAGCTATGTATCCAGCAACACGTCAAACTTAGACACACATTAGAAAAAGCACCATCCAAGCATAACTATCCCCTCTGCTAGGAAAAAACAGCGAACTGTACAAACAACGCTCCCAGCATCATCATCAAACCCTGCCAAGCAATTCAGAACGGGATAAAGCAATAACCAAGTCCATGGTGTTTTCATAGCAGCAGATCTACGGCCATACTCTGTTGTTGAGAACTGAGGCTTTAAACTCATGATGAAGGTCAGCTTATGTTAACTTTACATTATTGCTGTGCCCTTTGCTGTAGATAAATGACTATATTGTGTATTTTTTTAGCCTACTAGTATATTTATGCTGGTAAACAAGAGCCTAACTAAATGGTGTTGTTATTTAAAAACAAGCAATTACATTAAAATATATTTCCTATTTTAGGTGATAGAGTCCTGTTATGAAGTTCCTTCTCCTCTGTCTTCAGCCAGAAAGTCATACCAGCTCTGATATCAGCAGATTTTTTTTCAATTTTTCCCCTTAACTGAGAACCAAACCGAACTGAACCATGACTTCTGTACCGAAATATTTACCGAACCGTGATTTTTGTGTACTGTTACACCCCTAATTTTTCATAATTCTTCTGTGAAAACCACCACATTATGCAGGCTGTGAAATGTCTCTTTAAATGTGTGTTTCAGAGTCTGCACTAAACTTTGGGAAGGAGTGGGCAGTCAAAATATAAACTGCTGGGCCTGGTTGTTATTGACAAATATAGAAACAAACTGGGCTTCAGGATGACAAATGTGTAAAACGTTGATCTACAACAGATCTGCCACCTCTGGTTTGAGGTGACAAATGATCCATTCTCCCTGGACAAAGCAAGTCCTTGGTGCACATATTCAACAAGACATTAAGGAGAAATGTATGAAATGTGCATTTACTGTCCCAGAACAAATTCTTATGAATGCAACTCAAATTTCTGCTTACTGCTAAGAGGTGAGTGTTTTGTTAATAACACTACACAGTAAAATGATGGCTTCCCTACAAGATGGCAGAAGACAATAAGTCAATTGAATGACATAGTTCTGACCTGGACACAAACTGTGGGAGTGTGATTACAAAGAGTCCTAATGCAGGGCTCTACTCTGTACTCTGTACCTGACACACTGTCTGCACACTTATGTGTAAAATGTGGAAGGAGTCATACTGAGGAACAATGTTCCTGGCTGACAATGACTGACGGGTACAATAACAGTAGCATAGCAATATAAAAAATGTAGTGCAACCTTTAGATGTCCAAAACCATCCATCCATTATCTATACAACCATCCATCCATTCTCTATACACCGCTTCATCCTCATTCGGGTCATGTGGGGGCTGGAGTCTATCCCAGCTGACTTAGGGTGAAGGCAGGGGACACCCTGGACAGGTCACCAGTCTGTCATAGTACACATAGAGACAAACAATCACACTCACATTCACACCTACGGACAATTTACAATCACCAATTAACCTCAGCATGTTTTTGAAGAATCCAGAGAAAACCCACGCCGCACAGGGAGAACATGCAAACACTAATGTAGAAAGATCCCAGAAAGGTCAGGACGCAAATCGGGGATCTTCTAGCTGCAAGGCGAGAGTGCTAATCACTGAGCCACTGTCCAGCCCCCTGTGTCCCAAAACCAGCTCTTAGAATTATTATCAGAGCTGATCCAGGCATTTTTCAAATGTTCAGTATTGACTAGAAATACCCACACCTACGGCAGATCATTTCTTTTCTGTATTTCATTTTGGCCCCCTCAGATTGCTGGTGTTGAAGCGCTGCTGTCCTGCATATCAACAAAGTGCAGTGTTTCAGTGCACATGCAAAGGAAAGTTATATGCATCAATTTAAAAATGTATTTTGACACAGCAAAGTTTAGAAACATAAGCCGGTGAAGTACATTCTTTCCGTCAATTTCCATGCTAACAAATCTAAAACATTTATGGTGAAAACAGAAAATGTGCTAGTGGCAGCATATTAGCTATCACTAATTAACATCAATGCATAGTATAACTTGATCCCAGGACAAAGTGACGCTTGTTGGACTGTGTGTCAGCACCTGACCACAGATCTTGTGTAATGGTCGTACTTTCACTCCGTAATGGAGGCTTTTTTTATAGTTCCAACTTCTCCCACAGAGTGCATCTCTTTAGCTGATTATGGCACATCATTTATAAGAGGCACACTGTTCAACTATATTATATGAGCACATTAGGCTATTGAACTTTTATTTATTTATTTTTTTACTATTTGAATTAGGTAGCTCATGATAAAATAAGGTAAGCCAAAGTTAGAAGGCTACAGCAGTCATTTCAGTGTCAAGTATTTACCTGAAAACACCTTTAAAGGGGAACTTCATTTTTTTTCCAACCTGGGGTCTGTTTTCATATGTCATTTCATACATGTGAGTGATGGAGAAATGATTTTTCGACATAGCTCCAGTATTTAGCCAGGCAGATGAGAAGTGAAGCGATCGTCAGGTAATGTGGAGGTTTTCGTTCCCTTCTCATCTCTTGTATGTTGTGGGACACTCGTTGAGACTATCCGAGCCGGTCAGTGTGGGGAAAAAAGCACGTTAGGACGGACTTTGACGCGGGGGGGCCTCTTGCCTCATACTTTTCGCTAGTTGAGCTGCGAGCTGAGCTGCTAAGCTGCCTGCCTGGCTAAATACTGGAGCTATGCCGAAAATTCATTTCTCCATCACTCACATATGAAAAGATATATGAAAACAGACCCCAGGTTGAAAAAAAACAAAGTTCCCCTTTAAATACTTATTATTCTGCTAACTTCATACAAAGTTCAGAAAAGAGAGAAAAAAAATCACCTATATATTGTGAGAGAACCCATAAAACAAGTTCAGTTCTTTTCGGACATTTGCAAACAGCTGCTTCTCCGGCACTGGGCAGGTAGGTGTTCAGCATGTTAAAGGACTGAACAACTGCTCTGTGGATTTAGTGTTTTCTGTCTCTTCATGCGATCCAGACTGATTTAATGAGGCTGACATCTGGGCTCTGTGGGACCATACTGTCTGTTGCACAAATTCTTGTACTCATGGCTGAAGTAATGTGTAATTCAGAAAAAGCTAAACAGATGCATAGTGGTGTATGTAAATCAATCTCTGTATTTCTAGATTCCCATGTTAAGGAATTAGAATTGAAACGCACAGGATACAAAACTCTTAAAAAGATTATTTTCCACTCTAAAGACTTATTTTTATTGGTTAGAAATTAATTAAATTAACTAAAGAAAACATGATATCAGCCAAAAGTAGCTGAAATGAGCCATGTCCTCTCTGTTTTAGAGTCAGTGTTGACTAATCACTAAAAACAAAATATATGAAACAACGTTCCCTATTAAAGTAAGTTTATGTTTTAGGTATACCAAGGAGGAAGTGCATGAAAATTATTAAACATTTGAAATTATTCAAACATTGCTGAGAAGAGACAATACTTTATGGTGGATTTCTCACTAAACGAGAAACTCAAAAGAGAATCTCCCGCAGGAGGAGGGGGTTTACATTTCGAAGGTAGATCAAAATGCTGACACATAGTATGAGGAGCACATGGATATCCTTCACTCACTACTGTCAGTACAAACAGCAAGGCAGCCTGCGCTCTGTGTATCTAATCCAAGTCAGCAGCAATTTCCTCTGCTCATCTCTGACTACTTCAAATGTGAACAAGCAGCCCTAAGTCCTGGAGAGACAAGTCCTTTGAGAGAAGATGAAGCAGTCTCTCTCCCACTACATCTTAGAAACTTCAGCTCCCAAAGGGGAGGGGGAGGCCTTGGATGAGGATCCTTAAAGAATACAATAGGTTCTCCATTCAGAATCTCACCAGGGAAAAGAGAAGCCTTGGAGAACTTCACACACACTACAGTATGTCAGGGAACTAGACAGAGAAGCTTGAATTACTTGCATTGATCGGGGTTGGGAAATAGATGGCTTTCGAGTATGATACCATCTGTCATCTCACACACACACAAAAAGAAACCGTTACCTTCACCCATCTGGGAGACTTTTGTCTCTGATACAGGCTATACTGGAAAGGCTCAAGGAGAAAAGAAAATTCCAGGATGTGTAAAAGCAGTCCTGTCACCTAAAAACCACACTCCTACACAACTGAAGTGCAGAAGATTGAGCGGGATTTTTTTTTCTCCCAGATTATGTGCGTTTGTGATGTAACACTAATATGTTTCTAATCATTACATCTTGGCCACTGGCTTTATTGCATTATTTTTGCTTCATTTCAGTCAGTGATATTTTAGATTTTTAGGACTTATCCCAGTAACCCAAAAATATGAGAAGCTTCAAACATGTGTAGGGGTATTTTCGCCCTAAGCATGTAATTACTGTAAAAATAACTAAGCAATTTTGGTGATGCATCTAACTATGAGACAGCGTTCTTGGAATAGTGCTTCATGCTGGTGCAGACCAGATGGCAAGAGTTCTGATGGGGAGCTTCAATTCATCCCTGTCACTGGCTGAAGTACCGCCCTGTCTGAAGGCAGCTACCATCATCCCAGTGCTCAATACTACAGCCACTAAAGACCTCAATGACTACAGACCAGTGGCACTGACGTTGCTGATGATAAAGTGCTTTGAAAGACTTGTTCTCCAGCTCCTTAAGGTCTGTCTCTGACTGAACTTCAAACTACACCAGTTTTCCTATAGGTCAAACCTTTCCATGGAAAACTCTGTTGCCATGGCTCTTCACACAGCTCTGAGCCATCTCGAGCTCCTGACAACCTATGCTAGGATGCTTGATGTTTGTAGACTATAGCTCGGTATTCAGCACCATCAGCGCTGACATCCTGGTGGAGTAACTGGAGGACGTGGACTTTGCCCCCCCCCCCGATGTGCTCCTGCATCAAGAACGTCTTGACTAACCAACCACAGGTTGTGAAGGTGGGTCAGCTCCAATGTTCCCTCTAATTTTTCACGAGTCTGAGCAAACACACAAACGCACTGAGCGTTCCCTTGGACTGCTGTGAGCAACATCAGACGTGTGCACTGTGGTATTTATGTGTGTAGGCATGTATTTATTGATTTATTTAGCACTGTTAACATAGAGTTTTGAGTTTTTCTTTAGATAGGCAAAGGCCATTTATTGATCACATAGAGGCTATTAAATAAATGTTTATTGAAGACTAAAAAGAATTTTAAAAAAACAACTTAGGCATTTATTGAGTCACTAAAATACTGTAGAGTCCACGGCCACACACGCATGATCATAAGCATCCTCTGGTAAATTGACATCATAAACTGTAGGAAATCCAGCTGATCACGTCATGATGTCCCTTAGCATTTATTCACTGAAACATTTGAGTCCTTATTACACCTTAAACCGCAGCGGCCCATAAGCATTTTTTCAAAATTCACGGAAGCTGCAAATGCGATGATAAAAACACTATACACCCATGGAAAGCTTAGATTCTCATGAATCCGCTGGTATAAACCACTTTCAGATGTGATTACCACAGCAGGTAATATAAACACATTTGTCCACCATACAACAAATCACGTAAACGTGCACAACTCACCTTTGACGGCTCATAAACGCTCATAACTGGACACAGATGAAAATATTCCACAAAAAAAAACAGCCATGATCCAAGCTAGGCATCCAGACAAAACAAGCCAGTATATTATTTTGTCCAAAACATGTCTTGAAATCAGTAAATAATCCACAAACAGCTCGGCTCCGTGCACACGGCGTGTGGTGTGACACTGTGCAATACTACATTTCTTGTGGTATTGCTCTGAAATTTTGACCTGAACTATGTAAGACCCCAGGCTGTTGCCTTTTTGTGTTTTCAAGCTCTCACAGTGCTGCCACACTTATTTTCAGGTGTTTTATTAGGGAAAAAAATTAGGCGAAAATAAAATTCATCCTAATTCAGTGTGTTCCAACATAAAATACTCTGTGCCAGTAGCACCTAGAGTAATTCTGCACTGGGTGAAAATTCAGGTTTTCAGCTTTCAAAAGAGACCACAACCATGCATGTACTCCAAACAGTTCAAGAACAGCTCAACAGTTCAATTTACTTTCCGTACATCTTCAGTAGAAATTTCAGGCGAAAATTGACTAAAGCTTACATGAAGCACATCTGAACATGGAACAGATGTCTAACAGTTAATATTTTACCAGATCAGGTGTTATACGGTTGAGGAATCTGATTTTACAACCCATTATCAACATGATTAGCGTGAAAACGAATAACCTGTTGGTAGCTGTCTGAACTTCAGAAAAGCACATTCTACTAATGTGGTGTTATTTCTCACCTCACTGGGAAAATGTGATTTATGTCCTTTGCATAGGCTTTTGTTTGCATGTAGACAGAATGACAAATACCTAAAAGCTAAATGAATTGGCCTGGCTGCACAGAAGACCTGGTGCGTCTGCTGCCCTGAAAATGTCACATGCAATCCCCGAAAAGCCCAAACAAATGGTCATCGAGTCCAGCTGAGTGGAATTTATCCCAGCAAATCCATTCTGCAAATTAATCACTGCATGGGTGAAATGGAGCCCAGAAGGTGCTTTGGTTTCTTTGTGAGAGGGCTTAGAGGCTTTCCAAGGTTGAATGGACCCATCTTTATATTGGCCGGATTCATATTTTATGACCACAGAGATCAATACATCTGAAAGAAAGTTAACATGTAACTTCATTAACACACTAAGTCAAGACCTGTGAACTTTAAAACATTACATTTCATTCAGAGTTGCATTTGCAGCAAAAAGATAAGAATTTTGACCTGCTACACTTCACAGAAATGATGCTGCTATACAGCTAAACTTCATTCTCATTTACGTTTTGAAAGAAAGCTTCCATTCTCTCGCGAAGGTAAGACTGTGAGGTCGTTTGAAATGAAATTACCATTGATGACAGCTTTGCACACTCTTGGCATTTTTCTCAATCAGCTTCATGAGGTAGTCTGACACTTAGCAGAGGACAAGATTGCACAAAAACCACCAGGCCAAGAGGGGCAGAGATGGATCTGCATCACTTTCTTGAGAACTGTGGGATAGAGTATGGGTGTTGGCTAAGGTCACTTCACTTTTAGTTGAAAACTGTGGATGTATGTATTAGGCAATAACCACAGAAGATGCAGTTCTGTCCTTTAATGGTCAGTTCCCTGCAGTTGCACATCTTTACACATTTAACCCAGAGGTAGAAAAGGGCACTGAACAAAAGAAAACTACATAAGCCTTTGAACAGAAGGCTGAACATTGCATTATAAAGAGATGTTCGGTGTTATTCACTTCTCCGATTTTCTTGTATTGAATAGTGACTTCCTCTCTGCTCACGTGATCCTTGGAAGTTTAAAATTTTTGTGTTTAGGCACAATCCTCATCTCTGCCAACATTTTAAACTGATTGGACATAACATTACACGAGTTATATATAGTATCATATGGAAATAAAACAATAAATTATATCAAAATAATAATGGTTTTAAAAGAAGCATAAATGCATGAAAACCTCTGACCAATGAAACTAGAGAAGATACAAACCACATGAGTGCTTATCCTTCATTTGATCATTCATACAGCTCATAGCATATGCTCTTATAGATAATCAGTTGACCTTCAGCCTTGTAGAGGCTTGTAGAGGCTTGTAGCACTCGTTGAGTGATTTATTGCTCATCCTGTTGATGCACATCAGATTTAATTTCCATCGCTGTAAAGCTCCATCCTCTGCCTCCTGCTCTTATGCAGACATCTGCTGGGTGGTAGCAACACATCCTTCATGCTGTGGAATCTGTTCGCCTGGCAGACAGATGGAAACACCTCCTCACAAGTACACCAGCAGTCACCATTTTGTCGAGGAGCTGCATCAGAAAAAACTCCCACAAAAATGTAATTTCTGTTGTAAATAAAGGTTACATTGAAACCAGACTGCAACTACTTAGAAAAAAATGGAATAACATCAACCAAAAACAGGTGACTTGCAGGACTTAAAGGACATCCTTGGGGTTTTATACCTTTAAAACAGATGCAAATATCTTAATGCTAAAAGCCTGTCTTCACAGCCTCTTCCTGGCTGCATCATACTGTCTTTTTAACTTCTTTCCAAGAGTTCTTAATCCTTTGTGTGTCTTTGTAATCTCTCCATGATGTATAATATGACTCAAATAATAACACACACACTTCAATCTCTCCTTGAGAAAACTGATTGTTCTGTACTGCTGCTTCACACAACTCAAGCAGTTGTGCAAGAAAAAGAAATAAAAGATGCTTCAGAGAACTTCCCAATCTGGGCCTACTTTCACATCTGCACAAACATGACCAATCACTGGACCTGACTGTCATCAAGATGTATGAGCTCAGTTTCAGATGCTACTTAGTGGTGTGACCAGCACATTATTTAAATCCAGGGCTCCAGACTAACTTTTTTTCCTCATAGCACAGTGGCCTCTAACTTAAAATTTTAGGAGCACAAGCAGAAAATTTAGGGGCACACACCAAAATCGACTTGCAAAGTAAACATTCACATTTCCTCTCATTTTCACTGTATTACTGATAAATACTTGCACAATAAATGTGGAAACTATGTTTTCAATTCACATTTCACTGTGCAGCAGTTGGCACAACATAAGAAAAACACTCAGAGAGCGCAGTACTCCACCAAGGCTGCTCAGTTGATGTATCATTTCCGACGGATGAAATCTGTAATAAAAAAGAGCTTGTGCTGAGTACAGGCATGTGTTATGCATGTGCACGTTATGTATTGATACTGAATCGCGTGTAAATTACTCTTACAAATGTCTGTTGATCAGTTCATCAATTTTGGCAAGCCTTTGTTTTGGTAGTGCTAAAATAACCGTTCCCTTCAGGCTTTTATTCTGAAGGCATATTTTTAATGCTATGGGCTTTTATTTTGTAGCCATTCCAGCGGCACAGGAAGTGGTTCTCTAAGGAGAGGTTTCTTGACATGACGAAGACGCTGCTGAAAAGTCCAAAAATTCACGTAAAGACGAAAGAAAATGGTTCCACGCTGTTGCTGTCTAGCAAAGGATGTGTCTAAACTTAGAAGCAGCTGGAATGGAGACAAGAAAGGAGCCTTCAGCCTTATTTTGTGTTCAAAATAAAGCTGAACGTAAATGAAGGCTTTGTGAAACAGCAGGAACTTCACCGTCATTCGCCCCCCCCCCCCCCCCCCGGTCTCACTCTCGCTCGCCTTCTTCTTTGGTGTTCGTCTCCTTTCTTCTTCTTTTGGAGTTAATGTCAGTTGGTAAACCAGCTCATTTGCGCATTACTGTCTACTGGACTGAAGTGTGGAGCAGACGTTTGTCAGCAACAAAAAATACTCAATAGTAATTAAAAAAAAAAAAAATCGGCAAATTTACTTGTCGCACCTGCACAGGTAGATGAAAAATTTACTTGCACTCGCTCAAATTTTGGTTGCAAAATGCAACCATTTAGTCGCAGTCTGGAGCCCTGAAATCATACAGGTGCCTTTGTTCTTTATCTATATGAGAGGTGTAATCAAGAGGAAACAATCAAAAGAAACAAGTGACAGTCACACTGTGCATTACATTAGACTGACAATGCCATGTTTCCCTGAAAATTTGAAAACAGCTTACAACTAGTTCCACCTTGCTGTTGTATGCCTCAACCAAAAGTTGCAGGGATTATCCATGTGTCCCCACTTGACTTTTTTTTTACATAAACAATCATCAGTTCAGCATTTAATCCTAAATTGTGTCATATAATCTGTTGAGTTATGACCAAACATTAATTTTGCTAAGTCACAGTCACCTTTGACCACCAAATTTGAATTAGTTCATCCTTCAATCGAATGAACAGTTGTGCCAGATGGAACGAAACCCTCAGGCAATCTTGATACATTGCATTTACGAGAATTGGGCAGATGTGAGGTCAAGGAGACCTTTGTCCTCAAACAGTAATCAGTTCATTTTTAAATTCATTCAACATTTCTGCCACACTTAAAACAAGAAAATCACTCAGCGCAGCACTCTACTAAGGCTGCTCAGTCGTTGCCTCATTTCTGATGGCTGAAATCTTGAAAAAATTCATTTCAGAAATCACGGCAAAATAGAATGTGTCCATTTAATTTCATTTTTTGTTTTTTATTTTATTATCCCTTATAAATCCCAGGGGAAATCTGCAGTTTTCGCATATCCCCCCAGTTGGGGGCGTCAGAGCGCAGGGTCAGCCACAGCACAGTGCCCCTGGAGCAGGAAGGGTTAAGCGCCTTGCTCAAAGGCCCAACAGTGGCTGCATTGGGGTATGAACCTCTGACCTTTGGATCAGTAGTCCAGAAACTTAATCATTGCATCACCACTGCCCCCAGATATTAATATAGATGTACCCACAAACAAAATGACCTTGTGGTGAGCACAGCCATGTGTTATGCATGTGTACATTAGGTATGGATACCGAATCACATGAGCTAAATATGCAGTGGGCGGGAATTGATGGGACTCAGAAACACGCCCACAATTTAATCAATTGCTCCTTGTATCATTTGCGACAGACAAGTCCTGATAAGTCCACAGTGATTTGTAGTAGTATCGCAATCATGTGATCATCCGCAGGCAGCTGATGTAGTGTTCACTTGTTGTCATGGTTACAGTGACGCTGTGCTGCTATCTCACAATGATACAGAAATCTTTAACAGATCTGTTAATCCAGACTATAACCTCACCAAAACCTAATGAGGTAGTCCTTGTGACATGTCTGACCTGTGTTGAAAATGTCATCCGAATCCATTAGTCCATTTTTGAGTAATGTTGCTAACAGACAGACAGACCAACACTGACTGTCACATAACTCCGCCGAGGCTCTGCCTCCTTTGCAGAATAAAGATTCTATCAAAGCTTTTTTGACATTTTTTTGACAGTCGACCTTGACATCTTACCCCTAAAATAACACTCAAATTATACAAACTGACTTACTTGACAAAAAAAACTTTATAATCTGTCATTGCAAAGAAAACATTAGTAAATCAAACTTCCTCAAACAGGTAAATTAATCTTGTCCTATTTGTGGTAGCATTTTGTGCTTTTCTCTGATTAAGTTACATAGATAATATTAATATAAGATAAATTTAACATTCAGCTTTGTTTAAAGGATGTTTAAATAAACTGCATGTTTGTTCCCCAATTGGATCATGACTCCTTATGTTTCTGGACCTCTGCACACGTGAAATTGAAATTAATATCCAAACTACCAAGAGAAGCCTTGTTAGTCGAGGGGTTACTGTACTAGCCTAGCAAACCTTTGTGAGTTTTGATGAGACATATAGCAGTCTTATTGGTGCACAGTAGGTGGATGCATGTCCGAACAGATGGACTGTATCAGCTGCCTAATCTAGGCATTGGCAGTGATGATATAATCCAGATAGAATCAAGAAGGAATTCACAACAGTACTGTGATAAAAACTGATGGGTCCCTGACTTTAAATGCTGTTTGACCACTGTTAACAGATTTGAATCCCACCTCAGAACATTATTCATTCAGTCAAGATCACATTCAAACCCAGTGTATCATGTCTAAAATCCATCAGAATTACTTTATTTTGCTGGCTTTGTATGCATGTGAAATAAAACCTACTTAAGAGCACTCAGAACTGCAACCATTAATGTCTTTTTAATTGTCATTTATGTGAGTGTGTGTACATGTGGGCTTTTAAGATTGTGTGTATGTGTATAATGTAGGTGGGGGGGGCGGGGGTTTGGGACTGGGGGGCGGGGGAGTCGGGTTGTGGGGGAGGGTGGGGGGGCGGGTGGTCGTGGGGGAAGTGGGGCTGTGGGCCGGTGGGGGTCCGCTATGGCCCGTCCTGCTGCGCGGGCCTTGGGGCTCTGGCTGTGTCGGGGGGGGGTCGCTCCGGGCTCCTGGGCTGGATCTCCGCTTGGTGGCTCCTGCGGGGGGGCTGTGTGGCCCTCCTTGGGCTGGAGGAGACAGCTCCCTCCTTTTGGTGGAGGTTTTCAAGCATGCCAGACCCACCACACCGGCACCTACCAAAACTCAATAGAGTTTGTTCCTCCGGTCGCTGAGTCAGTGGAGGTTGCTGGGTTAGTGTCTGTGGATCTCACTCTGCTTTATCTATCCTTCTTGTGGTCTCCTGACATCTTCATGATTGATCCAGTTGGGATTTTGTCGTATTTGGTGTTTGTGAAGGGTTTTAGATTTGTAAATGGTTTTAAGGTGTGAATTAAAGAGCACAAACAAATAAAATGCACCTTTTCTCTTAGAACACTGTCTATGCCTCACCTTTCTGTCTGTCCTGTGTTTGTTTTATGTTTCACTTGGGTGTGCACAGCCCTCAATGGCATAATATAGGAAACAGCTTGAAATAAACATGATAGGTTAATTTGCCATGAGGGCCGGTGATGGTCACAGTCACAAAGAAGAAAAAAAATTGCACATGAAGCTTAAGCAATGACACCATGGTTGGTTGGTGTCATTTTTGAGCGGACTTGCAGACAAAAAAAAAGAAAAACAAAAAGCAAAAGGACGTGGTCCCCGGCCAACTGCTACGTAGTCGTAGGAGCGGTTTCCACGGCCAAACTAAGAAAAAAAAACCAGCTAAACCCATTAAAACAAATATGAAAACATGACTACTGGTCACCCCTGGGCAAACGAATAAAAGTGAAACAAAGAGAACAAAAGGCTAACCGGCTAACATGGCGTGGCCAGTGCCATGCGGCCAGATCTTCAGGGCGAGGAGCACACCGAGTGTGCGACGAGCTCCGTGCAGCTGCAGTGAGTAGGGAGAGAATGTGCACCCTCTCTTGTGCAAGGCCTTGGAACAGCCTTTTAAAGGGCCGCCGCGCTAATCAATAAAGTAAAAAAAACTACTTAATTACTTAATATATTACTTAAAATATTAGGGAAAAAATATTCCAAACAGAAAGGAATAATATTTATTTAAAGAAAAACTAGACAAAAAAATAAAGGGTAACAAAATTATGTGCCCCAAGCACATAACACCCCCACCCAAAGACCCTGAATAGGATTGCAGAAGGCCTAAAAAAAAAACAGCATGCCCCGCAACCTATTCAGTGAGAAAAATAGCAGAGCTACAGGCACGAAAGCGCGTCAGCAACAACACTGTCCTTGCCCCGGATGTGCTTAATCTCAACATCAAAGACTGCAACCTTAAGGACCAGTTCATAAGGCGACGATTCTTGTTTCTCATTTGGTGGATGTTTTCTTGCATGCCAGACCCACCACACCGGCATCTACCAAAAGTCAATAGAGTTTGTTCCCCTGGTTGCTGAGTCAGTGGGTATTGCTGGATTAGTGTCTGTGGATCTCACTCTGCTTCATCTATCCTTCCTGTGGTTTCCTGACAACTTTCTGATTGATCCTGTTGGGATTCTGTTGTATCTGGCATTTGTGAAGGGCCTTGGATTTATAACTGGTTTCAAGGTGTGAATAAAAGAGCACAAATAAATAGAATGCACTTTCTCTCTCAGAACACTGTCTATGCCTCTTTTTTTGTCTGTCCTTTGTCTGTCCGGTGTTTGTTTTGTTTCACTTGGGTGTGCACAGCCCTCAATGGCATAATGTAGGAAACAGCTTGAAATAAACATGATAGGTTAATTTGCCATGAGGGCAGGTGATGGTCACAGTCACAAATAAGAAGAAAATTTGCATGCAGCTTAAATAATGACACCATGACTGTTTGGTGTCATTTCTGAGCTGATATGCAGACAAAAAAAGAAAAAAGAAAAAAATAAATCAAAAAGAAAAAAGAAAAAAGAAGAAAAAAAAGAAGAAAGAAAAGAAAAAAATGGAATCGCCAACGTCGATCATGGCTGAGCACGTGCGTCTGAGTGGGAATATCGGCAAGACTGAATAAGACTGAATCAAATTAATGACATCAGACTGCTGAGATGAATCAAGGTGGGACAACAAAAGTGGCAAGTTCTCCAACGCCACTGAATTAGAAAACTTCCCGTGTCAGAGCTGCTGAAAACACATCGCTCTCCACTTCAGCACCGGACAGCTCCTCCTGCACGTCCGTAAACAAACTGACCCGAGGCTCAGGTGTGTTAGTCTCACACGACCCTGAAGGAACATGCTCAACATACGCTTTCAACATATTGACATGACACAAACGAGACCTTCGCCGTCTGTCAGGCGTGGCAACCAAATAGTCCCTATCACCAACTTTCATCTGAACAAGGTAAGGCCCACTGTAACGCGCTTGTAAGTTCGACCCTGGAATAGGCAGCAAAGCCAACACCTTATCGCCAGGCTTAAACACTTGAACCCTTGCCTGTTTGTCAAACACAGCTTTCATCCTAGCTTGTGAAACTTCAAGATTTTCCCTTGCTATTTCCACAGCACGGCGCAACTTCAGCCTAAAGTTACTGACATAATCCATTAAATTCTGGTCAGACTCAGCACAAAGCCACTTGTCCTTTAACAATTTCAATGGCCCCTGAACAGTGTGTGCAAAAACCAATTCTGATGGGCTAAACCCCAGCGACTCCTGCACCACCTCCCGTACAGCAAACATCTGGAGATGCACCCCCTCATCCCAGTCCTTCTCAAACTCCAAACCGTATTTACGCAGCATAGACTTTAACGTTTGGTGAAAACGTTCCAGCGCTCCCTGACTCTCCGGATGGAAAGTGCTAGAATGGCAGTGCTTAATGCCAAGCTGCTTCAAAACCTGTGCAAAAACTCTGGACATAAAGTTGGATCCCTGATCCGTCTGCACAACACGAGGCAACCCGAACAGTGAAAAAAATTTAGTCAGTGCTTTCACCACAACTGGAGTCGCTATTTTACGCACGGGGAAAACTTCAGGAAAACGCGTAGCAGTGCACATCACAGTAACCAAAAATTTATTTCCTGCTTTAGTCCGAGGGAGTGGACCAACACAGTCAACCAGCACACGTTCAAACGACTCATTCACAGCTGGAATACGATACAACGGAGCTGGTGGAATAGTCTGATTTGATTTGCCAGCCACTTGGCACCAATGACACGAATTACAATGACGCACCACATCACGTTGTAATTCTGGCCAAAAAAAATGATGCAGGATACGATCATATGTTTTCTGTATGCCAAGTAGGGATGTGCGCGACTACAACCGCCTACTCATTTATTAAACGTTTAGTATTTTACTAGTCGGTTAAACGCTGCATTAAACATCATGCACCTTGTTCTTCGCGCCTCTGCATCAGCTTCTTTGTAAACAGGCTGAGCAGCCAGGGAGCGAATTGCTCCTCCTCCCCTCCCCTCAAACGCACACGGAGCAGGGAGCGGTTGACCTCCAGATGACATGTTTATTTCTCCAAACCTACACCGCCTGTCCGTCCCCCCCGGTCCCGACCGGGCGCCGCCATGCAGCTCTACGCTCAGGCGTGCCCCGCACGCTCGTCCCGTCTGGGCTACCTGGTTGATCCTGCCAGTAGCATATGCTTGTCTCTTTTTTAATCCCCGCTATCCCCCTCATCATTAGCGGTGTTTTGACCACTCCAGCTACACCCACAACGTCCCTTCCTGCCACCCCGAAGCAAAGCATCGGCTCCAGCATGTGCTGCTCGTGGACTGTCATGGCGCACCGATCTGCTGCCGTTACGCACAGACGCAGCGGCACTTTCTGTCTCAGTGGACGACTGAATATCTTCATCAGAGGGTGAATATTCCTCTTCAGAATATGAGTAAGCCATTATTTGACAAAGTACTTTGTCAGCGTTGACCAGACCTCTCGGTACGGTGAGTTTTCTCACTCTAAAATGTGCCGTCTTGCGCTCTGATACGCTCCGACGGCGAGTCTCGTCTCCTCGGTTTTCAAACTCTGTAAACTCCAAAACTTTGATTGAAAACACGGCCACAACTGATGCTCAGATTAAGTTCTAGATGTCCACCATCTCCTGGTGTACAGTACATGAGGCACACGAGGCAGTATATTTGAAGCTATGGCTTGTTATGTTCAGCAATGTTGCTTGTCGCAATATTGCGACTTTGGCGCTTAAAGGGTTAAATTGCAAGTTTTCCGAACTGACTAGTCGCCAATAAAATTAGCGACTAGTCGGTTCGGAAATTAGTCGAAATTCCCATCCCTAATGCCAAGATGACCTGCCAGCGGATTATCATGAGCAAGCTTCAAAATCTCAGCTCGATATGAAGCGGGCACTACAATTTGTGTCACCACACTCCACTCTTCCACAGGAGAAACATTTAAAGGCATCCATTTACGCATCAACAATCCATCCCTGAGAAAATAACCGGTGGACATGGTTTCAGACTCCCCATTTGCGATCTCACAAAACAGCTTAGCCAAGGTTTTATCTGCTTTTTGGTCAGCAATTAATTGCTTCCTAGAAATGGACAACGTGCTCAAATCAGGTGTGTGCGTTTGATATTTTTCAGTGCTCTCATGCAACCCAGACACTTCACCCGACTCACTCCCACACAGGAAACTGTCACTCAAATCAATGTCATTCTGGCTCTGCTCACGTTTAGCCACCGCCCGTGTAACTGCTCCATGTTAAATCCACGGACCAGAACCTCAGAACCAACAGCAGTGTCAGCATTTAACGGCAAAATCCCCTCCAAAATAAACGACTGAGACGCTGCAGTATCACGCAATATTTTAACTGGGATTTTTTCAGAGCCATTAGACACAGCCACAAATCCATCCATAACGAAAGGCTTAAAATCTGCAAAACCGCAAGCTGTCTCAGAGCGAGACTGACATAGATATTTCGTTTTAATCAACGCAACAGACTTTGTGTTCTCTTTCTTTAAAACTGGACACGCTGCCACAATGTGGCCCCTCTTTTTACAATAAAAGCACATCACATTTTCCTTTGACTAAGCGGGCCCTGATGTACTTTGAACACCACTAGGTGGAGAATTTTCAGCTGGCTCTACAGGGGAAGAAGCATTTTTTTCAACCTCCCTCCCACGACCATTAAACTTGTCTGATTTATTAAAGCCATATGGACGTTCAAAAGTTGCTTTATGCGTCTGCATGTATTCATCCACAAGCACCACTGCTTTTGACACATCCATCTCCTGTTCAGTTCATTCAAATAAGTCGTCACTTTCTCGGGCAAACTATTTTTGAACTCTTCCATTAATACCAGCTGTTAGAGATGAGCAAAATCACTGACCTTTTTTTTTTTTTTTGGCGTTTTTTGGTCTTTGTCATGAACAAATTCAACATAAGCTTGGTTATATTGCTTCCTCAACCTACGAAATTTCTGTTGTTAGGCTTTGGGAACCAATTCATACGCTCTCAATATAGCACTTTTAACCTTATCAAAATCAAGACTATCTTCTACAGACAATGCCGCAAAAGCGTCTTGAACCTTGCCGACAAGCGTACACTGCAGCGACACAGACCAAACATTTTGTGGCCAATTAAGTGTGGTGGCAATTCTTTCAAATAATATGAAATATTTATCCACATCCTTTTCATTAAATGGCGGTACCAAGCGAATGTTTTACTCACATCAAACTCTGCTTCTCTGGACTCACGTGACCGACCAAGAAGCTCCAGCTCCCATATACGGATCTCAGCGTCTTTTTGCACCTTTAATTGTTCCAAGCACAGCTCGCTCTCTCTTAACGCAAGGCGTCCCAACTCCACTTCCAACTCTTTTAGTCTCACTGCATCTTCTACACCAGATGAGGACAGCCGTTGCTCTTTAGACAACACCGAAGTTTGAAATACTCCAAGCTGGACCAAACCACTCAACACTTCGCCCTTAATTACTGCCTTTTTAGCCTGTTTAGTTACAGAAATTTTAAAATGATCAGCCACCAACATCAGTTGCTCAACTGTGCATTTATGAATCGCTTCTACAGTTGGTGCTTTCACAAAATCCTCTAAGCCAGTACACTCCATAACCACAGAGTCAATCAAGCAATCAATTAGGACCAAACATCACTACACACACAACAACACAATGAACTCTCTAAGTCCAACTAAACCTCCCTACCTCACGCCAAAAATTATTCCAAGTAGCCGCAGCTGAAAACACCAAAGCTTCTTAGAATCTCTTTTTGACATTTTTTGAGAATGGTGTTATGTACATTTCACAATCCACCTGAGTCTGCTTGAACCACCCATGTGTAGCCCAATGCATTACAAAGCATCCTGACTACAGTCGTGCCAGGAAAACCAGTAAGGCAACAGTCTGGCATGAGGACAGACTATACAAAGGAATTCTTGACCAGAACTTTGGAGGCACTTTGTTTGTCCACGCTTTCTATCAACAGAGCCAAAATAACAATGTAATCTGCGAGCAGCTGCTGTTTCCTCATGTGTTTATCTGTGGTCAATATGAGGGGAAATGCAACCGGCCACGTAGAAGAGTGGCAAATCTATTGTAATGCAAACAGAACCAGATCTGCATTTGGTGTGCATTCATCAGCCAGCTCACACAACACATTAGCCACTAGACACTATGCCTATAGTTAGGGATGTCTGTGTAGGTTCTCATTCATCCAGGTCATGGTTATCCAAAGTAGCTTAAATCAATCCACTGGACTTTAAGAAAGTTCCTTGAAGACGTTTCGCCTCTCATCCAAGAGGCTTCTTTATTTCTGACTAAAGAATCTAAAGTTCTGAACTAAAGAAGCCTCTTGGATGAGAGGTGAAACATCTTCAAGGAACTTTCTTAAAGTCCAGTGGATTGATTTAAACTACTTTGGATATAGTTAGGGAGTGCATTACGATGTTCATTACCTCTTGGTACCTCCATGAGCTGTTTTCACATGGACTAATGGTTGCAAACGACACTGAAATGGTTTTACTAGACTTGGCTAGAGCATCACTACTTACATTTATATGTGTAGCCATACATTCGCAATATAGCCGCCTGCTATGGTTTTATACGAGCTGATAGTTTGTGGTGTTCTCTCATGATGTAGTGACTGTTCTGTGACAGACTATGCACAATGCCTTTTACTGTTTCACACTTTTCACATCATCCCAAACCTGAAATACTCCCATATCAACTAAGTACTGGTTTTCTTCAGCACTAAATTGTCCAGTGTTGCTTTTGGCTTAGTGGAAGTCATTCTGCAGCATCATGAATGTAATGTTTTCCTTAGGTTTAACATGTTGTCGTTGATGGGGTTTCTGACTAGCAATCATGACTGGTACCCAGGGAGGGCAGTATGGATCTGCAGAAGCATAAATATGACAATGTCCTTTGAAGTTTCTTAATTGCAGTGCCTCAAATCATGATTTTGATTAGCCATCATTTAATTGCTCTGTAGTATTTAAGGGGGCATCCTCATTGATGCTACTAAAATATCTACTTAAATGTTGATAGGAGGCATTAAATGTGCCATTATTCAAAACTTGGCAGTCCTAAAGCAGATCAAATATTGATAGCCAGCCCTTCAGGCTTCAATTAGCACCTTTAAAAAATTTAACAACTAATGCTTCTACTGGAGGTTGAAGCCTCCTGGTACAGTTGAGGCCTGTATGTCTTGCTTGTTGACACAGAGATAAATCAAGTTACAGAGACCTGAAACTGTTATGTTCTGCATGAGTCACATTACAGTGTTGAGGAGTGTGCTACACCTTCAAAGATGGTGATTAAATTATAGGAGAACTGGAACAAGTACAAGGTCTAATGGAATCAGAAAGTGATTGGAACAGAAACAAAAAAACTTTACAGTCGTGCCACAGCTGTATCATTGTTAGTGTACTGTGTGTTACTCAGTACACTAACAAGCATTGTTCCTCTAGCATTACTAGTAACATTAGAGGAATTTTTTTTTACATGATACTATGACTAAATAAAATACAAATCAATCAACCAATCACTTTCTTTTGTTTAGCTTAGCTGCCTCTGACGCTACAATTCTGATCACATTCAGGAAACAAATTTGAGTATTATTCTGGAATTTTAGCCAGCAGTTATGATCAGTGCCATACATATGTGAAAACACAAAAATTCAAGTTATGAAGGTTATCTCTGGGGTATCAGAGCTTGTGTATATGTTTTTTTCCCCACCAAGTTGAGTATGTGTCTCTAGCAACTACATGAGCCATTGATGAATTGTTTCAGGACACAGTTCCCTATCGTTTGGACATGCACTCCTGACCAGAAGAACTAATAAATACGAAAGACAGTTGTTTATTTACAAAACAGGATCAACAAGGTTGATGTGGATCTTGAATGGAACTTTGATAAATTTGGTACTAAGGTCAAAAGAATGACAAAATGAACAAGCCTGTGATTAATGGGAGAAACACAATATTTGATGGAGGCCTTTGGGAACATTTGACTAATGTAATCAAGAAATATTTAATAAATCCTGCATTCTCCAGACCCCATTACTCCCAGTATAAAATGAAATATGGCTACATGTGTGCTCCACTGGTTGTCTAAGGCCAAGTATGATTTGTTTTCCGAGATGCACAACAGTAAATCAAGCTAATACTCATTGGTTCATTTTTTCACTCACAAATGCAGTCCTTGTTACACTGGCTGCCCTGTAGTGGTCACTGAGAGGCATGTCAGTGTCCAAAGACCACACATTATTAAATTTTGAGTAGAAAGCCAAAATCCCCAGCATGTATTTGCCGTAACACAGGGGAAGCCATTCAAACTTTGGCAGAACCAGTATTTGTTGGTGCTGTGGAAGCAAAGTCTTACCATGACAAGTCAAACAATAATCAAGAAATGAAAAGATAGAAGCATGGAAATCCTCTTCTCAGAGAGTGTCAGGATCTGTTAAACCATTCAGCTCAACCCTGGGAGTTGTAGAAAATCAGCTGCATTACAAACATGTTCAGGAAATTTGAGGCAAAACATGGAAAAACTACATTTTGGAATGTCACTGGGGTCCTTCTGTTTTTGGAGGTCGGGCAGCCTGAGGAATAGGAATGAATTGGATAACCTAAATTAGTTTGTATTCTGTAAAGGTGTGGCTGTGCCACATTGTAAAATGCATACTCTGCTTGCTCCCTGTTACAAAAATACCACTTGCATCTTTCATAGTTTGGCATATAGGGCAGTAATGATGATTTCTGTACCAGATTTTCAATCAAACATGTTTTGTAAAGCTTAGGTTTAAATTAGGGAAATATTAAAATTGTTGAAGGAATCCAGCTTTGACTCATACAGTGGGTACAATCAGTATTTGAACACCGTGCGATTTTGCAAGTTCTCCCACTTAGAAATCATGGAGGGGTCTGAAATTTTCATCGTAGGTGCATGTCCACTGTGAGAGACATAAACTAAAAAAAAAATCCAGAAATCACAGTGCACGATTTTTTAACAATTTATTTGTATGATACTGCTGCAAATAAGTGTTTGAACACCTGAGAAAATCAATGTTAATATTTGGTACAGTAGCCTTTGTTTGCAATCACAGAGGTCAAACGTTTCCTGTAATCTTTCACCAGGTTTGCACACACTGCAGCAGGGATTTTGCCCCTCCTCCACACAGATCTTCTCCAGATCAGTCAGGTTGCTGGGCTGTCACTAAGAAACATGGCGTTTGAGCTCCCTCCAAAGATTTTCTATTGGGTTTAGGTCTGGAGACTGGCTAGGCCACTCCAGAACCTTGATATGCTTCTTATGAAGCCACTCCTTGGTTATCCTGGCTGTGTGCTTCGGGTCATTGTCATGTTGGAAGACCCAGCCACGACCCATCTTCAATTCTCTAACTGAGGGAAGGAGGTTGTTCCCCAAAATCTGGCAATGCATGGCCCCGGTCATCCTCTCCTTAATACAGTGCAGTCGTCCAGTCCCATGTGCAGAAAAACACCCCCAAAGCATGATGCTACCACCCCCATGATTCACAGTAGGGATGGTGTTCTTGGGATGGTACTCATCATTCTCTTCCTACAAACACGACGAGTGGAATTAAGACCAAAAAGTTCCATTTTGGTCTCATCTGACCACATGACTTTCTCCCATGACTCCGCTGGATCATTCAAATGGTCATTGGCAAACTTAAGGCAGACCTGGACATGTGCTGGTTTAAGCAGGGGAACCGTCCATGCCATGCATGATTTTAAGCCATGACGTCTCAGTGTATTACCAACAGTAACCTTGGAAACGGTGGTCCCAGCTCTTTTCAGGCCATTGACCGGCTCCTCCTGTGTAGTTCTTGGCTGATTCCTCACCTTTCTTAGGATCATTGAGACCCCGCGAGGTGAGATCTTGCATGGAGGCCCAGTCCGAGGGAGATTGACAGTCATGTTTAGGCTCTTCCATTTTCTAATAATTGCTCCAACAGTGGATCTTTTTTCACCAAGTTGCTTGGCAATTGCTCCGTAACCCTTTCCAGCCTTGTGGAGGTCTACAATTCTGTTTTTGATGTCTTTGGACCAGGCGTGAACTAACCGTGACGTCAGCCGAGAAAATGAAGCCTGGATTTTGCTACTTCCTGGTTGCTGTTTTGGATTTTTTGGTGCCAGTGACGCAAAAAGCATCATCAAACAGACTGGACCGGAGAGCAACTAGGGGCAAGATTGGCTGAAGACTCTCTTATTCTGCCCACATTTTACCGCAGAGGCTTCTGTTGCTGTCTATCAAGTATAGCCACGTCCCCTGGCTCCGCCAACTTTAACGATTTATTTAAAATTCAGTATTGATTTATTTTAAGATCGGCCACCTGATCTCTCATTTTGACCATGAAAACTAACGGGGAAAAAATCCTGAGCTGTAGAAAATCAGTCTATCAAATTTTATTTTTTCCAAAAATGAATTGGGGTCTATGGAGCAAAAGCTTTTTGGAGCCAATCCTAGCGGACGGCGTGATATTGCAAGTTTTTGACACTTCCGGGAGGGCTTCAAATTTGGAGCCAGATGCTACGTCCATCTTTATATACAGTCTATGCTTTGGACAGCTCTTTGGTCTTGGGCATGTTAGTAGTTGGAGTCTGACTGATTGTATGGGGTGGACAGATGTTTTTATGCAGCTAACGATCTCAAACAGGTGCTTCTAATTTAGGAGGATAAGTGGAGTGGAGGTGGACTTTTTAAAGGCGACTAACAGGTCTTTGAGGCCCACAATTCTAGCTAATAGACAGGTGTTCAAATACTTATTTGCAGCAGTAGCATACAAATAAATTGTTAAAAAATCATACACTGTGATTTCTGGATTTTTTTTAGATTACACATAATTTGTTTGACCTAATTCATCAAGTTATTATGCTATAACATTATTACCTACTAGCAGTATGTATATCTGGTAGAATTCAACATGCTAAGTGTGTGTGTGTGTGGAGGGGGGCCCTTGGGGCATTAAATTAATATGTACATGGGATTCCCACATCATAGGAATTAATCCTCAAAGGACGCTTCTGGGGCCTCATTTATAAAGCTTGCGTACGCACAAAACAGGGCTAGAAAGTTACGTACGCCACTTTCTACACAAAGGTTGTGATTTATAAAAACAAACTTGGCGTAAGAATTTGCGCACCGGTGTGCCAACCTTGATGCTTGCTTACGCACATTTTGGAGACTGAGGGAACGGCAGTGCCGGAGGGTGAAGTGGTGAATTGAAACCAGATTGATCTCAAACCTTTATTGTCATCACATATTAGACTTGTAGAGCCGGACAATCATAAACCCTCATTGTTGTAGATGTTCATATAGTGCGCCATTCGGCATCCGACTGTATTTGCAGAACTATGTTAATATATCAAACTTCCATCTTCAAATGATATAATAGAGCGGTGAGTGGCACTGATTGATTACTATTTGGGACAAGGCATGTGACAATCAGTCCAATCACTGATCAAGCGGATAAATAGCGGGTGACAGCTGTGCGTAATGTGGCACAATGGATGCGCTGGCATTGCTGAAAATCACATAAATGGTAGATAAGAATGGAGAGAGATTTTAGGGACCACGGAGATTCCTTGGCCCATGATGACTGGCTAATAAGCCGATTCAGATTCCCTAGAGCAGTGCTCTTGGATCTATGTGCTGAACTGGGCCCTGTCATAGACCGACCCACCCGCCGAAACCACGCCATCCCGGTACAGACACAGGAGCTGACCACTCTGGGGTTTCTGGCGACCGGCTCCTTCCAGCAGGAACTGACCGACAGGTATGTGTTTTATATGAAGAATATATGAGGTTACATTTGTTGTCTAAATCCTATCTGGGTCTGATATACAGTTAAATGATGTCCTTTAGGTCTGGGATATCACAACCATCCCTCAGCGCAATAATGCCAGCTGTTTTGGATGACAGTATAAACATGACCAGTCAATACATCAGGTTTCCTTACACTGTGGGTGAACAGCCCAACATTAAACGTCAATTTGCAGCGATGTCCGGTTTCCCAAATGTAATTGGCACAACTGACTGCACTATGTTGCTGTAAGAGCTCCGAGTGAAGATGAATTTGTCTATGTGAACCGAAAAAATGTACATTCAATCAGTGTACAAATTATTTGTACATCGGACATAATCATAACAAATTTAAAACCACACTCATAAATTTCCTACAAAACTAATTTGTTGACCAGCTCCTCTAATGTTTCATCCATTTGCAACTTTTAATTTCCCACTCCAGAAAAGCCTACGTTCTTGCCTGTTTTTTGTTTGTTTGTTTGTTTGTTGTTAATTTTAATTTTATTTTTGTTTTTGCTGCCTTGGCTTACTATTTATTGTTATTATTATTATTATTATTATCGTTATTGCTTTCTGTATTGATTTACTTGTACTATTTTTTTGTTTGCTATTTTATATAGTTTAAAAAGGGATGGGGGGATGAGAGGAGAGAGGATGGGGGAGGAGTGAAGGGGGAAGGGGAAATAAAAAGGGGGAAAAAAGGGATATAAAAAAATACATATATATTTATAAAGAAGAATAAGGGGGAAGGAGAGGGGAAGAAAGAGGGGGGAAAAAAAGAAATCTTGTGACACATTATCCGTCAGTGTTTTTTTTTTGTTTGTTTTTTTTTTAAAAGCATCACAAAATCGACAAATACATACTACCACCAAGTGAGCCGGCAGTAAGCTTCACTTTTTTTAATGCATCACACCTAAATAGGCATACAAAACAATCATTAACGAGGAATCAATGTGTTGCTTGAAGTTTAATTTTCTTTGGACAGTTCCTTCCTTACAGTTCTTTTCAACTATTATTGCCATTACTGCTACTCTGACTAAATTTAATTAATTTTCCCTTCAAATATATTTTGTTACATTCCCTTGATCCTTGTTTTTTTCCCCTCCTTTCTTTTACTCCCTCATCTCCCCCTCTATTTAACATTATCATACTATAATGTGTGTCTACTTCCTTTTGTTGTCTGTTTGCCATGTTTCTTTTTCCTATTCTTTTATTTGCTTTTTTTTGTGATTTATTATTATGAAATTACTGTTTAAAACACTGCCTCTGCTTAAGCCCTCCTCATCATCTCTGATGTTACTTTTATTGTTATAACCGGCTAAACAACCACCAAGAAAGTACCACAAACTAGCACATGTACACGCTCACCCCTACACTCCCGCACACACACAATACTCACAACCTATTGTATGTTTCAATTATGTACCCCTGTTGTCTGTTTTTTTTTTGTTTGTTTGTTCGTTGCACAATGTTTTGTATGCTTACATGTTATTAAATGTGAATAAAGGGGAAAAAAAGAAAAAATCATAACAAATTTAGTGGCAGGGTGGCCTGGGTCAACACATGACTCATTCATCCTGATGCAAAGCAGTGAAAAGACTGCAGGCCGGCGCTGCGTAAAATGTCGTGGATCAGCAGCTTATTTATATACAGATACATTCACGAGTTACTTTACATTGACCATTCATGGTAAAATGTGGGTGTGTTTTGGGCAGGATGTGAGGTGGATCCCCCTGCGCAATCTTGCAGCTGGTGTGTGATTTATAAAGGGGAAATTGCGTGCAGCTGTGCATACCCACAGTTTTAAAAATCAGAATATTTTTTGGCGTACGCCCATTTCAGATTTTCGGCGTACGCAAACTTTTAGTGTGGATCCTATGCAATGTTTTAGAAATGAGGCCCCTGGTCATTTGTAGCCCAGAACTACATAACTTATTTTTTATTATCCAAGCACTAAACTGTACAAGAGCTGATGTATACAGTCGCTGGTGATCCTGGGCTTTTAGGTCTTCTGTATAATAGCATGTTTGATGAAACATCTGGAGGGCTATTTGGACTTAATGGTAAAAATGCCTAAAACCAGGGTTTTTATGACAACTGCTCTGCATGTTGATGGTAATGAAGATGTACCTGAGGCTGCAGCTAATGGTTAGTTTTTGTCCCATTCCTAAATCAGATCATTTAAAAGTAAGAACAGAGTATCAAAATGACATGCAGTTTCATCTAGTAATTAGTGAAATATGTACCATTAAATGTAACATTAAATACGTAACATTCCAAGAGAAGTTAGAGTTGACCTCATTTAGTGCTTAAATATCTCAACTGTTGCTATGCCATTGTTGAATCAAATTCCCAGCTTTTAAAGCTAGAGGATCTCACAAACTATTGTAAAAACATTAGTCTTCAGCTACTGTGGCTAGAACTTCTGACAGCTGTTAGAGGCTTTAAAAGTCTTAGTCTGTTCATAATTGGAGCCACTTTCACTGAAAAACTCACACAAAGAAACTGAAGATGCCCTTTTTGTCCATCCATGCTCAACAGCAAAACAGTGTGGAGTTGCCCCTTTATGTAATAAATATAGCAATAATAACAAGCAACTGACTTTGACTACTGTGCTGGCTGATTGAGGTTTGGTAGGTCTTATTCTACTATGAGGAGTTTCAGTGGGCTGTGTGTGTGTCATACATTTAATAAATATTTCATGGCTTCTGCTGCACATTTCATTTTCAGTATGTAGCATAAGGATGTAAACATTAATCAGATCCCTATGAAACATTGTAGTATCTCTTGTAATTACTAAACTATTTGATAAAGGATTAGAAAAGAATTTAAATTTGATTACTACAATACTACCAAAACCCTGCCTTACGACTACATTTGGTCAGGTTACAAGTACCAACATTTTTCCATCAATATGACTCGATTCTCTCTGCAGGTGGCTCAATGTAACAGTTCATCCAGACAAAGCACTGAAAACTTGACACATCTCTAACTCAGATAAACACAGCAGAGAGAGAGGAGAAGGAAGCATGACGGAGATAGGGCAACGAACAGAGGTCGGAAATGTAAGCTGTTCAGCAATCCTGTATCTAAATAACGGCCACACCAACAAAGTCAGACAGTGGATTCATCTCTATACTTCCCCTGGTAGATCTCAGTGTTGTGCTTGAGGCAGTTGATCATAACATTTTGATACAGAGACGACAACAGGGTGTGAAGCCAAGAGATGGGCAAGAAGGCCCCACAAAGACCCACAGTTGGAAAAACAATGTATGCTTAAGAGGTTACAATTTGTCAAAGAACACACTGACTGGCCTAAAGAGAAATGGCACAGCATTTTGAAGACTGAAAGCATGAAAGAATGAACACAAGATTGTTCGTCTTGTGTCTAGAGACAGCAGACATTTTGCCAGATGACCTCAAAACACTGAATTCAAGCCACAGTACACTGTGAAGACAGTGAAGCAGGGTGGTGGAAGCATCATGATATGAGGATGTTTCTCATAGCATGGTGTCTGGCCTATTTATCATATACCAGGGATCATGGATCAGTTTGAATATACACTCAACAAAAATACAAACACAACACTTGTTGCAAGGATCTGTACACAATTATTGGAAGCTGAAAACGTCCCAGTTCTTGCATGGCCAGCATACTCACCGGACATGTCACCCATTGAGCATGTTTGGGATGAAAATGAAACTGAATTTAATGGAAATGAAATTGAATTGAGAGGCAAAGTGAGAGAGAGGAAGGGAGAAAGTGTGAATGACAGAGTGGCAGCCAGTAGGAGCACATTGTCACTGTCTCACACATTCAGGCCTCACCTACAGCCGATGCTCCCAGCAGCCAGGTCCTTCACAACTTATCATACTCCCAGCATTTATTCCCCACCACAAAGAATTTACTGCCAAATCTAATAATTACTTTGTAGACCTTGGTGACTATTGCATTATGGGAGTGCATTCACATATACAGTCTCCAGTGACCGTGACCCAGAGTCAAAATTGTCAATTTAATCATAATTAATAATGGCACTACTGCAGCATTTCAATCCTGTAAGTCAAAGTAATTAAAATGGCTCCAAGAACTTGTGGACTATTGTCTGGAGGAAGTAATCAACTTTGGACAGGCCTCAGTAATTCATTAATATCCCACCTCCAGAAGCAACAGAGGAGGGAGGAGTGACTTTGACTATAGGAAATTTGTTTCTTCAGACTTTCTGGGACAACTAAAAATGTCTAATACCAAGGCATGGTGTAGTCTAAGAAAAGGAAACTAAGCCATTGTTAATTCATGGCAAATTTTGTCATTTCTGTAACCTAAATATTCCAAATTGTAGCATTTAATCAAGATATATATTTTTAATTGGATTAAATGAGTAGTAATGGAGAAATACTCAAACCATTAGAGTCTAAATAATTTTATTTTTCCAAGAGACATATGAAAGTTAGTTCATGTTACCAGGATGTCAGAATATAATTCAGAAGCCCATATGTTCATCCATTCAGTTCAGTTGATCAAATGGAAAATGAATGTGGAAAATTTTTACATTTTAGCTTGGGAAGTGGGGAAATAGGTTCACTGTTTTAACTATTGAAGTTAGTTAGAGCTCAAGTAAGCAAGCAAAGTTTATTTATATAGCACCTTTCACAGAAAGGAAATTCACAAAGTGCTTCACAATAAAATCAGGAGGAAAGAAATAAAATCAGCAGTACTAAGTGCAGAGCAGGAGTTGTAGTTGTTGCAAGGTTGTTTTTAGTTTTCATCGAATTTTATAGATTAAATTCACGGCTGTGAATTTACATACAGCATGTATACAGAAGAGCCTTTACAAAAGATAACCTTAAGTTATGCGAGTACTCGGGTGGTTCTCAAATACACACTAAAATTTAAATGTTGACTTTTTGTGGGTGCTTCTTAACAAAGAAAATAAGAAAATAATTTTTGCCAAATATCTTTAAGATATGACTAAATTTACCACTGCCACATGAGGTGTGAAAAAAAATCAGTGCTTGAGTATACAGGTGCAGTCCAGTGCTGCAGTAAGCTGTGGTGTTACGACATTCGTTGCTCGGCGAGATCTCTTTGGAGCTGATGGAGTGAAACCGTCATCAGCTGTCTCGTCACTGCTGGTACAGTAGATGAGTACAATTTAACTGTCTTCTCTCTTGCAGTTTGCTCTTCTTTCTCATGCTTCACCATTAACGGCTCGTGGTGATGAAGTGAACGTTTCTCTTTTTCTGCAAGTACTTTGTCAGTGCCAACCATGAAGCCACGTCGTCCTGGTTCATGTTGTGCCCTAAGGAATTCACGATCCTCAGGAATCTTAATCAGTTGAAGTGCATCAATGTGGACAATATCAAATAAATCATTCATGTTTGTCTGAAAGTCTCTTTCCTTCTCTATCTGTGGTACAGAACGACGGTTTCTTCCTTTCAGGATTGCCCTATACTGAGCTACCTTTTTCTCCAGCTTTATTATCACATTTTGTTCTTCACCAGTTGGAATTCTTGCCTTCTCCCAAATACCCATTGTCTCACGTACCACTTGTGTCACTGCAGTTCTAATTTCTGACTTCTCATCACTGTGCAATCTAAAGTACCGTTGGAGAACCTCACCCCATGTTGGAAGCCTATTTTCAGTCAGTTCATCCATGGGGAAGCCAATCAGCCACACTCTTCTGCTTGCGTGTTGCACATGCCATCTTCACTGTTCTATGAATCTCTGCCAATACTTGAGTCAGTACTGCTTGTGCTGTTCTTGGTTAACTAAGAAGTCCAGTGGGTATGTGAACAAGAAATTTGTCATTTCTTCATTTTCATGTTAGTTGTATGCTAAGCACAAGAATTCACCATTGCGCCAACCTTATAACAATATGCTTCTCAGGGAAAAAAGGAAGTGTTATGTGACAGTGGTTAAACCTTTCAAAATCTCCTGAAATTTCACTCACATTACTTTTCCCCCCAAGAGGAACAAAAAATCTCAAAGCACATTTGAAAAATTTAACTTGATATTTTAGGACCACACTAGTGAGTACCAAGTCATCACCAGACCCAATTTTAAAAAGGCAGCAATTTAGTAAAGGAAATTACAGACGTCATATCACCTGATGTGATCATGCATTTTCATCTGTATTAGAGCTCTATACATGGAGGATACAGAACACAACCTAAATACTAGTAAATATTAGTGAGTGCTGTTCAGCCACACACAAACTGCACCACTTGTCAGCTGCCATCATTAAAGATCCATGTGCTTACCTTGAAAGCTACCGACTGACAGGTAAAGCCAGGTGAGTGCTGGAATGAAGAGTAGGACTAGGGAGGCCGCCAGGAACTTCCTGCGCCCACGACACATTCCCAGCATCCTCTGGAACAAGGCTAATGGAAAATGAGGTAAAGTGACCTCTATGTGGGTAGCAGCTGTTATCCAGGCTGATTCATGGCACTAGAAGTAAGGAGAGAATAAAAACCTAGGTTAGCAAAAGAGCAGATATTTCACATTCTACATATCCATGTCCCCTTCCCTCTCCCCCTCTACCTCTTCTGTCCCTCTTGACCCTCCTGCCAGCAGCATATGAGTCCCCTCACATAAAGAGCCGGGTTTTGCTCAAGATTTCTTCCTGTTAAAAGGTTTTTTTTTATCTTGCCACTGTCACCTTGGGGCTTGCTCTGCTTTAACACAAGAATGCTTCTTTGACACTGTACTACATCTAGTGCTCACAGACAGTCCGTTTGCTGAAAGGACACTAAAGACCAAAACAACCTTTTTAAAGAAATTTAATTTAATTAGATTTTCAACAAATTTGGTACGAGCATACTGCAAGAGATATAAGATCTACATACTAAAGTTTGTAATAGTTTGTAATAGTGTTACCTTTTGTCAGATTTGAAAACAAACATCCATCCATCCATTCTCTATACACCCCTTTATCCTCACTAGGGTCATGGGGGGTGCTGGAGTCTATCCCAACTGACTCGGGTGAAGGCAGGGGACACCCTGGACAGATCGCCAGTCTGTCACAGGGCTACATATACAGACAGACAATCACTCTCACATTCACACCTACGAGCAATTTAGAGTAACCAATTAACCTCAACATATTTTTGGACTGTGGAAGGAAGCCGGAGTACCCGGAGAAAACCCACTCATGCACAGGGAGAACATGCAAACTCCATGCCGAAAGATCCCAGGCCCAGGCCGGGATTTGAACCGGGGATCTTCTTGCTGTAAGGTAAAAGTGCTAAACAGTACACCACTGTGCAGCCCTGAACACAAACAGTTACAGAAAATATACAGATCCAGGATGTATACAGCATATTATGTGCCTGTAAAATGTATTATGACCTGAAATGAATATAATTTCATTAAATATTCGATTTTTAAAGAAACAGAGGCTATATAACTACCCCTGGATTTGGACCTAGTCTGACATTTTTAGGTCTGAAGTACATCAGAGATTAGTGGTGCAATAATTACAGTAATATGGAAAGAAGCACTTTTACAGAATATGGCCTCACAGTAGGTTTAACATGCAACACTAGCCACCATTGTAGATGCATTGCTGCAGTACTTCAGGTAAACAAAGACTTTCAGTTATGCAGCTTTTGAATTTGCAAAGGGCTAACAAGGCATGAACTAACATCACATGTATATTTTTCCACTAATTTATGGTTTGCATGGCTCTTAAACCTGGTAATTACTTTAACAAAATGTAATTTTGACATGGATATTTGTATTTGTTATGTGACAACCACGAACAAAAATTGCCATACCAGTTAATCACAGGACATAATAGATTTGACCCTGATTATGTTTTCTGCTATTTGTTACTCTGCCAAGGAATAGTAGCCTAGCCGCACTAGACAACCCACGGCAACGAATTTAATTCTCTGCCAGGGTGGGTCTAGTTACCCTCCATAAGGCTCGAGGCTGGATTCTCCTAAAACTGGCCAGACCAATCACCATGAAGTGTAGAGTCAGAAGGCGGGCGTAACGAAGTGACGACAGAGGCGTGACGATTCTGACAGAAACAACCGGCGCACAATAAACAGTTATCTTTCGACTCGGCTTTGGCCACAGCCCTTAAAGATTTGAAGCTAAAATTCAACTTGAAAGATAAACAAAGGACGGCACTTAAGTGTTTCATTGAGAAGAAAGACGTATTTGGACTTATGCCGACGGGATATGGCAAATCCTTAATATACCAGTAGGCTCCGTGGCTCCGCTGGTTGGGAAGCTAATGGGACTTAGCCACAATCCGCCGGTGCTCTCGGAACTACGTCAGCCTATTCGTAGCGTTGATTGGTTGTACACCTACCCAATTGCTGCAGAGGGATCTGATAGACAACCTTTTAGCCCGCCTCCCTCCCTGTCGAGCTTCCCTAGACCCTTGTGCCGTCAGAAACATGGGTGTAGCATGGCTAGGCTAAAGGAACAGCGGAGTTATGTGACAATCGGTGTATAACTCAAAAACGGACCAGCAGATTTGGATTAAATTTTCATTGAAGGTCAGAAATGACACAAGGACCAAGTGATTAGATTTTGGAAGCAATGCAGCTAATACTCCAGATCCCCGGCATTGATGAGGAATTCCCATTGCCAGATATAGCTGCCGGCACGGCGTCGCTGTAAGCATGACGTGAACACTGTCAGTTACCTGCTGACAATCACATGATAGCGATCCTACAACAAAATGACTGTGATTTGCCAGTTGGAAATCATACAAGGAACAAATGAATAAACTGTGGGGTGTTTCTGAGTCTCGCTACATATTTAGGTCACGCAATGTAGCAAACCCCAGCCAGAAAATAGTGAAGCTCCTGATGTTTCACAAAGCCTTTGTTTGCGTTCAGCCATCAGCCTTATTTTGAACACAAATTCACCTTTCTGTCCTTCACTCCTTTTTCAGGAAACCTGGTAAGAGCTTGTCCCCATGGCAGCTGCTTCTAAGTTCAGACACATCCTTTGTTAGACAGCAACAGTGGAACCGTTCTCTTTCATCTTTATAAGAATTTTAGGACTTTTCGGCAGCGTCTTCGTCATGTCAAGAACCAACTTCTTAGATAAACACTTCCTTCTAGCTAGACATAGGAGCCCCGAAAACAACAGTTCATCGGGTTCCTCAGACTAAAAAACACATTCCAATGATATTGGTAAAATTGGTAACACATGTAGTTCAGGTTCCACTTGTGGCCAGATGGCATTATGACACACAATTCAGATCACATACTAGAACAGGCAAACAGATTCCATTCTATTAACTTATTAAGTAATGCATCTCTCAGATCAGATACTACACTGTGCTCAGCACGAGGTAATTTTTCATTAAAGATTTCATCCGTCGGAAATGATACGTCATCTGAGCAGCCTTGGCAGAGTACTGCGCTCTCTAAATGCTTTTGTAGTTATTATATGTAATAATTATGTTGTGACCAGCGTTAAGCACAAAGGTCTAATAATAGTGAGATACACTCCTTGACTGAGAAGTCTCTGTTGTCTGCATGACAAAGGTGAAGCTGTACAGTTTGAAGGAGGAAAAAATTCACTTATATACATTTTAAGGATGTGGGGAAGTCAATCTGGGGTCAAACATGAAACAGCAGCAAACAAAAACTGCAACTTATCCATCACTGAATAACCCTCGCAGAACTGAAAGTACACATTCAGAAACATACATGTAATTGCAGACTTCATGAACAGCAGTTCAACCTTCATTAAGCCAACAACCAAATTTCAGTCATGTTATTAAATATTGCATATATCAGGCAGTCACATACCTATCTGATTTGACGACCTAAATTGTGTCAATTTCTACTTCGAAGCAGGGCAGAGTGTATAACAGTCTCGTTATAAAATATTAGCCAATATCCTCTTTCCGTTACAACCACGTTTGTCCAATTACCCAGGTGACCCCAGTTGATTTTAATCTTCACCAGACATCACCCAGGGATGAAACATAATACCTGTGGAGGCTGGCACATGCACAAGACAAATGCCAATTATCATACCGTAACCCAGTAAAATACAGTGGAAGGAACAGATTTCAAAATGTAAAATACTTCCAGCATTCTTTCTAGCACTTAATTGAAAATCAACAGTGTGCTCAGTTTTGATGCAATGATCATAGGTTTTTTAAAACCTGTGTGTCAGTAATCATCTGACATTAAGCTGCTTTGACACTGTGATGTACTCACATCTGTTGTAGGCTGTCTGACCAATATGTATAGTTAAGGGCAGTCTTTCCATCCAAGGCGGACCTTCCAACAAAGAAAGACTTTAAAGATAGATTAATAAATGGCTACTGTTTTATTAACTTATCACGTAGCTTATAAAGAAACATGGAAGGAATGATCAATCTACATTTATCAAAGTTTCACTCTATCATAGTCTAAAACAATAGCCTGACAGATTCTCGCCAAGTGATATTTAAGAAAATCATAAAAATCTTAAAAATCTTAATATGTTTGCTAACTAGGCTTCATCAGTAACAAGGCTTACTGTTACAGAATATATACATACATACATTAAATAATACCAGTATGTGAAAGCACTCATCATCCATAACTGGACTGCTTCACCAGTAAGGATTACTATTACTGATAGTAGTCAATTAATTAAAGAAATGTTAAAATCCAAAATGGAACCTATTACAACCCAACGCTCTGGTTTCCATCAATGATATATGTTAACTGATATTTTTAATCAAATACAAATACACACGTGGACAAAATTGTTGGTACCCCTCAGTTAAAGAAGGAAAAACCCACAATTCTCACTGAAATCACTTGAAACTCACAAAAGTAACAATAAATAAAAATTTATTGAAAATTAAATAATCAAAATCAGCCATCACTTTTGAATTGTTGATTAACATAATTATTTAAAAAAACAAACTAATGAAATAGGGCTGGACAAAAATGATGGTACCCATAACTTAATATTTTGTTGCACAACCTTTTGAGGCAATCACTGCAATTAAACGATTTCTGTATTTGTCAATGAGCGTTCTGCAGCTGTCAACAGGTATTTTGGCCCACTCCTCATGAGCAAACAGCTCCAGTTGTCTCAGGTTTGATGGGTGTCTTCTCCAAATGGCATGTTTCAGCTCCTTCCACATATGTTCAATGGGATTCAGATCTGGGCTCATAGAAGGCCACTTTAGAATAGTCCAACGCTTTTCTCTCAGCCATTCTTGGGTGTTTTTGGCTGTGTTTTGGATCGTTGTCCTGTTGGAAGACCCATGACCTGCGACTGAGACCAAGCTTTCTGACACTAGGCAGCACATTTCTCTCCAGAATGCCTTGATAGTCTTCAGATTTCATCGTACCTTGCACACTTTCAAGACACCCTGTGCCAGATGCAGCAAAGCAGCCCCAAAACATTACTGAGCCTCCTCCATGTTTCACCGTAGGGACAGTGTTCTTTTCTTCGTATGCTTGGTTTTTGAGTCTATGAACATAGAGTTGATGTGCCTTACCAAAAAGCTCCAGTTTGGTCTAATCTGTCCAAAGGACATTCTCCCAGAAGCTTTGTGGCTTGTCAACATGCATTTTTGCAAATTCCAGTCTCGCTTTTTTATGAGTTTTTTTCAGCAGTGGTGTCCTCCTTGGTCGTCTCCCATGAAGTCCACTTTGGCTCAAACAACGACGAATGGTGCGATCTGACACTGATGTACCTTGGCCTTGGAGTTCACCTTTAATTTCTTTGGAGGTTGCTCTGGGCTCTTTGGATACAATTCCAACGATCCGTCTCTTCAATTTGTCATCAATTTTCCTCTTGCGGCCACGTCCAGGGAGGTTGGCTACTGTCCCGTGGGTCTTGAACTTCTGAATAATATGAGCCACTGTTGTCACAGGAACTTCAAGCTGTTTAGAGATGGTCTTATAGCCTTTACCTTTAAGATGTTTGTCTATCATTTTTTTTCGGATGTCCTGGGACAATTCTCTCCTTCGCTTTCTGTTGTCCATGTTCAGTGTGGTACACACCTTTTCACCAAACAGCAGGGTGACTACTTGTCTCCCTTTAAATAGGCAGACTGACTGATTATGAGTTTGGAAACACCTGTGATGTCAATTAAATGACACACCTGAGTTAATCATGTCACTCTGGTCAAATAGTTTTCAATCTCTTATAGAGGTACCATCATTTTTGTCCAGGCCTGTTTCATTAGTTTGTTTTTTTAAATAATTATGTTAATCAACAATTCAAAAGTGATGGCTGATTTTGATTATTTAATTTTCAATAAATTTTTATTTATTGTTACTTTTGTGAGTTTCAAGTGATTTCAGTGAGAATTGTGTGTTTTTCCTTCTTTAACTGAGGGGTACCAACAATTTTGTCCACGTGTGTAGCACTCTCTGATAATTTCTTTAGACAATAAAAATTTACTATGCTTTTCTTGAAAATAGAAATGTATTCTTGATTGGCATGTAACAAAAATATTTCCATATTGCAAACTGTCAAACAGAAATTACCAATGTAAACCAATTATCGTATGACTGAAGTTCATATTTAACCTGTGTATTTACTCCTAAGCTTGTTCCATTTCCTAAAGACCATGAACATGAAATCGCCAAAAAGAAGCAAGCCTTCGAGTTGTGATCATTTCTGACACATTCTATATATATAAAACTGAACCAAATTTGATCCATTTGAATTTGAAAAGGCATATAATGAATTCATACGACAGACTGGGAAGTGAAATCCCCTGGCATGAAAAAATCTTTTTTGCTGCAGAGAACTGTGACATTGTCCCTGAGAATGGTTTATTAAACCTGTCACTTCTTGTTTGATCCCAGATTGTCTTTAGCACTGAGCCACCAAGCAACTCTCCAGTAAAATGGTGACACCAGGTTGTGCCCTCCACCATCCAATCTCTCTCTCTGTGATTGGCTGAGAGGTTAAAAAAAGGACTCTTTCTGTTGAGTTTAAAAGCTGAACAGAACAGGGAGTGATATGAACATACCGAGTATTATCAGAAGTGTATATTTTAGTTGTTGAGCTGGGCAGAAACATTAACCCTTACAAGGCCATGTTTCCGGAGAAGTACTTATACTAAAACATATACTAAAACCACCTAATCCATAAAAATATCGATCAAGTCTTGCGAGGTCACGTTGTCGTAGACGTTCGCCATTGTGAATTTCGGCCGTGTTATTACGGTACACAGGCCCGATAAAAGCTTCGTAATTGCGGTTTCGTTACAACGGCTCGTACGGCTTTATCGTTTGAAATAAGCAAATTTGGGGCCAATGTTTATATCTTACCATTGGTCGACTTAAACACACGGGTGTGTGCATATTTTATGTTAATTAGCGAACCAAGAATGTTCAGTTTCAGCTGTGTGTATGAGTAAGCGTGAACCGAGTATACTTGGTCCCGGCTTTTTAAGGGTTAAGATGAAGAACAACCACTGTCCCTCGCAGTCTCATAGAGTGGTGTTTCACTCTTTCAACATAATAATCAAGTACCCATAGACCAAAGAGACTAATCGACTCCTGTCTTAAGGTCCTTACACACCGGGTGCGTTTTTTACGTGCGTTTTTGTCGGACGTCAATTTTTTTTCGAACCTGTATCCTGTCAATACACGCGTTCACATCGGCAACGTTTTCTCGCTCAGCGATTTTGCGGCATTTATTTTTTCGGATCATGGTCGATTTTTCTAAAGTTTCGCATTCTTTGTGACCACTTCTGACCAATCAGATTGCGTGTTGTTGCGACGTCCCATTCACCGGCATACAACATACTTTTCACTGTCAATTGCGTTGATGTCACGGTCATCAATTAGGTCTCGGTTGTTACCTTACGTTTATGGATTATAGTTTAATGTTTTGCTTACCCGGTACTGGCCCCGACTCACATTACAGTACATGATATCAAGACAGAAAGACATCGCAACGCATCTAATCAGAACTGAAAATAATCCGTCCGGTGTTGTGTTTTCTGCTTTTAGTATCTGTGGCATATGGTAGATATTATTATTATTCATACTTTATAGTTGAAGAAGTGAAGAAGATGTGGAGGAATTTGAGGGACACGTACGTGAGAAAGAAGAGAGAGGAGGGAGAAATGACGAGGAGTGGCCAGGCAGGTGGAAAACAGAAGAAGAGGTGGAAATACATTACGGCAACGTCTTCCTCCCCTTCGGAAAGTCGCAAAAACACATCGTGCTTGATATGTATGGACAGGTGCGTCAAAACTCGCATCCAAATATTTCGCTATTTCGCATCGTTTATTCGCATTGCTCCCGGTGTGTAAGGACCTTTACCATCAAAGAGTGGAAAAAAATATTGATTGAGCTGTGGGAGTTTGCTTCCATTTTATTATGTTAGCTTAGCTGTGCATTCATTAGCATTCTGTTATAATAGTAAGGAATGTGTGCACTGCCGTGCAAAGAAGGCGGTACAGTATGTATGCCATTGGAGCTTCAGAAGCACATAAAGGCATTTAGAGGTGAATACACACAAATCCTCAGCAGCAAGGTGTAGAATGAGATGGGCACAGACTGCTCTTCATGCAAATCAGTTTAGTGTTCCGAGGAGGTCTACCTGGGAGCTGTTTTTGATGCTGTAATAAGATTTCACATTACTTCAAACCCAATACAAAAGAAGACACCTTGACTCATAATGATTAGTGGTATCATTACAGAAGAACCATGCCTTGGTGTGGTGGTTAACAGTAACTCCAGCTAAATTCAGGTTTGTCACAATTTGGGGCTTATTTACACAGCTGCCAATCATTGGTGCCAGTAAAATTAGGATGGTAAGTACCAAGTTCAATGTATCATCAGTCCAACTAAACTGCCAGAAAGAATTCTGATGCTACCAAATGACTGTAAAACCAGAAATTATGTCCAATAATCATCTTTGATGGCAACATTTTAAAAAATTCATTCTTTCTATAATAGCAATGTGGTATGGCTCAGGGTAGGTAACTGAAACTGAACTGAGGGGTTGCTGCAGACCTACAATGGGTCATGAACTTGTCCTTGATTTAAGTCAGGGTGTATCATCCTCATCCACCAGCCAAACGTCCTAGAATGTCATTACAGTCTCAATAGCATTGTAAAGAGGGAGCAACTGTTTTAAGTGCCCCTAGTTCCAGCGTGAAACTATCCCTTCATTTTCTATGTTGTGAGACTGAATGTTGGAGCGCATTCAAGTTTTCAGTTAACTAACACTTATGGTTGCATCAATTAATCTGGAAAGATTAGTCGTGTAATTACTTAGCTGATCAATGGAAAATAAATATGCAAATACTTTGGCCAGCAATTAATCTTTTTCACTTACTTCTAAAGAAAAATAAAAGACAAAATTTACCATTGTGTAGTTTAAAGTAGTTGTACAGCGTTTGAGCACAGCTGCTGTGTACAGCAAGTGGAAGAGGGGTGGGTGCAAAGAGAGGCAGGCACTTCATAGACCTGCCCATTCTAAAAGCCATTTATAGGCAGGGACTACGTTTTTCATAGAAAAAAACTTCAAAACATAAACATTTTATAGACAAAGATGCATTTTAGCATTTAAATGAATGTCTGAAGAGGTTTAGGAGAAGTTCAAGAACCAGAGGTTTGAATTGCTTCTCTACCAGCACCTTCCTGGATTTAATTTAGGAAACGCAGAGCTTCTGTCAACATGGAGGCCTACAAATTAGTCTCTAGGGTGCACTCTAAAACACTTGTTTGTATCCACTGCATCTCTGCATCAGTCTTTAATCTTACAAAATGTTTCCCTTTAATCACTTTATCAAAATCACGGAGTTGAAATAAAACCATTACCTGAGTCGCGTGTTTAAATATCACTCAGTGGAAGACATCTACCAGTAACATTTGGCATTTGAGTGTCTTTTCATATAAAGCAGCACTATACATTTATTCAACAGCACAAAGACGACCTGCTCTTTAGTTGGGAAGGACACAGACCTTTAGTGGCCCAGATGAAGCCATTAATCATGGCCAACTCTGGACACCGGAGGCAAAACAGAAGAAAGAAAAGAACACGTCCTACTGAAACATTCATCTTCATTGGGATTTTTTCGTTTCTCATCTCTCTCTCTCAGGCTACAAGCTCTTCCTTGCTGTCAAAAGGAAAGTAGCCCTGTGAGTTGAAGCAAAGTTCTAACTTACTGTTGTATGCCTGCCTTCTAAATATAATACTTGAAAGCAAAAGTAAAGTATAAAGGGGCCACTGCAAAGAATCGAAAAAATAGAACATACTCTGATTTGTCGAACACTTTTCTCTTTGCAACATAATTCCATATGTGATCTTTCATAGTTTCGATGTCTTCAGTATTAAGCTACAATGTAGAAAATAATTCAATAAATAAAAACCATTGAATTAGAAGATGTGCCCAAAGCTTTGCCTGGTACTGTGTGGAGATATATATTTATATTAGAAGCGTAACGAAATTTCGTGGCACAAAATTTCGCAAAATAAAAAATGGCGAAATAAAATTCAAAGACACACGAAATAAAAAACACGAAGGGGCGACACGCACCACTGAGACTGATGATTTTTGACCCTCCTTGTCTACCGTTGCAAAACACTTCAAAACAGAGGAGGACGAGGTTGAGGAATAGAAAAATAAAATAAAAATATCTATGCATGAAATATAAATGTACATTATACTGTTGCATATGTATATACAGTGCAATAAATAATACAGTACCAGTCAAAAGTTTGGACACACCTTCTCATTCAATTGAATGAAAAGGTGCGCCCAAACTGTGTGTGTGTGTGTGTGTGTGTGTGTGTGTGTGTGTGTGTGTGTGTGTGTGTGTGTGTGTGTGTGTATGTATGTATATGTATGTATGCTCTGGGTTCTCCAGAACAGCTAAGCTTGTTCAGAGTCCTCTTCTTAACCACAGCTTCCATAGTGTCCCGTTTGTAGCCAGTTACAGAGTCCATCCATCCATCCATTCTCGATACACCGATTTATCCTCACTAGGGTCGCGGGGGTGCTGGAGCCTATCCCAGCTGACTCAGGCGAAGGCAGGGGACACCTTCGACAGGACGCCAGTCTGTCTCAGGGCTACATATACAGACAAACAATCACACTCACATTCACACCTACAGGCAATTTAGAGTAACCAATTAACCTCAGCATATTTTTGGACTGTGGGAGGAAGCCGGAGTACCCAGAGAAAACCCACGCATACACAGGGAGAACATGTAAACTCCATGCAGAAAGGTCCTAGGCCCAGGCCGGGATTTTAACCGGGGATCTTCTTGCTGCACGGCAAAAGTGCTAACCAGTACACCACTGTGCAGCCCCCAGTTACAGAGTCAGCCTTCCTAATCAGTTTTGTTCAGTCTGTAAGCCTAAGTTTGGGATGGATCTCGTTGGTCCCCTAACAACTACCAAGAGTGGCAACAAGTACATCATCGTCCTCACCAACTATCTCACCAAGTGGCCTGAGGCTGAAGCCATCCCATCAAAACATGCTTCAGTCGTCGCCAAATTCATCACAAAGATCATCTGCCGCTACAGTTCTGCGAAAGTTCTCATCACGGACCAGGGCCGTGAGTTTTGCAATGAGGTCAACGAGGAAATCTGCCATCGTCTGGGGATTGACCACCGCCGCACCACAGTCTATCACCCACAGTCCAACGGGCAGTGTGAGCGCTTCAACGGGACTCTGTGCTCATCCCTCGTGAAGTACCTGGACAGCAACCAAGACAACTGGGATGACTTCCTGGATCCCTGCCTCCTAGCATACCAGACCTCAGTCAACCGTTCAACCAAGGAGACACCAGCGCTCGATTTTCCTCCTCAACAACGCCCGTCGACAGCAGCGCAAAGGGGACAAGTTGGCACCATGATGGACAGGTACCTTCAAGATCGAGGAGCTGCGAGACAACGGTGTAGTCCGACTCAAGGATCGGAAAGCACTAGCCAACATGACCCACATCAAGCCGTATCATCAGCCAACCACTACCTCATCATCTTCACCGCCTTCACCACCGACACAGCAGGATGTGGAGCACCAGGCTTTACCACCTTTGCTACGTTCGCCATCAACACAGCAGGATGTGGAGGACTGTGAGCTAGTAGATGAGGAAGTTCCTGAAGAGTTCCTCTTCAGCCCGGTAGGAGCTGCCTAGCAGAAGGAGTGTGCAGCTGCATTCTCCTTACAGGTCCTCATCAAACTCCGGGAGTGTACCCCATCTACAGCCTGCGTCACCGACTCGCTACAGACATCGGCATCCATGCGAGGTGATAGGAACTGTGGGAAATGCCTTTTCCGGACATTCAGCCATCTCTTGACTGGAGCACAGTCAGACCACCGACTCATCCGCCAGGCAGTTGTTGACTACATGGCCAGCAACACAGCCATATTCAGCGATCTCGTTAACACCACAGATTACCCAGCCAGCAGCAAGATGTCAACACCGGGTGAATGGGGCACAGAAGTGGAGGTTTTGGCCTTCGCATCGATGCTGAACACCACAGTTCATGTTTACAGCGCATCAGGGAAGATCAACAACACCACCATCTACAAGTGGCTCGCCTACTTACTGGTGAAAGGAACCACACCCATTCTTCAGCCATCAGTTCCTGGGTCCATCTTTATCAGCAACATCTGCAGCCACTTCCAGCCTGTCTTCTCTGTTTAAGCTGATTCAATGTATATTTTAGTGTAAATACAATGAATTTGTAAATAAAATCATTATTTTCAATAATGTGTTGTAAAGTTTTCATCCAATCTCTTATATGCTATAAAGTATTGGCCTCGTGATTTTTCCTATCATCTTATATATTATTATATATAATTATTATTGCAATATTGAAAAATATCATGCATTTGTAAAACACAATAATATTTTAATTTTCATGTGTTTAAATATTTTTTACAGAATAATTGGGGGTGGGTCACTTTTCCATAGGGTGGGTCAGAATTCTATAATAGAAAAGTGACCCATGGGTTTCTATCTGACACCAGCTCCAATGCTCCATTAGAGTCTTGCTGCACCTGCCAACCAATCTAATCTTCTTTAGGAAGAGTCTACTCGTCCCCTTCTTATATACAGCCTTTGTGTTAGTCTCTTATTTCAGTCTGTCAATGTGGAAGCCCAGGTACTTGTATACATTCAGCGCTTTGATGTCCTCTCACAGTATGCTCAGTGGCTGTGTGGTCGTCCTCTTCAATCACCATCCCCTTTTTTTGGCCACATTCAGGAGAAAATGGCTTTTCCCAGACCACTCCACAAAGTTGCTCATCAGCGCTCTGTACTCCTCCCATCCACCACTTAAACACCCAACCACTGCAGAGTCATCACAGAGCTTCTGCAAGTAGACTGACTCAGAGTTGTTCTGAAAGTCTGGGGTGTACAGGATGAAGAGGAATGGAGAAAGCACAATCCCCTCTGGGGCTCCTGTGTCACTCACCACCACATTAGACAGAGCAGAGCTGCGGCCTGTCTGTCCGGTCAGTAGAAGAAATCAAAGAATGTGATTTTCACCATGCAGCCAGCCCTATCCAGATGTAAGTGAGCTAATAGAGACCAATTCCATAATTCAGATCAATAGCTCAATTGATTTACGCTTTCAAAATAATGGTATTATACCTTTCTTGTCACTCTTGCACTGTGGTTCTTCCTCAGTGATGGATTGCAATGTAACACTTGTTTATAGGTAACGTCCAGTGAAACTAGCATGGTCCGCATAGTCAAGGATTTTGTCGTGTGTGTTTGTGTGTGTGTGTATGGGTAATGTTCACTTAAACCATCAAGGTCCCCATAACAAAGGGTTTTGTCGTGTGTGTGTATGTATGGGTAATGTCCAGTTGAGCCAGCATGGTCCTCATATTCAGGGGTTTTGCTATATTTGTGTATATGTGTACGGGTAATGTCTCAGTAAACAAGGGGTGTCCTCATAAGTCACCGATGTGTTTTTAAAATTAAATTTAAAACCTATTTTTACTCACTGGCTTTTAACACAGCATGAGACTCTGCTTCTGTTTTATTGTGCTGCTGTCTTAATATGTCTATGTTTATTTATTGTTTTAATGTTTTAATTCATTGTTTATTGTACAGCACTTTGTTTCAGCGGCTGCTGTTTTAAAGCGCTTTATAAATAAAGTTGAGTTGAGTGCCTGGAAACACCTCCACCACCCATCCCATTCCCATAATGCTGTACAATTTAAAGTTATTATATCGCTGCAGTCTTTTACTCTATTGTAATTCTAAATACATTGAAATTTTTCAAATTTTTTTTGGAGCAGTTGTTTGTCTCCTACATGTCTCTAGGACACAGGGAAAGGTGTGGCCCCATAAACCGTGTTTCTTACTGGTATGGACACAGTGCCCTCATAAACCACCCAAACCCGTATGGGTGTGTGTGTGTGTGTGATGTCAATAACCTACTCCTTTCTCTCTGCTACTCATAAGGAATGTAGCAGCAATGAATCATTCAGGATTAGAATACAACGTGTTTGCTTGTTCATTAGGCAGACAATTACAGAAATAGGCTTTCACAAAATTAGAATCATCACTGAGTCATGTGGTGGTCACTCCACCTCAAAACACATACCATACGGACTAAAGTAGGGCACACAACTAAAAACAGAAATGGTGTCATGAGTGTCATCCCAATGGGAGCCAAGTACTGTAGAGTAGAGGGTGACACTTAACCACAGGATTGAGCCTCCAACGAGCAATGACATAAAGGTCTACAAGAGACAGATCCATCTCTCTGTTTTATTCTCAATATATTAAAAAAAACTACATAAAACTCGCAGTCTTTGTTTTATTCTATTCATTCTTTATTCGTTATCGCACTTGTCTTGTGCTCAATGGAAGCACAGCCCACAGCTCAGCTAAAAATTCACTCTCTATTTGTCATTTCACTGTCAGTCACAGCTGAGTAACTTGGCAGTTTGATGGTGATTACGAGCACTGAATTTTTCATTTTTAATAAGATCCTGTATAAATGATTTACTGGGATGTGTTTCAAGCCCAACAGTGGGTTCAGTATCAGTATCCAGGCTAAGCAGGACCTGCAGCAATGCATCCATTACAGTAAATACAAAGTAATTAAATGCACATCATTTCTCTTCAATAATCTACTGAATTTTGTCCTTAGCCTACTAGTGTACCTGCACTGCTATGCTTGCAAGAGGTCAGTGCCCCATCTCCAAATGTTGTGGTATAGAACCACGGCAAATGTAACCGATTAATCACTTTCCCCTGCTTCACCTCACCACCATATTTCTTGAATTTAGGTTTTGGTATCATTTGCATGAACTCTAGGCAAGAAAAATAAGTATCACGCTACACTCCATATTAGCATATACTTAATATTAAAACTGCAAAGATCAGTTCATTTTCAACTATTAAATGAATCCGCAACAGTTTTGGTAAATTATATTAAGTGAGTGAGTGACTTTTTATGAAAATAAATAGCAACTAATTCTTAGTTACCCAAACATCTTTTGATTGTGAACAAAACAAGACCTTTGAGGACATTATTTTGGGCTTTAGGAAAGACTAAAGGATATTCTTTGTATCATTTGATGAAGATGCATGCATCCAACAACAAATTAATCAGCGAGAAAATATTTAAAAAATGAATCAACAATGGAAATAACTGCTGCAGCACTACCCTGTATTAAAAAGCAATCAACCCAGGACCAAGCAAAAAACCTGTACCACCCGCTGACCTTGATTCAGCAATGAAATCAACAGTCAAAATGTTAACAAGACTTATGAGAATGATGGCCAGAAATACAAAGCCAAGGATAAAGTCAAGAGAGGCTATCCTCCCAAGACAACAGCAGCAGCATGGACTGTTATTGAATCTTTGTCTTTTAGGACCAACAACGTTTACAATATGTATCAGTGGGTTGACAATGCTCCAAATATTTAAAAACATTTAAATGTAAGCATAACAAATAAGACTTTTTAAACACAGCTATTTATAGATTCATGAGTAAATGAGAAACATAAGTACTGATAGCATCTCTGATCTAATTTGTCTGATCAGGTCAAGCTACGTGTTTAAAAGCAACAAAAGTAAACACAGATGTGTATTTCTTGTCTGTTAGTGCCACTTCTCCCGTGCCTCCTCTGTTAAACTGTTTTATCTAGGCAAATAAATCTCATTGTTTCCTTTGTTCTCTCTGGAGATGTAGTTTGATACAAATGGTGAAAAGAAATTATATGACACATGGACATAAAACTGACACTATCAAAGAGATGAAGAGGATGCAGAAGACAGGGTTAGATGGAGGTAATTGATTCGCTGTGGCGATCCCTGAAGGGAAAAGCCGAAAGGAAAAGAAGAAGATCAAAGAGAGGAAGAGAACACATTTGTAGTTACAGATGCAGTAAGCAGAAATGTGGAAAAGGCTGAAAATTTGAAAATCTGCAGCTCTTCCCTCTGCTCTCATCGCTGTCTTAAAACCCCTCCTAGACCAAGGGTCAGCAACCTTTGACACTCAAACAGCCAAGGCACCAGGAGCCATCAAACCTCTTGACATTTAGAATGAAGATAACACCGCGCATATATATATATATATATATATATATATACACATATATATATACACACACATACATACATGTATGTATATGTGTGTGTGTCACAGGCCAAATTAGAATCCAGGCAGATTTTAAAAAGACTTAAGGCAGAATTAGAATTTTGATCTCGCCAAGGCTACATTGAAATTTGAAGAGTTTTGACTATGATATGCTCTGTTAATGTAATTATTTGTTTTCCCTAAAATTATGTACCTTGAAATTTGGTTTTAGATACAAGGTAAATAAGTACTTTAGAAGTAATGTTAGGGTTAGGGTTATTCTTTCTAATATACAGGATATTGATCTGTCAAGACTGAAATCCGTACAAGAACCATGATAGGATTTTGATTTCGCCTAGGCGAAATCAAAATTCTAATTCTGCCTCAGTGGATTTAAAATCTGCCTGGATTCTAATTTGGCCTGTGACATATATATCATATATATATATATATATATATATATATATATATATATACCGGGCTTTGCAAAAGTTCTGTTACACTTGCAAAATGCAAGCAAAATGAACACAAAGATTTTTTGGTGCAATAAGATAATTTTTTATTTTCCAAATATTTCAATATATGTGTTAATGATAATATTAATCAGAAATGTGGCCATCCAAAAGTTTTCTCATTGCACCAAAAAATTTTTGTGTTCATTTTCGTGAATGTCTCAACAAGCACAAAGGAGAGCAGATATCTCAACTCTTTTGACTTGCATCTTGATACAACTTCACCGGAGAAAAAAATTGTATTAAGGACACCTGCCTACAAGGTAGAACTTTCAGTTTATTTAATGGAATTTTTCACTCCGACATGTAAATGTCTCTAAAGATCATGAAACCGTGTAACAGAACTTTTGCAAAGCCCGGTATATATATAACCTTTGTGCTATGTACAAAAAAAAACAGTTTTACATTTATGAAATTAAGGAATTGCAACAGAGAAAAAGAAATTACTTAACCCTAACCCTATGAAAATATGCAAAATAATAGGCAATTAAAATATTTATTAGGTCTGGGACTTTAACATGTTAGATTCAAGAAAAAAATGACATTTAAAAAATAATGCACCTTTCTCAGTTCCCCAATTTCTGGCACACAGGTAACACTAGCTTCGTTTCCATTACTGTTAGATATGCGCAAAATGTAAATAGCGCAATAAAAAACTGGGAATGGAAACACCTGAATTTCGAAAAAGGACTAAAATATCGCTAAAAAGTTTTTACGCTCTCATGAGGTGGTTTTTCAGACCTTTCGATCTTGAAAAATTTTCCGCAATTATACGTCACCGGACGTGACGTACCTGGTCACATGACCAGTTCTCTCGGAGTAAACGTGGCGCGGTACGTGTGGACAGAAGAGGAGACCGAGACTTTTCTTGCCATTATTCTTGAGAAAAACATCACTGCCATACTAGACAGGCAACCGCAGTCGATGTAAACATAACAACACCTACACACAACAGGTTTTGGGTGTCCATCTTCCTGCAGTGAAATCTCGCGGGATATTTTACGAGAGTTACGATGCTTCTGCCCAGAACAACCTTCAATGGAAACACGTTCAAAGTGCAAATATACTTTGTCGAAATTTTAGAAATATCGCTTTTATTTTGCAAAAAACTGTATGGAAACCCAACTACTGATGACCACGTCAGCCAAGTGAACCTAAAACCTGTTTGCAGCTGTGAAGAAGATGCATAGCCGTGCAGTCAGTCAACAAGAACGTTTGGTGAACAGTGAAGGAAGATGAGACTGCATTGCTTGGTTTGTTGGGTGAAAAGTTTTCTTTTAAAAATTTTCTTAAAGGCAGCTTAGATAAAAGCGTGGTCGTGTGCAAATTGTGCAACAAAGTGTTTTCTGATCACTGCAGCACTTCAAGCTGACGGTATCACCTCAATGCAAAACGTAGCTGTTAGTACCAGAGCTAACGTGAGCAACAACAGTCCTGCTACCAGCTAACGGAGTAGCCATACCATAATAGAACACTTTTCAATACTTTGAAAGTGGTTGAGTTTACAAAATGTCTTAAAATGTTGAATGTAATTGCTGTAATTGCAGTCTGAGTTTGCTCTAAACTGTGAATGTATTAGACAGATGAAAAATGCAGATAAATAGAAATGAAACAAACATTTTGTTGTTTAGGTTCACGTACATGACTATTCATCCACTGAGTTGTCAGCCAAAATTTAATTGAATTGAAAAATTTTCCTTATTGTGTTAAATATTGCTATTTGACAAAAATGGGATTAATCAAAATTAATTAATTCCAAAGCCTCTAATTAATTAGATTAACTTTTGTAATCGCATCCCACCACTAATAATTATCTTACTTGGTTAATGTACCTTTTGCTCCTGAACCTTCTTACCTTCTGTAAGGTGTCGTTTGTGAGGTGTGAGCGATGTTTGTCCTTAATGTAGTTCATGTTGGAGAAGACCTGCTCACATACGTATGTGGATCCCAAGATCAACAGGACTTCAAATACTCATGTCCTGACAGGTGTCGCACATTAATGGATGTGATGCACATTTTGACCGATAAAAAAATGAAACACATTTTATTTTGACATTACGAGATCACCATAACCTTCAAATTTAGAATTACCTTCAAAAAAGGAACAAATTAAAATAAAATAAATTTGAATTAAACACTCTTATTTTCCGAAGCCACATGCAGCTCTGGAGCCGCGAGTCGTCGACCCCTGCATTAGACAAACACACACTTCACATGCACATAGATAGAGAAGCTGAAAGTCAACAATAATTTGTGTCATCATCCAGGATTCAGATCCCACTCTGAAGTGACAGTCCTTTGTCTAACCCACTGCCCCTCCACATCCTATGCTCACTGTGGACTTTTCTTTATACTCTAACCTGCTCTCTGTAAAAAGCTGAGGGATTGGCTCCTGTCAGGCGAGACTTTCTTAGGACTGAAAACCAACCCAGGAAATGCAGAAGTCTAGTTTCTTCTTAGAACACTTACATTAGAACATGTTGCAAGTTTAGTATGGAGTTTTTGCCCAATGATGCCCACCAAAAAAAATTAATAAAATGGCCTGCCACATCTTTAAAGATCCAGTCAACAAAGGAGAAAGTTTGAAGAATCCGGTAAGGCACTTCCACCATCTACCCAGCTTTGATAACATTTGACAGTAAACTATAACATGTTGTGAGCTGGAAGCATTTGCAATAGCCTGGCTTGTAGTTTGACAACAAAGTGTGTGCAAATGACAAAGAAATGACACCCATAACCCTCAGAAAACAAACTGAGTCTTATATAGGACTAAACATGAATCATGCAAATACATATGGTATGGTGAAAGCAAAGAGGCAGTCACCAGAAGCCAAAGAAATGCAACAGCATAAAATCATGTGACATATACCTGTTCTGTATGCTGAAAAAAGTAGGAAATTCTATGTAACAAAGTCAGATTAATAAGAGACAGAAAAATATTCAGCAGGAAAGTACGGTTTGAGCAAGTTTTTAGAATTGTTATGATTGGAGGGCTACACAGTGGCTCAGTGGTTAGCACTCTCGCCTTGCAGCTAGAAGATCCCCAGTTCGCATCTTCGGAATGGAGTTTACATGTTCTCCCTGTGTATGTGTGGTTTTTCTCTGTGTTTCAGGCTTCCTCCCAGTCCAAAAACATGCTGAGGTTAATTGGTGATTCTAAATTGTCTGTAGGTGTGAATGTGAGTGTGATTGTTTGTCTCTATATGTAGTCCTGTGTTAGACTGGTGACCTGTCCAGGGTGTCCACCGTCTTCATCCTAAGTCAGCTGGGATAGACTCCATCCCCTGATGACCCTACGAAGATGAAGTGGTGTGTAGATAATGGACGGATGGATATTATTTGAACTGTATTGTAAATATGAATTGTCTGACATGAATTGCTGAAGCCAGAATTAAGTTTTCCTCTAATGTGACCAGTTTGATCAGACACTGCTTATGTTTGAAAAGGTTCTGCTTTATTACTTGACAGGCAGAGTAAGAGCCCACGGTCTTCTGAATAAAGCAGCTGACGTGAAATATTTTATTTACATCATACTGTATATTTACATCATTAACCTGAAAAATTCCCCGCTGCGGGATCAATAAAGATTTCATCCATCTATCTAATTAGTGATGATGTTCAGTGCGGTGCACTGTGTGGTGAGGTCCAGGTAATTACATTAATGTATAGTGATGTTTGGGCAGACTAAAAACCTCTGGATGTTTGAGGAGAAATCGCAGCTATGTATGTAAAATAGACTAATAAAGTAATACAGTAGACTAATTTACTTTAACAGGGTTACTGCAGTGCATTAAAAAGCATTAACAGTCATTAAATTGATTTTGAGAAAATTAAGGCCTTAAATGGCATTAAAATCATTAAATTTGATTCTAAGTGGTATAAAAATTCTTTCTGCAGTTTTCAAGAAAAATAGTTGATAATGATATTGTTATAGACTGCGATTCATCAGATACGTGCATCTGTGTAAACATGCCGAAGCACTGCAATAACTGTTCCAGCCGGTTGGGTACCAGCAGGCTGGACCAGGTGGAGGAGAGCTGGGAAACAGGGAAATGAAAATTCCAGCAGAAATGGCTAAAAAAACGTGGAATTCAGGGAATGCCTACAGGCCATGGGTGGTCAGGGATGGTTTCTGGATTCAGAAAAAGTGAAATGTAGGGACAGTTTTCATATAAAAACTATCTTTTACAAAACAATGAACCCATGTAATTTGTTGAGTTCAGGGTCACGACATTAAAATTTTTACAGTGTAGCAATAAAACAGCATTAAAAAGCATTACATTTGATTGGCTGATTTCTGCAGAAACCCTGTTCAATGTTAATAATAAAACTGTAAACCCATCCATCCTTGTATATGAGGTGTATTCAGATAAAACACATGTGGTCCTACACAACAGACCTGCATTACATATTGTCATCGGTCACATATAATATTTTTTTAGTAATTAGTTACTGCTAAGTTTTTGTGGATCCACTGGATTTAAGTTGTTTGGAATAAATTTAACATACAAGTGGATTTTAAACAGCTGCATGTAACCAATAATACAAGGAGCTTCTCTAAATTCCACACAAAATGTTAATTTTAATAACTAGTGCAGTTTCAAAATTATTCAACCCCCTAATGACAAGTGTCTTTAAAACTTGCTGGAGCATTTTATGACTGTTATAACCTTTTGAAAATAAGATATTTACCCAAACAATACCTTCTGGTAATCCAAACGAAGAATCTGAGTTCCTTCCTCATGGGAAAGTGTCCTAGTTCAGCATAATTCTTGAGTATGTCTGCTGCAACTGTCTTCACCAAATCCCAATAAAGATTTCCTGTGAGATTTAAATCCTTCAACTACCAATACCACTCTAGAATATTCTAGGATGTCTTGGGAAACCCAGCCTTAGTAGACAATGTGATAAGCATGGTCTTGTTGCTGGAAAGCCAAATGTCGTCCCCAAGCATCATCTTATTCAATGTCAGCATGAAATTACCTTCTGAGATTTCCTGATATGTGATCAAATTCATCTCGTTTTCTGCTTATTATAGTTTTGCAGTACCTGATGAAGCCAATCAGGCTAAGAACAGCATTCAGCCACCGACATGCCTTACTGTAGATAGGGTGTATTGTCATCTTCCATCTTCAGCCATATATACTGATAAATCACAGGCCTACAGAAGTTCTTATTTTCTTTCAATGCTTTGGAAAATATGATTACAAAATGGCTATGGATTATGTAAATGGTTTTAAGAAATTTTGAGCTGATTTTTATGTGTTTGCTGTGGGTCAATAGAGGTTCCCATCTTTGAGTACCTGAAGAAGCCCTTTGGTGTGAAGTTGTATCTTACTGTACCAACTAAATATCAGTTACTGATTAGTTCCTGATGTCAGAATATCTTATTGTAGCTCTTTTATAGTCACTCAAGCTATTTTGCCACTTGTCTCCATAGAAATCTGGTGGTAGTGGTGATTAAGTTATTCTTTCTCCCTGGTCAGGTAGTGTGGCCACTTTATGTAAACCTATTAACTAGCAAACTGCGCTTTCAAAAATATCCTCAAAACAATGTAGTGCACATGCTACCTTTTTGGATCCATTTCATTGCTTATGCATGGGCATTGCCATTTTTCTTAATTTTTTAGGGTAGTGTTCTTGACTTTGATACAATATTAAACTATAAGATGCAAATCCAAGCATGTAAAAAAGAGAATTTGCAACTGTAGTACAAATGTTAGCTTTCAGGCATATAAAAGCTTGGGGCATAATTAGCCACATCTGATTTGCAATTGTATGTCTTTATAAGGAATACTCCTTAGGGGGTTGAATAATTTTGAAACTGCGCTAGTTATTAAAATTAACATTTTGTGTGGAATTTAGAGAAAACCCTTGTATTATTGGTTACATTCAGCTGTTTAAAATCCACTTGTATGTTAAATTTATTCCAAACAACTTAAAAGTTGTAGATAGTACTTAAACCCCAAATTGGCACTGGGGGTTGAATAATTTTGAGTGCAACTGTAAGACTTTAGCTGCTAAACCCTAGTGACTTCCCATTCCCCCCGCAACACAGTCATACTGGGATTATTTGGTGGTGGTCAGAGCAGGATTTTAATTGTTGTTCACCCTGTCCTCATCCTTTCTGTTATAACTGACTGCCATGTACCTGTAGAAGCACCCAAAATATTTCTTCTTGGTAAGAAATCAGAGAGGCAGTAGGATGCAGTCACAAGGAGGCTAAATTTATATATAAGCACTTATCTTTCAGATGTAATCAGATGACACGCTGCACAACTGAGTTTATCTGAAGCTTAATGAGCCCTTAATGTTAACACTATATTTAATAGATGGACGTCATGGGTCAAATGGCAACAGTTTCCCAGATGTCTTTTCTTATTATTTTCTTACTGCAACAGCACACTAGTCATACTGCCTGTCCCTTCACAGTCAGCATTCACAGAGTCAGCTGCATGATGCCCGGCCAAGTCTAAAAGCGTTATAGTGCTCTAATAAGACAAAATATCTATACTCACCAATACTATGAGCGAAACAGAAAGGACTAAACAAACCACTGTGTCAGAGGAAGCAGAATAGCAAACTCGAATAGTAAAGCAAGTCCATCAGAAACAGGCAGCGAGCTCTGAGGACTTCAGCTCGGTGTCATCTGGGAGCTGAGAGATTCTAGCCTCCTCTGCAGAAATCAATAGCACATGCCCATCACAATGACAAGCTTTGTGTCAAAGCAACCATGGATCTGCAAGAGACACTTGAGTGAAAGGAAATGTCAAAAATATCCCATGTTGCTCCACCAGTCTTTGATAAACTAAATAAATTATTTACTGAACAGTACATGCGTATGAATGCTCTGTCGGGTACATAAAGGTAATGACCAACATGTCTACTCTGATACAAGCAGCTCATTGTGTGACTGAGGAACAGGAGGTACATCTATACAATTTCTGCAGTTCCTGCTTGGTGCAACAGTGATGAAACAGCCTTTATCTCATATCAGCTGAATACAACCACACGGCGATATTGAAAAATGTCACAGAGAAAATATAGCATACTTAAAAATGAATGTTAGAATTAGAATTATTTAAAGTCCGTCACTGGGAGCTGCCAGCTAACTACTGCGCTGGTAACTTAAATTTTCAGGAAAACAAACTTAAGGTGGTAATTTAATTCAGTTCAGTGTTACTTACATAGCACCAGTTTTGAATATATGTTATTTCATAGCACCTCACACAGTAAGATGTGGACCACTGAATTCCAATTGAGCAACCACTCTCCGACAGGAGAATGGAATGGAAAAAAAATTTAGTTTCTTAATTTGTCATTACTGTGTCAATATTCTGATAATCAACATTAGGAAGAGGTACAAATGCTGTGTTTGCCTTTTTTAGTTGGTCTGCTTTTTAATCTGTCAAGATTTGGATCTCCAATACCATTTCACGCAGAAAAAGATCATTATACTCAATGTGCTACATTGAATTTCTATTACTAATAATTTATCAGAACTGGCACATTAAAGTTACTAAGAGGTGTGGAGCAAAGTACACAATGCTGCTGGAAATATCACTGCATGTTTGTTTATCTTTGAGGATTCACAACCACTGCCAGTTATAATTGTTAAACACACATTTTTTGACTTGGCAGTACTAGTATATTACAGGTACTGCCATTTTATTATAATTTGCATTGCTCCCCTAACTATGCAGATAACTGGTACAGTCTTTGGGGCAAATTCACACCTTCTCTACCACTCATTCACATCTTCTGTTCTGTCACCCTCCACTGCCTCTACAGCGGCTAAACGTGTGTGTACTATCCTGTTTGAGTAATGCTGCTGGAGGGCTTTTGAAAGTTTGAAGCAAACATATGATGCCCATGGTGTTCATTATTAGTATACAGTACCACACAAAAGGTTTCCGTACTTCAGATAATTCCATTTTTATTCATCACCAACTCCATGAGAGGGAGATGTCTGAAGATCCCAAAGTCATTCTGCAGCAGGACAATAAGCCTAAACATCCAGCCAGAACCATAAAGAACTATCTTCCGGCACATAGTCAAGCAGCCGTGCAACAGATGGTCTGTACTCACAGAGCTGTAATCTCAACAGCATGGAGTCTGGATTAGATGATGAGACAGACGACACAGAGACAGCCTGAATGCAAAGAAAAAAAACGTCAACTATGCCTGACTCCTATAGTCCCTGAGTACGGTGTTCAACCAGCGGAGTTCTTCACAGTTCATCGCAGAGACAGAACTGATGAGTCCAGCAAATCGAGGTGGAGAAGAATGTGTCTGACGGCAAACAAGAACTTGTGTGACAGCAGGAATATTGTCCCTCTCTCCCATTTCTGTTCACCAAACTTTAGGCCAATAACAATAAAATGCCACCCGTTCTACTTCCCCGAGTAGACAAGGACACTGCTCTGTCCAACCTGCATGAGGCTCTTGCTAACCACTAGGCTAACCTCCGTGACCAATCATGAGAAAGGGTATTTAAGGTGGCCAATTGCAAGTTGTTCTCCTCTTTGAATGTTCTCTGAATAGTTCCTGCAACATGGGAGCCTCAAAACAACTGTGAAACGACCTGAAAGCAAAGATTGTTCAACATCATGGTTTAGGGGAAGGATACAAAAAGCTCGCTCAGAGATTTCAGCTGTCAGTTTCCACTGTGAGGAACATAGTGAGGAAATGGAAGACCACAGGCACAATTCTAGTTAAAGCCTGGAGTGGCAGGCCAAGAAAAATCTCAGCTAAGCAGAGGCGAAGGATGGTGAGAACAGTCAAACTCAACCCACAGACCAGCTCCAAAGACCTACAACATGATCTTGCTGCAGATGGTGTCACTGTGCATTGTTCCACTGTTCAGCGCACTTTGCACAAGGGGATGCTGTATGGGAGAGTAATGCAGAAGAAGCCTTTTCTGCGCACATGCCACAAACATACAGTAGTCGCTTGAGGTATGCTAAAGCACATTTGGACAAGCCAGCTTCATTTTGGAATAAGGTGCTGTAGACTGATGAACCTAAAATGGAGTTATTTGGACATAAGGGGCGGTATGCATGGTGGATGAAGAACACAGCATTCCAAGACAAACACTTGCTACCCACAGTAAAATGTGGTGGTGGTTCCATCATGCTGTGGGGCTGTGTGGCCAGTGCAGGTACTGGCAATCTTGTTAAAGTTGAAGGTCGCATGGATTCCAGTCAGTATCAGCAGATTCTTGCGAACAGTGTTCAAGAATCAGTGACAAAGTTGAAGTTGCGCCGGAGCTGGATACTTCAACAAGACAACGACCCTAAACACTGCTCAAATTCTACTAAGGCATTGATGCAGAGGAACAAGTACAACGTTCTGGAATGGCCATCTCAGTCCCCAGACCTGAATATTACTGAAAATTTGTGGTGTGATTTAAAGCGGGCTGTCCATGCTCAGAAACCATCAAACCTGACTGAACTGGAGATGTTTTGTGAAGAAGAATGGTCAAAAATACCTTCAACCAGAATCCAGACCCTCATTGGAAGCTATAGGAAGCGTTTAGAGGCTGTTATTTCTGCAAAAGGAGGATCTACTAAATATTGATGTAATTTTTCTGTTGGGGTGCCCAAATTAATGCACCTGTCTACTTTTGTTTAAATAATTATTGCACACTTTCTGTAAATCCTATAAACTTCATTTCACTTCTCAAATATCACTGTGTTTGTCTGCTATATGATATATTTAACTGAAATTGCTGATCAAAACAACCAGTGATTTATAAAGGAAAATCTTGACAATTATCAGGGGTGCCCAAACTTTTGCATGCTACTGTAGACCCAGACAGAGCAGCATGGGACATGTACCTTGAGTCGTGTTCAGGGTTAGCCATGTTAAGTGGGCTGCATCTTACGTGGGCAGCAGCAGACCTGGCTCCATATTTACTGAAGCTGTTTTCAATTGCAGTGCATCTCACCATTACCCTTTCTGTCCAAATTCAAAATGAGGTAATTTGTTTATCTGACATTGGCTTGCTAATTCTCTGGTCCAGGTGCATCTGAATGTCTCACCTCATATATTTGAATTCAGTCTACATTGCTTTGTCACCATGTTCATCACCACCCGTTGCTATCAAAATGAGTGTCTTTATCCGTTAAATCTAGCAGACAACATAGAACCACCTGAGAGTAAACTACAGCCAGCAGGTTGTTCAAATGTTTCCATTTTTCTTGTGAAAATGCAACACTTAATGATATTCTTTCATCCTGATTGTAAACAGTCTTATTGTACTGACATTTGGGGTACAAAAATACATATGCACTCCCCTCCAAAACTGTTGGAACAGTGAGGACAAATCCTTTGTTTTTTGCTGTAGACCGAAAACATTTGGGTTTGATGTCAAACAATGAATATGAGACAAGATATCAACATTTCAGCTTTTATTTCCAGGTTTCAAACATAAAGGAAATGGACTCTGTTCCAATACTTTTGGAGGAGAGTGTACCTGGGTCAATATATTGATTTACTGTCCAATGACATTGACTGAAAATACACTGCACACCCATGGTACTGCTGCTTTGTCATTTCTGCAGCTCCACTGTCAGCAAGCGCTTCCCACAAATCCCCTAGCATAAGCTAGCTAGCGGTGCTAAGATAGGCAGGTAGATAACAGCACATACATGGCAATGCTAAGCAAATATTCAACAAATAATAAAAATGATGGAATAATGCACAAAACAAGCATGGGTGTGTATTCAGTGCTGCTGATAACACTGTTTTGTCTCTTGAATGTGTCCCTTAGTTGATTTTTTTAATGAAAATCTTTCAAGGAAGAAGAACACTCAAGGACATGCTGAAATGCAGATGCCATAGTAGATGTAATACAAGCTAATGGTCGGTCTTTAACTTGCACAGTATGGATTAGGAAGACATAAGAAGAACATGTTCTTGATTTTGTTGACATTTGCTGAAATTTCATATATTTAAGTGGATTAGAAAATGCCAATAGTAAGCTATTAGACAAGGCAGGCCAATGACATGGCGTTCAGGAGGCAAAACACTTTTTATTATGTGCATATTATCCCCTAAGAACATGTGAATTTGCACATTTGCTTTGTGGTGAAATTTATTTCAATGTGGATTTCAAAAGCATGTAGGTCAATACATTGCTTCTTAAGCTGCTCAGAGAGACACAGAGAGATTAGACTATGAGTCTAGTACTGCATTTACACTACTGTTTTTTTCTAAGTACTGACATTACTAGGTACTGACAGAAATGATTTTGTTAAACTACACTGTTTAAACACTAACCACACATAACATTAATATAATGTATCCCACTTTAGTGGGAAAGTTTTCTGTTTTGTTTTATAATGAAAGATCATCAAAGAAAGGCTCTTTACCTGACAAAAAAATTTGTGTTGATAATAAAAATGCAGTTTTTTGTGGTATACATGGTCCATATAATCACAGGCCACCGAGTCTAATCAAATTGAAATCTTGCATGGCAGACTTCATGATATTAGCAAATATTGTTTGTTTTTCGACACTTTCTTTGAGATAGCGACCAACACAATCCTCAAGGCAATGAGCGATTACATATTTTGATTCGGTGGTGAGAAAAAAATGTTAACTCACAGAAGAATTGCAGGTCATGTCCCCTGTTATTCAGAATCCATTGACACGTGACAAATACAGGGTGTCCCAAAAAAATGTATACACCTTTTAGCAGGGTTTTGTTGAATACCCTCCACATTCACCAGACCTCACACAACTAGACTTCTTTTTATGGGGATACCTAAAAGACAAAGTCTACGCAATGAGACCTTTGAACCATTGAACGTGAATGCACGCAGATACCAAGGGAATTGTTTCATGATGTGTGCTATTCCATCACTTCACGTTGTCTGCAGTGTCTGGACCAGAACGGACATCAGTTTGAGAACAGGGGGTGACAAAACAATAGAATGATGTTTGTAAATTCTTTTACATGTTGAAAATTAAACAAATGATAATAAACACCTAGTTTACAATTATTTAAAGTGTGTATACATTTTTTGGACACCCTGTGCTGTATACGTTGTTCTGCATTATTAAAAACTCAATGTTTAAGGCAGAACATGTGGTTTGCATGAGATACATCGTTCAACATTAGAAAAAGACAAGAATGTCAGTGGATTCTGGACATAGCAACTTAATAATTAGTTTGGCAAGATGGAGTTGAAGTACTCTATGAACAGCATCCCAGAGAGACCAACATTAGCCAAGCACAGCACCCAATTCCAGTGCTAACTACCAACTCTAAACCAGCAACAAAAGAAAAAAACTGAACTTAGAGCAGTTGTGTCAGTCAAAAAAATATTCTGTAATTTCAGATATGGCAAAGATGATGATATTGAGATGACAGGAAAGAGGCAGAAAAACACACAACATTTGGCAACTGGAGGATAGCAGTGAGATGAGGAGAGACGATACTGAACAGGGTCATCAAGGACTGATATTTTTAGAGGACAGGCCTTTCACATACAAGCCTGTGGTCAGCTGAGTTATCTGTCTCATTTTTAAACGGTGACACTGGGCAGGCTGGCACAGGAAAAGAGCATAGCAAGCTGCCAAGACTGATACGTCGTCCTGTCCTATGATCTCCTAACTGTAGTTCAATCTGCAATAGAAACCCAGAAAGATGACAAGGGACAGCAGACTAATGTAGAGGAACAGCAGCAGAGCATGTTCCCCATTTCGTTAGCCCGATTTTTTTTCCTTGCCCTAAATGCCAGTGAAGTCAACATAATGTGAACCGGATGCAGACGTGGTCTTCTCCGCTGCTGTTCACTATTATCAACAGTCCAGCAACAAACAGGGGTATTATTAGCATACTTCCATTTCATTGCTAAATCCTAATGTGATTATTGGCTCTAAAATGTGAGTATTACATAAAAGACCAAAAAGTTAACATGTAATTCTAAGAATTAGAAGTGGAAAGAAAGGTGAGAAATGGGGAGTCTCACGACTTAAAAAAATCCTGAATAGAAATCGATGGGAAAATTCCGTATTGCCAAAATGGAGAAAGTAAGACAACCCAGCAAGTCACACATTCACTTTGTCAAAGCTGAGCTAGAAAACATCACACTAATTGTGATGCTGGACTGCCAACAGGCGTAATGCTGTCAATAGTAAATGGTTCAAGCTTATATTGCACCTTTTAACCTAAGCTATGTAGGTTCTACAAAGGACTTTACAATGCGTTTGCCAATCACACATATACACTCCCCCCACCAATGGAGGCAGACCATGTAAGATGCTCATTTACATCATGAGCAAGTAAGAGCTCAGTGCCTTGCCAAAAGACACTTCAACAACCCAACCATTACAAAAATTGCTGTAGAGTGGTAAAACTGTCCTGTGTGAACCTCACATGACCCAAAAGTGTCCCGCGCACAAGAGGACACAACAACGGCACAGGCACAGAGCGTGTTCAGTGTTTACGGAAGTAAACATGGACGGTAACAGTAGAGCTTGTCTGGCCATTTTAAAGTTGTTGTGCAGCCGGAGCCAGCATATTAATAACTTAATCGTTTTAAGGAGAAGGTCAAGAAGGAAGAGAGCCAGGATTTTGGCCCTGGCGTTTTGTGGGGTAGAGGCAGCAACATCTGTCCAGAGAACTGTGTGGGTGCGGAGTCGCAGCCAGGAGTGGTGGAATAGTGATGTGAGAGGCTTCACAGATGTGGACTTCATTCAGAATTTTCGAATGACAAGGGCAACCTTTACCTACATATGTGAGCGCCTCTTTTTAACACTCACGGCAAGACACACGTCTTCGGCAGCCCGAAGAATAGTGACGTTTGTCGTGTACCAATGACATATAGGTCGGATAAATTCGACATGGCCGTTCAGACTGAAGTCGCATGACAAAAGATCTGATACGTATCAGAATTAGGACCACATATGCAAGTGGCCTGAGATTCACTTCTGAACTCTGGAGCAACTGTATGTAAATTCAGAAACTGCGGCAACATGTTATGCTGTCAATAGCAACAATGAGACATATAAATTTACTAATGCTGATTTTCTACTGGTCCCTTCAATTTGTAACCGCTCGAGGGGAGGAGGCCTAATTAGTACACTAAATGATGTAACTGAAGCTAAAGGAAAACAATAACATTAGATAATGGGGATCTAATAGATCGTTTAATGTAGGTATGATTTAGAAGGGAAAAAAAAGAAATTAATGTCTCTCATTTGAAAATATATGTTTCCATGTGAAAATACACCCGTAGCCTGTGTATCTCCACAAATGCACAAAGCCTTCAATCATTTGACCTAAGCTCAGTCTGTCCACTTCTTTAGCCCCAGGCTGACTGACAGTTAACCTGCTGTTGCATGAGACAGAAACATGCTGGTGGAAAGCAGCCATGAAACCAGCCTCTGAATTACTCCCACATGACCGCCCAATGCAGAATGAGAATGGAAAGAAAATGGCCTCTTCATTCAGTTTAAATGTCAGAGGTTATTTCAGTAATGTCTCGAGCAGTGAAGAGTCACGCCAGTGCATTGGGGAAACACAGCATGGCAACCGCACTGTTACACTGTATAGGCTTTCTACCGAACAGCATTTGTATCTACACTAGGGATGGGAATTTCGACTAATTTCTGAACCGACTAGTCGCCAATAAAATTAACGACTAGTCGGTTCGGAAAACTTGCAATTTAACCCTTTAGAGGTCCTGAGCTGGTGTGGTTACACATGGTCTGTGGTTGTGAGGCTGGTTGGATGTACTGCCAAATTCTCTGAAACGCCTTTGGAGATGGCTTATGGTAGAGAAATGAACATTCAATACACAAGCAACAGCTCTGGTTGACATTCCTGCTGTCAGCATGCCAATTGCACGCTCCCTCAAATCTTGCCACATCTGTGGCATTGTGCTGTGTGATAAAACTGCACCTTTCAGAGTGGCCTTTTATTGTGGGCAGTCTAAGGCACACCTGTGCACTAATCATGGTGCCTAATCAGCATCTTGATATGGCACACCTGTGAGGTGGGATGGATTATCTCAGCAAAGGAGAAGTGCTCACTATCACAGATTTAGTGAACAATATTTGAGAGAAATTGTGATATTGTGTATGTGGAAAAAGTTTTAGACCTTTGAGTTCATCTCATAAAAAATGGGAGCAAAAACAAAAGTGTTGCATTTATATTTTTGTTGAGTGTAGAAGCTCTGGTGGAATGCTGTCTATCCATCCATTCTCTATACACCGCTTTATCCTCACTAGGGTTGTGGGGGGTGCTGGAGTCTATCCCAGCTGACTCGGGCGAAGGCAGGGGACACCCTGGACAGGTCGCCAGTCTATCACAGGGCTACACATGGAAACAAACAGTCACACTCACACTCATACCTATGGAAAATTTAGAATCACCAATTAACCTCAGCATGTTTTTGAACTGTGGGAGGAAGCTGGAGAACCCAGAGACAACCTACGCTGCACAGGGAGAACACGTAAACTCCACACCAAGATCCCAGGCCCAGGCCGGGATGCGAACTGGGAATCTTCTAGTTGTGAAGCGACAGCGCTAACCACTGAGCCTACATGTTTTATTCACATTGTCTTAATAACCGACACCTCCAACCAAAATTTAAGCAAATCACAGCAGACACCTATGCATCAGATAGGACAACTTTTACAGTAACAATTTTCTTTGAAGAGTGTGTGTATTTATTTAAAAATTAAAATATGTTTTTAAAGAGAGACACACTGTAAGTCAAGTGATTATATTTACAAACGTGCTGCTTTCTATGAGCAGAGGTTTTCATGTGCGGAGCATTTAAATGTCAGTACTGCAGTCAGTCGCAACTGTTTAATTGTGGGAAGCCAAATTGGTGATTGTAGTTAATATTCCATTATTACGCTGCCCTACAGCTGACATTGCATTTTATGGAACCAAATCTTCCTTTTCATTGTTCCTCGTTCATCTTGATGTGCACATGTGGAACCTTGTAAACAAAGGGAAAAACTGTATCCAAGAACATTTAAAGAGGAGTAAATAAGGATAAATTAAACAGACTTCTCTTGTAGATAATCATGGAAAATAAAAACTGTGCAAGTTTTCTTTTATTATATTTATTCATTAAATGTTTTCCAATCAAAGTAAAATCAGTTCAAATAGTAGTGTCCCCATCCACTCAGTTAAAGAGGTATATGTAGATAATCAGACTGCAGTAAGCTGATTTGGTTGCAGGGTTCTCACCAGGATTTTTTTACAGCGTAACGGCAGGTCCTCCCGCATGCGCACATGCATGCAAACGCGCACGCACAATAGCTTTCATTAAATCTCGCGAGCGGCCGGCCCAGATGTCAGCCAATGAGCGTCACGCAGATGCTCCAAATGCTTGTGATTTAGGTCACTATTCACCATACATGGCATCATGGAAACAACCGAGACATGCTAATTGTAACCCCGAGATTGGAAGCGACTCTTAATTTTAGACGAGAACGGGTCAATTGACAGGAAAGTACGGCTGAGGTGGGGAGACATAAATTAACCTAGATAGGCACCCAGTCGATAAAAACAAACGCACATGACGTTATCTGTCAAAATAATTCTCTTTCACAGCGCCAACTACCCCAATAAAGAAGTTTTCTCACATAAATATGGAAATATTACACAAGCAAATGTGCTCAAAACACAATACCACAACTTGAAAGACAGCGTAGCGGCCCTAATCGCAGCGTAATCTTTAAAACTGACAGTTTAACGGCCCGTTACGCTGAAATGCGCTGGCGAGAACCCTGGGTTGTGTTCTGTCTTGCTGAAATAATTCGGGTGTTCTGATAGGAATCTGCTAGGTATCAATAAATCTGGTGAGGGACATGCTATCACACAGTTCCAATTAACTCCAGTAAATGACTTATCTTTTCTTCAGTTTGGTAGCTCTGGTTTAGCATACAGTATGAAGGACAACAGATGCAGTGCGGAAGGGATTTTGTTGAATTTGTTTTTATGTTTTTTCCCCCCTCAATTTACTGGAGAGACCAAAATCCAAAGATATTAAATCACACTTCTACATACTGCCTGTTGTGCTATGAATATAAAATATGTGTTAACTGTCCAACACTGCTGTCCAGGCCGCCCACCTGTACAAGTCAAAACATTCTCCTATTGGCTTCATCACTCATACAGCAGTAGTTTCAGTCAGACCTTATCTCCAGTGAAGGGGCATTAACTTTAGGAATATCTCCAGTGATTACATGGTGATGAGTGCATCACCTGAAATTTGGCTGTTTGATGCCGCCGGGCCTGAACGAGGAAATCAATGAAGCATTGGACTGAACAGGCTTGTTTGCTTTTCCACCATACATCCCCTGAGAGTCGGCCTCCCAGCTCATTAATGAAGACAAACGGCCATAACACTGATACACTTCGTATCTAATGACAGAGATATTGTCTAAAGGTTATTGACTCATTATGTATAAGTGTCTAAATCTAAACACTTAATTCTCTGATGTGAATTTACTGACCAAAATTTGTACAAATAGGCATAGTACTGGCAGAAGAACACTGCACTGATACCTTGTTTGAAATTAGTTGTGATTGTCTGGCAAAAACCAGAAATTTTCAGTGAAGTTTAATTCTAAGGTATAGAATACATCCTTTTAATCTAACGCTCATGAAAGAATGTGAATCACAATATGTTGTCACCATGGCTATAGGTGGTTTTATTCATCTCACACACGCATGGTAGGAGGTCAGTAATAATTAGGGCTGCAACCAATCATAAATCGATGAATCGTCTGAGCATGATACGTCATCAAAAGCGGAAGTCAGTGTGCAATGCAACTGAAATCGCAGTCCAAGCAGAGCGCGGAACACGGATGGACATCCGCATTTACAATACAGCATGGACATCTGTGTTGTACTGTGCACATGCAATATAAGTATGATGCAGCACGGATGTCCGTCCGTGTTCCGCGCTCCGCTCAGACGGTGATTTCAGTTGCATTGCACGCTCACTTCCACTTTTGATGACGTATTGCGCTCAGATGATTCATTGATTCATCGTTAGTTGCAGCCCTAGTAATAATGTCAAGATGAAACTTTTAAATCTGACCCAATAAATTTTGAAATGTTAACATAAAAAACACCAAATTTTACTTAGCTTTACATTTACACACATGACAATTCACAGCATTTTTTATGTTTCATATCATTTCAAATGGATTCCCTGTATGTTCTTGAAATACTGGACGAAGCACGCCTTGACAGCGATTACTCAATTAGTGGAGTGAAAGAAAATGAGTCACTGAAGCAGCAAATATTCTCTGATTCCATTTTTGGCTTCTGTTTAAATGTGTGAATCTGCGGTTTATCTTATAGATAAACTTATCAGACAACACAAGCGCACACGCACACACAAGCACACGCACACGCCACTTTATTAGGTACACCTGTTCAATAGTTTGTCAACACAAATCAGCCAATCACATGGCCACAACTCAATGCTTGTAGACATGTAGACGTGGTCACAACAACTTGTTAGAGTTCGAACCGAGCATCAGAATGGGGAAGAAAAGGAATTTAAGTGACTTTGACATGGTGGTTGGTGCCAGATGGGTTGGTCTGAGTATTTCCCAAACTGCTGATCTACTGGATTTCCCCCACAATCATCTGTCGGGTTTACAGAGAATGGTCTGAAAAAGAGAAAATATCCAGTGAGTGGCAGTTGTGTGTATGAAAATGCTTTGTTGATTGGAGAGGCCAGAGGAGAATGGGCAGACTGGTTGGAGATGATAGAAGGGCAACAGTAACTCAAATAACCACTGGTTACAACCAAGGAATGCAGAATACTATCTCTGAACACACAACACATCCAACCTTGAAGAAGATGTTCTACAGCAGCAGAAGACCACACCAGGTGCAACTCCTGTCAGCTAAAAACAGGAAACTGAGGCAGCAATTTTCACAGGCTCACCAAAACCGGATGATAGAAGATAGATTGGAAAAAATGTTGCCTGGTCTGATGAGTCTTGATTTCAGCTGCGAAATTCAGATGGAGAGAATTCGGATTAAACAACATGAAAGCATGGATCCATCCTATCTTGTATCAATGGTTCAGGCTGCTGGTGGTGGGGTAATGGTGTGGATGATATGTTCTTGGCACACATTGGGCCACTTAGTACCAACTGAACATCATTTAAACCCGCCAGCCTACCCGAGTATTGTTGCTAACCATGTCCATCCCTTTATGACCACAGTGGATCATCTTGTGATGCTACTTCCAACAGGATAATGCTCCATGTCACAAAGCTCAAATCATCTCACACTGGTTTCTTGTTTAACATGACAATGAATTCACTGTACTCTAACGGACTCCACAGTCACCAGATCTCAATCCAGCAGAACCTTTGGGATGTGGTGGAACAGGAGCTTGGCATCATGGATGTTCAGCCGACAAATCTGCAGCAACTGAGTGATGCTATCATGTCAATATGGACCAAAACACATGAGGAACATTTCCAACAGGTTGTTGAACGTTTGACACCAAGAATTACAGCAGTTCTGAAGGCACAAGGCGGTCCAACCTTTTACGAAAAAGGTGTTCCAAATAAAATGACCAGTGAGCGTGTGTGTGTATATGTTCTGGTAAATTTAGGGCTTTATTTCATCGCTCCAAAAACTTTGAAAACGTGTAAACAACAAGCCTGCAATGAAAAGCAGAATTCAGATGAAATAATTATACCTAATTTAACCATACCTAGCTGGCATTAAAATTATACATTTTTGTAGTTCTGTTTTCAAATGTTATTAAATGCGAGTTATTTAATTGAAAGGTTAATATGCTACATGACTTATAATCATAACAGAATTAGTCGCTGAATTACCGGTGTTCTCCCGCTGATCGGTCCTGGTGTATCCCGGTGTACCACCGAGCAACTGTTGCCGCTCAGCGCGTGACAGTGTTACGTATAGCTGGGGATGCATCCGCGTGCTCACGCGCACCAACTGTAATCAGCATTTTAAGAAGACAATAAAACAGGGACTGGTAGCGCCGTTAATCCCGGTTTCAGCCACAATGAAGAACTCAGTGGAGACCTTGACCGACCCCATGGTTGTAAATCATCTCTGGCTGTATTTGAGGTTGTTATGGGGAGGCATTAAAGGAGCATTTTGCCCTGGTTTCTGTAGGTTTGAACGGCAGAGAGTAAATCTGCTGCGTTGCTACCCGCACTCCGGATTAACACACACAGGCTATACAAAGGCCTTGGTAGATATTTAAGCACAAGGACTTCTTAAGGTTATGACAACAAGCGAAAAAGTACACACAAATGGTGCCTAAAATATCACAGGGGAGGCAGTTTAAAGCAACACACATTGCCAGATTGGTGAGGTAAAGTCTCCGTGTTAGTCATAGAATATGTGCGGATTGCACTCACCTGATGCAGAGAGGCTTCAAACTGCTGCTTCCAGGACCAGTCAGTGTATGAACCGGAGCAGTGAAGCTCGGTGCTGGCTCAGAGGGAGACGGCTGTCTGGAGGTCGATCATAACACTTCTGGCGCAAAACGACACGGTGCCTCGCCGTTCACTTCTTCCATGTAGTTGGAGCTTTATCGGGATGTCCAGCAGCTTCAGCTGTTAGCCCCGGAGAGCAGCAACAACAGCTGAGCCTTCAGGTTTCCTCCCGGCAGGATGAAGACTTAAATCTCTGTCAGGTTTGTGGCTGCGTCGCCACACAGCAGCCTCAGTCTCATTAAAACAGCGTCGGCTCTGGATTACTGTGACCAGCAGCCAGAGACACAGTCGGAGGGAGAAACCGCCACGATGGCACAAGACAGCGGCAGCACGGAGACTTAAACGGTGCTCCTCTGAAGCTCAGCTACTGAAAAATACCTTCCGAGTGTCCAGTAGACTTTAAATCCATTCCCTTGAAATATTCCAGTGGCGTCCAGGTCCTGGTTGTGTCTGAGTTTTCGGCCTCAATACAGCAGCTTTCTTCCTGACAAGCAGCCACCATCCAATCACAGCGCAGCATTCAGAGAGGGGCCGCGGCAGAAGAAGGAGTGGATCAGAGCGGAGCGGACCGGACCACACACCTCCGAAGCACGGCTGCAAAGCACACTGCTTAGCCCTGGGCAAAACGTGAGCGGTTGGCCCCAGTGTGTGCGGTTAAATTCACATTTCCTTGGGGATATACTCTCGCTTATCAGCTGAAACCTTAGAAACTATCAAGCATAGATGTTTACTGTCCTTCTAGGGCAGAGTCAAGGGGTGGCCATCACAGACTGAACAGATCACCCCACGCAACCAGCTGCGTAGCCCATTAGAGGGATATTTACACAGTCATAGGACTAGAGTTCCATCCAGTAACTGCTATTTCTCTGACAGGACTTTATTGTGGAAGCATTTTCAAATAAATTCATATCACACAGTCAAGCACTGCCAAGATGGCAACAGGCTGAGCCACTACACTGAGCTTCAAAACCACTGCTTTAGAAACATGGGAAACCACTATGGAGGATTCCTCCATACAGTCCGTGGGTCTTTTAAAGAAAACTGTAAGGAAACTATTGGTGCAGTAACGTTAAATTATCTGTAAAATAATAATAATAATAATAATATATATATATATATATATATATATATATATATATATATATATATATACATATCATTTTTTGGACTAAACAGCTGCCTCAGATATGTATCCTTACAGTCCGTTACTCCAAGTACACCTTTGTTTTCCTGTTTTGTATTTTTTTTTTATCTCCCCACCTGGAGGACAAGGCCATGTGTGTGAAAACAGCTTCATCACCATTTCTCAAAGTTTTCCATATATACATTCAGTAAAGACACCAGGTGGCACAACCATGAATAAAATTAAAGCAGCCTTTGTTGTGTGTCTTTTTTTTTACAGAGGTCACATTCTGAACTGTTGATAAGGACAGGATATTTTATTCTGTTATATCCTCAGAGCCTACTACTGTAGGTAGTTCAGTTGCCCAGTAGCATTGCAGCTGTTACCGGCAATTTTCCCCAAAAAAATTTAGATCTAAGTTTCAACAATAACAAACAAATAATTCACAAAAATGACTGTCAAATTGTGAAATGCTTATGAGAAAACACCTGGAGCTCCATGTATTACGACAGTACTCTTTTGTATTTGCATGGGTGTAACTCAACCCAAACCATGATCTTTTCTTCAACCTAAAAGTTAATACCACTTAACAAAAACAAAAAAAAGCACTCAGAGAGCTCAGCACTCTGCCAAGGTGGCTCAGTCGTTGCATGATTTCCAGCGGTTGAAATCTTTAAACAATTTCTGGTCCTCAGTGGTGAATTTGTAGTAGGATAACAATCAGTTGATCGTCAGCAGGCAGTTGATGTATTGTTCATTTGTTCTCATAGTTACAGTGACGCCGTGCTGCTATCTCGCAATGCTAGAGAAATCTTTAACAAATCCATGGATGCAGACTATAAGCCGCATCACTGCTAAAATCTAATCATTGGTCCTTCCCTGACAATTTCATCCAAGTCCGTTACTCTGTTTTTGAGTAATCAAAGTCAAAAGTCAAAGTCAAAGGTTCTTTATTGTCATATCATTCCACATGAAACAATACGAAATTGGACCCTGGTCCAGTTTCAGCCATCAAAACAATATAAAAACACTTTCATAAAGACAATATAAGTATAAAGAGACACACTATATATACAAACCTGCAACATAAATATATGTGCAGTGAACCAACAGTTTATAATGTTGCTGACAGACAGACAAACCAACCTAATCATCACATAACTCCGCCACGTTCCTTGGCAGAGTAATAAGAATGGTGACACTCAGGACTTTAACGGTCTTGTAGATGAAAGTCCTTTGGTTAATGCCAGCCTACCTCTCCAACCTCCTAATGCAGACGATGTTTCTTTTTACTGTACAAAGCAAAAGAAACTTGGGAGGTACACAGCATAAAATGTGCGAATCATGTCATTTTGGTGCAGGCACAAAAAATGTAGACTTCTCACAATTTTACAGTCTTGATAGTGTAACTAATATGTTTTGTGCTGTGGACCATCCTCCTTAGGGTTGAGGGAGCAGAGTTTAACCAGCTGACACTGGTTGAACTGTGGGGTACACTCTGGACAGGTTCGGAAGACTTCAATGTAATGTGTCTTTGAGTGTTGTGAAAAGCACAAAACAAATAAAATTTATATTATAATTATTAATATTATTAATATTATATCTGAGAGGAAGCCAGGGAAAATCAGCATAGGCACAGGGAGAACTTGTAAACTCCACACAAAAAGGTCCAGTAGGTATGAACAGTGACAGTGTTACATATCATACCTGACATGACTGTGTTGTACACACAGGTGATTCTCAAAATGTTTACTGGTTTGGACTCCTCTTATGTGCTGTGCTGGCAAACATTTGTTACACTTGTTAATGCAGGACAAACCTCACCTTCCATTCACACTGATATATGGAGTGCACTAGTGCTTCAAGGAAATCGTTAACATCCATCCACCTTCAGCTTGAGCAAAATTCTTATCAGGGAAATAAAGAAAAGAATAAATAAATATAAATGTCACTAAGAATATCATTGTTTCCAGTTATATATTCCATATAGTTAGAGGCTTGTTGCAGGTGTAGTATTGATATGAAACACATTTATGTGCTATGTTAGGCAAAAGTATCAATGCTTCTCTTTAAATATTCAAATTACCAGTGGCATCTTAACAAAAAATAATATAAAAGTGCTTGTTATTCAGGATCATGCCAGTGTTATATTTTATATACTATGAGGGATGCATAAAACTCTCAGCAGTATTAATGGTCCAAGAAGACCAGATTCCTAAGATATTATGCATTATTGTTATTGATTAAAGGGGTGATACATTTTGTGTGAAGAACCTTAAAGCCCCTGCACCTCTGTGTGGACACACAGGTGTGTTCACTTGTTATTCATAAAGCAGTGTACACATAGAAGGTGTGGTTTGAGCACACTGTTAGCGTAGCACTGTTAGAGTAGCAGGTCCTAGTGTCCTTAGGAAAATCAGGGCCATTACCACCACCTGTACAGACAGCTGGACTGATTAACATAGGAGTGTATCTGTTCTGTGAGATGTACGAGATGGATGGCTGAAAAACGCCTCCTGTTTACACATACTAGGACTTTACCACTTCTCAGTGCAACTATAGAAGTAAAATTTAATCTGAGCTAATCCTATAGCAACCCTGAAACCTTGAGAGCCATTTAAACAATTGACCACCTGACATGCAAAATTAAAAGAAAAAGAAATTATATTTAAGATTTCATACAAATAAAAGATATTTCAAGAAGCTGGTGGCGATCCATTGCTGTATGAGGTTATTCATACGTTTTCTACTTGTAACAGTGGTATACAAGGGCTTCAAAAAGTGGAAACAAAGAGTGGTACCTCTGTTTTGTAAACCCTTATATCACTATTTTTACTTTGTTTTAACAAAAAAATGTTTCATATATCAGGCTTTGAATGATGTGTGAACAAGATTCTGTGTAACAACCTTCACAATATAGCCGGGGATGAAACAGGAAAGTCTAGTTTATTTAAGTGCTACTGAAATTTCTGGCTCATAGTGTAAGAAAGAAATATTTCTTTTATCATTATTAAAAACTGCTATTTACAGTAAAAAAAATTATGCTAAAGATATCATTACAAAAATTTCCCAATTTATGTGGAGAAAAAAGAAATAATGAAAAAAACCTGTGTTATTTAACTCATGGAGATGTGCATGGAAGGGCTGGCCTGCAGATATGTGAAGCTGGGTATACTGGTTCTTCCATCACTCACTGATTGTAACAATATATTCCTCTTCTAAGCAAAGAAAGAGCCAGCCCCTACTAGAAGGGCAGATGTCAACAAGAGTGGCAAAATACCCTGTCATGTGCTCTATTGCCTCAGATTCAGGGTCAGTGAGGAAACGGGCATCCAGTGGGTGTGGGCTCTGGGCATGAGCAGGAATTTTTAGGTTGTGTGTAAAGGATTTATCACTTAAATTCTTATCAGCCCCAGAATCAATGAACGCTGAAACACTGGTTTTGTATAAACAAGGCAACTGCAAGTGGAATTTGAGATGTCAAGCAGATAAACTTGACTCTGTAGGTCTTTCTCTTTTGCTGGTGAATCTGGTCTTTTGCAGGGTGACTGAGCCTCTGATGTCCGTTTTGGGTCACTTTCATCAAACAAATTTCATGGACTCTACAGATCCCTCAATAGAGGATGGGATAGTTAGGGAGAACCGAGCCGACTGAAGAATGTTGCGGTCTGAGATGCCAGGTAGAGATGGCAGAGTACCACTTGAGTAAATGAATATTCGTCCAAATACAAAGAGAGTGAGTACAGGTCAGATGGCATGTCAGACAAGTCCATTCTCTGAGAGAGTGAAACTCAGCAGTTTTGTCTGCTGCTCCTCATTGGCCTTAAAGCAAGCTTACAGTTTAGGCTGTGGTTCAGAGTCAGCGGGAAGCAGGTCCACCTGAGTAGTGCTCTGGTTGTGGCAAGTTAGTTTCATGGACTCCACTGTTGGTGGCCTGGTTGGGAGTTGCAACAGGTGGCGGTGATGGAGCAGTTTCTGCTAACACGTTATCTGACAAACCTTAACGTTTCTTTTATGCTGCCTTTAGAGAGCCTGAGCAAAGTTGTTCATGCCTTCCAATTATAGCTCAGTACTGGTGAGTTTATGCTAGCAGGATTCAAAGAATACTAAATGCAGACAAAGGACTTACAGAAAGTGGATATCTTGGAGGGTCTACTGTAAGAAGCTGGCTGCAGGATTTCAGCAGGAAATTTGACAGCACATTGAATTCATCTATCTTTTCAGACTCATGTTTAACTACCTCTGTCTCCTATACTCATACACAACTACTCATACACAACTGAGACAGAGGCAGTACCATTTCTTGAATGAATGAAGGAACACATTTATGAGTAGGATTCACCATGATTTTATGAACTCTGTTTGGGATGGTAACTTGGAATATAAAGCACACACCTGCTGCAGCGTAGACCAGAGTTTAAATCTGGTGTCACTGTCTGGTAAACATACAGATGTCCATGACTTGGATTAAGGTTCAGGAAAGATGATATTTTTCATCCAGTGTAAATGTTTTTCATTAACACAAAATGTCTGCCAGTGTGTAAACACAACCATAGACAACTTTATTAATGCTGTCGTCACTACAAATGGATTATTGCAAGAAGAGCGTTTTTGTTGGACAAAAAGGTTGACACTAAACACTGTAGTGATTAGCTCAACATCACTGATTCAACAACACCGCCTGGAGCTTCAGCATCAATTTCCTAGAATATTTTTCACATGATTTTGTTGGCCATTGCAGGGAGACAAAAGTGAACCTGGGCCTTTATCTGCCCTTGAGCCTTTTGCTATGGGCCATTATTTAGTGCTGATAGTGTGACACCCTCCAACAGTACTTAATAACACAAGGTGAATTTGGTTAAATCAGCAGGCGCACAAACTGCTACTGCCTGACACTCTGGAAGGTAACTCATTAATTATCTAGACTGCAGACTGATGAGGGCATTCATTCCAGTCTGTGTACAGATAAATTTGATACCATATCAGTTTCTTTGAGACCATTGTAGTAGTAGGGTAAACATATGCCATTATAACTAGATTAGAATAACATACACTTTCAATATGAATTCATTTCCAACAAGTATTCCAGAGAGAGACATACAATTTTCTATAGCTATCACATTCTCAGAGGATGAATCCCATTTACTTTATTTGCCTTTGGTGATCCTCTGACTATGAATCCAGTGTCATAATCTGGTTACTTACATTTTTTTCAGGACTCTGGATCATTACCAAATACCTATAGAACCTGCAGAAATACCTGCAGAACCAGTGACATTGTAATGACTATACTTTGCTTTCATTTCTACTTTTTTTTTTAACTGTGTGCTTTATATTTTTCAGATTTACTCTTTAAATTGTGTTAATGCACTATACATATTGTACACAGATGGCAAGCACCCTACTGTGTAAGACTGAGTGTGTGATGAACAAAGTCTAGAGTCCAGACTCTTGAAGTAACGATGTGCATAAATAAACTACAACTACTGAAAACTAATGTGCTCCTCCTTTGAAATTACAGCTCTGTGATGTGTCATGTCGTCACTGATTCTGTGATTGTGATACTACAGTCAAGAGTGTCATTTTTCAGTGTTTTAAGTTTGAGTGTCTGCTTTGAAACACAAAGAGTTACAACTTTATTCTAACCTGCAGTATCAAAAGAACAACATTGCCAAGGATACATTGACATATAAATGTGCTTTAGCATTGAAAGAAACATCAAAGGTCAGTTTTGGCTGAGTAAGTAATCTTTCTGTTTACCCTAAAAGCTCTTAAAAACAAAGCAAAACAAATAAACAAAAAAAGTGTCATGTCAGCAACTTTTATTAATCTTGTGGGAATTCCACACTAACTGAAATTATGCAATATTGCTAAAAAAAAAAAGTGGGCTGTACAAACTCTGCCTGGAATGATTACCCCATGGGCTGCTAAATAAACTCCATAGCGGTATCCTTTTGGAGTGCCCCACTTTTGACAGTGTGGTTGAAGCTCCCTTGCAAAATTGCTGCAAGAAATCAACAGTACACTCCCACTCTGTTCCAACTTCATGAAATCCATGTGGCTGTTCAGCCATGATAAATTAGGCCAATACATCATATATAGTCATCCTCCCCATTTACTTGGAAGCTGCAAAAGAAAGTATCTATGATTGATGAGATGAGATTGCCTGCAATTAAGTTTACCATGTACAAAAAAGTGGCACCATCAATTGCTAGAAATTAATTTTTTCAACAAAATTGTTATTTTGCTGCACAGAACCTCACCCAGAACATGCAGCTTTTGCAGGTACATTTTGGCTAGCTGTAATCAAAACTGATCCAATCATACGGTAGCTCTGTAAGTGTTAGGACCTAAAGTAATTTCATCTTTGCTGGTTCTGTAGATTGGACCTACATGACTCATCACATGGAGGCAGAGCAACAAGTTGTAAACACAACAGCTTGTAATGAACTGGTGAAGTTCCTCCAACTAATGGCAGATTTTTTTTTTTAATTATTTTTTTTACATACATACAGCAGATACAGAGCAAAGTCAGTTTTAATTTCTAGTCAGTGCCAGTTTCAGTCTTGATAGAACCCTTGTCAAGATGCACAGACAGATTTCCTATTGACAAACAATCTTGAATGCATGCATGCATGGCAGGGCTGGATCAGTTTACTTACGGATGTGGATGATGGAACATATGGAACATGCAACCTTTCACTGCATACAATATTTTTAAACATCTGCTACATTTGATAGACATCTATCATCTCTAGCTTGTTAACATGACAGATACTCCTGTGAGAAAGAACAGCTTGTAGTTATGAGGACTGCATTAAAATTAACCACACACTGGATATATGACAAATGTGCTACCTTAATGCCAAAACATATTTTAGAGATGACTGTAGTGTAAACAGGCAGCGCTTTATTTCTGGCAAACTGTCAGCAGAGGATTGAATTAGTATTATCGATCAGTCACATGGGCTCATAAAGAAGGATTTATTTTCACTAGAAATCTATGAGCATAACAGTGTGATATATTTTTCTATGACCGTCTAGTATTTTTATTAAAACCCAAGGCTTCTGGCCGGATCACTGTACCTAATACACTCTGAACTAACCAGCAGGTTTCCTTCATGGGATAAGGAACATTTACCTTTTAACTTTTTTAATTTGTGCAGTTTTGTCCTCCTCTCCCCAAAAAATGGTTTTCTCATTGGACATTTTGTGAGGGAGCATCAGTTTTTGATGCCCTGGGAGACAGAGTAGTTTGAATCACCTGATTTCCAATAAGTACATAATCAGTGATGATAGCTTTCTTCAATATTTTAAGAAACAGTTTGTCACGCCTCCCGCTCCTGTGACTCGGCTCGTCAGCGTAATGACAAGCGTGGATTCCAATCAGCGTAAAAAGACATAAAGCCTGGCTTTCGCCACCACTCCGACGCTGCATCATTGCACCACCTTCCCGGCCCATGATGCACTCCGTCATATCCGGTACACCATTCACTGCCTCCTGCACGCCGCTTCTCGGACTCTGTCTCCCCTGTTGGACTACCTTACCTGTTTTCCGGCCATCGCCACATTCCCTCCCTTGGCTCAGACAGCTCGGCTCCTCTTCCGCCTTCCACGCGCTGGACTCAGTAAGCCACCTTCCCCGTTAGTTCTGTTCATGCCTAGTTTTCACCTCGGCCATCTGGCTCTTATAAGTATCTGGTACTTATAGTTTTTACTATAAGTTATGGTCCTTATGGTCCACCCTTAGTTAGTTTTATTTAGTCTTTTTCCCCATTCTGTTATCTTTCCTGTGCCTTCTTTTTGAGTACTGTTGTTCATTTAGTTCTTAGACCATAATTCATTAAATCCTTTTTTTCCATTTACACACCTGCCTGTTTGCCTGCTGCTTGGGTTCACACACCTGCATCCATGACACAGATTAACTAAAAAAATATTTTTTGTTGTCACAGTATGACCAGTTTGTTTAATTTCTGGGGTTTTCTGTAATCAGCATTACAGTTCACATATTGTGACCTTTTATTGCAAATGAATGAAAGTCTGACATGTTCCCAGAATGTGTTTTTCAATTTGCAGCTCAGAACACAGCGAACATGTTTCATTTCCCCATGTTCAGCTCCTGGTTTTCAACCTGTTCTGAATAGGTTGTTTCCGTGTCTGTAAGTTTAACTGCAGCTGAGCTGGTGGTGGCCACACCTCCTTCAGGAAGAAGACTTTCTCTGTGTCTGTGATTGACAGCACAAAACATTTGATGACATGGCATATCTAAATAAGTGTGAGAGATGAGGCCTTTCTCTGTGAGCAATTATTTAAAATGGATTCCTGTATGTGATGGTGTGTGGATATATGAGTAAAACTAGCCATAGCAGCGTAGGCAGAAGCTATTAACAGGCTGAGAGAAAAGACAACACATCACCCTGTTTCTGCTTCATTTGTATTGTCTACCAGTGAACTATAGAACTGAGTTCAAATTTTTACTATTTATTTAAATTTTTAAACCTTAAATGATGCCTCTCCACAATATGTTATCAATATGCTAACACTGTCTGCTTTCTGAAGTCATTACAGTTCCTCCTCTCTTTACGATCAAGAGTGGCAATGATTCAGATACTGCACCCAGGCTGTGGAATGGTGTTCCATTTTCATATTAAATCCTATCCCACTATTGGCAATTTCAAATCATAACAAGAAAAGAAAGTGTTTTGTCTGTGCTTTTCATTAGAAACTGTCCTAGTTGTGTCTAGTCTTACTTTATATCACCCTGTTGGTTTGTATTAATTGATTGCCTGATTTCACACAGGTTTCTCTTTTCCTGTTTTGCTTTCCTTGGTCTGCTTCATTTTATTTTAAAGCCATGTGCTTTATCTTAGTTGTCCTGTTCATATGAACATATCCCATTGTGTTAATCCTTGTCATTTCCTCCATGTGTTTAGAGCATGCTATTGCATGTTGTAAATGGTGTGTCTTCTTTTTTCTGTAGTCTGCACTGTGCCCTCTTTGTCCATAGATGAACAACAAAGATTATGAATCACAAACTAAATGTATGGAAGTAGAACATTAAAACAGCAGATTTCTAAAGTTGAAAATAATCACAATAAAAGCCTGTCTCAAATTAAAGCCCTTAGTCAGGTATGAAAAGACATTTGGTCATGCTGTGGGTGATGGGACACTTTACAATACTTGTCCCTCCTCCAGAGGCCTGCAAGCTTGAGCACTTGTGCATCCTTAAACACTGATAGTGATATCGCACCACATGCTTTCAGTGCTACAGTGAGTGAATCCTGCTCTGAGTGCTCTCTCTCCAGATGCTCTCCGATCCACTCATGTCAACAGGGATGGATGTGCCGATGATCAGTCTCTCCAGAGTATCCTGTCCCTCCACAGCATTCTGCATGCACTGACTCTGAATTTATTCTGCAAGACAAGACTACTTAGGAGTTGTGGGTTTGTTAAATGGGCTAACAGATCGTTGTGCCACAGAGAGTTGTGAGGGGAGAGGAAGCTGTTGCATCAGTCATGGTGCTTTAACTCAGAGTGGCGGTTCATGACAGAAAAGTGTCACTGAAGCAGAAGTCTGCATGAGATGCCTGAACACCAGCAGGGCAACCAACCCTAAACATATCAGTGACAGCAGCAGACAGGGCTGACCCCCCCCCCCCCCCCCACACACACACACACACACACACACACAAACCACTCCCCGATAAAAGACCATCACCACTGGCATTACTGGTATGACGTGAAAGACCTGATTCAGAATTAGTGTGCTCTTTTCAGCACAAACATTCACAAAACATGAGGACTGTCACACACGTGTATACGTTTCATGTTGGTATAAATCTGCATACAATGCAGTGCTGCCAGTGGTAGTTTTAGGGCAGAGATCCTGTATGGAAGCTAAGACGTCAGATCCAAACGGACCCTAGGTAAGTTAAGGGAATGACTCTGCTTGCCAGTTCTCTGCAACAGTAACCTCAGTCTGTCATTGGTTGCCTGAGCTCCCAAGCTCCCATGACATAATGCAATAGATGATAATGTTGAGATTGTCCATTATTACAGATGCTGACACTGACAAAAGTCCAATCAGAGGAAAATGAATTAGCCATGGACACAACATGAATGGAAAGTGAATGAATTAAGTTAAAGCAGGCAAGTCTAATGGATGACTGAACACATACTAAACTAACTAAGATGGCGCTGTTGTCATGACAACACTAGATGCTTCGTTATCATTGACGTTTGACTGGAAGGTTATAAACTACAGCTCTGCACCATGCAGAGAGACTTTGGAGTGTCAGAGCTATGCTTGTGAATGCGTGAGTGTAATTCTTGTTTTATTAAAACAAAAACACACTCATATCAGAGCCAGTAGTACATTTAATATGACTGAGATTATTGACATTCAACATTATTTAGATGAAATTCATGGTTGTCTCTGTTCGCTTTTGAGACATATCTCCGGTGATGAAAGCTCTCTTGGGATGTAATTACTATTGACTGTACAACATATTCTCGCTCACATACACATGCACACTGTTGTGTTTCTCATATGATATTAATCAAACAGCCAAAATGAAAACTCTCCATAAAGCAAGAAGGAATGATAAGGGAGGATTTGCTGATGTATACAGGCGATGGTTTCCCTCCCACCAAGCATGCTTTGTTGCACACTACTAGGGATTCAGGGAGACAACCCCTCCTCCCTGGGACAACAGAGGCTAATTGTGAATGCACTGCCTGTTACTTTAACATTGCTCTGTCTTCTGCTATCAGATTATGGATTCACCAAAGATTGACTGGCTTGATATTGAAAAATGATTTGCAGCAAGATATGGTTCTATCTGGAAAAATGCTAATTAAGATCGCCGTTGTCTTGCTCTTGTATGTAAACTATTCTTTAAATAAATCAGTTTAATCTTAATGAGACCTCATGGGAGGCAAGCTAATGTTCAATTCATATTTTTTGGGGGGCATCACACTGCCTGTTGTAATTTTGCTGACCTTTTAAAGAATTAAAATGCATTTCACACAAGCTCTCAGTTAACATTAGCATTTCAGATGAAAATTATGCGGCTAAATTAAGAGGGAGTTCAGAAAGACTTTCTGTGCCACACGAGACAGCCGCAAGTACAGCTTAACACTGTCATGGTGTGAAACTGTGCTGTGACTTCAAACTCATTTGTTCCCTCCTGAGAGTACAGACCTGCATGGAAAATCACAACAAACAAGACACACAACTAACCCAGTGGCTGAAGCAACACAAAGTACATTTGTTATCCTAAAAGAATAAATAAATAGGCACACAATAAACAAGAGTAAGGTCTACTCTATGAGGCCTGTCTGAACCATGTTAGTGTAGCTTAGTTTCATGCTGACATTTAATAAACATAAAGCAAAGCTGAACATGATGGGAATGCCATCAGTGACGCTTACATTGACAGAATGGGAATTTTTACCTGATGTTGGTGATAGAAGACAACCGAGAATATCGATGTCAACAGAATAGCTGATCAGATCACCAGAGTCTTCGGGGGGAAATGAATGCAAAATTCACAATCAATCCATCTAATGCTTACCGACATACACTATACAATAGAAGTGATGACACCCCCATCCAGCATCACTTCCATCATTCAAGTGACTTTAAGGTCAGTGCATTACATCTAAGTGAAACAGTAAAGTATAACTGTGATTGAAAATTAAAAACGAAGAGTTTAGATTTACTATATTGCAAATGCAGGGTTCACAGAAGAAATTCAGTACATCTTTCATTGCTTAGATTCAAACTTGATGTTTTTCAGCACTTCACATGCCCATTTCTGACCACAGGCTCAATCCTTTCGACTGATTTTTTTTGTTGGTCACCAATCTTCCTGCATCCTTTTTCATCTTCTTCTGGCAATTCTTCACCAGGTGGAACCATGACATGCAGATACACCTAGCCCATAGGTCTAAAGTTGAGCAAATTCTGATTCTTTCCACACATCATTTTATAACCATGTGCATGCAGGTAACTTGAATAACAAGTGTTTTCATTTTAGTTTTAGTGATCACCTGTTTTCTAACTTGTGTCAGTGATTACAGGTGTATTCACTTTTGTTGCACTGAACTGTCACCTTGACACCTGTGTGTTCAGTATGATGTTTCTAAGAAATTAGTTTTTGATTGTTCATAGGAAAAGAAGATGGACTGCTACATAGTCCCTTGTGGGTTTCATATTCAGAGGACTTTACTGTGTTAAGTAGCAGTTGTAGCACCAGGGTAGAAGTGCTGTCTAAGAAGCTGACTCCAGAGATGTAAAGCCCTTTAGGTTCCCCTTTATGAAAAGGTTTGTTGAGGCTGATGCATAGCTGTAGTTGGTAAATCTTCCAGCATTGTAGCCATGTGACCACATCTGTGAAAATGCTGTAAGAATTGGGTAAAATTCCAAGCTCTTGTACATAATGCTGAGTTGGTTTAAATTTCTATTCATTTTTGCAGCACTGAAGGATTGCAAATTCCCAGAGGGAGTGCCCCAAAACTAATCCATCTGCTGAAGGCGATCTGTAGCAAAAGCCTCACAGCTGAGTCAAATTATATGAAAACAACTGTTGTCAGGAGAACAAATTCAAATGCATGGCCACAACAAAAATTAATGTGTTGCTGTTTGTAGGTTTTATAGCATGATGCAAAGACTTTGACAAAAAGATTGTCCAGTTCAAAATTGAGAAAAAAACATTCAATTTAAAAAAAAAATAAAAAATCTTCTTTCCAAAAAAATTTGTCTTTTGCTTTTTACATAAGCTTAGTGAGCACCTTACAGGTGGCACTATCTTGGAAAGTGGAATGACATACACAGTATACACAATTATTACAATTTTTTTTAACCTTAAAATTATTTCTTGTCTTCAAGAGATCTAACCAAACTCTAAACCATATAAAACCAAATGCTTATTGGTTTTAATAATTTTCAGGTAATATGTATTTTTGCAATGAGAGAGTGTAAAGGTCGTTGCTTTCTTGTTAGTTTTGAATTCTTCCCATGTCTTTCTAAGTGTCTTCCTTTTTCCTGTCCTCTGTGCTTCCCGTCCCTGTCTCCCTCTTTTTCATTATGTGAGGTTCCAGGGTTTGGCAGCTTTTTTCTATGGACCGTCTCTACATACACTTTTAGCTTTTGCCATACGTCAGTGGCCCTCTCTGCAACAGGCAGATTTTCCACCCATCTGTGTCCACAGAAAGGGAGTGGAGAAAGAGATGAGCCAATAAGTTTTGTATAATTGTCTCTTCTTGCAATGACATTGTGAAAAACAAAGCGCATTGCTCTCAATAGTTTCTCAACATTCCATGTGGAAAAGCCAGTCTTAAGTGAATTATGTAGCGAGTGCAATCCACATCTCTCAACATTAATTAACTGCTAACCTCCATGTATTTCAGTATGGTCTTGCTTCAAATTATTGAAGAACTTCAAGTTCAAATTTGGCCCATCCATACTAATGGAAAGGAGATTCTTCATGTCCAGCAGTACACACAATCCTAAGAACAGAAATAACTTTATTGAAATTATTTGACATGAAGAAGAAAAATTGAAAAGGTGAAAACCTATTTGATTGGAAATTTCTTTATTTAAATAGCCCTTTATAGTAGCCCAAACGGTGACCAAAGTGCTTCACAGTAACACAAGAAAACTGAAAAACAATACAATAACTTAAAACATGACAAACAATCACACTCACAGGCAAATTTAGAATAATCAATTAACCTCATCACATTTTTGGACTGTGGGAGGAAATCCACACCCACACAGGGAGAACATGCAACCTCCATGCAGAAAGACCCTGGGAAGGCCAGGATGTGAACCAGGGATCGTCTACCTGCAAGGCAGAAGTGCTAACCACCACACAACTGTGCAGCTTGAAAAATAGACAATAAAAAGAAATGCTTTTATTAGATGTGTATGGGAGCTGCACATAGCCCCCCAACAAGCCCTCAAACTCATATGACCACACAGGTTGTATGTAACGTGCCCCTGAATACGACCCATGAGAGCGTATTTAGGTTAGCGCGCTTACGGGAGACAGGAAGGCATTACGGGATTTAATTCGTGAAACGGCTTTTCCCTCACTTTCGCAAGACTGGTTTAGGGTTATGGTTATGGTTAGGGTTAGGGTTAGGGTTAGTGTTAGGTCAAAGTTTGTTCATGGTGGCGTTTCAGCTGAGACACCAGAGTGTCGATATTTACTCAACCACTAGAGGTCGCTTAACGTCAAAACGTAACACTTGGTCGTAATAAGGGCGTGTACAGACGACCTATGTGGTCGTTTTTCTTTTGAGGACAGTCTCTAGCCCCCATATACTATGTGCAATCCCCATATGCATGTGTGTATGGGGGATGTACACTAATTGAGAGGCTTATAGACCGGCTCTAGCAACTGTTTTCATGGGAAAAATTAGCTCCATGACAAACAAGATGGAGGTGCATGAGACACTCGTCAAAGACTCTACCAGGAAAGCAGCCTCATGTTTTATACAGAAACATAGCTGAAAGACTGTATTACCGAGAATAACACCAGAGTCAGAGGTTTCCTATACAAGTGGACCAGGACCCCACAGCATATGGAAAGAGGAGAGATGGAGGATTTGCTCTGCTTGTGAATGACAGATGGTGTCACCCTGCACACTCATCAAAGAAAATATCTGCAGCAGGACATTGAACTGTTAGCAGTTAGTCTGAGACCATATTATTTGCCACTGGAGTTCACTGTGATTGTTGCCATTGTTGTTTACATTCCTCCTACTGCACACACTGAGACTGGAGAGACCAGGTCAACCATCTCCTCCCACCCTCCTCCTCCAACCCAAACTAACGCTCAAACCCAAATTTCTACCTTCATACTCTCAAGCTTGGCCCGCTTCCCTCCCTCACCACCTCGAGTGACCTTGTTAGCTCAGTCCCACCTCACCTCACTTCTTCTGTGTTGTCTTGGTTGTCTATGTTAACATGCTGCTGTTACAAATAATTTACTTTTATGGATCTATAAAATCTATCTTAAATATGAATACCAAATCGTGTGACCTAAATATGTACAGTAGTGGGTGGTGAGAATTGATCTGACTCAGAAACACTCCCACAATTTAATCAATTGTTCCTTATATGATTTCTGGTAAGTCCTGATAAGTCCACAGTGGTGTACTTGTAGTAGGATCACAATCATGTGATCATCAGCAGGCAGTTGATGTAGTGTTCTCTTGTCATAGTGCTGCGAACTCACAGTGATACAGAAATCTTTAACTAATTCGTGGATCCAGACTATAAGCTGCATCACTGCCAGAATCTAATCACTTGGTCCTTGTGTCATTTCTGACCTTCCCTGAAAATGTCACTAAAATCCGGCAGTCCGTTTTTGAGTAATGTTCCTAACAGACAGACAAACCAACGACAATCGTCACATAACTCCGCCGCGCTCCTTAGCAGAGTAAAAAATGGCCATTTGTGGGAGTCTAATGATGAAATTGAATGTTTGGTACGATGAAAGCAACCAAGAATATTTTAGAAGGGTTATGTAAGCTACAACCTCACATTTTCAATCAGCCACTGAGAGATTTGGTAAAAATACACTGAGTATTACCATCACTTTCATCAGACTTTTACTCTTTGTAGCAATTTTGACAATTTGAATTTCCTGTGCATAGCAAAAAGGAAAATTCCCATGATAGATAAATGTAGTGCTGGACCGTTTAAAGAGATCTTTAGCAGACTTCATAAACTGGATTTTCTTTATTTGGCTCCCTGCTCAGTAGAGGCAGCTGTGTTTGAGCTGAGATGTGCCTGAATAATGGCATCCTGCTTCAGACAGGAAACTCACAAAGCCCTCTCTAGCAATTCTATCACTATTACCACCTTATCTCCCATATTGGAATACAAAGTGAGACTCATTTGGCCACGGCTCCTCCCATTAAGCTATTTTTGAATCACAGAAAATTACAGGAAAATGATATTCATCCATCCATTCTCTATACACCGCTTTATCCTCATTAGGGTCGTGGGGTGCTGGAGCCTATCCCGGCTGACTCGGGTGAAGGTAGGGGACACCCTGGACAGGTCGCCAGTCTGTCACAGGGCTACATATACAGAAAAACAATCACACTCACATTCACACCTACAGACAATTTAGAGTGATCAGTTAACCTCAGCATATTTTTGGACTGTGGGAGGAAGCCGGAGTACCCGGAGAAAACCCACGCATGCACAGGGAGAACATGCAAACTCCATGCAGAAAGATCCCAGGCCCAGGCCGGGATTTGAACCGGGGAACTTCTTGTTGCAAGGGAAAAGTGCTAACCACTACATCACTGTGCAGCCCCAGGAAAATATTTCTTTTTAGATCCTTTTTTTCCCCAAATGTCATACACTATTCTGCATGTTGAATATATCTCCAGGAGTTCCATGTTCATGCCTGAGAGCAACAATGCAGTGAAGTAACTGACAGCTGACTTAAAAATCCATGTAACATTGCCATGACAGTTGGAATTTTTATTTTATCATTTTTTTTGCATGCCATGCTGTTGTAGGTGAGCCTGTGCTATATTTGTTAGTCATGCAGTAGGAAGGAGACAGCTTTTAAAACTTCATATCTAATGACCTCACACTCAGGGGAAAAAATAATAGTACCGCAAATGGATGTTTGTTTTATATTACACTTGATGCCTGACACATTATATACTGTTGGCATTGAGGAACATGCATTATTTTAGGACATTACATTTGGGGATAGTGAATTGATTTAAATGGTAACGCTGTAGGGGTATGGTGAAATTTTATACACTCCTATTAAACAGACTCACTGCTGCAATAATAATCCTCCAATGTCACCTTGCTTTGGTAAGCTATAAATATAGAGTAGAAAGCTGCTATCATCTCCACTGTCTGTTGACTGATAGTTAGGAGGCACAAATGCATTTGGCTTCATTGAAGATAATCAAAAGAAGTGCATTATGGAAATTACTGTACAGCCCCCTAACATATTTAATTTACATCACTGTAAGACCAGTTCACAGACTGGTTTTGTGGAGTGGTGTTGCAATGCAACTCTGTCCTCTGAATAACTACTTTCATATACTCCTAATTCATAGTAGCAAATATTTTGCAGGAAATGTACTGGTGCAGGGCTGCACAGTAGCTTGGTGGTTAGCACTATCGCCTTGCAGCCTGAAGATCTCTGGTTTATGTCAAGGCTTTGGACTGGGGATTTTTCTGCACAAAGTTTGCATGTGTTGGTTTCCTCCAAGTTCTCCAGCTTCCTCTCACAGTCCAAAAACAAGCTGAGGTTAACTGGTGATTCTAAATTGTCCATAGGTGTGAATGTGAGTGTGATTGTTTGTCTCTACATGTAGTCCTGTGATAGACTGTTACCTGTCCAGATGTCCCCTACCTTCACCCTCAGTCAGCAGGGATAGATTCCAGCCTCCAATGACCCTTATGAGGATTAAGTGGTCAATAGATACTGGACAGATAGAATGGTACCAAAATAATCTATTTTAAATCAATTTTGGTCAATTTTGGGTTATAGTATTTGACCCTAAACACCTCAGAAACACCTATTGTTCTATGCTTCACTGTTGTGTTTTTTGCTACCTGCCTAAGGACTGCGGATGTAAATTATATTAAATGAATTATATTGTTGTCTAAATAGACATTCGTTAATGTGCATTGTCTCTATGAAAAAAATAAATAAAAAATTAGAAACACCTCGTTTGAGAGTAATGCTGAATAACTCATCCATGTATTTGTTACTTCAAGGTTGAACTATTGTATACTATTTATCAAGATGTCCCAGTAACTCTTAAAAAAACAGAGCTGGTCCAAAATGCTGAGCAAATTCAACTTAAAATAGCAAGACGTCAAGCTTGCTTAATCTCTAAGCTAAACTTCTTTGGCAGCTAAACAGACAAAACTCATGGCTTTGTTGAATTGAATTCATTCCCACACAAAACATGACTTTAATTTTCCAAAAAAGGGAGGTTTTTCAATGCTTACACGCTGACAGAGCCAGCACTGAAAAAACAAGCAAGTTCTGATTAAAACAAAAACAACAACAACAAAAAAGCTTCCAATCCTTCAAAGCCAGCAGGTCTGGTTAAAAAAACAACAACCAAAGACAACAAACAAATTTAATCCAGTGCAACACACACACAATTTTGGAAGTATTTGCCACCCTGCTGCCTCATAACAAGTAATGTTATGAGGCAGTAATTTAATAATGTAATATATCATAAAAATAGGGTTCAGCAGAATGATTGCTTATACTTTTCATACTTTTTGCTGATTATGCTGTGTTGTTTTTAGTTGACAATTTTGACAGACAGCTGTTCATATATGAGGGTGTTAGAAGCAGAGTGCTCTAACCCACAAAAAAATCCAAACTGATTTTTAGATAATTTCTGTAATATTTTATGGTCTAGATTTTAGTGGGAAAGTGGTCTAACCCACAACCCAAGAATAGTGTTACAATGGTGCTTCCAATGTTAGACCATTCTGAAAAACACTAAACTTTAAACCCATTTTTCTCAAAAACTACACAAAGCAGGTCAGGCCATTCTGCTTCCAAACCCTTCAAATATGCAGCATAAAAAGCATCTTAGGACTTCTTCCAGCTGGTTAGACCCTCGGCGTGGAAATAAAATACCACATCATGAAATGAGAGGTACTAGCTGGTGGCGGCAGGAAACAGACAAATAGAGACAGATGAAGAGGGGTCGAGCCTCAGCATCACCTCATTACTCTGATAGCTTTCACATTATTCCAGTGTCACTTCTGCGCCAGAATATCAGGCGCCTTGCATCATTCACCTTATACTCTCTGATCATCTCCATTTGTCAACACTGTAGTGCCTGAGTGAAGAAAACAGAGAAGATGGATTGTCATTCGTCCCACAGCACTAACATTCAGTGACATTCACAAGAATCCATGAAAAGCAAGCAAAACAATTCTCCATTCCTGACCCACTCGCTGATATTTTCCCCTGGCAGAAATGTTCATGCATAGTGATGCCATATAACACACAAACTATGTCTCAGCACAAACCCAAGCTTCTGAGTCAGGTCACGTATGTAACCTTCACATGGACCACAGCGGATGTGATCAGTCAGAGCATAGGAATCCCCGAGCCCTGATGATCCTGCATCCCAGGCATCCACGTCCAAAATGAGAGCTCTTATCTGCAGTTCATGCAGCAGCAGCTTCAGGATCAGTTCAAAGGTTGAAAGATTGGGTTTGTTCAACAGGAGACACGAGAGCATCTTAGGGGATTTCTGGTGCTCTTCATAATAAATGTATTATTGTACTAATGCTACGCTCCTTCCACATTCATTAATATGTTTGTAATGACACTGATTAAGCGAGTGAGATGATGGTACTCAGTAGTAACATGACCTCTGACTGTATATTAGGGATGGACGATATTGGATTTTTGCCGATATCCGATATGCCGATATATCAAAACCCCTTTTGGCCGATACCGATAATCACACGTTTTTTTCCACTGTAAAGAAAGCTAAGTCTCTCCTGTACTGGAATTTACATGTTACTCTTATTGTGACAGTCTATTTGTTTAAGAAACACATGCAAAACACGACAAAAAAAATATATTTGATTTTACCATAAATAAGAAATGTATTATTTTTCAAACTCATGACATTCAGTATTGAAGAGACTGTCCTCTTTGAAAAAACGACCACATAGGTCATCTGTACACGCCCTTATTACGACCGAGTGTTACGTTTTGAAGTTAAGCGAAGTTAAGCGGTGGTGCCATGCATCGCATCATGCCTGACAGTCTGACTCATATCGTGCAGCTGGACCTGGACCTTCACCACTGGTTGGTGACTTTCAATTTAAAGTTAAGGATTGTATAGCAGCTGAGAACAAATATCATTACAGTAGATGTTTATCTGACAATTCAGTAACTAAATTTAAGGAAATAATACCCTCTCTGTTTGCTTCAGCAACATTTACTGATAAATCAGAAGGCAAATATTATAATTTTACCCCCACAGAAGTGGATTATTATGTTAATAATGCTGCAGCCTCACTGCGTACAACTCTTGATAGTGTTGCACCTGTAAAAAAGAAAGTTATATCTCAGAGAAGACTTGCTCCATGGTACAATTCCCAGCTGTGGACTTTAAAGCAGGCATCCCGAAAGCCAGAGTGCGAATTATACAATGACAATTGGGGGGGGGGGGGGGGGGGGGGGGGGTCAACATTTTTTAGAGGCCAGGGTGAAAAGGGAACCCAGTACAGTGCAGGCGCCTGCTTAAGGTAACAGAAGTCTTGCACAATTCTTACAGCATCATGAAGGTCCAAGGTTTAACAATCTTTATTATTGTTGTTGTTTAATATAGAGAAAAGACATAAAATAAACATATATACAAGAAAACAAAATCATTAAATTTTAATAGGTCATTTTAAATATTTACAGAAATCTTACTTGTTTCAAAAAAAATGTCTGCATTGTGTACTGTCCTCCTCCTCCTCTGCCTGCTCACTGTCCTCTCCTCCTCCTTTCTTGCTCACAATATCTCCCTCTGCCTCCTTAATACAACAGCACATGCATGTAAAATTCACCATGCTATAATGCTCTGTATTTATAGCTTCTATAACAACCACTGAAAATACAGGCTGCATTTTCTTAACTATGTCCTAATTTTCAACTTACTCTTTTTTTGGCACCAAAATAGTGCCTGATATCTTCTCCTTTCCTCTTGACCATGTTGGCTCTGTAAATGAAATCTAATTTGAGTTCAATGAAGTAGTCATAAATTTGGACAAATACAACTGTCACAGGCAATCAGTTAATCAGCTTTTAGTACGTTGATTTTAACAGTTCAACTAATCAGCCAGATTATAGTCCTGCATGAAATCTACTGTCATGGAGTGCCTATTATAAAAGCTAATATCAAGGCAAAAGCGTAAATAGATCACCGTTCAGAAGACTATTAAAATTAAATAATATAATTTTGTAACAGACTGAAATTGGATTACATGTTGTCCATCAGTTCTGTGTTTTCCTATATTCATAAAGGTGACATACAGGCTGACAGGCCTGTCAGTCATTGAGAGAGAACTGGAGCTAAAAGCTAAAAGTAGTGAGGACTGGTCTTCATTATTGTATGAACGTCAGCCCCCCATTTTCTAACTGCTCATGAGCACCGGTGTAAGCTAACGTAACATTCACACCAGTTTAAGCTAGCATTAACATATTGACATTTACACATAGATACATGATAACATCCGTCTGAGACACCGGACACAATATGAATCCAAATATAATTCGTAATTCCGAAAGTGGGATGCTAAATAAAAATAAACGAGCTAGATAACTTACATCACAGTGCTCCCCAAGTCGTTGATGTCCCGAAACAGCGCAAAGCCAACTTTTTTTCCGTCTAGCTCTTTTATTTTATTTTTTTCCGCGCGCGCGGCTACTTGGATTTCAGCCAGGCAGCTGGGAACTAACGAGTGACAGTGAAAATGGTATAGTCCACTCAAGGGGTGTCTGTCTGGGTGTGTGTGTTTTAGCACAAGCCTCTTCCTGGCATGAATATGGAAAATACAATACACTGTAATATTTTTGACACTAAAAAGACAGATAAATGTTTCAACCCCCCCAATCTCTTATTTGTACCCCTTTTAGGGGGATCGAAGTTGTAATTGGGGGGTCAAACCCCCCCAAACAACCCCGTAATTCGTACTATGCCGAAAGCTGGAAAGAAAGTGGTATTCCACTAATTCAGAGGAAGTGTATGTGGCTTGGAAAAATAGTCTAGTAATCTATAAAAAAGCTCTTCGTAATGCTAGGACAACATACTATTCATCTTTAATAGAGGAGAACAAGAACAACCCTCGGTTTCTCTTTAGCACTGTAGCCAGGCTGACAGAGTCAGAGCTCTGTTGAACCTTGTATTCCTTTACCTCTAACCAGTAACGACTTCATGAGCTTCTTTACACGTAAAATAGTTATGATTAGAGATAAAATCAATCTGGCCCTTCCTACAAATGTCACAGATGCTTTTGAATTGGCTGTTAGACTTGATGAATCTTTAGAATTCTTCACTCCTATATGTCTCTCTGAACTAATTTCAACAGTTTCTACATCCAAACCATCAACATGTCTCTTAGATCCTATCCCAACTAGACTCTTCAAGGAGATCTTACCTTTAATTAATTCTTCAATGTTAGATCTGATTAATCTCTCTTTAGTAACAGGCTATGTACCACAGGCTTTTAAGGTTGCTGTCATCAAACCTTTGCTTAAAAAGCCCACTTTCGATCCAGATGTGTTAGCTAACTACGGACCAATATCCAACCTACCATTTCTCTCTAAAATTCTGGAAAGATCAGTTGCAAATCAATTATGCGAACACTTACAAAGGAATAATCAGTTTGAAGTGTTTCAGTCAGGCTTCAGAGTGCATCATAGCACAGAAACGGCTCTGGTGAAAGTTACTAATGACCTTCTCATAGCATCAGATAATGGACTAGTCTCTATACTTGTTTTGTTAGATCTTAGTGCAGCGTTTGACACATTCGACCACAAAATTTTATTACAGCATCTAAAACATTCAATTGGCATTAAAAGGACAGCACTGGACAGGTTTAAATCCTACTTATCAGATAGATTCCAGTTTGTGCATGTCAACAATGACTCTTCTGAGCATACTAAAGTTAATCATGGAGTTCCTCAGGGTTCTGTCTTAGGACCGATACTTTTCACATTATACATGCTTCCTTTAGGCAATATTATTAGGAAGCACTGTATTAACTTCCATTGTTATGCAGATGACACACAATTGTATTTATCTATGAAGCCAGATGAAACTGATCAGTTAGCGAGACTGCAAGATTGTCTTAAAGCTGCTGTCCGGAGTTTGAATCGCAGCGTCTCCCAGAACACTGGTGGTCCCACCCTCCCTCCCTCTGATTTCGCCCCTTTATTTGTGCACGCGCGCAGTACATGAGAGAAGTGCCCGGAGTGCTGCAGCATCTCGCCTGTTTTGCTGTTTTCCCCTCTTCTACATTTAGTACATTTAGTAAATAATAAAGGAATTACGTTAGAATGCTGTATTGAGTCTAACTTGTCCTAATACCAAAATAACATGAATCTGCTAGGACGAACGAGTAAAGTTTCAATATGTGATTACACTCGTGTATCCCTCTCAATGACGTTGTTTATCAAACTTAGTGCATTTACGCGTGTATATGTGTTACATTGTTTATTTATTTCTATCTAGAGTTCAGAATTGCATGACTCCTCTGATGAAGAGTATGTCCCAGATGCCCCAACATCTTCCTCCAGAGGTCGGGCATCTAAACGAAGCCGTCAGGCGGGCTATGGAGGGCCGTGGTCGGGGAGCGAGGCGAGCACCCCGACCACGGCATCTAAACGAAGCCGTCAGGCGGGCTATGGAGGGCCGTGGTCGGGGAGCGACGCGAGCACCCCGAGCCAAAAAACGTCCTGCAGTCTCTTGGCCTGACAAGCCGTGGGATTGGTAACTTTTCTGGAAGTTGCTGAGCCCTGATGCTCTCTCCTCCACAAGCAAAACAAATGTGCGCGCGGTTGCGTAGTGCGTAGCTCTCCCAGCTCTGCATGGGCTTGCTTGCTGTGCGCGTAACCGTTGATTGACAGCATGACAAAGCTGAAGCTCGAACTTGATTGGTCGGCAGCAACCGGCGCTTTTTGGAATAACATGGGGGTCTATGAGAGGAAGGCGGAGCTCAGGAATAAATTTTCATATCGCGTTATTCTAACTTTATATTATAGTATCGAACTAGACTAACACATTTAAGCTTTGTTAAAAAATGATACATAGATTGAAAACAAATGGAAACTCCGGACAGCAGCTTTAAGGACATTAAAACCTGGATGACTTTTAACTTCCTACTGTTAAAATCAGACAAAACTGAAGTCATTGTATTTGGCCCCAAACATCTTAAAAACTCGCTTTCAAAGCAAATAGTTACTCTGGATGGCATCACATTGGCCTCCAGTACTACTGTGAGGAATCTTGGAGTTATCTTTGACCAGGACATGTCCTTTAACTCACTCATAAAGCAAGTCTGTAGGACTTCCTTTTTTCACCTGAGAAATATTGTAAAAAATCAGGAACATTCTGTCTCAGAGTGATGCAGAAAAATTAGTTCATGCTTTTGTTACTTCCAGGCTTGACTATTGCAATTCCTTATTATCGGGTTGTCCAAATAGCTCTCTCAAACATCTACAGTTGATCCAAAACGCTGCTGCGAGAGTACTGACAGGAGTTAGCAAAAGAGATCATATTTCCCCCATACTTGCTTCTCTTCACTGGCTTCCTGTTAAATCCAGAATAGAATTTAAAAGCCTTCTCCTGACATATAAAGCTCTTAATAACCAATCTCCATCATATCTTAAAGATCTGATAGTACCTTATTATCCTAGTAGAACTCTTCGCTCTCAAACTGCAGGCTTACTTGTTGTTCCTAGAATTTCTAGAAGTAGAATGGGAGGCAGAGCCTTCAGTTATCAGGCACCTCTCTTGTGGAACCTACTCCCAGTTTGGGTTCGGGAGGCAGATATCCCCTCTATTTTTAAGACCAGGCTTAAAACGTTCCTTTTTGACAAATCTTATAGTTGGGGCTGACTGGGTGACCCACAGGGGTTCAGCTTGTGTCTTCATTTCCACAGCTGACTCCCTCTTGGACGTCCCTTCGTTCTGCCCCTAGTCATGCTGCTATAGGTCTACAGGCTGCTGGGGGACTTCTCTTGATGCACTGAGCCCTTCTCTATCTACCTTTACATTTAATATGTATACCGTTATTGCATTACATTCACTCTGTTTCCCCCTGTGTTATTTCTCCGAGTGTCCCTGGTCCCAGAGCTGGATGCTTCAGATCTGCGGTCGATGTTCCACCAGCTGGTCCAGTCTCCACCATGTCCAGTGTGGGATGCTGCTGCTGACCTTCCTCCAGCCCTCCACTTCCAGCTCCCCTTTTCCACCAGTCAACCCTGCATTGCCCTCACTATACTTGTTATGCTAATCTACATACTGTTTGAATTTTACTGCTAGCTATATATGGAGTATGTTTAATGTCAGAGTCGTACATCATAAGAGTAAATTATGAGTCAGTTTTCAATGTTAGCTTACACTTTGTTCGTTTCACATATCTTGTCATACATGTATCCAAATGTGTGTTGTACTTTCCTTGCTTTCCCACCCCTCCCTCTTCTCCCATCCCTCCCCCTTGCCCTCCTCTGTCCCTCTCAATCCGTCCGGCCAGCAGGCAGATGGGTCCCCCCATATAGAGCCGGGTTCTGGTTGAGGTTTTTTCCCCTGTTAAAAGGGTGTTTATCCTTGCCACTGTCGCCTTTGGGCTTGCTCTGGGGGTCAGGCATATGGGTTCTGTAAAGCATCTTGAGACAATTTGACTGTAATTGATGCTATATAAATAAAATTGAATTGAATTGAATTGAATTGAACTGAAATTGAACTTGAACTTAAGTCTTTACCTTTTCAAGGCAAATTAGAGATGACTTCAGCTGACAGATAAGCTTGTCTTTATCTAACTTTTTAGGAGCAAGGGAAGGTTTTTCTTCACAAAAATTAGCATCTCTGCTTTCCCACAATCTAGACGATTCCTATCTATCACATTGGAGGCAACACTAAATAGCCGCTCGCTGTCAACACTTGTGCTGGGCGCACACAGGTACTTGCGTGCTGCCCGAGCAAGTGCAGGGAAACGGGACTGGTTGGTTTTCCAGTAGTCCAGTGGACTGTTGCTCCTGGAGATTGGGGCCTCAGACAGGTATGCATTTATCTACAAAGTAAAAGAACACAAAAATGTTATATTTTAGGTTTTTAAACCCTTCTCTCTAAGGCAATGACAGTACAATTACTGTTTTTTTTTAATCCATTCTCTACGGTGGCTCAGTATATGGAACTTAACAAAGCTATGGTACAGGCTTTTCCCCAGACATTTCCAGACAGTTTTAAAGAAGGCAACAGCTGACAATGTGGAATAATAATCGGTACAGTCACAGTACACACTTGTTTAATTTCTGCAGTCCAAAAATATTAAATACAAAATGAAAGTCTCTCATGAACTATGCTTTACAGTATGATTTTCTTTTTTGGCTTACCTGTGATGCTGCTTCAGTATTTGCCAACTCTCCATGTGTGACACTCTCCTCCAGAATTTCTTCATACATGTCCAGCAGTGATCCTGTTCGGGTCTTCTTTTCAGGGGGGCCTCTGTGCTGGTGTGTGCACTTCCCGTGTCATCATCCATTTCATCCAACACTGTCAGCAACAGGTCACTGCACTCCTCTTTTGATCCACGTCAAAGTACCAGTCTTTGTAACGGACATCAAGCATTGTAGCTATGGAAAAAAATGGCTCATGTTGCACACCATGGAAGCGGTCATTCACAGCTTTCAGGAGGGTCGCTTTTGTGGTCTGCACGCCTCTGTCGGTGTCAGTAGGTCTGATCAGCAGGCGCGTCAGTGCCACTACCGCAGGGATCACATCAGCAGTAGAGGCTTCTGCAGAACTTATCTCTCTGGTCAGTTGCTCAAAAGGCACCAGAAGTGTGATCATATTTTCTAAAATCGCCCACTGATTTGCCGTCACAGTGGCCGGCAGCTCATAATCAGCAGCATATGCTCCTAACGCCCTCTTCTGCTCAACCAGACTTTGCATCATATAAAAGGTGGAATTCCATCTTGTTGCAACATCCTGTTGAATAGGGATGATAATTGATAAGAAATTATCGATGTCAATGCCATTATTGATGCCACTTATCGATTCGATTCCTTATCGATTCTTTTATCAATGCAGCGTCACGGTGATTACATTCAGCCTTTTCGTTGTTTTTCTTGAAAAAGTGAAGCCATGCCCGGAATAGCTTCTTCCGCTCCATGGATTGTTCCCGCTGTGGGCTCTAATCTCGCAACAACTGCACCTACGCAACTGAATACGGCAGGTCTCGCGAGGCTTCTTCTTCTTCTTCATTGGTTTTATGACTGTGGCGATAGGCGTGGGAGAGCTCAGCTGCAGGGGAGAGAGGCGTGGAGGAGAGTGCATGGGAGCAGCGTCAGGTTAATTGACGCAGGTGTTGGCGATCAGACTGACCTGATTCTCTCTGCAGCAGCAGGCTGGAGCAGAGGATAAAAGGCACGCGGACAGAGAGGACGAAGAGACGCATGGGAGGACAGCGGACAGGACGAGGTCCGGTGGAGCGGGCAGCTTACCGGAAGAGATCCTGTGGAGAGCTGGGCTCACACTGAGACTGTTTACCGGAGGAGAACCGGCGGAGAGCCGGGCGGACGTTGAGACTGTTTACCGGACGAGGTCCGGTGTAGCGCCGGGCAAGGAGTACTGTGCATGTATGCTGGTGGTTTGTGTTAAATAAAATCCGTGTTGCACTGACGAACTAAAACAATAGATAGAAGTTATATATCAGAGAAAATTATTATATAAATCACATATAGACTATCAATATAATTCATACATATATATTAAAAAAGATATGTCAGAAAATGATATTATATATATATATATATATATATATATATATATATAGTTTTATATAGAAATATGTGTTCATTAGTCAGTATTTTGTTTATATATGTATATATGGCGTAATCATATATTGTCTCTTCAAATTATTAAAATAATTGACTTTACTGCCATTATCTGCTTCTCTAACATATATTAGTGTGTGTGTGTTCACAGTGTTTGCAAAATACCTGTCTACAGTCGAGCTTGATTTCAGAATATTCTATTACCTATCATTATTATTATTATCTATTATTCCCGCTATGAATATTACTATGTTCAGCACCCCATTGATTTACACCTGCATTTTGTGCTTCATGGCGCTAGGTGTGCTGTTTGCATGTTGGACATTGTTTTACACAGACACCACCAAAGAAGAAAGGTGCCGAAGTGCTGCACGTTTTGTTTTGTTTTGTTTTTGTCTTTTTTTAAATTGAAACAGGAGTCTGTCCGCATGAATGTCCAATGGGTTAGGAGTTGTCCATGAGTTTGATATCTTCAATCATGTTAAAAAGTTTTACAGCAGTCCGTTTAGAAATCTGCATTTGTGTATGAAAAACTTCCAAAATATTATAATAAAGCAAACCAGAATCGAACCCGCGTCCGAGACCAGCTCTTGTACATGAGTCACCTGATTAACGTGCTGAGCTATACAGGCATCGGATACCCACTCATCAAAATTATTTAATAAATACCGGCCCGTCGGTCAAACGGCCGAATAATGTTTACACAAATTTTGGCCCGAAGCCACATCTAATTGCCGGCCCCTGCGAATGCAAAATATAGCGTTGGATTCGCAATGCTTTTACATTAAAAATATAATATACCGATTCAAAATGCCCTACGTAACTCGCTTAAATCTGACCGAGGAGAAACATGACACACGAGGAATATTTGATTAATTAAACGTTCTATTCAGGTGTGATTAAGACTCAGATATGAAAACAAAATCAAACCCGTTTGCAAACAAACAAACACTAACGTTTTTTAATCTCAAATACCCAAATCCTGCAGCAAAAATAAAGGCATCACATTATATGTATGGGACGATGTAATGCAAAATATAGCGTTGGATTCGCAACGCTTTTACATTGAAAATATTCGTTTGAAATACGTTCTGAGTGGCATGAAAAGTCCTCCGCTTTGATTCGCAACGCTTTTACATTAAAAATATTTGTTTGAAATACGTTCTGAGTGGCATGAAAAGTCCTCCGCTTGAAATACATTGGTTTGAATTTCGTTGTGAGCAACACGTAAAATATGAGAAATCGTGTTGGTGCGCACGTAACCATAGATTAATTTACGTGATAGTTTCACGAATCCTTGTGAGACCGGGTTGATATATACATACATACACATACACACACACACACACACACACACACCTACATCCTTCTACACACCTATCATACAATTTAACAAAAAGCTACCAAGAGCTCAATGAGAAAATCTGAAGACAAGAGAAACAAAAATACAAAAACATAGCTGCATATTACAATGTTAACAATGATAACAAGTCATATTACATTCATTGTAGGTTCACTTTAGTATTTCTTTTGTGTCCATTATTGTGTAAACAGAAAAAGTTTCAATTTATTTTGAAAACAAATTTTGTTGTTCTCTACAGTCAGAAATCTCAACCTGGTCTCACGAGGATTCGTGAAACTGTCACGTAAATTTTTGTTTCGGTTTCGTGCGCACCAACACAATTTCGTCATGTTTTTTGTGCCGCTCACAACGAAATGTTTTTCGTGTTGCTCACAACGAAACCCGCTGTGGTAATCACATCTGAAAGTGGTTTATACCGGCGGATTCATGACAATCTAAGCTGTCCATCGGCGTATACTGTTTGTGTAATCGCGTTTGCAGCCGTCGGACATTCTTAGAATCGCGTTTGCACCCTTTGGACATTCTTTAAATTCCTATGCAAATTGGTAAGTGTACCACCGGGTTATGGTTAGGGATATGGTTAGGGATGATGTAATGCAAAATATAGCGTTGGATTCGCAACGGTTTCACATTAAAAATATAATATACCCATTTGTTTCAAATACGTTCTGAGTGGCACGAAAAATCCGCCGTTTAAAATACATTGGTGTGCATTTCGTTGTGAGCGGCACGAAAAACATGACGAAATCGTGTTGGTGCGCACGAAACCGAAACAAAAATTTACGTGACAGTTTCACGAATCCTCGTGAGATCGGGCTGGAAATCTAGGTAAAGTATTCCGTGCAATCATGGCTCGATAACTCACAGTTCGTTGATTTTGATTTGTTCTGCTCTGAGGCAATAGTCACCTTGTTTCACTTGCTTGGCGTGTATTATAATTATGAATACCTGAAAAAAATTCTAATTTACAATGAATAATTTTTGGCATTTTTGAAACAATAACATTTCTAATAAATGTTATTAAAAAGTACTTAAATCGGCATTTAACTGTCAGCCAAGTCAAGTTATTATGCATTGTTGTTATATTAGTTCTATAAGGGCAACCTAACACAATCCGTGCTGCCCTATTTTGAGCTACTTGTAACTTGTGTAAATTATTTTCACTCGTATTAGACCAAATGACTGATGTATAGTCTAAATAGGACAGTACTAATGATTGAACTAGCTGTTTGGTCAACCACTGAGGAATGTATTTTCTACAGTATTTAATGGTTCCCATACCTCTCCCCATTTTCTTTAATAAATGATTAACTTGACTGGTCCAGGACAATTTAGAATCTACTACTACACCTAATAATTTTGCTTCCTCTACTTGTTCTATTAATTTACTTCCTTGAATTAAGTGAAGCCTGGGTGCATTTCTCATATTGAATATAGAACCTATTGCCATGCATTTTGTTTTCCCAGTATTAATAATTAATTTATTATCTTGAAACCATTGTGTAATGGAAGCCATTTCATCATTTAAGATGCTATTCAGTTGACCTACAGTTTGTGCAGATGCATATACTGTTGTGTCATCTGCATAAATAGCCATGGTTGCATGTTGTAACACCAACAAAAAATCATTGGTAAAAATAGAAAATAACAAAGGTCCCAGACAGCTGCCCTGGGGCACACCACAGTCCATCAGTCCAAACTCAGAATAACTTCCATTAAAATAAACCTTATACTCTCGATCACAAAGATAACTTTCAACCCATTTCACAGCTGATGATGTAAATCCATACAATCTTAATTTGTCTAATAAAATATTATGATCCAACAAATCAAAAGCCACACATAAATCTATAAATATTGTTCCAGTTATCTTTTGATTATCAATTTCCTCAAACCAGTGATCAGTAATCTGAGTAAGTGCAGTTGTGCTCTGAATGAATAATGTACTGTAATTGCAATTCCAGTCTACTGATGACAAATGTAGATTAGTGTTAAATTATGAAAAAGCATGACATTAGATTAAAAATGTATTGTGAAAGGTCCAGAAAGAGACACATTGGCGAAATAGTCGGGACATCCTTAGAGTACATCAAGGTAAGAATTGCAGGTAATTTCTCATTTAGGCTTTTTTTTGTGAGAGAGATTTTTGTCTACAGTACTTTTTTTTTTTACATTTTTATTGTGAATATTTTTTATAAATTGCCAAATTCTAATTAATTTATTCGAATTTGGGGAAAATATACATTAATGATTGTCAGTTTATTACAGTATTGATAGGAAACCACTGACTTTTTTTTAGGTGTAACAGACGGATAATAGACGTCTATTCGACGTGTAGTCTAAAATAGGTATACCAGAGGTCTAAAAATGAAAGTTTTTTAGATGTCTAAATTTAGACTAGACCGCTAATAGACGTCTAATAAACGTCTAAGTGTATACCTGGGTTTACATTCGGTATAAGCATGAACGTCGGATAAACGTCTAAAATTTAGATGTCTAGATTTAGACGTCTAAAAAAACTTTAACTTTTAGACCTCTGATATACCAATTTTAGACTAGACGTCTAAGGAACATTTAGATGTCATTTAGACGTCTTTTAGACCGAAAAATGCTCGGTGGGACAGTTTTTGGCCAAATATAATAACTACAAAAATAGCTCATAAGAGTTTAATTTCAGAGCTGATATCAGACATTTTCCATGATTTTCTTGATAATAACTAAAATCACTTCAGTTCTTCCATCAGTAGCTATAGCATTGATGATTGCTTACAGCCCATTCAGCCGATTCCTGTTGCACTAATTCTTATTAATCTGCTTTGTTTTAGGGCTTGTGATTCCCCATTTAGCATTTGCTGATTTTTCACAGGTTTTCAGTTGGATTTAGATCTGGCGATTGAGCAGGCAGAGGCATGGTTCCAATGTTCTGGTTCTCCATCCAGGTATGTATGTGATGTACGTGTGTATGCATATATACATATATTTCCCCTTCTTTTTTTCTTCTTTCCCTTCATTTTCCTTTTCTTTCTCTCTTTTTAGTTTACTTTCTTATTTTCATTTAGTTTTATTTTTGTTTTCTTTCATTAATACACACGTGGACAAAATTGTTGGTACCCCTCAGTTAAAGAAGGAAAAACCCACAATTCTCACTGAAATCACTTGAAACTCACAAAAGTAACAATAAATAAAAATTTATTGAAAATTAAGTAATCAAAAACAGCCATTACTTTTGAATTGTTGATTAACATAATTATTTAAAAAAACAAACTAATGAAACAGGCCTGGACAAAAATGATGGTACCTCTATAAAAGATTGAAAACTATTTGACCAGAGTGACATGATTAACTCAGGTGTGTCATTTAATTGACATCACAGGTGTTTCCAAACTCATAATCAGTCAGTCTGCCTATTTAAAGGGAGACAAGTAGTCACCCTGCTGTTTGGTGAAAAGGTGTGTACCACACTGAACATGGACAACAGAAAGCGAAGGAGAGAATTGTCCCAGGACATCTGAAAAAAAATTCTAGACAAACATCTTAAAGGTAAAGGCTATAAGACCATCTCTAAACAGCTTGAAGTTCCTGTGACAACAGTGGCTCATATTATTCAGAAGTTCAAGACCCACGGGACAGTAGCCAACCTCCCTGGACATGGCCGCAAGAGGAAAATTGATGACAAATTGAAGAGACGGATCGTTGGAATTGTATCCAAAGAGCCCAGAGCAACCTCCAAAGAAATTAAAGGTGAACTCCAAGGCCAAGGTACATCAGTGTCAGATCGCACCATTCGTCGTTGTTTGAGCCAAAGTGGACTTCATGGGAGACGACCAAGGAGGACACCACTGCTGAAAAAAACTCATAAAAAAGCCAGACTGGAATTTGCAAAAATGCATGTTGACAAGCCACAAAGCTTCTGGGAGAATGTCCTTTGGACAGATGAGACCAAACTGGAGCTTTTTGGTAAGGCACATCAACTCTATGTTCATAGACTCAAAAGCCAAGCATACGAAGAAAAGAACACTGTCCCTACGGTGAAACATGGAGGAGGCTCAGTAATGTTTTGGGGCTGCTTTGCTGCATCTGGCACAGGGTGTCTTGAAAGTGTGCAAGGTACGATGAAATCTGAAGACTATCAAGGCATTCTGGAGAGAAATGTGCTGCCTAGTGTCAGAAAGCTTGGTCTCAGTCGCAGGTCATGGGTCTTCCAACAGGACAACGATCCGAAACACACAGCCAAAAACACCCAAGAATGGCTGAGAGAAAAGCGTTGGACTATTCTAAAGTGGCCTTCTATGAGCCCAGATCTGAATCCCATTGAACATATGTGGAAGGAGCTGAAACATGCCATTTGGAGAAGACACCCATCAAACCTGAGACAACTGGAGCTGTTTGCTCATGAGGAGTGGGCCAAAATACCTGTTGACAGCTGCAGAACGCTCATTGACAAATACAGAAATCGTTTAATTGCAGTGATTGCCTCAAAAGGTTGTGCAACAAAATATTAAGTTATGGGTACCATCATTTTTGTCCAGCCCTATTTCATTAGTTTGTTTTTTTAAATAATTATGTTAATCAACAATTCAAAAGTGATGGCTGATTTTGATTATTTAATTTTCAATAAATTTTTATTTATTGTTACTTTTGTGAGTTTCAAGTGATTTCAGTGAGAATTGTGGGTTTTTCCTTCTTTAACTGAGGGGTACCAACAATTTTGTCCACGTGTGTAGTAACTTAATGTTATTGCTATTGATTTATTTTATGATTACTGTATATTGTAAAGCTAGATAAAGATTAAAAAATTATTATTTATTATTTATTATTTATTAAAAAATAAATAAATAAATAAATAAATAAATGTCAGTGAAATAAACAAAACTCTCCAACAAAAAAATAAAATAAAATAAAAAAAAAGGTTTTCCATCCAGGCTTTTTCTGACCTTGCCGTGTGGTAAGGGGCAATGTCTTGTTGGAAAATCCAGTCATTGGAAGCAGGAAAGAGTTCTTCAGATGATGGAAGAAGACTGTTTTCAAGAGTAGCCCCAAACATGACCTAGTTCATTGACCCCAGATGGTCACTGATCCACCCCCATGTTTTACTGTAGGGGCAGACAGTCTGGTTTGTAGTTTCTCCAGGCTTCCTCCTAACCAGTAAGTTGGCTTAAGTGAGCATCAACTGGAAACTGGATTGGTTGAGTGACAGTCATGTGGTGGGTAGAAAGACATTTTCTGACCAGCGAGCTTGTTTTTTTCTTCGTGTAATTTACAGCTGTCTTTGAGATTTTCAGTTTTTTCGCTACGTGTCTCTCACTCATGCCAATTTCCAGCAGAGCCAAGATAGCTGTTGTGGCTTCACATAATTCTTCTGTTTTAGGCATTATATGAGAGCTGATAGCTTATGAGTTGTGCTGAATGTCAGCAGGAAACAACTCTTGGCCTTTGCATATGAAATGTATATGAAATGTCCTCTTATATACTCTGCAATACAATAAAGCTGAAGCATGTCAAATAGGACATAAAGTATGATGGAATGAGCTGCATTTTTTTGTTGTGTTCATTGTATTCTTCAAGTAATATACCTTTATTGGTACCAGGCATTAAAATGAACAAGAAATTGAAGAAAACAAGGGTGGTCTGATCATTTGTTCCATGACTGCATATATACAGTATAGACCAGGGGTCCACGGACAAGACGCCCGTGGCCGCCAAATGAAAAATGGAGAAAGACGCTGAGAGTGAGGGACCGCCACCGAGTAAATAAAAGAAGGTGTGTATATAGGAAAGAGTGGGAAAGTGAATATTTGTGGGTAACAGGGGATAAGGGTGATGCTGAGAGGGCTTTTTGTGAGCTTTGCCGGACGTCATTTTCAGTTGGACATGGAGGGGAATATGATGTCAAACGACACAGGCTCATGGAGATGACAGATGTTCGGTGGACCTGATCAAGTCTGAAATCTAGGTGAAGAGCAACTTCTCATTGAGCTGCAAGGACCTCTACACTTATGTAGTGAAAGAAAAGGCCCTCCTCAATGCTGCACGCTCAAACAAAAAATACCAGTTCAAGAAAAATGTATGTATGTAAGTGTATTCACTTTGAATAAATATTCACTGAAAGTGCATCTGTCAATTCATTGATTTTTTAAAGAATATTATGAATCTTTATTTAGAAAAAATACACAGTGAAAGCTAAAGGTTTATTAACAATGGTTGTATGGTCATGACCATACATTAGCAATTACAAATGTTTAGTGGAATAATACATTATTAATATACCATGTAAAGAGGTATGTGATAGAAATGGCTTCACTACTATTAGTGAGTCTGCCTGCAAAGTGAGGTCACTGTCGTGCCCAGTGGTGTCCCACATTGTCCCTCAGAAACATACCCCTTGCCCCCCTTGGGCTTATTGGTAGGTGGTCACCCTAATTGTAGCAGAAACCCATGGTATGATACCAAGACGTTGTCAGTCTGTCACTTCCCGATGTGGCTATATCTTTGGAGAAGTGCACACAGAGATGGCAAATTGGGTTTCAGAAATAAACTCATACTGAACTTAGAAAAGGATATATTGTTTTTGATGAGCAGTTAATGAAATCAATATTATATCTAGCTTTGTTTTCATGCACGCATGGAACACAAGTAAATTGAAGAATTTAGGCATGGTTCCAACTTTGTGCCAGCTATGTGCTGTTATTGTTGTTCCCTTTTTTCTCAGAGTGAGGAAAATATATGCCTGTGAGTACTGAATTACTTACCGTTCGTGTTATTGAATTGAGCAAGTACGATGCTGTTGAGTTTGATCTTGTACTCGACCGCAATGCTAACCATTAGCATGTCAATGGGTTTTCCCATAGGAATTAGCATCAAGCTAGCATACTTTGTTTATACGCGTATTTTCGTGTATGTCGTTACTTATTGTATTTTTCTTGTCTTTTCAGTTTTACAGTAATTCGTGTGGAGATAAAGCGTGACCTGAACCCACAAAGCGTTGTCTTTGTATGAAGACTGTTAACTACCTGCCAACTTGACAAGACGTTAGGGAGAGCAGAATATCTAGCTTTTTTTTCATGCCCGCATGGAACACAAGTAAATTGAAGAATTTAGGCATGGTTCCAACTTTGTCCCAGCTTTGAAAATTCTTTAGTAGTAAAGTACTGAAAATGAGAAAAGACAAAAACCCTCAAAATTTTTATTAACTTAGGTAATTTCAAGATAATAGGTGGCTTGCAAACACGTGACTTTAGTGGTGGCATTCACTTCCGGTTAATGAAGTGGTGGTCAGGCCAACCAAAATGACTGCCGCAGAGCAAGGAAAACGCGATTCTTTTTTGGAGTATTTTCATGCTTTAGATTCTAATTCGCAAACTCAATACATCGAAAAACTCAAATTTTGTGATGGCATAGATCCGTATGCATTATCCACGAAGGATTTGACCTACGAGTTGGAAAAATATCCACCAGTTCAGTTCCCTGATATCTCAAACTATCTGGTGCTACAAACAAGCTTTTGCACTGCTAAACAAATGAAGGCTTGGAAAAGCATGGATTCATACAATTTCTTTGTCTGTGGATGGGTTAAAGAAGTCGGAGTTAAGATCCTGAAAGACAAATCCTGCATCATAAAAAGCCGTGTAAGTAACGATTTATGTAAACTTGTACTTGTTAGGTGTGTTAGCTTGGTGGATGCTAAAACGTGTTTCTGCTGTTTTTTTCAGGTGAAACATTCGCAATGTTTATCAAAAACACCAACTCATACCTGGTTGTTGATAAAAGAAGATGGAGAAATAATAACCGCGCACTGCGACTGCATGGCAGGGTAAATAATCCTTCAATGTGACAGTTTTGTGAGAGTAAACAAACTAAAAACAGCGAACGTTAGCTTGTTAAGTGGGTAGTTAGTGTTACCAATCTTTAAAGAATGGGTCTTAAAACCAACACAGAAAGGCTCTAAGCATGTATATCATAATAATTCACTAACCTTTAACGAAGTGATCGCTACAGATTCTGGCATTCTTTGACTCCGCTCCCTTCGAACTTAAGGAAATGTTAGCGAGCCCTTTTTAAATGCGTCTTTTCATAAAATCCTTAGTGCGAGGCCCTTTTTAATCTCTTCACGAGGAACCCTGAAGTATCCTTTATCAATTTTGCGATTTGATTGATTAGAACAACCTAAAACAACACACGCAAAAGGCATTTTTGACTGATGAGTGAACGTTAGCCACGCTCGCTGCAGTCAACAATCAGCTCCACTGACCACCACTTCATGATATGCATAGGTAATGAGGCGGATGTGACGTCATTTGCAAGCCACCTATTGTTCAAAGATGTTAATCCCATATGGAAATGCAGCACAAAAAAGGAATAATCAGTAGACTAAATAAATAAAACTTAGAAGCTGCTTATCATGGTGATCAGAGAAACCTGACATCACAACAGGTCAGTTGCAGGAAAAGGGTCCCTAAAACTTGTTGTGCTGATTGACACCATCTCTTTGGGAGTGTAATCAAAAGACGACCTCGTAAGCTTTCAATGAGCCATACCATGTCGAAATCTATGCATTACAAGGAAAGTTATGACCGGAAAACTGTGGCTGTGTAATGGTCTCGCATGTACCAGATGTTTGTTTACAACTTCACTCCTGTTCCAAGATGGGGGCTGGTGACGCATCGCCAGCCTATGCTGGACAGTGGCGCGAGGCTTCTATGATTTCTATGGTCCCAACATTCAAAATTTCAACTCTCATTTCAAGACTCTTGACTTTTCTCTTCTCTGTCTGCCAACAAACACGCCTTCTTTCTCTCCGTCTTCGACCAACATTAGCCCACTTTTCCACCATCACTCTGTGGGTGAACAGCACTGATGGTGGTCGTTCTTAACTGATCCAGTATGCAAATTGTAGGATTTGATTTGCATATTTGTTTTGGCAGAGGCTTTAAGTCAGCTACCTGTCCTGACACAACCCTCTGCAAATATCGAGGCTTTGGACCAGCACATGGAGGGCGCTGGCTTGCCCCCCCCCCATGTGTCAGATGTGAAGGATCACATCTGACACATTGTCCTTCCTGTCATATTATGTCTGTTAATGTCTACCTGATCTACACAGCTATTTTTGTTTACATTTGTTGTTCCCACCCCTTTCTCTTCTTCTGCCCCTCTCCTTGTTCTTTTGTATGAGGTTCATTGCACTTATAGTATATTCTCACTTATTAAGCAAGAGCGATTGCAAAACTCATACAACATAGCACCAGCTAGTGGCTTTGTTCCACTTGCCCCAGATAACCTGTTGCTTCTTGTTACATACATAACTCAAATTTGGAGTTGTTGTTTGTAAAACCAATGTTTTGAATAGGAAAAGATTTGCACTGATTCTGTTTTTATTCATCTTTTTTTCTCACTCTGCCACGAAAGTAATTCAGTGGAAAGCGACATGATTAAAAAGCTTTTGCTCACAGTTTTCTCACGCCTTACCACAAGGTAAATGGAAGTGACTGGTGGAAAACAAAGGTGCCCAGCATTGTAAGATGTATCTAATACAACCCTTCCCACAATCTCATAGCCCCAACAGTTCTTTACCAGCATTATCCCTTTCCAAGCTCATTTCAAACAATCCATGGCCTGCTGTGGCTGCTATGAATACATTTATTTCCTACTGCTGCAGCCAGGAGGTTGTGATGTAAGAAGAAGGAGCCCAGGGGAAGCCTCCTCCATTATAAAAGCACTGGGAAGCCAGAGTATCTGCCTCCATCAGCTCTCCACACAATCAGGGCTTTGACACACCAGCACTGAGCGCTCAGAATGGAAATTAACTGGCTGATGAAGTGATAGTGTGGTAGAAAAAGTGTGTGAGTGTGTGTTAGAGTGATTGTGTCCATTGGAGGGACAGGCTCAGAGGTCTAAGAGGTGTCTAGACAATGAGGAAGCACTTCTGGATTCTCAGTGGTCTCATTACTTTTGAGCTTCCTGTCTGTTATCATCCTTAAGTATTAGCAGTTATTCCTCGTCTGGATGAAGGCGTCTCTCATACCTGACCACAGCTGAGGGTCACAGTATCAAGAGAGGATGTTCATGTACTCAGCATACAAACTAATGCAGCAGCCAACAGGGAATTTGTAATCATGCTGCAGGGCTCCAGCAGAGCAGTTACAGCAACAATGAAGGTCGCCATACTCTTATGTACACAACACCAGGACTCTCCAGTTACCTCAGTGACGGTCACCTCCATGACACAGCTTTCCCTAAATTGTTTTATTTGAAACTTGCCTGCTGAGGTGGCGTAGTATGAGCTGAGTAGTTAATATTTGTGAGCTGGACCACAGAGAGCAAAGGCAAATAAAAACAGCGCAGGCAGAAGGTTTCCTTCTATTAACCTGTGAGAGGCAGAGCACCTGCCAACAAATAATCTGACAAATAACTACACTTTTTATAACCCACAAAGTGCATCTTAAAGAGACAATTTGGAATTTTGAAAACTCGAAGGCTCAATATGTAAATCTGTAGTAATTGACATGTTAGTCCTATTTGTTGGTGAAAATCAAGTTGTTGTTTTTTTACTTTGTAAATCCTTGTATCTGGTGTTTTATATGCTGAAGGATGTATCATGAGAGAAAGAAGCAGCTGTGGCTGAGCATTTCCACCTTGAAACTGCAGTATATTGACAGTCTCAAAAACATGGATTCACCCATTTGGAGCTTCATGTAAGAAACAAACCATTTATACAGACTCCCAACCCAAAAGTTAATATCTACAACTTGTTAATCTATGTGTCTTTCACTACAGGCACTAAAACTTTGCCATCGAGTTTATCTAAGAAATTATGGTGTTCTCTTAATAATTTCTCTCTACTCACGACAAACCAACAGGAAAGTATCCATAAGCCATCTATTTAAAATAAGAAGAAAAGAATGAATCATAAATGAAATAGTCCCTCTGGATCGAAAAGGAAATGTGAGCAGTTTACAGTCATCAGCTACATATGGATGTCCACATCAGACTTTTTATCTGAATTAGTGCTCAGTTCGGACAAAGTTATTATTGCGGGTGACTTTAACATTCATGTTGACATAGACAGCGACAGCCTTACAACAGCTTTTAATTCAATATTAGACTCAATTGGGTTTTCTCAACATGTAAATAAACCAACTCATGGTTTTAATCACACCCTTGACCTTGTCCTGACTTATGGCATAGAAATTGAAGAGTTAACAGTATTTCCCCAGAACTCTCTTCTTTCTGACCATTTTATGATAACATTTCAATTTAAAGTAAAGGATTGTATAGCAGCTGAGAACAAATATCATTACAGTAGATGTTTATCTGATAATTCAGTAACTGAATTTAAGGAAATAATACCCTCTCTGTTTACTTCAGCAACATTTACTGATAAATCAGAAGGCAAATATTATAATTTTACCCCCACAGAAGTGGATTATTATGTTAATAATGCTTCAGCCTCACTGTGCACAACTCTTGATAGTGTTGCACCTGTAAAAAAGAAAGTTATATCTCAGAGAAGACTTGCTCCTTGGTATAATTCCCAGCTGCGGACTTTAAAGCAGGCATCCTGAAAGCTGGAAAGAAAGTAGTATTCCACTAATTCAGAGGAAGTGTATGTGGCTTGGAAAAATAGTCTAGTAATCTATAAAAAATTGGAGTTCCTCAGGGTTCTGTCTTAGGACCGATACTTTTCACATTATACATGCTTCCTTTAGGCAATATTATTAGGAAGCATTGTATTAACTTCCATTGTTATGCAGATGACACACAATTGTATTTATCTATGAAGCCAGATGAAACTGATCAGTTAGCTAGACTGCAAGATTGTCTTAAGGACATTAAAACCTGGATGACTTTTAACTTCCTACTGCTAAATTCAGACAAAACTGAAGTCATTGTATTTGGTCCCAAACATCTTAGAAACTCGCTTTCAAAGCAAATAGTTAATCTCGATTAGTCTAGCCGCGCTAGACAACCCACGGCAACGAATTTAATTCTCTGCCAGGGTGGGTCTAGTTACCCTCCATAAGGCTCGAGGCTGGATTCTCCTAAAACTGGCCGGACCAATCACCACGAAGTGTAGAGTCAGAAGGCGGGCGTTACGATTCTGACAGAAACAACCAGTGCACAACAGTTATCTTTCGACTCAGCTTTGGCCACAGCCCTTAAAGATTTGAAGCTAAAATTCAACTTGAAAGATAAAAAAAGGATGGTACTTAAGTGTTTCATTGAGAAGAAAGATGTATTTGGACTTATGCCGACGGGATATGGCAAATCCTTAATATACCAGTTGGCTCCGCGGCTCCGCTGGTTGGAAAGCTAATGGGACTTAGCCACAATCCACCGGTGCTCTCGGAACTACGTCAGCCTATTCGTTGCGTTGATTGGTTGTACACCTACCCAATTGCTGCAGAGGGATTTGATAGACAACATTTTAGCCCGCCTCCCTCTCTGTCGAGCTTCCCTAGACCCTTGTGCCGTCAGAAACATGGGTTTAGCATGGCTAGGCTAACTGTGGATGGCATTACGTTGGCCTCCAGTACTACTGTGAGGAATCTTGGAGTTATTTTTGACCAGGACATGTCCTTTAACTCACACATAAAGCAAGTCTGTAGGACTTCCTTTTTTCACCTGAGAAATATTGTAAAAATCAGGAACATCCTGTCTCAGAGTGATGCAGAAAAATTAGTTCATGCTTTTGTTACTTCCAGGCTTGACTATTGCAATTCCTTATTATCGGGTTGTCCAAATAGCTCTCTCAAACATCTACAGTTGATCCAAAATGCTGCTGCGAGAGTACTGACAGGAGTTAGCAAAGGAAATCATATTTCCCCCATACTTGCTTCTCTTCACTGGCTTCCTGTTAAATCCAGAATAGAATTCAAAATCCTTCTTCTGACATATAAAGCTCTTAATAACCAATCTCCATCATATCTTAAAGATCTGATAGGACCATATTATCCTAGTAGAACTCTTCGCTCTCAAACTGCAGGCTTACTTGTTGTTCCTAGAATTTCTAGAAGTAGAATGGGAGGCAGAGCCTTCAGTTATCAGGCGCCTCTCCTGTGGAACCTGCTCCCAGTTTGGGTTCAGGAGGCAGACACCCTCTCTATTTTTAAGACCAGACTTAAAACGTTCCTTTTTGACAAATCTTATAGTTAGGGCTGACTGGGTGACCCACAGGGGTTCGGCCTGTGTCTTCATTTGCACAGCTGACTCCCTCTTGGACGTCCCTTCGTTCTGCCTCTAGTCATGCTGCTATAGGCCTAGGCTGCTGGGGGACTTCTCTTGATGCACTGAGCCCTTCTCTATCTACCTTTACATTTAATATGTATACTGTTATTGCAGTACATTCACTCTGTTTCCCCCTGTGTTATTTCTCCGAGTGTCCCTGGTCCCAGAGCTGGATGCTTCAGATCTGCGGTTGATGTTCCACCAGCTGGTCCAGTCTCCATCATGTCCAGTGTGGGATGCTGCTGCTGACCTTCCTCCAGCCCTCTGCTTCCAGCTCCCCTTTTCCACCAGTCAACTCTGCATCGCCCTCACTATACTTGTTATGCTAATCTACATACTGTTTGAATTTTACTGCTAGCTATATATGGAGTATGTTTAATGTCAGAGCCGTACATCATAAGAGTAAACTATGAGTCAGTTTTCAATGTTAGCTTATACTTTGTTTGTGTCACATATCCTGTCATACATGTATCCAAATGTGTGTTGTGTTTTCCGTGCTTTCCCACCCCTCCCTCTTCTCCCATCCCTCCCCCTTGCCCTCCTCTGTCCCTCGCAACCTGCCCGGCCAGCAGGCAGGTGGGTCCCCCCTATATAGAGCCGGGTTCTGCTCGAGGTTTCTTCCCTGTTAAAAGGGTGTTTTCCTTGCCACGTTCGCCTTTGGGCTTGCTCTGGGGGTCAGGCATATGGGTTCTGTAAAGCATCTTGAGACAATTTGACTGTAATTGATGCTATATAAATAAAATTGAATTGAATTGAATTGAATCAGCTTTAAGTGTATGACTGAGTTCAAATTACATGTAAAAATTGACCAGATCATTATTACTCATTGTCCGTGCATAGGGTGTTCATTTGTCTGCAAAATATGTACTCGAAAAATTAAATCTGTGGTCATTACATATTCATTTATACAGCAGATTCTTTACTGCATAGTGTCTTGAATAGGCATCTGTTCAATTCTTTTACAGAATCCTCGGCACTTGTGTGGTACCTAAAAGAGCAACATAATCCTTCACAGCAAGTGAGCAAACAAACATAATTTTTCTCCTTTTCAGTAATTTTCTATTTAATAAATGTGCATGAAACTCAATCCAGTTGCCTCGTTGTGTTATTGTTCACATTTTGGTCCCTAACTTTATAAATTCTAGCTCCCAAACTTTTATAAATAGCCTTCATTTTGAATAATTTCAGCAATCATTCTCAAAGCTTTTTTTGACTGCAAAACAAGAGGTGCTTCATATGCTGCATAATTGCATTGATCTAAATATTTTGCTAGCTGAATATGTTAGATTGTGTCATAATTCTGCATAAAGGATTCAAAACCCATTTGAGAAAACATTTTCCCAACAGGATGTTTGACTTAATTATATATATAACGTTAACCCACTATATATTTACATAGAAAATGATTATTTGCTGCAATATTAATAGTTTATGCACTGCCAAAGGTGGCACTAGATGTCAGAGGATGAAGGGAAATGGTCAGTGCAGTTAGATTGTTTTGCATGTTACACACTTTCATAGCCATCCGCATTTAGTCCAGGTCAAAGAGGCACACAGCACTCGGCAGTTGGTGAACATCATAAAAATAGTCTCAATCCTGAAATTATGTTTTAAGTGTAAATTACTTGTCCAGGTGGTCACAGACTAATTATACCATTAGTGTATAGTAATGAAAAGAGGCAGGGTCAACAAAAGATGAAGAGTTCAGAGTGTCAAGACTGAATGAGGGCAGCTGCATGTGATCATGGAGGCATGCCTGAGGTGTGCTGAAGTGACGCCATTCTCCTTGCTTTTTAACTGAGGGGAGCAAATGGAGGTCAAAGTGCTTCACTACAATCTGCACAATTACAGTCAGCTGTGGGGAAATCTTCTAATGAGGAAGCCTTTTCTCCAAGGCACATCATCAGATGACCTAAGAGGAAAGGGAAGCAGACAGAGGAGCTGCCCTTGTATTGCTACAAACAAGAAATACACACAGCTTTGTATGGCTGAGGATTTTTTTGACCATTGTAGCCACTGACAGTTTGTCCACTAATGAAGAGAGCAATACTGACCCTAAATAATAGTTCCCACTTTATGGGCCATGTCTTTTCAACTGAAAAGTGAGCAGAGTCATTGTAAATGTGCTTGAAATATGTTAATTACACACTTGTTCAGACATCTGCTTCACACTCTGCAGCAAACCCCCAGTGCATCCTGAAAGTCATGATCTGATGAAGTCAACAGAAGCACACCAGCCGCTAAAGGCAGAGATGCAATCCTGAGGTCTCCAAACCGGACATTCTTTCCATCCTTGCTGCACCTTGAGATCCTGTCACAAATGACAAGAGGTAACCTGAACAGATTCCATAACCTGCAACTCCTAACAAGTTTATTTTATGCTGTTTAATGTGCCTCAGACAACAACATAGAGTGAGACAAAAAAAGAGATGATAATAAGCCCATGCTTTCAAATAATTTATGCAGAGAAAGACTTCTAAAAATTCAAGGTCATTAAGATCGTGGTCATTCTGTGTTCAGAACTGCCTTTGCTTTTTGAAATGACATCATCCGGCAAGCTGTTCAATTTGATATCACTTTGCATTTGGAAAAACAGTTCAGTATCATGTGAACATAATTTCTCCAAAGACGCTTTGTCATGCACACCTTCATCTTATTGTACTTTGCTTCACCCTCTTCTGCCTTTTATTGATGCATCTCTAACCTACACCTTTGTTGGTCTGCCTCGTGTGCTCGTTAACCTTCTTCCTCCATCCCTCCTTCATCATCTATTCCATCCACAGTGCTTGCTTTTTTTCTCTGGCCCTCAGGCATTGCTTCTCCTGCATGATTTATCGTTCTCCCTGGCTGCTCTCAACACTTCAATCCTTGTTCCTCCGTTCCTCTCCCAGCTTCTCTGACAGGAGGAATGAGGAAACTTCTACCACTGGGACATCGTTGCACAGTTTGCTGAGATGGTAAAGCAGCTCACTGTTTACCCCTCTGATATGAATGACATGAATGACAGCTCATATGAGGTTTAATGTTTGCTTTGGAATTAACTTGTCTTTTTAACTTAGAAGTTTTGTTTTCACTTACCAGTAAAAGAACCTATACTAATGAAATGTAACTGCATATTTTCCATAAATTCTGAGAATCTCTGATCTACTCTGCTGAGATTTGGCATCTAAAGATAGATTTTGAGACTGCATAAGAAGAAGAGAAAATAGCATCGTGTGCCCTGGGAAGGAAGAACAATTAATTAGAGGATCGCCAACCAAGCTCAATAGCTTGGTTGCCAGCATGTCTTAATCACTAACAGTATAATTAGGAAGGGGCACAGTGAGGTGAGTGAGGGTTCTCCAGTAATAAACAAGAAGAGCAGCTCCGAATTTCAATTACAGAAAACTCTGTAAAGGTATGCCCCTGAATACAGTGTTTGATGCTACATAGATACTGTAGATCCAACAGTTCCTGATGAACAGAGTTTCCTTCACAGCATTCTTCTTCTAGATGATGGATAAATTATAGCCATTTTTTTCAGCCCATTGCCCTATAAGAATGAGTGTTACACACCATAACTGTTGATAATAGATTTTATCAGAGCAAGTCATCAGTTTGCCCAAGGCATTACGGATCTATTGTTTAGTTCAGAAATAATTCCTCTTTTTTTCCAACTTTTTTACTGAACATTTTGAATGTTTTAGACAGTGTGATTTACAGCACAAGATGTAAAAATATAGCAAAAGTCTTGATTGTCACATCTGAATGTCAGCGTCCTATCCCACCCGCTCACCACCAGGCCAAACACTCAGAACAAAAAAAAGAGAAAAGAAAATAGAAAAATGAATGAAAAGAGCAATTCTGTACTAGAAAATAAATAGATAATTTTAAAAATAAAGTACATAAAGAAAAGTTAAAGAAAGAAAACAACGTGGTGGTTCCAGTTAAGGAGCATCAGCCGATAGGCCAACAGGGTGGAGAATGCCAAGGCCTGCTTCAAATTTTTAGGAGCGCCTCTGAAAGGGACAATGCCAAAAAATGCAGACAAACAGTTTAAAGCAATAGTATAACCGTATGCCTTAGCTAATGTATCAGAAATAGAAATAATTCTCTTTATTGCAGCTTCAGCATTTTGTTCCAGAATTTTAAAGTATTCACAATATTTATTGTTAATGTCTGAGAACATTTTTCTAAAATTCAGGCATGTTAAGGTTACGGATAAACCAACAGTTTTGTCAATTTATTTGGAGCAAAAAATAAAAGTAATCAGTTAAACTGTGATCCAAACTGTCTGCCGGAATCATCTGTTCCAGTTTGCAAATAACTTCCTGCTTCAACTCTGAACATGTGCATACTGTTATATGCAGGCAGCAGGAAAAATAAAAAAGCAACAGCTTAAATCTAAAATTTGAAAATAGACTTTCCTTTTTCCTCTTTGTTTTAAGATCCTCCCACCAACCAGGCAGACACGTCTTAAACATGCAAATATGGGCATAGCTAGAATTCACCACTCCAAAGTGAAAGACTTAAGCATAACGTGCTGCACAACCACATCCTGTTCTCACTGTGAAGTAAAGTTTGTTAGACTAAATTGTCTTATCTAACTGGGGGAAAAAAGAAAGAAAAAAGCCATGTGGCTGAAATCTGAAAACTGAACCAGGCGGAGGTGTAGCAGTCTACTCTTAGAAGCCTACTTTATGTTTTGTTTTGTTTTGTTTTTTCCCCCCTCCCTATCTTCTAGGTCATATCTAGGAGGAGGAGTGTAAATGTTCGGTGGTCTGCTGTTGGTTTCCGTCGAAACGTTTGTGCACGTACTGTATGTAAGTGTGTGCCGGTGTTCGGTTTTACTGTGTTTTTTGGGGTTCTTTTCGCTTGTTTGAAGGCAGATGCAAGGTGGAGTTTTTCTCTGCTCCCTCTTTTTGTTCTCCTTCATTCCCTCTCAGTGTGTAACACAGGGTGTGGCGTGAGCTCACTGCAGCTGCTGACTGAATGCACCTTCAAACAATGTCAAATAAACAAGACCTGCATAAAACCCTGGCCTTTCCTGTTCTCCAGTGCCAGATTGTTCCTCAAATATGGTACATCTGCAGTGACTCTCTGGCCAGCTGAGTTTTTGTCTGAAGTGCTTGTTTACAACCCCACTGATCACTTGTGTTTTTTTCTGTAGATCCTCCTGACTGCCTCACAACCAGCAGCTAATTATACTCACCTGTGCTTCAGCCTTCTTTGTGTCCTGCCAGTTCACCCTCCTCAGAGTCTCCACAGCACCTTCAACTGACCGTCTCCAGTCTCCATCCAGCTCAATTTTAAAGACTACTTATAAATAAATTCACCTTTTCATCCACAACTCTTAATGTGCTGCTTCCATTCTTCCATTATCTATTTATGCTTACTCCCCTGTAGTGTCATGGGCAGGGGGCTGGAGTCTATCCCAGTTGACTTAAGGCAAGGGTCCATCCCCCCATCTTCAAAATAAGTCCCTAAACAGCTCCTTTCACCTCACCAAGTTCTACCTCTGTTGCTCAATACAAGATGAATAGAACACAATACATCTTTATCGTCACTGTTACAGAAACAATGAAAATCAACTTTATAGTCTCCGAATAGCAGCATTGAAAATAGACTATATAATACCGTCATGGATTAGCGGGTCGGACCCGAGCAGAGAGCCACACTACCAAGGCTGTTTGGAATGAGAACGTGCTTTATTGAGAGGGAGTGAATAGTGGCTCGGTGGGGGGAATCCAGGGTGCAGGAGCGGGGAGCGGCTGGTGTAGTGGAGGGCTTGGCCAGGGGGGTCTGGAGGCTCCGGGAGGTGACGAGCAGGTCGGGAGGTCTAGGCAGGAATGGGGGATCCAGGCAGGAACAGGAGGTCCAATGAGGGGGAAACCGGTGACAAATGGGTTGGGGAGAGCCGGAGGGGAAGGAGGATGGCGGGGATCCCGGACAGCTGGATCTAGGCGAGGGGCAGGAGAAAACAACATGAGAGAATTGGCAAACACAACAGATTTAACAGGAGGCTAGAGAGCGAACTGACTGTGGGTCTTTGTTCAACAATCTGGCAGGGAGTGGAAGGATGAGCTGGTTCTTATTGCAGGTTGTGTAATCAGTAGAATGTCCATCAGCTGTCTGGGAGCCGTAGAGATGGTTGATTGCCTGAGTGGAGCCAGCTGGGAAGCTGAACTCCACTCAGGTGCTGAGCTGCAGAGGGAAGACAGGGGTAGAGAAGCGGATGGGGGGCAGAGGAGCGGATGGAAGACCAAGGAGACAGAGGGAGAGACAGGGGCAGAGGAACAGATGGGAAAAGGGGATATTGGGGATGTCAGGTGGGAAGGACGGGGGTGAGGAGGGAGCCCTGACAAATACACCCTAAATTATATACAACATAAGACCAATTATGCAGTACAGAATCGGTTTGTGGTTAGAGACCTGCTCTACACATGATTATTGCACATGAAATATGGATTGCACTGACATAAATATTGCACTTGTAGATATGTGATATTGTTCATTCGGGGGGAGGGAGCAGACATTTGACAGCTTGGGGATAAAAGCTGTTTTTGAGTCTGTTGATTTTGACTCTAAGTGTCCTGTAATGTCTACCTGAGTGGAGGGGTTAGAAAAGAGAGTGTCCTGGGTGTGAGGGCTCTCTAGTGACTCTCCAATTTCGATATTCTTACGGCTCTGGTGAACCTATGCAGGCGGGAAGAATGAGGCTGACCTCAGAGGAGTGTCAGAGAAGGGTTTGCCAGGGACTCTGTATCAGCTGTGAACTTTAAGGACACTTTATTGTGAGATGCACTTCTATGTCAACAGACCAGGCTCATCCACAACTGGGGGAATTGATGAGCCACAGCTCCAGCTTGATTTCACTCTCTGCCCACATTCTACTCCAAGGATCAGTTAAGTGGTCAACTAACTCTCATCCTATGTGAGTTCTTGTCGATTCAGGTGCTAACGACAATATCATTGACTCAGACTTAATTTCCCAAACAAACCCCCCTACTATGCCCTTAACTGACCCCAAGGACATTTTTTTTGCCTTTGACAGTAGACTTTTAGCTCAGGTAACTCATCTTACAGATCCCATTAATTTGATCAACCATCACAAGCACATTTCTTTTCATGTAATGTGCTCTTCAATGTCCCTAGTTGTTTTATGTCTCGTTTGGTTTAAACTGCCCAAACCTCACATTCACTAATCCGCCTCCTCTACAGTATATTTGAGTGTCTTTTGTCACTCCCACTGTGGGCACTCTGTCAACATTCCCAGTCTCATCATTTTGTCCCCCTCACTCTCCTGACACTTAACTGTAGTTCTCACCTGTGTGGCCTAGCACTGTTTTTTTGTAAACACCTGGCACTATCACTTCCACTTCACCAACAATGCAACTATGCTATATATCTGTTCCATGGTGCTCCCCTGCCTATGAAACTCTACAGTCAGTCTAAATCCAAAGGGAAGCCACAGAAAAGTACATATCCAAATCCCTGGCCATGCGTGTTCTGTCTTTCTTCCTCTCCAGTTGGAGTGAACTTCTTTGTGGATAAAAAGGACAAAACCCTTCACCCCTGCATAGACTAAAGATGTTTGAATGGCATTATCATTAATAACAAATGTCCACTCCCCTTAATAGATTCTGCATTTAGCTTGCTTTACCAGTCCTCCTTCTTCACCAGGTTGGACCTCAGGATTAGGGAGGGGGATGATTGAAAGATTGCATTCAACACACCTCTGGGTCACTTTCAGTATAAAGTCAGGTCATTCAGTCATACAAAACTCCCCACAGTCTTTCAGGCCCTCATTACTGGCTTAGTGATATGCATAACAGGTTTCTGTTTGTCTACATAGATGATGTTTTGAACCTCTCTAGGAACGCTCAGCAACATGTTTAGCATGTTAGCTTGCGTTAATGCAATTAAGCTCAGTTTTGTTACGATTCACAACACATGTCATCTCATAATACTTCACATAGTAAGGTGAATACCTTACACATTTTAAACAAAGAACAGAGAATCCAACAATCCAAAACCGATACAGCGGGTGCTAGAGGCTCAGAAGCAGGAAATGAGAAAGTGAGACTTCGATGAGATGCAAACTTTCTTTAATACAAGAACGTAAACCAAATACAGAAAATCTACAAAAGGAAACAGACCGAAAACTCAGGAAGCTAAATTACTAGTCGCATAAGGCGAACACTGAACTCTAATGGCAAGGAGGACTAATGACAACTCAAAAGCAACAGATAACCCACTCTAGGTATAACTGAGGTAGGAAAACAACTAATACACAAAAAACTCAAAACCTAAACCTAGCCTTTAGTAACTAAAAATTTGCCCAGAATTAAATCCCAAACCAAACTAGATAGACTGATTACCGCTATGGTTCAAACAAAGGATATCACAAATATACTTCTGGTGATGCTAGGGCTGGTGAACCTTACTGACTCAGCTGAGGGGGAACAGCATCTCTAAAGGAATGAGCCAGCTTCTCTTTAACAGGGGGAGTGGGGAAATCTAGTGATGTTACGAGATGTGCCGAGGCTTCGAAGCGCGTGTCGAGTAATGGAGGGGGTGTTTCCACGAAGCGCGTATCGAGGCTTGCTTCATTTAGGGGAGGAGCCAAAAATGATGACGTCCGAAGCCTCGTTGCCTGGCTGAACCACGTGACTGCTTCGGAAAGTGGTTCAGATTTTACAGCGAGGTCTGACAGCAGAATAAACCCCTCAGGCTCCGTTCAAAATGTGGGTTTTGATAGAGAGTTGTGGTCAGTCAAGAGTTTGGATAGTTTGGATAGAGTTTTGATAGTCTGGGGCCAGTTGTTCAAAATAAGTAATCTGGATAAAAATTATCCAGATTTGGAAATCCCATTTCTTGCTATCCAGGATCAGGTAATCCGTCTTACTTTTATGCCGGTTTTTCAAAGCAACATTGGATTGGATCATCCTTATCCAGATACACAGTTTTTGAGATTACCAAATCCGGATTTCCAGTGGTCTAAATGGGAAAACATAACACAATGTGGGCTACCGGCAATGTAAAGAACAGGTAAAACATCCAACTTGTGGGTAATGCCGACCTCATCATCACAAACTGCGTTGTGAAGTGGCCTGGGTCTGTCCATGATGCACGTATCCTGCGGGAGAGTGCTTTATACGGAGAGCTCCAGACCAACCGACCGGATGGCATAATATTAGGAGACGGTGCCTATTCACTCTTACCATGGCTGATGACTCTTTTTTTTGCAGCAGCTACACCTGTGCAGGCGCGCTTCAACACTGCTCATTGCAAAACAAGATATGCAATTGAGCGTTTAAATGGAGTTCTGAAGAGACGCTTTGCATGCCTTAACTACTTGCGAGTGGAACCACAGGGAGCATGCAACATAATACTTGCATGTATTGTCCTGCACAACATCGTTACCAGGCGCAATGTCCCTCTCTGTGATGATGTTTGTGATGTACCTGGGCCTGCTGAAGAACCAGATCAACCTCTGGCGTTCTGTCAGGATGAGGGACTGACTGGACGTGTAGTGAGGGATGCAATTGTTAGACATTATTTTTGACAGGGTCATCTCTGATGAATGTTTTTCAATTAATATGCAGTGATGAATCACAGAAATACTGAATACATTATTTTTGTTTGTTATTCAAATCGGTTTGGGGAAATCCGTTTATGTCTTGGGGACAAGATCATTTTTATTTTATTTTTACTTTACTATACTGAGAGGGGTAATTGGTAGCCTATGTCTACTTTATGTACTTTATCACTAACAACAAACAACAACAAATCAAGTGCAAAATATATATAAAAGTATATACACAAATGATACAAATTGATCATTTGTCCAATTGTACAGTTTTGCTACATTTTCTTCCTGAAATCCACCTTGAAATCCTACCCCCTGTTGGGATCAGGATAATCCTGCTTTTTGGGATCAAAGTTATCCAGATCCTACTGAAATGCTTTGAACAACACAAACTGAAGGTTTGATCCAGATTCAAACTAGGATTGGATTACATGATCTAATCCGATTTCAGAATCCGTCTTTCCCTTTTGAACAACCCATTTTCAAGATTTGATCCAATCCGATAACCAAAATCCAATCAGATTACCTTTGAACAACTGGCCCCTGGATACTAGAGTTTGGATAGTGTTTATATAGTTTGGATATAGTTTGGAGAGTTTAGAGAGACAGAGATAGTTTGGAGATTTAGGAGAGTGAGGAGAGAAAGATAGGTGATAGGAAGGAGCCAACTAGGAAGTGGAAAATTTCCCCTGTGTGGGAACATTTTGATTTTTTTTTAACTCCCAATAAGGTAAGCTAAATCTAACATTATTACAGACACATTAGGTTTGCTTATCAAGAACTGTATTTTTCACAGTTTCTTATTTTATTCAAAGGTGAGGTGTTTATTGTGTGTGTCAAAAAAGGAATCGTATCTTTAAACACATTTAGGAGTAGATTGTACAAATGTGAAAAATACAAGAACCTGAAAACAAGTCATTAGGTCTGGAAAATGACTAACCTCTTTCTGTCTGTGCACACCCTCATTCTCTGCACACTACTATAGAAAATCATTTGTAATGATAAGAGTGGAGAACAGAGCTGTAAAATGGATCATCTCATTTACTTTTAATTATACACTTGTACTTCACAGACTGGAATTTTCACAGTGCTTAAATTATTAATTTATTTTCCCAGAAGACAATAAGGTCAAAATTAAATGTTTGTATTTCAGTAAAAAGAAGGGTAATAATTTCCAATTGCACTTTCACACGTCTGTATATGGGAGTTGCAAAATAATTGCTTTTTAACAGAACTGAGTCTGCCCAGCAGCAGTGGTGTGATTTTTGTTGATGAGCTCATTAATCTTGTACTGAAGTAGATGTCCTTTGCATCAGAGCCTTCTGCGAAAGCCAATAAAATTGCTGCTGAAAATCAAAGCATGTGGTTGTGTGTGATGTCCTTCTTTTCTATCCAGGGAAACCATACTGGTTAAGCTCAGGAGACCAGTGGCTTTGGTAGATGGTCAGCCCAGCTAGGTTTTACAGCTCTTGGACTATAAAAGCTGATTCTCTGCCCTCTTTCAGTTGGCATCTTCACTGCCATGTGTAACACCTCCATTTCACATTCCCCCACACCTTCAATCAGTTGCTGACACTAGGTTGAGTTCAGTTAATTATTGTATATTTTTGGCATTATTTTTTCACACTCCCTTCACGACTGTGTGTCAAGGAGGAGCTTGTTCATTATTCATCCATTTTGGTAAGAAGACACCATGCTTTACGAGGTTTTTCTAGTCTGGGAAAGTAAATTACATGATGCTAGACATAATTAGCCCATTCATGCTGCCTTTCTGCAGCACATTATGTTTCTCATAATTTGGTCACAATAAAAGAATTCTGCTGGTTAAAACACAACTGATAAACAAATCAGCTATGATCTGATACTTGATGTGGTGTTCCTGCTGTTGCGAGACTTGAGTGAAAGAACACCTTGATGGTCATTTGGCACAGTTTGTAACTCGTGTGCCAAATGAGAAGTTTGTGTATGTGGCAAGGGCGTCAGTTTGTTTTTAAAAGTGGGAGGGATGGAGACCACAGCACTTTGAGAAAATGTCAAAGAACGGCGGCAAAATGTCACAAGCTGGGTTTGAACTCACAACCTCCACACCAAAGGCTCAACCTGTTGAGCTATCAGTACACGCAGGTAGAGGGGTCTGTGGGCCGCTATATAGTACTAATTCTCCCGGGCCGAAATTTTGCCCCTGCACGCCTCTGGTTGGAGCTTCCACTTGACACGGGTGCAAATTTTGCATCTGCACGTTTTTTTTAACCTCACGAAGGTGTGCTGCATGTCTGTGCAACTCTCGGCCGAGTGCGGATGGTGCGTTCAGGAGCATCGGAATTTTCTATACTACTGAAAATAACTGGGTTTACAACGGCTTACATGTGAAGAATTTGAATGTGTTGGAGACAAAATGACCCCTGACAAAAAGTGTGGGGGGGCACAACCCCACCGTCCCCCCCTAAACTGACGCCTATGGTATGTGGTCATTGGTGTTTATTTTGGTTTGCAAATGCAACATTTTACAAAAAAATGCTTATTAAAATATATGTTGTGTAGTGTTGGATTGTACTGGTTTCCATTTGTCTGGTTTTATTGGTTCTAATGCATAAGCACCTAACCAACAATGATGAATTATGTGGTACACTCAAAGGGACTCTTCCATTGTTATGTTGACAGAGTGCCAGTGAACACGGTGTCTCTGGCAAAAAAAAAAAAAAAAAGAAATGTTTGGTCTTTGTTTGAAGACAAAAATTGCTTTGATGCTGAGAAAATATCATGAAGGTACTGCTTCTGTCCAGTCTTCATTGTTTGGATGTGTAGCAGACTGAGGAGCAGAACATTCCAGAGCAACACACAGAGAAGCCAGAGACCCTTTCCCAAAGCTGTTAATTTCGTAAGCAACCATTTCGGAAGACAGCTACCCCAAAACTCACGTCCAATTGGAACATCTGCAGATTGGATGTTTACTAGGACCATTAACAGCTCTCTTAGAGATAACAGGATGTCTTCTACCTCCACCACAATCTGATAAGGGTCATAAAGTGTGAACTGTGAGGAAAACCACATGCACATATATGCTTCCTCTGACCTCTCCTGGACAGTGAAGCTCAACACCACCCCTTGGGAGGAACACATCCATGATTGGTTAGGTGCTGCTTTGAATTTCACTCCAAAACTTTCTATATAAAGAAAGTCACTGGAAAGCAACTTGGCTGAGAACAAAAGAACAAAGAAAACAGAGGATCAGACGAGAGAAAAATGGATTTTTTTTTAACCTAAAACAAGGGCTTAAAACTGGATTCTTTTATGATGGCTTAAAGAAATGTATATCTTAACTTTAAACTAGGGCTTTGTTTTTCTGTACGTAAAGACGAAAGTAGCCAGGTCTTTGACTTCCATGCTAAATTTGAAAAGTTTCTAGCAAAAACATGAATTTACTCTAAAGTTTGGTCCAAGCAACGATAATAATCTTTACATGTCCACTTCAGTGGCGGTGGATCATTAGTTGTCTTGTATCTCTCTCTAGTGCTAATGGGGAGGTGGTACAGTTTTGTTTTTGTTTTGTTTTTTAATGGAAAAAAAATCCCTAGCAGAGCTTGAATGTGCTCAATAAATTCCATAGACTTCTGTTAGTTAGATTTCAAGAAATGCACAAGAAAAACTTTGGCCAGAATTGTTAAAGTCCTGCCCATGTCATTGAATAAATTCCTAAAATGCATCTCTGTGTAACCAAGTTGCATGTTCAGAAGTTTTTTCCAACTAATATAATCCCTTCATGACTTAAAAATATTTACATGTAAGTCTACCTCATTGCTTTGTTTATGTAAACCACTGAGGCACCTGCATTTACCTCCACCCACCTCTTTACTGCTCACTGCAGCTTGGGCGCACCAGCTCACCTACAAATTTGCTCAAACACTTCAGAACTACTCTACACTACACAAATAGTGAAACTAGAGTAATTTTGCCATATAGATTGGAACTGTAAAATTCCAGCATCTGTCAGACTATAATGCCGCATTATAAACTTCACTGCATGCTGCTTACTGCTGCACTTTTTTCCTCCCCCCAATTTACACACACATCCACCTACTTATGTGCAATAACTGATACCTCATACCGTCCTGTATATAGTCTTTTACATGGCACTTAAAAAAAACATCTGTATATAATGTAATCTGCAATTTTTGCACTGTCTTTCTTTTTTCTATTTATGTTTCTTTTTTTAACTGACTTTATACTGTTATGGTTTTTCTCTAGAGCTGCTCAGAAATCACGGCAACATAGAATGCATTCATTTAATATAGATGTACCCACAAACAAAATAACCTTGCGCTGAGCATGTGTTATTCATGTGTACGTTATGTAGTTAGGCTGGCTGGCAACTGCCAGCTCTGGTTAGTTCTCTCTCTCTTTTCCTTGCCCTTTCCCATTCTGCAATCAATCAATCAATCAATCAAGGGCGTAACTTTGGGTCTTCCATTGGGGGGTTAAACTCTGTGCCTGTTTATTGGTATTTATTGAATCGTTTACTTTTGTTAAAGGAGTCATGGTAATTTGGCATGCCTGTATTAGAAATACATTGGTGATTTACTTGAAGTTGTTGCAGCTGTGTACTTATGTATTTATGCAACAATGACTAATTAATTCCTATTGTGTTTAAGTACTAGCTAGCAAGACCGTAGCAGCTTCCACTTAATTGATTTTGGGTTTATGTCAACTATCTATGAAAAGAAAAATCAAGAACTTTAAAGATTAATCAATTGCATCACTGTATTGACACAACTAAAGTACAAACAGAAAATGTCTTATGCACAATTCATGGCAATACTCAATACATCACACAATACAGGATGGCACACTGGAGTGCAGCTTGCACCTCTATTCTGGTGTGGAGCATGTATAGAGACAGCTAACACAGTACAAGGGCTAAGTATGTTACCTGGTCATTTGTGCCTCCTGTGCTGCCTTTCCCTGTGCTCTCTCTCCCTCTCTTTGGTCACCTGATGATCCTCCATCACCTGGACTTCCTCTGTCACCTCCTCCTCCTCTCTTGCTCAACTGTTGCACCTCCTCTGTCACCTCCTCTCTCTCTCTCCTCATCTGCGACTGTGCTTCTCCCTCTCTGGTCACCTGCCTCTCTTTCATGGCCTGTTAGGCAATCATATTCTTGAACCTGGTATAAAAAAATGCTTTGTTAATGTTAAAATGGTATCAGCCCGGTTAAAAATGAACAGTAAGGTCAAAGAACAATTTGAGGAAATAAATACATTCAGGTATTTCCCAAATTTTGTCAAGATTCACGAGATGAAGTACTTCTCTTCCCCTCCTCTGTCACTGTCACCGGCTGTGCACTCTGCAGCCACCCTGCTGCAGCAGAGCGTCTGTTGTCACCATGGTTACCGCTTCAGGCCGACGCAGACATTCCTGTTCCTTCAGGATTTAGAAATGCCTGGAAAAATGTAGCTTCTGTGTATGCTATTGCGTTGTTTGATCAGTAAAATAGCTTCACTACTGAAAAGATATTTGATGTGGAAAACAGCGACGTTACGACCTGCCCGGTTCCCCCGAGAAATGTAGTTTAACTACGCCGCCATCTATCACTGTGTATTGGAGCAAAGTCAGCAAACAGCTCTTTAAGTTACAATTCAGTGAAAACTGACATTGGTCCTACACAGTACATCCCCGACACTCTCTGGTTGTACCTCACAGGACAAGCTCAAACCAACTCCAGTCACAAATCATCAGCGAACTTAACAAGACAGGTAGGCTATTTTATCTCTTTTTGGTCAAGATATTTCCTTTTTTTTTAGTTATTGGTGCCAACCAACAATGAAGAATTGTTGTTTGTCCTTTTCGCGCTCTTCATTTCTTCACGGCTCTGCTGTCTCCATCCATGCCAAATATACAGGGTCAGGGAAAAGTGAACGTTACGTAGAGGAGGCGGTGCGGGTTGGGTGATACCAAGTATTCGGTGGGGGTGTGGGGGGTTACATTAAGATGATTAAATTTGCTACTGTTTTGTTGGAAAATGATAATAAAAATAAAAAATCAACAAGATAATTAATGCTTTTAATACATTGAAAAAATGTGATTATATTGTGGGGGTTACATTAGCTGAACGTGATTTTTGCAGGGGTCATGACCCCCGTATCCCCGGTGCAAATTACGCCCTTGCAATCAATCAAACCTTTATTGTCATTGCACACTTTCATATACAATGAAATTTCATTTGAGCTGCCCTGCCAATGTCAGCTCGGGCTGCTGCATCCTAAGAGTGTTCCGCCTGTCTTGAGGAAAAGGAAAAACAAAGACATTTGGGATCCAGGTAGGGATAGCAGAGGGTAAAATGAATAAAAAGTTTCGTTATACCAAATGAAACCTCCAGTGTTGGGAAATTCAATTTAAGAAGGAACCTGAAATAAACAAACACGCAACAAGCAAAGCATGACATGAGACAGGTTAGTTTTGATCAAATCTGATCACTTGGTCCTTGTGTCATTTCTGACCTTCCCTGAAAATTTCATCCAAACCTGTTTGTTTGTTTTTGAATAATGTTGCGCACAGACGGAAGGAAAAACGTACACCGATCATTACATAACTCATCTGGAGAAACTGTTTGAGGCTGTAGAGTGGTCTTCTAAGCTTTTACTTTCCAGTAAATCTTTTATTAACATCCTCAGCCTCTGTTACACTGTTTGCACGGAGAAGGAAAGACGGTTCTGTCAACTTGGCTAGCATCAGCCGTCGTTGGGCCCAGCTAGCACTAGCCGTGGAGCTTACTTTTCGCTAGCAAAAGCAAAACAAGCTTCCTACTGACAACGGAGCATGCCACCACTCACCTCTCCACCTGGCCCCTGCGATGGCTGTTTTCGGCTCAGTCAAAAAGTCGCCGAACTGGAAACCAGGGTCTCCCTTCTCCATCAGATCGGGGAAGATGAGCGCCTCATTGACTCCATGCTAGTGCAGGGATCCAGCGCTGCTGGAGCCGGAGGAGGACCCCTGGACGACACCGTGCCATGGACCAGCTCGCCCACCGGGGACCAGTGGGCACCTCTAGGAGCCAAGCCCAAGTCTCTCCGATGCTCTACTCCGGGGCAGCCGGCCCCATGGCGCCCAGTTCACCGCCGCGGCGGATCACTGAGGCTCTCACCACCCTGTCCTCCTCCACCAGCCCAGGATATCTGCCTGTCAAGCAGGTTTGCGGTCCTGGATGAAGAGGAATTCCCACCATTGTCTCGTGACTCGCTGCGGCCGCCCGGGCGAAGACGGGCTGCTCCCCCCTCGGCGCTGCACCAGAGCACAGTTTTGGCAGCGGCTCACTCTACTCTACGAAAACCGGCAGCTTTTGTGTTCACCCCCCCAAACCCGACTGCGTCTGGTCCATCCTGCCCTCTGGTTCCCAGGAGCAGGAGCCCAGGCAGGGCCGGAGCTAGACCATTTTCAGGGGTGCTTGAGCACCCCTTAACCCCTTAAGCTTCAGTGTACCAACCTTTTACATCCAGATGACACAAGCCAGTAAACTATTTTGTCCAAAACTTGTCCTGAAGTCGGTATAAATTCCCCGAATCGGTCAATTTCAAGGAAATGCACCTCCCGATGCGCGTCCAATATTCCCCGTATTTTTCGTAATTTTTTTTATTTAAAAATAGAATATTAGCGATTTTTTGTACTGAAAACGGCTGGAATTGACTGCAGCTTAAAGGGTTAATTTTTTTTAAGCACCCGTAGAATTATTGGGCGTTATTTATTGATGTTTATAATAAATGCGGAAATAATTATTAACAGTGTTATTTATTTTACCGTTTCAAACCAAATGTAAAATCTGGCAAAGTTCTCCCTAATTTGACCCCACCCCCCTTTTGGATAATGGTTTGATCCATTTAGAGAGCGCAAGTTCCCCTCTACTCTGCCGCTGCGCTGGCTCCCACCACTCGGTGCGTGTGATGGATCGGGCAGAGAGATTGACAGGCTAGCCAACAGAGCCAGCAACTGCAGGTGACTGCAACATTTACTTGGTATTTATACCCTGAAGTGAACTCACAAGTTTGTCCATGAAATCTGCATTTATAAGCCTGAGTTGTCTAAACAAACAATCCAGCTAACTAGCTTGCCTTCTAGCTAGCGAATTTTACTCGTTTAGCCTCGCAAATCACAAAATGAAGCAAGCAATGCTTATGGCATGCCAAACATGAAGGTGATAAAAGGCTATTGTAATTTCACACTGGTGCCATATCATTGTTTTATCAATGTGTTATTTGTAGGCCGACCGTCACAATGGATATTAGGGCATTTTTTTTCCAAGAAAACTCCAGCAAAAGCTTCAGGTAAGGTCTGGGGGACAAAGCACAGAACACGAGCTACATTACTGCATGTGTTCAAATGTTTATTTTGTGGCGTTAACTCAATTGCTAGCAGACGTATTTTGAAAATCAAACTTCAAACGGTCAGCATTTTGAGAAGGACTATTTTGACTGTTTCTTGAACCAACGAATAGTATCTAAGAGAATGACTGAGCTCTGTTATGAATGCAGAAGAGCTGGGTGAGCCGTCGCTTAACATTGGTCAGATGTGCACCCCCTCCCCCCCTCGCGCCCAACCAGGTGCTAAGCACCCCTAGAGCTGAAAGTCTAAAACCGCCCCTGAGCCCAGGAGAAACTTTACCAGACCTTGGGACGGCCACTCAGCCCGCTCCGGTAAATGCCACCGCCGAAAGGCCACCAGATGCCATCAGGAGTCCACATCGTCGGGTGATCATCGGAGACTTCACCGTCAGACATGTGAGGTCTCGCCTCTCCACCACGCTGTGCTACCCCGCTGCCACAGTGAATGACATCGCCACCAAGGTCCGCGAAGTACTGGAGGCACGCCCCTCTGTCAAAGCGGTGGTCGTTCACGTGGGCGCAAACGATACAAAGAAACGACAATCAGAAATCCTTAAAAATGATATCACCCGGCTCTTTCAGGCCCTAAAACAATTTGATGTACTCACTTTCATCTCTGGTCCTGTGCCGACTGTCGGCCGCGGGATCGGCCGCTTCTCCAGGCTCCTGAGCCTCCACACCTGGCTCTCCACCGCCTGTCGGCAGCACGGTGTGTTTTTTATTGACAATTTTAATCTTTTATGGGAGCGCAGGGACGCTTTTAGACAGGATGGCCTCCACTTGAATTCCCGTGGCGCCTGGCTGCTCTCCTCCAACATTCACTTCTCCCTCAATAACCACATGGTCAATCACCATCCACCTGTTCAGCTCGGATCATTATCACTCACATCATTACCACCTTCTTCTTCACGTTCCTGACTCCTGATGCCACATGACCCAGGTACTGTCACCACCACTCACAACACAACCGGCTCCACCTGCAGTCTCACCGGTGACATTCTCTACTCATCAATTCCCGTCATCATCACAAACAGAAATAGTATCAGACCCAGTTGTCGCAGCATCAGAACTATAAACAAGGACAATCTCGCCTTCCCACCACCCATCACAGATCAAAAGACAGCAGTAACCATAAACATGGAACTTTTAAATTCACGCTCTCTTTCCAGTAAAACTTTTATTATTAATGAGTTGATTTTAGATAACCATGTTGACTTCTTGTTTTTAACTGAAACTTGGCTGGGGGCAGATGCATCAGCAGTTCTCGCAGAGGCCTCCCCACCAAATTTTAACTCTGTGTTTTCATTAAGGCACGGTAGGAGAGGTGGTGGCACTGCATCAATCATTTATGGTTTATTCTCAGTTAAAGAAATTTTATTTGATCAGTACACCACTTTCGAATACCATGCCTTTACTTTTAACAATCCCTCAATTTTATGTATCACAATATACAGACCACCAAAACAATGTGCTGCTTTTAACAATGAATTCTCTGAGTTTTTAACAATAATTCACAGCACGTATGACAGGATCATTATTACTGGTGATTTTAACTTACATGTAGATAAGCTGTCAGATCCTATGTCTAAAGATTTTATTGATGTTCTTAATTGCTTGGATTTTAGACAACACATCACACAGCCGACTCACAACAGCGGACACACTCTGGACCTGGTCATTAGTCACGGTCCTCTGTCCATCAGTGTGTCCTCTGTTGTTGACTTGGCTGTGTCCGACCATTTCTGTGTGTTTTTTGGAGTCACTGGTTTTATCCAACAGGAGGCCCCTGTGAGAACTGTGAGGAAGCGCTATTTGACTTCTGAAGTGGCTGCAGATTTTTTAGGCATTTTAGAGAACTATCCTCCTGCTTTTCTACCAGCTCCCTGCAATTTTATTGTTGACTATTTTAACTGTAAACTCAAGTCAAGCCTCGACTCAGCTGCTCCCTTTGTAACAAAACAGATACATATTAAAAACATACCACCATGGAGGACTGAGGAAACAAAAACACTGAAGAGGAAATGCAGAGCAGCGGAGAGAAAATGGAGGAAAAACAAATTGACAGTAAATTATCAAATATTTCTTGATCTAGTAAAAACATACAACAGTGCACTAAAGCAAGCCCGAAACAACTACTTCTCAAAACTGATTGCCAGCCACAAAAACAATACCAAATTTCTTTTCTCAACCATCAACAAACTACTCAACCCCACTTCCAATAATTATAAGGGCATCATCAGTAACACACTCTGTGAGGAATTTGCAGATTACGGCCCTCGCCTGTGGAACAGCCTGCCAGAGGACCTGAGGGCTGCAGAGAACGTAGAGACTTTTAAACGCAGGCTCAAGACTCACCTTTTTAAACTGGCTTTTACATAATGCTTTTATTCTATCTTAATGTCTTGATTTATACTGTTTATTCCCTGGTTTTGCTTTTATTTATACATTTATTTTATTATTTTGTATACTATATTATTATTTCACTATTTTAGTATTTATTTTACTATCTATCTTACCATTTATTTTACTATTTATTTACTATTTTACTATTCTTTATCTTTTAGTAGCTATTTTATTCCTCAATTTTTAGTTTTTACGTGTTATTTTTAACACGTCTATTTTAGATTCCAGTGTTTCCTCGGTGGGGAGCCGTCTGCATCTGGGGCTTTGGCAGGGCCTGGGCCTAACGGCCCTGGGGCTGGCTGGCCTGTTGGGCCTGATGGGGCCTGCTGCTGCCCTGGGTGCGGGCGGCTCTCATTGATGGTGTTTCCTCTTTCTGGTGCTTCTGCTCTCAGCCAATAGACACTATTATTTCTGTTACAAAAGTGTGTGTGTGTGTGTGTGTGCGTGGCTGTGTGACTGTCTGTGTGTGTATGTCTGTGTGTTCTTAGGAAGTATGTTGTGGGGCAGGGTTTGGGAGGGATGTGGGCCATTGTCTTTTTATTGTTTTTTATTGTTTGTTTTTAACTTGTTAAGCACTTTGTGCTACTTTTGTATGAAAAGTGTTATAGAAATAAACTCTGATTGATTGATTGATTGATTGATAACTCTACTGCATTTCTTGGCAGAGTAAAAATCATATAGACAGTCCCACCATTCAAGTTAAAAGAACTGCTTTTTCTTTTAGATTAGAAGTGTTAAACCCTACAGGGAGACCCAAAAGTTTGGAAACAAATGAAAAGTCCAGAATCCAAATAATATTATTTCAATAAATCAGTACCACAGATATATTCAGAAGAGTAACAGATTAGTGTAAAACAAACATATTTCGACATGTTCATGTTTGTTTCTTATACAAAGTTGTGAACGTTTCCACCACCTGGTTCCACTGGTATCTTCTAGAATGTACCTTCATTCATGCTTATGAAGGTTCCTCAAACTGGCCAGTAAATGTTGCCTCATAATACTTTTGGATGTTTAAAAATATTAAAACTGTCAGATACGTTACACTGCAGTTTCAAGGCTCAGTAATGGCACTGACCGATTTTTTTTTTTTTTTTTTTAGATCATGATGTGTCTTCTAGCTCATAAAAACACCATACGGACATGTTAACAAAGATGAAAATGCTGATTTTATTTGATGATACTTGTTAAGAAAATCCAGCAGTACATGACAATTTCCATTTGTTTTCAGGGCACCAGTAGTTCAAAGGATTGTTGAAAATGGGTCCAATATTTTTTTAGATACCTTGCCATGGACCTTATTATTGGACAAGAGCTCATTTCTCTGGAAATCATGTGCTATGCCCACCCACTGAATAATCACATCCACAAGGTGCTGCAGGTCAATGTGGAACTGGTTGCTGTAAAACTGTAAAATCACAGGCAGCCTTTTAGAACCACCAGCGGGAGCCCTCTGTGTTTTTCTGTGCTTAATATGAGTAACACTGTGACCGTCTGTGTAGTGGGACAACACATACCTTGTGTAGTATGAGTACAGCCACGTGCACATCCACTGTCTGTTTTTGCAATGGTGTAATTGAAACCATGAATCAGGCAAGCCCAGCTGCTCTTTCAATGAAAACAGTATTTGTCACTTGTGTTTGTGATCTAAGTCATCTATATATCAACTATATAATAGTTGAGGACAGAGTGGGATATTACACCATAATGATGTCACACACGACAGTTGTAGAGACCACTACATCAGTAAAAGCGGAAGTTACTGTGGTCAAGAAACTGAATGCCAAACATGAAATACCAAACTACTCTCTGCATCCCATGAGGAGAAATCAGAGGTTACTGAGCAGAAATCAGTGGACAGTCAGAGAAATATCAAGGAGGATGTTCTCATCTCACATTGGAGACCACATATTATACAGCAGACAAGGCACTCGTGTTTCTCCTTCTTTAATCAACTGTCTTCAGTGTTGAAAGAAGACAGTCTGAGCACAAACTGAACTGTATGAACTTCAGAAGGCAAGCCTGCTGCTTATTATTATTGGGACAAATTTGACGAGATGATATGGTGTTTTCTCGGAAATTTTCCTGTATAACATACATGCATCTTTGCTTGTTATGTGGTTCACACAATGCCATAAAGTTTGCAAGTGTATCTCTGACTGTTTTCTATTTATAGTCTCAGCAGAGAGCAACTGTAAATAGGTTTTCCCTTTTGGAGAGAGTCTCAAACCCACTTTGATGTCCCCTCACTGAGTCTGCCTGCATGAGTGCAATCTAGCAATTTAGGAGAAGAAGAAAGGAAGGTACAGTATACCAAAGGTATACCAAAGATGGCAAGACTTCAAAAGTCTCTTTTTAACCATAGTAGAGAAATTGTCCCAAGTGATCATCTGTTAGCGCATATTGAAGATTGGGACACTTTTGTTCTATTGTATATTTTTAGTTACTGGGTCTGTAAGCTAAAATAATGTTACTGGCTAGAAACAGGTATACATTGTGATTTAACAGCAGGACGATTGTGGCCTGTCTCTGTGAAAACATTAACCATGTCCTTCCTATGTGCATTAAAAACAGATTTATCCATATTTTGTAATCAACAAGACAGCTGGAGTGAGAATCTACCTAACAGTTTATTCACTAGTTGTTAGTGTTTGGTTGCTTGTGGTATCTGATTCTCCTTCACCATAGATTTCTGACATCATACAACATATTTCTCTGAAAAAAAACTGAATGACTTGATCATTATTATCATGATTATCAAGCTAAAACTTTGCACCCTTTTAACTCAAAAGGTTAAACTCTGCCAAGGTATGTGTGTCGCACCTTAAACAAGAGTAAGAGTCTGCTGTGTAGCGTAACCACTGAAGTGATTATATTCGCACTCGTTAAAATAAAGGGGCACCACCCCGGTTATCCAGGGAAATTATTCATTTAGACAGAATCTCAAGGAGATTCCTGTTGAAATACAGTTAATCAGTCTGATATCTGAAAGTCTAGAATTTTCGGTTGAAATTGACTTCAATTCTCACACACAGAAACACACAAGACCATGGATTGGTCTAAATGAAAATATTTATTAACTATTCTACCAATACAATACAGGTGAGCTATATGCAGTGAAAAATGCAACATGTGTGTACGTGCATGAATGCGCGCGAGCGTAGACCAAAATGGACTGATGGACTGAAATGTTTGAATTGAAAATGTTTAAGATATTTTTTGCACAGATAATGAGCTTTGGAAGGAGATGGAAAAACACAATATTTGTCCCGAACAGGGGGCCTCAATTCACCACAAATGCATGGGGACTAATTATCTGTTATTACTGTAATCTAGGCGACTGTTGACATTGTCTGGCTTTGAGAGGTTCATGTTCACCCTATGCAAAGTGGCAAAATTTTTCATGTAGCACATTAGGCAAAATACAGACAAAAAAAACAAACAATTCAAACACACACCAGTCAGCCACAACATTCTGACCACTGACAGATGAAGTGAATAACATCCATCATCTAGCTATAACGTATACACTGGTGTATGAATGTGTGTGAATGTTGGTGGTGGTCGGAGGGGCCGTAGGTGCGGATTGGCAGCCACGCTTCCGTCAGTCTGCCCCAGGGCAGCTGTGGCTACAAATGTAGTTTACCAACACCAGAGTGAGAATGTGTGAGTGAATGAATAATGGATCCATTGTGAAGCGCTTTGAGTGCCCAGAAAAGCGCTATATAAATCTAATCCATTGTTATTATTATTATTATTATTATTATTATTATTATTTAATGTTCGGCAGAGAAATCTTGAGTCCTGACATTCATGTGGATGTTTGACATGTACCACTCACCTGAATACTGCAGGTCAAGCAACCCCCCAATCCCCAATGGCAACAGCAGTACTTGATGCCAGTTGTCACCCTCAGCAGGACAATGCACCTCAACATACCACAAAAACTGCTCAGGAGTGGCCCCGGAATCACAACAGAGCCAAGGTGTTGACCCAGGTTCCACACTCCTTAGATCCAAATTTTACTGAGCATCTGTGGGATGTACCAGGATAAGCCTGATCTAGGTAGGTCCCACCCTGCAACCCACACGACCCACAGAATTCATTGCCACCATCCCAGAGGTTCTGAGTCCATGAACCACTGGGTCAGAAGAGTTTTAGCAGCATAGAAGAGAAAAACACAATACTAGGGAGATGATCATAATGTTATGGCTGATCGGTGTATGGTTTAAGTGAACTGCCCTATTTGTACAGCTAATTCAGTTGTAATGAAATATTACATAATTTGTGCAGCAAATCTTTTGAGGGATTTCAAAGTGAGAAATGTGGAATAGGACCACAACAAAGGCTTGAGTTGAAAAAGGTTACTAAGTGGGGCTGCAGTTTAAAGTAGTTTGATTCTTGTTGTAGAAAGAAGCTGGTTTTAGATTTACCATAAAAAAGACAAGCATTCGAAAATATCAGCTTTTGCAGAAACAAATTAGCAATTTGGATAAGCTAGCAGAGATTTTAAAAGAAAGAGCAGCATCAGTACAGACAGAAGCAGTCTGGAAGGAGTCGGCCAATTGAATCCTTGCTGGACAATAGCCAGCGATCACTTTTATAGGTTTTCAACATATAGGAGGGGTCATAACATATGGTTCTTTATCCCCAAACAACTCCCCTTCTCTACAACAGCTGAAGAATCCCTAAATCACTGTTTTGGACAGAAGAACCCTCATAAAAACACCTCCAACAGGGCTCTGTAAACAGGAGAACACTTTCCAATGGCATGGGTAGAATTAGTCACACATGTAATGCAGGTTCCATCTGTGGTCAGAGACATCAGAGCAGACACTGCATATAATAAGCAATTCATATCAAATACTAGAACAAACAAAACAGACTCCATTCTACTAGCTTATTAAGTAATACATGTAACAGATCAGATACCACAAGAGTCTGCCTGTAATCAAAAACTGACCGTCAAATAAATTCAGTACGGTTCAAAAACATTTTGACATTTATTAATATAACTGTATATCTTAAAATAAAACGTGGCTGAACAACCTGAACCAACTTCTATACATCTTTAACAATACATAAATCTCATAAATGTAAACATTTGAACACTTTTACGTTTTTGTCTGTCTCATATCACTCCCCTAATATCTCTGCAGCTTAATGGGAGAGCTGAGCTGCTGCTTGTTTGAGCCGTTCTCAAAACACATTTTGATTATGTTCATACTTGAGAAAGCTGCCTTACAGCTGTATGTTGAGCCAAACATGGTCAGCATGTGACCACAGTCTGTCCTCTTGAGGTGCACAAGGCACAAAAGATACAACTCTAAGAGTCGATGCTTTGTAGTGAATCTGAAGAGCTGACTCCTAACGTATTTAATGGAGTATGGAGTTTAACACTGTCCTCGCAGAAAACATGTTACTGGATCCTAGATTAAAGAAGCTTGCCTTCAGTGACAACAGAGCTGTTGATGAGACACTTCAGAGAATAAGAGCAGCAGCAGCAGTCTGACACCTCCACCATTAGAGGACCAAGTGGAGGAGGAACCTGTAGCGGTTCAACTAAAATACACTGTTGCACCCAACACAGGTCTGATGTTGGAACATAAACCTTGGTACTAAATTAAATATTTCGACCTTACACAACAGCTAAGGCAGAAAATACAATAGTTCAAAAATCAACACAAATCATATATTCTTAAATAGTCCAGTCCGGGTTTTCTTTAACCCCTTTTTACTGCAGTCCGACCCATTCAACATAAATAATCCACTCCGGGTTTTCCAACCAATCCAACAGAAAATCCAAACAAGGAAGCAGGGTTACGGCTGTTCTTTCAGTTCCAACAAAACGAAAAAGAAAACAAGTACTCCAAAGGAAAGCGCTGCCGTTCGGTTCAGGAATGGAGGATGAGCCACAAACAAAGGTAAAGGGAAATAAACCAGACTCACAGGACCGTGCCGTCTTACATGAGCGGCGGAGGTGTTCGTGCTGCAGCTGACGTCCTTCAGGGCAAAGTTCGGCTTGCGCCGACGGTCGGTCGTCACCAAACGGGGCCAACACCTTTCACCAGCCGTCACTGACTTGCCGCTCTACTGTCTGGGAGGCTGGCTGATATAAGGAAGTCTTAGGGCCGGCTCTCCCAGCGCGCGGAAAAAGCAACGACTTTACTGGCTGTAATGCCGATGGGCGGATAAGGCGTGGAGGTCAAGTGAATGCACATTTTCTCAATATAATTTTGTTTACTTTGGGCTATCGCCACAAACCTCAAACTTCTGCTGTGTGGAGCCTCTTTGATGGAAGAGCTACAGGAGATGCTGCAAGGAGAAATCCTACAGCTGATGTGGTAATGGAGGATCATATCTAGAGGAAGCCCTCATCCAATCAGCAGACGACCCACTGAGCTGGAGCAGGACAAGGCCTCAGTCTGCCCCACCAGGTGAAGGTGATGGAGGAGAGACAACTTCTTCCATCTGAGAGAATCTTCTCAAAAACACGGCAGATATTCAGTAAAAGAAGAAATGGTATCAGTCCATCAAAGCTCAGGCTTCTGATTTGTCTGAATCTCACCCTGCACTGAGGACATTTACACTGTTTGAATACTGAGTTTGATTCTGTTTCTGTTCTGGTTCTGTGGGTTCATGTGCAGAGTTTTGTTCATTTGTTTTTGTGCAAAAAATTTTGATTGAAATATTAAACAAAAGTAAGAATGCCTGTTTTTGTAACAGAACAAATGCACAAAATGAGTCAATTATAAGGCTTCTCATAAAAACACTGAATGAGAAAGAGTTTGTCAAAACACAAATGATTCATATTTGCTAGGTTAGGATAAAATATGAGGCTACAAAGAATAATAAATTAGGAGCCGTTTGGGAGCCGAAAGAACCGGCTTTTCTTTGGAAGCCGGGCCAAAAGCTCTCTGAAAAGAGCTGAACTTCCATCACTACTGTCCTCCTCTCTGTCGCTCATCTCTCAACTGCTTTTGAAGGCAGAGCTGCAATGCAATGCAGCGACGTCATTGGCTGAGTAGCATCACATGGGATGCCTGAACTCGTACATAATTGGTCTGTGCGTTTCTGAGCTGATAGACCATTGATAAACACTGGAAAGCTGCACCGGTAAAATAGAAGCATCCTGTCAAATTTACAACCGTAGAGACGGCGTCTGGGTCCGGATCCGGACCGCGGGCCACCTTTTAGTGAGCCCTGTTCTCAGCCAGACACATCCCCCCGTCCCATACAACTTCACCGCTTCCTAACACAGAGAAGACGAATTTATGAACGGGAAAGTGAACGTTATGTCAAAAAAACATACTGATACATATGTTTGCGCATTTTAAGTGGTTATAGGGAAATTCGGGACATTTTCTAGTGGGTATAAGGCGTATACCTGTGTGTTTACACCCCTGGGTATACGTATCTTTGCACATTTTTAAGTGGGTATACGGAAATTTGGAAAATTTTCTAGTGGGTATACGGCGTATACCTGCGTATCACGTAGACTACACCACTGATCATAGCTACATGTATGAGGTTTGCAGCAAAAAAAATAAAAATAAAAAACGTGTGAAAATCAGTTTAATATTCAGAGTTAAGATGGATTAAATGCGCTGTCAAACAGCGCTGAGTGGAGCGGGAGACCGAACCAAGACGGAGGCTGTATTTCTCGCTGCGCAGCACCCCGAGCGGCGTCTACTCTTGGTATGTCTATGCTTCTTCCGGTTGCGCGAGCAAAGCACATTGGGAAATGGGTACCAATAATAGCTAAATTACAATTATTATTTCGTTTTGGTTTTCCTGTTTATTATTTGTTCCATTTTGGGTTGGACAACGGAAATCAAACACCAATCCCTCAATTTTTGGTCATACAAAAAACAGGAAAACGAAATATCGAGTCGTTATTTTGTTTTTCGTTTGCCAGGTTGAATGGAATACTGGAATGATCGGATGATACACGGACCTTGGACCAAGGTACGTTTTATCAGTCCGTTTCCTGGCTATAAAAGACACGAGCAGAAACAATAAATCAAGCCGTTTATTCGTTTTGAGCAAAAAAACAAAAAAACAGGAAAATATTATTATATTATTACGTTGGTGTTGTTGTTATTTGCTATAATTTAGGCAATCCTTATATCTTGAAAAAGCCTGTCCAATTAGGAGTGAGGTGGGGGAAAGAAGCCCAGAGTTTCATAATGGTCACTCAAAAGTTGATACCTGCTCAACGTAACCAGAATGTCAAACTCAGTTTTAAAATGCACAATAATATAAACTCATGCAAACATAACAGTCTGGTGAATGTGGATTCTGCGCTGTTTGTCGATGGTGAATGTTTAATGGGGGAGATCTGGGATAGGCAGATCCAGTTGCTTTGGTTTGGTTTTACAGGAGTACTTCTGTACTTTTGTTTTATTCATTGGGAGAGCATAAATACAAATGGGGTTTCATCTTATATGTGATATACTTTAGTATGTGATATAATAAATATATTATATCTATCAGATGACACACAACTTTACATCTCCTCTGACCCCACAGCCCCACTCCCTCCTAACTCCCTCATCGCCTGTCTCCAGAATTTCCTCAAACTCAACGGAAATAAAACTGAGACCCTGCTCATCGGCTCCAAGTCCACACTCCCCAACGTCCACATAACCCCAACATCCTCCATCATTATCGACAATATCCCAGTCTCCCTCTGTCATCAGGTGAAGAGTCTTGGACTTATACTGGACAGCACTTGCTCCGCACATCCATAACATCACCCGAACAGCCTTCTTTCACCCTCGAAACATCTCAAGACTCTGCCCCTCACTCACCCAATCAAGTACCGAAACCCTGGTCCACTCATTTGTCACCTCTCGCTTTGATTACTGAAACGCCCTCCTCACCAGACTCCCAGCCAAACTCACTAACATCCAGAACTTAGTCACACACATCATCACCCACACCAAATCCTCTGGACTGCTGATCCTCACACTCATTCTCATCCAACACTAGCTCCTGTACACTACTGCATCCCCTACAAGATCCTCCTCCTCATCTATAAGGCCTTCCACCACCAGGCCCCCACTTCCATCTCTGATCTCCTACAAGAGTACAATCCACTCCGTCCCCTCCGCTCCACATCCACTGGACCACTCTCTACCCCCACACCACGTCTGCAATCCCTGGGTGCTCAGGTTTTCAGTGGCTCAGCCCCAAAGCTTTGGAACTCTCTCCCAACATTCAAAACCTCAGAACCTACCTCTTTCAGCAGTCATTGTCATTATAACTTCACTCTTCCCTGTTTTAAACATGTTTTAATTTTTTTTTTATCAGTGTATTAGCAATGGTTTCAACAGCGCTTTATGTATCTATGTATATATTTCAAGGGTGTAGGTTTGGTCTCAACATTGGTAGGGACGATATAACAGCATAACCTGCATGTACACTTTTTGCTGGGGACGGGACATTAATAAGACCAAACAGATTCGGTGAACGGGGGTCAGGGCTACATTTCTCACGAATATGAACCTAATTAATTGATAAGCTAAATGATCAATGCAAAATAAATCTGTATTGACTTATACTAACTTTCATGTGTATTGGTTCAGGTGATACACCATTCGATTCCTTTGGGCTGCTTTAAGACCACATAAATAAAATAAAAATGAAAATTGAGGAGAAGGGGGTAAACCTCGGTTTGATTTCTTATCTATTTTTTCTCTCCCCCTCCAAACAGGTGCCTTCGTCGGTCATTGACCTTAACAAACTGTTGGCACACATCACGTATCTCTACTTGGTCAAGGGCCTCTTGGTGCACATGGCATATAGCTAAATTATTGAGGCGCTGCTGGGACATGGCAGATCTTAACCAAGTTTTCAGTCTTTTGAGTGCGCTAAAGCTTCGTTCAGCTGAAGCTGAAGCTACAGGAACGACCATCAACAATCTAACCAGTGGCTCAACCTCATTGAATAAGCCTCTTACTTCACTGGGCATTTCCCTGAGAATCTCTGCTGCTTCACTAGCTGAAACATAGGTATGCTTTAAGAGAAACATTGGCAGCTGAATCTTCAGACTATCCTGATGTATCTCTGGATACTGTCCAATGACATCATCCATTTCCCCAGTAAGGAGAACATCTTCTATTTTTTTCAAGGTCTGCAAATCTGGTTGGCTGAACCGTTCCTTGAGCTGAACATCTATGTTGTCCAGCACCTTGAAAAAATCTGCCCTGTCGTGTTCTTCTGGTGTCTTTGGTTTATGCTGACTAGCTCCACCAGTGAACGTTTTGGGAGGTTTTCTTTGGTGAGGGATGACAATCGGCTCTATACCAAGGGACTCTGTCTTTGATACTGCCTTCTCAAAGATGTCTTTAAACTTTTCCTCATCCCTCTTTCTTTGAAGCGCTGAGCTAACATACCCAACAGCAGCCTGCATGCCTCCGATTGTCTGCATCTGCTTTTGTAATGACTTGTGTAAGCATTCGAGCTCTCCCAACACCTCTGATGCCATCAGCAGCCCAAGAACAGTTTTGCCCTTCTGGAAGCGATCTAAAAGACCATTGGCCCTTGTGCCAGATTCAAAACCAGCTGTGGCCATTTCCTCCAAGCTTGTCAGCACAGCCTCATACTGACTAAGAACTGTATCGACAGCTTGTCCACGCACTGTCCATCTAGTTGGGCACAGGGGTTTCACTGTTTTAGTATGCCCTTCTGCTATTGCCTGTCCCGCCAATATCCCCTTGAGCTTCCCTGATTGGTTGCTTAGAGTTCCAAGTTCATGGACCCACTGCAATGAGTCACGCACTAGGGGAGAGGCATTGCAAGCTGACTGTGTTACGAGATTTACACAGTGTGCAGCACAGTGTACATAGTGAGCCAATGGCTGTTGCCTCTTCAACACTGCCTGCGCCCCAGACCACTTCCAAGACATATTTGCAGCGCCATCATATGTCTGCCCACGTAAACCTGATATTGGAATATTCAATCTCAAGAGTACATCAACAGCTACTTTGGCTATCTGCTCACCACTTGAGCCTGGCATCTCATACAATCCCACAAAGACTTCGTGTGGCACCAGGTCATGGTCCACATACCTGAAACAGATGGACAATTGCTCCTTTTCCTGAACATCTTGTGTGCCATCCATTATAACTGAAAACTGAACCACTGGTAAGGACCTGATTGTTTCTGCAACACCTCTGACAATTGTGTTGCCGAACAAGGTTAAGTATTCATTTTGGCACTGGGGACTGACATAATCATGGCAGCGGGAGAGCCAGGAGGAAAGAACCGTGTCATCATTTGCAAGCAACTTGACTAGGTAGAACAAATTCCCCTCATTGGACTGATGGCCACGGAGTGTTAATCCCTGCCGACCAAGATACTTAACAGCACCCACTATTTTCCCCAAACAGTGCCGCGCTTCTGCCTGAGATTTAGCACAGGCAGTTGATAAATGTGTGTGCACTGGTGTCTGCTCTTGTGCATTGATGGTCACAGCATGCTGGTGTGCTTTGCTGGCGACTAAAGCTTGCTAGTGCATTCTTCCAGTTATTAAAGCCATTTGAGCAGAAGGCAGGGTCGTTTCTCTTCTCTAATGTGCTCTTTTTTTACTGTGTATGCCTTAACACACTCGTAACACACAACCTTTTTCAATGTAGGATTGTAATGAATCCAGGGATTCACTGACTGACCAGAATAACTGGTACTGACTGTACCAGTTATTCTGGGGGGGGCAAGACATCAGCCAATCAAACGCATGTTTGATTGGACCGGCACATTCAGCAAGTGAAAAGGGGTAAATGTAAGTCTGAACCTGGTCTGAACATAATGAAAATAATTCACTTAAAAATGGTAGGGTCAATTCTATCCTTACAACATATGGGAAGACAATCAAAATTACCTATATAACTGAACTCATTATATAATGCAAATAAGGTTGCTTAAAAGTTGGTGGGGACAATTTGACCCTCTTGAAAAGTTGGTAGTGTTATGTCCCTACCGTCCCTATGCAAACCTACGCCCTTGATATATTTAACTGTGTAAGGCCACTTTGGGTGACTTGAAAGGCACCGTTAAATAAATGTTTTTATCATTATTATTATCGTATTATATGTGATTAATCTTATATATGTGATGAATTTTATACAGCATCATATGTGACATAACGTGACATATTGAGGAAGCTAAATAAAGCAGAGATGAGACTAAAGCCTGGTGAAAAAACAACAGTCTTTAATACAAGAATAACAAGAACAAAGTCAGAAAAAGAAAAATATATGAATAACATTATGTCACAAAAATGTTGATGACATTTCAGCTCTCTCTACACATATGTTTTCACAATATTGATGAGGTCCTTGATCCCGCTTTGAAAACTGGTCGGATTGTTGTTCACAGCATTGTCGTAGAGCACAGAAATGTCCAAGTATTGCTGTGCAAATTCATTTTCAGCTGCTGTTTGTTGTTCAGCTGTGGGGAATGGGTTTCTTCTGAAAAGGGAGACTTGTGTCAGCGACGACCCCACTTCCTGGTGGTAAGCTTGTGCAGCTTCTGCAGCCTCTGGCAAACAATCTGCCGGCAGTTTCTTTGGACATTCACCCAGAGCCAGTTGATTTGGAAAACCTTTTCCTAAAATAAGCAGATAGAAACACAAATCATCACGGCATTAGGTTTGGGTAATTAGCATATCACCATCATGCATATCAATCCATCTCAATAGCCTTGTTTGCATGCAGACTTTTTCTCATTGCAATTAAAATTAGGGATGGCTTGATACCACTTTTTCACATCCGATACCAAGATCGATACTGCAGCCTTGAGGATTGGGCAATACCGATCCAATACCGATATGATTCATTTTGTCATTCTTGGTCTTCTTTGTGACCTCCCACGGCTCTTTTCCTTTCCCCCTTCCATTTCCAAGTGAATTTGGGTAGCTTGTTATTTAAAAGACTTTTTGAATTTAGGAGGTTTAGCTAGCCAGCAGAGAGCAGCTCTTTAGGCGTCCATCCTCGAGCCCGTGCCACCGGAAGTCCGAGAGGGTCCAAGTTTGACTGGACAGTGTTCATAAGATCCTCTTTCACAATCCTCTCAAAGGACCTTCATTACCATAACATAAGTAATATTTCAGTTGTGGCAGCAGTAAGTGTTCACCAGAAAATCAAAAGTGTTTACAGACTGTGAATTTGCAGAGGTTTTTACAGTATAGATATCTTTTTCATTGTTCCTCCACCCCTCCCTCGTCACTAATTTTTTTCTGAGAGCTTAAGCTGAGTAATTAGAACAGATGGAGAGCTTCCACCTCGATGCATTGCTGCAAGTTCCTTAGGTGATTCTAATCATACACACATTCACTGTGCTGTATATCATCATCACCTACTGAGGTCTGGTACTTTCCTGCCACTCGGCACAGTGAGCAGGCTCTGGTGATGAAGGCTCTGCCGTCTGCTGTGTAAACACATTATCACCACTCACACAAGATGCTGCAGTTTCAGACTAGAACAAAGATCTGATACTCCACAACAGAAACCCTGAAGGGTTCAAATCAGAAATTCTGACAGTCAAACTGCTGGAAATTCATAACTGAAGACAAAGACAAGTCCATCTTGGCAGCAGGTTTATATTATAGACAGATCTACAGGGTGTGCTGAGACTGACTGTCAAACAATTGGAATATATTGAGCAGATTCACAAGAAAACATTATATATATTCAAGAATATTAAAATAAAATTGGTTGGAACCTTTACAATGTGGCATCATCGATATCAGACATATACAGAAAATATATATTTTGCCATTTATGAAATGTTTTCATTATTAACAGAAAAATATGATTATCCAAAGTTCCTCTGTTTTGTCAGTGAAAATGAATGTACTACATATTTCTACTGTCCTTGCACACAAGCCGTTGTGACTTCTGGAATGACACTTTATTCTGTTCTCTGAATGTGTAGCTCAGCACAAAGTGACACCAAAAAGGTTAATGGTGACTTTTTACATTGTAATCTTTGTCAAGATATCCTCGCTCAATGCTAGAAACTCTGTGAAACTAACAAAAATACAGAAGAAAATGTTTTTGATGGACATAAAAAAGCACGTAGGAAATACTAAATATTTGCTTTAATACAGCAAAACTAAACAGATGGCTGCACTCCATCTGACAAAATAAGGTTCAAATAATTTTCTATAAATCTTCAAAAATATTATATAACACAACTAATTATTTATCAGTCCTTATCTATAAAGACAAAAGCATACACTATACACTTTCAAAGAAATATTGTCCAAGGCTCAGCACCAGAGGAGGTGATGGATTAAACAAAGAAGAACATCACCATGTTTATGTTGAAAATAAAATGGCTAGACTCAACTGTTACATCATCAAAGTGTAGCCCGTCTACCAGCTAAATGGATAGAAAGGGGCCCTGAGTTCTTAAACTATAGTATATATATTACTCAATGTAATAATAGTTCTGGGTAGTCAAGGTAACTGTACAAATTAGAAACTCATTTAAATAATTTGTAGAGCTTATTATTCTAAGAACCTTTAAACCTTAAACATGTCTTCCTAGATAACAGTAACATCCATGAACCATCCATGAACCATATTAAATTACACAAAAAATGCCTTATTTTAATACAAAAACAATAAAAATAATAAACACAAAAAATGTCCTTTCAATCGTATGCACATCACATCACACAGAAACACAACACAATGCTAAGCCGGCAAAATAAACTAAAATCAAATAAACGTTGCAGGCCTGATTCACTGAAGTCCGTTGGGATTAGCACTCACCCCTCCTCCAGCGAGCACAAACGATCGTAATCCTGGTGGTATCTGTCCAAACATCCGTGAGCGGGTGGTCCACAAATATCTGAAGGAGAGCCAAGGAACAGAATGAAGACGGCATATCGTCCAGCAGATCTCCAGCATCGCCAGAATAACTCTGAGTGTCCAGGGTGCTCAGAGTTCTATCCGGCTTCCCGGCCGAAAACAGCCCAAACGAAGCCACGTGGACCAGCTGGGTTAGCTAGCAGCAGCGCAACGTCCGTGTCTGTGTCCGTTCACTGCAACTCAATTGTCCAAGAGCCGCCGATGCAGTCCTCTACTCGGAACTCTGTACTAAAGTTCCGGTTTTTACAGATTACTTTTCCAATAAACTGTAAACTTAGGTTACCACACTCCGGTGCAAAACTTCCTTAAAGATTCCGCTACAATGATCCACTCCTGCCGACACCGCTCTTCTCTCCTCTCTCTCTCTTCCACATCTGCACACCCACCTCTCACACATGCACATGCCCTCACTGCATGCTCCTCAGGTGAACCAATCAACCCAAAGTAAAGTGCATTCGTGATCACATACATTTTTCAAGAACGATTTAGCACTTCCTTTTCCAAAATAAATGAAATAAAATACATTTAACCATTTCAAACATTCTTATGAACTTTTACACACACACAATTTTAACAAACCAAAAACATGTATTTAATCACTTTTTAATACACCTTTTTACCCTATTTATTTATTTATTTCTGCCTGTTTTACATGAACAAATATATATTGATATTTTTCCACTGGGCTACAAAAGTAATCACAAGTGACCAATAGGAAACAAACATTAAACCAACAGCAGTCTTCAAAACAGCCAGTAGAAGCTACTACAGTACTCTTCCCCTGTGTAAGGTTACACACTGACAAAACCCAAATTACTCAGCACACTAGGGATGCTGATGATTAGTTATTATTGAATAATTTCTTTAAAAAATATATATCAACTGATGAGGCAGAAGAAAATGCATGGTAACTTACCTGTAACACCTGGTGCTTGATATTGTAGCATAGGAGGCAAGGAGGTGCCCACTTGGACTACTGGCAGTTCTATGTTGGCAAATAAATGGAATTGTGGGAGTTTATCTAGTGAAGTACCATCATGAGAAAGTGTCCTGTGGTGCCTAATTGGCCAGAGTTTTCATCAGGTATTGAAGCGAAAGTAAGCTATAACAACATTTCTTTGACCTAGTGGCTGATTGTCTGTCCCATCAGAGTTGTGTATGCTAAATGTCCTAAGCCATTGGATTGGCTTGTATCCAGTGACTGTGTGTAACACAGTTCTTTCAGCTCCATGCACTGATCAGGACATAGAATGAGATCCACTAAGTTAATTTTGTGTTATTAGTTAATCAACTACTGATTGATAAGGGCTGCTGATTATTGGTTAGGGATTTGCATCCTAGCAGCTTACTAATCTCAGTTATGTTCTTATGGCTACTGCATCCTGGTTACTACACAGAACTGCATCAGTCTGGAGTTGTGATTCTGGACAAATGCATTTAAAAGAGTTTTAGAGCCTTCATCAGCTTAAGGAAGTTGTGGCTGAAGACCAGTGTTTTCTAGGTGAGTGCATGTTTGTGGGCTTTTCTGGCTTCATGAGATAAAATGGAACAAAAATCTTGGAAAAATATTTGTACATATAGGTATGGGGGTTGTATCATAACCATTATGCCATTCAGAGCACCTATTGTCTCAGCTAGCTGTGTTATTTCATGATCCAGTTCTGCTTAGAAATAAAACTAATACCTCCTCATTATTAGTGGTCTCAGGTACACCTTCGTCTGCATGCTGTCATCAAAAACTTCCAATATTAAAGAAACTGCTCTTTTGAACTAAACTTTACCAGCTGTACCAAGATAATCTAACTGTGATAATATGTTCATGAGACATTCTTCTGTACCACTGTGTTTGCATTTATTCTTTGTAACCGTGAGACAGTCATGGAGCTATATAGTAGCACAAAAATGCTGTGCTAATCAGCCTATTCTCTATCCATTTGTTCATGACTTCATTCCACCCCAACCAATTGGCATGCTGTGTAACTATGGCAGCATTAATTCATTCAGCCTGCTCCTGGTGTGGGAGCGATGTGCTCACCACATTGCTCTTACACCAGCATGTACAATGCTGTCTCCTCCCCAGCCTCCTCCTTCAAAAAAGAAAAAAAGTGTGTCTGTGTTCAGTTGCCGGGGGTGAGGGTTCATGATTCCAAGGACTGTCTGTGTCATGCATGCTTAGATTGTTCCAGAGCATTACTCAAGCAGAGTCACTGTCAAACATAGATCTGTCATTTTGTAGTAAATGCCTAAATCTGACAACATGTGCTGTTTGAAATGTCATCATGATGACGAACTGGGGAAAAGGTAACCTTATCTGCTATCACTTGCTTCCAGTGAAAAATAATAATAATAATAATAATAATAATAATAATAATAATAATAAAATAATATACAGCATAGGTCAGATCTCTAGGAACTGGAAAAACTGTAGAAAAATTGGAAAACCAAAACGTATTATTTTTGACACCAAACAGTTGTACTGATCGTTGCATTTGCATGAAATGAATGACTAAAGTTATACTTTTTTTTTAAAAACAATGATAAGAACTATCATTGTTTTACTGTCAGTAACATAACCTGTATCAAAGTAGCAGCATTTGTTTGTGTGTGTACTATTATTTCATAGGCCATTCCAGCCTTTGAGCCTTCCAGCCTTAACTGGCGTTATGCTGGCCAAATAATGATAATTATTTATATGCCACCTTGTATTTGTGAGTTTGCAGTTTTTTGAAAATGTTTCTCAGTTATGGTTTGGGAATTAAAATTCTATATCAAAGGCTGAAAATAGCGCATACATTAAAATTCTATTACTCCGACGGTATGAGTAAATGTTTGACTGAAAGCAAATGAAAGAGCTGAATTGGGCTCAGAGATGCTGATTTCTGATGGTAGGACTGAGAGAGCTGTAGTGTTTGACTTGAAAGGATGACCCTCTCTAATAGAAGCCACTCCGAGAGACCTCTGTTTTCACTCCACATGTCATTCCCACTGAACACAGTGTTCTCTCTTCATACAGCAAAGCAAGTGTTACTCATTCAGGTCTGAGAGGCCTGTCCAAAAGTAGCGCCCATCACACAGGACCACCACTCACAGGACAAAACCATGCTTAAATTGCTCTGCCATTCAGACTGAACAATGATGGATAGATACCGTTTGTAGCATGAACACTGGATTCTGATTGGTCCAGTGGAGTGTGTGAAAAGACACCTCAAACACATTCAGTTTGACCTCAGCTTTTAAAACTGATCTCCAATTGTCAAAAATAATTCCCTTGTCCATGACAATCCAAATCTGGTTAGCAATACTTTTTTTTCTTTGGGATATTTACCAGTACACCTCAGGAACAAATTCATAAACTTGTGGAACAGCGGCTTTTACCACTTAGAACTTTAATCTATTCTCAGTGAGGGGAACAGCTACTACTTCTTAGGCTTTGCCATAGATTTTGCACTGAAGCATATAGGTGAAAATATTTCATGGTCACTGCATACCTGTGGCAATGCATTCAAATGTAGCCAAGTCTGTTTAGCTTCCCAGAAAGAGAGAGCCAATACAACCTGATAGCATCAAAGATAGATGGTAGGGAGGAGGAGGTTGAGGCAGACATTCGTCCATCAGAGTGAATGGCATTCAAGCCTGAGACTCCAACTCAAACTGATGTAACCTTACATCAGTTGGAGCTGCATCAGTTTCAGTCTCCAGTCTCTTGATCTTAGGCTCTAATTGTGCCTGAGTAGCTTGGACTTTTTTATTAACATCTATTTGAAGACGCACAAGGCATACTTTGAACCAAGCAACGTCGCTGTACAGACTATAGACCACCCCGTCACTCCACCGTTTTTATCGGTGAATTTTCAGACCTACTGTCTTTATTCATTCAGCTTACAATAGGATTTTAATAACTGGCGATTTTAACCTGCACTTGGATATTGCAACAGACTCTATGTCTAGAGATTTTTTAAACATTTTATATTGCCTTGACTTTAAACAGCACGTCATGCAGCGGACGCACGGCAGGGGGTGCACCCTGGACCTGGTCATAACCTATGGCCTGTCCGTGGGTGCGCTCTCTGTCGTGGATCTGGCTGTGTCAGACCATTTTTGTGTGTTTTTTAACATCACCAGTTTTAACCAGCAGGAGGCCCCTGTGAGAACAATGAGGAAACGCTACCTAACTTCTGAAGTGGCTGCAAATTTCAATCAGATTTTAGAAAGCTGCCCTGCAGCTATTTTACCAGCTCCCTGTGATTTTATTGTTGATAATTTTAACAACAAAATGAGGTCAACACTGGACTCAGTTGCTCCACTTGTAACCAAAAAAATCAAAACAAGACCCATACCACCATGGAGAACTGGAGAGATCGGGGATTTGAAAAGAAGCTGCAGGAGAGCGGTTCATTATGACATCTTCCATGAACATCTTAAATCTTATAATATCACAGTCAAACGTGCAAGAATGTCTCATTTTCATAATCTAATTACTAATCATAAAAATAACTTGAAATTCCTCTTCTCTACGATTGACCTTTTAACTAATAAAAATTTTAACAGATCCTCCATTCCTAATGACACCCTATGTGAGGACTTTGCAGACCACTTCAGAAGTAAAATCAATGACATCAGGTTGAATCTTTTACCCCAACAGATTTTAACTGTCGACTCACCTAGGTCGTTGATTTTACCTGAGGAAACACTAGAGAGTTTTGTCCTGGTTGATGCAAGGACGCTTGGTCGAGTATTCTCCCAGGTTAAGCCCACAACCTGCCTTCTAGACCCAATTCCTACACCATTTTTAAGACATTTTATGGCTTCTTTGAGGAACAGTTGCTGTACATTGTGAATTGCTCTCTTCAGACAGGTGTCTTTCCTACTTCCTTTAAAACGGCAGTGGTGAGGCCCCTTCTGAAAAAGAGCAACTTAGACCCCAATGTCTTAAATAATTATCGGCCTGTATCCAACTTACCATTTTTAAGTAAAGTTTTAGAAAAACTTGTTTTTAGCCAAGTAAATCACTTTTTAAATCAGAACATTTTAGAGAAGCATCAGTCTGGTTTTAGGATGAATCACAGTACAGAGACAGCTCTCATAAAGATTTTAAATGATATCAGGTGCAACTTAGATAATCATAAACTCACAGTCTTGGTGCTGCTGGATCTGACCACAGCCTTCGATACAGTAGACCATCACATTTTATTAAACAGACTAAAGCACCTGGTTGGCCTCTCCAGTATTGTTTGAAATGGTTTGACTCTTACCTTACTGATCGAAGCTTCTTTGTAAGTTTGGATACAAGTTCTTCAGGAACCCATGAGATAAAGTGTGGGGTCTCCCAGGGGTCAATTTTAGGTCCAGTCCTTTTTAATTTTTACATGCTTCCCCTGGGGGATGTCATCAGGAGACACGGCATCAGCTTCCATAGCTATGCTGATGATACGCAACTGTACATCGCCGTGTCTCCTGATGACACAGGGCCGATTGATGCCCTTTTGAGCTGTATTTCAGATATTCAGTCATGGATGGCAGTGAATTTCCTGCAGCTCAACCAAGGCAAAACAGAGATTTTAGTCATTGGTCGTGAGCGCCAGAGAGAGAAACTTTTACCAAAACTAAAGGATTTTAAACCATCACAATCTGTTAAAAGTTTGAGCGTAATCTTTGACTCTGAGCTTTCTTTTATTCCACATATTAAAAACATAACAAAGATTGGTTTTTACCATCTTAAGAATATAGCCAGAGTCCGCCCGTTTCTCTCTCAGGTGAGCACAGAGGTGCTGATGCATGCTTTCATATCTTGTCGTTTGGATTACTGTAACACCCTGCTCTCTGGTTTTCCCAAAAAAGTATATCGAATCTTCAATTATTACAAAATTCAGCCGCACGAGTGCTGACGAGGACCAGAGAGCGGGAACATATTACACCAGTTTTAAAATCGCTGCATTGGCTCCCCGTGCGCTTCAGGATCAATTTTAATGTTCTTTTATTAGTTTATAAATGTTTTAACGGTCTTGGGCCTTCTTATTTATCAGACTTACTTTTACCATATCAACCCTCTCGAGCCCTAAGGTCCTCTGGCGCGGGCCTTTTATCTATACCAAGAGTTAGATCTAAAACACACGGGGAGGCGGCATTCGGTTACTATGGTCCCCGTTTGTGGAACGGTCTGCCGGAGAGCCTCAGGGCTGCAGAGACTCTTGATATTTTTAAAAAGAGGCTCAAGACTCATCTTTTTCACCAGGCTTTCAACTTGTTTTGATAATTCTCAACCCTTCTTCTTATGCTTATTATTATTATTATTATTATTATTATTTATTATTACTCGATTTTTGAACTTTTAGCGTTTCATGGTTTTATATATTCTCACCTTTATTTTAACTTATTTTTATATTTTTTATTTTATTTATTTCAGTTCTAGTGTTTTAATTCTCCAGTGTTTTCCCGGCGGGAGGGCTCCCACACGGGGAGCTGTTTCTGTCCATGGGGGTGTTAACCCTTGGTCCCCATACCCCCTCCCCTATTGCCCCCCCCTCCCCCCCTCCCCCACCTCATCCCCCTCCCCCCTCCCCCACCTCATCCCCCTCCCCCATAACCCCCACTGGTCTGCGACCCTCTCAGTGTGGCTGCCCCCCCTCTTCAAGGTAGTGTCTTCCTTCGAGCGTCGGTGCCTCGCCATGTCCTGATGATGTCATGTTGTATGGGTGGTTTTTTTTGTATTTATTGTCTTCTTTGTTTTAAATTCTTGTGAAGCACTTTGTGTTGTTCTCCATGAAAAGTGCTATACAAATAAATAAAGTTTGAAGTTTGAAGTTTGAAATCACCTTCTGTTCCACCAACATACAGAACACCAGAGATTTAAGTTGACTCCTCCCAATCGGTTTGGGAATTGAATCTCTGAGCTTTTTGCAGCTGGCTGCAAAATGCTATGAACTAAAAACCTGGTCTCACAAGGATTCGTGAAACTGTCACATAAATTAATCTATGGTTTCGTGCGCACCAACACGATTTTCTCATGTTTTTCGTGCTGCAACAACGAAATTCAAACCAATGTATTTCAAGCGGAGGATATTTCGTGCCACTCAGAACGTATTTCAAACGGATGTGCTACAACCGGGGTTCCTCTAGATATGATCCTCCATTCCCACATCAGCTGTAGGATTTCTCCTTGCAGCATCTCCTGTAGCTCTTCCATCAAAGAGCCCCCACACAGCAGAAGTTTGAGGTTCCTCCTCCACTTGGTCCTCTAATGGTGGAGGTGTCAGACTGCTGCTGCTGCTCATATTCTCTGAAGTGTCTCATCAACAGCTCTGTTGTCACTGAAAGCAAGCTTCTTTAATCTAGGATCCAGTGACATGTTTTCTGCGAGGACAGTGTTAAACTCCATACTCCATTAAATACGTTAGGAGTCGGCTCTTCAGATTCACTACAAAGCATCGACTGTTAGAGTTGTATCTTTTGCACATTATACATCAGTGGAGTACAGACTGTAGTCACATGCTGACCATGTTTGGCTCAACATACAGCTGTAAGGCAGCTTTCTCAACTATGAACATAATCAAAACTAAATATTGTTCCAGACTCACCAATGAGCTCCTCTACATATGTTTGAGAACAGCTCTGACACCATTCTGGCCATATTCAAAACACTGGCAGGACAAGCAGCAGCTCAGTTCTCCCATTAAGCAGCAGAGATATAAGGGGAGTGATAGAAGACAAGAAAACAATGTGAAAGTGTTCAAATGTTTACATTTATGAGATTTAAGTACTGTTAAAGATGTATATAAGTTGGTTCAGGTTGTTCAGCCACTTTTTTTAAGTTCTACATTTTATTTTAAGATACAGTTACATAAAAAGTTATTTATTCATAAATGTCGAAATGTTTTTGAACCGTACTGAATTTATTTGACGGTCAGTTTTTGATTACATGCAGACCCTAATGTAACTACCAGGTTGCATCAACATATATCACACTAATTCAAGTTAGTTATGATGTTCTGGACTTTTGCTTTAATACATTTTCTTTAACAAAACAGTCTCATGGCCAAATGTGAAATATCTACGTTTGTCCACAGAACAAAACGTAACAGTCTCACAGTAAAGGTCTGAAAATTGTAAAATGTTTACGTTTTTTTATCCCTGTTATTTTCTATTGACCTGACGACAGGTCACGTGACTGCTTGCTGCGGGCCTTGCAGTGTGAGAACATCAATGAAAGTGCACCAAAGTGCATAAAGTCATAGAACAGGGTGTGCTGAATGCTCTGGGAACAAGTCTGCAGTGAAAACACCTTTGAAGGGGTCAAGGGTCACTAAATCTGAAGACTTCAAATGAAGGAGACATTTTCTGCAACATATCAAGTATCATAAAAGTCATTCCCAGTGGAATTCAAGTCTGATATTGTGTGGGACTATTCAGAGCAGTCACACGAAGCACTGTATCTGTTTTCAAGGGTCTAGCCCCACGGGAACCCGCTTTTTTCAACAGTGAGGCCTACTAGTAGTGATGAAGCCTGAGGCCTTCAAACATGTAAAAAATTTCTGCTTGGTCATTTTTGGGTGTAGTGACACCAAATCGGACACACTCCTACTAGACCACCCCCTGACCTTGCATATTTTTTTTCAGAGAGTTAGCTCAAAAGGGGCCCGAGCACGGGCCTGTTTCTCACTCGACGATTAACACTTTCTTGAGATTATGGATTGCAAATATACACCAGTCTCCAGCAGGACAACTTGTGAGAAATGGATTCTAGTGTTAGTAAAGAAAGTCAAGGAAACTGTTTTGGAGAAGCTGGATACACAGTCATCTGTGTCATTAACAACTGATCTCAAGACTCCTGTGCACTTGAATCCTACCTGCTGGACTGTATGCACTTGTCTTCTGGGCAAAAAACAGAGACAGGTCTCCTCAGCTGCATAAATTGGCACTGAAGGTGCTGACAGTCCCTGCCTCTTCAGCACCAGTGGACAGGGTTTTTAGCAGAGGGGGCATTATAATGAGACCCTATTGTGCACGTTTAGGTCTCTCATGCTTCCATGTTGTTTGTAGTGTTTAGAAATTACCCTTTCATGTGTGTGTGTGTGCAAGCTGGAGAGTCTGTCTGCTTCGGGGAAAGTCATCGGTGCTCTGTGTGGTGTTGTATCGACGCTGGAGACGGTAAATGGTGGTGATGTTGACATTAAAGTGACGGGCAATGTCTCGGACAGACTCTCCAGCTTGCAGACGTCCGATGGCTTGGTTCCTCTCAATTTGGTTTAAGCGTGGCATAGTTAAACAGCAAGTGAAATGCCTATGATCTTGAATGAAATTTATACCCACTGAAGGTGTCGATAAATCGTGCATATTCAATTGCACATGCAAAGTGTAAATCATGTCCATATCATCAATGCATTGGTGTATTGCGACGATTCGTTTTCCGTTTTCGGTTTTCACACCAACCTTACAAAACGCAACAGAAAATGTTAAGAACACACCATGCACCACAACGTACCAAATGCATTTTTGTTTTGGGAAACCAAATTTAATTTTTCATCGGGTAAAAGAAACTTGCGTTTCTTTTGCGTGTGAGTATATGTCTCCTTCCCTATCTCTGTTTCACTTTCATAAAGGTGCATGTCTGTACGTGACTATAGTATGTAACCTTGTTCATATTCTAGGTAAGGCTGCTGTGCTGTAGTTCAAAGAAAAGTGGATGTCGTGGGTGATGTCTTTACACTCAGTTTTTATCACCGAAAGCAGAAATCGATGTCTGCAGCAATTCCGGTAGACTCAGACCCACACACCAAAGGTCAGTACATTTAATGTTTGTAGTAGTAAATGTCAAATTTATGTTTAACACAATAGTAATGTAATTGATTATGTAGTTAAAATGAGTTGCAATTATGATGTGATGAGCAATTTTTGCACTGCTTTTTTTTCTTATTTATTTTTGTACTACCTTCATACTTTTTCTTTAGGAGCTGCTGTAACAGTGAACTTTTCCCCACTGTGGGATGAATAAAGGTTATCTTATGAGGAATTCCCAACACCAACCTGACTTCTGCACAACACAATAGTCCCAACCCCATTAAAAAAGAAGAAATTCCACAAATGAACCTTGACAAGGCACACCTGTGAAGTGAAAGCCATTTCAGGTGACTACCTCATGAAACTCATGGAGAGAATGCCAAGAGTGTGCAAAGCAGTACTGAAAGCAAAGGGTGGCTATTTTGAAGATTCTAAAATTTAAAACATGTTAGGATTTACTTCACACTTTTTTGTTTGCTACATAATTCCATATGTGTTCTTTCATAGTTTTGATGCCTTCAGTGAGAATCTACCATGTAAATGGTCATGAAAAAGGTGTCCAAACTTTTGACTGGTAGTCTATTCAAATTAAATAAATCATGTTTTAAAATCTCTGTTTTGATGTTATCTTTCGTCCTTTGAGACTGGCCAGTCAAATCCAGAATCTGCACAATAAACAGTAGGCACATCAGACATACAAGTTTGGCCCTGATTTGCTGTCATGTCCGTTTAGACCAGGGGTGTCAAACTCAGTTCCTGGAGGGCCACTATCCTGCATGTTTTAGATGTTTCCCTCTTCCAACCCACCTGATTCAAATGATCAGGCTCGTTATCAGGCTTCTGCTGAGCTTGATGATGAGCTGATCATTTGAATCAGGTGTGTTGGAAGAGGGAAACATCTAAAACATGCAGGATAGTGGCCCTCCAGGAACTGAGTTTGACACCCCTGGTCTAAACGGACATGACAGCAAATCAGGGCCAAACTTGAAAACACATTTATGTGATTTCTACATCACCAGCTGAACGCAAGTAAGTTTCTGTGGCAATGCCATAAATAGTGTGCACACCTTCATTCAGTGGTTTTAGTAAAACACAGCTCAACAGGTTTGCAGATGTAAGCCATTTCCTCGACGGACATATAGTTTTGTAAAGAAATGCTCAAAAGTTGCCATGGTGAAGTAGCCAGGGTAAAAGACAGCTACCTTTATCACATTGAAAACGCTAGCATTAAATTCAACACACCTCGCTAACCCTCAACCTTTTCTTCATAGTACAGCCTTGGATGGATGGATGGATGGATGGGTCACCATGCTCAATAGTGCAGAAAAGTGAAAATCGTATTTGGGATTTATTATGCAATTGTATGTACAAAATACTATTGTAATTTGGATTCAAATTTCAAAAATCTACCCTTAATTTTAGATCATTTCAAGTATAATATGAGTTTTCAAATGTAATGTGATAAAAAAAATCACATACTTGATATGTTTCACTGGTAAGAAAGTATGTCCATCTTTAAATGTAAGTTGTACATGGACCTTAATGTAAAAATCTTTTTAATACATCTTAATTTTTCTTACATTTACTTTTTTTTGCAAAAAATATATTCTGATTTTCTAGCCATATCAAGATTTTTAATTTTCTTTGTAAATTCAAATCTGGATATGGCATTTGAGCTTTTTGGCCACTATGGAAACATCAGGAGTCACCGAAGAGACTGCAGAGCACAGGCAGATCACATTTTAACGTTTTCACGGAGGTCAAGCCCAGCACTGGGTGAGGAGAAGAGGCGAGGCAATCAGCAAAAATTTCAAACGGAAACATGCTTATACACATCAGACTGGATGCCAATTTGGCGTTTAGCTATCACGATGCCTTTTCACTTTCAGATAGGTTGAAGAAGGCCTTCTTCAGATCAAAGATGGGAGACAATGTGAGTGTCCGCTTCAATTCAGCTTCAACTAAATCACTTCAGTGATTTATCAGTAAACACCAGTGCATTTATAGACATTTCTAAGTATCTTAAACCTGTTAAAAAATCAACACTCTGAACACGGATGTACATAAGACCAAAGGCAGAGAACAATGAGAAAATGGATGTGGGGTACATCAAAGCCAAAAAAAGAATGTGTTAAGGTAAATATTGTAGGAGATGTGAGAGAGGGAGGGAATGTAGCAGTGGCAGCTTCAGTGAAGGCAGGAAGGAAGATTAATGAGAGCTTATTGGAGCAGGCAGCAGAGAGCAGGCAGCTGTTCTAGAAAGGCTGCAAAACAAAGAACAGAGACCTGCCATCAAGGTGATGACTGAACAGGACAATTAGAGCTCAAACACAAAACACTGCTTCCTTACTACTCCTTTCTGAAGTCCTCACCGGTGAACACCATCTAACCTTATCAACTATTAAACTGAAAGTGGATTCAATAAGCGTGTTCTCTCTGAGGAACTGATCATTATTTTTACTGTTGTTAAGTAGGTCATAACTTTGATAATTGTTTGCCAGGGTCTGCATTGCCCTTGATGAGAGCTCCCAATCAAAGGCTGCAATCAAAGCTAATAAACTCAAATTATGATTTCAAATTGAAACTGCATGATGTGTATGATGCCTAGTACAGCGCCCCAAGGGGTTCGTGCAGAAGGAAAAATACATTGGCATGGAAATCTGTGTTTTTAAACTAAAAATGTACTTTCATTTTAGTAAGTACATTTCTAGCACTTTACTGTTACATATTTTAGAATTATTGTATAAGTGCAATAAAAAGATTTAGCAAATAAACAAATTAAAGTACAGTTCAGCACATTTACAATACGTGTTCTGTTTAGCATTAAACCTTAAAGTCATATTTAGTGTGACATGTTTTGAATGCTTTAAGTACAAATGAAATTTTAGTGGATTTTTCATAAAACCTAATCAATTTAATGCCTCACTTCTTTTCAAGACATTGTTAGAATAGCTGTGTTGGAGTATGCTTAAATGAGTGCATCAATAATTCACTGATAAACTCATGTCTTGTTTTAATGCACACAATAATCTAATACAAATTAGTGCATGTCTTTCTTTTTTAGTGAACTTTTGTCACATTGAAAAGAAAGCTAAAATGATGAAGTGACTTTTTCTGCATGATGCTTTTTACCTGAAAAAGATATTTTGAACAATTTAAATAAATTATTGATAATTTTGTTTAGATTATTTTAGCAACGTGTTCTTATGTAATCCATATTACATAATACATATTATTTCCAATAACTGAATATGAAATAAACTGCAGCAACAACATCCATCATGCTTCAATAGATTCTTAATATTGCTATTACAGTAACACAGAAACTGCTGTAACCTAAAACTACAATGAAAACACACTCCGTAGGAACAATGGTACATTTACAGGACACATTATGAATAACACCGATAGTCTTTAAAATGTCAGTATGCATGCTAAACTATACTGAAGAAGTTACACTCCCATGAATTATTACCAGAATGTCATTGATTCAGCACTGTAACTGCACCTCACTTAAAAAGTAGAGTATTTCCTTTAATATATAACTGTAAACAGGGACGGCTGGTATAAATGGGCTAACAGGGCTAAGCCCACCCAAGCAAACACAAAAAAGATGAGAAAATTATTTTTTAAATAACTTACAACAGATTGCTTTAAGTTTAGGTGAAAAAAGGTAGCAACAGCACCAATCAGTCAAAAGAAAAACATAGCATATCTCTAAATGGGCTTATTTTTTACAGCCCCAGCAGACACAGTCCGCTTTCATTCATTTTGTTCTTGTAAGTGATTGACAGGTGTCATGTCCCGCCCCCGTGATTTACTGATCATTTGGGCTAACTTCAGTCAGCCCACAGGCCACTGATTTCTGACCAATAGCAGCGAGTTAACACAGCAGTGCTGCTATTTGTGCCAGAGTTGGGAAGGAGGGAGAAAAGTTAAGCTATATGACGGGCGTTAGCATGAACGAGGTGGATTATTTGCTTTCTTGTCCATTTTCCTCAATGTCTTTGGAGGAAAAGCTGGAAGTTAAGAGACTAGGATCACATCGGCCAAACGATGTTCAAATAACTCAACGGGACAAATGACAAAATCGTAAGTTTTGCGTTTCTTGGTTTGACAGAAAGGACTGGCTAACGGCAAGTGTAGCTAAGAATTCACTTTTCTGTTTCCCATGCTTACTTTTTGGAGGAGATACCGTGTGGACTCAACAAGGAATTGTGGATTTGAAACATTTGTCGGACAAAATTAGAAAACATGAATGCAGCACAAGTCACATCGGAAACAGCATCAAGCTGTCCAGGTTAGGAAAAGTTAACATCGGCTGTCAGCTGGATGAGGGCCACCGCATCGCTGTACAGAGGCACAACGAGCTGGTGAAAAAAACAGACATTCACTATCAAGGATTGTGGTCTGTATTAAATTTTGTGGCACACACAAGCTAGCTTGTCTGACGGGGTCTGACGAATCCCCCACTTCAACCCAACGTGGCGTATTTCTGGACCTGGTTGACCAATTTTCTTTTTTAGCCAGCCCGTTAGCAGATCACCTGTCAAACACACAAGTTGCAAAGTACACGTCCAAGACTAGCCAAAACGAGTTGCTTGATTGCATATTAGCTGTTTATGAACAAAAAGTGACTGATGAAATATCGCAGACGGCATTTGTGGCTGTGCAAGCTGATGAGACAACTGATGTGGCGTGTGTATCTGTATGTGTGTGTGTGCGTGTGTGTGTGTGTGTGTGTGTGTGAGAGAGAGAGTGAGAGAGTTGATGTAGAGCACTAAAGTATAGTGTACCTGTAATTGATGTAACTGTGTGTATCATAGGTAATGTTAACCATTTAATCGGTATTATGCATTTGTTAGCCCACCCAACAAATTTCACCACCAGCCGCCACTGACTTTAAATTAAAATTTAGCCCACAGCTAGAAATCAGTGCAACAAAGGTCTGCACACTTTATTACTGCAGTCAAATGCAGCAGCTGAAACACAATAGCAGCTGTACCACTAATCAGAACCAATGGCCATCCTCCGAAAATGATGCCACAGATATTGCAGTATTTACAGAATCTAAATCTGACAAACACACAAGATCATCTAAATGCATTATCAATGGAAATTAGCGTTTCACAACTCTGCCAATGAGAATACTATAACAACAGAATACATAACATCAACCCATGACTTTCAAGAAAAACACCCTTGCTTGCTGTCTGGCACAAAACTTCAAGAGTAAGTTTGCTAAATAGCATTAAAAGGAGCTTGATGAATATTAGGAGCCTGTTCTTTGGTCAGATGAGATCAGTATGAATGTGTTTGATTCACCTGGGGTCCAGCATGTTTGTTGTAAAGGCAGGACTACCACAGTTAATGCACAGTCCTGACAGTGATGCATGGAGGTGAGAGCACGGCAAAATGTGCTGCATGAGTGCAAAACTTGTTTGAGAGATGACATTTATGGATGCACGATGAATGCCTGTAGAGCTACCAAAATACTGACCACGAAGATGATTCCCACACTGTATAAACTTCCTACATGCTAAAGATTCCAAATCCCACTGTTAAAATCACACAAGACTTTCTGAGGAAGAAAAAAAAGAAAATTAAAGCTGCAAGCAGCGATGGACGGGTCCTCGCATCCACGCTGGTCGGTGAATCCACGCACGTCCACCAGATGGCGCTGTGACTGAGAGTGTATGTCGGCCTCTGAATCGCATCTGGACCAGAGTCCAATCATACATGTAAAATTTCAGCCAGACTGTAGCATGTTCAGAGCAGTTATAGAGCATTTCCTGTCTATCCACCAGGTGGCGCTGTAACTCAGAGTGTATTTCAAACAGTGGATGTGATGAGGGTGGGACTCTGATCACTCATGAAAAGTTTCAGGCTGATTTGATCATGTAGAGGCCAGTTATACAGCATTTACTGTCCCTCCAACAGGTGGCGCTGCGACTGAGAGTGTCTGTTGGCCTGTAGATGTGATCAGGATTGGATTGTGATCACACATGGAAAGTTTGAGGCAGATTGGAGCATGCAGAGGAGAGTTATGCAGCAGTTGATGTTTCTTGGCGAAGCATCAAAACTCTAATGGTCGCCATGGCCACGCCATTTGGCTTCTGGTTAAACTTTTGATAACTTTTCATCACCAAGTCCTGCTGTGTGGACTGACAAAATTTCAGGTCTCCTGGAATTATCCCCTAGGAGGTATTAACTCTCAAAAATGAGAAAAATCATCAAAAATCTCACAATTAATCCAAGATGGCCGACTTCCTGTTGGGTTTAGGACATGGCTCCAAGAGGCTTTTTTGTGCGTCCTGATGTGCTCTATAAGCCTCCCAAATTTCATGGATGTAGGTGAAATGTGCTGGGGGGGCTGTTTGTTAAAAATACTGTAGGGGGCGCTATAGCATGTGCAGTGCCGAGATGCATACGGTGTCGTTCCTTGGGTCGATGGTGATGTGTGTGGTAATTTTAGTGAGCATTGGAGTATTTCTAACCTGTCAAATAGCACTTTGTTTTGCATGGCGATATTTGGTTGCTACGGCAACAGCGTTGCATGAAATGTCACACCCTTGACAATGTGGGATTGTCAAGAGGTGAAGACTCGACTGACCAATTTCCAGCATGATATCACCACGTTTGGGGCCATTGTACCTGAAAATATAAGGCCTTAAACTTACTATTACCAACAGGTGGCGCTATGACTTTTTCAGAATTTATGAGTGTGGATGTGTTCAGACTGGACCTGGTGTCCATCATGTGAAGTTTGGGGCAGATAGGATGTTGTTCAGCTGAGATATGAATCGTTAAATTTTCATGGCGAAACATCGAAATTGGTTTGGCCGCCACAGACACGCCCTTTGATGACAAGTCACCATTTTCACTGGGATGCATCATCAATGTGTTTAGGCTGTTGTCACTGCATTTGAAGTGAATATGATCAACCGGGTAACAATAGGGCATGAAAGTGTAAAAGATGTCTTTTTCCTGAAACCACAAGGTGGCGCTATGACTGTCAATGAATATCCCTATGTGGATGACATCAGGACAGGACTGTCATCATACATGTAAAGTTTCAGGCAGATTGGAGCATGTTGAGAAGAATTAGACACCACTTCCTGTTTCATGGCGAAGGATCAGTTGTTTGAGGCTCTGCCATGGCCACACCTTTTGGCTTCTGGTTGAGTTTTTGATAACTTTTCATCAGAAAGGTCTGGTGCATGTACTGGCCAAATTTCAGTTCTCTCAGACTTATCCACTAGGAGCTATAAATTTTGACAAATGTACAGCAAATTGAAGATGGCCGACTTCCTGTTGGGTTTAGGGCGTGGCTGTCATTGACTTTTTGGTGTGTCCTGATGTGGTGCATATGCCCACCAAATATTGTAGCTGTAAATGAAACATTGTGGAAGTTGGCCTAATGACCACTTTTCAATTTTGCAGGTGGCGCTATAGAGCCATTTTGCCACACACATGCGCAACTCCCATAAAATATCAAATTTTTCGCCAGTCCTGATGTGCACGCCAAATTTCACGCGTTTTGGAATATGATAAGGCTGCCAAAAAGGCAATTCATTTCCCGAGGAGCGATTAAGTTTGAAAAATTTACAGCAAATTGAAGATGGCCGACTTCCTGTTGGGTTTAGGGCGTGGCTGTAACTGACTTTTTGGTGTGTCCTGATGTTGTGCATATGCTCACCAAATATTGTAGCTGTACATGAAACATTGTGGCAGTTGGCCTAATGACTACTTTTTCAACTTTGCAGGTGGCGCTATAGAGCCATTTTGCCACGCACATGCGCAACTCCCATAAAATATCAAATTTTTCGCCAGTCCTGATGTGCATGCCAAATTTCACGCATTTTGGAGTATGATAAGGCCGCCAAAAAGCCAATTTACTTTACGGGAGAAAAAAAAAAAATTAAAGCTGCAAGCAGCGATGGACGGGTCCTCGCATCCACGCTGGTCGGCGAATCCATGCACGTCCACCAGGTGGCACTGTGACTGAGAGTGTGTGCCGGCCTCTGAATCACATCTGGACCAGAGTTTAATCGCACGTAAAATTTCAGCCAGATTGGAGCATGTTCAGGATGGGCATTTCCTGCCCATCCACCACCAGGTGGCGCTGTAACTCAGAGTGTATTTCACACAGTGGATGTGATGAGGGTTGGACTCTGATCACTCATGAAAAGTTTCAGGCTGATTTGATCATGTAGAGGCCAGTTATACAGCATTTACTGTCCATCCAACAGGTGGCGCTGCGACTGAGAGTGTCTGTTGGCCTGTAGATGTGATCAGGATTGGATTGTGATCACACATGGAAAGTTTGAGGCAGATTGGAGCATGCAGAGGAGAGTTATGCAGCAGTTGATGTTTCTTGGCGAAGCATCAAAACTCTAATGGTCGCCATGGCCACGCCATTTGGCTTCTGGTTAAACTTTTGATAACTTTTCATCACCAAGTCCTGCTGTGTGGACTGACAAAATTTCAGGTCTCCTGGAATTATCCCCTAGGAGGTATTAACTCTCAAAAATGAGAAAAATCATCAAAAATCTCACAATTAATCCAAGATGGCCGACTTCCTGTTGGGTTTAGGACATGGCTCCAAGAGGCTTTTTTGTGCGTCCTGATGTGCTCTATAAGCCTCCCAAATTTCATGGATGTAGGTGAAATGTGCTGGGGGGGCTGTTTGTTAAAAATACTGTAGGGGGCGCTATAGCATGTGCAGTGCCGAGATGCATACGGTGTCGTTCCTTGGGTCGATGGTGATGTGTGTGGTAATTTTAGTGAGCATTGGAGTATTTCTAACCTGTCAAATAGCACTTTGTTTTGCATGGCGATATTTGGTTGCTACGGCAACAGCGTTGCATGAAATGTCACACCCTTGACAATGTGGGATTGTCAAGAGGTGAAGACTCGACTGACCAATTTCCAGCATGATATCACCACGTTTGGGGCCATTGTACCTGAAAATATAAGGCCTTAAACTTACTATTACCAACAGGTGGCGCTATGACTTTTTCAGAATTTATGAGTGTGGATGTGTTCAGACTGGACCTGGTGTCCATCATGTGAAGTTTGGGGCAGATAGGATGTTGTTCAGCTGAGATATGAATCGTTAAATTTTCATGGCGAAACATCGAAATTGGTTTGGCCGCCACAGACACGCCCTTTGATGACAAGTCACCATTTTCACTGGGATGCATCATCAATGTGTTTAGGCTGTTGTCACTGCATTTGAAGTGAATATGATCAACCGGGTAACAATAGGGCATGAAAGTGTAAAAGATGTCTTTTTCCTGAAACCACAAGGTGGCGCTATGACTGTCAATGAATATCCCTATGTGGATGACATCAGGACAGGACTGTCATCATACATGTAAAGTTTCAGGCAGATTGGAGCATGTTGAGAAGAATTAGACACCACTTCCTGTTTCATGGCGAAGGATCAGTTGTTTGAGGCTCTGCCATGGCCACACCTTTTGGCTTCTGGTTGAGTTTTTGATAACTTTTCATCAGAAAGGTCTGGTGCATGTACTGGCCAAATTTCAGTTCTCTCAGACTTATCCACTAGGAGCTATAAATTTTGACAAATGTACAGCAAATTGAAGATGGCCGACTTCCTGTTGGGTTTAGGGCGTGGCTGTCATTGACTTTTTGGTGTGTCCTGATGTGGTGCATATGCCCACCAAATATTGTAGCTGTAAATGAAACATTGTGGAAGTTGGCCTAATGACCACTTTTCAATTTTGCAGGTGGCGCTATAGAGCCATTTTGCCACACACATGCGCAACTCCCATAAAATATCAAATTTTTCGCCAGTCCTGATGTGCACGCCAAATTTCACGCGTTTTGGAATATGATAAGGCTGCCAAAAAGGCAATTCATTTCCCGAGGAGCGATTAAGTTTGAAAAATTTACAGCAAATTGAAGATGGCCGACTTCCTGTTGGGTTTAGGGCGTGGCTGTAACTGACTTTTTGGTGTGTCCTGATGTTGTGCATATGCTCACCAAATATTGTAGCTGTACATGAAACATTGTGGCAGTTGGCCTAATGACTACTTTTTCAACTTTGCAGGTGGCGCTATAGAGCCATTTTGCCACGCACATGCGCAACTCCCATAAAATATCAAATTTTTCGCCAGTCCTGATGTGCATGCCAAATTTCACGCATTTTGGAGTATGATAAGGCCGCCAAAAAGCCAATTTACTTTACGGGAGAAAAAAAAAATTAAAGCTGCAAGCAGCGATGGACGGGTCCTCGCATCCACGCTGGTCGGCGAATCCATGCACGTCCACAAGGTGGCACTGTGACTGAGAGTGTGTGCCGGCCTCTGAATCACATCTGGACCAGAGTTTAATCGCACGTAAAATTTCAGCCAGATTGGAGCATGTTCAGGATGGGCATTTCCTGCCCATCCACCACCAGGTGGCGCTGTAACTCAGAGTGTATTTCACACAGTGGATGTGATGAGGGTTGGACTCTGATCACTCATGAAAAGTTTCAGGCTGATTTGATCATGTAGAGGCCAGTTATACAGCATTTACTGTCCATCCAACAGGTGGCGCTGCGACTGAGAGTGTCTGTTGGCCTGTAGATGTGATCAGGATTGGATTGTGATCACACATGGAAAGTTTGAGGCAGATTGGAGCATGCAGAGGAGAGTTATGCAGCAGTTGATGTTTCTTGGCGAAGCATCAAAACTCTAATGGTCGCCATGGCCACGCCATTTGGCTTCTGGTTAAACTTTTGATAACTTTTCATCACCAAGTCCTGCTGTGTGGACTGACAAAATTTCAGGTCTCCTGGAATTATCCCCTAGGAGGTATTAACTCTCAAAAATGAGAAAATCATCAAAAATCTCACAATTAATCCAAGATGGCCGACTTCCTGTTGGGTTTAGGACATGGCTCCAAGAGGCTTTTTTGTGCGTCCTGATGTGCTCTATAAGCCTCCCAAATTTCATGGATGTAGGTGAAATATGCTGGGGGGGCTGTTTGTTAAAAATACTGTAGGGGGCGCTATAGCATGTGCAGTGCCGAGATGCATACGGTGTCGTTCCTTGGGTCGATGGTGATGTGTGTGGTAATTTTAGTGAGCATTGGAGTATTTCTAACCTGTCAAATAGCACTTTGTTTTGCATGGCGATATTTGGTTGCTACGGCAACAGCGTTGCATGAAATGTCACACCCTTGACAATGTGGGATTGTCAAGAGGTGAAGACTCGACTGACCAATTTCCAGCATGATATCACCACGTTTGGGGCCATTGTACCTGAAAATATAAGGCCTTAAACTTACTATTACCAACAGGTGGCGCTATGACTTTTTCAGAATTTATGAGTGTGGATGTGTTCAGACTGGACCTGGTGTCCATCATGTGAAGTTTGGGGCAGATAGGATGTTGTTCAGCTGAGATATGAATCGTTAAATTTTATGGCGAAACATCGAAATTGGTTTGGCCGCCACAGACACGCCCTTTGATGACAAGTCACCATTTTCACTGGGATGCATCATCAATGTGTTTAGGCTGTTGTCACTGCATTTGAAGTGAATATGATCAACCGGGTAACAATAGGGCATGAAAGTGTAAAAGATGTCTTTTTCCTGAAACCACAAGGTGGCGCTATGACTGTCAATGAATATCCCTATGTGGATGACATCAGGACAGGACTGTCATCATACATGTAAAGTTTCAGGCAGATTGGAGCATGTTGAGAAGAATTAGACACCACTTCCTGTTTCATGGCGAAGGATCAGTTGTTTGAGGCTCTGCCATGGCCACACCTTTTGGCTTCTGGTTGAGTTTTTGATAACTTTTCATCAGAAAGGTCTGGTGCATGTACTGGCCAAATTTCAGTTCTCTCAGACTTATCCACTAGGAGCTATAAATTTTGACAAATGTACAGCAAATTCAAGATGGCCGACTTCCTGTTGGGTTTAGGGCGTGGCTGTCATTGACTTTTTGGTGTGTCCTGATGTGGTGCATATGCCCACCAAATATTGTAGCTGTAAATAAACATTGTGGAAGTTGGCCTAATGACCACTTTTCAATTTTGCAGGTGGCGCTATAGAGCCATTTTTCCACACACATGCGCAACTCCCATAAAATATCAAATTTTTCGCCAGTCCTGATGTGCACGCCAAATTTCACGCGTTTTGGAATATGATAAGGCTGCCAAAAAGGCAATTCATTTCCCGAGGAGCGATTAAGTTTGAAAAATTTACAGCAAATTGAAGATGGCCGACTTCCTGTTGGGTTTAGGGCGTGGCTGTAACTGACTTTTTGGTGTGTCCTGATGTTGTGCATATGCTCACCAAATATTGTAGCTGTACATGAAACATTGTGGCAGTTGGCCTAATGACTACTTTTTCAACTTTGCAGGTGGCGCTATAGAGCCATTTTGCCACGCACATGCGCAACTCCCATAAAATATCAAATTTTTCGCCAGTCCTGATGTGCATGCCAAATTTCACGCATTTTGGAGTATGATAAGGCCGCCAAAAAGCCAATTTACTTTACGGGAGAAAAAAAAAATTAAAGCTGCAAGCAGCGATGGACGGGTCCTCGCATCCACGCTGGTCGGCGAATCCATGCACGTCCACAAGGTGGCACTGTGACTGAGAGTGTGTGCCGGCCTCTGAATCACATCTGGACCAGAGTTTAATCGCACGTAAAATTTCAGCCAGATTGGAGCATGTTCAGGATGGGCATTTCCTGCCCATCCACCACCAGGTGGCGCTGTAACTCAGAGTGTATTTCACACAGTGGATGTGATGAGGGTTGGACTCTGATCACTCATGAAAAGTTTCAGGCTGATTTGATCATGTAGAGGCCAGTTATACAGCATTTACTGTCCATCCAACAGGTGGCGCTGCGACTGAGAGTGTCTGTTGGCCTGTAGATGTGATCAGGATTGGATTGTGATCACACATGGAAAGTTTGAGGCAGATTGGAGCATGCAGAGGAGAGTTATGCAGCAGTTGATGTTTCTTGGCGAAGCATCAAAACTCTAATGGTCGCCATGGCCACGCCATTTGGCTTCTGGTTAAACTTTTGATAACTTTTCATCACCAAGTCCTGCTGTGTGGACTGACAAAATTTCAGGTCTCCTGGAATTATCCCCTAGGAGGTATTAACTCTCAAAAATGAGAAAAATCATCAAAAATCTCACAATTAATCCAAGATGGCCGACTTCCTGTTGGGTTTAGGACATGGCTCCAAGAGGCTTTTTTGTGCGTCCTGATGTGCTCTATAAGCCTCCCAAATTTCATGGATGTAGGTGAAATGTGCTGGGGGGGCTGTTTGTTAAAAATACTGTAGGGGGCGCTATAGCATGTGCAGTGCCGAGATGCATACGGTGTCGTTCCTTGGGTCGATGGTGATGTGTGTGGTAATTTTAGTGAGCATTGGAGTATTTCTAACCTGTCAAATAGCACTTTGTTTTGCATGGCGATATTTGGTTGCTACGGCAACAGCGTTGCATGAAATGTCACACCCTTGACAATGTGGGATTGTCAAGAGGTGAAGACTCGACTGACCAATTTCCAGCATGATATCACCACGTTTGGGGCCATTGTACCTGAAAATATAAGGCCTTAAACTTACTATTACCAACAGGTGGCGCTATGACTTTTTCAGAATTTATGAGTGTGGATGTGTTCAGACTGGACCTGGTGTCCATCATGTGAAGTTTGGGGCAGATAGGATGTTGTTCAGCTGAGATATGAATCGTTAAATTTTCATGGCGAAACATCGAAATTGGTTTGGCCGCCACAGACACGCCCTTTGATGACAAGTCACCATTTTCACTGGGATGCATCATCAATGTGTTTAGGCTGTTGTCACTGCATTTGAAGTGAATATGATCAACCGGGTAACAATAGGGCATGAAAGTGTAAAAGATGTCTTTTTCCTGAAACCACAAGGTGGCGCTATGACTGTCAATGAATATCCCTATGTGGATGACATCAGGACAGGACTGTCATCATACATGTAAAGTTTCAGGCAGATTGGAGCATGTTGAGAAGAATTAGACACCACTTCCTGTTTCATGGCGAAGGATCAGTTGTTTGAGGCTCTGCCATGGCCACACCTTTTGGCTTCTGGTTGAGTTTTTGATAACTTTTCATCAGAAAGGTCTGGTGCATGTACTGGCCAAATTTCAGTTCTCTCAGACTTATCCACTAGGAGCTATAAATTTTGACAAATGTACAGCAAATTCAAGATGGCCGACTTCCTGTTGGGTTTAGGGCGTGGCTGTCATTGACTTTTTGGTGTGTCCTGATGTGGTGCATATGCCCACCAAATATTGTAGCTGTAAATAAAACATTGTGGAAGTTGGCCTAATGACCACTTTTTCAATTTTGCAGGTGGCGCTATAGAGCCATTTTTTCACACATACGCGCAACTCCCATAAAATATCAAATTTTTCGCCAGTCCTGATGTGCACGCCAAATTTCACACGTTTTGGTTCATGATAAGGCCCCCAAAAAGGCAATTCATTTGCCGGGAGAAATTAATTTTGACAAATTTACAGCAAATTGAAGATGGCCGACTTCCTGTTGGGTTTAGGGCGTGGCTGTCATTGACTTTTTGGTGTGTCCTGATGTGGTGCATATGCCCACCAAATATTGTAGCTGTAAATGAAACATTGTGGAAGTTGGCCTAATGACCACTTTTCAATTTTGCAGGTGGCGCTATAGAGCCATTTTGCCACACACATGCGCAACTCCCATAAAATATCAAATTTTTCGCCAGTCCTGATGTGCACGCCAAATTTCACGCGTTTTGGAATATGATAAGGCTGCCAAAAAGGCAATTCATTTCCCGAGGAGCGATTAAGTTTGAAAAATTTACAGCAAATTGAAGATGGCCGACTTCCTGTTGGGTTTAGGGCGTGGCTGTAACTGACTTTTTGGTGTGTCCTGATGTTGTGCATATGCTCACCAAATATTGTAGCTGTACATGAAACATTGTGGCAGTTGGCCTAATGACTACTTTTTCAACTTTGCAGGTGGCGCTATAGAGCCATTTTGCCACGCACATGCGCAACTCCCATAAAATATCAAATTTTTCGCCAGTCCTGATGTGCATGCCAAATTTCACGCATTTTGGAGTATGATAAGGCCGCCAAAAAGCCAATTTACTTTACGGGAGAAAAAAAAAAAATTAAAGCTGCAAGCAGCGATGGACGGGTCCTCGCATCCACGCTGGTCGGCGAATCCATGCACGTCCACCAGGTGGCACTGTGACTGAGAGTGTGTGCCGGCCTCTGAATCACATCTGGACCAGAGTTTAATCGCACGTAAAATTTCAGCCAGATTGGAGCATGTTCAGGATGGGCATTTCCTGCCCATCCACCACCAGGTGGCGCTGTAACTCAGAGTGTATTTCACACAGTGGATGTGATGAGGGTTGGACTCTGATCACTCATGAAAAGTTTCAGGCTGATTTGATCATGTAGAGGCCAGTTATACAGCATTTACTGTCCATCCAACAGGTGGCGCTGCGACTGAGAGTGTCTGTTGGCCTGTAGATGTGATCAGGATTGGATTGTGATCCCACATGGAAAGTTTGAGGCAGATTGGAGCATGCAGAGGAGAGTTATGCAGCAGTTGATGTTTCTTGGCGAAGCATCAAAACTCTAATGGTCGCCATGGCCACGCCATTTGGCTTCTGGTTAAACTTTTGATAACTTTTCATCACCAAGTCCTGCTGTGTGGACTGACAAAATTTCAGGTCTCCTGGAATTATCCCCTAGGAGGTATTAACTCTCAAAAATGAGAAAAATCATCAAAAATCTCACAATTAATCCAAGATGGCCGACTTCCTGTTGGGTTTAGGACATGGCTCCAAGAGGCTTTTTTGTGCGTCCTGATGTGCTCTATAAGCCTCCCAAATTTCATGGATGTAGGTGAAATGTGCTGGGGGGGCTGTTTGTTAAAAATACTGTAGGGGGCGCTATAGCATGTGCAGTGCCGAGATGCATACGGTGTCGTTCCTTGGGTCGATGGTGATGTGTGTGGTAATTTTAGTGAGCATTGGAGTATTTCTAACCTGTCAAATAGCACTTTGTTTTGCATGGCGATATTTGGTTGCTACGGCAACAGCGTTGCATGAAATGTCACACCCTTGACAATGTGGGATTGTCAAGAGGTGAAGACTCGACTGACCAATTTCCAGCATGATATCACCACGTTTGGGGCCATTGTACCTGAAAATATAAGGCCTTAAACTTACTATTACCAACAGGTGGCGCTATGACTTTTTCAGAATTTATGAGTGTGGATGTGTTCAGACTGGACCTGGTGTCCATCATGTGAAGTTTGGGGCAGATAGGATGTTGTTCAGCTGAGATATGAATCGTTAAATTTTCATGGCGAAACATCGAAATTGGTTTGGCCGCCACAGACACGCCCTTTGATGACAAGTCACCATTTTCACTGGGATGCATCATCAATGTGTTTAGGCTGTTGTCACTGCATTTGAAGTGAATATGATCAACCGGGTAACAATAGGGCATGAAAGTGTAAAAGATGTCTTTTTCCTGAAACCACAAGGTGGCGCTATGACTGTCAATGAATATCCCTATGTGGATGACATCAGGACAGGACTGTCATCATACATGTAAAGTTTCAGGCAGATTGGAGCATGTTGAGAAGAATTAGACACCACTTCCTGTTTCATGGCGAAGGATCAGTTGTTTGAGGCTCTGCCATGGCCACACCTTTTGGCTTCTGGTTGAGTTTTTGATAACTTTTCATCAGAAAGGTCTGGTGCATGTACTGGCCAAATTTCAGTTCTCTCAGACTTATCCACTAGGAGCTATAAATTTTGACAAATGTACAGCAAATTCAAGATGGCCGACTTCCTGTTGGGTTTAGGGCGTGGCTGTCATTGACTTTTTGGTGTGTCCTGATGTGGTGCATATGCCCACCAAATATTGTAGCTGTAAATAAAACATTGTGGAAGTTGGCCTAATGACCACTTTTTCAATTTTGCAGGTGGCGCTATAGAGCCATTTTTTCACACATACGCGCAACTCCCATAAAATATCAAATTTTTCGCCAGTCCTGATGTGCACGCCAAATTTCACGCGTTTTGGTTCATGATAAGGCCCCCAAAAAGGCAATTCATTTGCCGGGAGAAATTAATTTTGACAAATTTACAGCAAATTGAAGATGGCCGACTTCCTGTTGGGTTTAGGGCGTGGCTGTCATTGACTTTTTGGTGTGTCCTGATGTGGTGCATATGCCCACCAAATATTGTAGCTGTAAATGAAACATTGTGGAAGTTGGCCTAATGACCACTTTTCAATTTTGCAGGTGGCGCTATAGAGCCATTTTGCCACACACATGCGCAACTCCCATAAAATATCAAATTTTTCGCCAGTCCTGATGTGCACGCCAAATTTCACGCGTTTTGGAATATGATAAGGCTGCCAAAAAGGCAATTCATTTCCCGAGGAGCGATTAAGTTTGAAAAATTTACAGCAAATTGAAGATGGCCGACTTCCTGTTGGGTTTAGGGCGTGGCTGTAACTGACTTTTTGGTGTGTCCTGATGTTGTGCATATGCTCACCAAATATTGTAGCTGTACATGAAACATTGTGGCAGTTGGCCTAATGACTACTTTTTCAACTTTGCAGGTGGCGCTATAGAGCCATTTTGCCACGCACATGCGCAACTCCCATAAAATATCAAATTTTTCGCCAGTCCTGATGTGCATGCCAAATTTCACGCATTTTGGAGTATGATAAGGCCGCCAAAAAGCCAATTTACTTTACGGGAGAAAAAAAAAAATTAAAGCTGCAAGCAGCGATGGACGGGTCCTCGCATCCACGCTGGTCGGCGAATCCATGCACGTCCACCAGGTGGCACTGTGACTGAGAGTGTGTGCCGGCCTCTGAATCACATCTGGACCAGAGTTTAATCGCACGTAAAATTTCAGCCAGATTGGAGCATGTTCAGGATGGGCATTTCCTGCCCATCCACCACCAGGTGGCGCTGTAACTCAGAGTGTATTTCACACAGTGGATGTGATGAGGGTTGGACTCTGATCACTCATGAAAAGTTTCAGGCTGATTTGATCATGTAGAGGCCAGTTATACAGCATTTACTGTCCATCCAACAGGTGGCGCTGCGACTGAGAGTGTCTGTTGGCCTGTAGATGTGATCAGGATTGGATTGTGATCACACATGGAAAGTTTGAGGCAGATTGGAGCATGCAGAGGAGAGTTATGCAGCAGTTGATGTTTCTTGGCGAAGCATCAAAACTCTAATGGTCGCCATGGCCACGCCATTTGGCTTCTGGTTAAACTTTTGATAACTTTTCATCACCAAGTCCTGCTGTGTGGACTGACAAAATTTCAGGTCTCCTGGAATTATCCCCTAGGAGGTATTAACTCTCAAAAATGAGAAAAATCATCAAAAATCTCACAATTAATCCAAGATGGCCGACTTCCTGTTGGGTTTAGGACATGGCTCCAAGAGGCTTTTTTGTGCGTCCTGATGTGCTCTATAAGCCTCCCAAATTTCATGGATGTAGGTGAAATATGCTGGGGGGGCTGTTTGTTAAAAATACTGTAGGGGGCGCTATAGCATGTGCAGTGCCGAGATGCATACGGTGTCGTTCCTTGGGTCGATGGTGATGTGTGTGGTAATTTTAGTGAGCATTGGAGTATTTCTAACCTGTCAAATAGCACTTTGTTTTGCATGGCGATATTTGGTTGCTACGGCAACAGCGTTGCATGAAATGTCACACCCTTGACAATGTGGGATTGTCAAGAGGTGAAGACTCGACTGACCAATTTCCAGCATGATATCACCACGTTTGGGGCCATTGTACCTGAAAATATAAGGCCTTAAACTTACTATTACCAACAGGTGGCGCTATGACTTTTTCAGAATTTATGAGTGTGGATGTGTTCAGACTGGACCTGGTGTCCATCATGTGAAGTTTGGGGCAGATAGGATGTTGTTCAGCTGAGATATGAATCGTTAAATTTTCATGGCGAAACATCGAAATTGGTTTGGCCGCCACAGACACGCCCTTTGATGACAAGTCACCATTTTCACTGGGATGCATCATCAATGTGTTCAGGCTGTTGTCACTGCATTTGAAGTGAATATGATCAACCGGGTAACAATAGGGCATGAAAGTGTAAAAGATGTCTATTTCCTGAAACCACAAGGTGGCGCTATGACTGTCAATGAATATCCCTATGTGGATGACATCAGGACAGGACTGTCATCATACATGTAAAGTTTCAGGCAGATTGGAGCATGTTGAGAAGAATTAGACACCACTTCCTGTTTCATGGCGAAGGATCAGTTGTTTGAGGCTCTGCCATGGCCACACCTTTTGGCTTCTGGTTGAGTTTTTGATAACTTTTCATCAGAAAGGTCTGGTGCATGTACTGGCCAAATTTCAGTTCTCTCAGACTTATCCACTAGGAGCTATAAATTTTGACAAATGTACAGCAAATTCAAGATGGCCGACTTCCTGTTGGGTTTAGGGCGTGGCTGTGATTGACTTTTTGGTGTGTCCTGATGTGGTGCATATGCCCACCAAATATTGTAGCTGTACATGAAACATTGTGGAAGTTGGCCTAATGACCACTTTTCAATTTTGCAGGTGGCGCTATAGAGCCATTTTGCCACACACATGCGCAACTCCCATAAAATATCAAATTTTTCGCCAGTCCTGATGTGCATGCCAAATTTCACGCGTTTTGGTTCATGATAAGGCCCCCAAAAAGGCAATTCATTTCCCGAGGAGCGATTAAGTTTGAAAAATTTACAGCAAATTGAAGATGGCCGACTTCCTGTTGGGTTTAGGGCGTGGCTGTAATTGACTTTTTGGTGTGTCCAGATGTTCTGCATATGCCCACCAAATATTGTAGCTGTACATGAAACATTGTGGCAGTTGGCCTAATGACTACTTTTTCAACTTTGCAGGTGGCGCTATAGAGCCATTTTGCCACGCACATGCGCAACTCCCATAAAATATCAAATTTTTCGCCAGTCCTGATGTGCATGCCAAATTTCAGGCGTTTTGGTTCATGATAAGGCCCCCAAAAAGGCAATTCATTTCCCGAGGAGCGATTAAGTTTGAAAAATTTACAGCAAATTGAAGATGGCCGACTTCCTGTTGGGTTTAGGGCGTGGCTGTAATTGACTTTTTGGTGTGTCCAGATGTTCTGCATATGCCCACCAAATATTGTAGCTGTACGTGAAACATTGTGGCAGTTGGCCTAATGACTACTTTTTCAACTTTGCAGGTGGCGCTATAGAGCCATTTTGCCACGCACATGCGCAACTCCCATAAAATATCAAATTTTTCGCCAGTCCTGATGTGCATGCCAAATTTCACGCGTTTTGGAGTATGATAAGGCCGCCAAAAAGCCAATTTACTTTACGGGAGAAAAAATAATAATAATAATAATAAACCCTCGGGTTTCAATAGGGTCCTTGGCACCGCTGGTGCCTTTGACAGTCGGTGCCCTGGCACCGCCTGTCCTTCGCACCCTCGGTGCTCAGACCCTAATAATAATAAACCCTAGGGTTTCAATAGGGTCCTTGGCACCGCTGGTGCCTTGGACAGTCGGTGCCCTGGCACCGCCTGTCCTTCGCACCCTCGGTGCTCGGACCCTAACTATGACACAAGTGTTTTTCCAAGGACAGAACATACCGGAGTGGTGAGAAGGAGAGATGGGCGAGGTGAAGACAGTGTTATTCTAGTTGACAACAGCTTGTCACAGTCATTCAATGTTTATACAGTGCTAATGTTGGCTGATGGTTATGGCTGGATTAGTTTTTGTTGGCTCTCATGTTTACAACGTCTCTGCTTGTAAATTAAACATAAAGGGAATGGGAGGTGTCACATATAATTCTAATCTCATTTTCATTTAACAGACTGATACACAAGCAAGTCAAATCTCAACACACTTGCTTTTGTAGATATCACTGACTGCAGTGAATGACTGTAGATTAAGATGACAAACACAAATCATTATTGTTTTGCTGTTTTTTTCCCCTACTGAACACCGATTGACGTCTCTTGTTGGTTCTTGAAGAGGATTACTGGAAAATGCTGACTGCTATCTCAAGAGTCTCAATCAGGCTTCTTTAAAACCCTAATTTATCTCTGTAATGCATGGAGGAGAAGTGTTGGAAGACAGAGAGCTTTATGTCTCAGCATCAGCACCCCAGAAACCCTACAATCCTTGTGTTCTGCGTGCAGAGCTTTAGGTTGGATCAAGCCTTGTTTGCATGCTGACTTACATCACACGCCTCATCCCTGGAGAGGCAGCAGCATGCTTTCTGCTTCAGCTAGCCTCCTTTGTGCTGATGAGGATTTTGACTACATATTTCTATTTTACTCTAGATGTTCTAATTTCCGATGTACGATTTAGACAGTGCCACAACTGCAGTCTGTGAATAGAATTAATTTAGAAAATCATATAAATGATCTAGAAAACCTGTTACAAGTTGATTTATTCTGTTAAAAAAGTTGCTGAAAATAATTACGAGGTAAACCAAAGCACATAAATAACAATACTAAACAATAATATGAAGTAATTCTTTATTTTCTTTAATATGTACAATATATGTATAATTAATTAATGACATTGTTTTATTTCTCTACTTATATCTATACCTTAGATGTGAGCTATACACACACTATTGTAATTCTGAAGTTCTGCTGTATCAAACTTGGCATCATTAATTCTTAAAGTCTAAACATGTGCAGACTTCTGTTTCATTTAACATTTAGAAAACAAAGCAAAAAGAAAAAAATAGTCTGTTTTTTTTAACCTCTTAGCCTGTGCTGCACACAGACGCCGTGTTGTTTGATTTCCTGTTTTGGATTCCACTTTTGATTCTGAAAAGTGTGTTTCAGATATTAACAATGGGTTTGTTGTAAGTATATAAATGCCTTTCCTTAACAGAGATCATCACAAGCATCCTCCCATGGCTGAGCTATCAGAACGTGTGACCAGAATCCTTAAGTCACACAGGGTCAGCACTGACCACAGACGAAATCAGACAAAAAAAAATGTCATCGTCCTCTGAAAAGAGGTCAGTTCATCGAGCACAAGCAAGATCAAGGTGAAACCAGACCATCTCCAGTCTCATGGCCAAATGTGAAATACCTACGTTTGTCCACAGAACAAAACTTAACAGTCTCACAATAAAGGTCTGAAAATTGTAAAATGTTTACGTTTTTTCTCCCTATTATTCTCTATTGGCCTGACAACAGGTCATGTGACTGCTTGCTGTGGGCCTCTCAAAATGAAAACATGGTGGCCTTTCCTTTCATTCTCGGTGGAAAATGCATTATTTCAAGACAGTTTGGACTTAAAAAAGCATTTTGGTGACATTTCTAGCAAAAAATATACATTTTAATTTTACAATATTCGTTCAGTTCTTGTGTATGATCTTTGGTTGGTTTGTTATTACGATGAATCTTTCACGTCTCGGAATGGAATTGTTACATTGTTACGTTTTCTACCATTGCTGTAGTGGTTGCTAAGGAAGCGTCCACAGGCTAAACCAAATGGCGTAGGCCTATATGTTATTGTATTTATTCGTTACATTGTGTCGTTATCTGAGCTCTTAACATATTTGTGTAGTTACTGACGATATCTATTGTTAACCTTTCCTGCTGTCTGCTTCCTGACTGTGGTCGGGAAAACACAGGGGAAAACCGTCTTCTCCAGGGCCAAAGTAGCTTCCTTCGGGGCTAACTCCCAAGACTCGACTCCACACTTGTTGCAGCGGTGGCACAAACACACCCAAAAGACAGAAGCCGTTTTGCTGAAGAGAGGGGCTCTTTATTAACTAACTGCACTGTTATCAGCAAAATGCCATTGCTCACTACTTGCCCCGGTCGCCGTCTCAGTCGTCTCTCCTCTACGTCTCTCATACACACACCAGGCTGGCTTCTACCTGCTCGCCCCGCTCGTGCACCCGCAGCGCAGCTCGGCCACGCACACACACTCACTCGCATTCACACACTAAGCTGCCTGAGCTACACTTGACAACCAGACACATCTCACAACACTATTCAATAAATAAACAACCTCAGACGGATTTTAGTGGCCCGGGGATTACAAATATATTCTTCCTTGGAATTTGGCACCCCCGTTTTTGAGACAATCCGGATGTTATTGCTCGCTCCCGACAAAAGCATCAATTTTTTAAGTATTTTGGATTTCGATTAATTAGATAATCTACAAATAGATGTAATTTCCTGGTGGGTGTGTTTATGCAGCCTATTAAATATTTTTTTCCCCATGAAATAAAGTACAATCCATACATCATGGTCCGGTGTTCATTGTTTGTTTTGTTCACTGACATAGTGCAATAAAGCTTTGGTTTTTTTTATCCAGTACCGTAATAAATATTGAATGAGTATGGCATCTCGTTTACATCTCTTATTTAGGAGCGAGAAATTTACTGATGTTGATTTATGATTCAAGACAAGCAGAGGACACACTGTGTGCCCCTTTAATGTCCAAAAGGCCAATTAAGGTCAAAATCTCACAGATTCTTTGACCAATTTGGACCAACCTGCACATGCTTGATATTTGGTCCTGAAGCAATACTGGTGTACGTTTTCAGACCACCAGGACCTACAACGGCAGAATAGGAGCAAAAAAGACACTGGAACAGGGGCCTTTTTAAGATGGAAATGTAAAATGAATGAGAAACAGTTTGAGAACATCAATCAAAGTGCACCAAAGTGCATAAAGTCATAGAACAGGGTGTGCTGAATGCTCTGGGAGCAAGTCTGCAGTGAAAACACCTTTGAAGGGGTCAAGGGTCACTAAATCTGAAGACTTCAAATGGAGACATTTTGTGTAACATAGCAAGTATCATAAAAGTCATTCCCAGTGGAATTCAAGTCTGATATTGTGTGGGACTATTCAGAGCAGTCACATGAAGCACTGTATCTGTTTTCAAGGGTCTAGCCCCATGGGAACCCGCTTTTTTCAACAGTGAGGCCTACTAGTAGTGATGAAGCCTGAGGCCTTCAAACATGTAAAAAAATTCCTGCTCGGTCATTTTTGAGTGTAGTGACACCAAATCGGACACACTCCTACTAGACCACCCCCTGACCTTGCATATTTTTTTTCAGAGAGTTAGCTCAAAAGGGGCCTGAGCACGCTCCTGTTTCTCACTCGATGATTAACCCTTTAATGTCCAAATGCTTCAAAATGGGCTAAAAAGGTCAAAACCTCACACATTCCTTAACCAATTTGGACCAAACTGCACAGGTTCTATATATAGAGGCTAATGTGAACACTCATGCACGTTTTCAGACCTCCAGAGGCCCTAAAGAAGGAATGAGGGCCAAAGAAACATGTTTTTTCATAAATGTCCCTCTTTTGCTCTCATTTCACTTCTGTTACACTCAGAGAGCTGAAACCTGGGATCTGGTACCTCTGAAACATCTAAAATTTAAATCCACTGGAACCGTTTTGTAGCCCCTCCCAAACCGGAAGTAGCTCCATAAATGACCTAGAGACTTGTGCTTCAAATCGATTGTTCACCAAGGTCACCTGAATCACCCCTAAAACTTTCAGCTCATTTCATGCAAAAATTACTAATTTATGGGGCTCCAATGTCCAAAAATGTGACATTTTGACCCTGTGCCAGGGGTCACAGGCAGGTCATAGAGACACCAAACCACCACAGTTCAGCTCCAAATATAGCCTAGTATAACATATTAAAAGATCAGCCCCAGGGTCCCAGTAGAAAAATCTGACCAAGTGTTCATGTTGGAAAATCAGGTCTTGTCAGACTCTTAGACTCTGAGAGCCTTCTGCCAGTGGAATTAGACCCTCACCCTCATGTTTTACCCGAACGGGACAAAATCTTAACCACAAGTACGAGGGGTCCCCGTGAGTCGCTATATACAATATCAGCCTCCTAGGTCAACAGGGGGCCAGATGGTACCATGTTGAAGTTTGGAAGTGTGCCCCTTTAATGTCCAAAAGGCCAATTAAGGTCAAAATCTCACAGATTCTTTGACCGATTTGGACCAACCTGCACATGCTTGATATTGGGTCCTAAAGTAACACTGGTGTACATATTCAGACCACCAACAGGCAGTTGGTGATCGAAGGGTCGGCGGTTCGATTCCCGCTCTCGCCTGTGTGCTGTTGTGTCCTTGGGCAAGACACTTAACCCACCTTGCCTCCAGTGCTCTCACACTGGTGTATGAATGCATGTGAATGTTGGTGGTGGTCGGAGGGGCTGTAGGCGCGGATTGGCAGCCACGCTTCCATCAGTCTGCCCCAGGGCAGCTGTGTAATGTAGCTTACCACCACCAGAGTGAGAATGTGTGAGTGAATGAATAATAATGGATTCATTGTAAAGCGCTTTGGGTGTTTTGAAAAGCGCTATATAAATGTAACCATTATTACAATGGCAAAATAGGAGCAAAAAAGACTGCTGTAAACTTGGACATTTTAATGCAGGGATCCATAGAGATTAACTTGTTTTTGAAGCAGCTTCAAGCAGACGTTTGACAAACTGTAATTTTCTGCATTTCCATGTTGCCTTTATTGTTCATTCAAAGAGTTTGCTGTTTGGTTGCAGCACAATTTCCTTGCAGTCATTGTACAAGTGGAAAAGAATATTCCATCACTGAAAAATCTTTGTTTTATTCATCATAACATCTTAGCATTTAGTCATCATTTTATCATTAATTTTCTTTGGTGCACCTCACTGTGCTGCACTGACTGACTCTGAAAAGAACACTTTGCCCACACACACAAAACACAAACTAATTAAAACCTTTCTACTTCACTGGTAGCAGATGAAAAACTGTAAAATGCTTTAATCAAACTTGTACTTTTTTCCATTTTGGGTCAAACACATATCAGGTATTAGTTGTAAACAGCTCCATTACAGTATGAGTGCTATTGCTAAAAGAACATGCTGTAATGGATGTTTTTAGTCACATGGAAGTTGTTTGTCCGATGTGTGTTGCTACCATTGAAGAGAAGACTCCTAACAAGCACAAAAACAGCCACCTCACATTACTCAGCCCCATTACATTGGCTCACACTTTGGTGTAGAATCGATTTTTTTAATAGCTTTAATCGCAATTAGTCAGTGTAGGCCCCATTTACATTTTGTCTGTGGTCACCTGATTAAAGTCTCCAAACTGTCTCACCAACAAAACTGAAGGAGACTGAGCTTCTGCAGTTGTGGCCACTAAATTCGGAAATTCGGAAACAGTTTATCATGTTAAAAATTCAGGCCTTAGGGAATACCTTATGTCTGTTTGTGTGAAACTGTATTCATTACCTTTTTTGCCTACTTTATTGTGTCTTTAGCGTGTTTATGGTTCCTCATATATGAAGAGTATGTATATTTTGTAATAATGAGGAAAGCGATAATGATATTTTTCTCTGTAGATGTTGTGGTATTTGTTGTTGCTGTAGTTGTGTTGCTATGCTGGTGTGTCATTAACTCCCTGAAGTAGTTTCTAGTTGCTCCAGTCGTATTTTAACTCCCCCTGGGCTCATTGTTTTTACTGCAATATAAAGTTGTGTGCCTCTATGAAAAAAGCACAACCATGGATAGAAGTATAGAGAACTGAAAAAATACACTTTGTGTGGGATGGATAGATGGATGGATGGATGGATGGATGGATAGACAAAACAAACAATGAACACTGGACCATGATGTATGGATTGTACTTTATTTCATGGGGAAAAAAGTATTTAATAGGCTGCATAAACACACCCACCAGGAAATTACGTCAATTTGTTGATTATCTAATTAATCGAAACCCAAAATATTAAAAAAAAAAAACAAAAACTGATGCTTTTGTCGGGAGCGAGCAATAACATCCGGATTGTCTCAAAAACGGGGGTGCTGAATTCCAAGGAAGAATATATTTGTAATCCCCGGGCCACTAAAATCTGTCTGAGGTTTATTTATTGAATAGTGTTGTGAGATGTGTCTGGTTGTCAAGTGTAGCTCAGGCAGCTTAGTGTGTGAATGCGAGTGAGTGTGTGTGCGTGGCCAAGCCGCACTGCGGGTGCACGAGCGGGGCGAGCAGGTAGAAGAAAGCCCGGTGTGTGTATGAGAGACGTAGAGGAGAGACGACTGAGACGGCGACCGGGGCAGGTAGTGAGCAATGGCATTTTGCTGATAACAGTGCAGTTAGTTAATAAAGAGCCCCTCTCTTCAGCAAAACGGCTTCTGTCAGCAGACAGCAGGAAAGGTTAACAATAGATATCATCAGTAACTACACAAATATGTTAAGAGCTCAGATAACGACACAATGTAACGAATAAATACAATAACATATAGGCCTACGCCATTTGGTTTAGCCCGTGGACGCTTCCTTAGCAACCACCATAGCAACGGTGGAAAACGTAACAATGTAACAATTCCATTCCGAGACGTGAAAGATTCATCGTAATAAACAAACCAAAGATCATACACAAGAACTGAATGAATATTGTGAAATTAAAATGTATTTTTTTCGCTAAAAATTGTGACCAAAATGCTTTTTTGAGTCCAAACTGTCTTGAAATAATGCATTTTCCACCGAGAATGAAAGGAAAGGCCACCATGTTTTCATTTTGAGAGGCCCACAGCAAGCAGTCACGTGACCTGTCGTCAGGCCAATAGAGAATAATAGGGAGAAAAAAAGTAAACATTTTACAATTTTCAGACCTCTGTTGTGAGACTGTTAAGTTTTGTTCTGTGGACAAACGTAGATATTTCACATTTGGCCATGAGACTGGGTTGTCTCTGAACAGAGAGATCAGCATCAGCCACCTGTTCGATCTTCACAAGTTCATCTTAGGTCTCAAGATCGAGAATGACTTTACAGGTCAGTGATAAATGAACAAATTCATACCTGAGGATCTATTTTGTAATAACCGCAGAATATATCTGTGAGCTTAATCCTGTGCAAAAAAGTCATCAATTTGTAAAAGCTCAAAAACGTTCATGTCCTCTTACTAATGCAGGAATTTGTCTGAACAAAAGAACTTAAAACTTCAGCAATTTGTAAAGTAGAAATTGCTCTGCAAATTACTTTGCCAAACATAGATGTCCTGTGATAATTTAAGTCCCATGAGAAAATGAATTTCTGTGATTTGATGGGGGGTTTTTTGTTGTTGGTTTTTTTTTTTATATTTTTAACATTTGTTTTTGTCAGTTTGTTTTGTTTTCTACATTCTTCATTTATAATCTGCTATTGGTGGTTATAAATGAAAGTTTGATCAGCGTTTTCGTTGCAAATTTAAGAGGAGGTTGTTGGTACACAGTACAGAGTCTCAATCTCTAAAAGATTAAATCCATCAGAAAAGCAAAATCTCAAAAGATAACGAGCTGGATGACATACAAGGCAGCAAGCATTAATGAAAATGTGCAGTGTTCAAGCAGTCTGCAGTGGATGTCTTTGCTTTATGTGTGTTAGAGGATAAAATGGCCATGTTTTAACTTGTTGCAATGATTAATCATCAGCAGCGTATAAACAAGAAGAGAATACAGTTAGCTCAAGCTAACCAATCACACTTTGTAGGATTCAGTTTTAAGGAGGTGCAGTGTAGGCTCTTAAAATGAAGTTTACGATGTTGTAGGCTTGCTCTTTGTTGTTTTTTTTTTGGAGTCCCCTGAAATTGTACATTACATATGCTGACAGTTCAATCCAGTCATCCATCCATCCATTCTCTATACACCACATTATCCTCACTAGGGTCACGGGGGGTGCTGGAGTCTATCCCAGCTGACTCGGGTGACAGCAGGGGACACCCTGGACAGGTCGCCAGTCTGTCAGAGCTTCAATCCAGTCATGTATGGAGTATTTATGAAACAAACTTTGACAGATGTTTTGTCCTGTTGAGGCTATGTCCCACAACAGCATTCACCATCAGGTTACAGGCTGAAAAAAGGTTTATGAAATCTAGTAGAAAGATTTTAAAAAAGCAATTCACATTTACTTAAATGGAGTAAAAATGTTATTGGTCATTACTTTCACCATTGCTATTTGCCTGCTGTAGGTGCAGTATTCCTGAGAGACTATTCATTACAGTGATCCATAATGTGATCAATACATTAGTTTGCTGACTGTGGTGCTGGACACAGAGAGGTGATAATGTCTGTCTGGAGGAGAACACATTGTGTTGCTGTATGATCACTCACCCAGTGCCAGATACTGGCAGAATATGTCTAGTGGAAAAATCAATAAAGCCTGCCTCAATGGCTGCTGTCTTTTGCAACTTCAACAACTGTTATATTTGTGTTTTTGTCTGCTCTCTAATGTCACTGCTACTGTCAACCATGGATCCTCTCCAACCACGAGCCAATCAAATTAAGACAAAATTATTATTATATGTCAGTTATTCTCTTGACTGCTTGTTACACTGCTCTACACTTACTGTGTGAGCTTGTTTTTCTCTGCTGTGTAGCCAACACGGTCTCACGGGGATTCGTGAAACTGTTACGTAAATTTTTTGTTTCTTTTTCGTGCGCACCAACACGATTTCGTCATGTTTTTCGTGCCGCTCACCACGAAATGTTTTTCGTGTTGCTCACAACGAAACCCGCTGTGGTAATCACAGCTGAAAGTGGTTTATACCAGCGGATTCATGACGATCTAAGCTGTCCATCGGCGTATACTGCTTGTGTGATCGCGTTTGCGGCCGCCGGCCGCCGGACATTCTTGAAATTCCTATGCAAATTGGGGGAAAAAAAAAAAAAAAAAAAAAAAAAAAAAAAAAGGTAAGTGTACCACCGGGTTATGGTTATGGTTAGGGTTATGGTTAGGGACGATGTCATGCAAAATATAGCGTTGGATTCGCCATGGTTTTACATTAAAAATATAATACACACATTCGTTTGAAATACGTTCTGGGTGGCACGAAAAGTCCGCCGTTTAAAATACATTGGTGCGCATTTCGTGGTGAGCGGCACGAAAAACATGACGAAATCGTGTTGGTGCGCACGAAACCGAAACTAAAACTTACGTGACAGTTTCACGAATCCTCGTGAGATCGGGCTGGTGTAGCATGGAGCCTGACCTCATCAAGCAAGATCCACACTAGACATACACACGTGGACAAAATTGTTGGTCCCCCTCAGTTAAAGAAGGAAAAACCCACAATTCTCACTGAAATCACTTGAAACTCACAAAAGTAACAATAAATAAAAATGTATTGAAAATTAAATAATCAAAATCAGCCATCACTTTTGAATTGTTGATTAACATAATTATTTAAAAAAACAAACTAATGAAATAGGGCTGGACAAAAATGATGGTACCCATAACTTAATATTTTGTTGCACAACCTTTTGAGGCAATCACTGCAATTAAACGATTTCTGTATTTGTCAATGAGCGTTCTGCAGCTGTCAACAGGTATTTTGGCCCACTCCTCATGAGCAAACAGCTCCAGTTGTCTCAGGTTTGATGGGTGTCTTCTCCAAATGGCATGTTTCAGCTCCTTCCACATATGTTCAATGGGATTCAGATCTGGGCTCATAGAAGGCCACTTTAGAATAGTCCAACGCTTTTCTCTCAGCCATTCTTGGGTGTTTTTGGCTGTGTGTTTTGGATCGTTGTCCTGTTGGAAGACCCATGACCTGCGACTGAGACCAAGCTTTCTGACACTAGGCAGCACATTTCTCTCCAGAATGCCTTGATAGTCTTCAGATTTCATCGTACCTTGCACACTTTCAAGACACCCTGTGCCAGATGCAGCAAAGCAGCCCCAAAACATTACTGAGCCTCCTCCATGTTTCACCGTAGGGACAGTGTTCTTTTCTTCGTATGCTTGGTTTTTGAGTCTATGAACATAGAGTTGATGTGCCTTACCAAAAAGCTCTACTTTGGTCTCATCTGTCCAAAGGACATTCTCCCAGAAGCTTTGTGGCTTGTCAACATGCATTTTTGCAAATTCCAGTCTGGCTTTTTTATGAGTTTTTTTCAGCAGTGGTGTCCTCCTTGGTCGTCTCCCATGAAGTCCACTTTGGCTCAAACAACGACGAATGGTGCGATCTGACACTGATGTACCTTGGCCTTGGAGTTCACCTTTAATTTCTTTGGAGGTTGCTCTGGGCTCTTTGGATACAATTCGAACGATCCGTCTCTTCAATTTGTCATCAATTTTCCTCTTGCGGTCACGTCCAGGGAGGTTGGCTACTGTCCCGTGGGTCTTGAACTTCTGAATAATATGAGCCACTGTTGTCACAGGAACTTCAAGCTGTTTAGAGATGGTCTTATAGCTTTTACCTTTAAGATGTTTGTCTATAATTTTTTTCGGATGTCCTGGGACAATTCTCTCCTTCGCTTTCTGTTGTCCATGTTCAGTGTGGTACACACCTTTTCACCAAACAGCAGGGTGACTACTTGTCTCCCTTTAAATAGGCAGACTGACTGATTATGAGTTTGGAAACACCTGTGATGTCAATTAAATGACACACCTGAGTTAATCATGTCACTCTGGTCAAATAGTTTTCAATCTTTTATAGAGGTACCGTCATTTTTGTCCAGGCCTGTTTCATTAGTTTGTTTTTTAAATAATTATATTAATCAACAATTCAAAAGTAATGGCTGTTTTTGATTATTTAATTTTCAATAAATTTTTATTTATTGTTACTTTTGTGAGTTTCAAGTGATTTCAGTGAGAATTGTGGGTTTTTCCTTCTTTAACTGAGGGGTACCAACAATTTTGTCCACGTGTGTATGACACAGGTGTATGAGTACAGCCAGAGAGGTAATGAAAACTGAAAAAAACATTGATAATACTTGCATGAGATTTACATAACCAACACTGTGTCTGGATTCTAATTGAGCACTTCTGTTCCAAGTAGAGATCCATCAAGGCTTTTTCTTACTCCACCTCCTGCCAGGCTGCAAGTTCACTCAAACTGTGTGGATTTACTGACCTGCAGCACCTTCTGTCAACACATTCTTAAAACTACTGAATACATTTACTATGTTGGAAAACATCTGTAAATGTTCAGATAACTTTTGAGCAGAGTTTGTAGTGGATTCTTGGCTGATGACAGGAAACTGATTCTTAAATGTCATGGAAACTGAACACCTGATTTATAATTTATTATATTAAAGGATACAGTCCAGCTTAACAGCAGGTCCTCACACGAACCTGAAACATATTTTTGCTTGTAATCATTATTCCTGTACCTACATGACTCGAAAATATCACTTGGGGCTTGCTCTGGGGGTCAGGCATATGGGTTCTGAAAAGCATCTTGAGACAATTTGACTATAATTGGCGCTATACAAATAAAACTGAATTGTGTCTTCAGATTGCACTCAGACTCTCTATTCCTATGACACAGTGTGAACCTTCTTGCTACTCTTAGAGACTCTAGATAGTTTATATGTGTCTAAACAAAAATAAATCAAATACACATGTATAAATACAAGAATGAACTGTAATTTCTGCAGAGAATCCGTGTATGGTTCGCTCATTCGTTTTTCCGTTTCAAAATAAAATAAAATAAAAAACAATAAACCGCGTTGTTTTTTTGTTTTTCAGTTTTTAAAACCTAAATGTAGAAACGTATTATTTAACTAATGGAAAAACAACGGTGTTGGATTTTTGCTCTAGCTTTTTAACCCGAAATACAAAATACGGCTGTTTTAGTTTGCTGCAACACCGGAAGTCGCTGAGGAACAACTGCTAAGAGCTGGTCTGGATCGTAAACACATCTAGAATGGCTTTAATGGAGCGCTTTTCCAATTTTATTCTCTTTGAGAGTGACAAAACCCACGCAGAAATCATGGAGCTCACATTGCTCTATATTAAAGAGTTTATATTATATTATCAGGAGGTTCTGCATGGAGAACAATTTAAGACGCAGTCATGTGTCAGCTGCTGATTTTGAGAGAGCTGTCATTTGTTCCATATAGCGACATCTTAATTTCAGTGCCATATTTCATTAACTGTAGAATCTAAGGTTTACTTTTGTGCGTTTTACAGACAGGCCCGACGTATGGATGAAAGTTTTTGTCATCTATTGGTGCTGCCGTTCCAGTTTAACTGGTGATCAGGTTGACAGGTGATAGTTTCAGTCTCCAGATGTTTCGTAGCAGATTTGACCAGACCAGACCTGGCTGCGTGTGAAATTAAGATACTAGATAAAGATCTCGCCGATAAACAGGTTGGAAGACTCTTGTCCCCTATGCTTTTTAACCTCTACATGGATGATCTCTCTGTGAGGTTAAATAACTGTAAAACTGGTTGCATGGTGGGGGAGAGACTTTTGAACCACCTACTCTATGCAGATGACTTGGTCATCATGTCCCCCTATTCTGCTGGCCTGCAGCAACTGCTCAAGGTCTGCTCAGAGTATGGTGAGCAGTATGACAAAGTTTAATTCTAAAAAGAGTGTGGTGATGGTTGTGAGGGCTCAAGAGCAGAGTAAAGCTGTTTTTCCTACATTCTATCTGGCAGGAGAGGAGCTTTCTGTGGTGGAAAAGGTAAAATACCTTGGTCATATCATCAGGAACGACCTGTCTGATGATGATGATATTCAAAGGCAGTATTGTAAATTGTATGCACAAGCTAATATACTCCTTAGAAAATTTGGATCGTGTACACGTAATGTTAAAGTTGCTTTGTTTAAAGCCTTTTGCACACCACTTTATACTGCCCATTTGTGGTGTGGCTACACAAAAGCCAAATTTAAAAAGTTGCATGTGGCATACAATGATGCCTTTAGGCTTTTAATGAAGGTCCCTCGGTGGACCAGTGCGAGCCAGTTGTTTGTGCATAATAATGTCAGAACACTGAATGTTATTAGAAATTTTATTTTTAAGTTCTCTAAGCGACTCATGGATTCTGATAATAAAGTTATTCAAGCCTTTGTCAAACCTGGGCAGAGCAGTGTCCGGTACACTTCTGTGCTCTGGAGACACTGGAGAGACTGTTTATATAGTTTACATGTGTAGTGTTTTTTTTTTTTTTTTGGTTGTTGTTGGTTTTTTTTTGTTTGTTGGTTTTTTAAAATTTGTATTTGTATGTAATTTTATGGACCATTTTGAGTCTGGAATAAAGATTATGATGAAACGTCGGCATCACTGCTGAATATAGTCAATATCTGTGTAAATATCACCTACAGACATTACAAGGAAATGTACTGGCGAAATAAAAAAAAAAAAAAGTATTTTTATGAACAGTGAGAGAAAACGATGGAATCCAGAAATAAAATTAGAGACATTTCTTTTTACCGTCTATAGGTGATGTTTACATGGATATAGACATTATTTAGTAGGCTTCTGTTGCCGACGTTTATCGGGGAAGTTTTCTTAGTGTGTTTATTTGACGCACAACCAGGTCTGGTCGGGACAAACCTGCAACGAAACATCTGTAGACGGAAACTATAACTAGTTAACTCGATAGTCAGTTAAACTGGAACAGCGGTTGGAATCACCAGAGTTCTTGACATTTTAATACTTACTTTGACCACTAAAGCAATTTTGTTCACACCGAGATCATGAGTTCTCAGAGTGATGCGTCTACTCGCTCTAAATAAGACAAACATGTCTTGTTTTCACAGTACGTGGTGCGGAGTTTGACAGAGAAGTGAAGTCAAGTCGCCACAAATTCTCACTTTGACTTCCGGTAGCTTCTAAATGGGAAAACACTTTTTTGTACTTTTAAACCTTAAACTTTGTAAAAAAGCTTTTTTCCCCCCTTCTCTGCCTTTTGAATTTCATTTTAAAACAACAAAACAAACCATTTATTTGTTTTTTTCCCTCATTTTATTTTGAAATGCAAAAATGAATGAGCGAACCATACACGGATTGCAGAGACATAGTTTTACTGTGTTGGTGTTAGGATTTGGGGGGGGGGGGGGGGGGGGGGGGGGATAGAGAACCCAAACGCAGGCAAAAGGTGGTAATGAAAAAAGGGTTTTATTTAACAAAATTCCAAAAACACAACTTCAGCAACTAGAACTGAGGCAACAAGGCAAAAACCAAATTAACTAGTGCTATGGCTCTACTAGACTCAATACAACAAAGCAGAGGGGAAGTACTCACACAACAGAGGAATTCCAACAAAGGAACAAACACAAACTGAGGTAATCCAAGGGCAGAGTCCAAGGGGGAAAATCCATGAAGGGGAAAAAAAACAACAAGGGTCCAAAAACATGTGTAGTCCAGGTGGGGAACAGAGGCAGTGGCAGCATGTGATGACTAACAATGAACCAGCAAAGACAGAGGCAAGCAGAGGGTTTAAATGGCTGAGGAGTGGACCAGGTGAATGAGGTGAACTGATTAGCTGCAGCTGAAGCCAATTGAGGACAATCAGCTGGTGGAGCTTAGAGGGCGAGTGACCAAGAGAAAGAGACAAGAGGAAAGGCTGGCAGACAGAGACCAGACAACACAGGAAGAAAAAACAGGAAAAGGAACAAAAAGGTAGTAACAGAGGCAGGATCCCGACAGTTGGTGGTTGTTTCGATTACTTTTGAATAGTAAATACTTTACATTCACTGTAGTAGTCCTGAGCAGGTTAACAGCAAACATACTGGACCCCATCGAAACTTACCAAATTAACTTTGGTCTCATCTGCCTAAAGAATGTGCTCCCAGTGTTTATCAGGTTTACTTTTATGCTCTATGGAAAGTTTTTATCTTGCATTTTTGTGCCAAAGAGGAAGCAAGGGTTTTTGTTGTCTTTTCAGATTCTAACAATGAATGCCAATATTATATCTTTTGTACTGTTTGAGCTGTCACTAAACCTCTAATTTTCAATAATAACCTCTGTACAAAGTCTGCAGCACTTGCTTGTCTGTTTTTTGGACTTGTGAAAGTAACGCTCTGTCTGTGGTATCTTTTTGGTTGATGGCTACTATGGCTCTAATGAGTGGTACTATGATTCATTCTGTGATTCATTCTATGCTCCTAATTACTGCTGCAACAGTGTTTCCACTGATTTGTCTAGTTCCTCACCTGCATCCTTTTCAGTCCTTGAAGTGTCACATTTTTTTTGGGAGCCCATGATTCAAACATGTAGATAGACATAGCTTGTAAGTCCAAAATCAAAAGTTCTGGTGTTGACAGCTCATTTTTATAACCATGGTCTTGCAATAAGGCTAATATCACAGTTTCACTCAATTTTGTTTTAGTGATCACAGCTTTTTCTAAGGTGTGCCAGTAATTGCAGGTGCATTCAGCTTTGAGTGTCTACTTTGTGGACTGAATTTTCAATGTAAAATATTTGATTCTGTTAGTTCAAGAGCGAAATGCTCTATTGTTCCATTTAGAAACAACACAGCTACTGAGAGATAATACAATTTTGAATAATTTGATATTCAAGTGAAATTGCACAGGGGTGTACTCACTCACTGTTGGGTTCTGTAAATTATTTAATAATGTGAAACTTGTAATCTATGTTATGCTTCACAGTTTCAGAATAATAACCTTTGCACACTGGGAAGCAACTGCATCCAAAAGCAGGTGAGACTGAGACAACAGATCCCCACGACAAAAATGTGTTTTGAACTCTTTGGAGCTTCTCAATTCGCATGCATTTCTTATGTGGCAGGGCTTCAGCACTCTAAAAATAAGAAGTAATTCTTTTTCTTCTGTACAATTGACATTTTAATTGTGTATCCTATTGTATTAAACCATTGGACTAACTATTGGCTTAACTTCATTGCACACTTCAATTATCTTACTGCATCATGTGAATACTGTATTTTCGTGTATTTGATTAAACTGTGTTCTATTTATGCCAGTATTTAAATGAAATAGACCTAATTGCTTACTGAAAAACTGAGTGCAAAATCGGTTTCACAGAGGTATGAACATCTTTAAACAGATATTATAAATGTAATAAAACATTTTCAAAAAAGAGTCACATGTCTATATTTTGTCCTTCATCCAGCCAGATCAGACTTCAAGGTCCAGCAAGACCTAGAGAGCGAGAACCACAAGGACTTTTCTTCAGCATCCTCTGCAGAGGATCCACCAAACCCAGCCTTCCATTAGTCATCACCCCTTCCGGACACAACATTATGAGACAACAGCTGGCAACACAGAAAAGTGAGAAATACATTAAAATAGGGGAAGCTAGAGACTTCTGGTATGGTGTATGGTGTATGGTTGAGGTGGACGTGTGGAGAGCGGCTCCGAGCATTTCCTAAATTCATATAGTCCCAACGACCACAACTTGTAAAACTCTGTTGGATTTGTGGTTTGAAGTTGACTGGCTCTCATTCTACCATGTCGACCAAAAACAAAATGACCTCAGCAAAGGCGAAAAACGTGGCAGCAGCGGACCCTACATCACCAGCTGACTACTTTGCTGCAGTGGCACATCCTTGGGGACCTTTGATTATAACTGAGCTGAAAGCTGCATTAAAGAAGAACCAGGCAGCCACTTCCAGTGAAATTCAGGCCTCACTTTCGCCGATTCATCTTGCACTTGACACAGTTTGTAAAACAATTGAGGGTTATTACCTCCACCTTGGAGACAGAGAGGACTCCCTACGAGATCACAGCACCAAGCTAACTAGGTTGGAGAAGATAGTGGCTCCACTTTAAGCCAAGAGCATGAAACTTGCAGAGAAGGGGAAGGACCTTGAAAATCTGTCCCGCAACAATCAACATGTGATCGGTCTCCCAGAGGGCTGTGAGGGAAGGTCGCTGTCACATTTATGTCCATGTTCCTAGTTGACCTCCTACAGAATGACAGTTTTACCAGCCTCCTGGAGCTAGACAAACCCCACCAAGCCCGGAGGGCCAAGCTTGCTGTTAAGGTAATATCCACACAGTTAATCTCAGGTGGGGCTAAACTATGTATAAACCCAGGCCAAGAGTCTTTCCTAATTTAAGCATGGCCCTCACCAAGAAGTGTGCCACTTTTTGACTCCATTAAATCCAAGTTCTATCAACAGGGAATCAAGTTTTCACTGTGCTACCTGGCTGTCCTCTGCTTCACATACCAGCAGGTGGAGCACAATTACCACATCTCAGAAGAGGCTGAAAAATTGTTCAGCTGCGACTGAGTTCAACATCTCACCATGGTAACATGCGGAAAGGTGATAAGACATCAACTTTGGGTGGCAGTTCACCCTCAAACCACGCAACAGGCTTTAACTAAAAATATATAAAATACTACACAAGAATTCTGATTTGGATTCAGAGAGCAGGAATGGAACTTAGCTGATGATGGGCGAGAAGGGGGAGAGGCACAGGAGACTGAGGCAGACCGAAATGGTTTGGCGTGCAGAGGGAGATGGCTGACAGATGCTGCATATGGTGAAACGTGGCTGGAGGGTGACCGGATCTGTTCAGGTGGTTGTGAATGAATGGTGTGGAATCCAGGTGGGAGAAGACAAACAGGCAGGGAGTTCACAACTAGAAAGCAAGAACACATGATCAGTATGATCAGTATCCCCAAGGTGAGCCAGACAGAACAAGAGTCAGTTCTAACTGAGGTAGTTCTACGGTCTTGCATTGAGTAGAGTCAGCATCTGGCTTTTGTGGGAAGGGATGGTGAAGTGGAGATCACTCCCACCTGCTCGTGCATTTCCTCTCCTCATTGTCATTGGCAGCACCTGTCAGCAGTCATACGCCACGCTCGTGCCCACCTGTGAAGAGAGAGAGAGAAGGAAGGGGGGAAAGGAGGAGAATGTGCCACTACCTGGCAGCTGAGGTGGAGGGCATTACAAATGAACATGGAAGTATGCATGATGTATCACACAATTTTGCTACATTACATCAGCTGACCTCTGCCTGCCTCTGTAATGTCTTTGGTATGCTCCCTGAAAATTCAGATCAGCAGGTGATAACTTTGAATTGATGGGTTGTCTGTTCTTTCTTTAAAATTAATGAAATGCTGTGAAGTGATGTACAGTGCTGTGCAGAAGTGTTTACCCTCTACAGAAATCTTCTATTGTTGCACATTTGTCACACTGTTTCATATTTGTAAATTAATTTGAATATAAATCAGAAATAATCCAAGAAAACACAAAATGCAGTTTTTAAATGATGATTTTGTTTTTTGAAGGTAAAATTCTGTCCAGTCCATCTTGCCAACTTGCAACTACAGAGACAGATACCATCCAAAAACAGAGAAAATATGTAACAGTGGTGAACTTTCCCAGGAGTGGACCAATGACCAACATTTCAAGAGTGCTTCAACATCTCATCTAGGAGGTCACAAAAGAACCAAGCTGGGCATCAGATGAACTGCAGACCTCACTGGCCTGAGTTAAGGTCCATCTACGTGAGTCCACAATAAGAAAGTCTCTGGGCTAAAATGGCCTCCATGGGACAGCTGCAAAGCACAAACCAGTCCTCAACAAAAAGTACAGAAAAGTTCATCCAGCAGAAAAATATCTAGATGAGCCCCAAGACGTTTGAGAAAACATCCTGTAGACTGATGAGTCAAAGGTGGAACTTTATGGAAGACATGGGTCTGTTACATCTGGTGTAAAGCTAACAGGGCCATTTCATTTTTTTGGGGGGGACAATAAACAGTAAAATTTCAGAGAGTAATTCCTGGGGGGGACACAGAAAAAACTGCTCTCTCTCTCTCCTGCTCTTTTGGAACTTGCCTTGCAGGGTTGAGCCCTCAGTTGTAATAATATCAGTTATAGCATTGTTCTGTCTTGGTGCATATTCTACCTGCATACAGGTTTTTCTATGTTCAACCAGCAAAAACAACGTTATTAGGTGGAAATGATACACTTTTATGACCACACTAAACTCAAATAAAGCTAATATGCACAATTATCCAAGATATATTTTACCCAAAGAAGCTGAAAAATGTTTTGTGAGAAGTTTTTTTAACAATCAAAACTGAACAATCTTTGACTTTAAAATTAATCAGATATCTGTCAAACTGAACATCTAGTGATAAGTCATGGTGATAACTAAAATAAAAATAATAAAAATCTTCAAAATCTGGATATCTCTATAGAAACAAATCTAATGTCAGTAAAATATAAACTGGGCTTATATCTGACATTAATATCCTGACAGGCGTTTTTGAAAATCCTGTCGTCTATATTTCCTCCCCTCTTTTCCCTCATCTGTTTTCCTCTCTGTCCTCCCGTCTCTCTGTGTCACCTCTGTCACTGCCGCTATTCTACGTACTTGTTTGAGCCTGTTAACGATCATAAGCTAGGCTATTTTCTACGGAGCCCCTAAAGGGACATGCAAAAAATAGAATTAAAAAAACATTTCAGGTGCTCACCTAAAACTTCCTTCCCTTCCTGATGCTCCGTACAGGCCAAGCTCTCTGAGGCACATAGAGGTGCTTCAGCCTCCGGGCTAACCACTCCCTAACCTTAAAAATGGCAGAGGAAGACTTGTTATCTTTCCTGAGAGGCCAAAATATACCGGAAAGTGTAATTAATCAACTAGGAGACGACAAGGAAAATATGAAATATGGATTGTATGCTAGGCTACAAGGTGACGTTGCTATAGCTTTCTCAATGGCTGTTTCAAACGTTTTTGTCGCTTGCCTGTCTTTTCACAGATCAACATCAGCGTCATTAGTCACTCCTTCCAGGATTTCGCAGGCGTTTTTCGTGATTGTTGCGGCCGAAAATGCCTGAATTCGCGGCAGCTTTTCTAAAAAATTGCGATAAAAGTTGCGATGTTTTAAGCTTATTTATAGTGATGAAATTGCAGGAGACAGTGACAACTGCTAAAAAGCTGCATTTTTTTCCAGCTTGTAGAACATGTTTCAACACTGTAATTGACAATATTTATTCTGAAATTATTTTGCGTTCCAACCCATTTCCACAAAAGCTGGCACACCACAGTGGGAAATTAGCAGCAGCTCGATACTGGTTTAACATGAAGTGGTTGGTAGATTTGCAGTACAAAAATGATAATTTACTATTGAATGAATCATATTTGGACATATCTGTCAGTGGCTTAAAAAGTTAATTTCACATCCTGGCACACACGTGTTCACACACACACACGCTCACAGCTTGTCACGTCAACTAACATGAACAGCACTGAGAGAGTGCTCCTTCTGCATGTATACATACCGAATCGCGTGACCTAAATATGTAGCCGGCGACGGGAATTGATGGGACTCAGAAACACCCCCACAATTTAATCAGTTGTTCCTTGTATTTCCGATACGTCCACAGTGGTAGATTTGTAGTAGGATAACAATCGTGATCATCAGCAAGCCGCTGAGGTAGCGTTCACTTGTTGCCATGGTTACCGTGCCGCTATGAGACACTGTGCCGCTACCTCAATGGGAAATCCTTAACAAATCCGTGGATCCAAACTTTAAGCCGTATCACTGCCAAAGTCTAATCACTTGGTCCTTGTGTCATTTCTGACCGACCCTGAAAACTTCATTTAAATCCCTGAGTCTGTTTTTGAGTGATGTTGGTAACAGAGGAAGGACTCACACACGCTGATCGTCACATAACTCCGCCGTGTTCTTAGATGGAATAATTAATCTAACTTACCTTCATTCTTTCAGTGCTCTAACGGATCTGGATGCAACAGTTTCCATCATGGTGATTTATGTGGTCCGTTGTCTGATCATTTCAGCCGTTCTAATATGTTTCGTGTTTTTTTTAAAGTGTATCAATCAATGATTTTTTTTCTTTTTTTGTATTCCACCACAGTATTGCACAGGTGTAAAACAGTTTCGCTCCGCTTTGGTGAAGAACATCAGTGAATTAATTGTTTATCATGGTCTTCAGCAGTAATTTTTCTTGGTAAATGAGAGATATTAGTATCGCACATGTCTGCATCTTCAAACCATAAACAAGGAAGTGAATTCGGTGACGTACGTGCATTAGGTTTGCGCTGGGGACTGCTCTGATTGGTGGAACTCACGGGAGGTGGGCCAAAATTGTGGGAAAGTTGCGGTGATTGGACAAAATTCCAAGGCTGCGCAAAATTTGCGGAGATTGGTTGATTTCGCATGAATTCGCTCGACTGCAACATCGCGAATTCCTGGAGGGACTGATTAGTGTTATGACTGATGGAGAATTAGGACAGTGTATCACAAGATATGGGGACCAGCTTGCACTAAAGGCATTTTGTCGTCAGAGAACTGTAACAAATGAAAACCGAGCGGGAACAGAGACAGTGAAGTCTGCCCTCTTGCGGAACATAAGGCACAGGTTGGAGGAACGGGGAAACTCTGCTACCACGAACAGAGAACGCAGTGCTGGCAATACATTTGCAGTCAAAGTCACCTGGCAGGTTGAGATGGGATGGCTCAACGTTGAGAGAGGCACTTATCACCAAATCAGAACAAGAAATGGAGGCAGAACACGGCATCTTTCAGTCCAAAAATCTATAACTATGGGCTACCTGCTGCAGACAGGCAAAGATCTGTTTATTCCTAATGGACAATCATCCAAAGGTCCAGTGGAAGACTTCGAGTTTGATATTCGTGATTACAGCCATAATGTTGTATGCCCTGAAGTAACAGTGGCCCAGCTATATGAACAGAGTAAATTAAGAATGCTGTGGGTCTACACATGCTCCAAGGCAAAGGGTTTAGTGCTTATTTCTGATGAGTCATCTGACTCAGAGCCCAGAAATGAGAGGCCAAAAAAGGTAATTTTTTGATTCCCTTTTAATTTTTATTTTGACAGATTTCTGAACAGTTAAACAACCATTCAATCATAGCCATCATTTGCTGATGTGTGCACGTCTTTGCAGAGACGATCCCCAGAGTGGGCCTACAAGAAGACAGCCAGAACCCAGTGGGTCAGTGCAGGTAAACAATGAAAAATATTTGTGACATGCAACTTGTGTTATACAGTATGTACATTAATGTTGCAAAAGCTGCATTGGTATGTTAGTAATTGTTTGTTTGTTTTTCAAATTGTTATCTACGGAGAGCTGAACCAAAGGTAGATTTGGGACAAACTTCAGATCAGTTTAGTGAGGAAATTCTGATGTTAAGTGATGGGTCAGATTCCCCTCTTTGCCCCTTCAAAGATTTTGAAGACTCTGAAATTATCTTTGGACCCACTGGTGGTGATGACGATGGCAACACCACCCTTCCCTGGAATCCTCCTAATGACCAGGACCCTCAGCAGGTATAGTATAGATCTAAGTTACAACAGTGCGGCAAAATATTACTGCAATCACTGTTTCCTTTAAAATTTGTCACAAATATTCTATACACAAACTTACAGAAAGAGTTACAAATTGTCACTCCATCTATTATAACTCAAAGCTGATGTTTTGAGATTACTTTTTCATAGGGGTGCAAATTATCGAGTAATTCATTAATCGATAGTTGTTTCATCTTATCAATCAATGATCGATTAATTGATAAGCACCAGTTTTTCTGAGAAGCTGAATTTGCCTCTGAATCAACAGGTTCCTTTCTACAAAAATGCTTTATCTTTCTTATGATAGAGAAAAAGCAAATCATATTCCTTAATAAAAGATTTGTTCTGAACAGTAGGGAACAACACATTCACAAATAGAACAATGCAATAACAAGGCTACTTTAAGGTGACTTGAAACATGAAAATAAATAAGTGAACTGTCTGTTACAAGCAAATTACGGGTTCACAATTAATTGCAATTAATTTATTTTAATTGAGTAATTTCTTATCGACAATTAAGCGATAATCGATTAATTGTTTGCATCCCTACTTTTTAATCAGAACATTTAAAAAAAATAATACATACAAGGTAAAACAGAAAAGCAACAAATCTGGAACCACAACATCATCAGCATCATCATTTTTGCATGCTAATTGATTGTTAATGATGTATTGATACATTTTCTTCTCATTAATGGATTAATCAATCATTATTCACATCTAATTTCCTAATTTTTTTCCTTTCTTCTTTCTTAACTTGCAGCACTCAACATTGAATGATGGGCCTGCATCCTCAAGCAGTCTTCCAGCAGCACCAGACCCACCTGAAAAAGAGCTCCTCTTTGTGAAGTTGAGGCAGATAAATATAGTTGAGGATGTTCTCAATGTCTTTCTGGAACCAAAGGTACTGAATGCTCATTTAAAAATGGAATTCACAAATGAGATAGCTGTGGACAGTGATGGGGTATCAAGGGAGGCATATTCCGCATTCTGGGAAGAATTTTTGGAACAGTGTGAGGGGGAAGATGAAAGAGTACCCAGACTGCAACCAGACTATTCGGAGAAGAAATGGGAAGCTCTTGGAAGAGTGTGGTTAAAAGGATACCTTGACCACAAAGTCATACCAGTCAGGTTATCACCCGCTTTTGTTCTTGCCTGTTGCCAAGGACTTACTTCAGTGGATGAAGATCTGTTGATGTCATTTGCAAGATTTCTTTCAGAGAGCGAGCGTGCAACACTTGAAAAAGCAATGCAGGGCAACATAGATGAAGCTGTTGAGGAGGACTTGCTTGAGATTTTTTCAAGAATGGGCTCACACATCCTGCCCTCTCAAGACAACCTGCGGGCAGCCATTTTTAAAATGGCCCACAAAGCTCTTCTTCAAGAGCCAAAGTTCAAAATTGACTGTTTCCACAACATTATTCACAGTTCCCCGCCAATGCACATAACAAAAGACAGCATAATGGTGCTTTATGAATCCAAGAGGCCAACTAACAAAAAAGTAGTCAAGATGATAAAGCCATCATCTGACAGCCTAAATCCACAAGAGCAGGAAGCACTTAACCACCTGATACGGTACGTGAGAAACACTGACCAAAGAAAGCTGGAGATGTTCTTGCGCTTCTGCACAGGATCGACTGTACTGTGCAAAGATACGATTGAAGTGACCTTCAATACACTGTCTGGATTGAGCCGGAGACCTGTAGCACACACATGTGGAGCAGTGCTTGCATTTCCGTGCACCTACAGCTCATACCCTGAGTTTCGTAAAGAGCTTGACAGTGTCCTGTCAGATGACTGCTTCACAATGGATATTGTGTAGTCAGTGTGTCCTATTATTGTTAAATGCGCTTTTGTGAAAATGATTAAGGGTATAACTGTGATGTACTTAGATTTGGGACACTCACACACACAGACACACACACACCAGTATTGTATCCTTTGCAAGTTCATGTTTATGTGTGAGGTTCTTTCAGGATGGAGTTATAAAGGTGCAAGAAAAAGTAGAATAAGTACAAAGAGTTTGACAGTGTCCTGTCTGGTGGTGACTGATTTGTTGATATTGTATAGTGAATGTTTCTACACCATTTCTACTACTGTTTCTGTCTGTTTCTACAGATTTACATTTAAAACATGTTATTGTCCATTCATATCTAACAAGCAAGAAAACACGGTAGCCATAACACAACAGAAACAAACATTGTTGTCTTCTTTTTTTTTAACTTGCTTTACTTTAAGAGGTTGAAAACTTTACTTAAGTCCAAATGACAATTTAAGTTCAATCATTTTGTTAAGTCAGAAAGGTGTGCAGGCACCATTGATATTAAATATTTGGTAGGCTACAGTAAATACACAGTTTCTTTCAATAGCAGAATATTGTTCAATAAAGAGTCTGTTTCCCTTTCATTCCTGTGCTTCATTATATCATTTAGATGGTAACGGAATAAAGCATTAAATCAGTTTAGTTACTTGGATACAAATGTGTTCTCTGTCGCATTAGAGAGCGGATCTTATCTCATTCCTCAAATGCAGGTACAAATCCACTGCTTGATAAGCGTCAGCTGGAAGACGAAGTTGTGACTCCACCATCAGAATGTTGCAGAGGTCGTAGATGTCTGTGTCACATGGCACTGCTGGCCGAAATGTGCAGTTGCTCTGACACAACTGTACATGAGCTCTGTCCACCGGGGAAATGCAGTCATCACTTGCATAGAGGTCAGGAAACGTACATAATACGAGGTCATTATGACCTTACCTGAATGATTCCCAAAAAGCAGAACTGAATTAGATTTCTGTCCAAATATGTGCCTCCAAACAATCCACGGTCCTTCAGGTCAGTAAAGAGAGAGATGTAGAATTCCATGGATTCCTTTCTGAGAAAGCCCCACCAACTCTCTATGCGCTGATTACCTGTGCTTGCCCGTTCGATGTAGCTGTCGATGCCTGTGGTGTCGGGAATGTTGCGACGGAGAAAACACTGAAAGTCTCTGACTTTACCATTCTCCGTGCCGCAATCACCTCTTACGATCCTTGGACAGCCATTTAATCTCTGCACTGCCTCCATGTAGTAGCCCTCAATAATTTTGGGGTCACTGCTGGTGGAGAATGCATTCATCCAGATAATTTTCGAGGAAAACCCGTCAATGCATCCGTTGATACAGATACCAAATGGTTTAAGCTTATCATAAGAGTCAAAGTGCCAAATATAATTAGGCCCTTTAGCAAAGTAGTTGCGGCGATGGAACCGTCTCCTCCTTCTCAGTTCGACACTACTCGGATCTTGTTCTTTCAGAATTAAGCGCTCCTCTTCTTACTTGACACGCAATCCTGCCTCTTTACATTTTGTGTAAATCCATCTATAGCTGCAGAGCTGGCCAGATGTTTGAAGCTGTTCCTCTATGAAATCAAATACACAATCCAAAGCAGTGTATCCTTTATGCCGAAACAGACCACGGGACTTCAAAATCCTCTTCAGGTTTCTCTTGGACACTACATGACCATGACAACTTGCAAGCAAAGCAGCAATTTCTTTATAATGAAGTCCCAAGTCAAAATACACATGCACCAACTCCTGTACTGTCATTTTGTGGAGACGAAATCTTTCAGGTGCACACCAGAAACTTTCACGTGCGCACCTAAAACTTTCACGTGTGCACCTGAAACATTTCGGGTGCTCACCTGAAAGTTTTAGGTGCGCACGCGAAAGTTTCAGGTGAGCACCTGAAATGTTTTTTTTTTAATTTTATTTTTTGCATGTCCCTTTAGGGGCTCCGTAATTTTCTGACCAGCGTGCTGATTTTTAAAAAAAAATTACACATTAGCATAATTTCTCATCCTTTGAAAGACTATCACGCGCTGTTGACACATGAAGCTGCCGGTGCTGTGCCGAGTTATGCATGCCCACCGAGATCTGCATGTCTTGGCCCAGAAAACTGGGGATGTAAATCTCAGCAGATCCAGAATGTGTCCTGCCGAAAAATGCATCCCCCTGTTAACTGCTATTATGGACATTTTAGATCAAATGATGCACAACACACCAGAGATCGGTGTCTTTTAACCAAACCATGTGAAAAACAGAGGATGCAAATCTCGGCAAATCCAGAATGTGTCCTGCCAAATAATATATCCCCCTCTTTACTATTAACAAATAAGCTACTCTGAGAACCGGGGTTACCCAAGAAATCTATAATTCCTTTGTCAGTGAGTGGAATGTCTTTGAAGTTGTCCAGTAGGTTCCTGAGCCTACCCCCTTCAATGGCTCAGGAATCAGAATGTTTATTGGCAACCATTTGGTCCCTTTTAGGCCTGGTAATGACTGGGAGTTTAACCCAGACTCTTGGCTGAGACAGGCTGTATTAGGGAATCCTTTAAAGTCTGATCTTGGCCTTGCTTCCTGCTGACTCAGTGCTTGTGAGAAATGAACTGGTAAAAATTCTGGGGAGTGAAAAGATATGCTGTAATTAATTGTATCTCTCCTATAACTGCACTGCCACAATGTCACAAACCTTCATTACTACAGTAACACTCATTTTTCTCTTTTTAGTCCCAGTATTTTCTCTTTCCTGAACTAAAAGCTCTGTCTTTGTCATTTGACCCAGTGGTCCTGAAGCTTTGTATAGTATGGTTGATTATGGCTACATCTCCAGCTTGCCTTTGCAGTGTTGAAAGAATGAAAATGGATGTGTAAATTATTATGTTTGAATGCGATTGACATAAATAATTTATTGTTGGAGACGTGTTTGTGCTGTTGGTTGCATATGCTCTATGTGGGTCTTCAGAAATGGCAGTGAGACTAGAGGGCGCTCTTAAGATAGCAGGGTTGGTGTAGGTTGGAGAGAAGACAAGGGATGAGAGTGGGAGATGGGGGCTAGCGTGGACTGGGATGTGTTGTGTGATGAACTCACTGGAAGTTATGAGAAGATTCAGAAACTGAGTGATTCATTTATGCACCCAAACACCCACGATGCTTACAATATTTATATAAAATGTTTATATAGAATGTCGATGCTGCAAATGATGCTTCTGGCATCATTTGCAGAGAAAAACTGCAAAACGGTAGAAATGTATTATCCATTCATTTAAATGTAGCGACTGAGGAAGACACTGGGCTTTTTTTACCGCATACTAACACTGTGTGTGTTATTTGCATATCTTGTTTTCCCACTCATTATTGCCACACTATTGTAATTTTGCACAAATAATTTGTTTTTAGCCCTGGAGAACTTCATAGCACTAGCAAGACCAGATGAGTTTTGTCCCTCGCCTTATTGAATCTCCATCATCTCTCTTTCACTGTCATTCCAGTCATGTTACTTTAGACAGTTACCACCTGTGATTTGCAGGACATGTCGGTCGTCTCTTCCGCTAAAACAGGATCGTCAGAAACCGGCTTAGCTAACTCCTCCAGCTATACACTGAACATGTCCTGTAGAAGTTCATTTTGAATAGAGATTGAGGTGCCTTTGAAGCAAGGCTGTGAATGTTAATGGCCCTTGTCAGACTTTGGATATGTAACACTGCTGCTTCATCAATCTGTAAAAGTGGTGGCATTCTGTCATTCAGACATAGGTCACTTTTACATTAATCTTCCCCACAGCTTCAAGAAGACACCCACTGCAGTGATGGGGAGACTCAGTACCCTCGTGATACTTGTCATACATGCGAGATTGGACAGTACATCAAGTGATGTATAATACATAATAACAACAAAGAAGACTAAAACTAAAATAACAACTGTTTGTCAAACTAACAAACTTACTAAAAGCATATTTTATAGTTGGATAGTTTATTTATGATTTTCTAAACCAAAAATTCTGTCTACATGTGATGATAATCTAACTACTACTTTACCAACAGTAAAATAGAAATATCTGACAGCTGTGATGGAGCATAAGACTCCTGAAGAGATGTGAAAACGCCCGTTATATAACAAATGATAAACTCTGATTCCATGTCATGACATTTCACCTGTCTGAAGTGCAGAAAGGTAGACAGTGTGTCTACATGGCAGGGGTCATTCATTGTAATGTTTCGTCAAAACCTAGACAACATACATTTTTGTTGAGTGTCACTTTTACCAGTATTTTTTTTTTTTTTTTAATCTCAGTAAGGGTTTTTTTTGGCAATTAATGTTACAGCATGGGGTTCAGATTTGTACAACCTTGAAAGTGATATGGAAATGCTACTGTGTCTGGCCTGGGTGAACTGCCATGATAACAAAATGGTGAGCAGAGTGTTCATTCAGAGGAGAATTCAACATTTTCAGTTGCCAATCATATTAAAAGAAAGCAGTACATGTCTGATAGGGGCTTAGATCTAGAATCATCCTCTTACATTGTCACAAAAATCCCCTTAAAACAACTTGAGTTCAGTGAAGCTAGAGATTCATCATAACCCTGCACAAAGTTTTGGGCAGCGTCCATTTGAGGGGTCATATTGACCGAGGCCGGCGCCCGAAGACAGTGTGACAGCAGTGGTGGGACTGGTGTTGGCCCAAGGTGACTGTGAACACAGTCTGCGTTGATACTCTGCCTCATTGTGTGAGTAATATTATTAATAATACTATAGTAATAATAGTAATATTCTAAAAGTGCAGTGACTGCCGTCTTGTTTCCTTCACAGCTTGTGCCTGACAGAGGACAGTGTCCAAGTGGAAGACGAGTGCTGTCATGGAGGATCAGTGTTGCCAACCACAATTGAAACACACAGACACAAAGTTGCACAGTAACATACACACAGTTTGACCATGAATATTGTTAATATTAATAAATTGAGACATTTATATCAAAAGATATTCCTTTAGTTTTTATTTTAATAATGGTGGACATTCTTGTCTAGTGTCAAACATGTGCAAAACAACTACCATTGTTTTTTCCAACAGTCACTGTAGAAAACACTGTCACCTGTACTTGCTTTCATTGGCCAAACAGGAGTCACCTGAGGTGATAGAAGCCTCAGCCCTGCACTGCTCTGCCTCTTGTCTGCCACAGCACGCCTGGCTACATTATGGCTCTTCCACATTCCTCCATCCTGAGTTCCAAGATCCAAAGCACGTTTATGTCTGTCAGTCACTCAAAATTAACATGAATGTACACCTGGATGAAAACAAAACATTGCTAGTGCAACAACCTATGATTATTGTTAGAGATACTCTATGTTTTGGCTCAATCACATGATCTTTATTTACGCTGCTATTCGTCCCGTTGTGCTAATGAAACTATCAGCAGTTGAGAAGTTAGGCTAAGTTACATAGTTAAGTTAGCAAAATAAAATGTTTTTTTAAAGACCCATAAGAGTGTTGTGAAAGTTATTCAAATTTTTACTAGCCTCACTGACAAACTGACACTGTCCTCGAGTCTCATCTAAGCAAAGCTAAAGCTATTGTTATGAACAACTGCGATCGATATTTTCACATCCTGATTATTTTTCATTATAGCTAACATTCCCAGGAAATAAAATGGGTAAAGGCTTGTTTAAAACTGAAAATAAGTTGGGTACAAAGACAAACGCTTACCTGACATTAAAAAACGTTGCAGCCTGACTGACTCAGTGGTCAACAGGTGTTATGCCGAGAAGTGCCTGCCTGCTAAGACCTGCATGACCATCACGGGAACGTGCACAACTAAAAAAAAAAAAAAAACAATTATGGAATAATAATAAACGTCAGAAGAACTGCAGCCTAGTGGGTCGGGGCTGTGAAGCCTGAGAACCTAATTCAAATAATAATAACAATAATAATAATAATAACAATAATAATAATAATAATGATAATAAAAACAGGGTAAGTTTATCCCTGTGTTTTGGAACAATAGCGCCATCAGCTGGATGAAAATGGAACACCGAACAACTACACGACGCGCTCATGTTACGCGGAGTGCTGCGCAGATCAACTTTCTATTGTGTACAATCACAAATGCGCGCGTGTCGGTGGGTCGGTCGGTTTATACGAGTGGATGAGTGGACTGTACATGCTGTGGTTTAACATTTTTGTATTTTCCTTTTCTACAATTAGTAGCACAGGTTTGTGAAACTTTTTTTTTCCTTTTAATGATTTGAAATGGTTGTTTAATTGCAGTTTAAGCTACTTTTTGCATCACTGCAGACAGAAAACTTTGACTCTACTCAAGAAATATTCTAACTTTCAACTTTCCTGGGGCAATGTCACCCCAAGGTCACAGATTTGAAAATACTCAGAACTGGAAACCTGATTCAAAAAAATCTCCTCATGCATCATTAATCGTGTGGCAGCAATGCTCCATTCACATATTCAGCAATTCATTACTGATTAAATTTAGCCTCTCTCCAATATCTGTGGTAAACTTTTCACTCATCTGTTAAGAAATGCATTTCCTTGCATTGTGTAGTGTTGAACTCTAAGAGATTTAGTCTGGAGTTTACATGGAATTATCAACGATAAAACAAAGCTGTGTGGAAATGAGGCACAACATTGGTGAGGATAACGTAGTTTACCGGGGGGCTATTATTTGGCGAGTATAGTGCTTTGAGCTGAATGCTAACTTCAGCAGATCTCAACATCTTTGTCCAGCTTCTTAGCATACTAGCATGTAAATATTTGCTATGCAGAAACTGTTTGAAGCAAGTAAAATCTTAATCTGTTAGTGACGCTAGGAAAAAAGGCCAAGGATCACCAAATTTACTGCAATTTATCCTTATGGGAACATGAATGTCTGATCTAAATTTGATGGCAAAAAATTTTCTAACTATAGAGGACATTTTAGTATACAGTATATCCTAGTGTTCAAGAATAATGGCAGATCTTTTTATTTAAAGAGCAAGTCTGTTGTTTGGAGGGAAATAGATGCTTCTTAGTTTTAATGACCCATCAACCCCAACCTCCTCCTTAGACTGTGTAGTGTCAAAGTCATGTGTCTTCTTTGTTTGCTCCCTACAATCACTACAGTTCACAGTCTCTTTACCATAAACATATGTGGTTTATTTCACAAGTGATTCTGTTCTTCTTGAGAGGATAGTCTGTTTATTTTCAGTGGAACAGCAAGTTAAAATATGTCAGTCTTACCAGATGAACAAACTACTGATTTTGGGTTAGCACTTTCACCTTGCAGCAAGAAGATCCCTGGTTCAAATCCCGGCCTGGGCCTGGGATCTTTCTGCATGGAGTTTGCATTTTCTCCCTGTGCATGCTTCCTCCCACAGTCCAAAAATATGCTGAGGTTAATTGATCACTCTAAATTGCCGTAGGTATGAATGTGAGTGTGATTGTTTGTCTGTATATGTAGCCCTGTGACAGACTCGTGACCATCCAGGGTGTCCCCTGCCTTCGCCCGAGTCAGCTGGGATAGACTCCAGCACCCCCGCGACCCTAGTGAGGATAAATCGTTGTATAGAGAATGGGATGGATGTTTCCCAAGCAGTGTGTAACTACTCCGGTCTGATGTATAGAAGGCCACGCATCATACAGATGTCTTTTAACATTTATTTCTCTCTCCAGTCAGCCAACACCATGAAAACTATGAAAATAAATGACATACAAACATTTCAGGGATACACAAAGTTAAAAAATTTTTCACTAATTAAAGGTATTCCCAAAGGTCTTTCGAGCTAGCTATCTGTCTTTAGAGGGGCCCCACATGCTAACTCGCAACAACACTGTGTCAACCATCCATACAATGCACTTCAACAAATAACGGCAACAAATATGAAACAAAACAAAACTCATATTTCACAGTTACCATGTGCACCTCTCAGACATGCAGAATAGTTAGATTTTTTTTCTCTGTGGCAATAATGGAGTTTCTGTCTGTAGCTGTACCGCATCTGACCCACATGTCTGACCCTGCACTAAACTGCAGTCATATGACTTGTTTCATATTTAGCCAAACATACATTTTTAAAGTTATACATCATCAAAGTTACCTTCCTTAACATTCTATTTATTGCACTTTTAATTAGTTTTAATTAACCTTATGAACTCAAACTTTTATAAACTGACAACATAAAAACAACAACTTCAAACCAGAACTTCCAAAATTAGTCTTTTGAACAGTTACGCAGTGTTTAATCATGTTTTTCTTTTCCACTTCCCTTAATGCCTGAATTAATCTATAGTTACATAAAAAATATAGTTATTTGTGTTTTTGCTTTCCAGCTGATGCTAAATAAAGTGGAGATTGTTCATTTTTCTGTAGCACATAGAACAGATTATATAATAACAATAACAGATATATAATAATTAGGTCCCACTCCGACCAGTCGTATGAGAAACCGGTGCTTGCAAAACGTTCCAAAGTCCATATTGAATATGCACAGACCAGCACTGGGGGAATGGATACGCTATCTCGGTTACAGTCAGAATGTAAATGGTATGATGCAAATTCGTGATCATCAGCATTAATTTTGGGTTAATCACACCACGTTGCAGGGCTGCTCAGTGGTGTAGTGGTTAGCACTTTCGCCTTGCAGCAAGAAGATCCCTGGTTTGAATCCCGGGGTGGGCCTCTTTCTGCATGGAGTTTGCATGTTCTCCCTGTGCATGTGTGGGTTTTCTCCGGGTACTCCGGCTTCCTCCCACAGTCCAAAAACATGCTGAGGTTAATTGGTTACTCTAAATTGTCCGTAGGTGTGAATGTGAGTGTGATTGTTTGTCTGTATATGTAGCTCTGTGACAGACTGGTGACCTGTCCAGGGTGTCCCCTGCCTTCGCCCGAGTCAGCTGGGATAGGCTCCAGCACCCCCCGTGACCCTAGTGAGGATAAAGCGGTGTATAGAGTGTATAGAGAATGGATGGATGGACACCACGTTGCACAGACGTATTGCAGATATATTTGAGCAGGGTCATCCATCATAGTGAATATTTCCATTGTGTTTTGTCAATATTATGATATTGTTGCATCCTCACACTGTTGAAATTGTGGACTTTGGTATTTACAAAAGAAAATCCGTGTTTTTATCATTGTTTCTTATTGCCAATCCATCCATCTATCCTCATTAAGGTCACAGGGGGGCTAGACTCTATCCCAGGTCTCAGCATGTTTTGGATTGTTCGAGGAAGCTGGAGAACCTGGTGACCACATGCAAACTCCACACAGAAAGACCCCAGGCCAGGAATCTAACCTAGAACCTTTGAGCTGTGAGGCAACAGTGCTTACCATTGAACCACAATATTGGCCTCAGTAAAATCATTGGAGGAAAAATTTCCATGCTTAAAAATAATTTATTTGCTTCTAAAGCATCTGTCTTTCTGTGCTTATTTTACTTACCTTGTCAAACTTGCGCAGTGGTCTTATAAAACATGCCCAATGAGAAAAACATGCCCAATCCGAAAAGTCATGGGTGTGCAGACTACTGATCTACACTCTCTATGGAGCAGGCGGGTGCTCCATAAAGCTAAGAGTATTATTGCACACCCTGACCATGTACTGAAAAACAGGTTTGCGTTGATGCCCTCTGGGGGGCGCTATCTCGCTCCCAGTAGGAAAACAAACTGATACACCAACTCTTTTATTCCTTCCGTCATCAGGCTTTTAAATGCAAGTGATGTTTTGTAGTTTTTAATGTATTTTAGGTATGTATGGATATTGTGCACTTTGTCACTGTTGCACTTTATTACTGGACCCTTCACCTGACCTTTGACATGATCCAAGTCAAATGTATGTGGAATGTGTGTTTAATGTCCTGTCCTGCTGCGACCCATGTCTGCAAACTGAATTGCCCCTAGGGGATAAATAAAGTTATCTGAATCTGAATCTGAAAAGGTTAAATGCTCAGCTGGTTGTTTGAAGATGTTAGAAGAGGAAATTAAATACCAGGGGCTTTACAGTATGAATATCCACAAATCTGAATTGTTAATTTCTTGTTTTAATCTCACAAATGCAGATACAAATATAAAGTTATGTCTGTCAGCACCTTTATTGTTAGGTGTTTACTCAAACTCATTTTCCACTTTAGTATTCCACTGACATATCCAAGATTATAATTTAAAGAAAATAATCCCTTTTCTAGAAATAAATGTCTGCTTTAGTCAGCCATTACGTGAAGCAAGTTGATGATTTCATCCTCAATAAAAGCCCTGACAACTAATTTGTAACACATGTCCCCGGACAGCTAATCCATGAGAAGGATGGCCCAGTGTAAGCACTCTTGTTGATTGAAGATTTGTTTTTTGCACTTAAATGTTCTTCATGTGTGGAATATCGAAACAGATGACATGTGGAGGTGTTTTCACTGGGAAAGAATCTAGAAAAGACTTCAGTTATAGCATCATCCCTCCTTACAATACTGCAGGGCTCGGTATGGTTTTTGTGTGTATACATAATAAGTTGAATACATTTGAAATGGCTATCCGTCCACGCAGTTCACAGCTCTCATCTACCTTCTTTAACCCTTAAAAAGCCGGGACCGAGTATTCTCGGCTCAACACATGTGACTTGTTTATGATTGCTAATCAACATAAAATATGCACACACCTGTATGTTTAAGTCGACCAATGGTAAGAAATAAACATTGACCCCAAATTTGCTTATTTCAAACAATAAAGCCGTATGAGCTGTTATAACGAAGCCGCAATTACGAAGCTTTTATTGGGGCCGTGTACCGTAATAACACACCTGTGCCGACCGAAATTCACAATGGCGAACGTCTACGACAATGCGACCTCGCAAGACTTGATCAATATATTTATGGATTAGGTGGTTTTTAGAATATGTTTTAGTATATGTACTTTTCCAGAAACATGGCCTTGTAAGGGTTAAACGAAAACCTCCTTAGTGATTTGAAGTTTTGGTATGTCAGCTGCAAGTGTTGACATACCTCAAGTCTTCGGGTTTGCAGTCATTATCGGATCAATATGAACTGTCGCTCAATCGTGCTGGCTGAGATAGTGTTCTGCCTTTTTTTTTTTCAAAAATCAATGAAGTCAAATTCCAAACTGACGTGAAAACATGCTTAGATTTAGTGACATTGAACCAAGAATGTGAGGTAACCTCCTACTCCGTTCGGTAATATGAACTTCTTAGCAGGCACGTGCAAGGGGGGGGCTGGGGGGGCTGAAGCACCTGCCCCTTTTGCATCTGATGCCCAAAGTGCCCTTTTGTCAATTTTTTTTTTAAGTGTGTGTGTGTGTGTGTGTGTGTGTGTGTGTGTGTGTGTATGTGTGTGAAAATCTGTGTGGTCCAAAATAATAAATAACTCAAACAAACAAAAAAAATAATTCAGGTCTACCCTCAGTCGGTCACATGATCCAGGTAGACGTCAGTCACGGCCCTGATGTGCCCTGACGTGCCCCGAAGCTCACCGTTAGCGCTGCTAATTTAGAAATGGAAGACCCGAAGGAGGACAACCAATGGTCTGGTGCTGCTAATGTTGAAAGGGAAGACTCAAGGAAGGACAACTGATGGTCCGGTGAGTATGTTTTGCAGCGGTACTCGTTTGTGCACGGTGTTTTCTTGAAAGATGACTGACGAAGCAAAGTGAGCATCCTGTGTGTGTGTCTCACTCTAACACACCTCTCATCAGTTATAGTTAGCTAACCATCGCTAGTTAACCACACAGCGTGCTGAGAGGATAAAGTGTGCCAGACTTCTTTTTGTTTCTGTATGTTTCTTTTGTCATGGGCAAAGTGCATCAGAGAGATGTATTATTTTACTGTCAGTGAGCTGCAGTGTGTTTCCTGTGTTTCTAGAGGCAATGAGGCAGAGGTTATATTATTACACTGAAACTATGCCATGTACATGTATATTCACTTAATTTTGGACTGGAAATTATTGTATTGCAATATAAATACAACAACAGTAACAATTAGAATTAGAAGAATTTGAATTGTGATTTTCTCAATCTCTCATTTCAACATATCAGTATTTGTTTAGAACATTTGTATATGAATGTCTCTCTCTCTCTCTCTCTCTGTGTGTGTGTGTGTGTGTGTGTGTGTGTGTGTGTGTGTGTGTGTGTGTGTGTATACTTATACACACACACACACACACACACACACACACACAATTAATATATATGATATCCATAAATATAAAATATATAGCTTTTATAACCTTGCTGTCTTGCGCAAAGTGGATAGTCAAATTCAATAAAAGCACAAATCAGTTTAAATACATGATTTCTATATCATTAAATAATTTTTTTCTGCTTTATTATTAGCTTTATTATTAGCACTATGAATAATAAAGGGCAGATTATGAATCAACCCCATGGAGTAAATCTGTGGTTATACAGTGTATGTCTTGAAAAGGTATGAAATGTCACTGCGTGTGTATGTGTGTGTGTATCAGATTGTGGTTTATCAATCATATTTCAATTTGCAGAGATGCCTCGTAAGGAGAGGAGGTCGAAAGATAAACAAAAGGAGCTGCGTGAGGCTGCGAAAGGCAGTGGATCACTCACCAGCTGGATCACAAAGAACACAAAAGGTAAGAATGACACAGGTACAAGCTATTTACATTGCAGAGGTGCTCGGTTAGAGATAACAATATGAAGCACAATTTCAGTGTTGTCGTCCTGTTACATTATCGATCATTGTGTATGGTGGGTTTATTATTGATTAGGTGTAGGAGATGTTAATTCGATCAATCAAGAGCAAATTTTGCCTTGTTTCCAGATGGCCAGGGAGTAAGTCATGACAGGTCAGATGAGGAGACGGAAGGAGAGAAACAGGAAGGGACTGTGCCACAGGAAATCGAGAGTTTGGGAACAGAAAGCCAGGAGGAGATAGAGGCTGGAGGAGAGGTGTCAGGAATTGTTGAGGAGCCTATAGAGAATGTTAATGTAGAGGATGCAGCTAACCAGGAGACAGAGGTTGGAGTGAGAGAGGCAAAGACTGTAGTACAAACGACACAAACTCTTGAGGTAGAGGGAGCATCAAGCCAAGAGGAGACTGAAGCCAGAGGGAGGCAAAAATTCTCAGGCATACTTGGACTTACCCACCCAAATGATCCTGCCCATGTTCTGCAATTCGACATTAAATATGATGAGGCCTTCATACAGTTTTCTAACAATATTGGACCCTGTCAACCCGCATTCTCATCATTTCCAAAAAATGAGGAGGGGCGGTCATTTCAAAAGAAATGGTTTGAGAATAATCCATGGCTTGAATACTCCCCAAGTCTTAATGCCATGTTTTGTTTTAGCTGCCGTCTTTTTATGAATGATCAAAAATACGCAAGCCGCAAAACCTGGAAAACAGAAGGAGTCAGTCGGTGGAAAAGGGCTCTGGAAAGGATTAAAGAGCACAGTGCCTCAGAATCTCACATGTGTAGTATGGTGAGGTGGAACATTTACAAAAAGAATTCACTGGAGGCAGCTTTCAAAATGGGTGACCATGCACTACAAGCTGCAAAAGACAAGGAAAGAGAAAAAAACAGAGAAATTCTGTCCCGCTTACTAGCCATCAGTCTTTATCTGGCAAGACAGGGTATGCCTTTTAGAGGAGATGATGAAACCCTGTCAAGCCAAAATCGAGGTAACTTCCTTGAGTTGGTGGAGCTTTTTAGCAAATATGACAGTGTAATTAAATTCCACCTGGACGCCATAAAAGAGAAGCAGGGACCAGGTAAACGACCTCCTGTCTCACTCCTCTCCAACAGAAGTCAAAATGATATGATCAAAGCTTTGGCCATATCAGTAAAACAGGTCATCCAAAAAGAAATCCAAGAGAGCAAAACCTTTTCCATTCTCATGGATGAAACTACAGATGCTGCACACACTGAGCAGGTTTCTTTTGTCATCAGATATGTGCATAACATGCAAATCAAGGAGCGCTTTCTGCAGGTGTGCAATGTGCAGGTCACAAGTGGAGATGCTCTTGAAAAGACAGTCATAGCTCTCCTGGAAGAAAATAATCTGAAGTTGGAAAACATCCGGGGTCAAGGGTATGATGGTGCTGCAAACATGAGCGGACGCTTTAAGGGTCTTCAGTCAAGAATCCTAAAAAGAAATCAGAAAGCCTTGTATGTACACTGTCAGGCACATTGCCTTAATCTGGTGTTAGTTGAAAGTGCAAAGTCAAACATCTGTTTTGTCAGCTTTTTCAGCTTAGTTGAAAAACTTTATGCTTTTGTGGCCAACTCATCAAAACGACACTCTGCATTTATTGAAATGCAGAAGACAATGTACCCCGATAAGCGTCCACTGGAGCTGCAAAAGCTGTCAGACACACGGTGGGCTTGCAGAGAAACTGCCCTTCGCACTCTGAGAAAGGTCCTCCCAGCTGTCATGCAGTTTCTTGAGGAAATAACACAGCAAGATCCCCCAGACTCTTCAGCAGGTGATGCAATGATCCTTCTCAAGAGCATCAACTTTGAATTCTTCCTGTGTCTGGAGATCACCTGTCCAATCTTCCAGATGACTGCAATGGCTTCTGATGCTTTGCAACAGAAAGACATAGACCTGGCTGCAGCATACAAAATTGTTGATGGAGTTTTTCAGAGGCTGGCCCACACCAGAACAGAGGAAGAGTTTGAAAACATGTATCAACAGGCTACAGAGAAGGCTGCATCAGTGGGCCTGGACCCGCCAAATGAGATTCCTGGTCAAGCTAGGAGGAGGAAAATGCCAGCAAAGTTCAAGGTCATTGCCACAGCAGCAACTGCTGACCACACTTTCCCTACTTTGCAAGACTACTACCGTGTTAAAGTGTATTACGCTTTTGTGGACATGATGACACAAGAGCTTCAGAGACGCTTTAAAGGAGAAGATAACTCAACATGGGAAATCTTGAATGCCCTCCACTGCCTGACAGTCCCAGAGAACTGGAAAACAACAAAAATTCCAACAGAGGCACTGCAAGCTCTGAAGAAACTCTGCCAGTTCTACAACATTGAAGAAGAAGACAAACTGCAGACAGAGCTTAAGGTCTTCCATATGTCATACTCATGCCCCTCACCAGTCAGTGTAGCATCTCTTCTTTCAGTGGTCAGAGAAAACAATGCACATCTGGTTTTCCCTAACTTGACTGAGCTGCTGAAGACATACGGCACACTTCCAGTGTCTACAGCAACTGTGGAACGCTCTTTCTCAAAACTGAAGCTGGTGAAAACAAAACTTCGCACCCTTTGCACAGAAGAGAGGTTGTCAGAGCTTCTTCTGCTGGCAATTGAGAAGGATATTCCAATCAACCACAGTGAGGTCATTGACATTTTTCAGGGCATGGGCAACAGGAAGTTGCTGTTATAACTGCAACAAAGAAAAACAACTTTGTGATGTGTAAAAAGAAACCACAGACCCAGACAAGCACACACACGTCCCTCCTCTATTCTCTATATCTCATTATAAATGTTCCCTTTTCAGTTTAATAAATTATTATTATTATAGCATTTCTTGTTGGAATCATGTTTGTGTTTTGAGGTTGGAAAACAAAAATAAAGTTTTGAAATTAAAATAAAGAGGTGTCACAATTGTTTAATTTTGTCCTCCAGTTTTATTTTAACTAAAAAACAAGGACTCTAGGAAGAGCAGCCACAGTTACAGTCCAGTGTCTAATGGGGATCTAAATTCAACTTCATACATTATCTTCCTATGTCCTAAATTAATGCACAGCTTGAATTATGGCTTTGTGGATATAGACTGTACCTTCACCTCTCCTTTATTCTGGTCCCCCATTAATGTTCCCCTTTCAGTTTATGAATGAGCAAATAGTTCTGTTTAGTTCAAACAGTCAGCCTGGCTGCAGCCTCTCAGCAGGAGTCTCCTACAAACAGTCAGCAGTATGGTAGGTCACAGTCAGCCATTTTCAATGTCAGTTATCTTTGCATCTTCTCATGATGAGAAAACAGTTGTTTAATCAGCTACTATCTCTCCCATGTTTTTTTTTTAGTGTCTACAGTCTCAGATCAATACAGCCCACCTCCAGCAGTGTCATCATCAGTAGCAGCAGCCTCCTCACCAACCCCTTCAACAAAAGCTGTTCAATGAACCCCATCAGGTCAAACACAGACTGCCTCCTAACAAAGATATGAGGTGTGTCGTATGTTGTGATTTTATGTTTCATTCTTTGAGAATATCTGCTGCTACAATTCACCCAGATATATTGTAGGTATGTTTATGGTGTTTCAAATTCGTGCTCCATGTGCCCCCCTTTGAACTTTGAGCACCTGCCCCTCCAAAGGTCTCTGCACGGCCCTGCTTCTTAGTGCAATGACAACCCTGTTCAGAAAGAGAGGGACTATTACATTCTGTAACACAGTGAAGAGCCATTGATCAGAGGCAGCTTGTAGCATGGGGAAACCTGTGAGGGGAAAGTAAGGAGGTGTTATGACTCTTATTACACATATTGATCAGAGGCCCAAGATAGATGGTTTTCTACTATTATATCATCTGTCATTTCTGGTGCAACAACCACTTCAGTTCCCCCTGGGAGTCTCTCTATCCTCTTTGGCTTGGAGTTTGGCACAAGAGGAATGTGAGCTGTCATGCAAATGGGAAGGGAGGAGGAGAACCCCAGGTGTACGATAGATTGCCAATGCCAAGACCATTTGTTAAAACATGGCTTTTCCCATCTTGTACTGCAAACTCCTGTGATGAGAAGGCATTGAACTGTCCATCATGAGAACTCAGTTGTGCTTTTTCATGTCATTGTGCATCTGCTGTTGGACTTGAACTGATGCCTCAAACTTTTTCTGTATGTCTGTGGCCTATAAAGATGCATGCTATAGCTTACAGTATGTACAGTACAGCACTCTCACAGACATATTCAAATTCATTCAATTCATAGGCTCCCCAAATTTCTATGTTGCAAGCTGGTGCAAAAAAGTTTTCAAAATCACCACTAAGTCAAGTTATAAATACATTGCATAGAATTTCCCATTTGATATTTAGTAGTGGTATAGTACAAGTGTTTTTGGTGCTGCTTCAGTTCATTATTACTCTACTACAATTTCTTAAAATTGTGAGATGTTGGCACAGAGTCAACTGCAATAGTTACAAGGTCAGTAATGGTCAATGATATGTTTTCTTTACAGGTTACCTCAGCCTGTAGGGAGATACATAACAACAGTGTATGTTACATAATAAAACTGCCACAGCCACCATTTTTGACCCCCTTTTTCTGCCATCTACCCCTCTGCTGCAGGTGTTTCTCTGCTTGCTGCATCTGCGCTGCTGGAGTTCAGCGCAGATGTAGAGCAGCTGTGGAAGTCGCACACCTGCAGCTCATCCTCCAGCGACACTAAAGACTGGCTCTGGACTGCACTCAGTGTCAGAGTCTACTAACTGACTGCCTGTTAATTTCTGGTCCTGTGCTGACTCTCGGCCGTGGGATCAGGCATTTCTCCAGGCTCCTGAGCCTCCGCACCTGGCTCTCCACTGCCTGTCGGAAATATGGCATCCTTTTATTGACAATTTTAATCTTTTATGGGAGCACAAGGATGCTTTTACCGGGACGGTGTTCATTTAAATCCCCGGAGTTCATGGCTGCTCTCCTCAAACATTTTCTTCTTTCTCCGACATTACATGGACAATCAATATGCACCTGGTCGGCTCGGAACACAATCACCGATGTCATCACCACCTCCTTCTTCTTCACATTAATGACTACCGTCCACACACAATCCAGGTACCCTCACCATCATTACTCACACCAGGACAACTACCACCCCCTGTAGTTTGGCTCTCCCTGCAGTTTTAACACCTGTCCACTCGTCAATCCCCGTCATTATCAGTAATAGATGTATTAATAAACCTCCCCGGCTATGCTGCAGTCTTTTTAATATTCCTCTGAAGCGGCACGATGAGTGCACGGTCAGTGCAGACATTAAAATGACTGTGCTGAACATGCGCTCTCTGTCTAATAAATCTTTTATTATACATGACGTTATTCTAGATAATAATTTAGACTGTATTTTCCTTGCATTCCTTACATGGCTTGGCACTGATGCACCTTTTGTTCTCACGGAGGCTTCCCCACCTAATTTTAACTTTCTATTTTCTTTTCGGGGGTGCAGGAGAGGGGGTGGGACTGCATTAGCCTAGCTTAGCTAGACTGTATTCCCGTTATAAGGGATATACGGGAATACGGTCTTGCCCTCCTCCAATGACACATTTTGACAGGTTTTCAAGCTCCGAGCAGATCAGACCGAACCAATCAGAGCACCAGAGGCAGGAGTTAACGATGCGTCATCTTCAGGGCCGAGTTGGCGACCGCAACAGAGCGAGGTTTCTCTCGTGCGCTTTCCTCTGTTTTGCACGGGCTGAATTTGTCCTTAAAACCTCAACAAGAAGCAGCTCTTAAAGCTTTTCTTTTTAAAAAGGATGTATTTTTAATTCCGGCAGGCTGTACGATAGAATGCGTAATGCTACCCTCCACTGTTGAAAGGGAGAACTTAGATTTTCCTCAGGACCCCTGTACGGCGAAGGAAGCTGTTAAAACTACAAAACATCATGGCGGAAAGGCAATTGTTAGGTCGCTTAGTGATTGCGTCACACATGTGTTACGCTGATTGGCTCTCTCCAATTCAAGCTGTGATCAGTAGTCCCGCCTCTGGGCTAGATTTGGTTCAATGGAGCAGTTCCAGACTGACTTTATGTGTATTTGTAATAAACAATATAAAGGCTGTCTGGTCCCCAGGCAAGGACTGCATCAATCATAAGAAATAACATGGTCTTAAAGGAGGTCTCTTTTAACAGCTATACATCATTTGAGTACCATGCCTTTGTTTTTAGCAGCCCACCCATCCTGTGTGTGACAGACTATAGACCACCCCGTCACTCCACCGTTTTTATCAGTGAATTTTCAGACCTACTGTCTTTATTCATTCAGTTTATGATAGGATGTTAATAACTGGCGATTTTAACTTGCACTTGGACATTGCGACAGACTCTATGTCTAGAGATTTTTAAACATTTTATATTGCCTTGATTTTAAACAGCACGTCATGCAGCCGACGCACGGCAGGGGGCGCACCCTGGACCTGGTCATAACCTATGGCCTGTCCGTGGGTGCGCTCTCTGTCGTGGATCTGGCTGTGTCAGACCATTTTTGTGTGTTTTTTAACATCGCCAGTTTTAACCAGCAGGAGGCCCCTGTGAGAACAATGAGGAAATGCTACCTAACTTCTGAAGTGGCTGCAAATTTCAATCAGATTTTAGAAAGCTGCCCTGCAGATATTTTACCAGCTCCCTGTGATTTTATTGTTGATAATTTGAACAACAAAATTAGGTCAAAACTGGACTCAGTTGCTCCACTTGTAACCAAAAAAATCAAAACAAGACCCATACCACCATGGAGAACTGGAGAGATCAGGGATTTGAAAAGAAGCTGCAGGAGAGCGGTTCATTATGACATCTTCCGTGAACATCTTAAATCTTATAATATCACAGTCAAACGTGCAAGAATGTCTCATTTTCATAATCTACTTACTAATCATAAAAATAACCCGAAATTCCTCTTCTCTACGATTGACCTTTTAACTAATAAAAATTTTAACAGATCCTCCATTCCTAATGACACCCTATGTGAGGACTTTGCAGACCACTTCAGAAGTAAAATCAATGGCATCAGGTTGAATCTTTTACCCCAACAGATTTTAACTGTCGACTCACCTAGGTCGTTGATTTTACCTGAGGAAGCACTAGAGAGTTTTGCCCTGGTTGATGCAAGGACGCTTGGTCGAGTATTCTCCCAGGTTAAGCCCACAACCTGCCTTCTAGACCCAATTCCTACACCATTTTTAAGACATTTTATGGCTTCTTTGAGGAACAGTTGCTGTACATTGTGAATTGCTCTCTTCACACAGGTGTCTTTCCTACTTCCTTTAAAACGGCAGTGGTGAGGCCCCTTCTGAAAAAGAGCAACTTAGATCCCAATGTCTTAAATAACTAGCGGCCTGTATCCAACTTACCATTTTTAAGTTTTAGAAAAACTTGTTTTTAACCAAGTAAATAATTTGTTTTTAAATCAGAACAATATTTTAGAGAAGCATCAGTCGACCATCACATTTTATGAAACAGATTAAAGCACCTGGTTGGCCTCTCCGGTACTGTTCTGAAATGGTTTGACTCTTACCTTACTGATCGAAGCTTCTTTGTAAGTTTGGATTCAAGTTCCTCAGGAACCCATGAGATAAAGTGTGGGGTCTCCCAGGGGTCAATTTTAGGTCCAGTCCTTTTTAATCTTTACATGCTTTCCCTGGGGGATGTCATCAGGAGGCAGGGCATCAGCTTCCATTGCTATGCTCACTCCTTCCAGGATTTCGCAGGTGTTTTTCGTGATTGTTGCGGCCGAAAATGCCTGAATTCGCGGCAGCTTTTCTAAAAAATTGCGATAAAAGTTGCGATGTTTTAAGCTTATTTATAGTGATGAAATTGCGGGAGACAGTGACAACTGCTAAAAAGCTGCATTTTTTTTCCAGCTTGTAGAACATGTTTCAACACTGTAATTGACAATATTTATTCCAAAATTAATTATTTTGCGTTCCAACCCATTTCCACAAAAGCTGGCACACCATGGTGGGAAATTAGCAGCAGCCAGATACTGGCTTAACATGACGTGGTTGGTAGATTTGCTGAAGAAAATGCTAATTTACTATTGAATGAATCATATTCGGACATATCTGTCAGTGGCTTAAAAAGTTAATTTCACATCCTGGCACACACGTGTTCACACACACGCTCACGGCTTGTCACGTCAACTAACAAGAACAGCACTGAGAGAGCGCAGTCCTCCGCCAAGACAGGTGTGTGTTCTGCATGTGTACATACCGAATCGCGTGACCTAAATATGTAGCCGGCGACAGGAATTGATGGGACTCAGAAACACCCCCACAATTGAATCAGTTGTTCCTTGTATCATTTCCGATACGTCCACAGTGGTAGATTTGTTGTAGGATCACAATCATGTGATCGTCAGCAGGCCGCTGAGGTAGCGTTCACCTGTTGCCATGGTTACCGTGCCGCTATGAGATGCTGTGGCGCTACCTCAATGGGAAATCTTTAACAAATCCATGGATCCAAACTTTGAGCTGCATCACTGCCGAAGTCTAATCACTTGGTCCTTGTGTCATTTCTGACCGACCCTTAAAACTTCATTTAAATCCCTGAGTCCATTTTTAAGTGATGTGGGTAACAGAGGAAGGATTCACAAACGCTGATCGTCACATAACTCCACCGTGTTCTTAGGGGGAATAAATAATCTAATTTACCTTCATTCTTTCAGTGCTCTAATGGATCTGGATGCAACAGTTTCCATCATGGTGATATGTTGATATGTTTCGTGTTTTTTAAGTGTATCAATCGATGATTTGTTTTCTTTTTTGTATTCCACCACAGTATTGCACGGGTGTAAAACAGTTTCACTCCGCTTTGGTGAAGAACATCAGTAAATTAATTGTTTGTCACGGTCTTCAGGAGTCATTTTGTTGGTGAATGAGAGACATTAGTATCGCACGTCTGCATCTTCAAACCATAAACAAGGAAGTGAATTCAGTGACGTACGTTCATTAGGTTTGCGCTGGGGACTGCTCTGATTGGTGGAACTCACGGGAGGCGGGCCAAAATTGCGAGAAAGTTGGGGTGATTGGACAAAATTCCAAGGCCGCGCAAAATTCGCGGAGATTGGTTGATTTCGGGCGAATTCCTGGAGGGACTGTATGCTGATGATACGCAACTGTACATCACCGTGTCTCCTGATGACACAGGGCCGACTGATGCCCTTTTTAGCTATATTTCAGATATTCAGTCATGGATGGCAGTGAATTTCCTACAGCTCAACCAAGGCAAAACAGAGATTTTAGTCATTGGTCTTGAGCGCCGGAGAGAGAAACTTTTACCAAAACTAAAGGATTTTAAACCATCACAATCTGTTAAAAATTTGGGCGTAATTTTTCACTCTGAGCTTTCTTTTATTCCACATATTAAAAACATAGCAAAGATTGGTTTTTACCATCTTAAGAATATAGCCAGAGTCCGCCCGTTTCTCTCTCAGGTGAGCACAGAGGTGCTGATGCATGCTTTTATATCTTGTCGTTTGGATTACTGTAACACCCTGCTCTCTGGTCTTCCCAAAAAAAGTAAATCGAATCTTCAATTATTACAAAATTCAGCCGCACGCGTGCTGACGAGGACCAGAGGGCGGCAGTTTTAAAATCGCTGCATTGGCTCCCCATGCGCTTCAGGATCGATTTTAAGGTTCTTTTATTCGTTTATTTTGTTTGTTTTAATGGTCTTGGGCCTTCTTATTTATCAGACTTACTTTTACCATATCAACCCTCTCGAGTATGGAAGCGAATGTGACTCAAAACTCAAATTCAAAAGCATTAGCAGAAATGCTTTTGCATTTCAAAGTCATGGCTGCACTTTTTGACTCAAAAATGAAATTAAAAATCAATATTCCAAAATGCAATTTCATTTTCTTCTTCAAGACTGCTCATTTTGTGACTAAATGAAAAAGCAAAAGCAAACTCAGAAATGCTTTTTCGTTTTCGTGCTCACCCCGCAAAATGTGTCTCAAAATTCAAGCGCAAAAGCAATCTCAAGTGGCGCAGGTAAGTGACGTCACGGACCCCAACTACAACTAGATTTGACTGGAGACCATTGGAGACTCGACGTGCAAGCAGATGGCGACGAGTATGTCCGGTGTTCAAGATTAACTGGTGTTCCCATCAACTGGTGATATTCAGTGAGCGACAGTGAGCAACACATAGCATAGGTGACTGTACCGATGCCTGTTCAAAACACACAGAGAGCAGGTCCGATTTGTGGCACTGGCAGCGAGCAGTGACACTTTTTGTGGCACCGCTGCGGTGCCACGGTTAATGCCACTGTTTGGGCGAGATGCCACTGCCGCAGCGGCATTTCCAGTGGCCTCTGGAGATGCCAGCAGAGATACCACGGTTAATGCCACTGTTTAGGGAACATGCCACGGTTAATACCAGTACTTTTACCGCTGTTTAGGCGAGATGCCACGGTTAATGTCAGTATCAATGTCACATTGAGCCTAGTCTCAATGTGATAGAGACTAGGCTCTATCAACTTTTCTAAAATGTCGTCCTGCTGTGTTTTTGGATGCCAGAATAGGAGGAATTACATTGGCGAACGCAAATTAAAGTTTTATAGGATTCCACCGAACACTCGTGCTCAGAGGGAACGAAGACAGTTGTGGTTAAATACACTGAGGCGAAAAGACTGCACAGAGACGATCAGCTGCAGTCAATTCCAGCCATTTTTAGTACAAAAAAATCGCTAATATTCTATTTGTAAATAAAAAATATTAAATTCAATTCAATTCAGTTCAGCTTTATTCCAGACACTGGGTCCAAATACACACACCATAAGGACACAACAAGACACACAAAAAAATACAATCAAAAACAATAACCCGTTAAATATGACGAGAAATACAGGGAATATTGGACGCGCATCGCGAGGTGCATTTCCTTGAAAACGACCGATTCGTGGATTATATACCGACTTCAAGACATGTTTTGGACAAAATAGTTTACTGGCTTGTGTTGTCTGGATGTCCAAGGTTAGATTATGGTCGTTTTTTGTGGAATATTTTCATCTGTGTGTAATAATGAACCCGGAAATGTGAGTCACGCTGTGTACGTTGAAGCCGTGTATAGAGAACGGATGGATGAATATTTGTTGTTTGTCGGACAAATGTGTTTATATTACCCGCTGTGGTAATCACATCTGAAAGTGGTTTATACCGGCGGATTCATGAGAATCTAAGCTTTCCATCGGCGTATAATGTTTATATATTCGCGTTTGCAGTCTTCGGACATTCTTTAAATTCCTATGCAAATTAGTAGGTGTACCGCCGGCGGTACACTGAAGTTTAACGGGTTAAAAATGCTCGAGTTTGTGCTGCAAACTCCCAGCGCAAACTATATACTCCCAGTCCCGCTTGACTTCTCGCTCAGCTTTTGCCTCCAGCATAAGCCCCGGCCACAAAAAACGTCACAATGTTTGTAAACAAATAAAGGGTCTATTGTCCCCATCAGACGCCATGGTCTCTCCGACGGGCAGCTTCACTCTTCAGCCCAATGACACGGTGAAGTATAACGCTGTGCGGACGCGTTCATATGATTGGCTGAACAGTACACCCACCCCAACGTGGGGTGAGTTTTTGTGATTGGCTGAAAGGAGGGAGACATCTGATTGGCTACAGAAACTTCCGTGTTGAAAAAAATGCATTTGTGGATCGAGCTGACGGCAGAGCAGTCTCAAAAAAGATTCACACACAAAAGCAGTTTGTGAATGCAGAAATACATTTGTGAACTTTCTTAATTTATTTGTGGATTGCAGTTTACATTTGTGAATCCCAGTTCACATGTGTGAATTCTTCTGTGTGCATTTGTGGATTGCAGTTTACATTTGTGAATTCTTCTGTGTGCATTTGTGGATTATGAGACTGTTCTAACTCCATAAATTTAGGACTAATTTGAAAATGGTCCAGCAACACCCCCAAGGAATATCTGGTCATTTCACCTGGAATGACCCCTCTGTAACATGCGGGATTCAATCTGTGAATTGGGCTTGTTCTTAAATATCCCATGGATGCTTAAATGGATGAGGATCTGAGGAATTGTGAGACATTTAGTCAACACCTTGAGTTCTTTGTCATATGCATAGGCAGGCTTTTCTGTGTGGCAGGAAGGACTGTCCTGCTGGGCAAGTGTGGTGCCATGGGTGTGAGTTTGGTATCCAACACTGTTTAGGTGTATGGTCAAAGTAACATCCACGTGAATAACAGGACCCAGGGGTTTCCACCAGAATATGTTAATGAGATGAAAAAAGTGATCAAATCGCTCCTGTTTTAGGCTCTTCACACTGGCTTCCAGCATGTCTTCGGACAGATTTTACGATTTCATGGCTTCTCTCCTAACTGTATAACTGATCTCTTAGCACTGTGCACACCATTTTGATATACACGGGCAGGGATCTTTTATCCGTTCCGACCTGGAAGAAAACTGAAGAGGACAGAGCATTTGCAGTGAGTGCCACGAGGCTTTCAAATGATCTGCCAGAGGGAATAACGTTTGCAGAGTCAGTGACCTCTTTTAACTCTCCTTAAGGCACACTTTTATAAGAAGACCTTCCATTTTTCACTTGAATTATTTTTCTTTAAACTGTCTTGTTTCTTTGTAAAATCCTTCTATGTTTTTCAACACCACATCCCTACTGACACTGCTTCAACAGGATCTTTGCATTGGTTTGGTTTCTCTCTATTATTTGTAAGGTCTTTCTACAGGAAGTGCTTTGATATTCCTATGTTCTGAATTGGCGCTCTCTAAAAAAAATTACATTGCTTTGCATTAATAAAGTAGTTTAACTATTATTTAAGTTTCTCTTTCTGTTAATCTTTCCTGACTTAAATGCCCAATTTAATCTTGTTTAAAATAAACCTTCCTACACACTAAAGTGGTCTGCTGTTTTATTACAGATTTTAGGAGTTTGAATGTTGTGGTTGAATTTTGAATTTTCTTCTCGGACAGTCGTGGTGGTGAGGCAGTTGTGAGGCTCGGCCCCTATTGTTGCTGACACCTATAAGTTGTCTGATATCTTCCTGTACATGTTGCATTCTATAAATTTGTAATCTTGATTGTATTGTAAATTTGACACATTGATTTTCTGAATACACAACATCTGTGGGGCTGCACAGTGGCGTGATGGTTAGCATTTTCGCTGTGCAGCCAGAAGATCCCTGGTTTTTTTCTTTTCTGTGAGGTAGTAAACACATCAGCCGGAGTGAAGTTTGATTTTGGTTCTATTTATTTATTTTATTTTGGTAGTACCTTTTCTTTCCCTTTAACCCCCGTATTTTGTGTTGAAGTAAAACTGACCTTTCAAGTAAATCACAATCTATCACTCTGGAACACAATGTCTACACTGTTTCTTTGCTACATATCGACTACCCTAGAGAGCTGAGTCATAACAGACTAACATTATCAAAAGAGGCTGAATTCCAATCTAATTTAAAGTGATTTAAAAATAGTAATATTGCCTGTTCATCTGTTTTCAGTCCCAAGTAACATAACATCCAAGCCGTCCAGAACTCACGCTAAACCAGTGAATGTTGTCAGTCATGCAAACACACTGAATATCCACAGAGACTGATTTAACTATGACTAAGTGATTGCATCTAATAATCCACAATGCAATGACAAGTTCCTGTTCAAATTACAAGTCACAGATAGCTCAAGTATTTTTGGATAAAGACTAATTCTGTGCTCAAAAAGAGCTTAGGCACATTCGAGCTCTTCCCTTTTGGGAGCCAGTATTGATTAGAGTGGATGTAATTGTCATTGAACATTCTGGCCTTGTTCTGTGAGTCACCATATATGAAAGGAGGTATCTGCAGGACCTGAAACAGTGGAGCATCCTACTGGAGCATCTGCTGTACTGACAGGTGGAATAAATCACTTGCTCCACTGCAGACTGTCGCTGCAGAGCCATATCTTGTGTGGACTGCAGCTCTGTGCTCTGGGCATACAGCCCTGTAGACTTCTACAGAATGTCACTGAGCCAAGAGTGGGTCTAAATGCATGAAATGCTGGGAGACAACAACTAATGAATATACTGACAGATGGTTAGAAATATTGGCCCTTTTCAATGTATCAATCTATCAAGTGCTAGTAGTCCTTTTGGTTTTCTACTTTAATGCTGTGCAGTATTAGTAGAGTGAAAAAAACTATTGATAAGGGAAGTGAATGGCATTAATCACACTGATATATTCTGTTGAAAAATATTGGTTCCTGGAATTTATATCATATGCACTACACATCGAAATATTGCTCCAGTTGTTCAAGACCAAACACCCCACATTTCAGTCAGATCAGCCATACAGCCCACAGGATGTGTTGCCAAGGTCCTTACAAGACAACACAGGACTCCACCAAAGATTCCATTTTCAAGCCTCAATGGATCAGAGTTGTTTTGGCAGTACAAGAGGTACCTGTACAATATTTTCAGTGTTTAAATGTAAGGTTTTACATTTTTGACTGATAGCTGTACAATAAAATTCATTCTCCCTTTTTTTTTAAATGTAAGTAAATGTAATTCATTTGTTGAACCTGGTACTTTATAAAGCTATGTACAGAACTCATGTTTTATTACAAGGGGGAATTTTTGGTCCCACTGTTTTCTGTCTACACAATGTGGGTTTTCATTTCACTGCAGATGACACACATTTATATCTTTCTGTTGGTACTATCCATATCAGTGCTATGGTTTCCTCACAGGATTGGTTTTTAGGATCATCACTGAATGTCTGGAAATATTTACCCATCTTGACAGGTGATGACACATCGTTCCTGGTTTGGCCTCGCAGCTTACTTGGTGTGCTTCTTATTTTTTGCCTTCAAAAACACATCGGGTTACTCAGATCACTTACTTCACTTGGATATGCCAATCCATTTATTTGATTGAAAACAATCAAATGTCCAAATACAAACTCAAAAAGAACATCGCCAGCCTGCGGTCAAAAACATGCAATCTCATGTTCGCCACATGTGGGGCATGTTTCACGAAGCAGGTTTAGTGAAAACTCTAAGTTTGTTAACCCTGAAATGAGGGAAACTCAGAGTTTTCCATTTCACGAAGCGAGGTAACTCAACCCTGAGACAGAGGGGTAACTCTAGCCTGTTTCACAAAGAGGGGTAACTTAAACTCTCAGTCAGATACCGCAGTAACAGACTCTATGACTATAACTTGGTCGCCAGCAGGTTGATCTCAGAAAACCTTGAGTTTCTCTCTGTCTCCATCCTCTTTCAGCCACACATGATGTTTCATTTCCTCATTCATTCAGTCAGTAAGCGAGCGAGTTTTGGCATAGAACAGCTTTTATTAACGATCCAGTGGATAAAGGAGCAGCATTACTGCACAGATAATTAAATATTCGTCGGTAGATTGTTATCAGACCGCGCATAAATGTTCTCGCATTTCCGGACAATTATCGGTTTGAGCGGTACCGTTTCGTATTCGTTTCAAGTCCATAATCTACATAAACAACCTAATCCGTCCTTACATTTACATTACCAGCCGTAGTCATGCTCTCACATCCAGCAGATATTGTGTGTTGCGCTGCGGTTCTTTGCAAATGAAAGTTTTTATATAATGTCGGAGATGCAGAGCACTACAGTAAGACAACTGTATGGAGGACGGTCAGAAAAGTGTTCCTGAACCTGAAACGACTTTAACTCATCATTGTGGTTTTCCCTGGACACAAACCTGTCACAGCATCAAGGGGGATTCCACAGGATTGCAGGTGAATGATGTAGAGATCTGTTAAATTCATTTTAAATCATATTCTGTTTATGACATTGTGCTGCAACGTCAGACTGGGATTAGTCATTTTAATATCTTTTAGGATTTCCCAGTGTGATTGGCTGCATAGATGCACACACATCCCCATCACAGTTCCCTCGCATCATGAATAGGAAGTCCATTCACAGCATAAATGTGCAGGTAGGCTGCAGGTAGACTGACTACTGTTTCTAAATGTTAAAGACTGCATCATAGTTCAACATCTGTCATTCTCTGCACTGTCCAGATCATATGTGATGCTGCATACATCATTTCTAATGTGGAGGCCAAGTGGTCTGGGTCTGTTCATGACTCCAGGATTTATGGAGAGTCTAACCTGAGCAACAGACTGCAGCGTGGTCAGCAGCCTAAAGATTTTCACAATAGAATTCTCTTGTCTCCCTCCTTTCATATGCTCTGATGTATCCACTATACATTACAGGAGAGTTTGATGGCCTTCTGCTGGGTGACAGGGGTTACCATGCCAACCCAGGCTGATGACCTCATACCCTGACCCTGAACCAGGCCCCCAACAGAACTTCAACCGGACTCACTGCAGGACCAGAGCCCGGGTGGAGATGACCATAGGCCTGCTGAAAGCCCGTTTCCAGAGCCTACGTCTCCTCAGGGTGACCCCTGAGAGGGCCTGTGATATTACTGTGGCATGTGTTGTTCTTCATAATATTACCACTATTAGAGGAGAGCAACATCCTGCCCTACAAACTGAAGACCCAGATGATGAGCCCATCCACCTGCAGCTATCCAGGACAGCAGAGCAGTCAGAGACACCGTATGCAATAATCACTTAAGTCACCATCATCACCCAACCCGGTCTCACAAGGATTCGTGAAACTGTCACGTAAATTAATCTATGGTTTCGTGCACACCAACACGATTTTCTCATGTTTTTCGTGGTGCACACAACGAAATTCAAACCAATGTATTTCAAGCGGAGGATATTTTGTGCCACTCAGAACGTATTTAAAACTACTGCAACTATGGGTTTGATTTTATTTTCATATCTGAATCTTAATCACACCTGAATAGAACGTTTAAATAATCAAATATTCCTCGTGTGTCATATTTCTCCTCGGTCAGATTTAAGTGAGTTAGGGCATTTTGAATGGGTATATTATATTTTTAATGTAAAAGCGTTGCGAATCCAACGCTATATTTTGCATTACATAGTCCCATATTTATAATGTAATGCAGGGGTCAGCAATTAGATGTGGCTTCGGGCCAAAATTTGTGTAAACAATCGAACAGCAGGCCAACCTGCGGGGGGGTGCTCTTCGATGCTGCGAGCGGGAGGGGAGGGGGTGATACCGCGAGCAGCGGAGCTTCTACAGCTGATCGCCGCTGCTTGGGACACACGCCTCATTCTGATCACAGATGCATTAAAAATGACTCCCGAGACACACACATGTTTTGCACACACTGTTGCTCAGTGAAATCTGGCTGGTACAACCGTGTCCGACCAGTAGCGTTTTTAAAAAATAAAAAAACAATGCAGGAACTCACTGGAATATTTTTTCATATGCAGGGCAATGCAGTTTCCTAATATAATACCGGCTAACACATTCTTCTGTACAACAAGCACTTCCATAAGCTCCCAATCAAAATTTCTTCATTTCATCAGCAGACTCTATTATACTGGAGATTAATTTGCAAGCATAATTTCAGTCCTCCCCATATGACCCCACTTTGGAACTGTAGATACGTTCTACATAAACACAAATCTGTATTTCAACAAAATTGGTTTGATAAAGGAATCTGGTCTGTGATGCATTTACTGGACTGCTCTGGAAAAATGCTAACTTTTGAAAATTTCAGTACCAAATTTAATATAACTGACAAACGCCAATATAACCAAGTAATTAAAGCAATACCTCAGGCAGTCTTGTTAATAGCATCAGACTTGCATAAAAACAAAATTCAGGCAAATCTCCCATCACTCATGCTGAATGGTTACAGGCTAAATGATTCCAAACTTACCAACTTTGTTCTTAGAAATATATTCAATAAAGTAATTTTCCCAAATCGATCATCGAGAAACTGAATTCTAATTTTTTTCTCCAAAAAAGATGCTCAAATTTTAAGATCTAAATTCTTCAAATTTCCTATTGCCCCAAAATGAAGGAAAATCATTTCAAAATTATGAATAGAATTTATTCCTCAGCTGATTTGGTTTGGTTTTGAGAATAATAACTGCTCCTTTTGTAACGAACACACTGAAACTACAGATCACTTATTCTATGAATGTATGTATTCTGAAGCCTTTTGGCATGACTTACATCACTGGTTATCTAACTATGTACCAATTCCTGCTTTTAAATGTGAAAATATTTTGTATGGATTTGTAATTAATAACTTTTTGCTAGACATGTTAGGGAATGTCATTGTAATATTAGGGACATTTTTCATACACAAATGCAGATTTCTAAAATGTAAACCTATTTTTAGTATGTTTCATGAAGAAATGTCTCTATTCTTCTCATCACTGAAACATATGAAAAAACGGACAGCTGTAAAACTTTTTAACATGCTTGAAGATATCAAACTCATGGACAACCCCTAACCTATTGGACATTCATGCGGACAGACTCCTGTTTCAATTTTTAAAAAAACAAACAAATAAAACGTGCAGCACTTCCGGCACCTTTCTTCTTCGGTGGTGTCTGTGTAAAACAATGTCCAACATGCAAACAGCACACCAAGCGCCATGAAGCACAAAATGCAGGTGTAAATCAATGGGGTGCTGAATGCTCTGGGAGCAATTGAAGGGGGCAAGGGTCACTAAATCAAGGTTCAAAGGTTCACTTTATTGTCATATCATTCCACATTTGCACATGAAACTATACGAAATTTGACCCTGGTCACGGTTTCAGCCATCGAAAAAATATAAAAACACTCTCATAAAGACAATATAAGCATAAAGAGACACACTAATATATACAAATCTGCAACATAGATATATGTGCAGCGAACCAACAGTTTGTGCAATATTTAGTAGGTAAATGAATAAAGAGCCTAGTGCAGTAGTGCAGTGTGTGTATGAATGTGTGTATGCTTGTGGGGATGTGGGAATGTGTAGGGTGACCATATTCTGTTTCTCTGAAAAGAGGACACACTTCCAGCTCTTGCGCGAAAAATTTTCGTCCCCCCCATTTTTAGGGGTTTTCCATGGGTCAGGGGGCTTTCTGTACTTCAAACTCAGTTAAACAGATATTCTGAATTCCCCAGAAAAGAACACTTTACCTGGATATACAGAAAAATAGCCCAAAACACTTACAAACAGTTTCTTCAAATAATATATTCATTAATTTAAAGCAATTCTCCTAAACAATATAATCAGTCACATACAAATATGGCATGCTCTAGTCTTTAATAGTTATTGACTCAAGTTGTGTAGGAACACATGTATTCAGATGTTTAACAAAATAAGAAATAATCATCTCTCTTAAGTCTGACACTTACACCTTAGTTAGGAAAAGTGAGGTAGAGTACCATTCTTCAAAATAACCTCCCAATTATCAATTATGTAAAAATAGAAATAATGCCTCAAAATATTAAACAAAAAGAAAAAAGAGAGGTAGCCTATTCTTCAATGTTCAGTGAGCCCATTCTTCAAAATAATGTGTCTAATGGCAAATGAAAAAAATATATGAATAATGCCTCAAGTCAACAGTCCTTTTTTCCTTCTTTTTCCTTTTCTTATTAGCTACAGAAACATACACACGTGGACAAAATTGTTGGTACCCCTCAGTTAAAGAAGGAAAAACCCACAATTCTCACTGAAATCACTTGAAACTCACAAAAGTAACAATAAATAAAAATTTATTGAAAATTAAATAATCAAAAACAGCCATTACTTTTGAATTGTTGATTAACATAATTATTTAAAAAAACAAACTAATGAAACAGGCCTGGACAAAAATGATGGTACCTCTATAAAAGATTGAAAACTATTTGACCAGAGTGACATGATTAACTCAGGTGTGTCATTTAATTGACATCACAGGTGTTTCTAAACTCATAATCAGTCAGTCTGCCTATTTAAAGGGAGACAAGTAGTCACCCTGCTGTTTGGTGAAAAGGTGTGTACCACACTGAACATGGACAACAGAAAGCGAAGGACAGAATTGTCCCAGGACATCCGAAAAAAATTATAGACAAACATCTTAAAGGTAAAGGCTATAAGACCATCTCTAAACAGCTTGAAGTTCCTGTGACAACAGTGGCTCATATTATTCAGAAGTTCAAGACCCACGGGACAGTAGCCAACCTCCCTGGACGTGGCCGCAAGAGGAAAATTGATGACAAATTGAAGAGACGGATGGTTCGAATTGTATCCAAAGAGCCCAGAGCAACCTCCAAAGAAATTAAAGGTGAACTCCAAGGCCAAGGTACATCAGTGTCAGATCGCACCATTCGTCGTTGTTTGAGCAAAAGTGGACTTCATGGGAGACGACCAAGGAGGACACCACTGCTGAAAAAAACTGATAAAAAAGCCAGACTGGAATTTGCAAAAATGCATGTTGACAAGCCACAAAGCTTCTGGGAGAATGTCCTTTGGACAGATGAGACCAAACTGGAGCTTTTTGGTAAGGCACATCAACTCTATGTTCATAGACTCAAAAACCAAGCATACGAAGAAAAGAACACTGTCCCTACGGTGAAACATGGAGGAGGCTCAGTAATGTTTTGGGACTGCTTTGCTGCATCTGGCACAGGGTGTCTTGAAAGTGTGCAAGGTACGATGAAATCTGAAGACTATCAAGGCATTCTGGAGAGAAATGTGCTGCCTGGTGTCAGAAAGCTTGGTCTCAGTCGCAGGTCATGGGTCTTCCAACAGGACAACGATCCAAAACACACAGCCAAAAACACCCAAGAATGGCTGAGAGAAAAGCGTTGGACTATTCTAAAGTGGCCTTCTATGAGCCCAGATCTGAATCCCATTGAACATATGTGGAAGGAGCTGAAACATGCCATTTGGAGAAGACACCCATCAAACCTGAGACAACTGGAGCTGTTTGCTCATGAGGAGTGGGCCAAAATACCTGTTGACAGCTGCAGAACGCTCATTGACAAATACAGAAATCGTTTCATTGCAGTGATTGCCTCAAAAGGTTGTGCAACAAAATATTAAGTTATGGGTACCATCATTTTTGTCCAGCCCTATTTCATTAGTTTGTTTTTTAAAATAATTATGTTAATCAACAATTCAAAAGTAATGGCTGTTTTTGATTATTTAATTTTCAAAATTTTTTTATTTATTGTTACTTTTGTGAGTTTCAAGTGATTTCAGTGAGAATTGTGGGTTTTTCCTTCTTTAACTGAGGGGTACCAACAATTTTGTCCACGTGTGTAAGTCCAGCTTTACAGACTGTACATTCTGCCTCCCATTTGACACAACCCGGACGAAAACAGGGGTACTTTTTTCGCATTTCATCAGTAAAATGACATTTGTGTTTCGGTATTTTCTTTCGGTTTGAGTGTTCTCTCGCAGTGTGCCTACCTGCCTGTCAGCGGGCGAGGAGTGAGTGAGTGTGGAGCGCCTCTGTACTGCTTTGTGATCCGGGATGCAGCTCAAACTCTGCCTCTCAGAGCATGTTTCCAAAGGAACCATTCAACGTCAACGATAAATACACTGGTCTGTGACGCGCTCAAGCTGGGCAAGATCAAAAACCTGGACATTTGAAGGACTTTATAAACGTCGACCGGACAGGCTGGACAGCCTCTCAAAAGAGGACATGTCCGGACAAAAGAGGACGTATGGTCACCCTAGGGATGTGTGCATGCATGTGTATTTGCGGGGGAGAGGTGGTGATGATACGAAAACAGAGTCTACAGAGACCTGTTCAGTAGCCTGACAGCTTCGGGGAAGAAGACTTCAAATGAAGGAGACATTTTGTGTAACATATCAAGTATCATAAAAGTCATTCCCAGTGGAATTCAAGTCTGATATTGTGTGGGACTATTCAGAGCAGTCACATGAAGCACTGCATCTGTTTTCAAGGGTCTAACCCCATGGGAACCCGCTTTTTTCAGCAGTGACACCTGCTAGTACTGATGAAGCCTGAGGCCTTCAAACATGTAAAAAAAATCCTGCTGGGTCATTTTGGGTGTAGTGACACCAAATCGGACACACTCCTACTAGACCACCCCCTGACCTTGCATATTTTTTTCAGAGAGTTAGCTCAAAAGGGGCCTGAGCACGCTCCTGTTTCTCACTCGACGATTAACCCTTTAATGTCCAAATGCTTCAAAATGGGCTAAAAAGGTCAAAACCTCACACATTCCTTAACCAATTTGGACCAAACTGCACAGGTTCTATATATAGAGGCTAATGTGAACGCTCATGCACGTTTTCAGACCTCCAGGGGCCCTGAAGAAGGAATGAGGGCCAAAAAAACACGTTTTTTTCATAAATGTCCCTCTTTTGCTCTCATTTCTCTTCTGTAACACTCAGAGAGCTGAAACCTGGGATCTGGTACCTCTGAAACATCTAAAATCGAAATCCACTGGAACTGTTTTGCTAGCCCCTCCCAAACCGGAAGTAGCTCCAGGAACGACCTGGAGACTTGTGCTTCGGATCAATTGTTCACCAAGGTCACTTAAATCATCCCTAAAAGTTGCAGCTCATTTGATGCAAAAATTACCAATTTATGGTGCTTCAATGTCCAAAAATGTGACATTTTGACACTGCGCCAGGGGTCACAGGAAGGTCATAGAGACACCAAACCACCACAGTTCAGCTCCAAATATAGCCTAGTATAACATACTAAAAGATCAGCCCCAGGATCTGACCAAGTGTTCATGTTAGAAAAACCCTAACCCTTGTCAGACTCTTTGACCCTAAGAGCCTTCTGCCAGTGGAATTAGACCCTCACCCTCATGTTTTACCCGAACCGGACGAAATCTTAACCACAAGTACGAGGGGCCCCCATGAGTCGGTATATACAATATCAGCCTCCGAGGTCAATGGGGGCCAGATGGTACCATGTTGAAGTTTGGAGAATGGAGAACACACCTACTCAGTCAAATGTTAGGTACCATCCTTCACCTCACCTTAGATTTTGGACAGTGAGGACAGATGGTTTGAGAGAGGAGTGAAAGAAGCCATCCATTTCAAAGTAGAGAAGCCATCTCTGAACGGGGGGGTGGCTGGTCTGCGACATCATCTTTCACCAGTTTACAATCAGGTCCTTTCAAAACTCCCCAAAAGAACTACTCAGCAGACTCATGCTAATGACCACCATTAGCACACGAGGGCTCAGTGACATCTGTGCATTTCAACGACCCCCACCAATAATCACAACGACCATCGTTGAGTAGTCAGACGAGTCTTGGTATTGGTCGTTAGTATAATAGCCCTGAGCACATCTCATAGTTTAGCATGTAGCCCAAAAAACATCACAGTTTAGCATGTCGCTCTTAAAAAGTCATAGTATAGCATGTAACTCTAAAAATGTCATAGTTTAGCATGTGGCCCAAAAAACATCACAGTTTAGCAATTCTCTTTAAAAACATCATCGTTTAGCATGTTGCTCTAAAAATATTATAGTTTAGCATGTAGTCTAAAAAACATCACAGTTTAGCATGTCGCTCTTAACCCTTTAAGCGCCAAAGTCGCAATATTGTAACAAGCAACATTGCTGAACATAAGCCATAGCTTCAAATATACTGCCTCATGTAGTTCCTACTTTACACCAGGAGATGGCGGACATCTGGACCTTCAATCTGAGCATCATTCAAAGTTTAGGAGCTTATTGAGTTTGAAAATCGAGGAGGCGAGACTCGTCGTCGGAGCGTATCAGAGCGCAAGACTGTAGCGCAAGATTTTAGAGCGAGAAAACTCACCATACGGAGAGGTCTGGTCAACGCTGACAAAGTACTTTGTCAAGTAATGGCTTACTCAGATTCTCACGAGGAATATTCACCCTCTGATGAAGACGTTCAGTAGTTCAGTAAGACAGAAAGTGCCGCCGCGACTGTGCGTATTGGCAGCGGGTCGGTACGCCATCACATTCCACAAGCAGCACATCCTGGAGCCGACGCTTTGCTTCACGGGGACCGGGGTGGCAGGAGGGGACGTGGTGGGTGTAGCTGGGGTGGTCAAAACAAAGCTAACGATGAGGGGGATAGCGGGGGTTAAAAAAAAACGCGGAAATAGCAACAGACGCGAAAGAAAATGCACTGATGGAGGCTGCAGTGGCGTTCAGGGCCCCGCCTAAAGGATTAAAAAGTCATAGTATAGCATGTAACTCTAAAAATGTCATAGTTTCGCATGTGGCCCAAAAATCATCACAGTTTAGCATGTCTCTCTAAAAACATCATAGTTTAGCATGTTGCTCTTAAAAAGTCATACTATAGTATGTAGCTCTAAAAACGTCATGGTTTAGCATGTCTCTCTAAAAACATCACAGTGTAGCATGTCTCTCTGAAAACATCATAGTTTAGCATGTGGCCCAAAAAACATCACAGTTTAGCAATTCTCTCTAAAAACATCATCGTTTAGCATGTTGCTCTAAAAATATTATAGTTTAGCATGTAGCCTAAAATACATCACAGTTCAGCATGTCGCTCTTAACCCTTTAAGCGCCAAAGACGCAATATTGCGACAAGCAACATTGCTGAACATAACAAGCCATAGCTTCAAATATACTGCCTCATGTAGTTCCTACTTTACACCAGGAGATGGCGGACATCTGGACCTTCAATCTGAGCATCATTTGTGGGCGTGTTTTCAGTCAAAGTTTAGGAGCTTATTGAGTTTGAAAACCGAGGAGACGAGACTCGTCGTCGGAGCGTATCAGAGCGCAAGACGGCACATTTTAGAGCGAGAAAACTCACCATACGGAGAGGTCTGGTCAACGCTGACAAAGTGCTTTGTCAAGTAATGGCTTACTCAGATTCTCAAGAGGAATATTCACCCTCTGATGAAGATGTTCAGTAGTTCAGTAAGACAGAAAGTGCCGCCGTGTCTGTGCGTAACAGCAGCGGGTCGGTGCGCCATGACAGTCCACAAGCAGCACATACTGGAGCCGATGCTTTGCTTCACGGGGTCCGGGGTGGCAGGAGGTGACATGGTGGGTGTAGCTGGGGTGGTCAAAACAAAACTAACGATGAGGGGGATAGCGGGGGTTGAAAAAAAAACGCAGAAATAGCAACAGACGCGGGAGAAAATGCACTGATGGAGGCTGCAGTGGCGTTCAGGGCCCCGTCTAAAGGATTAACTAAAGGATGTCTCTCTAAAATCGTCATAGTTTAGCATGTCGCTCTAAAAATGTCATGGTTTAGCATGTCTAAAACCGTCATATTATAGCATGTCACTCTAAAAATGTTATAGTTTAGCATGTAGCTCAAAAACATCACAATTTAGCATGTCTCTCTAAAAACGTCATAGTTTAGTATGTCTAAAACCGTCATATTATAGCATGTCGCTCTTAAAATTTTATAGTTTAGCATGTAGCCAATAAAACATCACAGTTTAGCATGTCTCTCTGAAAAAGTCATAGTTTAACATGTCTAAAACCGTCATATTATAGCATGTGGCTCTAAAAATTTTATAGTTTAGCATGTAGCCAAAAAAACATCACAGTTTAGCATGTCTCTCTAAAATTGTCATGGTTTAGCATGTCTAAAACCGTCATATTATAGCATGTCACTCTAAAAATGTTATACTTTAGCATGTAGCTCAAAAACATCACAGTTTAGCATGTCTCTCTAAAATCGTCATTGTTTAGCATGTTGCTCTAAAAACGTCATGGTTTAGCATGTCTGAAACTGTCATATTATAGTATGTTGCTCTGAAAATGTGATAGTTGAGAATGCAGCCCAAAAAACTTCACAGTTTACTATGTCTCTCTACAAACATCAGAGTATATCATGTCGCTCTATAAACATCATGGTTTAACATGTCGCTCTAAAAACGTCACAGAATACCATGTCGCTATTCAAACAATATAGTTATATTATTGTTAATTTATTTTGTAACTGATGCAGTACTGATCTTCCCTGTTTGGTTAAATTACAATTTTTAAAAAAAAATCAATAAAATCACCGAAAAAAAACGTTAATTTACTTGTGAATATTAAACTAAAACAAGACAACACAGAGGGACAAACCTGTAAGTGTCCACATCAAAAACCTGTATTTCTAAAAGTGGTCATTTGTTGTTTGACAGCAAAATAAAGTTACATATTGTTTAACTGGGCTTAAATCAGCAAAGAAAAAATTTCATTTCACTCAGATTTTCTGTGATTTGAAAGGAAAGTTATGAACATGAAGGATTTTAAAATAAGAATATCATTTCTTATACTGTTATTTTACAGATCGCCCCTGTTTTGGAAATTACAATAAATAAAATAACAGATTGAAATGTTGAATTACATGTTGACTGATAAAAACAGACCCAAAATGTAAGTAGTGGTCAAACCTAAACTGGATTGGTGTACAAATAGTCATTAGTTTTTGTTGACAAGGTTTGAGTGTAAAATTACACACAGTCACTGCAGCCAGTGATACTGCTCTGTTGTACAAAGGAGTTTTCCAGCTGCAGATCCTTACCTTGTAGAAGAAACATTCATCATCCACTTTCTACACTGAGAGCAGATAACTTCCTGCTACAACTTCTTTCCACGTCCCTCCTCTCTCTGTTCAAATCATTGCTCCACTTGACAGTAATGTCTTCAAACATAAACCAGAATCACGGCACACTTTGTCAAAAAAAAAAAAAAACAGCAAGAAAAAAACACTGTCGACCTGCTACAACTTTACCTTTGTCTCATTAACAAACGTAAACCGCTTCACCAGACTGCTCCATCTATCATACAACAACAGTCTCAACACTGAACAAATGCTTCTTTTCATTTTCCTCAAACCCCACAAACGTTCCCAGTGTGTCTCTTGAGGCCACGAGGATAAAAGATTTGGGTAAAATCCCAAGAAATGAGAAAAACTTGGAGCTCCATCTGCAGTAGAGTACATCCACTGAGTTCTCTGAGTTACTGAGGCCTGAACATTCTGAACCTCATCATGGAGACAATGAGACGGAACACAAGTTAAATACAAACAAAACAATGCTGAAACTTAAGCACTGTGAAAAAGCATGTGATTATTTGAAAAATACACAGATTTTTCATGTGGACAATATTGACACTTTTGACCTGTTTTTTCTTTCTTACTTTTTCATTTTACAGTCAACAAGTAAATTAATGCTTTAATCTGCAAAAAACAGAGTCCACCTGTAAAATAACACTGTGCAAAATGATCTTCCTATTTTGACATCCTTTACATACATCAGATTTCTCTCACATAACAGCAAATATCAGCACACTGAAAAGATTTTTGCTGATTCAAACACAGTAAAGAAAAGTGTAACTTTATGCTGAAATGAAATACTGCCAAAAAACAAATTACTGTTTATTTTTGAAAAACACAGATGTTTGGTGTGGACTTTTTTTTTATAACTATGTCATCCTTCTTTGTTGTTTCTTACGGTTTGACATCAAAATGTAAATTAACACTTTTTTCTGCGACATTTTTATGGCAGATTTCAATTCAGAAAGAAAAATGTTGTAATTTTATGATTAAACATTATCAGAGACCACATTACAAATTGGAAATTGACAGATTTTTGATTTACACAGTATTTACAGTGGTGACATGTTTCTTGTCTTTTTTCTTTTTTTTAAATACAGTCAGTACAGAAATCAATACGTTTTTCTGTGACTTTACTCGTTATTTTCTGTAAATTAAACAAAACAAAGGAAATCTGTAAAACGACTGCTTCAAATGGTTTACTATTAAAATCTTATTTTACAGATATTTGCTGTAATCTGAAAGACAAATGATGCATATTTGTGGTAAAATCATAGTTGAACTGTTGCTTCACAGATTTTGACCTGTTTTGTTTTACTCCAGATAATAACTAGTAAAGTCACAGACAACAAAATACTGATGTCCATACTGACTGTAAAGAACATGAAACATTTATGAATTCTGTCCATATCACAACTGTGCGATGACACAAATACTCAATTGTTCTGTTCAAATGTTTGATGGTTTGATCACAGTTTTTAGCATATGAGAGGTGAAACGTCTTCAAGGAACTTTCTTAAAGTCCAGTGGCTTGATTTAAACAACTTTGGATAACCATGACTTGGATGAATGGGAACCTACACAGACATCTTTTAAGGCAAAGCAAGGCAAGTTTATCTGTATAGCACTCTTCATATCCAAGAAACCATTCCAGCTTCAAACAGCTGGAAGCAACATTCTTCCAGGTCTAGGATGGCATTGCACTCCTGTAACATGAAGATAGATAACCCTGAAGACAGATGACAGAAAACTTAAGTTAACCCTGCTGGCAACTGTCGTACATGAACATACAGCTTATCAGCTGTGACTAGTCCAGAAATCCCAACACACAAATGTGACCTTTAAAACAGCTCCCTGGTGGCCTAGTGGTTAGGATTCAGCACTCTCACCGCTGCGACCTGGGTTTGATTCCTGGTCAGGGAAAATCTCTGTGTGAGATCCAGAAAGGAGAACAACCCAGTTAAAACAGGAGAGCAGGCACAACAATATAGTGATCCCATACACACGTGGACAAAATTGTTGGTACCCCTCAGTTAAAGAAGGAAAAACCCACAATTCTCACCGAAATCACTTGAAACTCACAAAAGTAACAATAAATATAAATTTTTTGAAAATTAAATAATCAAAATCAGCCATCACTTTTGAATTGTTGATTAACATAATTATTTAAAAAAACAAACTAATGAAATAGGGCTGGACAAAAATGATGGTACCCATAACTTAATATTTTGTTGCACAACCTTTTGAGGCAATCACTGCAATTAAACGATTTCTGTATTTGTCAATGAGCGTTCTGCAGCTGTCAACAGGTATTTTGGCCCACTCCTCATGAGCAAACAGCTCCAGTTGTCTCAGGTTTGATGGGTGTCTTCTCCAAATGGCATGTTTCAGCTCCTTCCACATATGTTCAATGGGATTCAGATCTGGGCTCATAGAAGGCCACTTTAGAATAGTCCAACGCTTTTCTCTCAGCCATTCTTGGGTGTTTTTGGCTGTGCGTTTTGGATCGTTGTCCTGTTGGAAGACCCATGACCTGCGACTGAGACCAAGCTTTCTGACACTAGGCAGCACATTTCTCTCCAGAATGCCTTGATAGTCTTCAGATTTCATCGTACCTTGCACACTTTCAAGACACCCTGTGCCAGATGCAGCAAAGCAGCCCCAAAACATTACTGAGCCTCCTCCATGTTTCACCGTAGGGACAGTGTTCTTTTCTTCGTATGCTTGGTTTTTGAGTCTATGAACATAGAGTTGATGTGCCTTACCAAAAAGCTCCAGTTTGGTCTCATCTGTCCAAAGGACATTCTCCCAGAAGCTTTGTGGCTTGTCAACATGCATTTTTGCAAATTCCAGTCTGGCTTTTTTATGAGTTTTTTTCAGCAGTGGTGTCCTCCTTGGTCGTCTCCCATGAAGTCCACTTTGGCTCAAACAACGACGAATGGTGCGATCTGACACTGATGTACCTTGGCCTTGGAGTTCACCTTTAATTTCTTTGGAGGTTGCTCTGGGCTCTTTGGATACAATTCCAACGATCCGTCTCTTCAATTTGTCATCAATTTTCCTCTTGCGGCCACGTCCAGGGAGGTTGGCTACTGTCCCGTGGGTCTTGAACTTCTGAATAATATGAGCCACTGTTGTCACAGGAACTTCAAGCTGTTTAGAGATGGTCTTATAGCCTTTACCTTTAAGATGTTTGTCTATCATTTTTTTTCGGATGTCCTGGGACAATTCTCTCCTTCGCTTTCTGTTGTCCATGTTCAGTGTGGTACACACCTTTTCACCAAACAGCAGGGTGACTACTTGTCTCCCTTTAAATAGGCAGACTGACTGATTATGAGTTTGGAAACACCTGTGATGTCAATTAAATGACACACCTGAGTTAATCATGTCACTCTGGTCAAATAGTTTTCAATCTTTTATAGAGGTACCATCATTTTTGTCCAGGCCTGTTTCATTAGTTTGTTTTTTTAAAATAATTATGTTAATCAACAATTCAAAAGTAATGGCTGTTTTTGATGATTTAATTTTCAATAAATTTTTATTTATTGTTACTTTTGTGAGTTTCAAGTGATTTCAGTGAGAATTGTGGGTTTTTCCTTCTTTAACTGAGGGGTACCAACAATTTTGTCCACGTGTGTATGTGTCTAAAAGATTGAGGAGGATTTTCAACAAAGATTAACACCCTCAGGCAAAGACTGGTCCACCACACACCACACAGGTGTTACTTAAGTGCAGTGAGGAATGCTCAGATCTCTACATAGGGGTAACCAAACAGCCACTTTATAAGCGCTTGGCTCAACACAGGAGAGCTAGTTCCTCAGGACAGGATTCGGCAGTCTTCCTTCACCTTAAGAAGGAAGGACACTTGTTTCAGGACACCAATGTTCAGATTTTGGTCAGGGAGGGCAGATGGTGTGAGAGAGGAGTGAAAGAAGCCATCCATGTCAAAGTAGAGAAGCCATCTCTGAAGGGGGGGGGCATCATCTTTTGCCGATTTACAATCAGAGTGTATTTAGGCCCATGAATGTGACGAGGGCTGGATTCTGAGCACACAGGTCAAATTACAGGCAGATTGGAGCATGTACAGGCTGTTTATTTCAGCACTTTCTGTCCATCCACCAGGTGGCGCTATCTCTGTGACTGTATATTGGTCTATGAAACCCATCAGGACTGGACTGTGATCAAACGTGAAGTTTGAGGCAGATTGCAGCATGCACAGGGGATTTACACTAGACGTCCTGCTTCATGGCGTAACATTAAAGTTCAGTTGGCCACCATGGCCACACCCTTTGAGTTTTGTGAAAAATTTTCACAAATATTCAACCTGAAGGCATTTTGTATATATTGTCCAAATTTGAGGTGTTTTGGAGTTATTGCCTGTGAGAAATGAATTGTTGAAAATGACCAAAATCACCAAAACTCTGACATTTAATTCAAAAAATGGGTTTAGAGAATGACTCCAAGAGACTTTTTTGTTTGCACCAAAGTGCTACATATGCATGTAGCTCTGGAGGTCGCCATGTCTACACCCTTTGACTCTGGAAGAATCTTTTAATAATTTGAGATCAGGAGATCGTGTTGTATATCCTGGCAAAATTTGAGGTCTCCAGGAGTTTAAGCCTCGGAGGAGTTTGCTCTCAAAAATTAAAAAAATAGAGAAAATTTATCCACGTTATTTAAAATGGCGGACTTCCTGTTGGGTTTAGGGGATGGCTCCAAGAGGCTTTTTCTGCGTTCTTATGTACTCTATATGCCTCCCAAATTTTGTGGATGTCGGTGAAATGTGCTGCAGGGGCTGTTTATTAAACATACTGCAGGGGGCGCTATAGCACATGTCCTGCAGCGATGCATACAGTGTTATTCCTTGAGACGACAGTGATGTGTGTGGAAATTTTGGTGAGATGTTGAGCATTGTAAGCCTGTCAAAAAGTACTTTGCTTGTCACAACAACAACGCATTGCCACGGCAACAGCATTTTATCAAATGTCAAAATCTTCACACTGTGGCATTGTCAGGGGGTGAAGAATCAGCTGAGCAATTTTCAGAATGATATGAAAAAGTTTGGAGCAATGGTGTGTGCAAATGTAATTTCTAAACTTCTTGTTACCAATACGTGGCCCTTTGACTTTTTCTAAATTTTTGAGTGTGGATGTCCTCAGACTGGACATGGTGTCCAGCACATGAAGTTTGGAGCAGATAGGATGAGGATTTGCTGAGATATAAACATTTTAGTCGTCATCGCGAGACATCAAAATTCGCCGTACTGCCACAGACACGCCTTTTGATGACACAACACCAATTTCACTGTGAATCATCATCAACATGTTCAGGTTTTGTCACCACGTCTGAGGTGAATCTGAACAAGAGACAAAAAAAAAGTGTAATCAAACATCAAAGTGTAAATAATGACATTTTCTGTTGCCAGCAGGTGGCGCTCTGACTGTGAATGGATTTCATCATATGGATGTGATCAGGGCAGGACTCTGATCATACATGTAAAGCTTCAGGCAGATTGGAGCTTGTTCAGGGCATTTACACAGCAATTGAAATTTCATGGCGAAGGATCAAAATTTCAGAGGCCGCCATGGACACGCCCTTTGATTTTGGAAAAAGATTTTAATAACTTTTGATCATTAAGGCCTCCTGTATGTACTGGTCGAATTTGAGGTGAATTGGAGTTTCCCCCTGGGAGGAGTTTGCGCCAGAAAAACTGATCATTAAAAATGGCCAAACAAAACATATGGCAGAGTATAACTACTCTCAGAAGTACTTTTTTTTTTTTTTTAAAGTTACTCAAATAAATGTAACAGAGTAAATGTAACTTGTCACTACCCACCTCTGGACATGGACCAAAAAAGATTTGTTTTAAGAGCAACAACACGCTGTGTTGTGTAGAGACATCATATGGCCTTGTATAATTTCAGATCTTCAGGACAATATTATACTGACAGATTTACGACTCACGGTATAATTTTCTTCTTTTGTTGTTTGTTCAGGCACTTTGTACCTACAATAAAAATAATAGTTATTAATAGTAATTTCTATTCTATTCTATGGTGCGGCATCCATCCCTGTACAGTGCTGTACGTCCAGTCCAGCCTAAGTCCCCTTGACAGGTGGCCACTCAGTTCATTTCCAGCGGGCCACTTGGGACTGTTTCTGCAGTCTGGGCATTTACTTACTGTGCTTACTTACTGCTCTGAGGCCAGGCAGAGGCTCTGCTTTGAGGAGCATTGGAGGAGTATCAGAATGACAGACGACAGGACTGTGAGCTGCCTGTCAGTGCATCTGACAGCAGGGGAACAGATATAACATCTTTTAGTCCCTGCCCCTCACTGTTTATAGCATCTGACAATGTCTCTTACTCAGAGATTTACAGTACAGTACATAGGACTGAAGTGGAGACCCAAGCAGTGTTGACGACACTGCAGAAGACACTCAAGCTTCCAGCTGGCATTCAATATTAATGCTACATTACACATGGAATTAGATATTGTGATGTTGTAGTCTTCACTGTTTTTTTTCTTATGTTCATATATGTATATATGTGTGTGTGTGTGTGTGTGTGTGTGTGTGTGTGTCTATATATATATATATATATATATATATATATATATATAGACACACACACACACACACACACACACACACACACACACACACACACACACACACATACACTCCAGACCCAGCTAATATACGCATCATCATTTGTTAAGCTTGGGAACATCACATTTATGACAGGAGTGATGTGAATAAGAACACTATGTACTATGAGAGACATTCAGGCCTTTCTCTAAAGCATTCAACAGTGGGCGTGTTGTCATAACAACTCTGTTCGGCTGCTTAGTGGATTGCCTTTGTGGAAAATTCATCAGAATCATCAGTAAAATGTGGCAACACGGTCTCACGGGGATTCGTGAAACTGTTACGTAAATTTTTTGTTTCTTTTTCGTGCGCACCAACACGATTTCGTCATGTTTTTCGTGCCGCTCACCACGAAATGTTTTTCGTGTTGCTCACAACGAAACCCGCTGTGGTAATCACAGCTGAAAGTGGTTTATACCAGCGGATTCATGACGATCTAAGCTGTCCATCGGCGTATACTGCTTGTGTGATCGCGTTTGCGGCCGCCGGCCGCCGGACATTCTTGAAATTCCTATGCAAATTGGGGAAAAAAAAACAAAAAAAAAAAAAAAAAAAAAAAAAAAAAGGTAAGTGTACCACCGGGTTATGGTTATGGTTAGGGTTATGGTTAGGGACGATGTCATGCAAAATATAGCGTTGGATTCGCCATGGTTTTACATTAAAAATATAATACACACATTCGTTTGAAATACGTTCTGGGTGGCACGAAAAGTCCGCCGTTTAAAATACATTGGTGCGCATTTCGTGGTGAGCGGCACGAAAAACATGACGAAATCGTGTTGGTGCGCACGAAACCGAAACTAAAACTTACGTGACAGTTTCACGAATCCTCGTGAGATCGGGCTGAATGTGGACACAGCTTGCAGCTCTGCTTCTGTTTTGTATGTTTATTTCTTGTAACTAACTGTAATTATGAACACCAATCAGCCACAATATTGAAACTACTGACAGGTGAAGTGAATAACATTCATCATCTTGTTACGGTGCAATGTTTTGCTGGGAATCCTTGTGTCCTGTCTATCATGTGAATATTTCATTTACAAGTACCTACTGTATAGACATTGTTTACACACTTCAATGCTATGGCACCCCTTGATGAAAGCAGCCTCCCCCAAAAAGACAACGTACCCTGCCATCCCAAAAAAACTGTATGGAACAGTTTAATAAAGAAAAGAGTCCCAGGCTGTGATGTGATCTCCACTCCACACTTCTGAATTTGATTACGCATCCATTAGATGCACTGAAAAACAAGGAATATACACTCCTAGTCAGAACTTTTAGGACATCTCAATTTTTCCAGTTTTCTATTGGAAATTATACATGTTAATGTCTCATTGTACTCTGAAATGAGTAAATGAACAAATTGAGAATAGAGCAAATAAACAAATTGAGTTAAAAAAAAATCAATTTCGAAACCAAAGTGTATTCTAAACTTTTCACTCAAAGTAGCACCTCCTCCCAGGCGGACGTGTTCGGAAAACCTCCATAGGAAGTCTCCCCGGAGGCATCCAAATTAGATGACCAAACCACCTCAACTGTCTACTTTCGATGTGAAGAAGCAGAGGCTCTACTCCGAGCTGCCTTCGGATGTCTGAGCTCCTCACCCTATCTCTACGGAAACTCATTTCAGCCGCTTGTATCCACGATCTCGTTCTTTCGGTCACTACCCAGAGCTCATGACCATAGGTGAGGGTTGGAGCACAGATGGATTGGTAAATTGAGAGCTTCGCCTTATGGCTCAGCTCCCTCTTCACCACAACAGTCTGATACAATGCCCTCATTACTGCTGACGCTGCACCGATCCACCTGTCCAACTCACACTTCATTTTCCCATCACTCGTGAACAAGATCCTGAGATACTTGAACTCCTTCGCTTGGGGTCTCCAGGATTCTGGTTCCAGAACACTTGCTGTGCGTGGAGGTGAGCCCAACTACATCTAGCCGGTATCGCTCCACCTCCCGCACCAGCTCTTGTTCCTTCCCCGCCAGTGAGGTGACATTCCACGTCCCCAAAGCTAGTCTACGCCACCAGGGGGCGGTATGCCTAGACACCCGCTCCTGCCTACTGCTTGGTTGGCATAGCACCCGACCCCGATTTCCTGCCTGGTGGGTGGTGACCCCGTGTTACTTTTTCGGGCTGTGCCCGACCGAGCCCCATGGGGCCCCGAGACTTGGCCACCAGGTGCTCTCTTACGAGCTCCCCCCTCAGACCTGGCTCCAGGGAGAGGCCTCGGTTTCCCAAGTCCGGGCGAGGTAGCAGCTTTCTTCTTGGTCGTTGTCATCAGGGTCTTCTGAATCGCTCTTTGTCTGGTCCGTCCCCCAGGACCAATTTGCCTTGGGCGACCCTACCAGGGGCTATTGCCCTAGACAACATAGCTTCCAGGATCACAGGGACACTCAGACCCCTCCACTATGACAAGGTGGCGATTCATCGGGGGACAAGTACAGCAGAACACAGAAATACTGGACGAAGCACTGAGCTGTGCAAGGCTAGGGGGCTCTCTAGCAGAGGGACGAATAAACAAGGGTCTACCAGACTACAGTCAAACATGGGCAAATAAATACACTAACCCAATCCAAGTAACACTAAGAACTGGAACGCTATCCAGAATCGCAAAGCTATGAGACAAACTAGATGCCAAAATGGCTTAACAGGAAAGAGCAACACTATACAGGAACTACTTATATGATACAGGAAGCTAGAGGCTGTGAATGCCGACAACGGCGCTAAACAGAACACTAATGCTACACAAGCCAAAATGGCAGACGATAAACCTAGAAAACATTAAACTGGGTGCAGAGATCGAGCAGTGAACTTAGGTAAAGTATGACTGGAGGAAACGGAACAGGGGAGGCAGGCAGAGGTGGCGTATGGCAGGAATGGAAACGAGAGCTGGACAGGTGCTGTGGATGTGTGGTTGTCCTAGTGGCACAGAGGATCCAAGAGGTTTGTTACAGGCAGGTGGAGGTCCAGGACTAAAGGAGTAGAAGAAACAGCTGTTCATGAGAGCAGAGTTCTAAGGAGCTGGACGGAGCTATAATCAGAATACTGATGATGGTGGCTCAACAGTCCAGCAAAGTGCAGTGATCAGCGTCTGGCTTATATGCAGAGGAGAGTAGTGGCAGCTGATCATCTCCACCTGCTCACAATCACTGATTGGTAGCACCTGTGGACATTGCCACACATCACGCTGAGAGAGGGATAGATGGAGGAAAACTAAACTGCCATTAACTGACGTTTGATGTGGAGGGCGTTACAGCTGGCGGTGTTTTATGGTCAAGCATCTTTTTCTTCTTCTGATGTCTTAGCAATTTATTTCTTGCTGCAACTTGCAAGATTGCTGCAACTTCAACTTCACAGTTGAAACTGAGATTTCTTACTGCAACCACTAGTGATGGATCCAGCAACACCGATGCGTCGGCGCATGCGTCAAGCTCGTAGAGTGAAACCCCGTGTCACTTTGAGAAAGTCATGTAACTGATACAGCTACTGTTTCGCCTGTCACTGAGGCACCAAACTGTGTTTATAAGGAAGTGTGTCAGTCAACGAGATGCATCTCTGCCAAAAGAATCACAGATCTTTTGAAGCGCAATTCTTCACTTCAAGCCATTATGAAGCCCAAAAGAAAAAGAAAGGTTTCCGCTGTGTGGGACCATTTTGATCTTATATCGGCAAATAAGGTAGTCGTTTTTGTTCCCTTGCTTTATTGTGTTCCTCTCAGTTTCCACTTGATCTATCAGAATTCAAATCCTAAATGCCAAGACCTTGGAAAACTTTTTTTTTTACATTAAAAATATATATTTTTTAAAAAATTTCCTCCCTGCCTCAAAGACAAGTACATAAGAATCCTCACATTCACAATACAGGGTGCACCAAAAAACTTGAAACTTGAATATTCCCTCCTCTGCCTTCTATGTGAAGTCAGTTCATAAGTTGTCATCTTTTAATAAGGTCACATATCACCAGTGGTCAAATTGATAAGGCATATGTGTGCAAAAGTAAGGAAGCAACTGTACAAATGGCCAAATGGCCATTTTGTTAATAATTGCAACAAAACCCTCAAGTGTCAAGTTTATTTTTTGATGCACCCTGTACTTTCACTTTGATTTTCATGTTATGACACAAACTCACATTATTTATTGACTGTATCTAAAGAGAGCAAAATATTTTCAACTTAAATTAAGATGTGAAATTATACAATACAAAATACTATAATTTAAAGTATATTATTGTATATACTAAGTCATTAAATCAATATGTACCACCTGGAGCTCAACGCTCAGAAGACGGTGGAGATGAGTATCGACTTCAGGAAAGCCCCAGTCCCCCATCACCCTGACTGACACCCTTATCACCACTGTGGACTTGCTCCACTTCCTGGGCACCACCATCACCCATTACCTCAGGTGGGAGCCGACCATCAGCTCACTCATGAAGAAGGCTCAGCAGAGGATGCACTTCCTGCGATGGCTTAGTAAACTCAAGCAGCCACCCGAGGTGAGGGTACAGTTCTACACCACCATCACCTCTTCCATCACCGTCTGGTACACTGGGTCCACTGCCAGGGACAGACACAGACTTCAGAGCATTGTGCACTCTGCTGAGAAGGTGATTGGCTGCAGCCTCCCATCTCTCCAGGACCTGTATGTCTCCAAGACTCGGGAGCCTGCAGACTCGATTGCAGCCGATCCTTCTCACCCTGGACACAAACTTTTCAAGCCACTTCCCTCAGGCAGGAGGCTACAGTCCACACAGACCCAGAACCTTCCGTCACAAAAAGTTTCCCCTCTGCAGCGGACTTATGAACCATTAAATAACCTCCATTTACACAACTTCCTCTCTTTAATAACATTAGAACCACCACCCCAGTCTGCTAATTCCAGTGTCCCCAGCCTCCATGCAGCACTGAAAGGATCTGTCAGTTAAGACAGCCCAACAGTGCCCAGAGACTTCAGTGCCTCAGAGCTGAGGAGATTCTTTCCTACATTTGTTACAAAATTACAAACCTATAATAAATATCCATTAAATATTTTATGCTTTGTTCTTTTGAGTAAACGCCAAGCACAGAATGAAATATCTGATTTTCATCTCCCTGCCTTGCACCTGGAATGTGTAAAGGAAATAGGAATTGCTAATAAATCCTTAAATTCCTCAAGATAGCACTAGGCAAATAGTATTATGCTTCTATCAGTGATTTTGAAAGACACACACAGCTGTGTGGTGGAACTGACAAATGCCACATTTTGTTATTTAGTTTGGAGAATGTGTTCTGCCTGCATGGAAGTTTTCTTCCTCAGGGCAAACACATGCAGGCTGAGTGAACTGGAAACTCTAATTTTCCAGCAGGTTTAAAAGGGTTTGTCTTGGCAGTGCTTAGTGTTGGACTTTGGCCTAGATATAAGTGGTCTTGACTGAGACTACTTCAGAAAGTAACTGATTTAAACTTCTGAACGTGTGTTTCTTCTTGTAGCACAGGGGAATATACCAAGGGCTTCATGAGACTTTAAGTGATTTAGATTGATACAGAGGAGGCAAAAAGCTGTATTATCAGATCAAAAAGGCAAGCAAATTTGACAGAGACGGTGAGTTTGAGATAAACAAAAGTGACCCAATTACAGAACAAGAGGCACTTTGTCATGCCTGTAGCAAAAACACTCTGCAAAAAATAAGGGATGTAAATATGGAGTGAAGATGCACTGTGCAAAGAATCAAGGAATCAACAAAATTCTGTTTGTGTCAAGTGGCTTCTCAAGGTAAAATGTACTGAAACACTTCCTGGAGAGACTATTAATGACCTTGATAAAATGATGACAACACTCAGTTAAGGGGGACTCCATTGATGCAGTTGAGGAGTGCTTTTTGAATAAACTCATCAGCTAAGATGACTGCTTTCATAATATAGATAAAACTTTCTGCTCATTCAAATATATAACGATGCGATCAGGCAAATATTTTAAAATTCCTCTAGCAGGATTAACTCAGGCATCTCTTCCAGAGATTTAACATTACAGGCTTGTCATTACTCATCAAACAAAACACTTTTCTCGTGCACAAATTCGACGTAGATATGGCTGGCATATTTTTCCCCGATTTCTAAATTTTATCTATATGCCTCAGGAACAAGTTCATAGGCCTGCAACACAGTTTTCTTCAGAGTGTTATAGTGTAGACTTTGCTCTATAGACAGACTAGCACAGACCTCTTGCGCTTTACCCACCAGTTTACACTGCAGCAGCAAGGACCAAAACTCTGTGGGCCATTTTAAAGCAGCAGCTATGTGCTAGAAAGCACTGAAAAAAATCAACCTTTGATATATGAAATGGAGGAACTAATGTGATGTGCTTCCTCATGCCAAACCCACCTAATGAAACAGATGCAGCACTTTGACTAGACACTGAGGTGTGAGCGGCAGGCTGGCCGCGCTCCAGTTCCAGGGCTCAGATGCGGAAATGGATTGTCTGCACTTTCAGCTGTCTGTTTCTGACCTCAGCTTCTTTAACCCTTGTGTAGTGTTCATATTTTTGTTACACAACCAGTGTTCGCGGGTCCCGGCGCATTTTGGGGTTTTCAATTCAACACAATCAAATAATTTTATGTTAAAATACTCAACAGATGTTTTCCTCAGTTCAATTATAAGCAATATAAACAACATAAATGGTAAATATTTGCTCTTTACCGTTGTTAGATCACATTTATGAATAAAAGTGCTTAATAAAAGTACTTAGAAAGAAAGAAAATCAATTATAATCAAGGTAAGAGTGGAAACAATAAACAAATTTACAGATGAAGCAAGGTTTTTCATAACTACTGACTTTTATTTATTTGAATTTCATCAGAAATTTAACCTATTCCGATCAGTTTAAACATCAGAGGCTGAACACATGCAGTAAACATGTCTGTCTAGACAACACATCAGCCTCATTGAATATATTGTTTTTTTCACACGTATACAACACATGAGGGGCAGAGTTTTACTGTGTGTGTTGCATATGTATTTTGGCACTTGATGCATGTATATTGTGTTTTTCTGTCCATCTTGGGTCCACACACTTCGCAGCGCTTCTTTTTGCTGTTGCTAGCTGCAACCTAGAATAATGAAAAGATCAGGAATTTTACTAACTCTGTTCTCTCTCACAAGACATGAATGTCAGACCAGCTGCAACCTGCAGCTGAAGGTTGGGTGGATGGAGCACCAGCATTCTCGTCCTGAATCCTCCTCATGATTGCTGCAGAGGCTGGGGTTCTTGGAACATGTTGTCTTCTTTGTATTTGAGGTCTCAGTGCCTTTCCCAGTTCCTCAAGAAAGAGTCGCCTCCTCTGGAGCTTCCCTCTGCTCCACTCTGGGTTCAGTCCCATCCAGATGACAAAGACATTGTATGCTGAGATGTCCAACATGTAAAAGAATATCACCAGTGGCCAGCGTAGGGTTCTCCTTTGCAGCTGTAGGCAGTCACCAGCTTATCCATGTTGTCCGCACCTCCTTTTGTGGCATTGTAATCCCTGATCATCTCTGGTTTTTGATGCTCCGAGAGAGCAGGTGTTGGTGCTTGAATTTTGCAGCAATGCTGCAAAGCTGTGCAGGAATGGCAGGGCAGAATACCCCCCACCCCCCTCACACACACACACACACACACACACACACACACACACACACACACACACACACACACACACACACACACACACACACACACACACACACACACACACACCAGGCCCAGACAGGAGGAGGACAGAGAGCAGATGCACAAGACCTAAAACTTCCACTTTTATTGGCCCCGGGTCCAGTGGACCCGAACACCCTGTATGTAACATAAATGCGTAGGGGGGGGTGTACGGTGTGTGGTCATTGAAAATGTGTTGTGATATATGTTCTTCACAGAAAATGAGCCAAGGCCAGTGAATCTGAGTTTGAAATAAAAAATTATCGTATTACTTTTCTTTGATACAAAAATGAAAATGGGTCCCACAGACCCGAACACCATACAAGTGTTAATTGCCAGGGTTAGGTGGAGATCCTCTGTAGCCAAGCCAACCAGAGAACCAGCGGCTGGCTTGTGATCCACACCGCTACATCCATCTGAGGTGCAGCAACGATTGTCTTGCTCACACCATCTCTCACAGGAAGCACACCGGTGTCCAACAGCTGTTTTGCCAAAACAGACTGCATTTCTGCTTTACAGGCATTATAAGACACACCAAGATTAAAGTGACTGGCAATAATTAACAACTCTGCCTTTCTGCAACTATCAAATTTTTTCCACAAGGGACTGTCAACAAAATCATCAATAGAGATATCAGCCATTCTCCCTCCTAATTCCTCTCATACAAAGAAAAATGCCATCTACGAAATACTCACCAAACTAAGCGCAACAGGAAGCAAAAAAGCAACAGACCAGCCTCCAATACGTCATGCTCATTCTAGGGGTTACTGAGTACAACATGAAGTGCCATCCTGTTGAGGTCTCAAGCAGCACATACCACGATGTTTCGCAATGAAATTAACAATTTATTTTCAATAAACGAGAATTAATAAACAAAAGTTGCAAAAAACAAAACTAAAATTTATAGATGAGCTCTCACCAAAACAATAAACAAAACCACTCTAAGCTTTCAAAAAATAGGGAGAAACGAATGGAACAAAAACTAGCAGCTCAATCCCTTCTATTACTGCTGAATTTGGTCTACTAAACAATCCAGAGATGGGTAGAGTAGCCAAAACTTGTACTCAAGTAAGAGTAATGCTACTTCAAAATAATATCACTGCAGTAGAAGTAAAAAGTAGTCATTCAAAAAAATTACTCAAGTAAGAGTAAAAAAGTATTTTGTGAAAAGACTACTCAAGTACTGAAAGGACTGAGTAACTGTTTGATTGTAATGTCCAATTTATTTATTTTTTTTACAAATGATGTGATCAGACAGACAAAAATGTAAAATAATGTGTCAATTCTGGTATTTCCAAATAATAAAATAAAAAATAGCAAAAACAAATAACATCCTCACAAAATGACAAGTTAAGGCACAAGAAACACAAATTTCCAAATCTCAAGTTTTCACAACTTAAACTTTTTGAAACATATATCTGTAGTAAGGTAACATTTTTATGTTTGAACTGTGCAAAGTATTTGTTAGTAAACAGAAAACAGGAGACGAAAACAGAGATATCCATGCTAATGCTATGCCAATGTTGTTGGACTCTGAAGCAAGATCAAACGTCTCGAAAATGCCACCATTTTTTTCATTCCGTTTCTGCTATGTACACACGTGGACAAAATTGTTGGTACCCCTCAGTTAAAGAAGGAAAAACCCACAATTCTCACTGAAATCACTTGAAACTCACAAAAGTAACAATAAATAAAAATTTATTGAAAATTCAATAATCAAAATCAGCCATCACTTTTGAATTGTTGATTAACATAATTATTTAAAAAAAACAAACTAATGAAATAGGGCTGGACAAAAATGATGGTACCCATAACTTAATATTTTGTTGCACAACCTTTTGAGGCAATCACTGCAATTAAACGATTTCTGTATTTGTCAATGAGCGTTCTGCAGCTGTCAACAGGTATTTTGGCCCACTCCTCATGAGCAAACAGCTCCAGTTGTCTCAGGTTTGATGGGTGTCTTCTCCAAATGGCATGTTTCAGCTCCTTCCACATATGTTCAATGGGATTCAGATCTGGGCTCATAGAAGGCCACTTTAGAATAGTCCAACGCTTTTCTCTCAGCCATTCTTGGGTGTTTTTGGCTGTGTGTTTTGGATCGTTGTCCTGTTGGAAGACCCATGACCTGCGACTGAGACCAAGCTTTCTGACACTAGGCAGCACATTTCTCTCCAGAATGCCTTGATAGTCTTCAGATTTCATCGTACCTTGCACACTTTCAAGACACCCTGTGCCAGATGCAGCAAAGCAGCCCCAAAACATTACTGAGCCTCCTCCAGGTTTCACCGTAGGGACAGTGTTCTTTTCTTCGTATGCTTGGTTTTTGAGTCTATGAACATAGAGTTGATGTGCCTTACCAAAAAGCTCCAGTTTGGTCTCATCTGTCCAAAGGACATTCTCCCAGAAGCTTTGTGGCTTGTCAACATGCATTTTTGCAAATTCCAGTCTCGCTTTTTTATGAGTTTTTTCAGCAGTGGTGTCCTCCTTGGTCGTCTCCCATGAAGTCCGCTTTGGCTCAAACAACGACGAATGGTGCGATCTGACACTGATGTACCTTGGCCTTGGAGTTCACCTTTAATTTCTTTGGAGGTTGCTCTGGGCTCTTTGGATACAATTCCAACGATCTGTCTCTTCAATTTGTCATCAATTTTCCTCTTGCGGCCACGTCCAGGGAGGTTGGCTACTGTCCCGTGGGTCTTGAACTTCTGAATAATACGAGCCACTGTTGTCACAGGAACTTCAAGCTGTTTAGAGATGGTCTTATAGCCTTTACCTTTAAGATGTTTGTCTATAATTTTTTTTCGGATGTCCTGGGACAATTCTCTCCTTCGCTTTCTGTTGTCCATGTTCAGTGTGGTACACACCTTTTCACCAAACAGCAGGGTGACTACTTGTCTCCCTTTAAATAGGCAGACTGACTGATTATGAGTTTGGAAACACCTGTGATGTCAATTAAATGACACACCTGAGTTAATCATGTCACTCTGGTCAAACAGTTTTCAATCTTTTATAGAGGTACCATCATTTTTGTCCAGCCCTATTTCATTAGTTTGTTTTTTTAAATAATTATGTTAATCAACAATTCAAAAGTGATGGCTGTTTTTGATTATTTAATTTTCAATAAATTTTTATTTATTGTTACTTTTGTGAGTTTCAAGTGATTTCAGTGAGAATTGTGGGTTTTTCCTTCTTTAACTGAGGGGTACCAGCAATTTTGTCCACGTGTGTATGTAGAGTTTCTGCCGCTATGCCGCTACAGTTCGTATGTCGTCATGTGACCGCAGGGTTATGTCTGGTGAAACGGAGTCAGGTAATTATTATTGCTTCATCTGACTGGTGAAACAGTCATCTGGTAAATCCACTGGGGGCATCTCTCCGGCAAAATAAAGCAGATCTAATGCGGTAAATAAAAAAGTAACGAGTCGAGTGTAGCCCAGTGTAATGGAGTAAGAGTAGCGCTTCTTCTTCACAAATCTACTCAAGTAAAACTAAAAACTATGGCAGAGAGAAACTACTCTCAGAAGTACATTTTTTTTCGAAAAGTTACTCAAGTAAATGTAAGGGAGTAAATGTAACTCGTTACTATCCACCTCTGAAACAATCGAAGAATGAGCGAACGAATGGTGTTGCTGTGTGCCAGTTGGGACTCCGCGAAGGATGGCTCGCCCATCTGGTCCTCTCTCTCTGACCCCGGAAGCGATGTCATCTTTCTACTTTTATATCCAGCTTCTTGCTAGACCTAGCCAATCCGGCACCGACCCATCCTTGTGGTGTCCAATCCGGTCGGTGGTGCAGCGCAGCTCTATTTACATATGTGATTGGACAAACCAGTGGGACACATACAGCGCAAAAAAAACAAAAAAACGCATATGACCGCAGCTGTAACATTCAGTGGCAAGATGCAGGATTGCACTCCCTGCCACTAGGGGTATTGTGACCATCAATTAGTGGCAGAGTATAAAGGCATCTGGTTGGCCCCTCTTTCTTCTTCTCTTCCTCTTCCTCCTTTATGGAGCCGGCAAGCCTCCTTGTGAGCGAGCGTGGAAATTGTGCTGTGCGGCGTGGAGCAGTGTTGGCATTTTTAATCAGTGCAGCGTGGCATACCTGAGGGCTGGACTGTGGAGCTCGTGGGTGCGGCATGTTCCCATGTCCATCACCAGCTGAGCATGGGCTGCGGGCCTCCTCTGTCACTGTCCGACCAGTCAGCCTCACTCTCCGTGTGTGGCACTCCTTGGCCTCCACCAACGCTGCTGTCTTGGCTCTCTTTTTGGAGTGGCGTTGTCTCCTCTCCGGTACTGCTGCTGTTAGGGCAGGCTGGGGATTGGGGCAGCGTGGGTGCTAGACACCGCCGCTGTGGAGATTCTGGGTCTTTCTTATTGTTGCAGACGTCTTTATTTGCTTTGTTTGCCGTCTCTTTTTTTCCTGTTAGCTCTTCATTTGAGTTTCTATTTCGTGGAGTTTATATTTTGATTTGTTTTTGTTAGTTAGTTACTCTGTTTCTTGTTTTTGGATTATTTGTTTAATTGTGGGTTTTTGGTTTAGGATTAGTTTTCTTATGTTGTGAATAATTTGTGTTAATTCTGGTTTTGATCAATTGTGGTTGTTTGTTTTTTTTCTTTTCGGGGTGTAGGGGACCTGAACATTTGGGGCCTGCACATTCCAGAGGAAATCTCACCTCATATGAAAACAAGCTCTTCCTAAGGGGGGAGGCTTTGAGAAAACACACCAAAGTGCCCCAAAGTGGGGGTGTATGACACCACAAAGCTCTCTACCTTCCACCAAAACATCATAAATTGATTTATGATGACATCTAACTCTGGCAAAGAAAACCTCCTTTCTGCAGACAAAGACCCATGCATTTCTGTTGTAACCTTCCACAGGGAAAGACACCCAGATCTCCTGCAGAGAGATAGCCTAGCCGCGCTAGACAACCCACGGCAACGAATTTAATTCTCTGCCAGGGTGGGTCTAGTTACCCTCCATAAGGCTCGAGGTTGGATGCTCCTAAAACTGGCCGGACCAATCACCATGAAGTGTAGAGTCAGAAGGCGGGCGTAACGAAGTGACGACAGAGGCGCGACGATTCTGACAGAAACAACCGGAGCACAATAAACAGTTATCTTTCGACTCGGCTTTGGCCACAGCCCTTAAAGATTTGAAGCTAAAATTCAACTTGAAAGATAAACAAAGGACGGCACTGAGGTGTTTCATTGAGAAGAAAGGCGTATTTGGACTTATGCCGACGGGATATGGCAAATCCTTAACCCTCTACTGCATAGCGTTGCCCTCAGGCAACAAACCACATTTTACAATCCCACACTGGCCCTTTAAAAGAATTCTTAATTTTTTTTTTCAAATAATACTACCAGACACATCTCTGTCCAATAAAATGACCATTTGAAGTGGGTGTACCCTTTTGTTTGGGGGTGGAGCAGTCCTTTCAGGAAGTCAAGCCGCATGGGACACATGCTACAGATTGGTAAGATTAATTTCACTTTTTAACATGTTAAAATTGAATACCTTCATACCAAAAAAATATGTGCATGTGCATGAGTGTACAGGGAAGCTTGTTTGATTGTTTAAATACTTGTTTTGTTTTTATTTATATAGTAAAACTGTATTTTTTCATTTGTTGCCTCAAGGCCACATTGTGCAGCTAGCCCAATTTTATTCAGGCAATGTTATGCATTTGCATGTGTATGTATGGAGATGTGTTTTTATGCGTAAATGATCATAGTCAATATTTTTACTTTACAATCTAATGATATTTATACAGGACATGGATGTTAATACATTTTATGGAAGGAAGCGGGGAGGATTTTGAGGTTAGGGCCATTCCCACAGACAGCGAGGACAGTGAACTTGAGAGTGACAGTGAGGAAACGGACCAGGAGGAATGGATCCCTGAGTCAGGTTTGAGGGACACTTCCTAGCTTAGGGGTCAGTTAGGGGTCAGTTGGAAAAGTAACTGTGTGTGTGTGTGTGTGTGTGTGTGTGTGTGTGTGTGTGTGTGTGTGTGTGTGTGTGCGCGTGTGTGGGTGACTGTATATCTGTGTGTTTCTAATATGTGCTTCCTTTTTCTTCTCAAACCAGCCTCAATACAGCGAGTCTGAGACAGAGGAAGAGCAAGAAGATGAACATGAAGAGGTGGCTGAAGTGCCTCACCTCCTGAGATGGAGAAAACTCCACAACACTAACTACCACCACCTGGCTGCTCTACCGAAGAGCCTGTGAAGGCAGTGGTATGGCAGGGGTGTCAAACTCCGTTCCTGGAGGGCCACTATCCTGCATGTTTTAGATGTTTCCCTCTTCCAACACACCTGATTCAAATCAGGCTCATTATCAGGCTTCTGCTGAGCTTGATGATAAGCTGATCATTTGAATCAGGTGTGTTGGAAGAGGGAAACATCTAAAACATGCAGGATAGTGGCCCTCCAGGAACTGAGTTTGACACCCCTGTGGTATGGGGAAGAAAGAGGTAATTAAGCTTTATACTTTCAAGTCATACATTGCAGAGGGCCTCTGCAAAAGTGGGAATAGCCTGGGGAAGAAGAGAGGTCATCACAGCCTGTCCATTGCTGGCGCATATGAGGAGAAGATGAAGAGAGGACCCATAGCTCCCATTCCAGTCCCAGATGTCCGCCTGGATCAAACAGCTCACTGACTCATTATGACCGGGGACAAGGGGAGATGCAGGGTGCCACGGTGCAATGGTACACCAAAAGCTATGTGCCGCAAATGTAATGTCCACCTCTGCTTTACCCCTGATCGCAACTGCTTCCTGAAGTTCCACATGAATAAACAAGACAGATCCCTGAATCAGTTGTGTGAGATCAGGGGTCAGTTGTGTGTTTGTGTGTGTGCATTCATGTGTGTGCATGTGTAGGAATGCAAGTGTAACTCCATGTGAGTAGATAAAGAACATGTGCTTCCTGATTATTCTGTTTAAGAAAGTGCCTAAATACCTGAAATAGATTTATTATGGTGTTTTTATCCTTGGCCAGTCGTTTTCTATTCAGCAATGTGTTTATAATGAATTGCTTGTTTATTTTAATGTTTTATTTGTTGATCAAATAAAAACTTTGGATAACATTGTGTATTTTCCTTGTTCCAGGATTATAACTTATTTTAGAAAACCTTGGTGTTTTCTTACCCTTGTCGCACATTGTTGCCTTGAAGCAACAAACCAATATCTGCTTGAGGGGGGGTGGGGGTCAAATTTTATTATTAATGTATGATCAGGGACCCTAAAGCTTCCCTAAAATAGGATGAGACATTTTCCCCCCAAAAATTAAAAAGTCATGCAGTAGAGGGTTAATATACCAGTTGGCTCCGCTGGTTGGGAAGCGAATGGGACTTAGCCACAATCCCTCAGGAACTACGTCAGCCTATTTGTTGCGCTGATTGGTTGTATACCTACCCAATTGCTGCAGAGGGATTTGAAAGACAACCTTTTAGCCCGCCTCCCTCCCTGTCAAGCATTCCTAGACCCTTGTGTCTTAAGAGCTGGGTCTAGCGCGGCTAGGCTAGCAGAGAGATGGAGTTGGACAAAACTTTCACACCTTTAAAATCACCATTTGAAGGACTTTTGTTCTCACTTCTGCCTGAATGCTATGATGACCTAAAACCCCCTCTTTTGAAATCCCTGCTCTGGCTCTATCTCTGTGCCTCTCTCATCAGATAAGGAAGACATAAATATTCATGACCTCCTGATGTCCCCTGAAAGGCTGCAGAGACATTTTCTCTTCAACTCACAAGGACTTTGTCCAAACTCATATTTCTGAAATATATGCAGTGTTTTTGTGATTACCAAAGCCGTAGTGAGATGTTGCTATACATGTTGTCGCAAATCTGGTGTTTCTAGCTTACTCCTGTCTTAAGATACTAATTTTGATGTTTAATCCCTGTCCAATACAATTTCTTTCACAGTTCAACAGTGCCCCCTTTTGGACGTTGGAATGCAATGACATTATCACGAGCCTCACTGTTTTAATCATAAAATTTTGTTTTATTCAGGTTGAAACAAGATGAAAACTGTTTTATTCACCACCTTATGTATGTCATGTTATCGTGTTTTCACTGTTACACATATAATTTAGTAGATAAAGCACATAAACGTATAATATGGAATTAATAACTCACATATTTGATTAGCTGGTATACTCTGTAGCATGTTATCTTTGATTGTTTAAAGTAGATTTCAAGGATCATGGTGGAAGGTAAAAAGACTGTTTATGCGCATTTTAATTTCATATTTTTAATCCACTCTGATCAGATCGCTCCTCTCCTGGAGCCGACAGGGGGGAGGTTCTCAGGTTCCGGGGGAAATTGCGCCGAAACTTTCATCTCCACGCCTCTTTGGTCAGCAAAGGTATAAAACCCTCCGCTTCCTTTGTCCGGCCTCTTATTCCTTCTAACTCGCTAAAAAGAACCACGTCCAAGCGATTCTCTCTTTTTAAGGCACGCCCCTCCCTTTTTCGTCCCTTTTTCTTTATTCTGAAACTTTACTTCGGTTACAGAGGCGGGCCTCAGTTAACTACGATTTCTTTAATCATTTTTTTTTATCGAGAATAGATATTTTAGCTCACTATCTCAACAAACCGAACTCATTTTTATTTACCGGTGATTTTTGAATAGGAACCAATTCGATCCTGTTCCACGATTCCCCCAGTTTGCAGTGGCTCCGTTCAGACGTCTGCTCTTTTCCTCGGCTAAATCCGCCAACAAATAGAATGGGAGCCTTCAATTTTTATCAAGTTATTTTTTATCAAGTCAACCCCGGGAAGAAGACGAACCGTTCCGGCTCTCTCTCCACAATCAGCTGAGACCAACCGAGCTGGGCCGAACCAGACCAGCGGCGCTCAAGGCTTGAAGTGGGCAGGACGCGGAAGCGTTGCTATAACGACCGAGCTGCCCGGCTCGGGTCTCCATCCAGAAATCAACCAAGCGTCGTTCAAACCACAACGGCGTCCCAGCCCCTGAGTCTTTGTGTGACCCTTCTCCAACCAAGTAAGGCCAGCTGATGTGTTATCTGAGTTTTATTGGGTTGATGTCAATAATAACTTGATATAAATATTAATAACTCCGTTTAGTCACTTACCAGTCGGTCATATTCCAAATTATTAATCACTTCGTCATATCTTCCGCAGTCTGATTACTCAGCCCATAATCCTAGATTAGAAATGCAGATTTAAGTCACTTACACACACACTCCCACATACACACGCACACACACACCCCTATTCACACACACACACACACACACACACACACACACACACACACACACACACATCACTTTTATTCATGCACGCATGTACACATTACATTTATCAATGTATTGTTATTTGAATAGTCAATAAATGTTCTTCATTTAGACCAAAATTACAGTCTTTTTTGCGCTTCTGTGTGTCAGACTGGGTCTCTTTTACCGAGAACTCTAGACTTCCAGGTATTAGACTGCTCAGTGGAATCCACGGAAATCAACCGCTGATTCCGCATAAATTCATTAATTTCCTTGCAAATAAAGCAAGGTGGTGCCCCCACATAACGAGTGCAATAATAAAAAGATACCTTTAATAAGTAGATTAATCCTACAGGGGGTTGTTGCGTTTATTATTTGTGTTGTGAGGACTGCCCGTTGCATGTTTTAATTGTGTGTGTTTTTTGTCCTGTTGACAGGTGCTGAGGGCAGCGGAGTGGCAGCGGCCCCCTGGTGATGGTCCTTTTATCACTTTTATGTTGCTGTGTAGTGTGGATTTCTCCTCCTTTTTTTTTGTTACCGCTGTCATGGTAAGCCTCAGCCCTGTAGTTAGTTAATTCTTTTGGCAGCTTCCACACCACATCTTATGATTTTATGGCGTCATAATTGGGTCAAAAGTCGCGCGCGAGAGAGTGTTACGCGTACTCCAGTGATTCCAGTAACTCTCAAACTCACTGTCAGAGTCACTGGAGTAGACACACTGGGCTTCTGGGCCGATTCCGGTCAGTCCACCTAGGTAACTGCCGTTAGCAATGGAGCTAACTAACGTCTAATCGCTCCACGTATAATTATGGCACCATACACGGACGCATAGCAATGTCTCCACGCGCGTAGGAGGCTCCTTGCGCATGGAGACATTGCCACGCGAGCGCAGAGTGTTTTTTGCGCCCGTGGAGACTTTTTTCCGCTCGCGCGGGGTACGTGTTTCGCACATGCGAGAGAGTGTTATGCGCACGCGACTTTTGACCCAATTATGACGCCATATGATTTAGTCTGCTTTTTTAAATCTGTTTTGTTTAATAAAATGTTTTAACTTTGCTGTGAAATCACATCCTCCAGTCTGTGGATTTAATTTCGATCTGTGTGCCTAACCCTATTGTGAGTTGTCCAAGTATATTAGGGTTGTCCAAGTATATCTTGGGGTGCAAGTCCCCAGGTGGCGTTGTCCCTTTATTCTCTCCTAGCCACTTTGCCACAATCCACAAATACATTTCCAGTCAGTGTCTTTTGCCATTTATTTTACTGCTTCACTGTTGTTTTAGTACTCTTATATTAGATGGGGCAGGATTTGTCATGTGGGTAAACAGAAAATGGAGGAAAACCAAGCTTCTAACATGTAAAACTGACTAACTAAACATTTTCCCTAGACTTCCTCCATTTCAAGCAGAATATCCCTCTAGCAGTCTGCACAACACTACACCATGCTAAGGGGAAGAGAGTCTGTCATTTGTTTTGTTTTTTTTTAAAGAGAGAAAACTAAAGAAAAAAGAGGGCCTTAAGTAAAGTATTGGAGAATATATAGATAGAATATCCTGATAGTCCTACCTGCTATGAAAGAAATATAGCACATGTGGCCAGCCCTATTAATGACCAAGATAAGAGCTTTAAAGTAAAAATGGTGAAATTACCCTGAAAGTATCTGAGGTCACATAGGGTTAATCTGTGATTCACATTCTAATGACAAAAAGGGCCAGTTTTCTAGGAGTAAAAGACAAAGCAGATCAAATAAGCTCTGAATGGCTGCGTTTTCCTCTTCAGTGTGTTACAAACCACATGAAGAACAAACAGAACAGCACAATTTTGAGGTATTTTTCAGATATGTAAAACTGCAGCAGTCAAGTGTGGAGTGCACTTGTTTTAGTCAAGCACTTGTCAGACCTCTTCCTCTCAGCCAGTTCAGTATGATCACTTTAATATTCTCACATTGATGAGGCAGACAGCCTTTCTAATGCCCAGTTAGATTGATAATAAAGCTCCTGCCAATCACGCTGAGAGACTACACAGCTAACTAGTTCAGCTGACTCTCTTCCAGGGTTTCATTTGCACATTTATTTGGACACATGAAGTTGTTTGACATGAAATGAAATGAAATTGGATTCAAACAGGTTTTGACAGCAAGACAAACGATGGAAGAATTTTTGTTTGTTTTTTTAAACAGCAGAATGTTCTTTCACCTGGTTATAACACATGTAGTACAGCAAATGTTGTCAGTTCTGTAGTTAAGACAAGTTTTCTCCCTCTAACAGGGGGTCCATTGTGCGGTTAGGCCTCCTCCTCCCTATTCAAAATTCATTAGCTGTCATTTTAGCTGCAGTTTGTTCAACAACAAAACTGTGTTGGTCCCCTTTTGCTGCCAACACAGCACTGACCCGTCAAGGGATGGACTCCACTAGACAAGCTGAGGGAAGTATTAGAGTTCCAATCAATGCAAACTTGACACACTTTTCCTTTCTATTATGTTTCATTTTTCTGTAGGTTTAATAATTCTGCTCCCTGGTGTTCTCAGGAATGACTTCATTCATCAATAGATATCTGTATACTGTAAAAACTGCACAATGTAGAGCTGCAGACAGGTTTCATAAGGAAAAAATTATACCAGCTCCACTGTCACAGCCAGCAATGAGTCAAGAGGATAACTTAAGGAGCACAGGTGTCAAAATATGTTCCCAATACTAGAAAAGGCAACACAATCTGAAAACAACAACAACAATTAAATCATGTACCACAGAAGGCACCAGTTGCTCAGATGTAATCTAATCAGATTTTGGCTATTGAAATATTTTAGAAATGAGTGTTCAAAAGAAAAAAGTTTTCCAAAATCAGATTAGACTAAATCCAGTGTTGGTTTTTATCCGAGTCAAATACACACTATGTATTGTTCAAAATGTATTTTGTGGATTTGGGATACCTTTGAGGGTCTTCAGGGTGGATTTTTGGAAGAAAATGTAACACAACTTTAAAATTAGTCAAACAATAAAATACCTATATAATCCTGAATATACATTTACTTTGAATTGATTTCATTGGTCCTCTCTTCTAAAGGGGCAAGTGGACCCAAACTGTGCCTGTAAAATAACCCCCACAGCATAACAGAGCCCTGGATCTCCTCTCTGTAGAGCTCAAAGGTTCAGACTTTTAATTTGTCACCAATCTCAAATATCACCCACAAATGGAATATTTTATTTTCTGTACTCTCATATTTGCAGTCATAGACTAAAATATTGTGTCAAAATTCTTAGAACTTAGAGAACCTGTGAATAATAACTCACACTCTTTTGAATAATTTTATGTACAACATTTTTCACTATTTAGTCATCTGTAAGTTGTTAACATTAAATGTCATCATTTGAGGTGTTAATCTGTGAGCATGGGGTCTCATGGAGGATAATATGAGAGTGTGAGAGCACCTTGGGCAGAGAAGTAAAAGTCATGATTAATATGAGTGAGTGGGGAGAGAGAGAGGTCTGATGAGAAGCTGCTCACATCTGTAGGATGTTTCCTTCAAACCTGGAGCAGTAAGCAGATGCATTTTCAGCTCTGCTTGGTTTTAATTTCCATGACAGAGGGACCGACTTATTATGAGAACAATTACACATAATGAATGCCTGATAAAATGGGTTCTGCTGTCAGAATGTAATGCATGGAAGGCAAAACATCTGCCATGTAGTCAGGAACAGCCTATCATGCTTTGACTGGGCACAGTATAAGGTGGAGGCATACTGAAAGGATACACATGACTCTAATGGAAGTTGTTGTACAGAGAAAAACAAGAATGATGTGAAAATCTGAAAAATTGATAGAGTTGAGAGTGAAGTGCTGTGTTGAATTGATGGCAATGTTGGGTTAAAAGAATGATTTAAGTAAAATTTTTCCATCCTAGGCTTAAATTCTTTCTATTCAATTCAATCCAATTAAATTTTATTTCATTTACATAGCACCAATTTGCAACAAATATTATCCCATAACAATAAACATAGTACGGTTAAGAGAGACAGACAATACACAAGAGAGCAATGTTTCCAAACTGTAAGAATCGGTGTTAAAGCTGAATATCATTTGATATTCTTTAAGGTGTACTCCAGTGCATTACACTTCCAGAAATTTGTTTGGCTTGTAAATAAAGGCATGAAAAAACAACTGCCAAGATTTTCTGACAAGTACTCTATGAAACATACATTTGTCAAATGCAGCTTGATTGTGTCTTACTGCATGATAAACATCTTTTCAAACTGACAAATTTATTTGAAACACAGGATTGGTGACTGTTACACATTTATAGTTGTAGCAACACTAATGGCATCACTGACACCAACAAAATACCATTTATATTATACTTCAAAATAAGTCTAAGAGGATGTTGAGAAGAAAAATGACAGGTCCCATACTGTGCCTCGTCTCAACAACTTAATGAAAGTCTCACATGATCTCAGAATGTGCCTTTCAATTTTTCAGGTGTTGCTGTAGTCAGCTAGAATTTGTGCAAGAGCTAGTGGGAGCAATCAGTCACCTCCTCAGTATAAGCAGACACGAGTCACCATTCGACGTGGGATCATTGAACTAGGCATGTCGGTATTGGTAACCTGTTCGAGTCTGACTCATCTGTTCCGACCTGTTTCTCATCGAACTCTCGTGTTCTGTTCTTCGCAACCGACTGGCCAGCACTACATTTTATTTATATATTATATATATAATTTACCAATTGCAATTCAGAATTTCCCACCACACTTTACAGAACTCATATGCCTGAACCACCAGAGCAAGCCCTAAGGCAACAGTGGCAAGAAAAAACTCTCTTTTAACAGGAAGAAACCTTAAGCAGAACCCAGCTCATATGGGGGAACCCATCTGCCCCAAACAGTTTGTAGAAGAGCATATCAAGTATAGTGAGGGCGATGCAGAGTAGACTGATGGAAAAGGGCAGCTGGAAGCAGTGGGCTGGAGGAAGGTCAGCAGCAGCATCCCACAGTGGACATGATGGAGACTAGACCAGTTGGTGGGACATCAACCAGCGGAGAAACAGAGTGAATGCAATGCAATAACGGTATATACAGTAAATACAAAGGTTATTGGAGAAGATCTCAGTGCATCAAGAGAAGTCCCCCAGCAGCCTAGGCCTATAGCAGCAGAACTAGGGGCAGAACTAAGGCACATTGAAGAAGTCAGTTGTCCCCTGCACATGTGGACTCCAAGTGACACCTTCAAGGTCAGCCGAGTCAGCCCTAACTACAAAATTCTATTCTAGATGTCACTGGAAGCCAATGAAGCAAAACCAATACATGATAAATATGATAAATACATTTGGTAATTTACTGAAAAAAGAAAATGTAAATGTTTACAAAGTCTTTACTGCATAAAGACCCAGAGGGAATATGTATTCATGGTCCTTCTTAGATGATTCCCTACTTTTCCAGTGTGTTATTTGTAGCAATAAGATCAGGCTAAAAACCTTGTTTATAGACTTCGCAATTTACTTTGACACTGAAAAAAAAAACTAACAGAGTTTTTTCTTTGGGATTTTTAGAATGACATGATTTCCGAAAAGCAAATTTGTCGTCTCTGTAGTGCTCATAAACATTGTAAGGCTAATTAGCTATAACTACAATTCATGCATGACATTGGCTGTACCTAATTTAAATGAAATGTTTCCCAAATTGTATTGTAACACACCAATAAGTAATGAATATTCATGTGTTTCACTGGACCATTCTCTAATGGTTTATTTCTTTATGTGAGCCTACTGGGTTATGTTTATTGGTCTTTAAATGTACACTTAATTTAGATTTTTCAAACGTCCACAAAGGTACACCAGATCTGTGGGGCTTAAATTGGTCTAATTTGTCCATATTTACAGTTTTCACAAATTTGTGTTGATAACTCTAGTATTCTCTGCATGTCAGCAGCTGCAACACCAGCATGCTGAAAGCATTTAGAGGTTCTCAGAGGGACTGAGCTGCTAATTAATGCTGAAACCCTGTGGATCCTTTCCTGGACATTCCATAGCTCTCCGTCTATGTACAGTGCATGATACCATATATTGACATCATGTTCCTTGCAATCCATTCAGTGTAGAATTAACAGTAAAAACTATACACAAGATTTGTGTTCTCATATACTTTTACTGCCTTATATTGCTTACAGCCGATGCATCTTCTCATAAAGCAACACATCTTTTATATGAATTAATTCAATCAAGTAAAACTGCCTAAACTGAAAACTGTTCTCCCTAAATTCTTCCAGCATGTCACATGTCCCATGAGGGATTAAAATACGCTGGACCATATTTACAGTCATTTACTGGCCCACCCCACTTAGGCCAGTCAGACCACCTTTCCATTTTCCTCTCCCCAGTATACAGACCCCTCATCAGGAAAACTGCACCAAGAGTGAGGAGCATTAAAACTTAGCCTGAGAATGCTTCCTTTCAACTCCAGAACTCTTATGATCACACACAGTGGGATCTTTTTGTACATGAGGATGTAACTGATTACACTTCAACTGTTTTGTTTTACATTTGGAACTGTATTGATAATGTCACTGTCGACAAACAGATCAGATGTTATCAGAACAACAAACCTTGGATGAACAAGGATGTTAAGCTGCTGCTGAGAGACTGCAACACAGCTTTCAGATCTGGCAGCAAGGATCTCTACAGCGCTGCCAGATCCAGCCTCAGGAAGGGCATTAAAGCAGCTAAAGCAGCCTATGGGAGGAGGATCGAGGGGCACTTCAATGAGAGAGACCCCCACCGCATCTGAAAGGGCATCCAACATCTCACCAACTACAAGGCCCAGAGGGAATCCCTCTCCCAGCATCAGCAGCGCCTCGCACGCTGAGGAATTCAACCTGTTCTTTGCCCATTTTGGGACCGCTGAGGCCAAGGCTGAACTAACACCCCCACTACCATCCACTGATGACCAGGCACTCACTGTGAGCGCAGAGGACATCAGAAGAGTATTCAGTGGTGTGAACCCCAAGAAGGCTGCGGGACCTGACAGCATACCAGGAAGAGTCCTAAGAGACTGTGCAGACCAGCTGGCAGAGGTATTCTGTAACATCTTCAATCTCTCTCTGTCCCCAAACACTTTAAATCTGCCACCATTATTCCCATACCCAAAAAATTACCCATAACCAGCCCTAAGGATTACAGACCCATAGCCCCCACCCCACAGTAATGAAGTGTTTTGAGAGGTCAGATGTTGTATTTGTCAAACAATTTGAGTACACTGACAAAAAGTAATTGAAGTGATTGAGCACTGTTTACTTAAAAGCAAAATCTCATTCTACTTCAACTCAAAAAATAGAGATGTAATAGCTGTTTTTTTCTTACACTCAAAAAAATAATCCCAGTGGTTGTTCAATTAGTTAAGCATATATACAGAATATATTTTGTACATGATAATTTCAAGTTTCCTTGTTGAACTTGATTGAGTCATGTCAGAATTGCACGAAATTCAACAATTTAAAATGAACAAGATTCAATCACATTGTGACGAATCAAGTCAATAGTGTTTTCATGTATGTCCAAAAGAATCTGTGAGAGTTATCATGAGACGCCATGTGAAGAAGAGGAGGCGGGAGACGACTAGCGTCTGGTGTACAGGTGAAAAAGGTAAGCAGAATCTGTTGTAATCTTCCCCAAAAGAAACTGTTGTACATAAATGTCATAAGCGGTTTGTGCAACATTTCAGTGTTACTTATTCACAAGTGTTTTACTGATAGTTATAGTGAGCATTACTGTTTGTCTTGAAAAGCAGACAGCTGTCATGTTCTTTGTTTCTGATTGACGTGAGAAACAGAAAGCATTTTCTGCTCGTTACTGGGCTTGGTATTATTATAATATGACTCTAATGTGCAGACTACAGGATACTGTAGACCATTTTAGAGCAGACCCATAATCCAGGTATGATAACAGTGTGTAAGCTTCGTCAAAATCTCTGGTGGCCCATACAGGAAAATACGGGCCACCAACTTCTGCCAAATCTAAATTTCTGGTAGCCCGTACAAAAAACTAGTGGCCCGTACTTCGCGTTGTTTACATAAAATAAAAAAATAAATATAACTTCTCAGGAAGTCAATTTCTTTTAATGAGCTCTTCTCTTACAACTTGCTTACCATTAGAATCTAAATAATCAGTCTCTCATTACAAAAAAAAATCAGTCTCTATTCATCTTTACAATCACAACTTAGTTGAACTAGATGTCCATCTACATCAACTCATCAACATCTTCAAATTGTGCCAGTCTCTTGAGTCCAGCAACGACATCTTCCTCAGTCATTTCTGGGTCGAAATCATCCAGAAACCATCAACATCATCCTCCATGCCTTCCTCTTGCCATTGAACTTCCTCCTCCTCCTCCTCCTCATCAATATCTTCCTGAGCAGCTGCCTGCTGCTGGACTTCTGCTTCCAGCTGCTGGTCTGGTGCTTCCTGAGTCACAGTTGCACGGGGCTGACTGTGTCCTCTAATCAGACACTGGGACTGCTGCAGGGTTACTGCACTGACAGCCTGTGTTTTGGGAGGGGGAGGAGCTCACAGGAGCACCTGCTGCTCGTTGAAAAAAGTAACTGCAGAATGATCCGAGTTTTCCTATCAGAGTCTCCAAAACGGCAGAAAAAGTCGGTAGATTTGTCGCTAGTCGCTTTTGACAAAAAAAGTCGCTAGGACGCTTTGGAAAGTCGCAAAGTTGGCAACACTGCCTGCGCAGAACAAAGTGAAAGGTTAGAAATCTTTCAATTTATTTATTTATGTATTTCTAAATGCTTGTCGCCCGGCCGCGCGATGAGAAATGTATAAATTGTATCTGTTTATCGCCCGGGCACCGTTCTGGTCGCCTCGGGCGACTTGGTGACTGCAAACCTTACACACTGTGATAACAGTCTAAAAGTGACATGAAATTCACTCAACCCACATAACTTTTATTTTTAACTTCACTAAATCCTCTGGTTATCAAGAAATACTGGATTTTAATATACTGAGTCTTCTGCTTACTTTCTTTAGTTGTAGGAATGTGTTACCCCAATAGAGAGGGGAAAATGGCAAGAGAGAGCAGGGTTTACACATTGCAACAGGGGAAGGAGAGAGTGTTTTGTGGGTATTGACGGGAAAGCTTGGAAAGAACAAGATATGGTTATTCTCCTTAAACTTTGCTAAAAAGTTCATAAACAGGAAGTTAGTTACTGTATCTTAAAATTGTAATAATAAAGTAGCGGTTTATCCTAAAACACAAGACAAATCGTTTTTGTATTTATCGGGGCTGTCCAGATATCTGCTACAAAGACCCTCAGTGAGAATGTTTGAGGCACTTAGAGTTCCACAGAAGGTCATAGAATCAAAGTGTTTTTGACTTTTCCTTTCTATTTCTCTTTTTTCTTTTTGTATATTCTTCTTGATCTGTATCCATAGACTGACAGCACTGATGTGAAACAAGAATGTATCCTCCAAGGTCTTTGTGTCTACTTGAGCGAAGATACCAAGATACTGGTCAGATAATATTTGGCAGTTGTTTATATTTATGTATATATAGGGTTCTAAGCATGACAATGATTGGAGTGATAAAGGGTTCTGCTACATATTTGTGTTGGTGCACAACAAGGTCCTAGATCATGTTTTTGAAAGTGAAAGGCATGTCTTTCACAGTCTATTAACTTTAACCAATCAGATCAACAGGAGAAGGTTACAACAACAAAAAAGCCCTTAGTGATGTACTCTGCCCTCCTTCCAATCAATTGTACTCTGTATCTTATATGACTTTCCATTATTTTTTACACTCAAAGAGGTTTTTTTTTTGAGTGTACAAACTTTAACTGTTAGGTCACACTGTGGCAAGGTGATATTCACACATAGCAATGATGCATAGGACAATCAGCTTAGTCCAGATTTAAGTTCTGTTATTCAGAATTACAGGATAAAGCAGAGGCTATGCCATTTGAAAATTTTGCACTTCATATGGTTACTGAATTGTGGGTTACAAAATGTTTGATATGCATATCATTCCTCCGTTGAATCCTCAGCATACACATACAGCGTGAGCTGAGATATGCCTCACTGTTCTCACTGAGCTAAACAGAACTGATGGCTCTGTAGAGTTAGCTTGCACCAGTTTTTGCTAATCATCTTAGACCTTGCAAGTCTTTCCTGTTTGCCCCATTTACCGTTTCCTCTCTGTGTTTTGTAACTGGTTAGGTTCTGGTCCCTGATGACAGTAAACTTAAAACATAACATAGCGAAGATGTGATAATGCACCTGCCCTTTGAAAGACAATTTTCCATGATGTCTTACATGATGCTAAATTTAGGTCAGGCCCCTTGGAGCTATAGGTCTTAAAATAGGGCAACAATTATCTGAACCAACAATGAGAGTGTCAAACATTATCCTGGCTGTTCAGCTCACAGATTTCCCTCTGTCCACTTATCAGCATCCAATCCTCACATGTTATGGGATTTAGAACTGAATCATGCAGCTACAAACATACTCTCAGTTGGAAAATTGTATTAAATGGGAATATAAAACCAGGGGAGGTTTACAATTTGGAAATAGTCTATAATGACTACCTTAAGGTGTATTTTATGAATTCCTTGACAAATTGAAATGTATTGCACTTGCAGATTTTCCTGCAATATGATGCCAGCAGTGGCAGAAAACATGGTTCAAAGTTCAAAGTTACTTTATTTAAACTCATAGGTAGATTTTGTTTAGCAGAAAGACATTTGCATTTGGCATTCCATTACAAAATGCACATTGAACCTGACAGGCAAGTACCTGATCGAGTGACAAGGCAAAAAAGTGCTCAGTGTTCAGGCGACTGGACCAGCTCACTATTTGGTTCAGTGAGTTCTTCTCTGTAATAGAGGTCTGACTGAACCATGTCACCAAGCAAAAAGATAAAACAGACTCAATAACAGAGTGATAAAACAGAGTCAAGATTGTTCAGTCAATGTGGAAATATGCAAATTTTCAGAGGCAGTGAAGACGCCAATGGCCCTTTTTACAGACAGACTTGCAGTTTTCATCAAAGTTCAATTTTTCGTCAATTATGGTCCCAAGGTATTTATATTATTGCACTTGCTCTATTTTGTAATAGTGACTCCATGCCTGTCTGGTTGTTTTCTAAAATCAATAACCATATCTTTTGTTTTAGATGTGTTCATTTGGGGAAAAGACTCCTAACTGCACTGTACAAAGTCATCAGTAGCTGGGCCATGACTGGTGTCACCCTCTTTGAATAAGCTGATAATCACGGAGTCATCTGCATACTTAATAGTGGCCCTGTTTTCATATCTGCTCTGACACGTTTGTATAGAGAATGAATAATAAAGGTGACAGCACACACCTTTGTGGAGAACCTGTAGATTAGAACACAAGGTCAGACAGAACCCCATTTATTCTCACACTTTGTGACCTGTCAGTTAAAAAGTCTAAAATCCAGCCCACCACATTTTTGCAGATTTCAAACTGTTCTGAAAGTCTTTTGGTTAAAATGTGGGACTGGACTGTGTTAAAAGCAGAGGAGAAGTCAATAGAGTCTTGCAAATGTCCCTTTACCCTCCACATGTTTAAAGATCATGTTTAGTAGAATCAGTGTAGCATTCTCCACTTCTCTGTTGGGTCTGTATGCAAAGTGCATTGGACCCAACTCATGTTCAGTCTCCTTCAGGATCACATTCCTAACAACTGAACAACTGAAGTGAGGACAAGAAGCCAGAAATCATTCAAAGCTTTTGGATGACTGGATTTAGGAACAGGGACCCCTACAGCACCTTTCTAAAGAGAGGACTCATGCTGTGTTTGTAAGGATTTGTCTGTTAAAAAAACATTAAATACAGGACTGAGATCTTTAGCACAAGATTTAATAAAGCCGCCACTAATGGCTTTTGTTCACCTTCTCAGAACAAAAGGCCTTTCTGACATCGCTGCATTCAATGTTAAAGGGCTGAGTGTCCTCCAGTTTCTGTTTCAGATTCGAAATGTCCTTGCTGAAACCAGAAGAAGTAAAACCATCTGAAATGATCTGGCTGCTGCTCTGGGGATTTTGGAGGCATGCGGTGGTTTCATATATGTCTAGGCAGAACCAAGATTGTTTGCAGTCATTTTCCTTTCAAGAAGGGTTTTGTAGCTCTATTTTGCTTTCAGAATATCAATTTTCAAGTCTTTGGCAGCTGACTGAAGGTCAGAGACAGTCCCTTCTTTGAAAGACAGTTTCTTTTATTCAGGCAGGATTTGACGCTGTTGATGACCCATGGCTTGTTGTTGGGGTACACTTTAACATGCTTACAGGGTGTAATCATGCCTTTGCAGAAAGCAGTACAAGAGCTGGTGACATCCACCTGAGCACCAAGATCATCCCCGCAGGACTGGTGTCACTCGGCTACACTAGTGATTACCACAGAAGATATTTCTTTGACTGAAATGTTGCTCAGTTTATATACTTAACACTTAACTTCTATACAGTAAATAACCTCATAATCAGTCTAATGGACCCTTTAATGGGGAGAAAACTTCAAATTAAGCAGATCCTGTTTTCTGTAACCAGCCTTCTCAGTTTAAAATTCATTTTTTCTCTAGAAGTACATGTCCTTGCACCATAACAACAACAGTTTCCTAAGGTCATGAACAGATGTGAGGAGCTTCCATAGCCTCCAAGGTTGAACCCATGTGTCTCAACTCCTATTCCCTTCAAAATGTAGAATATAGATCCTCACACATGAGAAAGAGAAGCGCAACTATTATGTTGCATTGTCTGACATTCTACATAAATTGCTACTGGTTTTAAGGAGTGATCCATGACTTCCTGACTGCAGACCAGTCCTGACAATGAAAGTTAGGTTTTGAAACCGAGAGTCATTCCAGTACACATAGTGATAATGGTCAGCATGCCACCATGTACTGCCCTGATCAGGCAAACATCATTATGCCAATAAATATACTGTACTATTAAAAAACTGTTGTCTCAGTAAGCTTACCAGGATTTACATTAGTGTCTTCAATACAACAAGAGTTTTTACAAAGACTTTTTGCAAAGATTATGCAATTAAAAATAAGTGCTCGATAGTTTATTTGAATGCAGTGGTGGGCTGTACGGTGGATTGGTTATTAGCACCGTCACCTCACAGCGAGAAGATCCCTGGTACACATCCCCACCTTCCCTGGGTCTTTCTCTGTGGAGTTTCTATGTGAGTGTGATTATTTTTCTCTATATGTAGCCCTGTGATGGACTGCCAACCTGTCTAGGGTGTCCCCTGCCTTCATCCTGAAGCCAGCTGGGATAGACTCCAACCCTCTCGTTGTATAGATAATGGATGGATGGTAAGTCGTGCAATTTACTGTTATTTGAATGTTTAATGAGAAAAATGGAAGTATTAGTGATGATAAACACGGTGTCAAGACATAATTCATGAACAGAACTAGTCTGGAAAAATCTGTCATATTTATGATTTAGTTATTGGATGACCTTGCTCTTGTTTGCTGCTCATGAAATTTTCAAGAAATGAAATGAAAGGCAGTGGCCAGTGGCTGCAGAGGACAAAACAGACCAATAGAGACAGATGAGAATGGGTCAGACCTCAGTGTCACCTCATTACTCTGATGGCTCTCACATTATTCCAGTGTCACATCCATACTAGAAAATCAGACACTGTATCATTTGCCTTGGACTCACTGATCATCTCCATTCATCAACACACAGATTAAAAAAAATGGGATGACAATACTCTGATGACAAATGCCTATAAACAATAGCTTTTTGTCAACTTGGAACCACGACATTCCTCTGCGACATGCAATAAACATCGTGTATAATTTTCTTCACACTACAAGCGCAGCCAGTATTGGTTTATTGCTATAGTTTGATACCTTTGAACTCTTTCCACCCTGAACAACCCTGTATTGTAACCATATAAAGTGTATGACTTCTTGCCCTTTTTAAAAGGTTGCCATGCCTGGCACATTGAATGGAGAGGCTACCAAATATTTCTGAGAGTGAAACGGATGTTTTCTCATCATCCGACAAGAAATCATCTACTGACAGTTAAACTGACCATTTCACAAAGACAAGTCAACCAGTCACATCGAAAAAAACATAACTGTATGCATTTCTTTACTTAATTTTGACCAGACTATTTCTATTTGAAAAAAATGGGCTTTAATCACATCATTGCCTGATGCCATGTTTTCTGTGAAAGCTCACACTTTTATCCATGTGCTAACATAATTGTACAAGGGTTTTCTAACCATCAATGAGCCTTTCAACACCATTAGCTAACACAATGTAGCATTAGAACACAGGAGTGATGGTTACTGGAAATGTTCCTCTGTTCCTCTATGGAGGTATTCCATTAAACATCAGCCGTTTCCAGCTACAATAGTCATTTACCACGTTAACAATGTCTAGACTGTATTTTTGATTAATTTAATAATATCTTCATTGAAAAAATGATTTTATTTAAAAAATAAGGACACTTCTAAGTGAACCCAGACTTTTGACTGGTAATGTATACATCCCAGATGGTAGCATAGTAATTATAACCATGACAATTTTAAGTAATATACAGTACAATAAACATGCTTGACAATATAATGACAGCCCTAAGGAGTCTGCAAGCAGTTCGGGAGCTTTCAAACTGCATCCATAGACCCCTTGCATAAACCAATAATCTGGGTGGGTCAATCTGGGTCAAACACTGGGTCAGACCAAGATCTCAGATCAGATTTCTCCACATTTGTGTGTACACACACACACACACACACACACACACACACACACACACACACACACACACACACACACACACACACACACACACACACACACACACACACTTTGGGCAGGTCACCAGTCTATCACAGGGCAACACAGAGGCAGACAAACAATCACACTCACATTCACACCTGCAGCCAAGGAGTGAAAGTGATAAGTTGACTTGAAACTCATAGTGTGATCCTAGCTTTAAGGATGTTCACTATGCTAACCTGGAAATGAATCCACATTACTAAGTTATCTTGCATGATCACTTCCTAAAGGGTAAATGAGCTAATTTGTACAATGTTCCCCTTTTTACGTGTAGCACCATTATTACATCCAAATTCCCAACTGTGATGTAGATTATGTAACCCACTGAAAATAACCAAATTCAGGATTTACTCAATTTCAGTTTTTTTAGATGTAGTGGCCACTTTATGCCAGCAGGTGGCAGGTGGTAGCCCTGCAGCTCGAGAAAGGGTCAACCAGCACTGTAGAGGAAGCAGATACTAAAACGGAGCAAAACAGACCACACGGAGTTCATCAGCAAGAGAAACGAGTAAATTGAAGGACTTTTCTGAACAACTTGTATTTCAGGAAAAGTTACAAGGAGTAACGAGTTTGAGTTTTGTCAAGGAGTGTCAAGGATTTAAAGGTTTTGTTTCCTATTCTCCGGTGAGTGTCGCTAATAACTTTACATGCCGTGCAAGCTAATGTAGCCTAGCTGACATACTGTTTTACAAAGAGTAACTCGTATTGGGCATGGATAAATGATACGTGCTTGTTATTTTCTGTCGTTATTGAATATTGTTTTGAAAGTTAGGGGAAGGACCTATTAAAAAACCAATCGGAGTATGACTTGTGTTATGCAAATTGAAGTATGAATCGATGGAATGAAGAAAAAATGCTTGTTATGTTGCCCTGCGGGATCTACATGTCTATAGCAAGTTAAATTGAATGTGTTGAAACTTTGAACGTACTTTAAATGTATACTTTAGAACATTGAACGGTAAAAAAATTCCAGATCTGGTGATGTTTGACATTGAGAGAGTAATTAATGTTGCCCTGCTTACGCAGGTTGGTTTTTATTCACCCTGACAAATTGAGGGAAAGAAGCTGAGTTTATTGTGCAATTCGCCGATGGACATACCGACGGACAAAGGGCGTGCCACAGACGAACTGAGAGTACATCGCAGGTGTGAAGAGGATTGCTTTGCTGATTAGGACGACGAGGACTTCAATCTACATTCTTCTGTTCATCATACAGATAAGCACTGAATAATTGTCGCACTGCAGCAAAAGGAAAAAACTGTCACAGTTCCGTTCCTCTGCCCTGTCTGTCTGTCTAGTTGTCTCCCATCCGCTTCTCTACCCTGACTCTCCTCCCACAGCTCGGTGCCTGAGTGGAGTCTAGCTTCTCAGCTGACTCCACTCAGGCAATCAACTACCTCCCCGGCTCCCGGACAGCTGACTATCATCTCACTAACGACTCACCTCTACAATAAGTACCGGCTCAGCCTTCCACTCCCGGCCAGAGTATTGAACCTGAAACCATGCAGTTCGGTTTGCTCTCGAGCCTTTGATGTTTTCTGTTTGAGTTCCTGCTTTATTCTAACCTTGTTTTTCTCCTGCCTCCACGCAGCCAGCTGTCCGGGAACTAGTGATGGGACGATGATACCTCAAGGAGTGTATTGACACACTAAACAAACTGTGTCGGCACTGTATTGATACTGTGTTGGTCACCCAATAGTGACCCCTGCAGTAGTTATAAAATCATTGCAGGTAAAGAAATTCCTTGTTCGTGTAAATGCTAAAACTGAGTTGGTATGTAAAATATAGCAAATTGGAGTAAAAAATCGGAGTTACAATTTTTTAACTTATGTGCACATTTGTCAACTTAACTGTTAAATCATATGAAATAAAAGACAAAAAAGTGATTAGTTCATGAATTTTTATTGAGAAACAAAAGTTTTCGGAGTGTCTTTGCTCCAAGGCGATTTCTCCTCTTACACACCAGCTCCCCAGCCTTGGAAAATACTCTTTCGCATGGTACAGATGATGATGGTGAGCAGAGAGTTTTAAGTGCAAGTTGATGAAGATGTGGGTATATTTTCTGGTTCCATTTCCAATATTGCAAAGGATCTTGGTTTCTGGGTGTGTTTGTTTCTGCCAGGTAGCGTTGGACTTCAATAATGGAGTCAGCTGTTGCGTTCCTCGTCTTCTGGGTCTCTGCAACCTCCATATCTAAAGTTTTCCAGAGATTGTGCCCTAAAAAAATAGTTAATCATTACTTTATTATCACATGATATATCATATCACAAAGTGCCACAGAAATGTATTTTCATACCTGAACTGGGTTCTGACCCATGTGAAGAGCTAGGCTCTTCTTCTCCTGGGTCAGGCTCTTGGCTCCTCATTTCTTCTGCACATTCTGACTGCAGTCTCTTCACCGCTTCACTTGCCTTTTGCTGACTAACAAATCCATTCTTTTTAAATCTGGGATCTAACAGAGTTGCCAGAGTCATCACACTGAGAGATTCCATGCCGCAAATAGTGTCAGTTGGCCGCTTCCTCAGGTTTTCAGCCAGTTGCTGAGCAGCTGTTTTTGTCACTGTTGTGGCCTGACGTTGAAGCTCAATGTGGAGCATTCTCATCATGGGAATGACCTTCGACCCAGAGACCCTTTTTTCCTCAGACAGTTCTCTTGTAGCTTGGTCAAAAGGAGCAAGAACCCTGAGCATCTCTTCAATGATCTGACATTCTTCTGGAGTCAGTGGAGTGATGTCAGGTTTTAATGAGGCCAGTGACACCCAGACTGCCTCCTTCTGCTCAGTCATTCTTTCAAACATTTGGTAGGTACTGTTCCATCGTGTTGGCACCTCGTTTATTAATTTATGGCCCGGTGTTCCCAGCTGTTGCTGTATTTGAGTGAGCTTCTCTTTAGCAGTCACGCTCGATCGAAAGTATGTCACAATGTGTCGTGTTTTGTTGCGTATTTCAGTTATTGTTGGGATTTGATCACATGATTTTCTCACAATTAAATTCAGGGAATGGGCTATACAAATGGTATGCCGTATTTGCAGCATTCGAGCACATGCAGTCATGTTTGCTGCTGCATCAGTGACAAGACACCTGACCTTTCCTGCTATGCCCCACTCCTCCATGAGGCTCCTTTTAACCGTGGCAATGTTTTCTGCAGTGTGTTTCTGAGGAAAATGCTGCACTGCCAAGACTGATGAATGGAGTTCATGGCTTTCTTTGTCCACATAGTGGCCAGTAACAGCTAGATATGCCTCCATATTCATAGACGTCCACATATCAGCTGTTAAAGTAACAGCAACGGCACTCTGGAGGTCCTTTTTGGTTTTTTCCTTTTCCTCCTCATATCTCTGGCTCACCAAGTCCTTGATGGTCTGAAAATAACCATACAAATACTGTTACACCAATAAAATATAGTTATATAGTTAGTACAAACACATAATAAAGATTCTTAAACATACCTTCCTGCTTGGTAGAGTATATGAGGGTACAATAAGCTTCAGGAGCTCCCTGAATCCCTCATTTTCAACAAAGCTGAGTGGCTGACAGTCTTTGATGATCATATTGACCACTGCCTCATCCACTGCTTGCTTGCTAGGAACTGCAAGCCAAAAGGAACTATTTTGTCAAAAGCTTAATAAAAGGACTGTAATTTTTACAAACAATATCAAATAAACATAAGACGACATGGTGTTGTAGTGGTTAGCACTGTCGCCTCACAGCAAGAGGGTTGGAGGTTCGATACCAGGCCTGGAGCCTGTCTGTTTGCATGCATGTTTTTTTTAGCACAATTTTTAGAGAGAATTTCAACATACCTGGGGTACTCTCACGAGTATCTGCCAATTCTTCATTGCCATGCCGAGATCTATAATGCCTCAGCATTGATGAAGTGCTCTTATTGATATAAGATAGCTCTGTGGAGCAGAGCCGACACTTCACCTACAATAACAAAAAAAGTTAATTTATCTGAAAACAATTCAAACCTCTTACCAGAACATTGCATTCACTTGTTAAAAAAATAGACACCCTATCTCATGATTACGAGATCGGGATCTCATAATTACATGATAACATGAATAAAGCAACTGTAAGGCTCTTTAACTGACTATCATATGTATCACAGGTCATTCACTTGATAAACTGATAAAGTGAGTGCAATGCGCCACCGTAAAAAATAGTATATAAAGGAGACAAAGATTTACCTTGTTTGGCGTCACGAGATCAAAATTATTCCACACCGGGGAAAACTTCCTAGAACGATCCATGATCAAGCAAAACTCCATCCGACAAACCCACGACATGTTGATACAGTTTGTTTCCTGATAAACACACTTTGGCACGGCACATCCAAACGATACAGTTCCTGTATCGGTCACGTGATTCTTTCTTAAAGCAATACACGCACCGATACGAGGTTTCCCTCTTGAGCTCTCGGCACAGTGCTGATGCACCAGTGTCGCTCGTCCCATCACTACCGGGAACCCCACTCCTGCCTGGTCCCCCACTCCTGCCTGGAACCCCCTCTCCTGCCTGGAACCCCCTCTCCTGTCTGGAACCCCCTCTCCTGCCTGGAACCCCCTCTCCTGCCTGGAACCCCCACTCCTGCCTGGAACCCCCCACTCCTGCCTGGAACCCCCCACTCCTGCCTGGAGCCCCCACTCCTGCCTGGAACCCCCATCCCTGCCTGGAACCCCCCGCTCATGCACTCTGGTTTCCCCATCCTGGCCATTATTCATCCCCAACAATAAATCACTCTTCATCTCCTCTGGTCTTGGAAGCGTGGCTCTCTGCTTGGGTCCAACCAGCTCAGATTCGTGACAGAATACTCTGGCCAAACATGGACCCGGAGAACTCACCGCCAAGGCCGGACCAGCCCACTCCATTCGACATCAGGCAATTTCACCAAACCTTCCGTCTGCTTACTACAAACTATCAGAAGATGAGCTCTCAACTCACCGTTTTAGCCAGCCAGATATCCCAGGAAGCCCCCGACCCGACCCGGATAATTCAATACAGCCAAGCCCTACAAGATGTTGCCGCCACAAAGGCACAATTAAACCACTTCGTCGCCCTGCTCAACCAAGTTTGCTCATCTCCAGCCCAGCCCGAACCATTTTCCCTTCCACCAGTGCCATCAGTCCCGGACCCAGCCGTCATCCAGACCCTAACCCAAGGCACACCCGTGGACATCTTCTCCTCCTGCGAGGAGCATAGCATTTTTTTCAATGTGCTGTACGAGTTGTGGGAGAAGTGGAGGGAAGATCCCCAAGACTCACACATAATCTTGGGCCGCAAGCTAGCAGGCCAGCGACCCGGATTAGTCGAAAATTTACCTGCTTACCTTCGTGAATTCTTGGGCGCTCCGCTGACTGACCCGCCTGCTGACTCCCCTGGTAGCCAACCGGGCTCAGTCTCCTTGCCGCCTAAGGAACCGCCTGTCAAGCGGCCTGGCCGTCAAAGACGCAAAGCCAGGAGGCACCATGACCCCCCGGCTCCCGCTCCGGCCCCGGAGGAGTTCCCGGCCCCGCCTCCAGTCCCCGCGGAGGTCGACGACGCCCCGCCTCCAGTCCCCGCGGAGGTCGACGACGCCCTGCCTCCAGTCCCCGCGGAGGTCGACGACGCCCCGCCTCCAGTCCCCGCGGAGGTCGACGACGCCCCGCCTCCAGTCCCCGGGACCTCAGCGGCCTTAGAGAGACATAAGGCCTTCCCTGAGTCCCTTCAGAGGCTCTGCGCCTTCCCTCCTGCGCCGCCCCCGGAGGGGCCCCGGATCCTGCGCCGCCCCCAGAGGGGCCCCCGGATCCTGCGCCGCCCCCGGAGGGGCCCCCGGATCCTGCGCCGCCCCCGGATCCTGCGCCGCCCCCAGAGGGGCCCCCGGATCCTGCGCCGCCCCCAGAGGGGCCCCCGGATCCTGCGCCGCTCCCTGAGGAGGCCGTCGACGCCCCGCCTCCGCTCCCTGAGGAGGCCGTCGACGCCCCGCCTCCGCTCCCTGAGGAGGCCGTCGATGCCCCGCCTCCGCTCCCTGGAGCCTCGGCGGCTTTGGAGGGGCCTGGGGTCTAGGGGTCAAGTCCATGAAGAGGCCTTGCGCCTCCCATCCTGCTCCGCCCCCGGAGGACCCACCGGACCCGGCTCCGCCCCCGGAGGACCCACCGGACCCGGCTCCGCCCCCGGCTCAGCCTCCAACCCAGTTGTTTGTCCGGCCCCTGGGCCGCCCGCCGGAGCGGTCCCTCTGCCCTGTCCGGCCCCCGGGTCGCCCGCCGGAGCGGCCCCTCCGCCCTGTCCGGCCCCCGGGCCGTCCACCGGAGCGGTCCCGCCAATCTGTCCGGCCCCGGAGCCGTCCGCCGGAGAGGCCCCGCCTGTCTGTCCGGTCCTTACCTGCCCAGACCCTGGGCCGTCCGCCGGAGCGGCCCCGCCTGTCTGTCCGGGCCCCAGGCCGTCCTCGGAGGAGGACCCTCCGGCGAGTCCGGCTTCGGCCGGCCCCGCCTCCAGGCGTCCCTCTGAAGCGTGCCCTCCGCCCTGTTCAATCTCAACTCGTCCCGCCTTCAGGCTGTCCCCCAGAACGGGTCCTCCGGCTTGCCCTGCCTCGACCAGTCCGGTCCACGAAGTGGATCCTTAGGCCGGTCCGGCCTCGACCTGTTCCGCCTTCGGGTCGTCCCCCGAAACGGACCCTCCGGCTTGCCCAGCCTCGACCGGGCCGCCCACTGGAACGGACTCTCCGTCCTGTCCATCCCCGGCCAGTCCGGCCCACGGTCCGTCCTCCGGAGCAGATCCTCCGGCCCACTCATCCCCAGCCAGTCCGACCTACGGTCCGCCCGCCGGAACGGATCCTCCGCCCACCGGAACGGACCCTCAGGCCCACTCATCCCCAGCCAGTCCTACCTACGGTCCGCCCGCCGGAACGGAACCTCCGCCTACCGGAACGGACCCTCCGGCCCACTCATCCCCGACCAGTTCTGCCTTCGGGCCGACCCCCGGAGCTACTGCCTGGCCACTCCAGTCCCCGTCCTGCCCTGCTCTCAGTTCAGTTCAGTCCTGTCCAGTCCAGCCCTGCTCTCAGTTCAGTTCAGTCCCGTCCAGTCCAGCCCTGCTCTCAGTTCAGTTCAGTCCCGTCCAGTCCAGCCCTGCTCTCAGTTCAGTTCAGTCCTGTCCAGTCCAGTCCTGCCCTCAGTTCAGTTCAGTTCTGTCCAGTCCAGTCCTGCCCTCAGTTCAGTTCAGTCCTGTCCCGTCCAGTCCTGCTCTCAGTTCAGTCCTGTCCCTAGCTCCGCTCAGTCCAGCCCGGCCCAGTCCTGTCCCTAGCTCCGCTCAGTCCAGCCCGGCCCAGTCCTGTCCCGAGCTCCGCTCAGTCCAGCCCGGCCCAGTCCTGTCCAGTCCTTTCCTTCAGTCCAGTCCAGTCCAGTCCAGTCCTTTCCTTCAGTCCAGTCCAGTCCTTTCCTTCAGTCCAGTCCAGTCCTGTCCTTCACTCCAGTCCAGTCCTGTCCTTTCCTGTCCTTCACTCCAGTCCAGTCCTGTCCTTTCCTGTCCTTAACTCCAGTCCAGTCCTGTCCTTCCCTTCTCTCAGTCCAGCCCTGTCCTCAGTTCATTCCCTCTCCCGTTCTCCCTTCCTGTCTGTTCCCCTCGTTTTTTCTGCCCTTCCTGTCCTTTTGGTTCCTTCCGCTCTGTCTGGTCCCTGTGTCTGTCTGTGTGTCTGTCTGCTCCCTGGTTGCCCCAGTGGGCCCCTCTTTGGTTGGGTCCATGGGGCGCCGGGAGGCGCCCGTTGAGGGGGGGTACTGTCACAGTTCCGTTCCTCTGCCCTGTCTGTCTGTCTAGTTGTCTCCCATCCGCTTCTCTACCCTGACTCTCCTCCCACAGCTCGGTGCCTGAGTGGAGTCTAGCTTCTCAGCTGACTCCACTCAGGCAATCAACTACCTCCACGGCTCCCGGACAGCTGACTATCATCTCACTAACAACTCACCTCTACAATAAGTACCGGCTCAGCCTTCCACTCCCGGCCAGAGTATTGAACCTGAAACCATGCAGTTCGGTTTGCTCTCTAGCCTTTGACATTTTCTGTTTGAGTTCCTGCTTTATTCTAACCTTGTTTTTCTCCTGCCTCCACGCAGCCAGCTGTCCGGGAACCCCACTCCTGCCTGGTCCCCCACTCCTGCCTGGAACCCCCTCTCCTGCCTGGAACCCCCCTCTCCTGCCTGGAACCCCCCACTCCTGCCTGGAACCCCCCACTCCTGCCTGGAACCCCCCACTCCTGCCTGGAGCCCCCACTCCTGCCTGGAACCCCCCGCTCATGCACTCTGGTTTCCCCATCCTGGCCATTATTCATCCCCAACAATAAATCACTCTTCATCTCCTCTGGTCTTGGAAGCGTGGCTCTCTGCTTGGGTCCAACCAGCTCAGATTCGTGACAGAATACTCTGGCCAAACATGGACCCGGAGAACTCACCGCCAAGGCCGGACCAGCCCACTCCATTCGACATCAGGCAATTTCACCAAACCTTCCGTCTGCTTACTACAAACTATCAGAAGATGAGCTCTCAACTCACCGTTTTAGCCAGCCAGATATCCCAGGAAGCCCCCGACCCGACCCGGATAATTCAATACAGCCAAGCCCTACAAGATGTTGCCGCCACAAAGGCACAATTAAACCACTTCGTCGCCCTGCTCAACCAAGTTTGCTCATCTCCAGCCCAGCCCGAACCATTTTCCCTTCCACCAGTGCCATCAGTCCCGGACCCAGCCGTCATCCAGACCCTAACCCAAGGCACACCCGTGGACATCTTCTCCTCCTGCGAGGAGCATAGCATTTTTTTCAATGTGCTGTACGAGTTGTGGGAGAAGTGGAGGGAAGATCCCCAAGACTCACACATAATCTTGGGCCGCAAGCTAGCAGGCCAGCGACCCGGATTAGTCGAAAATTTACCTGCTTACCTTCGTGAATTCTTGGGCGCTCCGCTGACTGACCCGCCTGCTGACTCCCCTGGTAGCCAACCGGGCTCAGTCTCCTTGCCGCCTAAGGAACCGCCTGTCAAGCGGCCTGGCCGTCAAAGACGCAAAGCCAGGAGGCACCATGACCCCCCGGCTCCCGCTCCGGCCCCGGAGGAGTTCCCGGCCCCGCCTCCAGTCCCCGCGGAGGTCGACGACGCCCCGCCTCCAGTCCCCGCGGAGGTCGACGACGCCCTGCCTCCAGTCCCCGCGGAGGTCGACGACGCCCCGCCTCCAGTCCCCGCGGAGGTCGACGACGCCCCGCCTCCAGTCCCCGGGACCTCAGCGGCCTTAGAGAGACATAAGGCCTTCCCTGAGTCCCTTCAGAGGCTCTGCGCCTTCCCTCCTGCGCCGCCCCCGGAGGGGCCCCCGGATCCTGCGCCGCCCCCGGAGGGGCCCCCGGATCCTGCGCCGCCCCCGGAGGGGCCCCCGGATCCTGCGCCGCCCCCGGATCCTGCGCCGCCCCCAGAGGGGCCCCCGGATCCTGCGCCGCCCCCAGAGGGGCCCCCGGATCCTGCGCCGCTCCCTGAGGAGGCCGTCGACGCCCCGCCTCCGCTCCCTGAGGAGGCCGTCGACGCCCCGCCTCCGCTCCCTGAGGAGGCCGTCGATGCCCCGCCTCCGCTCCCTGGAGCCTCGGCGGCTTTGGAGGGGCCTGGGGTCTAGGGGTCAAGTCCATGAAGAGGCCTTGCGCCTCCCATCCTGCTCCGCCCCCGGAGGACCCACCGGACCCGGCTCCGCCCCCGGAGGACCCACCTGACCTGGCTCCGCCCCCGGAGGACCCACCGGACCCGGCTCCGCCCCCGGCTCAGCCTCCAACCCAGTTGTTTGTCCGGCCCCTGGGCCGCCCGCCGGAGCGGTCCCTCTGCCCTGTCCGGCCCCCGGGTCGCCCGCCGGAGCGGCCCCTCCGCCCTGTCCGGCCCCCGGGCCGTCCACCGGAGCGGTCCCGCCAATCTGTCCGGCCCCGGAGCCGTCCGCCGGAGAGGCCCCGCCTGTCTGTCCGGTCCTTACCTGCCCAGACCCTGGGCCGTCCGCCGGAGCGGCCCCGCCTGTCTGTCCGGGCCCCAGGCCGTCCTCGGAGGAGGACCCTCCGGCGAGTCCGGCTTCGGCCGGCCCCGCCTCCAGGCGTCCCTCTGAAGCGTGCCCTCCGCCCTGTTCAATCTCAACTCGTCCCGCCTTCAGGCTGTCCCCCAGAACGGGTCCTCCGGCTTGCCCTGCCTCGACCAGTCCGGTCCACGAAGTGGATCCTTAGGCCGGTCCGGCCTCGACCTGTTCCGCCTTCGGGTCGTCCCCCGAAACGGACCCTCCGGCTTGCCCAGCCTCGACCGGGCCGCCCACTGGAACGGACTCTCCGTCCTGTCCATCCCCGGCCAGTCCGGCCCACGGTCCGTCCTCCGGAGCAGATCCTCCGGCCCACTCATCCCCAGCCAGTCCGACCTACGGTCCGCCCGCCGGAACGGATCCTCCGCCCACCGGAACGGACCCTCAGGCCCACTCATCCCCAGCCAGTCCTACCTACGGTCCGCCCGCCGGAACGGAACCTCCGCCTACCGGAACGGACCCTCCGGCCCACTCATCCCCGACCAGTTCTGCCTTCGGGCCGACCCCCGGAGCTACTGCCTGGCCACTCCAGTCCCCGTCCTGCCCTGCTCTCAGTTCAGTTCAGTCCTGTCCAGTCCAGCCCTGCTCTCAGTTCAGTTCAGTCCCGTCCAGTCCAGCCCTGCTCTCAGTTCAGTTCAGTCCCGTCCAGTCCAGCCCTGCTCTCAGTTCAGTTCAGTCCTGTCCAGTCCAGTCCTGCCCTCAGTTCAGTTCAGTTCTGTCCAGTCCAGTCCTGCCCTCAGTTCAGTTCAGTCCTGTCCCGTCCAGTCCTGCTCTCAGTTCAGTCCTGTCCCGTCCAGTCCTGCTCTCAGTTCAGTCCTGTCCCTAGCTCCGCTCAGTCCAGCCCGGCCCAGTCCTGTCCCTAGCTCCGCTCAGTCCAGCCCGGCCCAGTCCTGTCCCGAGCTCCGCTCAGTCCAGCCCGGCCCAGTCCTGTCCAGTCCTTTCCTTCAGTCCAGTCCAGTCCAGTCCAGTCCTTTCCTTCAGTCCAGTCCAGTCCTTTCCTTCAGTCCAGTCCAGTCCTGTCCTTCACTCCAGTCCAGTCCTGTCCTTTCCTGTCCTTCACTCCAGTCCAGTCCTGTCCTTTCCTGTCCTTAACTCCAGTCCAGTCCTGTCCTTCCCTTCTCTCAGTCCAGCCCTGTCCTCAGTTCATTCCCTCTCCCGTTCTCCCTTCCTGTCTGTTCCCCTCGTTTTTTCTGCCCTTCCTGTCCTTTTGGTTCCTTCCGCTCTGTCTGGTCCCTGTGTCTGTCTGTGTGTCTGTCTGCTCCCTGGTTGCCCCAGTGGGCCCCTCTTTGGTTGGGTCCATGGGGCGCCGGGAGGCGCCCGTTGAGGGGGGGTACTGTCACAGTTCCGTTCCTCTGCCCTGTCTGTCTGTCTAGTTGTCTCCCATCCGCTTCTCTACCCTGACTCTCCTCCCACAGCTCGGTGCCTGAGTGGAGTCTAGCTTCTCAGCTGACTCCACTCAGGCAATCAACTACCTCCACGGCTCCCGGACAGCTGACTATCATCTCACTAACAACTCACCTCTACAATAAGTACCGGCTCAGCCTTCCACTCCCGGCCAGAGTATTGAACCTGAAACCATGCAGTTCGGTTTGCTCTCTAGCCTTTGACATTTTCTGTTTGAGTTCCTGCTTTATTCTAACCTTGTTTTTCTCCTGCCTCCACGCAGCCAGCTGTCCGGGAACCCCACTCCTGCCTGGTCCCCCACTCCTGCCTGGAACCCCCTCTCCTGCCTGGAACCCCCCTCTCCTGCCTGGAACCCCCACTCCTGCCTGGAACCCCCCACTCCTGCCTGGAACCCCCCACTCCTGCCTGGAACCCCCACTCCTGCCTGGAGCCCCCACTCCTGCCTGGAACCCCCCGCTCATGCACTCTGGTTTCCCCATCCTGGCCATTATTCATCCCCAACAATAAATCACTCTTCATCTCCTCTGGTCTTGGAAGCGTGGCTCTCTGCTTGGGTCCAACCAGCTCAGATTCGTGACAAAAACACACTACCCGGGTAGATGAACTCTGGTTTTATTTTATTTAGTTTGTTATTTTGTCAGAGCTCTGATATTATTTTATTTCTTATTTCATTCTCTTTCCAAACTGAACTGATGGAGAGGTCAGGAAAAATCTGAGTTTCACAATTTAAAGGACAACATAAACTGAAAGGAAAGAACAATTGAACTCTGGGTCCTAACGAACTGAATCCTATTGGACTGAGAGAGGTTTTGCTTCTTTTTGAAGTGTGAGGTATCATAAAGGTACACCAGAGGTATTCATCGTATACTGCTAAGTGTTCCTGTTAAATAAAGGCCGGCTATATGTTCTAAAAAATTTGGGTAAGTGGTTAAATGCTTTTCCTCTACACCTCATTTAAAAGTCCCTAGGTTAAGAGATTGTGGCGCTTCCTACTGTGTACACAAACAAAAAGAAAAGTGCTACATACTAATTTATGGCGAGCCAGCCAGGAGGTGTAGGTGGAACAAAATAAACAGTAAGAAAATAGAGCAAAATTTTTACTATAGCCGGTAAGCCCTTTAACCCATACAGTATTCGTTTTTTGTGGTGATACCTATTTTCTGACACTTCGTTTTGTGAATTGGTCCTGATTCTAAGCAGCTATGGACACTGGACCAGAGTATGGTAAAGATATGAGAAGGTCTGTGTACATTGAGGGTATTACAGCAACTGACACTGATGAGCAAATAGCCGAATTTTGCCTACCTTTTGGGCCTGTGAACAGAGTGCTTAGGATAAGACAGACAGGCCAAGGCAGTGGAGTTAAAGCTCTCGTAGAGTTCGAATCTGAGGAATCTCTCACAAAGCTAGCTCCCAGCCTCCCTCAGTATTTCTCAAGTGTTGGTAACTCCAGCATTTTGTGGCGTGTGGATAGGGCTTACAAGATAACTCAAACTCCTAAGAAAACGTCCTCCACGCTGCTAGCAGACCCCCTAGAACCAAGTGACAACTCAAGCTCTGAGGGTGAACCAGATTCAGATGATAGTAGGACACCTTTAATACACAGGGCCCGAGCTAAACTTGATCACACTCAATGTGCCCCTCATAAGTTTCCCTCCAAATCTAAAGAATGGACAAAAGTAACATAGCCAGCACATCCTTTCACACAAGGAGGCCCAGAAAATGACATTGAGATCCAAAGAGTCATTGTAGAGCATGTCATCAAAAGTGATGGCTTCAGTGCACCAAGCCAAGGATCTAAATGGCTTCGTCCTTTTTCAGGCAGAATCCCCAAGCCACCAAATGAAGTGGATTTTGAGACATGGTCTCTCCATGTAGAGCTTATGATCCAAGATAAACTCCCTGCTGATGTCCAGCGACGTAAAATCTTAGAGAGCCTTCTCCCCCCAGCTTCCGATTTAGTGAGGCAACTTGGCCCATATGCAGCTCCTAGTGATTATGTCAAGCTTCTCGATTCAGCATATGGTTTAGTTGAGGATGGGGAGGAAATTTTTGCAAGGTTTCTTAACACCAACCAAAACCCAGGGGAAAAAGCCTCTGAATTCCTGCAGCGATTACAGGTACTGCTTACCACAGCTATACAGAGAGGTGGCATTACACGCGCAGATGCTAACAAACACCTTCTGAGACAGTTTCAGCGTGGGTGCTGGGATCAGTCCTTGACCCTGGCATTTCAGTTAGAGTTAAAATTAGAGACACCCCCCGATTTTTCCAACTTCCTACTGCAGTTGCGGACAGAGGAAGACCGACGAGCTACAAAGCTTGACCGCATGCAGCGTCATTTTGGGAGCACAAAAGCCAAGTCATCTGTAAATATGCAGCTAGTGCCTGAAGTGCCTCTCTCCTGTGATGCAAGTGCTAGTGCACTTCAGACATACATTTCAGAAACAGAGGATTTAAAAAAGCAGGTTGCTGAACTAAAAATGCAGCTTAGCAAAAAGAAAGAGCAGCGAAAACAGAAACACATTAGTCAGGCAAATCTAGCCCAAGAGACCCACCTCACTAAGGCCACAGCAGAAATTCAAGTCCAGCAAACTGCATCAAAACCTAGACCAAAGGCATGGTTTTGTTTCAAATGTGGAAACGATGGCCATATATCAAGGCAATGTGAAAATCCTGCAAATAAGGTCCTCGTAGATCAGAAGTATAAAGAACTGAAAGCAAGACAAGATGAGTGGCAAGCCCGTTACGGCCATTTAAACTGGACAGGGCCGCAGTGGAGGGACTAACTGCGCCCAGAAATGAAAAAGAATGTCCTGTCCAAAATCCAGGAACAGGAACAGTCATCCTTGGAAGTCAGTCCTCAGCTCAGTCACTTGATGGTGTTCTCCCAAGGGGATTGATAGGGCCTAAGTGTACAGCAACCGTCACCATTGAAGGGGTTCAGTGTGATAGCCTTCTTGATTCAGGCTCTCAGGTGACCACAATCTCGAAATCTTTTCATGAGAGTCACCTTTCACATCAGCCAATATTACCCATCCAAGACTTTTTAGACATAAAAGGTGCTGGTGGTCAGGAAGTGCCCTATCTGGGTTATACTGTAGTCAGCATCCATTTTCCAGAGGATGTAATAGGGGAACCTAAGAAAGTTGACACTCTTGCACTTGTAGTGCCTGACCACGAACCAAACATGAGTTTTCCCCTGTTGATAGGCACTAACACACTTGATCCACTATATGAAAAATGTGCAGGAAATAGGACCAAGGGCAGCCATCATTCTCAGCTTGTTCAACATTTGTATCGCAGGTCGAAAATAAATCAACAAAATGGTAGAGTTGGGACTGTGAAGCTGCAGAGTAAAAAGTGTGTCACCATTCCTGCAGGAAAAAGAATGGCTTTAACAGGATATGCAAGAAACGTTCCAGTAACAGCTGATACAGCCATCCTTGTGGAGTCTCCACAGTCTAACTTACCCGGTGGTCTCTTTTTTTGCAGTTACATCATGACCAGTCCATCATGTCCCTCCTTCAAGGTGCCTGTTCTGGTTAAAAATGAGACTGCACATGACATCAAAGTGCCTGCTGGCCACATCCTTGCTGAGCTTTTTCTTCCTCAGACAGTGTCACCATTACCACCACATGACACAAAGGCTTCATTGAGCAAGCCATCCCATCCTGCACGAGCCTCTGCAAAATGCAACTCCATGCATATGTCTGACTCTGGCAAACTCACATTCGATTTTGGTGATTCTCCCTTGCCTAAGGAGTGGAAGGAGAGGATCACCAAGAAGTTAAACTCAGTCTCTGAAGTCTTTGCACTAAGTGACCTTGATTGTGGTCATACTTCTGAAGTTAAGCATAGAATTCACTTGTCAGACCCATCTCCATTCAAACAGCGACCGAGACCAATCCATCCTTCTGACTACGAGGCTGTCAGGCTTCACTTAAAGGAGCTTCAAGATGCAAACATCATACGTGAATCAGACAGCCCTTTTGCCTCTCCCATTGTTGTGGTAAAAAAGAAGAACGGTGACATCAGGCTGTGCATCGATTATCGAAAGCTGAACAGACAAACCATCAAAGATGCATACGCTTTACCCAACATTGAGGAAGCTTTTTCAGTGTTGTCAGGTTCAAAGTGGTTCTCCACTATGGATCTTAAGTCTGGTTACTACCAGGTGGAGATGGCAGAGGAGGACAAGCAGAAAACGGCTTTTGTGACTCCTATGGGTTTCTGGGAGTTTAATAGGATGCCACAGGGAGTCACAAATGCCCCCAGCACTTTTCAGAGAGTGATGGAGAAGTGTATGGATGGCATGAATTTGAGTGAAGTTTTAGTCTTTCTTGACAATCTTATTGTTTTCTCATCCACTCTTGAGGAACATGAGGATCGACTCCTGAGAGTACTACAGAAACTGAAGGAGTTTGGCTTGAAGCTTTCGCCTGAGAAATGTCAGTTTTTCAGGACATCTGTTAAATATCTTGGCCATGTTGTATCAGCTAATGGGGTCGAGACAGACCCAGCTAAGATCTCTGCTCTTACCACTTGGCCCGAGCCAAATAACATCAAGGAGCTTAAATCCTTTTTAGGCTTTGCTGGATATTACAGGAGATTCATAAAGGACTATTCCAAGATTGCAAAGCCTCTGAATGACCTAACCGCTGGTTATTTGCCATCAAAAAGACAGGTAGCTTCTTCAAACAGCAACTCAAAGTATCTCTCAAGTGCAGATTACAAAAAGCCTTTCAATGATAGGTGGACACCGACCTGTGAAAATGCATTCAAGACTCTCATTCAGAAACTCACTTCTGCCCCTGTCCTTGGGTTTGCAAACCCTAAGAAAGCGTACATTTTGCACACTGATGCAAGTCTACATGGTCTCGGAGCAGCACTATATCAGGAGCAGGAGGACAAATTAAGAGTAATCGCCTATGCAAGCAGAGGACTTTCACGTTGTGAGCGGAGATATCCCGCCCATAAACTTGAATTCCTCTCGCTCAAATGGGCTGTTACTGAGAAGTTTTTCGACTACTTATATGGGGCGAAATTCACAGTCGTAACAGATAATAACCCGCTCACATATGTACTGACATCAGCCAAGCTTGATGCAGCAGGGCATCGATGGCTGGCGGCTCTTTCCAGCTTTGACTTTAATATTCAGTACAGAGCTGGGAAAAAGAACCAAGAAGCAGATGGTCTCTCAAGGCGTCCGCATATTCATGACCAAGACTTGTCCGATTTCAGTTCCAAGGACGAAGATAACCGCATTGAGAGGTTTGTTGCTCAGTTTTTGCAGAACGAGAAGCAGCCTGAATTCCCAACTGAGGCTGTGAAGGCAGTGTGTCAGAGACACCAGCATGCTTCATCATCAAGCACAGAGCCAGAAACCCTCCAGCCGCCTGCAGCAGTTGAGTGTCTGGCCATAGAAGTCTCTGCCATACCTGCAGATTTCTGTCAAACTGATGTGCTAGGTTCCTGTACCTTACCACAAATGTCTCCACAAGATTGGGCACGAGAGCAAGGACAAGATCCAGTCATAAGTAGAGTAATAGATATTGTGAGAGCAGGAAAACGCCTGTCATACAGAGTAAGGCAGAAGGAGAATCGAGAGGTGCAGCTGATGTTGAGAGTAATGGAACAGTTGGTTTTTACCAATGGAGTTCTTTACAGGAAATGCATCAGCCAAGGAGAACCCTCCTATCAACTTGTCCTTCCAAAAAGCTACAGAGAGCTTGCTCTTGAGAGTCTCCATGATGCTGTAGGGCATATGGGTGTTGATAGAACCCTGGACTTAGTCCGCACCCGGTTCTATTGGCCCCGTATGGCTATGGACGTAAATGAAAAGATCAGAACCTGTGAGAGGTGTACCAGGAGGAAGGCTTGAGCTGAAAAAAGTGCTCCTCTGGTAAATATTAAGACCAGTCGTCCCTTGGAATTAGTTTGTATGGACTATCTTTCCCTAGAGCCAGATGGGAAAGGGACCAAGAACATCTTGGTCATAACTGATCATTTTACAAAGTATGCAGTGGCAGTTCCCACAGCTGATCAAAAAGCAAAGACAGTGGCAAAAGCTCTATGGAACAACTTTTTCATTCATTATGGTTTTCCTGAGCGGTTGCATAGCGACCAGGGTCGCGACTTTGAATCAGCCCTGATCAAAGACTTGTGTTCATTGCTTGGCATAAAAAAGACAAGGACAACGCCCTACCATCCACGGGGCAATCCCGTGGAACGGTTCAACAGGACCCTCCTGGCAATGTTGGGAACCCTCGAAGAGGGAGACAAAGTCAGGTGGCGGGATTTTGTGCAGCCCCTTGTACATGCATATAACTGCACTAAAAATGACACCACTGGCTTTTCCCCCTACCAGCTGATGTTCGGCCGGCAGCCAAGGCTTCCAATCGACATAGCCTTTGGCCTGAGCCCGGGCCGACGTAGTAGACTTTCTCACTCTGAGTATGTCAAGAAGTTGATAGAGAGTTTGACTGAGAGTTACAGGCTAGCTACTGAACATAGTCAAAAGAGTGCACTACAGAACAAGCAGAGGTTTGATAACAAAGTGAGAGAGTCCACTCTGGCCACAGGAGATCGTGTCCTTGTAAGGAATGTTGGCATCAGAGGAAAGCATAAAATCTCAGATCGCTGGAGTGATACCATATTTACTGTTGTAAAACAGATCAGAGATTCTCCTGTCTATGTTGTGGTGCCAGAAAACACAAGTGGACCTGAAAAGGTGTTACACAGAGACTTACTTCTCCCATGCGGATTTCTTCCCTCCACTGTTGAGGAGGTACGCCCTCCAAAGTTCAAACAGAAACCAGCCGACTCACCGCTCCCTGATGCTTTTGAAGTCAGAAATGAGGAAGAAATGCCTGATACTGATGATGATGTTGAATACTACTCTCCTTATGTCCAACCCTTAGATGAGGAGAAAACCACAGAACGTGACTGTGGACAAAGCACTTTACAAGGAGAGGAAAGACTTGAGGAGATAACTCGTGCTCAGGGATCAGTTATGAGAGACATGGAAAATGAATCTGTCTCAGAGAGCCAGGAAGCCAACTTGAGGTTAAATGCTCAAACACTAAACCCAGAAGCTCCTGAGTTTCAATTTAAGCAGGTCCCAGATAATGTAAACAGTGAGACTAGTCAAGTAGAACACCCATCCCAGGGTGATGGAGGTGAGGAAGGCCCCTCAAGTGCTGTAGTCAGTAATCCGAGTGGGTGCTGTGACATCACAAATGGAATAGAAAGTGAACTACAGATAATGGATAAAAATGAGTGTGGAAAAGAACAGGAGGGAAGTGATTCTGAGCATGAAGAACAAACAGGGTTGAGGAGATCCTCCAGAGATAGAATGGCTCCCAAAAGGCTGACTTACCCAACTTTAGGTAACCCATTAGTGACTATTATGCACTCCATTTTGACTGGGTTAGACCAAGCTTTCTCCCAAACTCTTTCCTTAGATACCACACCTCACCTATGCCATGTAACATCTTTGACCTCTGAAGTAGTGTAGGGTGTAGCATGTGAGGACACATGCAGATTAAGGGGGAGAGGATGTAACCCACTGAAAATAACCAAATTCAGGATTTACTCAATTTCAGTTTTTTTAGATGTAGTGGCCACTTTATGCCAGCAGGTGGCAGGTTCTACCTCTGGTATCTCAATCTCAATTCTACCTTTGGCAATTCTATCTCTGGACCTCTCAGTGAATAGATTACTGTAAGTGAAGTACACAGAGAAAGTGCAAATATACAACATAGTAAATTCAAACACATCACAAGATCAATGCTGCAGACTTTTGAAAATATGATTTAATTTTCTTCATATAGAGCTCCGGGAGATGACGTCACACAATCCCGGCATGCAACAGTCGAAATCAAAACACCGCCATATTGGCAGGAAGGCGCGCTGTTTAAACTTCTGCCAGCTAACTCCTAAACGTTCTTCAGCGTCGGCATCAGAGAGTCCACCATATGGTGGACAGTTGTTGCGCCCCGGGATGCCAGAACAGCCGAGGATGAGCAAAGGGGAGAGCATTTTATCGGATTCCCAAAGATCCTGAAAGACGACAGAGGTGGATCACTGCCATAAAACGCGCAAGAAGCGAGCAGAAGAAAACGGAGCGGTGGGAACCCACAGGCAATGGATTCCGCTTATGTAGCGACCACTTTGTATCATGTACAGAATCCGTTTCCTAAGCTTTATATCTGATCGCGTAATTTCTCTTACCCCTCAAGGCTTTTATACGCTGTTCCACTTCAGTGTCCCGCCCGCGGTACACTTTGAGATCTGCATAAGCAATTTGCTAAATGTCTGAAACGCGATTATACAAACACTATACGCCGATGGAAAGCTTAGATTCTCATGAATCCGCCGGTATAAACCACTTTCAGATGTGATTACCACAGCGAGTAATATGAACACATTTGTCCGACAAACAACGAATATCCATCCATCCGTTCTCTATACACGGCTTCAACGTACACAGCGCGACTCACATTTCCGGGTTCATTATTACACACAGATGAAAATATTCCACAAAAAACGGCCATAATCCAACCTTGGACATCCAGACGAAACAAGCCAGTAAAATATTTTTTCCAAAACATGTCTTGAAGTCGGCATATTATCCAGGAATACGTCGTTTTCAAGGAAATGCACCTCACGATGCGCGTCCAATATTCCCTGTATTTCTCGTCATATTTTTATTTACAAATAGAATATTAACGTTTTTTTGTACTGAAAATGGCTGGAATTGACTGCAGCTTAAAGGGTTAAGAGATTCACCGGAGTAGGATGAAGGAAAATTTATCAGGTAATTGTAGATGTCAGGGTACCGCAGGTCCGGTAAAAGGTCCGCTCCGACCGTCTCAAAATTCTTAAATAAGATACCGCGGGCATGATATGGATCGGATATGTTTAGTTTGTCCAGTTTGTTTGTATATTTTATAATATCATCTGATTTAAAATGAAAAGTAAACTCAGACGGCGTAAATTTTCTACCAGCGCCATTCATTTTGAAGTGGAGTTTCCTGCCAACATGGCGGCGTAAACAAACGGAGTCACGTGACGTCCGGAGCTCCATAACCACATTCAGTCAACATAGACAATCACAAGAAAACATATCCCAACACTGTAAACCCACAAAATAGACAAATAAAAATACTGTACTACCAGTACAGGTTAAAAATATGTTAAAAAAATGAAGAAAACAAAAAGAAATCTGAGTAAAATAAATTAAATACTAAACATCTCTTCGCCTAGCTGGATCTGGCCAGAGAATTTCATCTACATTACAGACAATATCTTCGTTGGCAAGACAACGTGGGAAGAAGTGTCTTGAATGACGGATCCATCCTTGCACAGCTGCAGTGTCAATTTGGTCACAAGCCTCTTCCATGGCCTGAATGAGGGGCATCTGAGTCTGGGGCCGGAGATCATAAACTTTCCACCGCCATGCCGAGAAAAATTCTTTGATGGGGTTTAGAAATGGAGAGTATGGTGGACTCTGCCTCATCGATGTAAATAAATTCATGTGGGATTTCCTCAGCATCCACCTGTAAAACTCTCTGAAATACAGTGAAAGACAAGATTGTGTAGTTCAGCATAGGTCTAGTATGCAGTAAATTTACATGTAAAAATGATTACGTGTGCAGTATGTAACATCACAATGTTAAAGTGAACAATACATACCTCCACATACTCATGCCGCAGCTGTTTGATTCTCTCTGAATTCCATTAGGCTCAGAGAACTTCAAGACAAAATTATTAGTGACAACACCATTTTCAATAATGTCCATCAGGTCTCTCTGACAACAATAGCACGCATCTTGAAAAAACATCAAGTTCACATGAAACAACTGTATCAAGTACCTTTTGAGAGGCATTATTGGCCAAAACCATGTTTATGATTTCTGTCTCTTGCTCTGGTGTGAATATAGGGCCCCTTCCTCCTTGTCGTTCTCGGCCCTCAATCCTATGTAGAAAAAAAATACATGTAAGCTATTGTAAAATGACACAGGAAGAGGTATCAAAAGTGCCGATATGGTGCATACAATACAGCAAGCAGCTGATCACTGTAACTGTTGACAACTTTTTTTTTTTTACCTGTTTTCTTGTCAAAATGTCCTTATGACAGATGCCACTGTAAATCTGCTAAGATTTGGCTGAACTCTTAGTCCAGCTTCCCTCAGCGTCAATCCATGATTCACGACGTGATCAACTAGTGTTGCTCGAATCTCATTAGACAAATTTGGTCCTCTTCTTCTTTGAGGGTGTTCTCCTGCTTCAGGTCTTCTTCTTCCTCTTCCTCGACCTCTGCCTCTACCTCCTGCTCGTCCTCCATGGATTCCCCCTCTCATCCTCACTCGTCTTCCTCTGGCTGCTTCCATTTTGGTGGAAAGCAGGTGAACTCACCTGTTGCATTTTTATAGTGCTCAAACCTGATTGGTGTGTCTACAATAAATCAATCATGTGTTTGCACACCTGATGTGGGTGTTTAACCAAATAGCTCATGGGTGTAGTGATTTGTCCATCAGTGCTGTGGAATTGCAAGGAAGTGACATCATGATATACATCTGTGTCTAATGTATACAAGTGTGTTTAGTGTTTTGCAAATGACTGTGTATTGTTCTGCAAAAAGTGTGAGGCTGACCTTGTGTTTATAGTGGTGAAAATCTGGTCCTGTGTTTTGCTCCTTTAGTGTAAGGTATTGATAATTATGTGATTCTTTTGTTTTTAGTGTTTATGCAATCATAAAAAACTGTAATGGTCCTTGATGGCTGGTGATGAATGGTTTATCATTTTCAAATAGAATGTTCTGTGGTATTTTGTATAGAGTGGTTAAGACTACTAAAAAATACACAGTGTTGGTCATAGAGCTGGATCAGTGACAGATGATGTCTTGAAGTTCAGACTGTATACACCACATAGCTAAATCTAATGTGTCCATGTTTGTGAGTAGTGTCATAACCTGGCTCAAAGGCCATGACAAAAGAAAGTGAGGTTTCCAAAATAATAACATAATTTATTATAACTGAAAGTAAGACAAACCAAGAATAACTGCAAGCATGGCGTGTGTCTTGTCTGTGTAGGAAATATGAATTATGAATTATGAATTATGCACTCGTTATGAAATGGGGCACCACTTTACAAATGTAGAGAAATAAAATAACTGATAATGGATTAATTCAGTTAAACAGTCTAATATCTGAATATCGTAATTCTAAGAAATGGTGACCCAGTCTGTACACAGAAACGCCAAAGACGGTAATTTTGGTCTAAATGAAAGATATTTATTGACTAAAACTAATAACAAAACAGTGATTAATACAGTAATAAGTATAATGGGTGTTTGTGTGTGAGGTAATAGGTGTGTGTGTGGGTGTAGGTGATAATAGGTGTGTGTGTGTGTGTGTGTGTGTGTGTGTGTGTGTGTGTGTGTGTGTGTGTGTGTGTTTGTTTGTGTGTGTTAATTATTCAGATTTGCATTTCTAACTAGGATTATGGACTGAGTAATCAGACCGCTGAAGGTATGACGATATGATTAATAATTTGGAAAATGAAAGACTGACAAGTGACCAAACGGAGTTATTAAAAGGAAGATTTTGGAAGCTATTTAAGGAAGATTTCAAGCTATTTTAAGATGTCAACCCAATAATTCAGATCACACCAATGCGTTTGCTGGCTTACTTTGTTGGAGAATGGCTGCTCAGAGGTTCGGCTGGGACCACGTGCCTTGTACGGAACTTAACTTCAACTTCTTGGGGGCTTCCCGAGTCATGAAGTCTGTTGCTATGGCAACGTCTTGGCGTCCTGCCAAGACGATGCTGTTGAGTGCCTCTGGTTCGGTTTGGGCCAGCTGGGTGGATCTCAGCAGATGGTGGAGAGAACGCAGGAACCGTTCGTCCTTCTCTGGAGTTGACTTGACCAAAAAATAGCTTGATAAACAAAAAGGTAGGCTCTCGCTCTATGGGTCGGCAGGTTTAGCTGGAAAAAGTAGCAGACCTGTGACCGGAGCCGCTGCACAACGGGAAGAATAAAACTGGAACGGGATCGAATTGGTTCTTGTCAAAAATCGTCGGCAAACAAAAATGTAGCTCTATTTGTTCAGGTAGTGAGCGAAGATATCTATTCTTTGATTAAAAGAAAAATGATTAAGAGTCGTGGTTAGCAGAGGCCCGCTCTGTAACCAGGATAAGCTTCAGAGTAAAGAGAAAAAAGAAAAGGCGCCAAAGGAAAAACAAAGAATCGCTCGGACTTAGTTTCGGATAGGGAGTTAGAATGGAAGAGACGTAAGAGAGAGAGCGTAAGAGCAAGAGAGAGAAAAAGCGTAAAATGGCTGGTTTTAGGGGATTTCTCCAAACGGAGGTGGGGAAGCTGACGGGTTCAGCGCGGCTTCCTTTGAATCTGGGTGCCTCCCACTTTTGACTTTTGGGAGGGGAGAGATGAAACCGGATCAAATAAGGATTAAAAATATTAAAACGCGCAAAAGAACGATCTGTTTACTCCTCCATGATCCTTACAATATATTTTAAACAATCAAAGATAAAATAAAACTGATTATACAAGCTAGTCTAAGAATATGTGAGTTCTAGTTTCTATTTATATGTTCGTGTGCATTCTAATGGTTATTATATGCAAACTGAAAATTAACAAGTTTTTTTCAGCCATGACTTGATGAAGAAAAGATGACTGATTTTTTTGGCCCTCTTTTGTTGGTGATTAGGGGTCAAGAGATTGCAGAGTTATTTTCCAGTTTATTTAAGGGAGTTCATAAAGGTTTTAAAATGTTGTTTCATAATTTCAGACTCATGTTTCTTGTTGTCGCTGCCAATGTGAGCCCCTGTAGTGCACACATTTGTGTGCTTTTCAAGTACGGCTAGAAGCTGTGTGTTGAGGCCCACCACAGGGCTCTGGGGAGACGGCGGACTGCAGCAAAGGTGTCGTAAGAGATGAGTGAGTCCCTAGACGATGGAGTCCCCGATCATCATGGTGGAGGCAGGTAATGGTAAGGGGGTGGGGGGCAGCAGAAGGCTGTTGGTCATGGAATGAGTCCGGGCTCAATACTACAAAGTGGTTCTCCAGACTCAGCTCCGGATGAGATGGTAGGGGCCGAAGAATTTCTTTCTTTCCTCCCAGTCGCCTTCTGTTACTCACCTGCTTCCATTGGTCTTCCTTCAGGCCTGGTTCAGAGCAAGAGCCTGCCTAACATTCAACTGCTGCAGGAGCTATCAGTTGTCAGTGGGGCAAAATGAAAACAGGGCTGACTGTGCTCCTATGCCAGCAGAACCAGTTAGAACTGAGGAATTAAAAGTTTCCTGGACTTTCACTGTCTCTTTCAGTGCGGTGATTAACTCTGTGACAGAGTTTCGTGTGTAGCTCTGTCACCTTCTGCAGTTCTCTGATGTCACAATTCAGTTCACATTTCTGAGCTCTCTTACTCTGATTCAGAGACTGATCATCCATTGCTTCTTGATGAGCAGCAACAGGTTGCTGTGTTAAGCTCCGTGCTAGCCGTCTGTCATCAAGACGGCCTGTTTCAACACCATCCAGGAGTTTAATTGCTTCCTGAACCTGAAATCATGTACCTGATTACACTGTTGATCTATGACACTGTATTGTAATAGGCAAACATTTACCTACTAGCCAGTACAGGAGTTTCTGCTCACTGAAAAAGAAAGTGTATCCTCTTACAACTGCCACCATCATATTTACCTCCGCCAAGTAGGTTATGTGACACCCGGCGTTTGTGTGTCTGTCTGTCTGTTAGCAAGATAACTCAAAAACGCCTGCTCAGATTCAGATGACATTTTGAGGGGATGTAGACTATGGTAAGAGGAAGAGCTGATTTAATTTTGATGGCAATCCCGAAAGGATCCTGGATTCTGGATCACTTTGAATTTTTTAGTATGTTTTAGTATGTGGTCCAAAATATGACAAAAACATCATAGGTTAGTATGTCGTCCAACAAATTGGAACAAGGTGTCCAGATAGCTCAACTGGTTAAGAAGGTGATTTGTAAACAGAGCTGTGTCAGAGACACAGGTTCAATTCATGATCCTTTACTGCATGGGTTTCCTGTTTTCCTCTCTGTGAGAATGTCAATATCCTTGGCGGAGGTCTGCGCTCTCTGAGTGCTTTTCTAGTTTCATATGTTTCACACAGTGATCAGTCACAACATGAAAACCTGTCTAATATTGTTGTATTTGAATTTTTGGAGCATTTGAATGCCCAGCCAGTGCCTTTGTTGTGTTTCTGGAGACTTTCTTGAGCAGTTTTTGCATTGTGAACGAGCACATTATCCATCTACAGGAGGGTGCTGCGGCCGTGCAGTGCGAAGTGTGTTTGGCTTACAACAATAGGCTGTTTATTAATGCAGGGATCTGTAGACCACTTTTGTTTGGCCTAAACCTTTGTGCATGTTCCAAACACTAGATCTGTCCTTGTAAAACCTGGGTCGTATCTAAGTTAGAAAAGAGTACCTATTCCAGGGTATGTACTTCTGGGGGTTTTCCCAGCCCCAGTGTCACAGCTGCAGCTGCTGGCTGCAGTTAGTGGCAGTGCTCTCCCTCTCCCTTCCCTGAGACTATTGGCAGGTGGATTGGCTAATCACCTACACCCTGCAGCATAAGAAGACAATGCTCACCACTCGATGCTGGACTGTGAGCAAGCCGCAGTTAGTAGTTTGTTCCAGTTTAGCTCTGCTCATAGTGTTTATTAACCACACCTGACATACGTCAGCGGGGTTACTGCATTCGCTTCGGTATCTGGCTGGGTAAGTATGTGTGTGTGTGTGTGTGTGTGTGTGTGTGTGTGTGTGTGTGTGTCCGGTCAGATATCTCTGCGAGTCCTGAAGTCAGGATAATCAAACTTGGCACTGAAGATCAGTCTAAGGTCCCCTGCTCAGTTGTGGAGTTAGAGGTCAGCAGATCAAGGTCAAGGACACAGGGGTCACTTAGCACATTTCTTGCATATTGCATCATTTGTATAGGAAGGGATATACGTAGGATGATCAAAATTGATACAGAGTATTATGCATGGGCATGGTTCTGCCATCTACTGAGGGCTCGTCTAGTTCCCTTTGCTAACTGTTTGCTCTGTGCTCTTCCAGCCTGGATCCCAAAAGTCCCGTTCAGTCCTAGGTCATCTCCCAAGGGCTTCAGTCATCTACAGCTGTCTAAACTAGGGGTGAGCCAAATACTCGTTTTAAACGAGTAATCGTTACAGATAATGCATTTTTGCCGAATCCGAGTATAGCCCGAGTATTGTCCGTCATTATTTGTACTCGTGCTGATGGGAAATCCTCATTGGACAACTGCTGCTGTCTTCACTCTGTCACGCTCTGTGATTGGCCAGTCACACACAGCGCCCGCTCCTCCTACACAGACTGGCTCTAGCCAGAGAAGCAGTGTCTTTCGCTTTCACTCAGACAGTGACAACGCGATCTCTGTGTGCTTGCTTGACATGACTCCAGCTCACGGTGCTAACAGTACTTCTCAGTATTCTTCAGCTCGGTTCTATTTTTGTTTTTATGATATTTAAAGTTACTTGGTGAACTTGTTTCATAACGTAGGTACAAGGTGCATTCGACAAGACAGAGTTGAAAGCAGCTCGTGTCTTGCCGGTCACTGCCTCCACTCCGATCAGGTTTTTCTCAGCGCGCTTCTATTGACGTAGGTCTATGTGGTGCATTTGACAAGACAGAGCTGTAAATGGCTCGTCTCGCATCGGTCACTGCCTCCACTCCCGTCTGGGTTTTTTTTTTTTTTTTTTTTTAGCCGTCTGCTGGCTATTTATTTGGCTGGTGACAGAAAGTCAGTTGGTAAAAATTGCTCGTGTTGAACACACTGCTTTTAGAAGAAATGAAGAAGTGAATAAAGTTGACATATTATTTCCCCATTTGCCATCACTGGATGTTTGCATAAATCGCCAAGTTCACACAGATCATTAAAAAATATACAGTTTTACAGACCACTTACACACATACACAGTACTCATAGCTGAACACACAAAAGCCTGTCTGTCTCTCTTATACAATGAGCGATACAGAGGGTACTTCATCTGACACTGAATCAGGCAATATCCCTCGCGATAGCAGCAGTGGTAACACCCATCTTGCCCCCACTGAGCCCAACATTGCATCTGGTGATGGAGGTCCTCCACCAAAAACCAAACGGGTCTCTGCTGTATGGGACAGCTTTACTGTTTGTGAAAATAATCCCTCCAAAGCCATGTGTAAGCTTTGCAAGTCCAAAATAAACAGAGGTACGAATTCAAAACATTACAATAGAACATCTCTACATAACCATCTGTTAAATCACATGAGAAAGCCGCTGTGTCAGCCACCTCCAACTCCTCCACTTCTGCTGGCAACATTTCTTCTGAAGACACTGGTGTTCTGCTGGGTGCTGCTAAGGGCTCACCTTCTTCTCCTCTTCTCCAATACTCACTGCATTTGCTGCAAAGCAGCCATTCCCTGCAAACCATCCCCGGTCAAAAAAAATTACAGAGTTGATTGGTAAAATGATCTGCACTGACCTTGAGCCTTTCTCTGCGGTGGAGAGGAGAGGTTTCAACTCTCTTGTTGCCTTTTTAGAGCCCAGGTATCAGATCCCGTCAATGCACCATTTCAGTAGGACTGGAGTGCCTGAGTTGTATGAGGCAATGAGAGGGGAGGTGGTCCAGTCACTCAAGGCAGCTGATGGTGGGGTTATCAACCTCACTACTGATCTCTGGACCAGCAGCCACAATGCCCATGCTTACCTCTGTTTGACTGGGCACTGGTGTGAACATTTAGGGGAATCATCAGTGCAGAGGAAAACAGGTCTGCTAAATGTTGGTGTGCTGGACATTGAGCACACAGCCAACAACATTCTGTGCTGCCTGAAATTTTTGTTGAAAACCCTACATTCGGCATCTACCGTTCTTTTTTTTAGCATGTGCAGAAATTAGAAAATGTTTAATTTGTAATTTCCAGTTAACCTTACACGGGCTGGTCAGAGTCAACCAAAGGGCCGTATGTATGGCGTCAAATTTGGGTCAAAAGTCACGCGCGCGAGAGAGTGTAGGAGACCCTCACCCACCGGCAGTTGGAGATCCGGGCTCGGTTCTGTGTGTGTTCGGTGGAGCTGCAGAACAGTGGCAGCAGCATCAAAGGGGCTCCAGCCGACTGTGTCATTTCCTCTCTTGTATACAGTGGCATCCCACGTGGGGGGTGAGTTCTTGCTGTCGCAGATAGCCAATCATAGGGAGATTGTGGCGAGCACTGGTATCCGCCCACAAAGGGTCAAAAGTCTTCTCCCCGCACGCGTAAATCGGAGCTCCCCGGATAATTATGGCACCATACACGGACAAGTAGCAATGTCTCCACGCGCGTAAGAGGCTCCTCGCAGGCTGAGACATTGCCACGCACGCGCAGAGTGTTTTTTGCGCCCGTGGAGACTTTTTTCCACTCGTGCAGGGGACGTGTTTCGTGCGCGCGAGAGAGTGTTTTGCGCGCGCGCTACTTTTGATCCAAATTTGATGCTATACGTATGTGGCCGTACAATGCCCAGGTCTGCTCTAGCTAGTTTGAATTGATGAGGTGCTCGTTGAACTCACAGCCATCACGTGACTGAGCAGCAGGTGTCTGAACACCTGTAGCTCTCAGTAACAAACAAGTGAAAAGAAAAAGAAGGATAAATGAATAAATAACAATTTTCAGCACTTACCGTGAGTCCAGTAATGCAGACTCCGGTTAAAACAAGTGCATAAGTCCATCTAGCTGCAGTAATTGTACTGGTTTGAAACCCCACCTGCACCGTCCTCCTTTCCTTCTGTGTGTTTTTATTTAAACCGCAGTAAGCAGAAACAGGGTATTTGGTACATTAGCACCACCCACTGTGTGTATATGAAACAGAGATACTTTGCTGATCCCTGGCTACATCTACAGTAGCTCAGCTCTCTAGTAGAGAAACAACATGAATATACAAATGATACAGATAAGACAATAAAGATGAAACAATAATTACATTATGTCCTCCATTAATGTCTTAGTTTCTAAGTCCTGCTTTCAGTGTAATTTTTAGACCATTTGTTCCTGATCTCAGTGTTATTGTTGTTTTTATTATGTTTGCAATTATTTTTTAATGATGATTGATTGTACTTAATTTGTGAAGCACTATAATATATTTTTTATCATTATAACATGTATATAAATGAGATATATTGTGAAATATTATTTATTCATCCTGTTCATCTAATTCACTAAATGAAAACACTTGTCCTGAACTCACCTGGAAGGTTCACTTAAATTTTAATCTGAGCTTCTGAAATCCAATCTTCCTTAGTTCTTCCATCATATGTAGGCGACGTCCATATCAAGAGGCCCAACATTCCTTAGGAGATCTCACCTCAGGGAAAAACAAGCTCTCTCCCCCCCAGATAGGCTAAGAAAATACACAGAGTGCTCCAAAGAGGATTTTTATGGCCCAGAGACATCTCCACCTTACACCAAAAACCTCATAAATTCATTTATGATGACATCTGACCCTGGTTAAGAAAATCTACTTTTTGCAGACTCTCACATGTATTTCTGCATTAAATTGGGACATGTATATTTCCTTGTGTTTCTACATTCACAGAAGGACACACAGGTCTCCTGCAAAGAGAGCTGGAGGGGATACAAACGTTAACACCTTTCAAATTACCATTTAAAGGACTGTTTTGTTAACTCCGGAATGCTTTGATGAACTGAGATCCTCTTCTGAGGCTCTGCTCTGTCTCTGGTTCTCTACATCAGATAACAGGTTGTAAATAATTAATGACCTTCCCGTCACCCCGGAGGGGCTGCAGAAAGACGCTCCCTCTCTGTCTGCTGCCCACAAGGACTCGCTTTCCAAACTCATATTTCTGAAATATATTTTGTGAGTTTGAGATTATCAAAGCTGAATTAATAACTTGGTTATACATGTTGGTCCAACTCTGATGTTTCTCGGCTGCTGATATCAAAAGTTATCGGACTTATGATTTATTGTCTTTCTAACCCAATTTCTTCCACAGCTCAACATTTATTGACGTCGGAATGCCATAACATTATCAGTAATTTCACTGTTTTAATCCTAAAAGTTCTGTTTATCCAGGTTACCAAAGACATGGAAAACTGTTCTATTTGTCACTATGTGTATGGCATATTATTCTGTTTTCACTGTGGTACATATAATAGTAGATAAAGCACACAAACACATAATTATGAACTAGTAACGCCTATATTTGTTTGCTGGTATACTCTGTAGCATGTTATCTTTGATCGTATTAAAATAAGAGTTAAGGATCATGGTAGGAGAGTAAACAGATCGCTTTTGCACGTTTTAATTTCGTAGTTCTTTTATATTTTAATTAACTCTGACCAGAGCTCATCTTCCCCCCGCTTAGAAGGAGGAGGGGGAAGTCTCAAACGGGGGAGGCCCCCAGATTCAAAGGAAATCGCGCCTAAAACTTCCAGCTCTCTGCCTCTATGGTCAGTAAAGGTATATAAAAAGCCATTTTACATTGTTCGCCCTCTTGCTTCTTCTGACTCGCTACAAGAACCATGTCAAAGAGAATCTTCCTTTTTTTTAAGGCGCACCTCTTCTCTCTCTTTACTCTGAAATTTTCCTTGCGATCATCAGAGCGGGCCTCTGATAACTCCGACTTCTTTAATCATCTCCTTTTTGTTCAAGAATAGATATTTTTGCTCATTCTCAACAAACAGAGCTCATTTTGTTTTATCTGCGATTGAATTTTGAATAGGAACCAATTTGGTACCGTTTCAGTTTTTATTCCTCCGGTTTTGCAGCGGCTTCATCCATACATCTGCTCTGTGCCTCTGCCAGACCTGCCGGCAGAAATAGAACGTGAGCCTTCAGTTTTTGTCAAGTTATTTTTTTCATCAACCAAAGAAAAGAGCTGTTCCGGCTCTCTTCACCATCAGCTGAGCACCAACCGAACTGGGTCGAGCCAGACCCGAACAGGCACTCGAAGTTTGAAGCGAGCAGGATGCAGCAGTGTTGCCATAACCATCCAGCGGCACGGCTGTCTCAGCCAGTCTCCCTTCGGGAACCAAATAAGCTCCGTGCGACTCGCAACCACGTCCCAGCCCCTGAGCTTTGGGTGACCCCTCTTCAACCAAATAAGACCAGCTGACGTGTGTTCTGAGCTATTGGTTGATGTCAATAACAATAACTTGGTCTAATATTAATAACTGTGTTTAGCCACTTACCAGTCATTCATATTCCAAATTCTTAATCACCTCATCATCTCGTCAGCGGTCTGATTACTCAGTACCATAATCTCAGGTTCAAGGCAGATTTAAAACATTCACACACACGTACACCCATCTTCTCATCCACACACACATACATACACCCATCTCCTTACATACACACACACAGCCTTTATTCACTCATGCATGTATGCATTATATTTGTCACTGTATCAATCACTGTGTTGTTATTAGATTAGTCAATAAATGTCCTCCATTTAGACCGAAATTACAGTCTTTTTGCGTTTATGTGTGTCTGACGGGTCACTTTTTCGAGGAATTCTCGACATTCAGATATTAGACTGTTTAACTAAATCAAGCAATCGTCTGTTCTTAATTCCCTACGTTCGTAGGGTGGTGCCCCATTAATAAAACGAGTGCATAATTTAATTTTAATACGTAGTTATTCCGACACATATATTCTTTCTTGAACATTCTTTGAACAATCTATGATTACTTGATAGTCTTCTCATCCTGGCAGAGCTCAAATAAACAGGTTGCACGCTTTCATACCAACCCCTACCACAGCCACTACCACCTTACTGACATCAGACACATGGTGAAACAATAAAAATAAGTGAAAATAATTATTTTTAATATGCAATTACATAGTTATTGAAAGCTGGATTTAAGTTTTGTTTTTAAGTTATGCTTACTTCAAACATAAATAGGTAGCCCTATAAGGTACAGTCAATTCCAGCCATTTTCAGTACAAAAAAATCGCTAATATTTTATTTGTAAATAAAAATATGACGAGAAATACAGGGAATATTGGACGCGCATTGCGAGGTGCATTTCCTCGAAAACTACCTATTCGTGGATTATATACCGTCTTCAAGACATGTTTTGGACAAAATATTTTACTGACTTGTTTCGTCTGGATGTCTAAGGTTGGATTATGGCCGTTTTTTGTGGAATATTTTCATCTGTGTGTAATAATGAACCCACAAATGTGAGTCGCGCTGTGTACGTTAAAGCTGTGTATAGAGAACAGATGGATGGATATTCGTTGTTTGTTGGACAAATGTGTTTATATTACCCGCTGTGGTAATCACATCTGAAAGTGGTTTATACCGGCGGATTCATGAGAATCTAAGCTTTCCATCGGTGTATAATGTTTCTATCATCGAGTTGGCAGTGTCGTTCTATTTTGAAAAATGCTTATGCAGATATCAAAACGGCCCGCCCACAGGCCGCTGAACCATAACGGGTAAAGTCAATCAAAAATTTTTGAGTTAAATTTACTCAAAAAGCAAGATCTAGTTCCACGAACTTGATATATTTAAGTCAGTAGAACTTTTGGGCATTTTTTGAGCTTACAGTACCTAATTTATTTGATTACCGTACTTTCTGGACTATAAGCCACAACTTTTTTCTCATGCTTTGAACCCTGCGGCTTATACAACGATGCGGCTAATGTATAGATTTTTACAGGTGAGCTTCATGCCGTCAATACGTTTAGCCTCGTTACATCAGAATGAAATCACCGAACAGGTCACAGTGGTCCAGTGAAACTGTTCAAATTGAATCAAATGCACTCACACTAAATTCTTCAGATCAGTCATTTTGCACTTCATACACACACCCTCATCATGAATAACACACAAAGAAATGTGTATGCTGCAGCTTTTAAGTTAAAGGCAATCGAGCTCCCTGTCGAAGAAGGAAACAGAGCTGCTGCACATACGCTTGGCGTCAATGAATCCATGGTGAAATGTTGGTTAGTCGGCAGCGTGAACTGACTCAATGCCTTTTACTGCCATGTTACTGCCGTGTTACAGGCACTGTTCAGGAAAAAGCATTTATTTAATTAAAAGTTAAAAAATCTTTTTGTGTAAATATCTCGTTACAATGCAGACACCTGGAGTTTATAGTCAGGTGTGGTTTATATATGTACAAAACTTTTTTCTTTTTAATTTAGTGGGTGCAGTTTATATTCTGGTGTGCTCAATAGGCCAGAAAATACAATATTTTGAACATGCGGGCTTACAGTGTGGTTAAACACTTGGATCACAAACAGAGTCTTTGGTTGGAAGTTTGAAACAGAAGAAAAAGACAACAGATCAAAAGATACATGTAGCTCCTGCATCAGAAATACCTACAACTGGAATAATTGCTCTCCATCTTCCCAAAATGTCATTTGTTTTGTGGTGTGTAGTTACACACAGTCTGTCATACTGACTGTGTGACAATGGAATGGCAATATTTTTTTTCAATGATAAAGTTGTGTAAAGGACGTCATTGCCTTTATTTTTACAATTTGCCACGAACACCATCAATTTCCACTTTCTCTAAAATGTTGGTATTCATGTGCAGAATTTCTACTAATGTGCACAATTTCTAGTATAAATCCAAACTTTTTTGAGGAATGTAGTAATCTTTTAAGCCCTTTTTTGTTCAGTGCCAGTGTTTATAAAATGCCCTCTGTGGTCAGTGCACTTAGCCAAAACACGGGCCAAGGCAATTATGGTTGTAATGTATACCTCTATGAATTATATCAAATCTTACAAATCAGATAGCAATGCAACTGATAACTGAGCAATGGATTGTGAGGCATCAGGTAATGCATTGATGCCTGACAATCCACAACCAGTTACAGCAAGCCCCCACACCCCCCACCCTACGACCTAACAAAACCTTAGCAGATTAGGGGGAAAAAGCAGTGAATTGAAATGGTCCTGGAAGACACAGGCAAATAATAATATTCTGCTAATAGGAGCCGATTAGGGTAAAACTGATCTTATATAGCAGCAGTACATGCTAGATTGCATAAAGATAAAACAATACTTTTCCCACCCATATTAAGCCATTTGCATTATATTGATTAATTAGCAGGGTAAGCACATTTTCCATTGACTAAGTCTACACTAACAGTAAAGAGCTCTCTGTACTCAATCAGATGCAATTTTATTCATGCTCTAGGTCATGCTCAGTTACAGTAAAGGTGATCTATTGTACTCATTAAGCATGACAAGCTACAAATTGCCAGGATTTGCATGTGTGCAGCTAGATATTCCTAATAATTCAAGCATTTGCTCTACCAAACCTCCACATCCACATTAAAAAAATCTATGCTTGAAGACATGAATATTCTTAACACCTTTTTTATGGTCTGCCTTCATTACATTTAATAATAATAATAATGGATTAGATTTATATAGTGCTTTTCTGGGCACTCAAAGCGCTTCACAATGGATCCATTATTCATTCACTCACACATTCTGACTCTGGTGGTGGTAAACTACATTTGTAGCCACAGCTGCCCTGGGGCAGACTGACGGAAGCGTGGCTGCCAATCCGTGCCTACGGCCCCTCCGACCACCACCAACATTCACACGCATTCATACACCAGTGTGAGTGCAGCACTGGAAGCAAGGCGGGTAAAGTGTCTTGCCCAAGAACACAACAGCACATGACTAGGCAAGAGCGGGAATGGAACCGCCGACCCTTCAATCATTGGACGACCCGCTCTATCACCTGAGCCACAGCCGCCCCATTTAAGCTTAAATTAAAATGAATCATTTTGTTTGATAACTTTAGCTAATTACCTTGCCACTGAGAAGAAACCATTTTACTAGAGAAAAAAATGAAGTGACGGATTTTCCCTGTGGATAGGAAACCTTTCTTCTGTTGCTAAAAATACACTCCATGATTATTACACTCAACTGAGGCAGCCTCTCTTCACCTGATAAGGAACATTAAAAGATAATTCAGGGAGATTAAGTCTTCAGTTCCCTGTGGTAAGATGCAATCAGCACTAATGGCGATTATAGATTACTGTGAAAGAAGAAAACACACAAGCTCTCTCTGGACCGGTTGTATGCTAATATTTTGTGGTCAACATTGATTGTATCAATTTAAATCTGGACTGCAGAGACCAAATTTCCTCTGTGTGGAAATGCAGAAATTGATTAAGAATTAGCCAAAAATCCTTTCTAATCCTCATCATCTTCCCTGTGGATCCTGGTGGTCACAGACAGCTGATGTTGTGCACAAACAATACAATACAAAAGCAGTTTCATTCTATTTACACTGCCTGGCCAGAAAAAAAGTTGCCACCTGGATTTAACTAAGCAAATAGGTAAGAGCCTTCCATTGAATAATTACTGCAGTGATGAATACGTTTCAGCTGCAACAACCTATTTAACCTTAGCTGATGCAGTGAGGAGCTTCTCAGTTTTTAAACAACCATGTTAGAAGAGTTATCCTGTGGTAAAGGAAGGGCAAGGGAAAGTTTGCTGACATTTATATCTTACTTGGTGTATCATTTGGAAGCAAGGATGTCCATGTCTCACTTTTTCTGACAAGCCAATAACAAATTCAAGTTTTCCATTTCCATGTCGTAGTGCATCGTATCTTGTTGCTATTGTAATTTCTCTGTCGGACTCCTTAGTTTTCTCTAGACCCTTGCCTGATCTGACCAGCAACGACATGTTTAACCGCATGTCATCGTTTCATGCTGGCTGTCGAGGTGGAGTCCGGCAAACAACGGGGGCTTCATAGACAATTGGAGCTCTTTCTGGGGAAAATCTGGTCCGATTAGGAGAGATGGCATCTATCCCACTTTGGCTGGTGCAGCTCTCAACTCTAGGAATATGGCTCATTTTTTTAGAACTCAGACAGAGAGTTCAGACCAGGATGCAGAGTTGTAGTCTTACACACCTCTCTGTAGTTGCCTTACTGCTGCCACCCTCTAGTAACTCAGTTAACTCCACTGAGACTGTGTCTGTCCTCCAACCACCAAAATTCAATGGTACACTATGGTCATAAAGGGATGGACATGGTTAAAAACAATACTCAGGTCGGCTTTGTCATTAAAACGATGCTCAATTGGTACTAAGGGGCCCAAAGTGTGCATAGAAAATATCCCTACCCTATTACACCACCCACAGCAGCCTGGACGGTTGATACAAGACAGTATGGATCCATGTTTTCATGTTTTCAAATTCTGACCCTACCATCTGAATTTCACAGCTGAAATCAAGACTTCAATTTTTTCAATTGTCCGACTGTCACAGTCCCGGCCTGGCCCTCTACTGCCAGCCACAGGTATCACAGCACAGCTATCTGCCATAGCTGTCTATAGTACAACAGCCTTTTGAGTTGTCCAGCAATAAATATCAATAACCTGGAGAGTCTGGCTGCCTGTTCTCTAACCAGAACACCTGTGCCACTCTGAAACCACCCACCTGGAGACACTCTCTCCTTTTTAGCCCGCCTGCTTAACAAGCTCCAGGCTACCCATACTAATCATCGAATAATCAACATAATGTGATGACGATGAACACATAACCAAAGTTATTTGGTGAATTGGTACAGCATATGATCAGTATGCTATAACTGAATATTTAGTTTGTGTAAGTTTATTATTAGCCTACATTAGGTAGAGGTAATGTCTCTGCACGCCACTGATGAAGATAAACTTATGGAAATAAACGGTGATGAAGTAGAAACTTTTTGCCTTCCCTCCAGTTACACTGTCATTCTTTGTGATCCTCTCTCAGCATGGCTTCTAGCAGAGAGGGGTTAGAATGCTTGCAAATGATTTGCTTTGCCCCTCACAGCTGTTATGCATGATAGAGTCATTCAGTAGCAATGCTCCCCCAACAGCCCTCCTGCTCACGCTTGGGTTCATTGTTTTTCCCTCTGTATTATATTTCATGGTCTTTTCCTCATTTCCATATGAGGTTCTCAGCACTCAGCTGTGAAAATTTTCCTATAATCCTGCCTTATTATTACTTCCTCAGGTGTCATTTTTACTGAGGTTTCATCTCCGGATTTAGTACGTTAAGCTAATTAAGCTGTCCCTCTGGTGACCCATTTCAAGATGAGCTTAACATCTATGTCTTTGCGGCATCACATGATTATTTCATCGGAGAATACAACAATTTAATCTTAAATTCATGTGTTTCAAGGCAAATCATATTTGTAGGAGGGAATATATTTTATGATCTTATGCCACACTCTATCTAATGACAAAATTTATAAAACATTCTAGCTCAGACTCTAAACACGACTAAATTTCTTTGACATATTAAAGCAATGATGCTGCCTGACAGGTGACTGAGTCAATCCAGCATGGATGCAGTCATAGGCCGTACAGCTGATGTCACCACAAACGAATTTACCTCTGATCTTGCAATGCCCTTTAATGTGTGTTTGATGACAAATGAACCTGATTAATCAGTTTCATAGCCCATGTGTTATCTCAAATGAACTGAGAGTAGTTAGAGGTCATGAGGAGTCTGAGGCAGCATTAGGAGGCTGTGGGAAAGGACAAGCTTTTCATTATGATGACTCATCTGAAAGTCATTGCAAAGGGAAAAACCCTTCAGCCCTTGTCGTATGCAACATCATGGAACATCACTTCTGTCACCACGCTGAACATTGATATTGAGTGACTGTATAACATCCTGGATTGCACTCAGTCTAAGTCTTTAGTCTTTGAGTCAAATTTTGGTAACCTTCTGCTACAGCTATGATGTAGTCAAAGGGCAAAATGACAGTCCTCTGCTTAAAGGTTCGATGTGCCACACTCCCATCCACCACTCTGACTTTCATACCTTTCCTGCAGTGAACATTGAGTCTCTGTTAAAAGATAAATCAGTGAGGGAAAGCTATTAACCAACAGAAGAAATGAATTACAACCTAATTTGTTTGGTAGCTATAGTAGATCATTTGAGCGTGAGACAACTTTCAGCAAGAAAAATTATCATCATGTAGAAATGGTTGCTTTCCTCAACTTCAGTTTCAAATCAGGAAACCACTGTTAAAATAGATTGTTAATGCTCAATCTGCTACTATTATCATTGTAAACTGCAAATGTGTCATGTGAAAGATAACTAGATATCTAAATGAGTTGTAGTGGACTGAGGAGCAGAATGACAGGATTCAAGCTGCACTCCAGAGCAACACACAGAGAATCCGGCTAATCCCAAAGCTCTAAATTTGGTAAGAGACTGTGTGAGAAGATGGTTAACCCAAAAACCTTCATCCAGATGGAACACCTAAGTCAGAGGTTTATATCAAAATTACCACTCACAAATCTCTTGGAGATGTCTCTCAACTCCCCAAGAACCTGCTAACAGTCATTACGTGTCAAATGTGAAGATAGTCACATCTCTGGAGAAGAGGTGATTGCATTCCTTCCTACGAACTCTTCACTTTTTTCTCCTTTAACACTCAGAACTTTATATACATGGGATGAACTGAACACTTTTAAACCTCCAAATTAAAAAAATTCAACATCATGATCATTCATGATCCCAACATTCATTCATTCAATCATTCATTCATTCTTTCATTCAACCTTTATGTAAATCTCAAGGAATCATTGAGGGCAAGCCCTCAATGACATCGAGAGTACAGTCAACAGGTTAAAAAGGCGACAATCAACAAGACAACAAAGAAGAAGCACAAATTAAACGGTCACATTGTTAGGCTGGCAGCTGCCAGCTCTGGCTAGTGCCTCCTCCCCTCCCTTTTTTCCCTCTTAGGCTTCCTCACCTGGTGACTGCAGTGACAGGTGTCGCTCGTTCCAATCAACTGCCGGACTGGGAGCACGTGGAAACACAGCCAATCAGCCTCACTCCTTCTGCCATAAGAACAGACGCCACTCACCTCTCAGTGCTGGATCGTGAAACCTCCTGTAACCGTTTTTTGTGCGTACAGTCATTGTTCTAAGTTTCCTGAGTGCTCTTAGTAATTCTGGTTTTTCTTCTGCTGCAGTCCCCGTTCCACCAGCTCCTACCATTCGCCCCCTTTGCTTCCTCCGTTCACCTCCTGGTTCAGTCGGCAACCACCTGGAAAGCCACCTACCTTCGCCATTGTCCATCCAGCGTTCATCTCCACCAACCCTGTCGCTGCAACCCTCCCCTGATCCCCACACCAGCCGAAACCCAGTCTGAGCATCCCTAAATTTTGAGTTTGTTGTAGCTTTGATTCATATAGCACGTCTATTTAGTTTTTGTTTTTATCACTCCTTCGAGTGTTAGTCATATCAAGCCTAGTGGCTTCACCTTTAGTTGTTTTCTCCCTTTCTTTGTTTTCTTGTAGATTAGAATTTTAGTTCCAGTTCTTGCCTGGGTGTTACCCACCGGGAGTTCTGTCCTTGCAATTAATCCTCTCAGCCTCTAGTAGCAGTAAAGCGCTAACCTTCCTTCTTTGTTAGTATTTCCGGTTAGTCTTCTGCCTATGAGCCGAAACCTTGAGACGTTATCTCTCTACAATAAAGCCTTTAAGCGTAAACCTGTCACGGATTAGCGGGTCGGACCCGAGCAGAGAGCCACACTACCAAGGCTGGTTGGAATGAGAACGTGCTTTATTGTGAAGGAGTGAATAGTGGCTCGGTGGGGGGAAACCAGGGTGCAGGAGCGGGGAGCGGCTGGTGTAGTGGGGGGCTTGGCCAGGTGGGTCTGGAGGCTCCGGGAGATGACGAGCAGCAGGCTTGCTGCTGTGGGTCTCCGGGTGGTTGGGAAGGAAGCAGGTCGGGGGGTCCAGGCAGGAACGGGGGATCCAGGCAGGAACGGGGATCCAGTGAGGGGAAACCGGTGACGAATGGGTTGGGGAGAGCCGGAGGGGAAGGAGGACGGCGGGGATCCCGGACAGCTGGATCTAGGCGAGGGGCAGGAGAAACAACGTAAGAGAAATGTCAAAACTCAACAGATTTTACAGGCGGCTAGAGAGCGAACTGACTGTGAGGTCTTTGTTCAACAATCTGGCAGGAAGTGGAAGGATGAGCTGGTTCTTATTGCTGAGGAGAGTAATTAGAGTGATGTCCCTCAGCTGTCCGGGAGCCGTAGAGATGGTTGATTGCCTGAGTGGAGTCAGCTGGGAAGTTGAACTCCACTCAGGCGCCGAGCTGTAGAGGGAAGACAGGGGTAGAGAAGCGGATGGGAGACAGGGAGAGAGACGGGGGCAGAGGAACAGGAGAGAGGAACAGATGGGAAAAGGGGTATTTGGGATGTCAGGTGGGAAGGACAGGGGTGAGGAGGGAGCCCTGACAAAACCTCTGCATGCCTGCTCATTCTCTGCATCTGAGCTCACCTTCAGAATCCTAACACACATTCAAAAGCAGTATCATGGATCATGGATTTAAACTGGTGAACAGATACAGCTGCACCAAGCTTTAATGTTTTCTGTAAGATGTCCGAACTATATGCAGATGAAAAGCATTTTTATCAACTTCAGTGTAGGTGTTACGGCCCCTATACAAACAAGAAAGCACACGGCTCAATAGGTGTAGGAGGCCGGAACATATGAAAGACGCCACACAGAAATATTACAATTAAACCCACAAGCTTTATTTGCTTAACCCAAGGTGATCAACAACAGAAACACAGAACAACAGGAAACAAAAGAGGGCTGGAGACCCCGACCGAAAATAACAAAATGGGAAGATGCTGGGCCAACTACGCAGTGGGCCGTCGCTCCCAGCGTCTCCCCCTAAACTACCTAAAAATGGAAACTAAACCTGAAATAAACAAAAAAAACGAATAACGGAACTGCCAGTAATCTCCAGCCCAAACTAACACAACAAACCCCAGCACCGAAACACGCATGGGCATGGTAAAAACCTGATTGGGGAAACAAAGAAAAGTCAAGGAGGAAGGAAAACTTCCTCTTACCTGACCAGGTGTCTGTGCCCATGTGCCATGCCGCCCTGTCTCTCCACTTCCTGTTTCTCTTATCCCCTCCTCCTCTCCCTACCTGAGTGTCAACTGCACTCAGGTAAACAGCAGGCAGAGTAAGGAGAGAGAGAGAGAGAGAGAGAGAGAGAGAGAGAGCAGGATGCTGCACGTAACACCCCCACCCTAAAAACGTGAATGGGGGCAGAGCACCGCGGACTTCATTCATGCATTACCTAATATCTAGATAATGCGTCCGCCAGGACATTCTCTTGGCCTTTGATATGCCGGACCTCCACATTGACGGACCATAAGAATAGTGCCCAGCGCATGAGCCTCTGATTGGTGTTTCGCATCTGATTAATAAACACAAGAGGGTTGTGGTATACATGACAACGGGCGCACTAGCGGAGCCCACATACCTCAAATGCTTGAGGGCCAAAATACACACGTGGACAAAATTGTTGGTACCCCTCAGTTAAAGAAGGAAAAACCCACAATTCTCACTGAAATCACTTGAAACTCACAAAAGTAACAATAAATAAAAATTTATTGAAAATTAAATAATCAAAATCAGCCATCACTTTTGAATTGTTGATTAACATAATTATTTAAAAAAACAAACTAATGAAATAGGGCTGGACAAAAATGATGGTACCCATAACTTAATATTTTGTTGCACAACCTTTTGAGGCAATCACTGCAATTAAACGATTTCTGTATTTGTCAATGAGCGTTCTGCAGCTGTCAACAGGTATTTTGGCCCACTCCTCATGAGCAAACCGCTCCAGTTGTCTCAGGTTTGATGGGTGTCTTCTCCAAATGGCATGTTTCAGCTCCTTCCACATATGTTCAATGGGATTGAGATCTGGGCTCATAGAAGGCCACTTTAGAATAGTCCAACGCTTTTCTCTCAGCCATTCTTGGGTGTTTTTGGCTGTGTGTTTTGGATCGTTGTCCTGTTGGAAGACCCATGACCTGCGACTGAGACCAAGCTTTCTGACACTAGGCAGCACATTTCTCTCCAGAATGCCTTGATAGTCTTCAGATTTCATCGTACCTTGCACACTTTCAAGACACCCTGTGCCAGATGCAGCAAAGCAGGCCCAAAACATTACTGAGCCTCCTCCATGTTTCACCGTAGGGACAGTGTTCTTTTCTTCGTATGCTTGCTTTTTGAGTCTATGAACATAGAGTTGATGTGCCTTACCAAAAAGCTCCAGTTTGGTCTCATCTGTCCAAAGGACATTCTCCCAGAAGCTTTGTGGCTTGTCAACATGCATTTTTGCAAATTCCAGTCTGGCTTTTTTATGAGTTTTTTTCAGCAGTGGTGTCCTCCTTGGTCGTCTCCCATGAAGTCCACTTTGGCTCAAACAACGACGAATGGTGCGATCTGACACTGATGTACCTTGGCCTTGGAGTTCACCTTTAATTTCTTTGGAGGTTGCTCTGGGCTCTTTGGATACAATTCCAACGATCCGTCTCTTCAATTTGTCATCAATTTTCCTCTTGCGGCCACGTCCAGGGAGGTTGGCTACTGTCCCGTGGGTCTTGAACTTCTGAATAATATGAGCCACTGTTGTCACAGGAACTTCAAGCTGTTTAGAGATGGTCTTATAGCCTTTACCTTTAAGATGTTTGTCTATAATTTTTTTTCGGATGTCCTGGGACAATTCTCTCCATCGCTTTCTGTTGTCCATGTTCAGTGTGGTACACACCTTTTCACCAAACAGCAGGGTGACTACTTGTCTCCCTTTAAATAGGCAGACTGACTGATTATGAGTTTGGAAACACCTGTGATGTCAATTAAATGACACACCTGAGTTAATCATGTCACTCTGGTCAAATAGTTTTCAATCTTTTATAGAGGTACCATCATTTTTGTCCAGGCCTGTTTCATTAGTTTGTTTTTTAAAATAATTATGTTAATCAACAATTCAAAAGTGATGGCTGTTTTTGATTATTTAATTTTCAATAAATTTTTATTTATTGTTACTTTTGTGAGTTTCAAGTGATTTCAGTGAGAATTGTGGGTTTTTCCTTCTTTAACTGAGGGGTACCAACAATTTTGTCCACGTGTGTAAGTGCAAGAGCCTCCTTTTCAGTAGTCGAATACACACGTTGATGCAGATTAAATTTTCTCGAGAAATAGGAGACTGGATGCTCCACTCCATCATCTCCATCTTGAAGGAGGACAGCACCCGTCCCCGCAATGTGGGCGCAGCCAGGACTGGGGCATGAGTGAGCAAGGCTTTTACAGAGTCAAACGCACGCTGACAACTGCCTGACCAATGAAAACGAGTCTTTGGACTCAATAGGTCGGTGAGCGGAGCCACAATAGCTGAGAAGTTTTTACAGAAGCTTCTGTAATACCCCGCCATCCCCAAGAAACGGCGCAGTTCACGACGTGAAGCCGGAGCAGGTAATGACAGGATCGCTTCAACTTTAGAATGCACCGGCGTGACTTGCCCACGACAATTTTTCCCAAATATGTCACTGTGTCCCGACCGAACTCGCACTTTGCCAAATTGAGTGTGAGGTTGGCATCAGACAGCCTTCCAAATACCGCCTGAAGCTGCTGCAGATGATCATCCCACAAACTCAAATAAACCCACATCTAAATACGCTTCGCACCCTCTCAAGCCCGACAAGACCGTGTTTACCAAACGCTCAAACGTAGCAGGTGCATTACGCACACCAAATGGCATCACGGTGTATTACAAGACAGCGTCAGGGGTCACAAATGGAGAGATTTCACTTGACCGAGGAGTCAGCGGCACCTGCCAATATCCTTTTAAAAAGTCGAGTTTTGTTACAGAATTGGCACTGCCGACACGATCAACACAATCCTCAACTCGGGGCAAAGGATAGCAGTCCGGCTTCATGATCCCATTCACCTTCTGGAAATCTGTGCAAAACCAGTCAGAGCCATCAGATTTACCAGCTAAGAGGCATGGCGAACTCCACAAACTAGAGCTGGGTTCTGCAATCCCATTCTCCAGCATATAATTTACCTGCTGCTGTAAACAGAGGCGCTTATTGGGATTCACTCTATACGCTTGCGGCTTTATTGGTGGGGAATCCCCCACATCGATGTCATGTTGCAGCACGTGGGTCCGAGTCGGCACATCTGAGAACAGAGAATTATGAGATTTTATTATATTGACCACATCCTCGCATTGTGACCGAGTTAAATGTAGTAAACACTCATCAAAAGCTTCAACAACATTTCAGAATTTTCCAACCGTCCTTGGACAACAGTACTCGACAGATCAACAACATCTTCAACGTCAGACACGGCTGAAACCACCGGTGACTCCATAGGTTCAGCACTAGACAGCGCCCCGGCTACCTGAGCCTCATCAATGCTTTCAGCACTGGACAGCGCCAACACAGCTTTGCCCCCGGCAGTAATAGACAGTGATAATAGTACTAGTAAAACAAAATTCCTTAAATTATGACTTTTTAGTTTTGGTGTGGCACCCCAAGATTTTAAGTGGCCCCACCAAGCCACCCCTATGAAAAACTTCTGCAGGCACCACTGGCTGCTGACTAGTCAAAACGTCGGTCTTCAACAAATTAACAGCTTTTGGAGACTTATTCCGTTTATTCAAAGCAAAACAATGGCTGATGGTGTGGCCACGCCTCTTACAATAGAAACAAAATAGCTTGGCCTTAGTGTCACCTTCCTTACTGACGGTCCTTATCTCACCCTGAGGATTCGATTTTAACGGAAAAGCCACAGACCTGGCAACAGAAGCCCCACGTTCAAAGGACAAGTTAGATTTTTCAGTTTTCTCTGTGCGTGACGGTGTACTCATCAGCCACGACTGCCACATCAAACACTGTGGATACTTTTTGCTCATATCATTAACGTAAGTAGCGATTCTGTCTTGTAAACAGTTCTTAAATTCCTCCAACAATATTAGATTGCGCAGATCATCAAAACTCTCAACTTTTTTTGATTGGCACCAGCGATCAAATAGGGTTTCTTTTTCAGGCCCAAACTCAACAAAAGTCTGATTGTCAGCCTTTTTAAAGTCGACGAAATTTTTGGCGATATGCCTTGGGCACCAATTCATATGCCCTCAGCACAGCTGTTTTAACTGCCTTGTAGTCCAAACTCAATTCAAGTGACAGGGATGCGTAAGCTTCTTGCGCCTTGCTGGTAAACACCGACTGTAAAAGCGACGGTCGGATGTTTTTAGGCCACTTCAATGTGCTTGTGACACGCGCAACCAAAACAAAGTACTTATAGACATCTTTATCGCTAAAAGGAGGGACCAAACAAATGCATTTATTAACATCAAACTCGCTAGGCTGCTTCAACTCAAGCTCCTGTAAGCAAAGCTGTCCTTCTACCTCCAGTTTTCGCAAAGCCAGTTCTTTTTCAGTTTCCTTATCCTTTATATTGCCTTAGACGCATTTCGACTTCCAACTCCTTAAGACGGAGCTGTTCCCCCGGATCTTGTTGTCAGGTAGGCAGCAGGCAGAGAAAGGAGGGAGAGGGATAGAGAGAGAGAGAGAGAGAGAGAGCAGGCTGCTGCACGTAACAGTAGGCACATGGGACTTCAAGTGTTAACCAACCACTTGAGCATGTTGAATAGTTATTTTGGGATGAATTTAACAAGGGAGTAATATATTGTGGCATTTTGCCAATCAGTGCTTCATAGATAAACAGAACCAATGCCTGTCTCACCTTACTGCAAGAGGTGACCAGCCAACTTTTTTGAACAATGAGCAGCGATGAGTGGAATAGCTGTCACAGGCCATGAATCTGAGGGCAAAGTAATAAACTGAATCTAAAGCTTTCAGAGTGGACATAGAGGTGTTTCTGTAGATGCCATCTTCAAAATCTAGGACAGACAAGAAGACTGCTTTGATTGCTATGTTTCTGCAAAATACAAGAAAGGTGGCTCTGTTTATGTAAAAATTTTTCCAATTTTCTACCATTGCTTGTAGACTTATGTTTCAATATGAAATTTTAATGTGAGTGTTTGGTTCAGATCGATGCCCAGATATTTATTAAATTCAATTCAATTTTATTTATATGACGGCAGTTACAGCTCAAATTGTCTGAAGACGCTTTTCAGAGCCCATATGCCAAATTCCTTGTATGTTGTGTACGAACTTGGCCATTAAAGCTGATTCTGATTCTGAACCTCCAGAGCAAGCCCTAAGGTGACAGTGGCAAGAAAAAATTCCCTTTTAACTGGCAGAAACCTTGAGCAGAGCCCAGTTCTTTTATATGGGCCATCTGCCGCTGGCCGGCAGGTTGAGAGGGACAGAAGAGGTAGAAGGGGTAGGGGAGTGGGAGGGAGAGGGATGGGAGAAGAGGGTGGTGGAGGACAATGTATATATAACACGCAACTGAATACATGTATGATAAGCTAGATGATACAAAGTACAAGCTAACACTGAACCTGATTCATAAGTTTACTGTTATTGTGTAAGGCTCTGGCATTAAATTTACTATATATATAGCTGGTAGTAAAATTCAAACAGTGTGTAGATGAACATATCAAATGTAGTAAGGGTGATGCAGAGCAGATCAGTGGAAACGGGCAGCTGGAAGCAGTGGGCTGGAGGAAAGACTGAATTTATATTCAGACTCTCTCAATGTTCTGTCAGAGTGGTGATGTTTAAATAGTTTTCAGGGAATTCTCTAGCTTTTGAGGAGAGCATGTTTTTAGTGTTTTTATCATTGATAAATTTTAATGGGAACAGTGCGTTTTGCACTTGCTCAAAAGTTTGGTGCAAGGATTGATGGCAGACTGTGTATTATCTGAGTCTTGAGGAATGCGTCTTCACCGCCCTTAACCTGTACACGGACATCATCAATGTTTTCCTCTATATTCTGGCCATCATCACAAGAGCAATGAGAGGCTGAGCAGGAGGAGCGGTGTTGATTCAGTCAGAAAATTTGTTTTCAGTTCATGTGTAGAAGTGAGCTCCCATAATCACGATGTTTGATTTGCTTTGTAGTGTGTATTCACCACATAATCGAAGACTGCTTTTGCTTCATCCAGTGTAAATGCTATTTTCTTATGATACTTTAAGTAGACGGTTAAAGTGGAAGTTACAGTTTTGCGTTTTGAGTTATTTATGAGGTGTATAACCTGTTTTACAAAAACTGTATTTCAGTTTAGAAAATTGTATCCTATGCTATACTAAATCATAAAACATGGCAGGTTTATTCCAGGGTTTTCAGCGTCATGTCAGTCTTCTGACAGAAAAGCAGTACAGAATTGTGTTATCTGCATATAGATGGGAAAAATAGCTTGATATCGTGGATGAGATATTATTGATGTAAATTGTAAAGAGAACAGGACCTCTGACACCAAACTGACTTTGACGATTCCCTTGCCTAACATCCTGTGCATCACGGACATGACTGGCTTTTTCCTCAGAATAAATTCACTACCTCCCACATCATGAGACTGAATTTAGTAATGGAAGTGGTCCAGAAAAATACAAATATATCCTATTCTGAAAGACTGATTAAAGCCTGCCAATGCATGAGCTGCCAGGTTATCAGAGACATCACATGAAACAGGTGCCCCGAACTGACTGACCAAGACCCTGAATAAATACACGTTTAGAAAGGTCTTGTAAAAAAAATACAAAATACTCTTTGATAACCACAGCTCTGAAGATCATGTTCCTTGCTTAGTGCTGCTAGCTGAATCACATGCAGAGTGCTGATAGATATTTAGCTGGTAATCCAGCAATCACCCAGAATACACCGCACAGTTCCTAGTGGATTTGCAAATTCTAGGTCATCAACGTACAAAAGCAGTGGCAGTTGCAATGACTGCTCTGTGGAAGACAAAAAGTCATTTTCTTGGTAAAAATGACCCAACTTTATGGCTCATGTCTTTAGGTGAGATGTCAGTTTCTTTAATTCTGCAATGTATGTCAGTATGTTTGAACATTTCCTGGATCATATAGAACACGTGGGCATAACCGACTGAGCATCCAGGCTCCACCACATATTGAAATGGCATTACCACTATGGAATTTTCCTCAATACGTTTTTCTTCTTTTAGTTTTAGTAGTCATCACCTTTTGCTGTTGTATTGACAATAATATTTGTGTCCATAATAGCATTCACCAAATCATTCAACATAGCTTTATTGAGAGAGATGTGATACCTATGTAGTATCTCTTATCTTTTCTTTGATGAGAGGTCCTGGCAAGGAATCTATTAGTCAGATGATCAACTATTTCTTGAGGAGCAATGTCAGAAACAAAGAATAGTTTTTGTCTTCAGAAACAAGGATGGCAAACTGTGGCATAACGGGGCTCTTTAGTGGCTTGTGTCCCACCAACGGTCTGCCTCAGAAGCAGATGTGCCTGTATTCTGAGACTGAGCAGGATCCTCACCTTCAAGGGCAGCAGTGTTCATGCCTGGGGAATTGTCATTTTCTGTTGATACAATGTCATCAGAAAAGTCTGAACCACTTGCATGATGTCCTACTTTTATATGCACTAAATGATGAATATATATTTGTATGGTAGCTACAGTTCTCAGATGGACATGCTACATCCTCCTGGTTTTATAACGTGTCCCTTTAAATGCCTGAATATTGGAGACTCTGGAAACTCCTTAAGTCGCAAATGGAGTATTTAAAAAGTCAACATCCTGCTTGTGCTTCTTCAGTTCCACCAGTTCTATGTACATATCCTTGTGAAAACATGCTCAATTAATTTTCAATGCATTAAATAACTTAAATGTACAAATGCAAGAGTCATAGACATGACAGTTCTGACTCTTATTAATGACTATGCTTTAAACGGTAATGCCTAAATGTCTGAAAAGACATTGAACAAGCATGCAACTTGCACTTCCACTTCATTCGAACCTTGCAATTTTACTGAAACAGAAGCAGACTAAATTAGACTATGAAACCCGTCAAACCATGCAGTAAGGATCTTTCCAATCAAACCTATACTTTTGATACGTTTTTTCATCCAAACTTTCAAACATTAATGTAACTTATTCAAAACACGATTGAAATCTACCATCATATCCTAAATAATTATAGATCTTTACACACAAGAACTAACTCTAAACTACACTTTAATGTGTTTTTATTGATGCTTAACGGCTCATTAACAAAAATGAGCAGTAACTCTTAAGTGTAAATAGGACAAACTGAAGAATTTGTGTAAATTTAGACTGGTTTCCCACCAGTAAAAATTGTTGCCAAGTATAAAACCTACATTTTCATGAACAAAATCAACATGAAATGAAAAAAATCATGCATGTTTTGTGTTAGGGAGGCCTAACGAGTAAAATGCATGCACTTGTTTTGCAGGGAAAAAATCTGGGATTAAACGGGTTCACAGCATGTACTTTATCACCATCATCATCTCCAGTTTCCCTGTTACAGTGATTAAAGAATAATTTGTTTTGCAAGAAACCTGGGAGTCTCTGGAAAACACACAGATTTTCCCCCTTTTTTTCTAATTATTTAAGGAAGATGTTTTCCTTCCTGTTGTCAATTCAATCGGGTATTAAAGGAAAGGAAAAGGTTTTGAAGGATGATGAAGTAGATGTCAGAAAGCTCAGCAGCTCTCTGTGGACCGTGGAGTGACTTTGATGACAGCCATAAAGGCAAACCACAGGGGGGAGCAGAGTGCATGAGATCTAAGAGCAGATTCAGATGCTGGGAGGCACAGTGGCCTAATTGGTGGAAAGACTGTCCTTCAGCCAGGGGTTAAAGTCTCTGTAATGGCAAGTCAGTGTTGTACTGAGCTGTCTTTAAGAGACAAACTGAATTCTACCCAGCTTCAAGGATTTGTTGGAAGGCGACCCAAACCTCTGACCTCTCTTTAGAGGTAGAGAAAAAGAAAAGGTCCTTTAATCAGTTTCATGTATTTTCCTGTAGAGGCTACAATTACATCACTCACACTGCCACCACTTCTGGCAGCACTGTGAATGAGTAAGTAAAAAATAAAATCCAGTTAGAAAAATTATTGCAGATTGTCACGTTCTGTGGCAAAGAACAAAACATGTGGAGACTGTACTACATAGAATATAAAGTAAATCATTTAACAAATAAATGAATATAACAAAACAAAGAATTAAGAATCAATCAAACATAGTCCACTAAACAAAAGATGAACCGAATGTGGCGTGAGGAGAGAAGAGGGAGGAGGGAAAGATGCGTGTCGGAGCACGTGAATAAAACACGCAGCGGCTAGGATTTAGGTGGATGTTGCAACAATGCCACCCAGGGGAATTTCAACCCTGGGACATTCTATTCACTAAAATCAACCCAGAATCACTTAAACACTCTCAAAGACACACACAGGTTCGTAATCACTTGGGCAAGAGATGTGAATATAACATTATCTTTATTTAATTACAGTATTAACTTATCATAAATAAAGGTCAAGGCCACCAGGTTAAAATAAAACAGAAACACTCAACTTAAATATTAAGGGATAGCTTGGCTTACCACGGCGGCAGGCAAAAACAAAAATCAGAAAATCAAAAGAGAAAAGGGGTCCAAAAATAATCCCACACCTGTGACACAACACACCAACGAAAAAGGGGACTCCTGAAACCACCAGCACAGATTGGACTGCTGCCAAGGCTCACTGAACCTGCACAAAGGAAACAAATTATTAGTACTCCTAATTTAACAAAGGCCTGGTGACCAGACCAACATAGATGATCTGTCCTAAAACACTCACATACACTCTCAAAAGCATTGGGTAGTTTTCAACCCAAATTGGGTAGTTTCCCAACCCAACACTGGTTACATATTGGAGCTGACACATGCTGGGTTAATTTAACCCAACAAGTTGGGCGAGTTCATTTAATCCAAAAATTGGGTTGTTTAGTTTATTTAACCCAACAAATTGGGTAGTTCATTTAACCCAAATAAGGGTCCACATAGACCACCTTGTTGGGTTATTTAAACCCAATTTGGGTTGTTAATATATAATTATTATTTTTCACTAATAAAATTATATTTTTCATTATTATATCAATTATTTGTTATTAGTTACTATTATATTTTTCAGTATTATTTTAATTATTATTAGTTACCGATATTATATTTTTCATTAAAATATCTTATTTATTATTAGTATGATTCATTAATCAAATATATTCTCACACCAAAATGTAAATATATAAAACATTTATTCAATTCAACATGAAGAATGAAGAATTCAACAACTCCATGGTGTGTATGTGTTTGGGTAAAACAGCTAAATTTTGAAATGGAGAACAATCTTAAAATTTACACATTTTAAACACATTCACAACTGAGGCCAATTACAAAAACATCGTGATATAAAAGGTAAGTAGTACCCACCCTGAGGGGTATAAGCATGAACAGAAATATAAGCATATAACAGAAGAAAAAAAAACCAAAGATACCCGCTGTGGGGTGAATGACCTAAAGATAGGAGGTCAATCTACCTGCATGCGAGTATCTGAGTTTTGAGAAAGTTCACTGAAGGCGTAACCTTTCTCTCAAAATCAAAGACTACCCGCTGGAAAAATTTCCAGGTCGGCTTGCACTGGTTCGGATATTTTGTGTCGAAGACATAGTACGCCTTGAAGCACGTATCCACTGCTGCCAGAGCTGTCTCACTCTCAATAGCCTTGCCCAGGATGACAGCAAAAGCCTGAGAGACGACCATCCCATCACCCAGCAGTAGCACAAACGGGTGCGCCTTGGACCTGACTCGCTCCAAATATTCAACCATGTTTGTCCCGAACTATAATGAAAAAGAAAATAAGGAAAGAAAGCAGACATACTGTAAGTATTTCTGCTAGTGCAGAGGTTCATTACTGCATCAAAATTAATCAAATACATTTTTGGACTGGATCAAATGTAACCAAAAGTGGCCAAATTCAAGTGTCAAATAAGTGTCAATTTGGGGGTCCTTGACATGAAAAGGTTTGAGAAACACTTGGAGTATTGTAGACTTCAAAATACTCCAGTGGAGTCATCTCACAATGAATTTATATGTAATCTCTAAGGGAAATTACTTACAGGCTTAATGTCAATGAACGATCTCAGGGACTCGTGCACAGCAGTATGGATGGATCTTCTGCCCTCTTTATGGACGGGAGAAGGAAGCAGGTAGGGCAGCAGTGTCAGAGCAAATTCTCCTCTGGCAGTGGCACCTGCAGGAGCACAGTTACAGTATGGTTTAATGCGATATATATGCTATTTTCAGATCAGAATAGTAAGCAAGGAGGCGCGACCTCCGCTAAAGGTGGACATAAGGACATATTAAGACTCACAAAGAAAAAGATGATTACTGCGTCAAAAGTAATCAACAAACCATGCTACAAACACAGGAAAACTCTCAAATAATATAAAGAGGCAAAATTTGTGAAAATAACTGGCTATTTACACAGTTTTTATCTGTGGAAAAGAGTCAAACGAATTGGGGGGTCACCAGCTCAAATATGATTATTTGGGGGTCACGGCCTTGAACCACTACTCTCGGGGACAAAGTAATTTACCTTGTTGGATATTGTCCTCTGGAACTGGGAGCTTCTTTTCTAGTTTTGCCAGACGGATGATCTTCTTGGCATAAAAAGGAATCCAAGTCTCAAAGAGTTTCAGGGCTGCCTCTCCATAGAGGATCAAAAAGTCTTGTGCGATCTAAAAGAAGGGGACAAATTTAAAAAAAAAAAAGGTCATGTAGACAATATGACAACAGACAACAGACAATATGACACACAAGTATATCTAGTGCATAATAAAAAATATCCCAAGTGCATAATTAAAAAGTGCAGTTTCTTTACTAAAAAGTAATGACATTTTAAATACAGAATTTGGGCAAATTTACAAACCAACTCCACTACTTCTAAAAAGATGGAGGCTTTATACAGCATGACTTGTGAAAACTATTGGATTAAGCAATGAGTAGTTGATCTAATAGGCCTTCCTTTTTGGCATGGGGCGGAGAAATCTGCCGGTCAAATCTCTACGGCAAGCCACCATTACACCAGATTTTGCAGCCTGTTTTTCCAGGATTTCCTTTGGAGCTGTAAATGAAAGCCTGGGGTTCAAGGCTAAGCAATGAGTGACAGTTTCTATCCTCCATACTGGCTAAATCTGTCCCCTTCTGGAAGAGAGCCAGGCTTCCATTTCACAAACTGAACTACCTTACGGTGAAATGATTCATAGTCCTGTGACAGTAGTTCAGTTACTGTAGCAGACTCCAGCAGAAACTGAACTTAAGTCATCAGGCGACCGGGTGTTTGAGTTTTGACATACCATGCCTGGAGTGGTAAGCCTGGGGAACTCTTCCAGGACTTTGGGAATTGTTGACTCCACGTTGTCACGGATCCATGCTGCCCTGAACTGGCATGTGTCCCACATATAAGCCTCCACCTGGGGACTGTGTGTTGTTTTTCAGCCATTCAGCCAACTGTACAGCTTGATCTCCAGTGATGGTGCTTTCTGTAAGACACAAAAGATTACACTGTTGACAAGACTGAACCCCTAATTGCTCCCGGTGTGCAACCTTGCATGGTTTCCTCTGCCACCGGTGTATGAATGTGTGTGTATGAATGGGTGAATGTGATGCACTCTCTCTTTGAAGCGCCTTGGATAAAGGCTCGAAATCCAATAACTGACGTACTACTTCACCTACTACTATCCATACTGCTTGAGCTTTCGGATACAGCCAGTGTCTTGCTCAAGGACACTTCAGCATGAGCTCTCCAGGCCGCAGGATCGAATCGGTAGCCCTCCGGTTACAGGACGACCATTATAACAATAGAAAATGTCTAGACCTCGATTATAATACGACCCCATTTTTGAGAATATGATTTCTAGAATAAAATATCGTCCTATATTCGGGCCAATACGGTAGTATTCAAATATTAAAATGCAGGCCACATTAAATGAAGTTGGGGGCTGCTTGTGGCCCCCGGTTGCTCAAGAATGCCATGGATAACACTTTGTTACTCGTAATCCGACAGCTTTGCAACATTCTACACCAGAGGCAAACCTGGGACATTGCATTACCTGGAATGACTAGTCTGTTGTGCACAGGCTCCTGCTCCCTCTGTGGCCCATGCCCAGATGAGCGCCTCAACATCTTCCGGACGTTCCTGAGTCTTTCTTCCAAGAACCCTGTTGCTGGTCTGCCGACTCGCCCCTTGGAAAACCATGTGTCCTGAGAAAATATTTAAAAAATCCCCACATCAGCCCTTGAGTCAAAAATGCCGAGTTTACAATTTAGGCATGTAGCAGACACTCTTAATCCAGAGCGCCTTACAATAAGCATAAAAGTAACAAACCAGAAATGTATAGGCTAATAGGTAATCCTAGAGACTAACATCGCTACCTGAAATGCTAAGACACATCTAAGACACATCAATTACCAAACTAAAATGCATAACTGCCAAACATGCTGTCACACTACCTATTATGGTATCTAAAGTGTAGTTAAGTGCTATGGGCCAAGGTGGCTGTGCTTCTCGCATATACATTCAATTTTCACGAATCAATCAATCAATAAATATAATTAGAACAATTAAGTAATTTTGCTTCAAAAAAAGTACTCACAAAGCCACTGCCAGGAATATCCTTTAGACACTGGAATGTGTGGATCAATGCAGAAGCTAGGCCTATTTTCTTTTCTGCAGGAGGTAGGAAAAGGGTCAACACATACATTATACTACCATTAGACATAAATGACAACATAATTTGTTATCATAAATGATAACAAATTATTAAAGTGAAGAAATGCTTAATGTTCTGATCAAAATCTCAAAATGTAAACACAATAAAACATTTTTTTCAAAGGGCTTAACTACATTTGGAAGCCAATATTGAAAAAAATAGTGTGCAATATTGAAAGAATAGTGTGCTTTTAAGCACTTACAAATAAACAAAAGTCACAACAAAAGTACTGCTACTTTTAGAACTACATGAAGTTCTAATGGCTTAGCTGAGGATGCTTTTTGGCCTTTACAAGAGTCTCAAAATCTGACTGTATGCATGATAAAGCAACTCTGAGGTCATGCTCAATGTTCAGTTTATTTCAGTATTTTGTGTTCAGCTGAACAAGAGCTGAGAAGCCACATTCACAGAGGTACGTGGTGCTGAATGTTAGGAGGATTTTTACTGCTCGACTAGCAATGGAGGGATACTCTCTCATCACATCGTTGCACCAGAACTGGGAAAGGCTTACATTACCTCTGTGAATTATCGCGGTCAAGCTAGCCCTCACTGCAAAACGCTTAGTCAAACTAGCCCTCACTTGGAAAAGCGGTGCGCGCATATACTAAACAGTACGTCATGAGCGATCTTTTTTAAATTGCCGTTATTATTCAAGCATGTGACATCCGTGAAGAGTCACATTGGTCGGATGTGGAATTTCAGAATAAAAACCCCCTGAACAGCCATATTTATTTAGATATATCATGTTCATTAGCATTCATATTTCTCCCAAACTGCCTGTTATTATTCAACTGTTCCACTTCAGATTAATAGTACTCCACCTCAAGAAGACACCATGTCAAAATCAGGTCAATCTGCTGTGGAGTTTCAGAATAAAAGCCTCCTGAAATGGCATATTTGTATATATATATATATATATATATATATATATATGGCATGCCGTTTAGGAAATTATATATTGAATGAAAGTCGATATATATATAATGAACGCTGATATATATTGAATGAAAGTCGATATATATTGAATGAAAGTTGATATATATTGAATGAAAGTCGATATATATAATGAAAGTTGATATATATTGAATGAAAGTTGATATATATTGAATGAAAGTCGATATATATAATGAAAGTTGATATATATTGAATGAAAGTTGATATATATTGAATGAAAGTCGATATATATATATATATATATATATATATATATATCATGTACATTAACATCCATATTTCTCTCAAACTGCCTGTTATTATTCAACTGTTCCACTTCAGATTGATAGTACTCCAACTCAGGAAGACACCGAGTGAAAATCAGGTCAATCTGATGTGGAATTTCAGAATTAAAGCCCCCTGAAAAGCCATATTTATTTAGATATATCAAGTACTTTAGGATTAATATTTCTCCCAAACTGCCTGTTATTATTCAGCTGTTCCACTTCAGATTTATAGTACTCCACCTCAAGGAGACACCATGTCAAAATCAGGTCAATCCGATGTGGAATTTCAGAATAAAAGCCCCCTGAAATGGCATATTTGTATATATATATATCACGTACATTAACATCCATATTTCTCCCAAACTGCCAGTTATTATTCAACTGTTCCACTTCAGATTGATAGTACTCCAACTCAGGAAGACACCGAGTGAAAATCAGGTCAATCTGATGTGGAATTTCAGAATTAAAGCCCCCTGAAAAGCCATATTTATTTAGATATATCAAGTACTTTAGGATTAATATTTCTCCCAAACTGCCTGTTATTATTCAGCTGTTCCACTTCAGATTTATAGTACTCCACCTCAAGGAGACACCATGTCAAAATCAGGTCAATCTGATGTGGAATTTCAGAATAAAAGCCCCCTGAAATGGCATATTTGTATATATATATATCACGTACATTAACATCCATATTTCTCCCAAACTGCCAGTTATTATTCAACTGTTCCACTTCAGATTTATAGTACTCCAACTCAGGAAGACACCGAGTGAAAATCAGGTCAATCTGATGTGGAATTTCAGAATAAAAGCCCCCCGAAAAGCCATATTTATTTAGATATATGTACATTAACATCCATATTTCTCCCAAACTACGAGTTATTATTCAACCTTTCCACTTCAGATTGATAGTACTCCACCTGTGGAAGACATCTATTAAAAATCTTGTCATTCTCATTTGGTATTTCAGAATAAAAGCCATTTGAACTTTTGCATTTCACTGAAATCGTATAAGGTCGTTTTCTCGGCTATTGTGAGCAATTTGTTTTTCTTAGAATTGAAATGATTGTAAAAAATATTTTCTATTTCTTCACAGTAACAGGCCAAAATGGCTGAAAATCAGTCTTGGACAGTTATGATGTCATTTACAAATAAAGTTTGACTCTCTACAATTGTGTGCCATTTTGTGTTTTTATTACGGTTATCTTTTCATTCAAAGTATGACTTTATTTAGTTTATTTTGTAATTTATGTTTTATTTTTTCAGTATTTTTAGAAGTAGCAGCACCACCCCCCTTTTTTGACAATGAATACAAAATGTTAAATATGATACCTTTGTTAGGGTGAAATTATCTTTTAAAACTAAATTCTTATAATTATTGATTGATCTCTTTAAGAAGGATGGTGAATAAGATATTCAAAATTCAAAAGTCTGCCAAAGATTGAGTCAACTGTGCATTGTGGAGCTTGATTTTTGTGATGGTAAGTGTAATAACAAAGCTATCAGAAGAGCGTTGTTATATGAGTAATATCCAAATCAAATTAAAAGCTTGTGTAATTTGAAACGATTTGATGTGATTAAGATCCATGTGAGGAAGAAATATATTCCATCTTTTGGTGCCTCCCAAAGCAAAAGAGGTCCAATTCAAACTTTTAAAAGAAAACGAAAAGAAATAGTTCGAAAGAGAGAAACAGTAGAGAAAAAGTATTTTTAAGACTGAGATTTGATTTAGATGTAAATAACTGTATTCTGTTACATGGATGTTGAAAACCTGATTCATGTTTTCTTTTCTTTTTTTTCAATGCAATGTGGTACAGCTCTTCTGGAGTAATTTAAGGAGCTGGTTACAATAATAAAAAAAAAACAACAACACAGATTTCTCCCTGACAGAGAAAGATACTTTTTTGTTTGGTGTGTTTAAGGAAGATAAGAAATTAGAAATTATTCTGAATGTTTTATTGCTGTTGGGAAATTCTTCATTCAAAAGTGCAGATGCTTCAAAACAAGACCATGTCTAAGCCACTGGAAGAATGATTTCTCAATCTTTTCAAAATCGCTGAAATTGGTTATGGATAGGCGAGCCCTTTACTTATTTTCTTTATTTGAAAAATTGAATGTCATATAGACAGTCCCCTTATAATCATAATTTTTATTTTGTATGTTTTTTTTTAATTACCTCTTTCAATTCTCTATTTGGATTTGCTCAACACCTGTGATACAATACCTCTGTGCCTTGTTTATTTGTGATTAATTGTTGTTAAATAAAGAAATGATAGAAAAAAATGTACACACGTGGACAAAATTGTTGGTACCCCTCAGTTAAAGAAGGAAAAACCCACAATTCTCACTGAAATCACTTGAAACTCACAAAAGTAACAATAAATAAAAATTTATTGAAAATTAAATAATCAAAATCAGCCATCACTTTTGAATTGTTGATTAACATAATTATTTAAAAAAACAAACTAATGAAATAGGGCTGGACAAAAATGATGGTACCCATAACTTAATATTTTGTTGCACAACCTTTTGAGGCAATCACTGCAATTAAACGATTTCTGTATTTGTCAATGAGCGTTCTGCAGCTGTCAACAGGTATTTTGGCCCACTCCTCATGAGCAAACAGCTCCAGTTGTCTCAGGTTTGATGGGTGTCTTCTCCAAATGGCATGTTTCAGCTCCTTCCACATATGTTCAATGGGATTCAGATCTGGGCTCATAGAAGGCCACTTGAGAATAGTCCAACGCTTTTCTCTCAGCCATTCTTGGGTGTTTTTGGCTGTGTGTTTTGGATCGTTGTCCTGTTGGAAGACCCATGACCTGCGACTGAGACCAAGCTTTCTGACACTAGGCAGCACATTTCTCTCCAGAATGCCTTGATAGTCTTCAGATTTCATCGTACCTTGCACACTTTCAAGACACCCTGTGCCAGATGCAGCAAAGCAGCCCCAAAACATTACTGAGCCTCCTCCATGTTTCACCGTAGGGACAGTGTTCTTTTCTTCGTATGCTTGGTTTTTGAGTCTATGAACATAGAGTTGATGTGCCTTACCAAAAAGCTCCAGTTTGGTCTCATCTGTCCAAAGGACATTCTCCCAGAAGCTTTGTGGCTTGTCAACATGCATTTTTGCAAATTCCAGTCTCGCTTTTTTATGAGTTTTTTTCAGCAGTGGTGTCCTCCTTGGTCGTCTCCCATGAAGTCCACTTTGGCTCAAACAACGACGAATGGTGCGATCTGACACTGATGTACCTTGGCCTTGGAGTTCACCTTTAATTTCTTTGGAGGTTGCTCTGGGCTCTTTGGATACAATTCGAACCATCCGTCTCTTCAATTTGTCATCAATTTTCCTCTTGCGGCCACGTCCAGGGAGGTTGGCTACTGTCCCGTGGGTCTGGAACTTCTGAATAATATGAGCCACTGTTGTCACAGGAACTTCAAGCTGTTTAGAGATGGTCTTATAGCCTTTACCTTTAAGATGTTTGTCTATCATTTTTTTTCGGATGTCCTGGGACAATTCTCTCCTTCGCTTTCTGTTGTCCATGTTCAGTGTGGTACACACCTTTTCACCAAACAGCAGGGTGACTACTTGTCTCCCTTTAAATAGGCAGACTGACTGATTATGAGTTTGGAAACACCTGTGATGTCAATTAAATGACACACCTGAGTTAATCATGTCACTCTGGTCAAATAGTTTTCAATCTTTTATAGAGGTACCATCATTTTTGTCCAGGCCTGTTTCATTAGTTTGTTTTTTTAAATAATTATGTTAATCAACAATTCAAAAGTAATGGCTGTTTTTGATTATTTAATTTTCAATAAATTTTTATTTATTGTTACTTTTGTGAGTTTCAAGTGATTTCAGTGAGAATTGTGGGTTTTTCCTTCTTTAACTGAGGGGTACCAACAATTTTGTCCACGTGTGTAGAAGAATTTTTATTTTAAAATCTCTTAATTGCCACTTGTTGTGGCCGGGCACTTGACGTCAGACGTTGATGGCCTCAGCGCTTCAAAGAAAACAACAAAAAAAATCGTGGAGAGACGGAGAATGATGGCAAAAGATGCCAAAAAAAGAGCAAGGGTGAGTAGGCTAAAGTTTAAAAAAAATGGTTTAGCTCTTTATACTTGTGGCTTTGCCTTTGAAAGTTAGAAATGATTTAAGACTACAGACAGCTCCTCCATTACCTACTGAGGTCGCATTTGAACCGTTTTAAGTAGTAAAGTTTTGTTTTGGCTAATTGTAATGACATCGTGTAATGTTTTTTTGTGTGTGTGTCTGGTCAAGCTGTTCATTACGATAATTTCATCTTCATCATTTTACTGCATAGGCTACATATTTTAAGTTGATTATTTTGTTTGATAGAGATTTAATGACTCTTCAGACAGTGTGACCACAGCACGTGATAACATCAGGGATCATTGTTGGCTCCATCCTTGGGGGGGAAAAGTCATCACATTTACTTAATTCAGATTGTTAAAGTGACAATTAATTTAAATGGCTATTCCTGGGTCAATTATTTAGCCTATGTGTTTCTATTGTTAATTCAGTTTTGGTTAAATCTTGGCTTTCGACTAAATAGACACATGTACTGTCATTCTAACAACATGCATGTTTCATTTTTCTAGTGTGTGCACTTTCAGGTTGTTTGGGGTGAGTAAATTTATCATTCAACTTTATATGGCACACGTGTGTTCATAACAATTGTCCTAAAATGTTAGTAATAATGTGTCTTGCTTTTCCCCATAGAACAAAACCAAAATCGTTCTAACGCAGGATATTGTTAGAAAAAAAACAATATCTACAAAAACAGGGGTTAAAGTTTGACAAGAATGTCTCAAAAAGTGAAGGTTTCTGGGGACAAATGTGTAAAGCTCTTGAGCTTCCAAACACAACCACAAATCGGTTGAGACTTCTCAAAAGACACAGATTACAGGATGTAAGTATGTGTACATTTCCTCTTAAAACATTCAAAGATTCTTATAAGACCTCTATAGATTTATCTTTATGTTTGTTGCTCCACTGAAGCAGCAGCCACAGCTGATCACAGACCCTCTCCAGTCCAAGGCCAGCAGTCCAGGAACTGATGAAGACCAGGCTACAGCTCCCATACAAGTTTGTACAGCTTTGTTTTTTGTACCATGAAATATATAAATGCAAGTAATATATGTTCTAAGATATAGTAAATTATAAAATCCTTTTTTCTTCCAAAAGACGTTGAATTTGGTATAATATAGTGCATTTAATTTTTTTAGTTGACCACAAGTGACTCTGACAGCAATGGTCTCATAAGAATTGCACTACCCCCCAATCCTTCCTACTTCTTTGTTGACAAAAAGGATTGGGAAATTCTCCCAAAAAAAAGGAATAAAAGAACCTTTCAAGGACTGAATTGGACAAATATTATTTCCAAAGGCTTGAGGAGCATACAGCCTTTTTGTTCTTTTGCCTTCAAAAGACACCAAATTAAGTCTTTGGACTCTACACGATCAGACCCCCACTTCTCGTGTCTGGGTTATTGCAATTTTGATGACTGTCCAGTTACAGTTACAGTTGCAATTGAAAACCACACAGATCTTAAAGCCAAAGTGGAATTTCAGGGCGGGCATGGCCTTCACAATTATTGTGAGCTTAGAAGAAGACCTGTCAGGGACAAAGAAAGAATAAAAGTCAGCCAGGACCTACAAAGGCAGCTTCCAAAAGCACTGTACCCGGACCGAATTCTTAAACTTGATGAAGATGTTCTGGGCTCCGGATGTCGCGATGAAGCACCAACACCACAGGTACTGAAAAACATCTCGTGGGAGTTCAAGCAGAGACAACGGCTACACAGCAATGAGCTTATTAGCTTGCAATTGATGCTGGAGAGAAGAGGAAGTTCTGTGGACAGCATTTTGCAGAAGCTGTTCCTCGAACCCAAAGGTGTGATGCTGTGGTCATCACAAAGCATCGCAATATATCAAGAAAGATGCCAAGAGGACATCATTTATCTTGATGCTATGGGGAGCATCAAGACCAAAGAAAAGGGGTCTCCCCCTTTTTATGTCTATGAAATAGTGGTTCGGAATCCTACCAAAAATAAGTCACCTATACCAGTAGCAACATATTTAACCTGTGATCACACCACAGCCTCAGTGACCTACTTCCTTGAGGCATTCCTGACCGATGTGTCAAGATTGTATGGACGCCATGGCAGGAAGTCACCCATCCTGCTGATGTGTGATGGGCCAATGGTGCTGATGCAGGCCATATCCATGTCTTTTGGACGGAAAAGCCTAAATGATGCCATCAACCACTACTATCGCATTGCAAATGGTCAAGGAACCAAAGCAGACTTTGCTGTGCCCATTCTTCATCGGTGCCTAAGCCACGTAATGAAGAATGCAAAGGAGATGTGCAGAAAATAGTAAGCATAATTTGAGTGTCATCATAATAAGCTAAATGTCACATTTATAATTGACACATACAATGACTGAGACTTTACAATCAGCATAAAGACAGAGCAGGAATTGGAACATTAATGTATTCTATTATTAATGTTTGCTACAAAAAGAGGAGGATGCATATTCAGTGATTCTAAAAAGACTGACAATGTATTTTTCAATATCCACAGTGCAAGTTTAGATATACTGTAAAAAAATCACTTTACTTTAATTGCTTTTACTCATTTCTTAAATTATGAATCCAAACTTAACCGTCTGTCTCTCTGTCTGTGCCCTACAGTGCAAACAAACACTACCACTTGGCCATGCACATTTTTGGGCTGTTTACAACAGCAAGCACTTTGGAGGAACTGGATGATATGGTGCAAAGTGCTGCTGTTGTTTTCAGTAGTCCTTGTAGTGCAGCTAATGTGGAGAAGCATTTTCAAAACCTCCAGACATGGCTTCAGAGATATAAGATACAGTTTGATGACACTTCCAAGTCGAGTGTTATCAAGGATGACTTGAAGGTAAGTGCATATTTACATTTGTATAAAAATTAATAATAATTTAAAGCAGAAAATAAGGAATGAAAGTAAATTGATGTTTATGCCATTGATTAAGGAAATATAAAAAGAACAGTTGGTCATTGTGGAAAAGTAATTCTACTCATAATAATAAGCCTCTTATGGCCCATAAATTAAATAATTTATAAATATGTACAGTGAGAGTAAAAAGTATTTGATCCCTTGCTGATTTTGTTGGTTTGCCCACTAATAAAGACATGATCATTCTATACTTTTAATGGTAGATGTATTCTCACATGGAGAGACAGAATATCAAAACGAAAATCCAGAAAATAACTTTAAAGAATTTATTTTAATTCATTTGTTGTTCATTGAGGGAAATAAGTATTTGATCCCCTAGTACGCATTAGGAGTTCTGGCCTTCACAGACCAGTTAGACACTCCCAATCAACGTGTTACCTGAATTGAAGACACCTGTTCTAACTAATCACCTGTATGAAAGACACCTGTTCACAGAATCAGACAATCAGACAGATTGCAAACTCTCCAACATGGGTAAGACCAAAGAACTCTCTCAGGACCTCAGACACAGGATTGTTGACCTGCACAAATCTGGAATGGGCTACAAAAACATTAGCAAGATGCTGGGTATTAAAGTAATAACCATTGGTGCAATTGTGAGAAAATTTAAGAAGTATAACATGACCATCAATAGACCTCGGTCTGGTGCTCCACAGAAGATTTCACCTCGTGGGGTGGCAATTATCATGAGGACAGTGAGAAATCGGCCTGCAACCACACAGCGGGAGTTAGTGAATGACCTCAAGGCAGCTGGGACCACAGTCACCAGGAAAACAATTGGCAACACTTTGCGCCGCAATGGATTAAAATCCTGCAGTGCCCGAAAGGTACCCCTGCTTAAGAAGGCACATGTGGAGGCTCGCCTAAAGTATGCCAATGATCACCTCAAAGATACACAAAGTGATTGGGAGAAGGTTCTGTGGTCATACGAGACCAAAATTGAACTATTTGGCCTAAACTCTACTCGTCATGTGTGGAGGAAGAAAAATGCTGCCTATGATCCCAGGAACACCGTGCCCACCGTCAAGCATGGAGGTGGAAACATTATGTTTTGGGGGTGTTTCTCTGCCAAGGGCACAGGGCTACTTCACCGCATCAGTGGGAAGATGGATGGAGCCATGTACCATGCAGTCCTGAGGGACAACCTCCTCCCCTCTGCTAGGAAGCTGAAAATGGGCCATGGCTGGGTCTTCCAACATGACAACGACCGGAAGCATACAGCAAAGGCAACAAAGGAGTGGCTCAAGAAGAACCATATTAAGGTCATGGAGTGGCCCAGCCAGTCTCCAGATCTCAATCCAATCGAACATCTATGGAGAGAACTGAAGGTCCGACTTGCCAAGCGACAGCCCACCAAACTTAATGATTTAGAGAGGATCTGCAAAGAAGAGTGGGCCAAAATTCCCCCCGATATGTGTGCTAACCTTGTGGTGAACTACAACAAACGTCTGACCGCTGTGCTTGCAAACAAAGGCTTTGCCACCAAGTATTAAGTGCTTTTGGATAGAGGGATCAAATACTTATTTACCTCAATGAAAAACAAATGAATTAAAATAAATTCTTTAAAGTTATTTTCTGGATTTTTGTTTTGATATTCTGTCTCTCCATGTTAGAATACATCTACCATTAAAAGTATAGAATGATCATGTCTTTATTAGTGGGCAAACCAACAAAATCAGCAAGAGATCAAATACTTTTTACTCTCACTGTATGAGATAGTAGTTGAGATAGTGTTGAGACAGTGTTGAGACACCTTCTGCCAAGTAATGCCAGTGTCATGGTTTACTGCAGGACATACCAAGCAGCAACAACTTTGCTAAACGGTACAGGCAAGTGGTATCCAAAGCACCACTGGACAAGGACGGTGAGGCCAACCTGTACTTCTGCAAAGGCCTGATGATTCACCTCACTAAATACATACTCCCATATGCTGGACTGTGGACTGGGATAATGCTTGGTCAGTCATTTTTAAACAGTTTTAAAGGTGTTGATGTATACGTATACATATATTTTTTTTGAGCTAATGAAAAAAACGTTAATTTTATTTCATTACAAAGGCGACCTTGGACAACATGGACACACCAAGGCATACAAGGATTATTCCCAGCGATATGCTGCCTTACAAGAAATCCAAAGACAGGTAACTGGAAAGTCTCATGAAATGTAATGTTTTTCTGGTTACATCCTGTTTGGCTGCTAATGTCATCAACATATATCTGAATGTGTGATTCCTTCCAGAATATATCAGCAGATAACAGGACCCAAGGCATAGTGGAGAAGAGCCAGTGGGACTTAAAACACATCAGATTTGGGTCTAAACACATCACCAGACTGGATGACTTTGTGTTGCAGTACCAAAGCAGCCACACTGCATTGCTGAGGGACTTTCAAGACACAAAGAGGTTGCTGCGCAGGCAGGTATGAAAATATGTTTTTAAATTATGGAAGTATTAATTATTCTTTGTCTACACACACTGTGAAAGTAAAAAATGTTCATGCTAACTGCCTCAATGAAAAAATATTTTTTATTTTTGCAGAGATTCAGAGTGGAAAGGGAGAGGTGGAAGGAGCGAAAGAGAAATAAGAGGGGGAAATATGTGACAGGCCTCAAGAAGCCATTCACCTTCAGAAGACAAGCCAAGAAGGTAAGCAGTAATTTTCCTTTGGAAATATCTAAGAAGAAGAATTGTTTTCATTAATTTTTTTCCTTTCAATGCTGTTGTAATATTTGTAATTCTTTGAGGACCTTAGATCAGCACAATCAGAAAAGAAATTAGAACTTAGAGGCGGTGTTAACCAGCCAGCTATGTCCATGTTGTCGTATTCAATAACCAATAATGCTTTGTGTGGTATTCATTTCATGAGAAACATTTAGAGAGGAAGTTAGTTAGTAGTAGTAGTAGTTAGTAGTTAGTTAGTAGTTGGACAGAATAACCACCCAATGGGTTGTCTACATTAGCAAAAGAGATATAATCAAAGGCGTAGGAAATGGAACTCACATGAACCATCAGGCATTATCAAGTACACTACAAGACACGCTGAGGAAGCACATCTTCAAACCTAATTTTACAAGCTATGATTTTTATTTCCCCACCACTTTTTTAGGTGAAATATTTTAGGTAAATCGAATAAAAATTTTGATTCATGCATGACAGTTAGACAGTAAAATGGATTACTAAAAGAACAAATAATAAATAATTTCTTAAACAATAAAGGACCTAATCTACATATTATCTTTGTACTAAAATCATATTATCTTTGTTCTATCTTCGTACTTGGTCCGCTTGGAGCACAGAGTGATCAACAGCCGTCCCAACACCATGAAGAAGGAAGTGGATCCATCTCTGATATCACTTCTGAAAAAATAACACCACATGAGGGAAAGAGGCTAAGCTTCGAGCTTTCACGAAGCTTTAAAGTGTGTGTCTGGAAGGCTGATCTCACCACCTTCACAGCTGATGCTGTCGTAAATGCAGCGAACAGCAGACTGCAGCATGGAGGTGGCCTAGCACATTCCCTGAGTGAAGCTGGAGGGCCTGCCATTCAGAAAGAATGTGACAACTACATTGCCCAGTTTGGAACCTTAAAGACAGGTAATGTAGTTGTTACAGATGCTGGCAACCTACCCTGTGGAAAAATTATACATGCTGTGGGCCCACATCTTAATCATAACCCACCAGCATCAACTGTTTTTTCAGCGAAGAAGAAGCTGAAAAAAACATTGTGGAACATTTTGAATGCTGTGGAAGAAAACAAATCTGTTGCCATACCCGCGGTGAGTTCTTTCATTTTTAACTTCCCAGTGAAACAGTGCGCAGAAGTAATTGTTGAAACAATCAGAGACTTTCAATGCCAGCGAATAAAAAAAAGACTTCTCACAGTTCACCTGGTCAATAATGACACATCCACCGTCACAGCAATAGAAAGGGCATGTGCAAAGATTCTTTCCAGTGATGACTCTGAGAAAAAGCTGAAACAAAGTTTGAAAAGAAGAGGTCAAGGTAATGACCTCGAGCACAATGAAACCTCAAGTCTCCCTCAAAAGCAGGTCAAAAGGGGGTCCTCTCCACAAGAGAAAAAGGTAAGCACATTGAAATAAATTAAAATCAGATTTCAAAATGAATTTGAAACAGTGTATGTTCATAAATTACTGATGTATTTGCATTTAAATCAGTAATTTCTGAAATATACTGTAAATTTAGGCTGCATTTCCTTCATCCTTTCCCTTCATTTTATAACCAATAATTTAATTAAAATACTTTAATTGGAATTTAAAAGCTTATGACAAAGGTGGATGTATCAAAAAAACAAGGAAAACAGTTATTTTTTAAACCTGTTTGATATAATAATGCAAAATCTATATTGTTCATCTTTGTGTTACATATCTGAAGTTCGCTGACTTGTGGAAAAAAAAATCCACAGAGATTGTGGTTTCAGTGGTCCCCTGCTTGACCAAAGGTCATCTAATCATTAGACACACAGAACTCTGTTCACTGAGACCTCACCAGTGGTTAACAGGCGAGGTAAATTTTTCCCTTTTTTATATTTCCAAATAATTTAAATGTTAATTTTAATGGTCAAAGCTATCATATTTTTCTCTATTTTGATTCAACTACATAGGTCATCGAAGCCCTGTTTCACCTTTCTGGGAACTGCCTGCAGATTGGAAAAAAAATAAAAAATCTCAATCACTACACTACAGGTATAATCTTGTTTGGAGACAGAGACCAGGTTGCCCGGCAAGGCTTATCCAAGGTAATCTCATTAGACACATTTTAATGTGACATTAAAGATATTTGAATCAGTACAATTATGTCATCATTAAATCCAACATATAGAATCATAACCAGCGAATTTCACAGGAAAAGTTTTAACAATTTTAACGAGTAACGACTAATACAATGAATATTTATTTCACAGGTGAATTTTAGCAGTTATCAGGGCATTATTTCATTTGTCAACATAGCCAACGCACACTGGAAGTTTGTGGTTAGTATGATCAATTTTATTTGAAATATTAGACATACATAATACTACATTCATAAGATCTAATCTTACATATTTTTATTCAATTAATTTCTGTGCAATTAAATCTTCTTTTCAGAACATAAATGCAGTCACACAAACAGTCTACCTGGTGGATCCTTTAAGAAGCTCAAGAGAGGAAGATGAATCCAATCTAGCAGCAAAGAAATTCAGGTATTAACAACTTTTTTGGCCAAAACATAATAATGTGGGCACAACATCTGCTTCTCATTGTGCTGAATAAAGGGCCTTGCACCTGGTAATTATGTTGGCACTCCACTCACTCTTTTTACATGATACTGATGTAAGGGGGACCCTCTGCAGAAAGAATGAACAAAAGTAATATTTTAATCATAGTAATAATACTGCAGTCTTAAACCTAATAGAAGTCACTATATATGCAGGATGTTTGGCAGTTTGATTACTGTTGCAAACAATAGGTATTGGTCAATTTTCAGGCTTGACAGCGGTATCAATGGCAGAAAAAAGGAAGATGGCTAAATTGAGCTTTTATGTATGATTGGTTGAGGTTTGTCACATCAGCAAAGCTATGCAGCTCAAGTTTTCTCTGTGAAATTGTTTGCAAGCCTAGCGTCATTTATATCCCAACAATAATGTAACAATAGAGCATGTTTTTTCTAAATTCTTATAATGAAAATGTAACAACTACATCTATTCCAAATACTGATTTCTGTTAAATGTAACCATGAATTATCCACAGGCAGTACCTACAAATGAGAAGGACAAGATTTGGAAAAACTGACTGGGTGGACCTCAAATGGAAAGGTGGAGTGATGACCCATCCCACTCAGAAAGACAGCAGCAGCTGTGGGGTGATTGTTGTCATGGTAAGTGCTTTCAGTTTGAATATTTGTAAAGCATTTTTATTTACACTGATTTTTGTATAATCAATATAAAAATTCAAAATAACTCAATGTCTTCGTAAAACTGATTGTTGTTAGAGTATTTTCCTTGTGGTATTTATAAATCCCATACAAACAGAGATGTAAATACTCTGAATAATATTTTTTTTCTTGGTGTAGATGGCAAGGGCAGTGATGGAGACATTTTCAGCTGTTCCAGTTTTCAGCTTTGGAACATCCAAAAAAGAGATTGCACGGGAAAGGGAAGAAATGGGTCTCCAAATACTGAAATCCTCAGGTTTGTACAGTACATTTGCATGTTTGTACATGTTTGTTTCTGGTGTTTGTGAATACCAACTTTTACCTGTTTGGTCAATAATAATTGAAATAACTCTTGATTATTGCCAGAAAATTATCATACAATCCTACTATCCAAAAATACATGTATATGTATGTAATAAGTGATCAATGAGGCAAGTGTGTCAAGTTATGATGCATAACAGCTGAAGAGACACGACACTGCCCACAGAGAGTAAAAACACGAGAAATTAAAACAGATTCTTTCCATTAATTTAGTATAAATTACTCAGATCATTTTAAAGTAAGTATGCTTAAGAAATCTGTACTTTTACCTGAAATTATTAGAAAGTATTACTTCAATGACATCTACACGAACTACAAAAACATCATATCAACTGGATATTCTATTTTTTTTCCTCATTTTATATTCTAGTATTTGACGCTGCCAATAACTGTGCCTTGTGCTCCATGGCAAAGCCTCCTGGAACTGGACCCGATGTAACAAATTGGGTGAGCTATTATTTTTTTCTGTTAAGGAAGAATATGGTTCTGCATTTAATTTCTTTTATTTTGTTGTCATTTACACTATTTTATTTTATAGATACAATGTGATTCCTGCCAAGGGTGGTTCCATGAGCAGTGCCTGGGCATGGACCAAAAAGACCTTGAAAAGGCCAAAAACAACAGCTGGGATTGCCTTTTGTGCAACTGAATGTACAGCAGCAAAACAACAACAACAACAACAACAACACACACACCACTTGCACGCACATGTAGACACATATGATACACACCAAAAAAGCACGTTCCCTTTTTTTGTATGTTGTATTTTTCTACTTCTTCTACTTTTCTGTTTTCTGTTATGTAACTTGTCAAGTTAAATGACTTGGTCTCTGTCTGTATTATTTGTTGTTTTCACGATAAAAAAAAAAAGTACAGCAGATAACCATAAAAATGACAATTAAAATTCTATTAATCATTGAAAAATGTATTTGGCGTTTGAAATGTGAATGCAAATTTCTGAGGGCTTTCATTCTGAAATTCCACATCAGATCGACCTGATTTTCACTCGGTGTCTTCTTGAGGTGGAGTAGTGTCAATCTGGAGTGGAACAGTTGAATAATAACAGGCAGTTTGGGAGAAATATTAATCCTAATGTACATGATATATCTAAAAAAATATGGCTTTTCAGGGGGCTTTTATTCTGAAATTCCACTTCCGACTGAAGTGATTCTTAGCGGATGTCATGCGCTTGAATAATAACGACAGTTTTAAAAAGATCGCTCTTGACGTACTGTTTAGTATATGCGCGCACCGCTTTTCCGACTGAGGCCTAGTTTGACCAAGGGTTTCGCAGTGAGGGCTGGCTTGACCGCGGTGTCTTTTTCCCCGCCCGTCCAGCTGTTGTTGCTCGTAACAAGCATTTGGGAACATATCCAGTCGTTTGTTAGAAACATGGTTTATCCACAAGGAGATCTTCTTTTTGAAGGCATCAATCTTATCTCGTTGTTCAAGAATGTTGTGTCCTCTTCCTTGCACAGACACATTTAACATGTTCAAGTGTTCAAAAATATCAGTCAGCTACTAAAAACGTCAGCAAGAGGAGAGTTGTTCTGGCTGAGAAATGCAGTAATTTCAGCTCGTAGTTCATAAAAACGGGACAAAACTTTACCCCTGGGAAGCCAATGCACCTCAGCGTGATACAACACTTGCAAATGTTCACTTCCCAGATCTTGGCACCATTTCTGAAAACATCGGCTGTTCTTTGCACTCCACTTGATGTAGTTTACCACTTGTATGACATCTTTCAATGTTTCGTGGAGTACTTCTCCCATGTCCTTTGATGCCAAGGCCTCACGGTGTAAAAATTACTTAATGTAGATCAAAAAATACCTGTAGCATGTTCCTTAAGGTTAAATATAAAGGCAGAATGAGGAGTATCTGGTCATTGAAATTGTGGAGGTCATCTTTCCACTCTTGGTACCGGCAGAAGGTTCCACATTGATGACATGATTTACAGTAGGTAGAGACATCTGGGAATCCAAACGATTCAACAAGAATCATAGTACAGTCACAACACATAAAATGACTACTGAAAGTAAAGAAAACTACCATCATCAATTGAACACTGGAGGGACAGAAGTGCTTCCTCAGAATTACTTCCAAATAACTGTCATTTACATCAAAAGGCATAAACAGAACAGATCAGCACCAGAGTTCTTCCAAACTCTGTGACTTTTCAGTTATCTGTGCTACACTTTAGCACCCCCACACCATCACACCTCCCCCTCCATGCTTCACGGTGGGAACCATGCATGTAGAGACCATCCATTCACCTTTTCTGCGATACACAAAGACACGTCAGGTGGAACCACAGATCTCAAATTTGGACTCACCAGACCAGAGCACACATTTCCACTGGTCCAATGTCCATTCCTTGTGTTTTTTGGCCCAAACAAATCTCTTCTGCTTGTTGCTTTTCCTTCATAGTGGTTTCTGAGCAGCTTTTTGACCATAAAGGCCTGATTGGTCAGTCTCCTCTGAACAGTTGATGTAGAGATGTGTCTGCTGCTAGAACTCTGTGTGGCATTTATCTGGGCTCTAATCTGAGCTGGTGTTAACTTTCCATTTCTGAGGCTCAGATGAACTTCTCCTCAGCAGCAGAGGTGACTCTTGGTCTTCCTTTCCTCATGTGAGCCAGTTTGGTCGTAGCACTGGATGGTTTTTTGCGACTACATTTGGAGATACATTAAAAGTTTTTGCAATTTTCCGGACTGACTGACCTTCAGTTCTTAAAGTAATGATGGTCTGTCATTTACTTTACTGAGCTGATTGGTTCTTTCATAATATGGATTCTAGCAGTTGTCAAATAGGGTTGTCAACTGTGGATCAACCTGACTTCTGCACAACACAACTGATGGTACCAACCCCATTAAGAAGACAAGAAATTCCACAAATGAACCTTGACAAGGCACACCTTCCATCCATCCATTCTCTATACACCGCTTTATCCTCACTAGGGTCGCAGGGGGTGCTGGAGCCTATCCCAGCTGACTCGAGTGAAGGCAGGGGACACCCTGGACAGGTCCCCAGTCTGTCTCAGGGCTACATATACAGACAAACAATCACATTCATACCTACGGGCAATTTAGAGTAACCAATTAACCTCAGCATATTTTTGGACTATGTGAGGAAGCCGGAGTGCCCGGAGAAAACCCACGCATGCACAGGGAGCACATGCAAACTCCATGCAGAAAGATCCCAGGCCCACCCCGGGACGTGAACCGGGGATCTTCTTGCTGCAAGGCGAAAGTGCTAACCACTACCCCACTATGCAGACAAGGCACACCTGTGAAGTGAAAATCAGTTCAGGTGACTACCTCATGAAGATCATTGAGAGAAAGCCAAGGATTTGCAAAGAATCTACAATGTCAATAGTCATTAAAATAAAGAAAAGCCATTTGACGAGAAGATGTGACCAAACTTTTGACTGGTAGTGTACATCTACACTGTATCTGTGAACAAAGCTGCTAAAAACAACAACAACAAACCCTCCAAATCTAACAAACAGTGAGGGTGCTTTTATTGTGTCTGCATGCAAGGGGTTTGTGTGTTAACAGCCTGTCCATGGATTCAAATCCACGCCTCAGTCAACCCCATGGAGTGATTTGTAATTATGTTGTGACCCAAAGCTGTTCACTTTACTGTCATAGTGCTGTCAGTGCCTGTCAGGGAACTACAGCATTGCACAGTGAATACAACTGTAGCTGCCATGCTACATGCACAGACAAATAATTGTATTAATTTTATAATTAGACAAATAATTAGGATCAAATATATCTCAACTAAAAGATGAAGAACAAGATGGCAACAGAATCAAACTGAATAAGCACCAAAGCAGGAAAAAAGAAAAAAGAATCCATATTTCCTTTACAAAGAAGGCACACAGTTATGTATACAGGTCCTCCCTGGTTCCCATTAATGTGAGGGTCAGTTCACTTCAGCTGCACAGATAGAACCTGTACATTTGTTGTCAACTCCCATGTTCCTATATTTTCAGTTCCCTGATTTGTGTGATGCAATATGGTATTCTCTTTTCTCTCAAGGTTCATGGTTGAATTTATTGCCATTCTCATTATACACGGTATCCAGAGAACAAGACAATGTTTCTTCCGTTTTAAGGTGCGCACAGTAATTCAGGTGTGAAACCTTTCTTGTTCATGCATTATCTACAATCAGGACCTGCAGTCTTATGGTGTTGTGGGATTTCTTTTTAAGTCAATTCTGGCTTATTTCAGGAAAAGATCTGCAAACTAGGAACAATTAGTAGAAATTAATATCTGTGATAGTAAAACAGCAGGAACATTCTCATCTATACTAAGTTCTTCATTATACTTATAGTTGCCTCCAAGTGCTGGGCATGAAACACAATCAGCACCAACTTAAGACAGCTCTGGATCAACTGCATCAGCAAAAAGAACAGTGTCATGTCACTGTCCATCTTGCAAATCAGACCACTACTCCTTAAGATTGTTGTGTAATTTGAACCAGACATGTTTGCAAGGGTCTACTTCCCCTCTAAAAAATCATTTTGCAAAATGTATTCATTCTACTGCACAGAACTGAAAAGAATGAAAAGCCTGTCCTTTACATTAGAGTGAAACTGAACTTACTGTCCAGAGTCCTGACAGAGACAGAGACTGCCATTGCACTGGCTCAGTTTAAATTCGTAATGTACACATGATATTGAGAAAATGACACCAAAGAAAATCTGTCAGCATTTGGACAGGGACAGAATAACATCCTGCATCGAGCCAGAGAGCAACTCAATCTAAATGTGATTGCCTTCATTGCTATTCACAGCACACAGCACATAAGTGGTATTATGTGCATTCGTGTTAAATCTATAAAATAACAAGTGCATTTATGCAATTAGTCACTCGACCCCAGTGAATTTTCCATCTTAACTCAAGACCTGCTAACAAACCATGAAGCTCTACTAATCCGATAAGCGAGAAAACTCAATATTTTTTATGTCATGAAGCACATGGTAAATTGTTTGTTTGTGATACTATTGTTATCAAGATATCAATACTGCAAAGTCATGGTATTTAATGGTTTTCCTTTTTTGTCTTTTGTTTTTTTAAATTAAAAGTAAATGTCTTGCATTCAAATCATAGTGTATAGGACATGTTTAAACTTTCTATTGTAGCTGGTCTTAACAGTCCATATATCCTTTGCCCTGGCCTTTATTCTTAATATCATGAATTCAAAGATGATGACACAGACATTAGTAGCACAAGAGATTCATAGCCTAAAAGTAACAAAGATGAAAGACCACAATGATCATTACGCCTCTTTAAAATACAAAAAAAATGCCGCTCTCCACTTCAACATGAGAAAGAGCTCTGACTCCTATCTTATTCTGATGATGATTTGGAGCAGCCTAAAAAGAAGACATATTAGAGCATAAACAGAGTAAATGCAACGAGAGATCCTGCTATTCTTTTCTTGTTCAAAAAAAGAACAAAATTAAATTTAAAAAATGCATATGTCATCATCAGAAATGTACAGTCATGCAGCATTTTCATATGATGCATGTATCAAAAACCTCTGGACACTGTTTCATTGCTTTCATTCTACTTTACCAGACACTAGCTGTCACGGTCTCAGAGAAGAACCTAAACAGAGAGCACATGGTCGAGGCCGAGGAAGGTTGTGGAGGACTTTGTTAAGGAAAGGGGTGAGGGAGTGCGAGGGAGGTCAGGAGGGGTTCTTGGAGGGTGAGGTGAGGTGGAGATCAGGGAAGGGCTGACAGAGCTGGGGACAGGTGAGCAGAGGGGGGGTCCGGTCAGGGAGGTCCGGTCAAGGGGATCCAGAGGTCCGGTCAGGAAGGGCCAGTCAGGGAGGCCCAGAGATCCGGCCAGGGAGGCCCGGTCAGGGAGACTTGAAGGTCCGGCCAAGGGGGTCCAGAGGTCCGGTCAGGGAGGTCCGGCCAAGGGGGGGTCCGGAGGTCCGATCAAGGGGGATCCGGAGGTCCAGTCAGGGAGGCCCGGACAGGGGGAAGTCAAAGGGGAAGCTCGAAGCAGGAGGGAGCCGAGGCGGGGAACCAGAGTGGGTCGCAGTTTGGGTGGCAGGGCAGGAGGGAATCCAGGCAGCTGGATCCTCTAGGCAAAGAGAAAGGAGAAAAACATATTAGTTTTGGTCCCTTAAAACACACAGGAGAAAACAGCACAGCTAGAGAGCAAACTAACGTGGTAGTCAGGTTTGACAATCTGGAAGGGTGTGGAAGGATGAGCCGGTCTTTATTGCAGAGGTGGTAATCAACGAGATGTCTCCCAGCTGCCCCTGATCCGTGGATGTGGTTGATTACCTGAGTGGAGTCAGCTGAGAAGCCGAACTCCACTCAGGTGCCATGCTGCAGGGGAAGAGAGAGGTAGAGGAGTGGATGGGAGACCGAAGGGGAGACAGAGAGACAGAGGAACAGAGAGGCAGAGAGACAGAGGAGAAAGGTAGGGAAAAGGGGCTTTTAGGGATGTCAGGTGGGGATGGGATGAGGAGAGGACCCTGACACTACCAGATGTAAAAAGCAATATGTGAAAATAATAGAAGGGAATAAATAAATGATACTTAAATCTTAAAGCAAGAATACATCTCCAATCAAATGTCTAACAAAAATTGACATTATAAAGTATTGTCAGCAACAGTGTTGGCAAATTTAAAGATGATTAGAGCTGTTCCAGACAGTTCCATGCAAACTATTCTCTTTTTGCAGATCATTTTGCGAGTAATTGTTCATATTAATGTTGACTTAATATTGTTTGTTATTCTGATATATGAACTGTCCAAACAGATTTGCATGCACCTCTTTGGCAAATTTGTGAACATGATTTAATAACATATAAATACAAACCATGACCAATCCAGTCAATCCAATATGCATACATTCAGCCATGAAAACACTACCAATCAAAAAATTGGACACACCTTCACATTATACACATCATATATATATATATATATATATATATATATATATATATATATATATATATATATATATATATATATATATATAATATTTTTTCTTTGTTTTCACTATTTTCTACATTGTCGATGCCTACTGAAGACATAAAAACTGTGAAGCTAGACAGATGGAATTATGTAGGAAACAAGAAATTGCAAACTCTAAACATATTTGACATCATAGATTCATAAAAAAACAGCCACCCTTTGCTTTGGTTACTGCTTTGGACACTCTTGGTTACATCTTCTCGTCAAATGGCTTTTCTTTATTTTAATGACTATTTACATTGTAGATTCTTTGCAAATCCTTGGCTTTCTCTCAATTATCTTCATGAGGTAGAACCTGAAGTGGTTTCACTTCACAGGTGTTCCTTGTCAAGGTTCATTTGTGGAATTTCTTCCCTTTTTAATGGGGTTGGGACCATCAGTTGTGTTGTGCAGAAGTCAGGTTGGTCCACAGTTGACAGCTCTATTTGACAACTGTTAGAATCCATGTTATGACAAGAACCTATCAGCTCAGTAAAGACAAACGACAATCCATCATTACTTTAAGAACTGAAGGTCAGTCAGTCTGGAAAATTGCAAAAACTTTGAATGTATCTCCAAATGCAGTCACAGAAAAAATCAAGCTCTACGACCAAACTGGTTCACACAAGGACTGCCCCAGGAAAGGAAGACCAAGAGTCTCCTCTGTTGCTGAGGAAAAGTTCATCTGAGTCTCCAGCCTCAGAAATGGAAAGTTAACACCAGCTCAGATTAGAGCCCAGATAAATGCCACACAGAGTTCTAGCAGCAGACACATCTCTACATCAACTGTTCAGAGGCGACTGACCAATCAGGCCTTTATGGTCAAAGAGCTGCTAAAAAACCACTACTAAGGAAAAGCAACAAGCAGAGGAGATTTGTTTGGGCCAAAAAACACCAGAAATGGACATTGGACCAGTGTAAATGTGTGCTCTGATCTGATGAGTCCAAATTTGACATCTTTTGCTCCACCCGCCATGTCCTTTTGCGAAGCAGACAAGGTGAATGAATGGTCTCTACATGCATGGTTCCCACCATGAAGCATGGAGGAGGAGAAGGTGTGATGGTGTGGGGGTGCTTTGCTGGTGACACTGTTGGGGATTATATTCCAAACTGAAGGAACACTGAACCAGCATAGCTACCACAGCATCCTGCAGCGACATGACATCCCGTCCAGTTTGTGTATAGTTGGACCAACATTTATTTTCAACAGGACAACGACCACAAACACACCTCCAGGCTGCATAAGGACTATTTGACCAAGAAGGAGAGTGATGGAGTGTTGCATCACATGACCTGGCCTCCACAGTCACCTGACTTAAACTCAGTTGAGATTGAGATCTAGAACCTATGTGAAGGACCAACAAATGCTCAGCATCTCTGGGAACTTATTCAAGACTTATGCTTTCCAAAATACGGACATTCTAAGTGACCCCAAACTTTTGAATGGTAGTGTATGTCATTCCTTCGTCAATTCTTGACTAATCACTCACTAATCTTTAGCTACTCTACAAAATTTGATTACGCTACTTTATTCATACTATCCCACAATTGTACAGATTACAAAAAAGCTCCACAATAATGGGAAAGGGATGATAATAAGTGTCTGTAATCTCAGTTTATTCCTAACATTCCTGGCCTGGCCTCCACAGTCACCTGACCTAAACCCAATTCAGATGGTTTAGGATGAGATGGACAGCAGAGTGAAGGCAAAAAGACCAACAAGTGCTCAGCATCTCTGGGAAATCCTTCAAGACTGGTGGAAAACCATTTTAGGAGACTACTTCACGAAGCTCATCCAGAGAATTCCAAGGGTGTGTAAAGTAGTAATCAAAGCAAAGGGTGGTTATTTTGAAGAATATAAACTATAAAACATGCTTTTACTTTTTTGTTTGCTACATAATACCATATGGGTTCATTCATAGTTTTGATGCCTTCAGTGAGAATCTACAATGTACATAGTCATGGACATAAAGAAAAACATTAATTGAGAAGGTGAGTCCAAACTTTTGACTGGTAGTGTATGCATTAAACAACAATACAAAAACCACTCTTTGCCCTAATTAGCTACTTGTTACAGTTTTAAAATTCTAAAAGGGGAGCCACTCAAAATTCTAATGAAGTTACATGTTGCCTGAATGTCGTGTGTTTAGTAATTAATAACACTTGAATTACTTTTACTGCTTATAGATGCTATTTATATAACACATAGCATCTATTTATATATAACACAACTTTAATCTGTCACCTCCATTTATATTCCCCGTGAAACATTTCCAGTGACAGGTTTTCACTCTTGAATTAAAAGCTTTATGTATTTGCTAATAATTCAGATGTTTTCAGGAATCCCACTTAGCTGACACTTTACCAGTTCAAGAGTCTTTTCTGCAATTGAACTTAGCTTTTTTTCAGTGTTTACATTTAAAATGACATTTGGGCTTCACTTAAGCTCTTACGCCTTAATTGGCATTCAGTACTCCATGCTCTTTCATTTTAAATTGCAATTTCAAGCACGAATATTTCTCCTGTACAAAATATGGTCCAGTAATGGTAGTAATGTAATAAGGTCAATGGGTCATTAAAATGCAGTTTTAGTTACAATTTTAAGTAAGTAACTAAATAAATAAATAAATAAATATACACCCACCATGGAAGTGTCCCTCTTTTATTACTTTTGAACATCAAATCATCATCAATTTGGAATTTATAAAAACATTCTTTAATGTCAAAGTGAAAATATTTCTACAAAGTGATGCGATTTCTTAAAAAAGTACAAAACATAAAAAAAGCAATTGTTTAAGTATTCAACTCCTTCAAGTCACTATTTAGTAGATGCACCTTTGGCTGCAGTGAATAGCTCTCAGTATGCATCCCACATCCAGATACTACAATCTTACACTATTCTTCTTTGCAAAACTGCTCAAGCTCTGTCAGGGTGCGTTCATTTCTTCCTTTACCTTTACAAGCCTTCCAGGGCCTGCTGCTGAGAAGCTAATGATGTACCTACAGTGGTGATAACTCTTAACTCTAACCCTTCTGTGATGGAAAGCATAACAGAAGGGTTGTTACCTTGTTATTGTTATTACCTGATAGATCTTTCACATTTCCCTCACCTAACTAAAAGGAACATATTTTGTTTTAAAATCTGTAATTTGTTCTAAGTTTTCTAATGCTTAAGATCCTCTCTGAACATCTCAAACATAAAAAAGACAAGAGAACAATTACATCATCTGATAATAATGCAATTTCAAAATGTAAGTGAACAAAAATACACCTCTGAATCATGAACTAGACAATTTCTGTTCAAATATGCAGCCATACAAGTGTTATTGACAGAGAGTTATTTGACTATAAATATATATTTGAATTGGTATACACACATATGTTACACACTATGAGTTAATTTGTTCACAGAATTCACGATACCTATTTCTGAGATTCATTCATGGTGATTTGTTTGTAATTTTACAGACTTTACATGGACTAATGTGGAAACTACCAGCATGTTTAAGTAAACTACACTATGCATCACAGGCAATCGAATTATAACTATAAGATAAAAATAATACTGACAGTACTTAGGTAAATCTGACAATAAAGTGACTTGTATGAACAAGGCTTTAAAGCTGAAAACGTGCTAATTACTATCTGCACTAGCTCCACTTGTTGCTATGAATGCTTTAGACAGTCTGTTCTAAATGTACCAGTTGTGCTTTAGAAGAGATGAAAAGCTGAATCTCTATTGAACAAGGGAAGGATAAGACATAGGCTAAACAGAAAATTACTGACTGGAGGATGAGGGTGTGATGTAAATACCTAATAAAATATGCTGCTTATGCTCATTACAAAATGTAGACATGTAACCTTTAAGAACAAGGTAGAGCAGAAATGTCATTATGATTTAGCATGGTTGTGTAAAATAATATTAGCCCATGGACCGGCTTGTATACTCTGATTTTTCACATTATTCATGAACATATATCATCCTCACCATCCTCAGGCTTCAACATCTGCATTGTGTGTCCTTGTTTTATTAGCCATTCAGTGAGATATACAATCTATGTCATTTCCAGGTATACAGTTTTGCCTGAGTGGAATGAGCTATATCCTCCTGCATCCAGTTGGCCTCTCTGTATTTATCATTGTGAGCTTATGGCTGTCTTTGACAGAGTCTAGTGAATCTATTATAGTACTGTTTGTCACTTCAACAAGCCCACTGTGTTTTGTCATCCATTTCATTGTGGTAAGCTGCAGTCATTGAAATGAAAGGGCAGGATTTGGAGTCTGTATGTGCTATTGATGATAAGATGCAGTCACAGCTGGGTAGGTCTCACTAAGGTTTTGTTGATAGCTTTCCTGATGATTGACAGCTCAGCATTAAAGCAACAGCAACAGGAACTGTGCTCAAGGACAATTTTTAAATATACCTGGTAGAAAGGCTGTGAGGGGAAAAAAAGTATTCATAAAATGTCAATTTAAACTTTTGCAACCAAAATGAAACAGTTAATCCTAGTGAGCCCATGATTTTGATTTTGTGTAAATTTATCCATTACTCTGAGATAATTATGGTCAAGCCCTGATTCCTCCATGCACTGAAGTGCTGCTGGGCAAGAAAGTGAACCTTAAGCTGCCTGTCAGTGCTGCCCTGTACATGAACGGGTGAATGTGACACACATTGTAAACACTTTGTAGAACCTATCTTCGGTTAAGAGGCTTTCTAGAAGTGTAGATCAGTCCACATTTAACTCTAATTATACCGTAAGGACTTGAAAATAAAACTACTTCATAGGGAAGCAGGACTAAATCGATCGAAATGTTGCATCATTAAAGGCATCAGAAAAAGACAAAACAGCAACTACATATTACATATAAGCAGAAATATGAAATTTGTTTATTTAAATGGAACAGAAAAAAAGCAGGACTCTGTACAGGGATTAGAGAGGAGGGGAAACCATTTTGGATCAATAAACGTCAAATATGTTCTCAGTGATACAATAAACAAATATACATTTTGGTTGCTGTTTTTGATGATAATTCTTACTTTAATTTCATCTAAGTATTTATTTCTACCATTTCTTTACATGAATTCCTAACTACTACATGACATATGACCAGGGCCGGCCGCTGGCATAAACACTCTATGCCGTTGTTTATAGCTACATCCACTAGAGGGGGCCACACCACAATAAGTGTGTGATTCGCATTTTGTCCCTGTTTTCATGGGCGTAACGGACGCTGGGTACGCGTGGGACATGTCCCCCGCACTTTCCACATCTGTCCCCTCTGTCCCCCCGCACTTTTTTCAGCCGTTACAACAGCTAAACCCGTTATTAGCATCCAGTAATGTGTTTTCCCGAGCCGTCTTTGAATGCACCATGAGCGCATGCTAACGCAGGTGTTCCACAGGAGACGTGCTGCTGTGCTGAGCAGTGCTGAACGTGCGTCTGGAGTAATGTTTAGCAAACCAGCCAGAGCCAGCAAGAAGCAAAAAACTTTACACAGTTCTTTCCAAACAAACCGTGTAAGTTGTGTGACCTTGTTGGATGCAAACAATGTTAGACTTGTTAGCTAAATGATGACAAGGTAAAACGTGGCAATATATCAATATGCTAAGCTAGTTAACAATAATTCAAATGTGGTTGCCTCCATTACATTACTGCTAATTAGTTTATTCTTGGAATAAACCCAGTCCTCTTTCATTTCTGGGCAGAAGATGTGCTCACAATTGCTCTCCATGTATTTAAGTCTTTTGGTCCCAAAAGAGGAGAGTCAGGGAGGAGAAAAAAGAATAGGCTATCTATGGTATACATTTACAACTATTTTTTACTCCTTCTCTTTCTAATTCTATCTCAGAATTTTGATTTTCAGATATTTTTTAATGATTATTTCCATAACAAAGAGCAGAGTCAGGCAGGAGATGGACCAGAGGCGGCGGCCAGCAGTAATGTTGACCATGCAGGGTCTGCAGAGGTGAAAAAAATATATAAGTGGCTGAGAAAAAAATATGTATCTATGGGTTAAAGTGATTTTGAGGTTAAATTCTACTGCAATTTTTACTCTTCCTAATGCTATTTCAGAATTTTTCTTACCACATTTTTTATGTTTATTGCCATAACAGAAAGAGCAGAGTCAGGGAGGAGATGGATCAGAGGCCAGCAGCAGGGACAAGGGACTCCATGCTTTGTGCGTAAGTTAGGCTACTGTGACACCACGGCATTGTTTCAAACTTGATCGATTACACTGGTCTGGAGAAGCCACAGATGGAAAAGCAGTAGCACTAGAGATGGCATCATGGCTCCAAAAAGGAAGTTCAGGAGTGGGCTGAATATTTGCTGTTAATCATGTGCATGTGTGTTTTAACCCAATTACAGGCTGTGCATGTGATTTGGTAGTTGCCCTGTGCATGTTTTGGGGCCACAAAAAAAATCTTGCTTAGGGCCACCAAAGTCCTAGGGCCGGCCCTGCATATGACATAGCCCAAACAACTCAAAAACTGCTAAGGAATAGCTTGAAAAACAAGACATAGAGCCCTAGGTGTTGACCTGGCCTCTAAACTCCCCAGATCCCAAACAAATTGACTGAAAAACTTTTCTGAAATGTTTTCTAAAGCAGGAACTTATGTTGTGGTAAATGTAAACAAAACTCCAAGCAACTGTGAAGCTCTGAGTCATAAGATTCAACAGTTGTTTTTTTTTCTTGTTTTTTCTTATTCATGTGGGATAGTGTATATATTTTATGTTTTAAAGATGTACTGTCTTGCTTTTCTAACTCACTTTGCTGCTGTGAAGTTGCAAATTTCCCCTTGTGGGACTAATAAAGGATATTCTATTATTTTCTTTTCTATTCTATTGCGAAGCCAAATTGGATATTATCAGTAGTACAATAATTGATATGTAATTTTTTATTTTCTTTTTTAACTCCACCATGACATAGTTACATTTTAGACCTTGTGCCTGTCAGCTACACCCTAAGTAGCACCGGTTGGTCCAAGTTTATGCACATTTCTGTACCAAGCCTTCCGGTTGCCAAAGTCTGTACATCCCTCTGTCCCTATGAGACCAACAGTTTGCATTTTATCTGTATGTGTTTATAAACTATGGAGAAGGACTTTCAGTTGGCGTCAAGGAAGTTCTGGCAAACCGTTTGACTCCTCAGGAAGGGGAGGCAGGGCTTATGTCCCTCGAGAGGCTCTGTGGGGGGTACTGCAGAAGTATGGGGCACCAGGCTCACTGATACGAGCCATTCGCTCCCTGTACAACCAAAGTCAGAGCTGTGTTGGCGTACTTGGCACAAAGTCAGACACATTTCCTGTAGGTGTTGGACTCAGTCAGGGCTGCCTCTTGTCTTCGACCCTGTTTGTGGTGTTCATGAACAGGATTTCAAGGCACAGCCAGGGTGAGGAGGGTGTCTGGTTTGGAGACCTCAGGATCACGTCTTTGCAGATGATGTGGTTCTGTTGCTGTCAACAACAGAACCACACTGCAGCCGAGTGTGATGCAGCAGGGATGCAGATCAGCGCTTCCAAGTCTGAGGCCATGGTTCTCTGCCGTAAACTGGTGGATTGTTTCCCCTTGCGGCTCACCTCTCAATTTACTGGTCCATCTACGGTCATGAGCTCTGGGTAGTGACCAAAAGAACGAGATCAGTGGTACAAGTAGCCGAAATGAGCTTCCTCCATAGAGTGGCTGGGCTCAGCCTAAGAGATAGAGTGAGAAGCTCGGACATCCGGAGATAGCTCGGAGTAGAGCTGCTGCTCCTTCACATCGAAAGGAGTCAGTTGAGGTGGTTTGGACTTCTGATTCCGATGTCTTGAGGGAGACTTCCTTTGGAGGTTTTCCAAACATGTCCGCTTGGGAGGAGACCCCACACTCACTTTCACACCTACAAACAATTTAGAATCACCAGTTAACCTCAGTATGTTTGTAGATTGTAGGAGGAAGCCAGAGTACCTGTGAGAATCCACACAGACGCAGGAAGAACATACAAATAGAACTCAAAAATGCACCCAGGACCTTCTGGCTTTGAGACGACAATGTGAACCACCAAGCCACTTTGTCACAAGATTATTAAAATCTAATGAATATATTGTAAATAAATTTATATATTGTATAAATTTTCAGGGAAGGTCAGAAATGACACGAGGACCAAGTGATTAGATTTTGGCAGTGATGCAGCTTATAGTCCGGATCCATGGATTGTTAAAGTTTTCTCTGTCATTGTGAGATAGTGGCACTGTAACTATGACAGCAAGTGAACACTACGTCAGTTGCCAGCTGCAGTTCAAGAGTCTTTCTGCCTCCAGCAGCTATCACATGATCACATGGTTATGATCCTACTACAAATCCACCACTGCGGACCACGAATTGTTCAAAGATTTCATCCACTGAAAATCATACGACTAAGCAGCTTTGGTGGAGTACTGTGCTCTCTGAGTGTTTTTCTAGTTTCACATTGTGTTTCACCTGTGTCGTGATGCATCATATTAACTTCAGCTAAACTGCAGACTTTTTAAGAGGGAAGGGACAAAAACAATTTTGTTTACAATTACTTTTAAAACATTGACTAAAACACATTATTAAGACTCATATGAGGGGCCTCATTATTGTTTAAAGACAGACAAAAATATATGAACCTATACTTTAATATTGTTGAATATCTAGAAGCATTTAAACTTTTCAGTAATCACTGGCAGGTTGATAGCTTCACTGATCTGTAACATTGCTGTGGTAATGACACTATGAAGGATTAGTTCTTATGATACGTCAGTCACTGCAGAATATCTTGTAATCTCTGATTTCTGATCTCTCAGAGTGAAGTACAGGCTGCTGAACTGTGTGTGGCTTACTTAGTCTTGCGGTGGCATACCTGTGATGACTTACTCTAAGATTGTAAAAACAGTAAACCAGACGGATTGAACAGAGTTTATTAACAGTGGAGGTTTTAAGATTCAGGGTTCCACACAGACATGGCTTATGAAAATATTGTTTACTAAAATATAACATATAAAGCACAACAGAACTTCATGGTGACACATAAGGCATACTTTGAAAGGTTTTTAAATTGTAATTAATAGTTTTCCTTACTGTTAATGAATCTTCAGTGTTGGAAATACAAAGATCAAACACCTGACAATTCATAAATGACTTACTTCCTATGTTGCCTGTTATTTATTACCATGATTTTATTTTAATATAAACAAACCACAGAAAATGTGGAAACTAAGCGAAGAAGAAAAAATGTAAATGTTGTATGTCAATACCTTCAACAACAATAATATGTATATATTTATAGTCAAGCGTATTATTACTGATCCAGTTCATACAGTGTGAGTATATTACACTCACACTCTTCTGTATCCTTATATTCTTCTGCCATATATTATGGATGTTGTTAATGTGTCAGCTTGTTCAAAATCATGCAAAGACCCGCAGAGGCTAGAAGCTAAAATCTAAACATAATTGTATATACATAAATAACTGAATAACCCTTATGGCAGTTGTCATTATTGGCAGTTTCTCCTGGTGTCAGTCCATGTGAACTTCCTCACTGCAGTGCTTTGGTTCTTTTAATAGCTGTGTTTTAAAATTAGCCCACTGCCATCCGTAACTATGGGTGTAACTATTTTCCCCACATATGACTCCTATAACTCTACATTTCTATCCCACATGTGTGTGTGTGTATGTGTATATGTATGTGTATAAAGAAATGATTTGGATTTACCTCCACATTACAGTGATAGTGGAGAAACCCAGTGTGGGAGGATTACACCACTATTACAATAACAGAATACTAAACACAGCAGTACTTGGCTGTATTAACGTGATGAAGTGTGTGCAGGCACACAGAGAGACTGCAGTGTCTGTGACCTGGTATGGGTATCCCATGGTAACTCACAAGAATGGAAAGCTTTCTTCCCAGCCCCCTCTGTTCCTGACAACCAGGGAGCATCCAATCCACACACAGCCCCTCCCATTAGGCTTGCTGCTGGCTGACGGCAAAACCTGGCATCAGCACAGTATTGTGAATGGACTGGTAAACGTCAGTGAAGACTGTAGACTGGGATGTTTCCTACTTTCTGGGATGTTACCACTTTATGCTTTCAGTCATGTGCATTCTTACCATAACGTGTAAATTCCTGTCACAATAAAACCATTGTCTTAATCGATATTTGTCAGGTGTTCACATGCAACCTTCTATGCTGTAAAACACACACTGACAATCTATGCAAAACACAGCAACAGGGGTGAAAAAGGCTGTGTGGAGTAAGTCGTCAGATCATGCTGTTGATCCATATGCAATCCCAGAGTTAAATACAGACCGACAGCACTGTATGGTACAATAACAGTGTAACTGAAAAACAGGTTTATCAGTTTGCACAAAATGTCTATGAACATAACTAGTGTGTTAGAGTATGAACCCATATAGAGCCTGTACCAGCATAGTCAGGAAGCAAGCAACAAAAATCATAGTGAAGTGTCAACATCCCATCATTTCTGTACACAAACCTCTGCCATCAGGAACAAGACTCAGGGTTCTAACTTTCTAATCAAACCAGCTGAAGTTTTCCTTTGATCCAGTCTCCATCAAGTGGTTGAACTCTAATGCTAACGATGAGTACAAAAGAGCAATTTGGCAATGTACAATTTATGCACAAGCACATGTTTTAACAATCCATAATGTCTAAATTATGTCATTAAAGGTTGTCTTTTCATTGATATTTCTTAAATGTTTGTCGGTAAAACAGTGGACTGTACCATTCAAAGACACAGTAATGCTTTCTTCACGTGATTAATGTCAGTAACTTCATTTTAAAAGGTACTACAGCATATTTTATTATTAATTATCTTGTATTCTTCTGCTTCGATTTTGAAGTTTGGCTAAATTCAGCCAGCATCCCTGTCCCAAATTTGTGTGAAGAAATAAATCCAACTCCAAGGTCTCCTTCATAGTTACCCTAACTGTGGCAGTAAATATGGTGCTAGCTTTTGTGTCAAATATAGAACACATACAACAGGCTAATGCACCAATGTGTTTCTATGCATAGTTATTTGTAGCTTTAGCAAGGTGCAGACAGTGATGGCTTGAGGTGGTAGAATGGGTTGTCTACTACTACTGGTGGTTCAATCCTTTAACTGAAGAAATTAAAGACACTAAAGTCCAAATTGCTACCTAGATAATGTTAAAAGGCACCATATAAAAGTAGATCATTTGAAAAACATAGTGAGCAGTGATAGTTAACACAACACACACACCTATAGTTGTACTAAATAAGGGCTAAAAGAGTAGCAACATTAAACAGCAGAGCCACAGTTAGTCCTGACACTGATCGACTAACCCTGTCTCCAAGGCATTACAACACATTCTCAGCGCTGTCAATGAACTTACACTACTGTTCAAAAGTTTGGGGTCACTTAGAAATGTCCTTATTTTTGAAAGAAAAGCATCTTTTTTCAATGAAGCTTAAATTAAATTAATGACAAATCAAGTCTTAGACATTGTTAATGTAATAAATGACTATTGTAGCTGGAAGCTCTGGGAGAGGACTCCAGCAGCAGTGTTCTGGATCAGCTGCAGATATTTTGTGGACTTTTCAGTCATAACTACTGCATCTACTAAACTCTATAACAAGCAATTATTTTATTGGTCACTTGAGTGCAGTGCAATCATGTTGTTAGGGAACAGTTACATATTTACACTTTCACCAAATACAGAGTAACACAGTCAATCTGAGTGAGTGTCTACTGTGATCAGCAGGTAGGTCCTATTTATCGCTGGGCATACACTACCAGTCAAAAGTTTGAGGTCACTTAGAAATGTTATTTTTTGAAAGAAAAGCATTTTTTCAATGAAGATATCTTTAAATGAATCATAAATGTGAAATGTGAAAGACGCCTACAGTGTAACGGCCCTCCCCCCACTTGGCAAGTCAGACCACAACTTAATCCATCTCAAGACATCTTACAGACCTTGTGTAATGAGACTCTCTGCCACCACCAAATCTCATAGGAAGTGGACCCTGGAGACCAGCGAAGCTCTGAGGGACTGCTTCCAGTCTACTGACTGGAACACACGTCTGGATACACAGAGGTCTGGTAACAACATGGATGAGGCAGCAAGTGTCATCACTGACTACATAAAGTTTTGCACAGATGTGGTGGCCCCTGTTGAAATAATTTGGTGCTTCTCAAATAGCAAGCCCTGGATAACAAGCGGCCTCAAGCATCAACTGAACCTGAAAAAGGAGGCCTTTAAAACAAGGGAGAAAGACAGGATCAGGTCTGTACAACGTGACCTGAAAAGAAGGTTGAGGCAAGCCCAAAGAGAGTACAAGGGAAGACTGGAGAGAAAGCTCTGGAAGAGGAGCACAAGGGACGTGTGGAAGGGCATAAGAGCCATTACTGGATATAAGGAGAAGGGGAGTGTGACATCAGGTGATGCAGTTATGGCTGACGAGTTCAACCAGTTCTACAGTAGGTTTGACTCTGTCTGTGTCCCTCTATGACATCCACCCAGCAGCTGTTCCACCTCTGCTGCTGCCTCCTGCTATGCTCCACTCAGCGGATGTTCCACCTCTGCTGCTGCCTCCTGCTATGCTCTACCCAGCGGATGTTCCACCTCTGCTGCTGCCTACTGCTCTGCTCCACCCAGTGGCTGTTCCACCTCTGCTGCTGCCTCCTGCTATGCTCCACTCAGCGGATGTTCCACCTCTGCTGCTGCCTCCTGCTATGCTCTACTGCTCTGCTCCACTCAGCGGCTGTTCCACCTCTGCTGCTGGTGTTCCCCACAGGGATTTCTTCACTGTGGATGAGGTGAGGACGAAACTGAGAAGAGTGCATCCTGGCAAGTCAGCAGGTCCTGATGGAATACCACTAAGGCTTCTGAAGGAGTGTGCTGCGGAGCTGGCGGTGTCTCTGCACACGCTCTTCAACTGGAGTCTCCAGATGGGGAGGATGCTGAGTCAATGGAAGACATCCTGCATTGTGCCAGTGCCTAAGGTCGGTAGGCCATCTGGGGTCAAGGATTACAGACCAGTGGCCCTCACATCGGTGATCATGAAAATCCTTGAGAAGCTCCTTCTCCGGCTTCTGGGGCCACAATTGCAGAGGGCATTGGATCTCTTACAGTTCGCCTGTCGAGAAGACATAGGTGTGGAGGATGCCATCCTGTACATGCTTCACCAGACCCTGTCCTTTCTTGATGGTACTCAGGGGTACGTGAGGCTGATGTTTTTCGATTTCTCAAGTGCTTTTAACAACATTCAGCCAATGGTACTGAGAGACAAACTTGAGGAATTGAGTGTGGAGCTTACTTCCATTAAATGGATTACGAACTACCTGACAGAGAGCCACAATATGTAAGACTGGGAAATACAGTCTCTGGAACTGTGGTGAACAGCGTCGGAGCTCCTCAGGGAACTGTGTTATCCCCCTTCGTCTTCACCCTTTACACATCAGACTTTGCCTAACAGTTGTCATCATGTCATATCCAGAAATACTCTGATGATACGGCTGTGGTGGCCTGTGTGAGGGGTGTGGAGGAAGGGGAATACAGAAAGGTCATCTCGGACTTCACGCACTGGAGTATGTGTAATGGACTGGTGCTAAACACGTCCAAAATGAAGGAGATGATAGTGGACTTTGGCCGGCGAAAAGCATGAACAGCATGAACCAGTTCAGATCGACGGTGAGAGTATCGAGGTGGTCACTACCTACAAATATCTGGGTGTCCAACTAGATCACAAACTAGACTGGTCAGTGCATGCTAATGCAGCATACAAATAAGGTCAGAGCAGACTCTTCTTTCTCAGAAGACTGAAATCTTTTGATGTCTGTAATGAGATGCTGTACCTTTTTTATCAATCAGTGGTGGCTAGTGCTGTATTTTTTTGCTGTGGTGTGCTGGGGAAACTGTATGACGGTCAAAGAGGGGAATTGGTTGGACCAGCTGGTCCGGAGGTGTGTGTCGTGATGGGGAGGGGGTTGGACTCTGTTGGAGAAGTGGTGGAGAACAGAATGAGGAGCATGATGAAGTCCATCCTCCATAACAGCAGGCACCCCCTGCATGAAACTGTGACTGCTCAGCAAAGCAGCCTCAGTGCACATCTCCTTTCTATGCGCTGCAGGTCTGAGAGGTTCAGGGGTTCATTTGTACCAACCGCGATAAGGCTGTATAACAGATCTTGCTAATGTGCACTTTATTACTATTGAATAGTAGCTGTTAACCTATTATTTATCCTGTTTTTATTATCTTTCTTTCTTTCTTTCTTTCTTTCTTTCTTTCTTTCTTTCTTTCTGATGAATCTGAATGTATGTCGCACACTGTGAGCTGCTGGACACCTGAATTTCCCCTCTGGGGATTAATAAAATATCTTTATTTTATCGTTATCTTATCTACATCCAGTCTAGACATTGTTAACGTGGTAAATGACTATTGTAGCTGGAAACAGCTGATTTTTAATGGAATATCTCCATAGGGGTACAGAGGAACATTTCCAGCAACCATCACTCCTGTGTTCTAATGCTACATTGTGTTAGCTAATGGTGTTGAAAGGCTCATTGATGGTTAGAAAACCCTTCTGCTATTATGTTAGCACATGGATAAAAGTGTGAGTTTTCATGGAAAACATGAAATTGTCTGGATGACCCCAAACTTTTGAACAGCATTGTATTACTAACATGTTCAGTATGCCAGGGGATTTATGACTTCCCAAATGCCTAAAATTAGTGAGCATCAGAGCCACTATCCAGGGTGAAATACTGATGCATTCATGAATGCATCAGTATGACAGCCCACCAGGGTAAGCTGTTTAAAGAGTTCCCTAGGCAGCAGAAAACAGTGGCATGTTAGGAGAAAAGAGGAGATATCACTGAAGACCAAGGCTGTCCATGGAATGTAACATTAATAGATAGAGAGGTGGCTACTAGTGGCTAAAAAAGATCAGTCTAATGAGCAGCAGATCCCAGGTACAACATCTGTGGTTTCCATCCAGAAGAATGTAATCCACCAAACACTTAAGATACTGTGCAGAACAATCAGGCTCCCCAGCCTCTGGCACAGGACCTGAGCTTCAAATCTGATGTGATCATTTTCACAAATTGGTTCATTGCTTGATGAATCACTCAGAAGTTTGCCAGATGTAGCAAGCATGGAGATTCTGGGACAACATGATCGCAGGTACATAGTCATCTACAGCTGGTCATATTGTTATATGGCAATTCTGTCCTGAACAGAATCGATCCTGTTATTAAATCTGTATTGAACTTTAAAATTATAAGCTAACTAGCCTGTCTTATTAATTTTGGTCATTTTAAGTTTTGCTCAGTGCTGCGACATTGTACAAAAAAACATCTGTTTGCATTTCATGGGTTTATAGTTGGTGACAGTAAATACACCACTCCACTTTAATTACACAATGATTCATATTATAGATTCATGTGTATATGAATTCGTCTGAAGGGTGTCTAGGATTAATGTAATAAACTCATTTTTGGTGCACATCCACACAGGCAATGCACTGCTAAGTATACAAGTCACTTTAAAATCACCAAGTCTGCAGAATTTTCAACAATCTGGGCTTTTGCATTTCCTTTAGGAATCTGAGGGGTATTAGCTTTACTTTATCTTCTGTGTTTCATGTGGTCTCAATGAAATGATACTGCTATCTGTGAGTAGAGAAGTGTGGTTGTTTTGCAGTGCTGAAGCTCCATCCATCAAGCAGTTCAGGTCATCAATCTGCAGCTGACACCACTCTGCTTTAGCATGGACAAGATGCTTTCCTCTGCTTTGAAACTTGTCGAGTCACTCATCCCTCGATGTGATAAACGTAGTTTAAGATTACATTTTCTTGTTCACAGTCAGTCTGTGAAACATTGATCCTCAAAATGATTCTTAAAATAAAAATTCATTTAGCTGTCATGACAATCATGAATCAGCCTTCAAAGTTGCAACATTATTTTTTGTACTGCCCTGTATGATCTCATGTAAATGCCTTGTTAGCAATTTCACTAATGCTGGATGTTTGAGTCATAAGTTAACTAGTAGCTCTTCTCTACCCAAACTGCAGAGAGTTTCTAGATCTCTATATCTAATGTATTTCATCATATAAGTCTGCTCCACCTTTAAATTATCATTAATTTTTAAATGAAATATATGCTCCTATTTTGCAGTTTTCCTAATGCCAATCATTCTGTCCAGCTGCTGAGGGCCATCAGTAAGCTTTTACATTTTGTTCAGTGACATCTGAAAAATGAGTACATTCTTCTCCACTTGAAAATATTTTAATCACATAAAGTGTGTTAAAAGACTGAACATTCAGGTCTTTCTCCTTGTTCACCTGGTGCAGCACATGTACAATGTACAGACAGAGTTCTTAGCACAGCTGGTTTTTTATTCTTATCCCTTCTCTCTTTCTCTCTCTCTCTCTCTCTCTGTCTCTCATGTCTGTCTCTCTTCAGGTGTTCCTATGTAATGAAGGCAAACAAGACAGAAAAAATATAGAAAAAAATAATTTATTAACCACGCCTGACGTACGTCAGCGGGGTTACTGCATTTGCTTCGGTGTCTGGCTGGGTAAGTATGTATGTGTGTAAGTCCGGTCAGATATCTCTGCAAGTGCTGAAGTCAGGATAATCAAACTTGGCACTGAAGATCAGTCTAAGGTCCCCTGCTCAGTTGTGGAGTTAGAGGTCAGCAGATCAAGTAGGAAGGGATATACGTAGGATGATCAAAATTGATACAGAGTATCATGCATGGGCGTGATTCTGCCCTCTACTGAGGGCTCGTCTAGTTTGTACTGATATTGAAGTTAATAAACATCAAATCAAATCATGCACTGTTTTATTAAAAAAATACTTTCAATAGTGTACAGAATATGAGAATATGTTTTAACACTGTACTTAGCAAATTTACTTCAAAATGCACTTAATCTAATCTCATCCATTGTCTATACACCGCTCAATCTTCATTAGGGTCGTGGGTGGTGGTGGTGGGGGGAGAAAACCCACACATGCACAGGGAGAACATGTAAACTCCATGAAGAAAGATCCTGCAAAGGCCAGAAAGGTGGAAGTGTTAACCACCATTAAGACACAGCATTGTGTAATTAATCAAAGATGAAAGAGCACATTTTTTTAAACGTGATCAAGTGTATTTTTAATATGTGTGTTAATACTGCATCAGGTCTCTCGAGGTTACCTCGCATGCTGTGCTTCAGTCTTAGTTCAGTTACAGCATCATTTGTGTTTGATTATTTTTAGCTACAGTAGAAATCCTGGACCAGCCATTAATTTAAAGGTAAACAGGAACTTTTCAAGAGCAAGAGGCAGACCTGTGGGCTTTGAAAAGAAATGGAGATCTATCCATCTATTATCTATACACCGTTTAATTCTCTGTAGGGTCGTTAGGAGCTGGAGACTATCCCAGCTGACTTAGAGTGAAGGCAGGGGACACCCTGGACAGGTCACCAGGACTACATATAGAGACAAACAATCACACTCACATTCACACCTGCAAACAATTTAGAATCACCAGTTAACCTCAGCATGTTTTTGGACGTGAATGGAAGCAGGAGAATCCAGTAAAAAACAACAAATGCACAGGGAGAACATATAAACTCCACACAGAAGGATCCCAGTCCCAGGCCAGGATGCAAACCGGGGACCTTCTAGCTGTGAGGCGACGGTGCTAACCACCAAACCATTGTGCAGCCCCAGAAATGGAGATGTCCTCACTCATTATTCAACCTTCATGTGCTGCTCAATGATAGATGATGACTGTTGCAAGGAACAGTAGCTGCACTCTCTCACCAGTGACTATTTGACAGAACACCTCTATCTTTCTCCCTATCTCTCTCAGGCAGAGTCTTCTGCTGCAGCCCATGGAGAGTAATGATTGGAGGCGGTCCGACTGGTAATGGAGGTCGATGACCTCCAGAAATCTCTGAACCAACCCTTTCACTGCTGGCAGTCAGCTAGACAAATTTAACTATTACCCTTCTCCCATATATGGACTAGATTTAGTACCAAAAAGAGGACAGAGGGGAGGCTGTACATATCAATCCAGACAAGTGGTAATGTGAACTATTACGGACATTCATTTAAACAGGCAGTAATAAATATAAGTAAACAAATGCATTATTTTTTTTTTTTTTTTTTTTTTTAAATTTTATTATTACAACAGTGAACATTAAAGACATACAAACAGGTCACTTTTACAATATAGAAGATAGTGTTAAACAAAGTAGAGAGCAAACAATAATAATGAGTAATAACGATTATATATACAACAAAGACGAAACAGGGAGAAAAGAAAGGTAAAAAATAAATGGAAATGAAAGCAGAAATAGCTGTTCTCTGTGTGTATGAAGGAGGGAGTGTGTGTATGTGTGTGTGTGTGTGTGCGAGTGTGTTCGCGCATATTCCATATATGATGTATAATATATATGCTGATAATGATAGTGATATAGATAAGGAGATCAATGAATAATAACAGTTATTTACCTCATTACAATAATAATAGAAAACATAACAATTGTCAAAACAAGTGATTGAAACCGGACAATCCCCACACACAGAAACCACACGGGGGGGCAGGGCAGAGGGGCACGACCACCCCACCGCAAGGCCGTGCCCAAACCCAGCACCTATTTTTTTTTTTCCCTTTTTTCCCCCCCTTTATTTCCCTTCCTCCTTTTCCCCTTTATATATTTTTTATTTTATTTATTTATTCATTCATTCATTCCCTCTTCCCCTTTCCTTTTCCTCCTTCTCATCTTCTCTCTTTTTTTTTCTTTTCCTTTTCTTTTTCCTCCTTTCCTTTCCCTCCTTTCCCCTTTCCTCTTTTCCTTTCCTCCCCCCTTTCTTTCTTCCCTCCCTCTTTTTCCTTCCCTTCCCTCTCCCTTCTTCGTAGGCCCTCCCCCCCCCCTCTCCTACAAATGCATTATGAGTGTTTGTTCATGTATTCATCCAAACCTTTTGTTGAATGTTAAGTAAAAGTTCTGTGAGCCAAAGAGTTACTTTCAGAAGTGTATTTATGCTGACACAGTTGCACTCCAACTATAGCATGCTAGCATTGTTAGCTTTAAAAGCTGGGCAGGCACTGTGCCAGATTACTTAAACATGTAAAATGTGTTGACTTACTCCACACATTTGAATCAGCTGTTTCACAACCCACTGTGGATCCTGCATTAGGAGCTCACATCAACTATACAGTTTATGGCAGAAGGTCTGCCATAATATGTGTTCTATATTATGTAAAAACATGGACCACTTTATCACTGTCTGGGGACATATGCTGCCAGTGAACTAAGTTCCTTGCTGATCTCGGCACAGGAGAACTGGGGGAACTTGGATAACCCCAAAAATGGTTATCTCTTGTGTTATTCATAATATGATAAAGCTGAGTATCAGAAATAAGTGTGTTGTAGTAGCAACTTGTAATAATAATAAAACACATATACAATTGTGAACAAAAGTTTACATGCACTTGAAAAGATAATGTTTATTGTCAAGTGGGGTACAAGGGTTGAGGTCTCAGAGAGCACTCAGGTCTTAAGGTAACAAAAGTTTTAAGCAGACAAATAAAGATCTAGTGAAGAAACATTATAAGTTAACCATGTGATTATGCTTGCTGAAACAGATATATTCTAGATTGTTGATGTAATGAAAATAATGATTAAAATGATTTTTTATATGTTTAGACAAGGAAAGAATGATTAAAAGAGGTGATTCTGGAACTGAATGTAACTGAATGAGTTTTAGACTGAAGTAATCTCTGCTGAGCTGTTTGTGCAGGAAAAGCAGCAGAATGCAGCAACTTCCTCAGAAATGGGGAAGTTGGAGAATTCCACTGCGCCCGGAAGGGCCCAGGCCTAGGGCCAAATATGGTTATGGCAGCATGTCTCAAGCAAAGTGTATGTGTTAACAACGGAATGTGAAGATGTGTACTTGCTGAAAAGAACATGATTTCTGTATAACTGATGTATGTGTTACAAGAGTTAGACGGTGTCTAAACCTAAGAGTCAATCAACTGAGCGTACCAAGAGTAGAAATGTGTGTGCATGTGTGTGTGCTAAGCTAAGGCTGAGCTAAGAGTATAAGAAGGAGAGTCAGAGACACTGCATTCGGAGATGCTGTTCGCCGGAGCTGCCAGAGAGCTGAACCAGAGAGCATAGCCAAAGTGCTGAGGAGCTTTCACCGGACTCTTTGTCTAGAAGACATGAAAGCAACGCTGGACTTAGGCTCCAGAGCTCCCTGAGGACATCGTTGGAGGCAAAGTTATTCTGACTTTGTTCAACACGTGAAGACCACACTCTGCCAGACGGAGAGTCCTAAGAGGTTTGCAGTTATCCAAACGAGACCGAGAGAGGGAAGAACCAACAGCATCCAGAGAGGCGTAGGAGGCAGCAGCAGAGGGCTGCTTCCCTCCCGGGACTGGAGGACCCAGTGACCCACCGCAGCCTGGAAAGACGGGGGGTTTCCACCACCACCACCCAACTGAGAAGACAGCTGAGACACCTGCACTTGCATTCCAGCTGCTGTTACAGATAACTGCCAGACCGACGATTGGCCATCGGGACCTCTCTTCTCCCCCCTGCTGAGGAAGAACACTCTTCGCCCACAAAGAAGACATTGTACCGAGTCTATTGGATGACTGAGGAGCTCTCCCAGACACAGGTCAAGACCGGGTGAGACGGCTGCGGCCACACCGTCCACCCTCTCTCCTAAATTCATAAATTAGAGAAGATTGTTAGGTACGCTCAGTTTAGTTTAAGTTTAGTTTTAAGTAATCAGAAATAATTAATTGTTTAATCATGAATTGATGCTGTGCCCCTGCTAATTTTTTCTTAATAAAACGCTACTTTGCATTTAAAGAGAAGTCTTATGAGATTATTATGATTCACCTATTATGCATAGTAGTAAAAAGTTAAGTTGATTGTGTGCATTAAATCTAATTGTTCTTAAAGGTTACTTAGTCCAAGGAGTTGTTTAAATATTACCTCTGAGGTTAGTATTCCAAACTTCTAAAACGAACCTAGGAATAGCACCAAGTGCAAGCAGTCATAAGAGGAAAGCTGCCGCTAACAAACGTGAAAGATAAATCAATTCTAATACAAAGAGGGCTGCTTAGTAAGAGTATTTATTAAACTAGACAATTCCCACTCGCGGAAATCGCGGGAGGGGCTCGGGCCGGGCGCCTGTGGGGCCCTCGCGCGCCCCCATTCAGAGCGGCCGCGGGAGAGGTGTATTTCGGCGTTTTCTGGTCCGTCACAGGCTTTAATTTTGAAATTGTGCTGTGCTTTTATTTTGAAAGGCAGAGACAGGAAGATCTCACCTGGTCAAAATTTGGATTGGAGTTACTGTAAAGGCTGTGTGAAGCTGAGAGGTTAAACTCATTTTCTGACATGCAGCTTCTGTGGAGGTATTGGGTGTGAGCGTTTCTTTACAATAGGTCCCCATATTAATCAAAAAGGACAGTGTCTCTGTCTTTCTACATAAGCACAGAAGTATAATGTTACATTTTCGGAAAAAACACAGATACACATCATGGTATTGTAGTCTGGCCTTACCTCTGAGGAAATCCAACTGTGGTTACCTGCCAGCGAGCAGGTAGGTGTGGCACACCAATGAGTGTGTGTGTGCGACCACGCCTGAGTCCCGGTCCTGCACGGCAGCGTTTAGCTGCAGCTCCTATATGTGTGTATTGCACTGAGTGGACACAGTGGTGTGTATTGTGCGGTTGCTGTGAGCCAGCATAGCAACGGTGCCTGCCACAGACAGCAGTGTAGTGCTTCTCAGCAGCAGTGCCCGACGTCGTGTTGTTGTGCTAATGACGGGCTAACCGTGAATGCTAGCTGAAAAGTAACCGGCTGGTAAGTGGCAGGATGAGTCACGGAAGAGGTCGGTATGTTTAATTTTTCTGTAGAGTGAAGAATGACCGAGAAACGGCAGTGTTCAAATTGCTGTGTGTGAAGCAGCAGGAGGCTTAAATTTGCATAGAGCCTTATGGGGTGTGATTGCGGTTCCCACGTCAATTAAGGGCTGGCGCGTCACGTAACAATGTGCCAGGTGAATAATGTCATACTCATATGAATATAGAGATTGTTTACTATAGTTTGTGAAAGAATTGTCCGTGTAGTATGTATTGTTTGGCCAGGATGGCGATTTAACCCAAAAAAAACATGACTGATTTCGTCCCTCTGCACACTGTAGGACCAGAGGAGAACACGCTCGAGGAGGGGCTTTTTTTGCTCAACCCAGGGGTTTTTGGAGGCTTCTCTATGGAAAACCATAAATCCCACTGTCACAATATATACATGCCTGAAAAGAAGAGACTTGGGGTTTTTTTAAGACTAAAATGAAGTCTCTAGGTGAAAGTATGGCGAAGCAGTACCGTTGTGAAAACAGGTGACTTTAAGTGTGAGTGATTGAGTCTCCCCATTCATTGTGTATGTGAAAATCAATGCAGTTTTTTGCTCATGACTGCCAAATATGAATGAATGTCTTAGGAAGGTCATAGCCATCCATTCCCGATAAAACCGCATGAGCTGATATATAATTTGTGTGTGATTTCTGAAAGCCCTAGGAGGAGTAGCGAGCCAAAGTTTTAGGCGGAAGAAGAATACTAAACCCCGTGGGAGAACAATAGTGGCTCTGGGCATGTCCATGCCCGAGCCCCTAATAAGAGGGGTAAGACGTTTGGATGTAAGGCAGTCAGAACCTAGGTGAGTGTGGCGATGGCCGTGGGAGAGCTCAGCTGCAGGGAAGAGAGGTGTAGAGGAGAGTGTGTGGAAGCTGCGTCAGGTTAATTGACACAGGTGGCATCAATTAGGTTGTCCTGATTATCCCCACAGTAGCAGGCTGGAGCAGAGGACAAAAAGGCGGACAGACAGAGAAGAGCAGAGAACGCACGGGCGGCGGACAGAGGACAGAACAAGATCTGGTGGAGTGGCAGCTGACGGACGAGGTTCTGTGGAGCTAGGCGGACGCTGAGAGTGTTTACCGGACGAGGTCCGGTGTAGCGTCAGGCAAGGAAGACTGTGTATGTATGGTGGTGTTTGGTGGGGAATAAACCTGTGTTGCATTGACGAACTGCCGTGGTTATTGCACTGAGTGGACCCACAGACAGGTTCTCTGTCACAGCGAGTATTCCTCGACACCAGCTTAATTATTCTGCTGAATCCTATTGGGTGAAATTCTAATAGGCAGATAGAATCTAACCCTTTGAACAGAGAGCTGGACCAGAATTAACCTGAGGTAAGGATTAAGGAAGGCTAGACTGGCGGACATTATCAAGGCAGTCTTGACTGTCCAGTGACTCATAGAACTCTTTACGCTTCAGTTTTAAATGATGTAATAATTGAGATGCAAGCTCATGTTGTAAGGATGTCAGTAATACCTGCCTACAAGTCCCACTTCTTCAAATCTGTACAGTTCCTTCTGGACGAGTGTTTTTTTTTTTTGTTTTTTTTTTAAACAAAATCCTTGAAGGTGTAGTCAGTGATTCTGGAGAAAATTTGCTCACATTTAGCTAGAGAGCAGAAATGTTTCTCATGTGACTGTAGTATACAGACCATTGTATCTGGAAGGTCCAGTCACTGGTGAATATCAGTGACTGCATCAACTATAACTACACCATAAAGACAAAAGAACAATCTGAGCAACTCTGTGAAAACATTACTGTAAAACATATTCGGAGATAAGGTACAAGAACATTTCTAAGCAAGTGAATATCCCCTGGAGTACATTTAATCCCTCATAAAGAAATGGATGTGTAAATCTGCTCAGAGCATGTTGTCTTCAAAAACTGAGTAACTGTGCACAAAAGAGACTAGCAAAGAAGGCCACTATGATTTCTCTAGAAATGCCAAGCTTCAGCAATTAAAATAGGAGAGACTGTGCATATCACAACTGTTGCCTGTTCTTCGCCAGGCGAAGAGAGGCTAAGAGAAAGCCACTCTTGAGAAAAGGCTTTTATTAAATCTCAATTAGAGTTGAAGGCATGTCAGAGAATTTGAAGTCAAATGAAAGAAGGTACCTTAGCCCTGTAAGGTCTGTAAAGGTAGATAATAAAATGAATGCAACAAAGTATAGCAAAATAGTGGAGGACAGCTTCCTGCCATCTGCAAGGGAACTGCGACCTAGGAGAAGATTGTTATTTAGCAAGACAATGACCTGAAGCATACAGCCAAAGCTACCAAGAAACCCATCAAAGAAATAAAAGTGAATGTTGTAAAGTGGTCAGGTTAGAGCCCAGACCTAAATCTAATTGAGAATTTGTGGCTGAACATGTAAAAGGACTGTTCACCCTGAGTTCAGAGCAGATTCATTGCCCCTTCATGTCAAAAGGAGCAAGGTGAGGTGCTTCAGGGATCTAATTAAAAAGCTTTGTGGACACCTTTGAGTCCTTTCTGGAGTATACCCACACCTTGCTGGATGGATTACACATCTCATCTGGAAATGCCACAGGATTCCCCAGGAGGAGCTGAAAGACATTCCTGGGGAGAGTGACAACTGGAATAACCTCATATCTTACTATGATGTTACCTTGGATAAGCAGGAACAAATAAATGGATAGATGGATACCCTGTGGTATGTGATGAACTATTACTTTACAGTCTTACAGTGTGTGCATGCCAAAGATTAGAAAGAATATTATCCATGAAGTGTCTCTTTATTTGTGTTATAAAACCCTGTTTCAATATTATTAACATTTCAAAACTTCTGTAGTGTTAGCTCTACCTATGCCTGTTTGTGACATGGAGTATTAAGAAGCTTAAAATGAAAATACTCAAGACAAGTACAAGTGCCTCAAAACTCTACTGAAGTGCAGCATTTGAATAAATATACTTAGCTACTTCCCATTCCTAATCTCTAGAAGTACTGCTAAATCCACAGCTGTTGTTTGAGCAAACTTGAGCAAACAAAATGTAGGATTCCTTTTTTTGTTTCATACATAATCTTCTTTGATTTAAACACCAATTTCCTTTTATTCTTTTCTTTTTTCAATGCAATCAATTACGAGCTTTAATCTGCAGTGCAGGCAGCTGGTACTAGCCTGTGCAGAACTGAGTGTGTCTCCTTAATGACCACGTTCCGTTTTGACTACCAGCTTACTGCTAATTTGTGACTTGTCAATTATCAAAGAGTGCACAGAAGACAAAGAGAATTAAACAGGGCTGGTGTTCAATTACCCTGTGTCTGTTTGGTCAAAGCCTGTGGAGAGTGTGTTGTCAGTCAGTGGGAATGTAGTACAGACAGCGGAGGCATTGCTGAGCCGATTCAGCAGGAAGATTGAAGAATTGGCCAAAGAGCAGCAGAGTAGCCACACTGAAAACTTCCAGTGACAGAGGCAGTCAGGACTGCTGCAGCCCACAGGAGAGTAATGCTGAACTGAACGGGTTAAACCCCTTAGTGTGACTCACTGTCTTTACTTTTTACACCATATTTAGTTTTGTTCAAGACAGAATAAGGCATGGAAGCCGGAGTAGCTCTGCTGCTATTCCAACTTTGATGTTCAAACTCTAAAACATAGATCCTTCACATACATACATCCTCAGCCTGGCAGCTGTGGCACAGATGGTAGAGCTGGTTGACATTTCAAGGCCTTCTGCATATCAAAGTGTACTTGGACAAGACACGAAACCTAAAGTTGATCCCAATGAGCAGCTCTGCTGTCACTGATGTCTAAGTATGTGTGTGTGAAGTGGTGAATGACAAAATGAAATGCTACAGCCATGGCCATAAGTTTGGACACAAGTACCATGACGCTTGTGAATCTTAGAAAATACCACAAAATTGTCACTAACAATACAGTACACAACTCCTGAGAACTATATTAAGTTTCATATTTTAAAAAAAACATCAAAAGAGCTTGGTGTCATTTTGTTATTCTTACCAAATTCGGTTGTGAAAGTACTGCAGTTATTTGTTATTTTCTTCTAATATTATGTTTTGGGAACAAAGTTGTTCCAATTGTTGGAATTTATTGATAATATTATATCCCTTGTTGATTTGTTGACTAATTAAACTGGTGCTGTCAAAAAAATATTAGTTATGTTCTGTAATAGACATCAAAATAGACATAGTAAGTCATGCTGTGTCCAAACTTATGGCCATGGCTGTATGTAAGAGCAGACCGTCTGTCAGTTATTCATCCCTGAATCACAAAATATTTATATTATCACCGCTAGAGGGTGGGCACTCAAGATTTGTGTCATTGATTCTGTATCTTGCAAAAAATGAAATGTTACAAACCTCCTCTTCCTGAATTATAGTGTTAAATAATGACCAGAAAAGTATTCTTACAGAATAATATGATGTCGCACTGAAACTGACTTTTGACATTCGTTTATTAAAAAAAAACGTCATAATTACTCCGCCAAGGAACGTGGCAGAGTTATGTGACAATTGACACACAATAGTCTGTTTAACTGTGCACAACATTAATCAATAACAGATTTGGATGGAATTATCAGGGAAGATCAGGAATGACACAAGGGCCACCTCATTAGACTTTGACAGTGATGCGACTTGTAGTCTTGCTCCACAGATTTGTAAGGGATTTCCTTATCATTGCAAGATAGTGGCACAGAGTCACTGTAACCATGACAACAAATGAACACTACTTCAGCTGTCTGCTGATGATCACATGATTGTGATCCTACTACAAATCCACCGCTGTGGACTTCTCAAGACTTACCCATCAGAAATGATACAAGGAACAATTGATTAAATTGTGGGGGTGTTTCTGAGTCCCATCAGTTCCTGCCACCTGCTACACATTTAGACCGCATGATTCAGTATCTCTACATAACGTACACATGCATAACACACACCTGTGCTCAGCACAAAATCATTTTGTTTGTGGGTACATCTATATTAAATGGACACATTCTACGGTGCCACGATTTCTGATCAGCAATAACTATTAAAAAAATATGCTGCATTTCTACAAAAATATGCATTTCTGACAATGTCATATGGGGGAATGAACAACTTTGAGCATTGTGCTCTCTAAGTGCTTTTCCTGTTTCATCATTTTATCCTGCTAGGTTCCATGGTGTGTTTCTGTGGGCAAAGTAGGCTGTGCTCTTTCTCTCTTTTTTCTATTCCCAGGTTACACCCGGTGGGAGTGGCCAGGTTCACCTGTGGCTCCTTCCAATCAGCAGGGATGGTTAAAGGATGAACCAATTTGTGTGAAATGTCAGTAAGCATATACAGTGCTGTGAAAAAGCATCGGTCCCCTTCCTGATGTCTTCTTTTCTTCTACTTCTCACACTTAAATGCTTCAAATCATCAAACTAAACTTGAATATTATACAGATACAACTCACAAAAGACAAAATGCAATTTTGAAATGATGATTTATTGACGATTTATTGAAAACTTGTATCAGCATAACACATTGGCACTTGAGCTTTAGACCATGAACTGATGGTGGATTTTCTGATGGACAGCAGAATTCATGGCTCCATCATATATGACAAGTCGTCCAGGTCCTCAAACCATCACACCACCACCACCATGTTTCACTGTTGGTGTCATGTCCATCTTGTGGAATGCAATATTAGCTTTACACCAGATGTAAAGGACCCATGTCTTCCAAAACGTTCCACCTTTCACTCATCAGTCCACAGGATGTTTTCCCAAAAGTCCTAAAGCTCCTCTAGGGCTTTTTTGTGTGTGCAAATGTCAGATTCACCTTTATGTTGTTTTTGGTCAGTAGTGGTTTGCACCTTGCAACTCTCTCATGGATCAATTTTCTCCCAGTGTTTTCCTTATTGTGGAATCATGTTGACTGACCTTAACTGAGGCCAGTGAGGTCTGCAGTTCTTCTGATGTCCATCTGGGTTCTTTTGCAACTTCCTGGGTGAGATGTCGACAAACTCTTGGAGAAATGCCGGTAGGCCAGCAACTCCTGGGAAGGTTCTCCACTGTTTCATGTTTCTCCATTTGTGGATAATGTCTCTCATTGTACTTTTCTGGAGTCCCAGAGCTGTAGCAATGGCTTTGTAACCCTCCAGACTGAAGTCAACAATTTTGTTTCTCATCAGTTCTTGAAAGTCTTTAGAATGTGTCACGATGTGCTGCTTTTTGATACCCTTTAGCTACTTCATAATACCAGACAGGTTCTGTTTAATGGTGTTTAGATTCAACAAGCCTGTCAGTAATCATATGTCGATGTGGCTGGTGAAATTGAAGCCAGCTGAAAATGAGTTTGGTCATTTAGAAGGTCATCTTTGTCTTATATTATAATTAGTTTGGTAATGTGAAACATTCAAGTGTGAGAAATATCCAAAAATTGAAGATATCTGTAAATCCTGTAAATTATTGAGCTAAAGTCAAAAATGTGTTTTGTGAGGTAACAGTGACTTTTGACCACCGAAATCTAATCCGTTCATTATTATCTCCTCCAGGTGTTACAGAGATATTGCATTCTTGAGGATGGAAAGCTTCTTGGTATAATTTTCAACTTAGGTGCTACCCTTGATGATCTGTTACTTTAATCAAAGAACCTGACATTGGTGTAGACATAACAGTGCTGAAATCTGACTCTGTGTCATAGATCCTAAATTCTTTTAAATTGCTATGTTGTGTTATTTTCACTTTTATTTTTAAGAAAATATCTTAAAAATCTACTACTGTGAAAGTTAGGCTTGAGTATCGGTATCGTTATCGATATCGGCGATACTGGCCATGTATTTACTTGGTATCGGATCGATACTAAATCTTGCAATATCGCACCACCACTAGTTTTTAGTGTTATTATGCAACGGTTCCATTTTCTGTTTAAATTTTTCTTGCATTTTTTGCACTTTGGTTAAATTATCATAATTTATTTACTTTGGTTGCACTTTTTGTTATGTATTACACTTGAAAACAAAATCTGTTCAGTTGTGACGTGTACGACTGCAAAATGTATTTGAAAGCAGTGCATTAAAGTTTTATTTGCATAAATTATTGTGTTTTTTAAAAAAATACAACATATCTCTGAAATATTAGAAAAGTATCGAAATCGATATCGAATATTTTGACCAAAAAGAATTGATATCGTATCGAATCCAAAAAAAAAAGTGGTATCGACCCCTACTACAGAGTACAGACTGAGAGCCACAAACTTTTCTTTCTCTTTTTTTCAACTGAGGGGCCCTGTGACCTTGACCTTGATCTGTTGACCTCTAACTCCTCAACTGAGCAGGGGACCTTAGACCGATCTTCAGTGCCAAGTTTCATTATCCTGACTTCAGCACTTGCAGAGATATCTGACCGGACATACACACACACATGCATACTTACCCAGCCAGATACCGAAGCGAATGCAGTAAACACGCTGACGTACATCAGGCGTGGTTAATTAGGCCTTACACACGTGGACAAAATTGTTGGTACCCCTCAGTTAAAGAAGGAAAAACCCACAATTCTCACTGAAATCACTTGAAACTCACAAAAGTAACAATAAATAAAAATTTATTGAAAATTAAATAATCAAAATCAGCCATCACTTTTGAATTGTTGATTAACATAATTATTTAAAAAAAACAAACTAATGAAATAGGGCTGGACAAAAATGATGGTACCTCTATAAAAGATTGAAAACTATTTGAGTTATAGTTTCAAGTGATTTCAGTGAGAATTGTGGGTTTTTCCTTCTTTAACTGAGGGGTACCAACAATTTTGTCCACGTGTGTATGAACACATGGCGATGCTTAAATGGTTCTAATCCAAGATACACCTTTTACTCAGTGCGCAATGCAGCCTATTCAAGAATTGATTATTCCTTCATGTAGAGCAAAGATCTACACAGGTTGAAATATTGCAAAATAGAGCAAAGGGACCTCTCAGACCATGCCGGGGTCTACCTAAACCTACACATAGATGGTAAACGACAAGAAACACTGTGGCACCTGAATGTCAGGATGTTGAATGATCCTAACATTATAAATTCTATAGAATTAGATTTAGATTTGTATTTAGATAATAATGACAATGGTGAGGTTAACCCCAGTATTTTATGGGATGCAGCTAAAGCAGTACTACGGGGAAAGGTCATCACAAGGACAGCAGCACTGAAAAAGGCAAAGAATAAAAAATGTTTAAGTCTACAGGAAAAACTGAAAAACCTGGAACAGGCACAGATACTACAAAAAGAATCCTCCATATCAAACAAAATTAGGGATGTTAAACAGCAAATAGATAAAATCTTAAGTACAGAAGTTGAATAAAACATAAGGTTCATGAAACAAAGATACTACGAGGCAGGCCCCAAAGCAACTAAACTATTAGCTTGGAGACTCAAAAACACAACAGGCAGATAACACTATTCACAAAATAAGAGACCCTGTTACAAATAAAACAACCCACAGTCTAGCTGGAATACACAAAGCATTTGAAATATACTACTATAAATCATTATACTCTCAGAAAAACCAGGTTAGTGAACATACAATCACCAAATTTTTGAATTCATTGGACTTACCTGCACTAGACAGAGGCATTAACAATAAACTTATATCACCAATAACAAAAGAAGAAATAGGAAAAGCTATTTCAAAATTAAAAACTAATGAATCACCTGGCACAGACGGTTTCCCTCCAGAGTGGTATAAATCTATGAGCAAACATCTGCTGCCACTGCTGGAGCGTTGCTTTAACTATACTCTGAGAGAAGGACTCCCCCCTCCATCGTGGAGGGAGGCCTTCATATCCAACACGGTCTCACGGGGATTCGTGAAACTGTTACGTAAATTTTTTGTTTCTTTTTCGTGCGCACCAACACGATTTCGTCATGTTTTTCGTGCCGCTCACCACGAAATGTTTTTCGTGTTGCTCACAACGAAACCCGCTGTGGTAATCACAGCTGAAAGTGGTTTATACCAGCGGATTCATGACGATCTAAGCTGTCCATCAGCGTATACTGCTTGTGTGATCGCGTTTGCGGCCGCCGGCCGCCGGACATTCTTGAAATTCCTATGCAAATTGGGAAAAAAAAAAAAAAAAAAAAAAAAAAAAAACAAAAGGTAAGTGTACCACCGGGTTATGGTTATGGTTAGGGTTATGGTTAGGGACGATGTCATGCAAAATATAGCGTTGGATTCGCCATGGTTTTACATTAAAAATATAATACACACATTCGTTTGAAATACGTTCTGGGTGGCACGAAAAGTCCGCCGTTTAAAATACATTGGTGCGCATTTCGTGGTGAGCGGCACGAAAAACATGACGAAATCGTGTTGGTGCGCACGAAACCGAAACTAAAACTTACGTGACAGTTTCACGAATCCTCGTGAGATCGGGCTGTCATATCAGTAATCCCCAAAGAAGGAAAGGATAAGTTAGGCTGTAAAGGATATAGACCTATCAGTGTTCTAAACACAGATTACAAACTCTTTGCAACTGTTCTGGCAAGTAGACTGGAAGCTGCCATGACCTTTTTAATAGACGAAGATCAAGCAGGATTTATATAAAACAGACAAACTCAAGACAATATGAGAAGAACCTTACATATTACTGAACAAATTAATAAGGATAAAACTAGTGCTGTAGTTCTCAGTCGGGACGTTGAAAAAGCCTTTGATTCGGTCGGTTGGGAGTTCCTCTATTTAGTGATGAACAGATTTGGCTTAAGTGAGGATTTCATACGCTGCATCCAAACCCTTTATTCTTCTCCTAACGCAAGAATTAAGATTAATGCTCACCTTTCTAACTCAATAACTCTACATTGTGGTTGTAGGCAGGGCTGTCCCCTCAGCCCTAGTCTCTTCAACTTATTCATTGAACTCTTAACCCAAGCAATACGTCAGGAAAAAGATATACAAGGTATTTCTATTGGGGGAACAGAATACAAAATTAGCTTGTATGCAGACGATATATTGGTCACGACTGGAGACCCAGACTCAAGCCTACCATTATTAATGAAAATCTTTGAAAGATACGGGGACTATTCAGGATATTCCCTCAACATACACAAAACCCAGATAATGACATTCAGTTATACACAACACAGGCGGTTCTTACAAAATACAAATTCAACTGGAATTCATCTCACATTAAATACTTTGGAATAAATTTAGCTAAGGACGTCTCACAATTGTTTAAAATTAACTATATCTGCAACAATAAAAGAATATTTGATGATCTAAGTGGGTGGGACTTGCTCCCTCTCGACTTTGGTGGTAGAATAAGAGCTGTTAAAATGAACATTCTTCCTAGGCTACTATATCATTTTTTATCACTGCCAATAGAAATCCCCCAAAGACAATTTAGGAAATGGAACAAACATATCTCACGATTTATCTGGAATAAAAAGAGAACAAGAGTTAAAAAGACCACACTTGCTGGTGCCGGGGGAGGAGGGAGGCATGGCCCTACCATTGTTGAAGGATTATTACATATCAGCACAATTAAGACACCTAGTGTGCTGGTGTAACCCCTCCTATGTAGCCAAATGGAAGACTATAGAGCAGGGGTCGGCAACCCGTGGCTCCGGAGCCACATGCGACTCTTTCATCCCTCTGTTGTGGCTCCCTGTAACTTTGGAAAATAAATAATCAGCAGACTATTTAATTAAAATTTCTTTTATTTTAGATTGTTAATTTTTTAAATTTAATTATAAATTTGAAGATTATGGTGATCTTGTAACATCAAAATAAAACGTCTTAATTTTTTGTCTGTCAAAATATGCATCCCAGCCGTCAATCTCCGACACTCGCCGGCCTGCGGGTATTCATTTGGAGTCCTGTTGATCTACGGATCCCAGTGTTTGCTCGACATTCATTCAGCAGCAGCGGGCCACCATTCCTAAATCCTAGCCGTCGCTCCTTCAAATTTCTTTCTTTTTTATTGTCGCAAATACACCACCGCCGCACGTCTCCACCTTCACAGCAAAGTCCTGCGTTGTGTCGGGTATTCGTGAGTACTAAGGTAAACTATGGATAATTGTCTTGCTCAGTATCTACTGTTTGATATGTCAGGGTAATACGACGTTACTCGCGAGAGCACGGCTCAACGTCATGTCCAGCATCCAGGCAGCAGGTCAGAGAGTCAGAGGAGTGTCTTCTTGGAAAATAGGGCAGCGACTTACCGGAGAAAAATTATTAGCTTAAGAGAAATAGATTTTACAAGTTAAACAGACATTCGCAAAATATTGATTTCCAGCTAACATTACATAACATATGAGGTCCAGGAGCAAAAATGATGTTAACCAAGTAAGATAAATATTAGTGGTAGGACACAATTAAAAAAATGAATCTATCTAATTAGAGGCTTTGTAATTAATTAATCATGACTGATTAACAAGGGTATAGAGGTAAAAAAAAAAAAAAAGCGATATATGCATTGTTGTCTTCATTTTAAATGCCAAAAGGATTTTGCGGCTCCCGGTGTTTTCTTTTCTGTGGGAAATGGGTCAAAACGGCTCTTTGAGTGTTAAAGGTTGCCGACCCCTGGATAGAGTTATCCTTAACAAACATCCCAATACAAACACTACTAGGTCAAAGGTTAAAAACTAATGAGATACCACAGACAACAAGCCAGCTTATAAACTTTTCACTGAATGCATGCGGGGGAAGTGATCAAATGGTTTCAGCTCTCAAATGAGGTGAAAATACTTAGATGGCTGTCATATGACCCGGAGTTTAAACCAGCAGCTTTGGATCAGAGGTTTAAGCATTGGGCTCACTGTGGAATTACATCCATGTGCAAGATCGTTAAAAAAGGTCAATTTCCTTGCTGCAGTAACTTATGTGAGATGTATGGCTTGGGCAAACAAGACCACTTTAGGTATTTGCAACTATGGGAATATTTTCGTAAAACAATAAAGGGATGCAACCCATCTGCAGTCACTCAAATATTCATGGACGCTTATAACTCTGGCAACAACAAAGGACTTGTAAGCAAGCTATACCATGGCCTCACCTCTTTGAAGATGGACACTATGGACTATGTGAAACAAAGATGGGCGAGAGAACTGAACATAGAAATAACACAGGACATGTGGCTGAATGCCTGGAAAACGCAGGTATCCTCCACCAACTCAAAGACTTGGAGGGACTTTTGCTGGAAGAACCTAATCCGATTCTTTATCACTCCTAAACAAAAATCAAAACAAACTGATGTCCAATACAACTGCTGGAGGGACTGTGGAGAGGTCACGGCTGATCACACTCATATTTTGGTCTTGCCCCATTATCCAGGTCTATTGGAGGAAGGTGTCGGGAATTATATCAAAAATCCTAGGTTTTAATATTAGTGTGACATTTACAACTCTTTATCTCGGGATCATCCCTGATGGTATGAATCCAAATCACGCTTACCTTCTTAAGATTCTGCTGGCAGCAAGTAAAAAAACCATCACAAAATATTGGCTCCAGAAAAACTGCCCTACCACAGCCCTCTTTGTGTCAGGGCCTCCTCCTCATCCCCTGTCCCACCTGGCATCCTATTACCTTTTTCCCATCTTTCTCCCTCTTTTCTCTCCCCCTCTGTCCTCTCTCTCCTTCGCCAGCTCGGCACCAAGTGGAGCGCAGCCTCACGGCTGCCTCCTGGTCCCTCCTGGTTCCCCTCCATGGTTCCCCTCCTGCTCTCCCGGATCCATCGGCCACCTCCGAGTTCCATCTGCCGCCCTGATGCACCCGGACCACCAGCGCGTGGCTTCTTCCCTCCCCGGCAGCTCTCCACCTCGGCTTCCCTCCACCCGCCGACCTCCATCCGCTAGGCGTCCTCCCGACCACCATCCGCCAAACTCTGTTCCCCCTGGAACCGCCTACAACCGCTGATCCCCGGCTCCGGAGCTCCCGACCCGGACTCTCTCCTCCACCTCCATCTAGACCCACTCCTGGCCCCTCACCACATCTCCACCCCACCAGTCCTCCAATAAACTTTGTCAAAACCTGTTTCTGCCTCGGTAGCGTGGTTCTCTGCTCGGGTTCAGTGCAAGAACCGTGACACTTTGTCAGCATTGTTAAGCAGCTGCATACTCTACAGCAAATGACCTACTCTATAAGACTCCAAAAAGACCAGGGAGAAAAACTATGGAGAAAATAGTGTGTTTACTTAACCTCTCAAACAGATACACATTAACAACTGTCATTGTGATACCCTGTTACTGTGATGTAGACTTGTAATTCACCTCTGTCTTTATTTTTCTAATTTACTTTATTATTCATTTTTTCTTATTTATATATCTATTTTTAAGTGAATATGTATGTCTGTATGTATGTGTGTACGTATATGTGATGTATGAGTGTGTGTATTAATTTATCTATTTCAAGGTTTGTTTGGGAGGGGTTTTGTTTGTTTTTTGGCCCTTATCATTTTTGTTGATGTTGGAAACATGGTTCCCCTGTTGCTTGTTCGGAAAATGTTTCTTTAAAAAAATGTTATAAATAAAAAGTTTCAAAAAAAAAAAGAAACAGTGCATACTGACTTCAGTGGAGCATTTTTTTTTACAGTATAGAGAGAAACTTAACTACTCCAAGTCCCTTTGAGTCAGCAGTATGTAACACTGGCAAAAAAGCGTTGCGTTTTTTTTTTTTTTACAGCAAGAAACCTCCAGCAGGACCAGGCTTAGGAAGGGCGGCCATCTACCTCAGTCAGTTTGGGATGGGGAAAAGTGAAGAGATAAAATGGTGTTCTTTTGTGAAAGCGTATCAGTTAATGACCATGAATGTAACCAAAGATGTCAGAATTAACCATGGAGGCCACTAACGTCAGCATTTATTGGTTCATTTAGAAGTTGATGTACAGTGGAAGGCAACAAAGCCATCAGCTTTTTAAAGAGAGGAGCAGGAGACAGAAACATATTTTTCTTTATATAATGGTATGGGAGCCAGCAGTGGTACGACCGTGATGTGAATAGCTTCTCTGAATCAGATTTCTGTTGCAAATAATTCTTCTACCATAAGACTTATTTTTACCAGCTTATTAATTTATCAAGTAAAATGAACTCTAAGAGAAATTGTGAAGAAAACTAAAAATAAGACCTACAGTCTTATAAGCTAGAATGAACCGTAATTCTACTTATATTAACTAATTCATATATAGTTCTTCAACTACGTTCATCCACTAAGGAAGCAATGTTTTAATAGCTGTTTGTTTGTCTGTCCTTCTACTTGTTTGTCAGGAAGATTACACAAAAAATTCCAACCCAGCTTTGCAGGAGCTTACAGGAGAGGGAGAGAGGCAAAGGAGAAACTCATTGAATTCTTGCATGGATCTGTATTTGACCTTAGTAGAGGTGTCTGGGCAGCCCTAATTCATTTACAGCCATGGCCATAAGTTTGGACACAGCATGACTTACTATGTCTGTTTTGATGTCTATTACAGAACATAACTAATATTTTTTGACAGCACCAGTTTAATTAGTCAACAAATCAACAAGGGATATAATATTATCAATAAATTCCAACAATTGGAACAACTTTGTTCCCAAAACATAATATTAGAAGAAAATAACAAAAAAAATGCAGTACTTTCACAACCGAATTTGGTAAGAATAACAAAATGACACCAAACTCTTTTGATGTTTTTTTTAAAATATGAAACTTAATATAGTTCTCAGGAGTTGTGTACTGTATTGTTAGTGACAATTTTGTGGTATTTTCTAAGATTCACAAGCGTCATGGTACTTGTGTCCAAACTTATGGCCATGGCTGTACATGTATTACACATAATTTACAAATTCTTTAAATAATTTTTAGTCAGTAATGTGGAAGTCAAGTTTGCAGATTTGTATTTTCTGTTATGAAGAAAAAATAGTGTTAGTGGGAGTACTACTGTAGAAGGGTCTCGTGTACAGGGTCTTCTGTACAACCTGAGGGCTGCTCCCTACAATTGACCCAGCACTACCTGTCACGTCCTATAATGTCAAATCAATTATCCTGCTACAGTTAATGACAAGCAGGGTTGTTGTACTTTAGAGTCTGTAGTAATAATCAGCCCTGGTCATATCTGGCTGTCTGTCTCCCCTAGGTGCTGCCTTGTTGTCAGTGACCAGAATAGACCCCACACCCCATGTTTATTCCGCTAGACCGCCAGGGCAGCTGTTTCCCGAACCCAATCACAAGCTGTGTTATTGAAGCACAGCAGTCCCTGCAGGAGCAATTACATGGCCCGTCCTGTTTAATTTCATACACTCACAACTGCTTCTGCTGCTACAGTGTGTGACTGGAACACAGCAGCCAATGGACTTCCTGCTATGACCAGGCAAAAGGAAAAGTGCTCATAAATCTTGACTTATTGCTGGTCAGTTGTTTTTTATTATCAGATTTGTGTATATTTGCTTTCTTTGTTGGCATATGCGTTCTGTTAAGTGTCTTGAGATGATCTGAATTGTAGTTAGTGCTTTAAAAATAGAATTAAATTGAAATGAATTGAATTTTTTTGGTCATTACAGCTTGTTAAAATTGCCCAGCTACATGACTTGTGCACTATATACAGTATATGTATGATCTCATTATTGTTGTAAGAATGGAAATTTGTTTATTTGTTTCTACTCATCCCGCTTCTTGCAGGCAAATGACTATGGCATTTGGTGTGTCTTGTTTTGTCAAGGATACTAAAGCACTATCTGCCATTTAGTCCTTGTATTATGCTATACACTGCCAGGCCAAAAAAAAAAAAGTCGCACACTAATATTTTGTTGGACTGCCTTTAGCTTTGAGTATGGCACTTATTCACTGTGACATCATTTCAGTAAGCTTCTGCAATACCACAGCATTTATTTCTATCCACAGGTGCATTCGTTTTTCACAAAGATCTTATATTGATGATGAGAGTGTCAGATCGCTGTCAAAGTCTTCTCCAGCATATCCCAAAGATTCTCCGTGGGGCCGAGGTCTGAAATCTGTGGAGACCAATCCATGAGTGAAAATGCTCCCTGAACCACTCATTCACAATGTGAGCTCCATGGATCCTGTCATCACAATCTTGGAACATGCCCATTCCATCAGGGAAGAAAAACTCCATTGATGGAAAGACCTGGTCATTCAGTATATTCAGGTAGTCAGCTGACCTCATTCTTTGGGAACATAACGTCGGTGAACCTGACTAACCATTTTTTTGGTCACAGTGTCAAACGATGGGCGCTCCTCAGTGAATTAATGACACCAGAGAGCAGAAGTGTCACATTAAAACGCCTCTGTCCCACTCGCTGGTCATCTCAACATGATGCGCTTTTTGCATTAAGGCACAGATATGGAGACATTATAAAAGCCCTCGTCAACATATCCCTGACCAGTGACAAAAAAGAGGAGCGTAGTGAAGCAAGTGCGCTCAAGAAGGATATAAGCATCATATTTCTTGCCATTTCATATTTTTGGTTAATGTGCAAACCAAGATTCTTGAGTGTATAAACGCTGCCTCACAGTTACTGCAAGCTAAGGATGTGGACATTCTGAAAGCATCTACTCTTCTGCAAAATGCCATCAGTGTTTTGATGGAGTTTAGGAAGCATTTTGATGAGGTTAAGTCTGCCACTCTTGCTCTAGCTACAAAATGGGGAAGTCAAACGCAGTTTGAAGCAACCAGGGCCAGAGAACTTAAGCGTCACTTTGATGAACATTCTGAAGACAACTGCCTCACTGATGCAGAGAGCAACTTTCGGGTGAACGTTTTCAATGCCTGTCTTGATATTATCATCCAGCAAGTGTCCCAGAGATTCACCAGCTTAAGTGGAACTGTGAATATGTTTGAGGCCATTCACCCCAACACACTGCTGCAAGCGGGAGATGAAGGGTTACACCAAGCTGCCCGGCAGCTGTGTGAGCACTACCGTCGGGACATCGCCCCCAGCTTCCCTGGCCAGCTGCTTTCTTTTAGAACCTGTTTCAGGGACCAGATAAAGCAAAAGCCTGTTGCGCATCTGGCAAAAATGTTCCTTGTTAACCACCCAGCAGTAACTTCTACATGTAGTGAGGTTTGCACCGCCCTCCTTTTATTTTTGACTCTTCCCGTCACCGTTGCAACTCCTGAGCGCTCATTCTCCAAGTTAAAACTCATTAAAACCACTTGAGGAGCACAGTGGGACAAGAGAGACTGAGTGGACTTGCCATAGAAAATGAGAGAGCAAAGAAAATGGACATACAGAGCATCGTGGACGAGTTCGCGGAGTGCAAGGCTCGTCGTATGCCCTTCAAGTAGTGGTGTGTAGGCCTATAGTACTTCATACTGAAATTATGTTTGTGAACATGTGGGCCGCTGTGCCAGTTTTACTAAACTTTATAGCTACTGATACAGGCTCTGAGTTGAAATAGTTAGTTGGGTGTCAAAATAATGCGGTCGCTATCCGTGGTGCTGAAATGCTTTGAATTTGTGTTGTTTTATTAAGAGTGACCATATGGCCTAAAGTTTTTGTTGTTCTCTTGGTTTGTTATACTTCATGTCCATTTGATGGACTTCTAAATGACATAGTCGTTCTCCGTGGTGCTGAAGCTTGTAAGCCCCGGTGTTGCGGGCATGTGTATGCTGTAAAATGATGTTATCATGAGCTTTATTATTTGAGTTTAAAGGGCCCGGTCATTTGCCCCGCCCCCGGTCCGACTCTGATTTGTTCCGCTAGCGTGCATATATGTTAGCAAGGATTACCGGGAAACCATAGATTCTGCCAACTACAATTACAAATCGCCCGGCCGGATCAGAGTCTACATTTGCTGCTACAAATGGGAGAGTTTTATTGATTAAAATGGCCACCCTCCGAGATTTGGAGTGAAAATTGGACTGAAATGATTGGCCTACCCATCCACCCCTTATTCTTAAATGGTCAGAAGTTCGCAAATGAGTTTCTTGCAAGAAGGCGATATCTGCCCTAAGTTGTTATAGATGACTAAGGACCTTCTTCCCGGTCCGTGTATATTTACCTCCGCCTGGAGGTTATGTAATCATCGGAGTTTTTACCTCCGCCAGGAGGTTATGTAATCACCGGAGTTTGTTTGTCTGTCCGTCTGTGTGTGTATGTGTGTGTGTGTGTCTGTTTGTCTGTTAACAGCATAACTCAACAAGTCATGGACGAATTTTCACCAAATTTTTACAGGATGTCCGGAAGAACAAGAGTAACAATCGATTAGATTTTGGAGGTGATCCGGATCACCGTCTGGATCCAGGAATTTTTTGAAGGTCGAAGGACAATTGCTCTCAATTGGACAGTTTATTAAGTTTTGCAACGCAAAGGGGCGTGGTTACTTGATTGACAGTTCGTCTGGAATGACTGACAGTCTGAAGGATGTAGACTCTGCTCTCCTGGACTGGATTAATTCTGATAAGGTCACTGTTGGTTACTTAATCATCGGTGGAGAAGCAGAACCTTTTCCACAGACAGTTTTCCTGCCCATTGGCTTGTTTTAACCAGTTTTCTACCATCAGCTGATTCTACCAGCAGACACTGAAAGTTCGGTAAGTAAATGTTTATTTTCTTATCAGTACCGCTTTTAATGCACTTCATATGAAACTTTCGTGTCAGATATACTGTAATGTGTGCCATGCAGTCCAGATGTTGGTGGAGTTTATTTCTGTGTGTATTGACCAGAGAAGAGAGTTAGCATCCAGTAAATATTAGCTTTAATGTAAATTAGTGATGCTAACCGAGCTAGCTGCTCAGTCGTAGCCTGATTAAAGCTAACATAGCATTAAGCTAACGATGTTTGTGTTGTGTTTTATGTAAACAGCTGAAGGGTGTTATGTTAGTGTAATGTGGTACATTTACCGTAGTTAATAAAACTGTCTGTGGAGACACTGGTTCACATTAATGCAATGTTTAGAAAACCTAAATGTGATTAAAACAGTAAGGTTAAGGTTCTGTGTTGGCAGTAGTCCTGAATATCTGCTAAGTCTCTGAAGTTAAGCTGGAGAAAACAGTAAATCTACTCTCTAGTCATTAACATTGTTTAATGACTGATTCACATGTTGTAGTACTTCTTAGAAAAATAACCTCCCAGAATATGTCCAAAATAATGATGAACACTACAGTTAATACATTTACATTACAGCACAGAGAAGCTGGATAATGAAATCCTCTCCTAAAGCTAACGCGACTACAGGCCTTTCTGTGTGTGTGTGTATATATATATATATATATATATATATATATATATAAATCATCTTTTACAAAAAAAACCAAACCTGTGTAATTTGTTGAGTTCATGGTCGTGGGCGTGGAATTAAATTTTTACAGTATAGCATTAAAATGCATTAAATTTGACTGGTTGATATCTGCAGAAAGCCAGTACAATATAAAAAATCCATGTTATTTACAGCAGATATGCAGCATTAAAAAAATAACACATTCAGGTCAAGAGCTTCATTATTTCCTTTACTGCACATTTAAAAACTGCATTATTTAACAATTCTGAACTGTAAAGATGTGTAAACACATGTAATAGATGGATTAAATGAATAATGTGTTGCTGACAGTGAAGTGTAAAAACTAAACAGTCACAAGACGGTTGGACGGTTCTTAACCTGATTTTAGCAGATTCAGAAATCTCCTTAGTTGTTTTCTTTGCTTGATGCAGGCCAATAATTTGACCCTTCTGAGACAGATTAACATCCTTTCCATGACCACAGGATATGTCTTTCAACATGGTTGTGTAAGAAATGAGATGCTCCTCACTGCATCAGCTAGGGTTAAATAAGTTGTTGCAGCTGAAATATATTCATCACATAAAGCGGTGTATAGAGAATGGATGGATGGATGGATATTAAATACAAAGGTAGTTGGAGAAGGGCTCAGTGCATCCAGAGAGGTCCCCCAGCAGCCTAGGCCTATAGCAGCAGAACTAGGGGCAGAACTAAGGGACATGTAAGAAGAAGTCAGTTGTGCAAATGAAGACTCCTGTTGATCTCCTCAGGGTCACCAAGTCAGCCCTAACTATAAGATTTGTCAAAAGGAAGGTTTTAAGCCTGGTCTTAACAATAAAGAGGGTGTCTGCCTCCCGGACCCAAACTGGGATCTGGTTCCACAGGAGAGGAGCTGATAACTGAAGGCTCTGCCTCCCATTCTACTTTTAGAATTTCTAGGAACAACAAGTAAGCCTGCAGTTTGAGAGCGAAGAGTTCTACTAGGATAATGTGGTACTATCAGATCTTTAAGATATGATGGAGATCAGTTGTTAAGAGCTTTATATGTCGGAAGAAGATTTTGAATTCTATTCTAGATTTAACAGGAAGCCAATGAAGAGAAACCAGTATAGGAGAAATATGATCTCTCTTGTTGACTCCCGTCAGTACTCTGGCTGCAGCGTTTTGGATCAACTGTAGATGTTTGGGAGAGCTATTTGGACACACCTTCTCGTTTAGTGCTTTTTATTTATTTGTATTATTTTCTACATTGTAGATTAATATTGGAGATGAACAATTTTTTGTTTAGAACATAATTCTAAATGTATTCTTTTATGGTTTTGATATCTTTAATATTAATCTACGATGTAGAAAATAATTCAATAAAAACCATTGAATGAGACGGTGTGTCCAAACTTTTACTGGTAATGTATATGATGTAAAAAAAATAACATATTTCAGAGAAGATTTGCTCTTTATTACAAATCTCAACATCGTTGTTTCCAGAGGAAACAAAGGCTAAAACCACCAAAGTAATTGATAATCAGTAAAAGAGGAGAAGAAAGAGGCTGAGACAGCCAGAGCATACTGTATAAGCTCCACTGATCAGAAACCTGTTCACACTTTCTAAATGATCAGCACTGACATGCTGAGGTTGACTAGAGATTGGACAGGTGCTAAACGGAGCTTTGTACGTAAAAATGATGTGGATTAAAGGTTTATGAGGGTTCAGGAGGTGCCAAATTCTTCTGACTTTAAAAACAGGTAGCTAAATCACTTTCAAGTAGAGTCAGAATGCAGAGATGATGCACTGAGTTGTCTCTGGAGTTAAGAGTCATGATCATGATACTCTGTATACAAGCATATTGTGTATGGAACAACAGGAAAAAGGAGAGAGAAAAAATGAGAACAAAGTACCAGTAGGTCAGGTGCGCAAACACATGCAGGTAACAGGATGTCCACAACATTATACAACATATGCAGTGCAACGTACTTAGCGTACACAGTGCAATAAAGACAGAGAGCTGATAATGAGGGAATAGGAATTAGGTGTGTGAGTTGGTGTGGTGAACCAGGGCCCAGATGTTCAAAAAGTCCAATCTGGATCGGAATGGTCATAGGTAATGACATTAGTGAAAAAATAGATGGGCATTTAATTTATGACATATGGTAAAATCTCCCAGCACACCCACAGGATGGGTTTAACGGCTGCAGACAATAGTGAGATGTTGAATGGGGATAGTTGTTGTGCTGTTTCTGCATATTCCGTTGCTCTAGCCGCACCTCACTATCTTTAAGCTATTGGGTAGAAAACTGCTCTGACTTGCTTGAATTTCTTTCAACCAATCACAGTCAGTGTGGGTACAGCAAAGTAAAGGATGTGATGGGTAAAATTATTTTTGATGGAAGACTTGCATGCAGGGAGACAAGCACTGTGATTTAAATGGATAATTCACATCAAAACCAGCAAAACTGTCTGACTGCATCATCGAAATCCTTTTCAGTGTGGCAGGCTGCTGCTCAGAGGTTGTTCTTCGTCATGGCAAGACAACGGTAACACATAAATAGTGGAGGGAAGAACAAATCCAGCTGAAATGAGCGGTAGTTCAAACCTGCATTCCTCATTTTGTAAATCAGGTTTATTTGAGTGTAGAAAACACCATAGTCCATAAAAAAGTCATCAAAGTTTTGACCACACTGTATTCACCTTGCTATTATGGAAGGAAGAAAGAAGAAGGAAAGAAGGGAAAACTATGACTGCCTTCTGTTATATGCTGGACCAGTGTGTTAGAGTGAACTGATGTTTTATTTGATGTCGGGCTAACACACACATTAAAATGCCTTGCAGAGCTGTTGCATCTCCTGATAGCCCTCCTCTGATTTAAGTCCCCTGAAGAAGTAGAGTGTAGCATTTCTAGTAACCTTAACTAAGTAGTGTTATCCTACAAGCAGGTGAATGGTGGTCAGGACTATATATAAGACAATAGCTTAACAATAGTTAAGTTATTGGACCAATTAAGTCTCTGTCTTTTCATTATGACATGATCAGCACAGTCTCTCATCACTACTCTTAAATTTCTAAGTATTCAAATTGCAAACTTAAACTGTCTGAGAATTCCTGTCACATCATCTGCTGAAACACTCGAGCTGCTGAATGTATGTACTACCGTCAATAAAAGGAATGGAAAGGATGCAGTTAAGTTCAGGGAATGTGTATGTAGGCGGCCAGCTGAACCTCCTCTGGGTGATGGAGATGATGAACTACGCATCACAGCTTCTGAACGAAGAATGTTTCAGAGTCGTCTTATTTCATTTTGATTACTGGAACATTGGTGCTGCATTGATCTTTAATGTAAACTGTCAGTGTGAAGGCAAAGAGGAGCATTAGGGGTAGAGCAGGAAAACCCTCAGCAGGAATGCCAGCAGCCCTGGAACTGAGATCTGAAGAACTCGTCAAGTCAAAGTGGGGACATTGCATCACCTGTGAAACGAGCAGCTGCAAAGCCTCAGCGGGAACCAGCATTTTTCTTTATCATCTGATATTTCATCCTACAAAGATGGAAATGTAAAAAGTTTTGAATTAATCTATAACTAAACAAGAAAAGCACTCAGAGAAAGCAGTACTCCGCCAAGGCTGCTCTGTCATTGTATGATTTGTGAAATCTTTAAAGCCTTATTCTTCGTTTGATCCTGTTGTTAGTTTTACCCTAGTCCTTCATTCCTAGCTTAATCTTGAGTTTTGTGCCTAAAGTTTGGCTAGGTTTAGTGCACTCTGTTTCATTTGTATAGTTTCTTTATTATTGTTAATAAAATCCTGTTAAATATGACCTGTCCCACCTTTGTGTGTGTCTGCCCTCTGGGTTCAAACCCTCAGCCCTGACACTACTCTTGTTGGAAAGAAAATGAGCAGGAAATAGAGACAAAATTGAACATAAACAAAATCTTCAAGGTCTGCTTGGCAGGTGGAGATGCATAAAAATAGATTTGCACCTAAGGAAAACAGTATGAAGACTGAGTTTGTGGGAGTACTGGCTTCACATTTGCAGTTCTGCTTGCACTGCAGTCTCACACAGCCTGTTATGTTAACGACATAGCCTTGAAATACTAATATAAAGTTTAAATGTTGTCTACACAACCTATATGTAGGATTTAGTGAGCTCCAATGGCAAAAATACAGTATCCTAAATGTGTTCTTGTTAATGAAACCCTTCATGTCATCTGCAACAAGGCCTCTGTGTCACACTGCCATGTTCAATCTTATCATTAGATTGCACTAAATCCTACATAGTGGTCCTTTAATTTAACAGATTCATTAAGGAGTCTTTTATTTTTTCCAGCAAAAAACACATCCATTCAGAGAACAATCTTTTGCAGCATAGCTCCAGGACAGAAACATCAGCCTGCCAGTCCACAACTTTGATCCAAACTGCAATAGCTCCTGGATATGGATTAAAGGGATATTTAGTTCAGATATTCATGGACCCCAATGTATATTCTAATTAACTGGAAATAAGCTGCTTATGCCGACCTCCAACAGTTTATACGGCAGTGTGCCAAACATCACTTTGTTTTTGTTCATCTGTAATCCTGGAGGCAAGGAACTTTCATAAGAAACATCCCAGACATTGATCTCTTTCATAGATATTTCTGTTCAGCAGGAATACAGCACATCTGACCCACAGCACATTACTCATTCTTTGTCAGTCTTTTCCTCAACCACTGTGAAGCTCGCAGGTGATTTCACCCTGTACAAAACATAAAATGCATACATTTCTTCTTGTCAATGTCAGTGTGGGTATGTTAGCATCACTGTTTGTAGAAGCAGCTCCTAAGCATTGAAACCCCCAACATTTTGGAACTCAGCTCTCAAGCAGCCCATAGTTCAAATGAAACAAAATTAAATGACAGACCATGATGATGGTAATTCCAGCACAACTACTTGAATAATTAACTTTTTGCAACAAAAAAGAAAAAAAGGAGTTTACAGGGCTCTGATAATCAACATTTGAAGCACATGGCACCATAATTATGATCACTGATTCATACAGCTGTACCACAGATGGGATCAATAATCGACATGGCATGTCAGATTATGGTTATAAACATCCCCATCTGTGCCATTGGCAGTTTGTATCAGTCAGATTGATATTCTGTAGCGAGACTGACAGGGTGCCGTGCTCTGTTAGTCCTGCTCTGCTGTACTGATTCGCAGACATGGATGTCATTTTTCAAAACAGAACAGCTGGCACATCCTCTGCATCTGCTTGCCAAGAACCCAAAGCAGGACATATCCCTCCTCTAACATGTCTCACTTCAGACCTTCTTATGAATTTGAGCTCACAGCTAACCAATAGGAACCCCAGCTCCTTCTGTCTGGATGAGTGCCTGATGTGTGAGTGTTGTTCATGTGAAGAGTTCATTTGCAAAAACAGATGACTCCGTTTTGATAAATTTTCAGAAAACTTTTTTTTTTTTTTTTTACTTGAGATAATATCAATCAAACTGAAGTTGAGCGGATTTGACTCAGTAGAAAATACACGACAAAATAGAGAGAAAATAAATTATTAGTGTTATTACTGTTATTATTATCTCAAGTAAACAATAAAAAATGAGTTTTCTGAAAAATGAACTCTTCGTGTGTTTCCCTCCTCCCTTTGATGCACGTCTGCATGTACAGTCCAGAGATTTGGGGAAATAATGATTTTATTGAAATAGTGTGCACTTTAGCTGAGGAGAGAGAACTCTATCCAATATTCTCCTAGCTGGGAAAATCCAAACTGAATCTCCATGTAATCTCCTATCTCCATGTTAGGAGATACAGGAGAATCAGTTTGGCATTGGGCGAATTGAATCGCGTTTCCCTCCCGGGAAAGTTTGGTATGACCAATCATAGCACGGGAGGTGGGAGTTAATGCTGCGTCATCTTCAGCGCCTGGATTACCCATAAAACACCTGCGCACCTCCCGTAACCAAACACAAACATTAACAAAGTTATTCCTAACACCGCTAATCGTTCGGAAGGAGTCTTTTGTTGCATAGCCTTTTCAAAAATAAGTGTTGTACTTGAGAGTACCCCATGTATTCGCAGATTTTTGCGACAAAAACGGCAGTAATCATTCACCGCGACGCTTTCTCGGCTGCATGCCATTGTTGTTTGGACTACATGGACTTCAAGGTCGATTTGTTTGTGCGTCACATCCGTGTTACGCTGATTGGATCTTTCTCGTTCAAGCTGCATTCGTTAGCCCCTCCTTTTTGAAATCGTCTCGTATCATCACAATGCCAAACTGCCTTTATTTGTATTTAAATTAATACATAAATAAAGTCAGTCTGGATTTTCCAGGCAAATATTCTCCTGTTTTTCTCTCTGCACAGAATCCCTGAGCAACACTTAAAGTTCACTGAGCAGGCAAAAATGAAAGCAACCTTGTAAAGCATGGCATTTAATATTTCTTTTGGCTTTCATACAAATCATTCATCATTATTTTTAGTTTATAGGTTTCAGAGCAGAAATGATGTGTGATGTGTGATAGCGCATTTCACTGTTGTTTGACCTGATATTTTATGGACATGTACACTGATCCGGCGTAACATTCTGACCAATGACAGGTGAAGTAAATAACACTGATTATCTCTTCATCATGGCACCTGTTAGTGGGGTGGATATATTAGGCAGAAAGTGAACATTTTGTCCTCAAATTTGATGTGTGTTCCTGGTCTGCAGTGGTTAGTATCTATCAAAAGTGGTCCAAGGAAAGAACAGTGTTGAACCGGTGACAAGGTCATCCATACTGGAAAAACACACAGTGCATCATTTACCTTGGAAATACTGATCATCGTCATTCATCAGCAGCAGCCAACTCACACACATAAGACCCATTCATTTCAGTTAACATCACCCAGGCTTTATCATTCAGTATCAACAGCCTTATCTTACTCCATTTACTGGACATGTCCTGAATGTACATACAGTACATAAGACAAACAAACTGACACAAATGATAACAGAAAATGATGCATATTCTAGCTCACTTACTGTTATTAGATGTTGTTAGATGATAGTGTTTGTATTTTTATTGTTTAATATTAATTACTATTGATTTTGTAAATTGATTTCAATGACAAACAATTGTCTGATAATTCCTCTCTGCATTTATTGCAACCCTAAAATTCTATCCAACACTCAGTACAGTGTTTCATACAAATGAAAGACTTTTCAGTCTTCATACGCTGACAGATGCTCTGCCTGTAATTAGCTTCTGTCTGTTCAAGGACTTCTCTGAAGAAAGAGACAAAGAGATGCATTCAGCAATGACCACCTCTCACTCAGCTGGCAGGAGTGAAGTTATGGCCCGCCAGCTCTTTACTGCTTTGGCAGTAAAGACATTTTTCTTTTGCAATGAAAAATCACATTCTAAGGAGACTATTGTTCTTTCACTCTAATTCAGGATATCTGTAGTTAGATTTTGACTTGGCATGGGATAGGAATTCCCTCAGAACAAGTGTCTATATTAAATTTTGAACCACACATCTATTTAGAATGTCTAAATAGCCTATCTGACAATAATAATGATGATTAATACTTGCTTAATGTTTCAGAGGACAAGGAGAGTATGTTTTTTTTAGATTTTACTGCACTTTTGTTTAGAGAAATATATCTGCTACTGTATCATACGATATAAGGTCACACTATACCTTAGAACTAAAAACACAACAGCAATAATGACGATGATAACCCTATTTTTCAGCCTGTCCTCAAACAAAAAACGACCACATAGGTCGTCTGTACACGCCCGTATTACGACCCAGTGTTACGTTTTGACTATGCGACCTCTGGCGGTTGAGTAAATATTGACACTCTGGAGTCGCAGGTGAAACGTCATCATGAACAAACTTTTATCTAACACTATCCCTGTCCCTATCCCTAACCCTAACCTTAACCATAACCCTAAAAACGTGTTGGGAAAGTGAGAAAAAAGCCGTTTTGCGACGGAAAAGCCGTTTCGCGAATTAAATCCCGTAATGCGTTCGTTTTCCCCGTAGGGGCGCAAACGTTCATACGACCGCATAGGTCGTATTCCGGTGCACGGTGCAAACGACCGATGCGGTCGTATGAATATGAGGACTTGTTGCTATTTTTCCAAAACTGAAAATGACATAGGAAGCAGCTGGTCTTGTGAGTCCTGGAAGCACTTAAATGAAATTTTATTCTGACCTCCTGCCTGTAACCTGATGTGGAAGTTAAGAACAGCTGATTGTGTTGTCCTATAGGAGACATAAAAGAGGGGCTGTCAGAGTTTTCATCCATGTCTGTCTTCCTGCTCTGACACGTTCTCCTCCAAATCACTTTCTGCTTCCTCCCCTTAAAAGATCAGATCTTGCACAATAAATTTAACTGCCACGAAAACATCAGCTCAGTTACCCCAGAATTTCTAGATTCTAGTTGTATTTTTTAGAATCTTTAGCTATATTGCAGGCAGGGGTGTGTGGTCAATAGAGGGCGCTAGGGCGCCGCCCCCTCTCGAGTCCCTATGTTATCAGAATATCAACATGACGGGTCCAAAAAATTTTGGTCACGTGATGTATAGGCGCCATTTTGTTTCCTATTCATGAACGCTGGGTTTTCCTGTTAACGTTGTTTACACCGCAGAGAGTAATTCTAGGTCCTTTATCGCTTCCTAAATACCTGAAAAATGACGGGCTGTTGTGCCTTTGGGTGCGCAAATCGATCGGAGAAGGGATTCCACATGTTTAGATTTCCCAGTAACAGTGAAAGAAGGAAACTGTGGGAAAATAAAGTCCGGAGTGTGGGATGGTAACCGACTTCATCATCGTTTTTGTGCCAGGTTAGTCCCAAGTATGTACTTTCATGTTATGATGTATGGGTGAATGACAGATAGAAAAGTTTGATGTGATTTTAGGCAGTTGTGGTTATTTTGACTTTGACCATTTTCATGCATGGAGATGCATGAACCCTGTTACACTTAAGCGGCCCGTATGTGCAAACGTATTTTGCTAAATTGACCGAAGCTGCAAACTCGATGATAGAAACATTATACACCCATGGAAAGCTTAGATTCTCATGAATCTGCCGGTATAAACCACTTTCAGATGCGATTACCACAGCGGGTAATATAAACACATTTGTCCAACAAATAACGTAAACAGCAAAACTCACCTTTGAAGGTTCATAACTAGTCACAGATGAAAATATTCCACAAAAAACGGCCATAATCCAACCTTGGACATCCAGACAAAACAAGCCAGTAAAATATTTTGTCCAAAACATGTCTTGAAATCAGTAAACAATCCACAAATAGCTGGCTTTCATGAATGTCACCTCGCGCTGCGCGTCCCATATTGAGTGAATGGAAACAAAATAGCTTCAAATCCCCAGTTGTCGCTACTCTGATAATATAGGGACTCTAGCCCCCTCTGTCTCACATCATGTAGAGTCACAGCCCTTCCTTTAATAAAACGTTTTTAAAATTACATTTACATGTATATCCTATGTTTTTAACAAGCAAAATGGATAATAGAGCCTGTAGAGAGTTACTAAAATGTATAATTTGTAATAAAAAGTCAGATTAGAAACGTCTGACGTTGTGTACAATTACTAATAGTGGAGATATATCCATCCGGGGCACACTCATCTTTCCCCATTGACTCTCGTTATAACTTTGACATGCGCAGTTCGTTCCTCTTCAATACAAGAGATAGGAGACAGCAGGGCGCAGGCTGACCGCGCCCTGCGGGTCAACCTGCGCTGAACTGTCGCTCATCTTCAGCAACACAGAGTTCAGGAGTTGCAATGGTGCTGTGGCTATGGCATCAAATATGGGTCAAAAGTCGCACGCGCGTAACACTCTCTCGCGCACGCGAAACACGTACCCCACGCGAGCAGAAAAAAGTCTCCACAGGTGCAAAAAACACTCTGCGTGCACGTGGCAATGTCTCCTCGCACGAGGAGCCTCTTACGCGCGTGGAGACATTGCTACTCGTCCGTGTATGGTGCCATAATTATCCGTGGAGCTCTGATTTACGCGTGCGGGGAGAAGACTTTTGACCCTTTGTGGGCGGATACCAGTGCTCGCCACAACCTCCCTAAACAAAATCTTAACTGGACTTGAACGGCAAAGTCACATTTGGTCCCAGATATGTTGTCTGCGACAGCAAGAACTCACCCCCCACCCCCCAAGTGGGATGCCACTGTATACAAGAGAGGAAATAACGCAGTCGGCTGGAGCCCCTTTGATGTTGCTGCCGCTGCTCTGCAGCTCCGCCGAACACACACAGAACCGAGCCCGGATCTCCAACTGCCGGTGGGTGAGTGTCTCCATGTATTTCTGGCTCTAAACGGGAGGTCTCAGTGCTCCATTGCGGGGCTGTCAGAAACCAACAAGTGTCTGTCTCTGTGAACACAGTCAGTTCTCGTGAAAGTGTCAAGGTTTCCACTAAAGTCTGTCCCTACTGTGCAATTTAAAATACACACAAACATTGCACATACACTTTCACAGTTTCAAGATTCCCCAAAAACCACCATTTCCCTCTCTCTTCCACTTCAATAGATCAGTAGGTCATATTTGTAACACCTGTACAAAAGTATTAAATATATTTATTTTTGTGGATTTTGGAATTCAGAAAAGTCATCAAATTTTAGACTAAACCAATAATATTCAGGGTGCCTTCACTGCTGTCACATGTCAAAACAGGTCTAACGTGACCAGAGTATGTAAAGGTTCATTTAAGATCTCAACTATAATTATAATTAGTCATGATTAAACTGTAGATATCTGAAACTGGAATTGAACTGCAGATTTGTCCCAGAGAGAATACAGTGTGAATATCTGAAATTTAATATTATAAATTCAATATATCTGTACTACATTTTCTATCTGGACACATATCCTGCTACAGTATGTGTAAAGCTTTGGATTCATCTCTTCAAATGTTGTTTTGGAAAAAACAACTTTCCTTTTAAAACTTACTCTGCTCTGTGGAAAATCAGTTCTCATTCCTAAACCTAATATCAGACTCCAAATTACTGATTGCCTCTTTCCTTTGGTCTGAGTGTTTGATACTAAATTTCAAAGGCCTGTCTGAGGTTGATGAATACCCATGTGTAAATTATAGGAATATAGGAGGTTAGGAAATGAGTAGCAGACAGGAAAGCTGCAATACCACTGTCTCTGTTTTCTGTCATCTGCGTGCCAGCAACACAGCACAGACCACCAGACTGATTCTATTTATGCCCCAGTGCATTGTGATGTATAATTTATAGACCTATGAGTTAAGTGGTAAACACAGACCTATCATTCTGAAAAGAAAAAGGAAAACTGACATTGATTCAAAGATTCAAACCCTGACTGCTACGTCACCTCTGACTCTGACCTCTTAAAGCCCTGCCACCATTCTGCTGCTGGAATCCTGCCACGCCACCGCTCGTTTCATATAACACTAGATTGTAGTACTTCACATTGTTACTTTGTGCTTGTTCCTGGTCTCGAATAGAGTATTCCTGCCTTGGTGTTACCATAGGTCTGCTAACGTTACCCTCTTCTCGTCTTGTAGTTAGTCTGCCTCCCCACTAGGAAGATTTGAGTCTTCCTTGGATGGAAGGATTATTTCCACACAGAGTGTATTTCCGGTTGTAGTTTTTGTTTCTTGTTCCTGTTCTGTAAATAAAAGCTTTTTAAATTACTCTCTGGTCTGAAATCTCATTTCCTGCACTTGAGCCTCCATTTACTGTAACAATGAATTTCTATCTCATGATTCATGGATGGATCATAGGTACAATACCTATAAAAAGAATAGCAGATATACAATTGTGCCGTGAATGTATCCAGCTGACTGCAGTCAAACAGTGGACAGACTCTCCAGATCCATGAGTAGGGAGACTGTACATGCTGTGTCTCATAGTGCTTTTCAAGTTTCTGCATCAACACACTCTCCATCACATCAGGAGATGGTATCAGCACCTAGCAAAAAAAAAAAAAAAAAAAATCACTTTTCCAAGTGTATTGTATATTCACCCACACATTGACTGATCTCTACTTGCATTCTTTACAACATGCTGCCAGTTTTAAACTATTAATCTTGAGGATCTTGTGATCCTCCTGCATTGTCCATGTTTTTCTGGTGTCGGTTGTGTTCTGTATGTCATGCATACAGTCTGTATTTACATTTTGGAAGCCATACTATAATTTAGTAAAAACGTCAGCAAAGGATCGTCAAATATCAGAGCACTGTAGCTTCATGTATGATCAGTGATTTAGTACAGTAAATCTGAGAATTCAGCAAATTAAAGGATAGCCTACAAAAGTGTTTGCTTCATTAACTTAGATCATAGGTAAAATGTGTGGTGTTAATACTGACAGCCAGCTCATTGTTATTCCCCATCCTTATGGATGTCAAGAAGATATGCTCTCATGACTGCCTTGTGATTTGGAGCCTTGCTCAGCAAGGTGTCAAATAATAAATCAGCTTCCTCTTTCAAATGAAATGTGTCTTTGTGGAATAAGTTTATGAATACTGAAGTTCACAGTTTATTACCCAACCAGTAGTCCATAAATCAGTCTTTGGTAAACCTGGCAACAATGCGATACAGATAATATCTTCAAAGTTCATCTGACTGGAGGTGTCCTCCCATGCCTCTGCTGCTGTGTTTTCGGTGGAGTGCATATCCTTTCAATTCCAGGCTGTTTGATAGGATAAGAATGGCAGATGGTGTTTGTCCTGCTTTGTGCCTTCAAGGTGTGTTTGTTGCCAAAGCTGCAGAACAAGCAGATGCATTTCCTGTTACAGTCCATACATCATCTGGTCTCTGCTGACCTATGTCTGCATTCACCTTGTTCACACACACACACACACACACACACACACACACACACACACACACACACACACACACACACACACTTACATTCTTTGATGTATTTCCATGCATTTATTGGTAACAGCCTTCCAATCATTTTGACTAATCCTTTCAATCAGCTTGCCATCTGTTCTCATCTCCTCTTAAACCGGTCGTGTTTCCCTCTATTTGGCCTCTCTTTACAACTGGTTGAATATTAATAACCATGTTATGTAGCAATATAGAAAGGTGCTATGCAGGCTGCTGACCAAGAGCACTACAAAAACTCCAGTTCAGAGTCATTATATTAGACACTCACATGCAGTAGCATACTGTGGATGATTGTAGTCTAAGCTATTTTCGCTATCCCTAATATAACCTTTTGTTCCAGTTTGCAACTTTCCTTCATTATTTTCAGAACCAGCTGCGTACTCGCATAATATTTAAGGTAAGTTCAGACTTTATTAATCCTGAAGGAAATTCTTGCAGTGCATAAAAGTAGAAAGCAATAACATACAAGTATGATACATTATTGAATAATATTAAATAATCTAAAATAAGGCCAGGATAGAACAGTAAAGAATAAAGCTGGCAATTATACTATATTGTATCTATACTACTGATGGTGATGCCCTGTTCAGTTACAGTTACAGATTTTTTAATCACAATACACCACCTAGGCTGCCAGAAGTAGTCAACAATCTCAGTAAGTTAGTATATGATTGCCAGCACTTGCTGTAATTATAGTTACACTTTTTCTTTGTAGACAACTACTTGGGAGTGTGTAGCCGAGGAGTGCTATGCTGGCAAGATCAGGAGCCCATGTTGCTGTGGAGTAGCCGAGCAGAACAAGTTTACAGAGGAGCAAGCGGAGGTGGTGTGAACGAAGGCAGAAGCACGGCTGTTGGGGTGGGCTAACAGCTAAGCTAAAAACTAGCCCCTACAAAATGCCACTTCCATCCATCCTCCTCTCCAATGTTCACTCCTTGGAGAACAAAATAGATTAACTGCAGCTGGAATTAACACAACGAGATAAGGACCTGCTGCGCAATAATCCTGAACAATGCTGTCATCATCGAGCTTCGTGCTGGCAGGAGCTGTGCACTCAGCAGTAAATTCTGAGGGGTTTGTGTAGAACAGCTTACACATGAAACTTTTGACTGTAAACTGTAGACCATTCTACCTGCCAATGTCACAGGAGGGAATATGAGAACCAAAGTGTGGACACAGTGATCAACTGACAGGCAGAAAGTACCAAAAAACTTTATTTACAAAAAACAAAGTCCAAAACCAGGCAAGCAACAACTACTAAACTGAACAAATAAAACTAGTGTACTCACGAGGTGCATGACTAGACTAACGTGGGAGGAGGGGGGCAGGGGGAAGGGGGACAGGCAGGCTCAGGGAATCTGGGGTCCAGTGAGAGTATCCCCGATGCAGGGCCAGTGAGAAGCAGGAGCAGGACAGAAGCAGGAAGGAGAGGGCTGGGAAGTCTCTCGCCAAAACTGGACAGCCAGGAGTCTAAGTAGGCAGTTACTCAGGGAGAGCAGACTGGAGACAAAGCGGGGACTGGCGGGAATACATGGGTAAACAGACTCCATGTGAAGTTACGGAAGTCTATGGTCTGGCAGCGAGTGGATAAATGAGCTTGACTTTTATAGAAAGATTATGGAGAGGAGAGCTGATGACCACAGCTGTATCCAATCTCTGCAATCAGCAGGCTGTAGGCAAGGCAGGACTGACAGGAAAGAGAGAGAAAGAGAGAGAGAATGCATGAGAGACAGAGAGAGTGAAGAGAGGATAAGCGAGAAAGAGGGAGAGAAGACAGAGGGAGAAGAAGTCCATCGTGCTGCCCCAGCACACTACAGCATAGAAGATGACACTGACGACTGACAAGTGATAAAACATCTGCAGCATGGTGTCTGTAGATGTTGACAGATGTCATCCTCCTGAGAAAAAAACAGGTGGCTCTGGCCTGTTTTTGTAATTCTCAATGTCCGCTTCTGTTCACTACATAATGACTGAGTTCTGAGTGGTCCTATTCTTCCTGAAATCCTCCATCAACTCCCCAGTTTTTGTGATGTTAAATTGTAGGTGGTTGGTGTCCCACCCTTCCACAAAGCTGTCCATCACACTCCTGTACACAGCCTCCTGTCCCCTACTGATACAGACCCCTATGGCAGAATCATTTGAAAACTTTTGCAGATGGCAGGATTGTGAGCAATGTCTGAAGTCAGAGGTGGAATGTTCCCTGAGGTGTACTAGTGCTGCTCACTAGCAGCTCTTGTACACTTTCACTAACTGTGCCTCGACTGAGACAATTGGTGGTCCAAATCACTAGTAGAACATCCACCTGCATCTCCATCAGGTTATTTCTGCTATGGTGTTAAAAGCACTGGAAAAGTCAAATAACATGACTCCCACAGAGCTGCCTGCCTCTTCCAGGTGAGTATAAGCCCTGTGCAGTGGAAGATGTTGTCATCTTCCACTCCAATGTGGGGCTAGTATGCAAACTGTGAAGGTTCTTCGGGACCAGCCTTTCCAGTGAGTTCATGACATGTGAAATCAAAGGGTGAAGAAAGAGCTGTTCAGGTTAACAATGATGAGAGGGTGCCAGGTGAATGCAGTGGGGGGGGTGGCTGAAGGTAAATAGAGAGTAGAAAGAACAGAAAATGGTGTTGGAAAGAGACTATGAGGTAAAGGCATTAAGAGGATGGAGTGTTAGGGAAGGCTGGGAAAGGGTGGGGAGAAGTCGCATCATCAAACCTGTTGAAAAGCATCTTGAACTTGTTTGGCTCATCCAGGTGCCTCCAGTCCCCTGGTTGCTCCTTCCTCCATGACCAGTGATGGTTCTCAGGCCACTCAACCCCTCACTGATTCTGCTGGAGTTATTCACCAGTTTCTCCCTGTACTCTTCCTTGCCCTCAGCAATCTCTCTTTGCTCATTCTTACCTTCTTAAATTCCTTCCTGTCATAACCTCAAGAAGGCCACTTGTGTTCACCTAAATAACAAACTGGACTGGACAGATAACACTGATTCTTTTTATAGGAAAGGTCAGTGTTGTTTATACCTGCTAAGGAGACTTACATCATTTGGTGTGAGCAGGCCACTGCTGAGGACCTTCTATGACACTATAGTGGTATCGGTGGTCTTCTATGCAGTGGTGTGCTGGGGAGAGGATTGCTCTGAGCGTGATAAAAACAGACTCAACAGAGAGATAAAAAGAGCCAGCTCAGTCTGTGGCTGCCCCTTGGACTCAGTGTAGATGACGGGAGAGAGGAGAGCTCTGGCCAAACTATCGTCCATCATGAAAAACTCCTCCCACCCTCTGCATCACACTGTGAACTCCTTAAAAAGCGCCTTCAGCAACAGATTGGTACACCCTAAGTGTAAGAAGGAACGTTTCCGCAGGTCATTTATCCCAACATCAGTCAGACTGTGCATTGCCACATTATAAGCTGGTCTAACTCTGCTACTGCTGTACTTTTCTCCCTCACTTATGTGCAATAACTCTTATTTTTCAACCTCATGTAAATAGTCTTTTTTCAAAAAAACATCTGTGTAGCTATATAATGTTCTCTGCGTTTTTGCACTGCGTTTCGATTTATTCTGTACTGTCTCTAAACTCTTTGTCTCTCATTTGGAGCTACTGTAACAGTGAACTTTCCCAACCATGGGATAAATAAAGTTCATCTTGTCTTATCTTATCTTGTTCAATTTAGCTTTGACGTCTTTAGTCACCCAGGGCTTGTTGTTTAGGAAACAGTGCAATGTCTTGGTTGGATCACACTGTCCGTGCTGAAATTAATATAATCTGTAATGCAGGCAAGAAGTCCATCAATATCCTGCCTGCATGCATAATAAACAGCCCGATCTCACGAGGATTCGTGAAACTGTCACGTAAGTTTTAGTTTCGGTTTCGTGCGCACCAACACGATTTCGTCATGTTTTTCGTGCCGCTCACCACGAAATGCGCACCAATGTATTTTAAACGGCGGACTTTTCGTGCCACCCAGAACGTATTTCAAACGAATGTGTGTATTATATTTTTAATGTAAAACCATGGCGAATCCAACGCTATATTTTGCATGACATCGTCCCTAACCATAACCCTAACCATAACCATAACCCGGTGGTACACTTACCTTTTTTTTTTTTTTTTTTTTTTTTTTTTTTTTTTCCCCAATTTGCATAGGAATTTCAAGAATGTCCGGCGGCAGGCGGCCGCAAACGCGATCACACAAGCAGTATACGCCGATGGACAGCTTAGATCGTCATGAATCCGCTGGTATAAACCACTTTCAGCTGTGATTACCACAGCGGGTTTCGTTGTGAGCAACACGAAAAACATTTCGTGGTGAGCGGCACGAAAAACATGACGAAATCGTGTTGGTGCGCACGAAAAAGAAACAAAAAATTTACGTAACAGTTTCACGAATCCCCGTGAGACCGTGTTGTAATAAAGAACATCGTAGTCTGTCACCCAGCAAACATTCCTGCAGTCTCCACAGCATCCTGTGACCTTTTCTGAGCTTACCTAATATCTGTTTGGTCATATGCTGTTTTAAAAGAATTTGCTGAATATGTATTTATCTTTAGAATTTCAAACAAATAAACAATCCAAATGTGTGTACTATGCAAATAAAACTATGCTAACAAACTCTTGTACAAGGGGTTATTAAACTCTAGTTGTGTAGCAACAGTTTTTACAAACTCGTCTGATATGAGAAAATGACAGTTACTGTTACTGACCATTAAAATTCTATGTCATTTCCAAAGAGGTCAAATCTCAGATTTTGATGTTCTGGTGTTATGAGTTCACCCAATACCAACTACGTCACTGGCAGAAGTAGTATTTATTTGCATATAATTAATTACATGATGAATGATGCATGCAGTAAAACAGACAGTGTTGTGGTTTAAAAGTGAACAAAAAAGATAGAACTGAATAAAATGGAATGTGTGAAGCAGATGTAAGAGCAGAACAAAGATAAGATGAGGAGTTCCAGCTATTTATCCAAAGTTATGAGCACATACAAGACGGGAGGAGGAAGTTCATGTCCTTACTACAACCGCGCATGTGAGATGAAACTCACGGCAAGCTGAGCTAAGCAAGAAATAATGTCGACCTAAGCAAGAAATAACGCTGACTTTGCAGAAGTAAAGAAAGGTGGGTTCCAAATTTGGGGTACGATTACTTCATGGGCACCCTGATTGGGTCTTAGGACGATGGGTCGTGGTTTCCAGGGCAGGAGGAGGTGTGTTTTGATGACGTATGCATAAGTATAAAAATTGATGCACTGCTTTGTGTCGGGAGGAAAATCTTGAGATTTTGCTCACGTTTGTTCTTGCAGTCTTTTGTACTGAATAAACATTATTGGCATCAGACTCTGAAGACTGCTTGAAGACTTTTTCTTGAAACTTTTTGAGGACTCCAAGTTTTGGTCCAAAATTGATTTTTGACGATGTATGTGACAAAGCTGCCTGATCACTGGTCCTTAGCAGGCAGACCGAGTCACAACAACAGCCTTTGGAGCTTTTAAATTAAAGCGATTTGGGTGCTAATTCAGAGATGATGTTGATATGCTAGACTGTATCAGAGGGCTTTGTGTGGTATGAAGGAAGTGCTTCCGTTTTAAACTGCACTGGAGTGGCTGGGAGGTGGAGTGTGGACTGTGGGTATAAAAAGCACACAATGTTCCTACCACAGACTGGTGTTCAGAGTCAGGTCCCCATCTGTTTTATGCAACAAAAGCACATTGGTTAAGGTTGAGAAGATTGGGATTTTAGTTAAATTGACTTTTCTGACATTAAACAAACCATAACTAATGTCTTGCCCTCAGCCAGTTGCACAAGTACAAAAATAAAACCGTAAAAAATGACTTGAATAATGTTGTCAATTCGACTGGATACTTCAAGATCGGATGATGTGGCAGAAAAAACATGATACACTGCTACATTTCTATTTAACTACATTAACAATTTCACATCAAGTTAATAGAAAAATTAATCAGACACCTTATGCTTCCTTACAATTTTTTCCCTTTCAGATTAGTTGTATGTAAAACTAATTTCTGTATTCCAGGGAGAACAGAAATAAAAAGCTGGTGTCTGTTCGAGCAAATAAAGCCTTCAAATGGTGAACACTGCACTTGATTGAAAGTTGGAGGTAATGCCTACTTAATCTGGTCACGTGACACATTGTATAAGTATTTAAACACACGATTAAATGCAACTGAGAAGTATAAGGCTGTATGATTTACAAACATAAAGCCACAGTAAATAGGAACAAGAGAGTTCTTATTAAATCCAAAACAAGTATCAGAGGATGACCCTCCTCTTTTAGCACTTAATGTTGATCAGAGTGTAACTGAGCTAATTAGGTCATTATGTGGTGATTAAGGGGATTACCCAGCAGCAGAGACCCATCTGACATTTGCACAAAATTTTCATTGACATGCCAAACAGAATACTAATTACACTAACGGAATGGCCAATATTCTATTCAATTCACATCTGGGAGCATAAATATGTACTGCGAAATATTCAAGAGCTGTAGACAAACTCTTGCACATATTTATTTGGCAGCACAGCCATGTTTTCATAATTTAGACATGCCATTTGTCACGCTAATCATTTATTCAGTCCAGAGATGTATGCGAAATCTACCTACTTAGTCCCATTTTATTTGCTGCTTATATGCAAAAAACAAACAAAAAAAAAAAACAACTGCCAGGTACATTTCACACCTCTACCATCCTATTATCTTTATAATGAGGGAAAAGTAGCCTCCACTTGGTAATTTTCTTCCCTCCTCAGTCTCCGGGCAGCTGTGGCTCATCAACTGATTATATACCACTGCAATAAAAGACCGGCACTTCCTCCCACACTCCGCCAGATTGTTGTACTTGAGTAAGCAAAGACCCAGCTGCCCGGATCCCCTTCTGACCTGCCTGTCTTCCCGAAATCCCTCCGAACCCCTCCTGGACCCCACCAGCACCGCACTCTCTTCTTGGCCCTCATCCTTGGCCCTCATCCTTGGTTCCCCTCCTACTCCTCCGGATCCGTCCACCACCCTCCGGCTCCATCTGCCGCCTCAGCCCTCCTGGACCGTCAGCGCGCGGCCTCCTCTGTCCCATGGCGACTCTCCTCCGTCCCCTGGCAACTCTCCACCTCCGGCTTCCTCACCATCTGCCGTCCTCCGTCCACCAGGCGTCCGGCCGCTTATCATTCCGCTGCACTCTGCTCCCCTACGACCGCTGGTCCCTGGCTCCGTAAGCTTCCACCCCGGACCCTCTGCTCACTCCCTCCCGCTCTCATTCTCTGGCTCGCCATCTCACCACCTGCACCATCCCAACAATAAACCACTTCAAACAGTGTCTCTACATCGGTAGCGTGGTTCTCTGCTCGGGTTCAGTCCTCAATTTGCGACAGTGTGATTACAGATAAGACATGCAGGGGCCTATTTCACGAAGCAGGTTTAACAAACTCTGAGTTTAATCCTCAACATTGAGTTGATCTACTCTGAGAGAGAAAACTCTGAGTTTTCGGTTTCACAACGGCTGATTTGAGTTGGTTTAACCCTTAAAAAGCCAGGACCGAGTACACTCGTTCCCGCTTACTTGTACACACAGCCGAAACCGAACATTCTCGGCTCAATACGTCTGACATTTTTATGATTGCTAATTAACATAAAATATGCACACACCCGTATGTTTAAGTCGACCAATGGTAAGATACAAACATTGGCCCCAAATTTGCTTATTTCAAACAATAAAGCCGTATGAGCCGTTATAACGAAGCCGCATTTACGAAGCTTTTATCGGGGGCCGCGTACCGGGCGAGATTCAATATGGCGAACGTCTACGACAATGCGACCTCGCAAGACTTGATCGATATTTTTATGGATTAGGTGGTTTTAGTATATGTACTTCTCCGGAAACATGGCCTTGTAAGGGTTAATCAACTCTGAGTAGTTTCACTCGGAGCGCGTGCACCACAACTCTGAAAAGACAGCATCAATGGAGCCCCGATTCAATGAGTCACCATGGCAATGGGGAAGCGAAAGGCTGCGTTTTTGAACTGGAATTTTTTAACGCGCTCATATGGCGAGTTTGAACATGTTTTTAGAAAGAAGTGCAACACCGCTGCAGCTGCAAAAGAGAGAGAGACGGCGTGGAGAACACTGCTGCCCGGGTCAATGCGTAAGTTTAAATGTAGTCCTTTGTAATCGTAATAATATTACAGGGAAAAACTGTCTGAATGGGAGCCTAGTAAGTTATTTCATTGAGGTGAAATCCCACGAGGGAGAAGCGCATGTGGCAGCAGCTTAAGATGAAATATAAAAACATTGTTCAAACAGGTCAGACCTCGGCATTATCTCATGGAGGTACTTCATGTTGATCATGTTTTACATTGTGAAGTAGCCTAAATATTAAGTGGCTGTTTGACTGTGCAGTTGTTTTATTCACACATACTGTAGCCTAAATGTCTGCATCCATGTCATGTTCTGTGAAATAATTAAGCCTATTTAAATTAACACAGACTTCTGCTGTAGAATTTAGATAGATCATTTATTCAGGGTTACAGATCTCTACCACCTGTGCCACATCATTCCACCATCATTCAGTTCATATGAGGGAAAACTTAGGTTCGCAAGCAGGTTATAGGGGTTCACTTCAAGTGTATGGTTGACCATGAAGGAGGAAATAATCCAAACCGGAATTTTGTAGGCTTGTAGTACCATGATGGAAGATATTTTATACAAATTTATAGATCTCTACCACCTGTGCCACATCGCCTTCCGGCCTCACCAAAATTGGTCACTTTTTGTGGGGTACATACTTTAGCAGCTCATATCTTTCTATATGATACCCCCAGAAGTCTCCAACTTTGTAAGTTATCATACAATTTTGTTTAGAATAGGACAGAGCGGTCCTTGGGTCAACATTTATAACATTTCTAGTAATTTTAGACCCCTAAAACCTACTCGCGAGTGTGTTTTTCTTAATTTTAAGCATTTTTAGAAGGTCCTGTAGTCTGTAGAGAGTAGCTAGGAGGCTGTGAGGCTACATGTGATGTCAGATGGTTGCTGTGAGCTTGTCTGCCAAATTTCAGCCATCAACAATGTCTAGAGGCTGAGAAATAAGCAGTTAAAGTGTAAAATCCTAGGCGAGGATTTAGGGGATGGGTTTAGGTCCAAATTCCAGAAATTTGAAGAGGTCATAACTTTGGAACTAGTAGAGATAGAGACCTATACTTTTGCATGGAAAGTTCTATTGTAACTATCTTTCAGCACATAAAACCCTGAGAAAATTGTCAGTGGTGCAGCAACCACTTTTCTGAAAGTTGTGTGTTTTCACGTGAAATGACCCACATAAAAACTTTCATTTGCAAAGAACCGTAGCGCAACACACAATATCTGCTGGATGTGAGAGCATGACTGCGGCTGGTACTGTAAATGTAAGGACGGATTAGGTTGTTTATGTAGATTATGGACTTGAAACGATTATCAAACGGTACCGCTCAAAAAGGCAAAAACATTTATGCTCGGTCTGATAACAATCTCCTGATGAATATTTAATTCTCTGTGCAGTAATGCTGATCCTTCATCCACTGGATCGTTATTAAAAGCTGTTCTACACCAAAACTCACTCGCTTACTGACTGAATGAATGAGGAAATCAAACAGCATGTGGCTGAAAGAGGGCGGAGACAGAGAGAAACTCGAGGTTTTCTGAGATAAACCTGCTGCCCACCAGGTTCAAGTCATAGAGTCTGTTACTGCGGTAACTGACCAAGAGATTAAGTTACCCCTCTTTGTGAAACAGGCTAGAGTTACCCCGCTTTCTCTGGTTAGAGTTACCTCGCTTTGTGAAACAGAAAACTCCCTCATTTCAGTTTCCCTCATTTCAGGGTTAACAAACTCAGAGTTTTCACTAAACCTGCTTCGTGAAACAGGCCCCAGATCTACAGGGTGACCCAAAAGTTTGGAAACAAAGTTTAACTGCAGTGTCTATTTGAGTTGGGGGTACATGAATTCACTCTTATTTTACCCATTTTTGTTATAGCATAATAAAATAACTTAAAAGCATAGTATTTGCCAAGTGCAATAACTCAGAAGAAAATTAATAGAACCATAAGGTCCAGGTATGCTGGAGCATAACTTCAAAATGCAGGCCATCAGTGTCAGATTTCAAAACTCTTGATGGTAAAGTATCTGACAGTTTTAATTTTTTTTAAACATTCAAAAGTACTATGAGGCAACATTTACTGGCCAGTTTGAGGAACCTTCATAAGCATGAATGAAGATACATTCCAGAAGATACCAGTGTAACCAGGTGGTGGAAACGTTCACAACTTTGTATAAGAAACAAACATGAACATGTCGAAATATGTTTGTTTTACACTGATCTGATACTCTTCTGAATATATCTGTGGTACTGATTTATTTAAATAACATATATTATTTGGATTATAGACTTTTCATTTGTTTCCAAACTTTTGGGTCACCCTGTACCCCCAGCTTAAATCAGCTGCAAACTTCAGAGCCCTTGGCCCTGCTTCGCAAACAGCACTTTGCCTGTAAATGCCAGCTTCTCTGGGTTAACAGTGGTCCAGTCAGCTCTGTGTCTGTGTGAACATTAATTTTCATTTTGCATGAACTGCCTCTTTTAATTGATTGCATTACAATTTCACTTTGCATGTGAGGTAATGTAATGGTTGATGACGGTGGCGCCATCAGAGTGTTAATTCAATGAAAGCTAGTAATAAGATTGCTAGAGGAGTGGAACACAATTCAATTCAATTCAATTCAATTCAATTTTATTTATATAGCGTCAATTACAGTCAACTCGTCTCAAGACACTTTACAGAACCCAAATGCCTGACCCCCAGAGCAAGCCCAAAGGCGACAGTGGCAAGGAAAAACACCCTTTTAACAGGGAAGAAACCTCGAGCAGAACCCGGCTCTATATAGGGGGGACCCATCTGCCTGCTGGCCGGGCGGGTTGAGAAGGACAGAAGAGGGCAAGGGGGAGGGATGGGAGAAGAGGGAGGGGTGGGAAAGCAAGGAAAACACAACACACATTTGGATACATGCATGACAGGATATGTGACACAGACAAAGTATAAGCTAACATTGAAAACTGACTCATAATTTACTCTTATGATGTACGGCTCTGACATTAAACATACTCCATATATAGCTAGCAGTAAAATTCAAACAGTATGTAAGTTAGCATAACAGTATAGTGAAGGCAATGCAGAGTTGACTGGTGGAAAAAGGGAGTTGGAAGCAGAGGGCTGGAGGAAGGTCAGCAACAGCATCCCACAGTGGACATGGTGGAGACTGGACCAGCTGGTGGAACATCAACCGCAGATCTGAAGCATCCAGCTCTGGGACCAGGGACACTCGGAGAAATAGCACAGGGGGAAACAGAGTGAATGTACTGCAATAACGGTATGCATATTAAATGTAAAGGTAGATAGAGAAGGGCTCAGTGCGTCAAGAAAAGTCCCCCAGCAGCCTAGGCCTATAGCAGCATGACTAGAGGCAGAACGAAGGGACGTCCAAGAAGGAGTCAGCTGTGCAAATGAAGACACAAGCCGAACCTCTGTGGGTCACCCAGTCAGCCCCAACTATAAGATTTGTCAAAAAGGAACGTTTTAAGCCTGGTCTTAAAAATAGAGAGGGTGTCTGCCTCCCGAACCCAAACTGGGAGCAGGTTCCACAGGAGAGGCGCCTGATAACTGAAGGCTCTGCCTCCCATTCTACTTTTAGAAATTCTAGGAACAACAAGTAAGCCTGCAGCTTGAGAGCGAAGAGTTCTACTAGGATAATAAGGTACTATCAGATCTTTAAGATATGATGGAGATTGGTTATTAAGAGCTTTATATGTCAGAAGAAGGATTTTAAATTCTATTCTGGATTTAACAGGAAGCCAGTGAAGAGAAGCAAGTATAGGGGAAATATGATCTCTTTTGCTAACTCCTGTCAGTACTCTCGCAGCAGCGTTTTGGATCAACTGTAGATGTTTGAGAGAACTATTTGGACAACCCGATAATAAGGAATTGCAATAGTCAAGCCTGGAAGTAACAAAAGCATGAACTAATTTTTCTGCATCACTCTGAGACAGAATGTTCCTGATTTTTACAATATTACGCAGGTGAAAAAAGGAAGTCCTACAGACTTGCTTTATGTGTGAGTTAAAGGACATGTCCTGGTCAAAAATAACTCCAAGATTCCTCACAGTAGTACTGGAGGCCAATGTGATGCCATCCAGAGTAACTATTTGCTTTGAAAGCGAGTTTCTAAGATGTTTGGGGCCAAATACAATGACTTCAGTTTTGTCTGAATTTAGCAGTAGGAAGTTAAAAGTCATCCAGGTTTTAATGTCCTTAAGACAATCTTGCAGTCTAGCTAACTGATCAGTTTCATCTGGCTTCATAGATAACACACAGTGATATGTTAAACTGCTATGCATACAATTCAGTTATTCACTATTACACTGTGTGATCATACTTATACAGCAGTAATGCTTGGCAGGTCAACACCTTATGTTTTACCTGTTTTACCTATTACCTAAATAATATTATTGACTGCAACTGTCTGTGGAATATTAGTTTTATTCGTTTGTTTTGATTATGTGGGGAGCCTTATTTTCTCCAGCAGGAGATAAGAATATAGGTTGGTATTTGGGGGGCAGAGGGGATGCAGTCTCGATTTGAGTATGTGTATAATGACAAAGTGCATGTAATGGAGAATCTAACTGTGACTAGAACAAGATGAAGACAAACTTATTGTGAGCGACAGTAATTCTCCGAAGTATTCTTTGAGATTTTTAGTTCACTTCATAAATGATTACAGAGAGTAGAACAAGCAGGGACAGTCTTTTGCACTGCCCAAATTAAAGCTAGGGTGGCACAATCAAGGGAGGTTGTGTGTTTAAACTGTTATTCAAAGCAAGTGTCTGATGTGGTTTCAAGCCTGCAAAGTCACCTTGTCACTCTGGCTGTAAAACAAGAGGAAGCTCGGTAGAGGAAAATTCTCTCTTCTGCAGCCCTAGTTGAAAAAAATGTACCTATTAAGTTTCAAGTTTCATTTAGTTCTGTGTTAAGCCTGAAATGAAACATCCCTGTAATTTATTTGGCACAGCATTAAGGCTTGATGAGAATTTATGCTTTACCAAAGTTTACATGAGTGTTACAGAAACAAGAAATGTTTCATCCCCGACTTCAGTGCCACTTAAATATTGATAAAATATGATGGAACACCAGTAACATTAGAAACATACCTGATAAGTAGAAACAATCAAATCCATTTCTTTATAAGACAAAATCTGTTCTCAGTAAAACCCAAATTCATGAGAGATAGGCAACCAAGGATCACTGATGCACATAGAGACCAAAGGCTAGCCTGCAAGTTCCAGTCCAACAGAAGAGATACTGAGGCACAAATTGCTGTAAACCTCAATGCTGGCTTTGATAGGAGTCCATACAGAGCATGGCAGTTGTTGTGATGTGGTAGTGTGGGGTACTCCTATGCTTGGTAAGTGTCAGAATTGGACCATGGAGCAATGAAAGGAGACAGCAGCAGGATGCATAGTAGGAAGCAGATGGAGGCAGTGTGATGTACTGAATGATGTTCTGTGTGGAAACTGTGAATTTAGGTGTTCATGCAAATGTTACTTTGACACAAATCAGTTGCAAACCACATACATCCCTTCATGGCAACAGTATTCTCTGATTTTAGGGGCCCACCTCTTTACAGTTGATGACTTTGTTAATGTGCGGTGATGTTTGGTCTGTCCAACAGCTACACGTCAGGCTGTCATCAATTTTGCTGTGGTTGTTTTAATAATTTTAGCATTGACAAATGCAATGGATGTGAGGACATTTTGGTGGCCTCCTGACCTTTAGCACCATGGAAATGATCAGTCACTGCTCTTATATTTGGCAAGTTGCTAATGTCTGTTGACATGTTAAAAATGCTGTTAAAATTATGTGTTATAGGAAATATGGGAGCTCTCATTTCTTAACATGCTTAACCCTAACCCATACTTAACCACTAGATTAGTATACTGGTTCAAAAAATGTTATTTTCTTTGTCTGCAATGTCTTTGTTTAGTTTTTGTTGTAGTTTGATTTGTTTTAGAGGCCTGGACATGACAGTGTATTGATATTCTGAGATTTAGGCTTCTCAGCAGTGACATGGTTTAAGTTGAGAGGAGTAACAAAACAAGTGAGAAACAGACTGCTGAGAAGCCTAAATCTCAGAATATCAAGAGAGCAGACAGAAGGAAAATGGTATATTCAACACACATCAACAAACCTAAGATTTTAAATTAAGACACTTTTACACTGCTAAATGATATAGGATGTGGTTAGAAGCCCACAAAGAGTGGACCAAGTCAGACTGAGAAAAAGTACCAAATTAAAGAACATTCATAGTTTCAGTCATGATCACCACTGTTCACCAAAGTCTTGGTTAAAACCAAGTGGACCATTGACCCCCCTGGTCAGAGGATCATGCAATCCTCAGTGAAAATATAGAGAGATTTTAAGTGGTGTGGATTCGTGGATTTTTACATAATTTTTTGAATATGTACAGATTTGTTATTTTGGTTCAGTTCAGTTCAAAACCAAGCCCCAAATGTACAGCCAGTAAACAAAACACTGGGAGCAAAGACAAAGATTAAACAAGATTTAAATTGAAAAATTGTGGGACGCATGGCGTGTGGAACACAGCCACGAACTGAAAATGACATAACACTACAGTGCTGTGAGCCGTCACTGAACCATTACGTTTAGCTGTACGTCACACTGGACCTCTACATATTATGAACCTGTCAGTGATGCTACATCAGTGCTGTGCATTAGGCAAAGTCTGTTCATATTGGCTTTGATCCACTACTCACACTTGCTCCTGCCTGGGATCGAGCCCTGCCTTTTATAAGGAGAGAAGCAGCTTAGTGGTGGCTGTTTGGGGGATACAAGGAGGCTGAGCTGGAGTCGGAGCCTAGCCCAGCAGATGTGAGGCTTCTGTCGAGGATTATCCTGGCCACTCTCTGGAGAACAGAGGCTTGGCCCGAAGCGACGAGGATGGCACCCTTAACATATGCTGTTACATTAACAAGGGCTCCCTCGCTGACATCAGAAGTTTAAAGTTATCATGCCTTGCTGGGTACACTTCATCCTCTCCCCAGTGATTTTTAATTGTGATTTTGCAGTTGTACTAATTTTTTCTTATTTAATGCATTACCAGTTGTACGCATGTCTGTACAGGACACAGGATGAATTTCAGACAGTTAAATAATGTCACTGTAGAGGAAAAACCGTTTTGCTTTTTGAAAAGTGGATTGCAGTCACAAACAGGCATCCTCAAAAGCAGTCATTTCCAAACAATGTGTTCATTTGAGTGATACTCATTTAGACAACAGTCAGAAAGAGGTGACATTTATTATACTTCTTGTGATTCTCACGTTTCACGTTGTTATACACAGTGTAGTAGTGACACCATAGTATGGGAGGCCCCTTGAGAAATAAATCATACTTGCTTTTACATTCACCATCAAACTCTCACACATACCTTTGTATAGTCTCTTACATTCACTATCTAACCCTCTTACATTTACTATCAAACTCTTGTACTTACTATCATACTCTCGTACTCTCACACATACATTAGTATACGCTCTGACATTTACTATCAAACTCTCTGACATTTACTATCAAACTCTCTCACATTTACTATCAAACTCTGTCACATTTGCTATCAAACCCTCTCACATTTACGATCAAACTCTCTCACATTTACTATCAAACTCTCTCACATACACCAGTATACTCTTTTATATTTACTATCAAATCAGACAGAATAATAGTATGTGAATGAGAATAATAGTATGTGAATGAATGAGAGTAGTAGTATGTAAATAAATGAGAATAGTAGTATGTGAATGAATGAGAATAGTAGTATGTGTGAGAGAGTTTACTTGAAAAGGAAGTGACTTTGCTTGAAACGGAAGTACCGCTAAATTCTGTGTTTCTGATTGGTTATCATCTTTGATACCCAGCAGAGGCGCAAGTTTATGTACACGAAAATGACAGAAATGACAGTATGGTGGACAGAGAGCAGCTCAATGAAGCCATCGGCCTTCTCAATAACATTTTGAATTCTTCAACCGTCACAGCAGTGTCTAACGTAATACAACAACGGCAACAGCCATCCACAGTTGCATCCAATGCGGCCGCTGAGGAAGAAATGCGGCGGCTTTTCAGAACCGGGAGCCAACGAGACGCCTCTACTTCGGTTGGAGCTAATGCTAGCGTCAGCGTGAATCAAGTCATGCGACCTCGATATCAGACCCAGCAGTATTTTGGAGGATGGGCTTCGAAGTCTAAAAAGAGGTGAGTTAGCACAGAGTTTCCCCCACAAAAGTTTTTAAGAAAGGTGGCAAGCAAAGAATTTGGTGAGGGCACACACACAGGTATTTTTTTTATGGGGGACCAGCAGCTAACTGTGTTTTTATGGAGGCGCTAACGTACTTTAAATTAGTGCTAAAAGCAGCAAAATGTGTGAAGCAGAAAAGGTATTTAGAGTTTTGGAGGCTTGAGAAAAGGTTTTGCTCTCTCTATTTCAGTTTAAGTATGTCATTTTATTGTTTTAGCAATTGAAAAAAATATATTCACATACATAAAGTTACTACCATACATCAGAGTAAAAAGAAAATGTATACAGCTTACTGTAATATCAAACTGTAATATAAACACATACACAAAACAAAGGAAAATTATATGTAGCCTGCAGCACTGCAAATAAAGCTGGTTAATTACAACTAACGTAAGAACTACTATGCTCATGATAAATTTTGAAAGTTGAACAGACTGTTCTGCATGTGAAGATGAATACAATGAAATGATGCTGATATGTTTTGGAGAGAGCAACCATTAGACTGAGAATCAACAATCTGTTTTGATTAAAAAGATCTATTCACTTGGAAATTGTGCTAAATGTAGGCTAACTGTGCTAACAGTGGGATAGTTGTACTTAATCATTTGCAAAGATGTCCTGAGACACTGATACAAGTACTAAGACATTTGCAATTTGACAAAATGAATGAGAAATACAATTCTTATGAACAATTGCAAAGTGGTTTGGAGATTTGTCCATGTTCTTTTGAGAATGTAATTTCAGTTTCAAGAAATGAGCCAAACCAATGGAGAAAAAGCTGTAAAACCAATTATGAACATTACTCGGTTATGAAAGACCTTAACTAATCTTTTTCGCATACTTTATCTATGGTCGTAGCTATGCCTTAAGTTCATACTTTCCAGATGTTACATTTCCAAGGGATAGTTTGCTGCTTTTTGTACATTTTATTAATGATGAATTATCATCAACTGCTGAATATTTTTATTTCAAACTGCTACTGTCCAACAGGTCAGTCTAATTTGTTTCTGTGATCATTCAGACTTGTCGCTTTTTCCAGTCAAGTTTATGTTCCTCTCAGTGAAGCTGAGCAGGCCTTTGATTTACAGATAAAAAATATATGTAGCTATCACATTATATGTAGAACAGGCTCTTTAGAGTATCTTTCTTTAAATGTTTAATTGTCCTGCCCTGATTTTAAGTCTAATTATAAGTTTGCTAAATGACAAAACTGTAATGATGATGCCTCTTTTTTTAGGCCTACTGTGCCAAATCATCCTACCTTCACCAAGGATGTGATCCTATTGCCTGATCCCACGTGGGACAGAGTATGCAAACATAAAACAAAAAGGAAGCTGCATGAAAGTGGGGATATTTTAAGCGCTTTTGAAATGAGGAAAGCATGGGACAGTGGGACGGTCATCGCAGAGTTAAGAGAGGCATTCAGAGACCGAATTCCTGAGGATGTCAGGTATTGTAGGAGTATTAAGTTGCTGTACATTGTAGTTCATATGTTAATTGCTGGAAATTGAGTTCTATTCTTTCTTTATTTTTTCAGTATTGAACTTTTAATGCCATGTGGAAACACACTGGTATCACCAAAGTTGCACCAGGGACAGGAACTTCGCGGCTTGATTGTTCACAAGATCTTCAAGTCAAAGGCGATTTATCTGAGGCCATCGAGCAGTCTTCCATTTTCGGTAAGATATTTTGAACTAATGTATATGTCTCATTTGGCCCCTACATTTTCATGGTTTGGCAATAAGCCTATCCCCAATGTTTTCTAAATACAAGTTTTTAATGTTTTTTAGGTTGACAACTCAGACCCAGAAGACAGCTGTGTAGAGGTGGACACTGCACATACATCTACCAGTTACCATATGACTACAAGGGCCAGGGGAAACGATACTGCAAAAGCACCGAATATTTCTATTCGTCCTTTTACAAGAGCAAGAGCCGAACAGCCCTCAGCAACACTACAAGTAACTGTTGCTCTTGTGACCACAGCTACCCAGCCCCCTGCATCACAAGAAGCGACCAGTGCTCTTGTGACCACACAAACCCAGCCCTCTGCATCACAAGAAGCGACCAGTGCTCTTGTGACCACACAAACCCAGCCCTCTGCATCACAAGAAGCAGCTGTTGTCATTGACTTGGATAGTGGTGACACAGTCACCCAGACCCCGTCAAATAGCAGTGATGACTATGCTGTCTACCTTTCCATCATGGGGATGACATCAGACCTCTCTGATGATGATGAGGAGCTAAACCAGGCCATAATGGCAAGCCTTGAATCTCATGCGTAAGTTAGTGGTTCATATGAAAATGATTGCAATTATTTTTGATATAGAGTGGCAAGAAAATGTCAGTGAACTCTGGAATTATCTGGTTTTCTGGATGAATTGATAATAAATGTGATCTGACCTTCATCTAAGTTACAAGTATAGAAAAACACGTCTTCAAACTAACAAGAAGCAAACTCTTACGTTTACTGTGTTTCTTTTTTAAACATAGCCATTACATTTATATAAAAAAAAATTATGAACTAAATTGTAGTTATCATTGATTGTGCAAAAAGTGGGAATTACGACCGATGTTTATTTGACATACGTAGCTCTGTGATAACACTGTCCTGAAAATGTGATCATTTTCCATCTCTTAATACTGTTTTTTCTTTTTTCTTGTACAAACAGAGCATCTGATAACCCAAACACTGAATCAGCACAGGAGGTGCTCCTCAATCTTGCATCCAAAATTGACGGTAGTCGAAGATGCAGGTTCAACATTAATCGAACTTCAGTACTGGATGGTGCTCTGCGGGGCTTCAGACGGCCGTCCTATAATCCAGTGTACCAGATGTGCATCAAATTCTCAGATGACTTGGGAAAGGATGAAGAGACTGTGGATCTTAGTGGCCCAAGGAGAGAATTTTTGTGGTTGCTTACGGAGGCTCTGGCATTGTCACCAATGTTTGAAGGAAGAGATGGAAAGTTGAACTTGGCTTTGGACAGTTCCGGTATGTACTTTGTTTTACGTTTGAGTGTACTGATTTATATTTATTCCCTCAGTGCTAGCTTTGTCTTTGTGTTTTATGACATATATTTTTTCCTGTGTTTTGTCTTCCATGTCATGTTTGCTGTAGCTCTAAGAGAAGACCAGTATTTTGTTGCTGGCCAGGCCATTGCTGTAAGTCTTGTCCATGGTGGTCCTCCACCAGGATTCATTGCACCAACACTATATCGTTGTCTTGTTGGTGGCACTTCATCAGCAATGCCAGTTTTGGAAGACATTGCTGATCCTGACCTCTATGAGAAGGTTAAAAAGGTAAATACTCTGTAAATACAATTTTAGTTGCCAGTTGCAGGTCTACTTTGGTAAAACAACTGTAGTCTAATCCCACTACTTGCAATAAATCCTAGGCTTTAATGTCCAGGTTTTTGTTTTCTCGGAAGATGTTTATTCACTGTATAATAACTTTGAAGAATGTAGTTTTTGCTGTGAACTGTACTATGTTTTTCAGATTGTTTCTGGTGACTTTTTCTACATCATTTATTTCAATGATAGAAGGCTAACTAACAAAAGTACAATAGCACAATGTAATCCAGTTTAACTGTGCTAAAATGTGCAGACTCCGAAATTGATTACTGAGATAGAATCAAGAACTGCCTAAATTGTCAGAACTTTGTTGTTTTCTAACAGCAAAACACTGGTGAAAAGGAACCTGAAAATTTATCATATTGTTGGTGTTCTCGGTTGCAAAACTATGCTTTAATTTGTTTCTCTCTTTCTATTGTGTGGTGTTTCGAGGTGTCCGAATGTACATCTTTAGATGACCTGATACATGCCACTGAACCGCTGCAAGATTACTTGGCAAATGCTGGGTGTCTTAGGCCATTGAAATGCATTAAAGACAAAGATCAACTGGTTGAAGATATTCTCATGTTTCAGGTGTATGGAGGTATTTCAGGTGCAAAATGTTTGAGCACCTGTAACATCGAATTTGTAGTTGTGTACATTGAATTTGTATGTGTACATTGAATTTGTATGTGTATCAGCAAATCTGATTTCCCACACTCTACGAGTTGTGTAATTGTAAAATAATTTTTTGTATGTGTCGATTTTTTTCTTCCCACAAATACAACACAAAAATACACATTCACAAATCGTAATTACAGGTGCACAAATCACATTTACAGGTGCACAAATCATATTTACAGGTGTACAAATCCTTCTCTACAAGTCACATATTTCAACACTGACACGCTCACATTTTGCACCTATTGTTGCAGCACGCTAAGTGCAAAACATACTTGTGCACCTGTATTGTACGAAGTGAAGTTGAGGTGAGAATTTGAATATGTGCAAATCTGAATGTGAACTTGTGCAATAAGTATGTGACGTAATTTACCACGAAACTACACAAACTGCTACTTACAACCACTCGAATCCTCCCCACAAGTCACACATTCTCTGTTTTCTACAGGTGCAAATCCGAAATGTACAGGTGCAAATCAGAAATCGTACTTCCGGCCCGCTGAGATATTTGGTGCAAAACTACAAAACGATCCGATCTGTGTATAAATTCTATGCTCTGAGATTGACAGACTTTTCGGCCAGTCAGGGAGAGGCTTTGCCCGCCCAGCCAATCAGAGGTTTTTATTCCGTCTGAGGTCGCTTTACCGACTTCCGGGTGTGGAATTTCACAATGGAGAGAGTTTTGGGAGTTCTTGTTTTGGACGGCTGGTCTGCTCTAATCTCTATAATTATGGAGGTAAATTTGTTTCTTTATTCTTCAATCGAAAAAAAAGTTGCTCCAATCGCAAAACATGTTTTCAATCAGAAAAAACTTCACTTCAATCAAAAAAAACGTTTTCAATCAAAGAAAACTCTTGTTCAAACGCAAAAAAATATTTGAGACCCCAAAAATTGCATATAAACACGTTTTTTCTTTGATAGAAATTTTTTTGTTTTTGTTGAAAATACATTTTTTGATTGAAGTCATATTTTTGGATTTGAGCCATATTATGGGTAGGACATTTGTTTCTTTATTACTCGATGAAAACAAAAGCATCCTCAATCTCAAAAAATGTTTTCAATAAAAAAAGGTCACTTCAATAATAATAAAAAAATTCAATCAAAGAAAAAAACGTTTTCCCAATAGAAAAAATATTTGAGACGAAAAAACAAATGCATTCGAACACATTTTTTCTTTGATTGAAATTTTTTCATTATTGAATTCAGTTTTTATTTGACTGAAAATATATTTTCTGATTGAAGTCATATTTTTGGTTTTGAGCCATAAAATGAGTAGGACGTTTGTTTCTTTATTACTCAATCACAAAAGATATAGCTTCAATCAAGAAAATTATTTTCAATCAAAGCAAATAAAAAAGTGTTCGGAGTGTTTCGACTTTGTTTTGGCATTCAAACACCTTTTTTTCCGATTGAAGTGAAAAAAGTTTTGAAGCCTGTTTTTTGCGATTGAATCATTTTGACACAAACATCCCACAGTGGGCGGATGCTTCTCCATTGGTCGGGCATGTTTGAGTGACAGGTGTCCACACCAATGACGAATCTCTCTCCAGAAGAAGCTACTTGTGTGCGGGGAAGTCAGTCTTTTCTATAGTCGTATGTTTGTGCAGCTGACACTGCATCTGTGGTTGCAGGCGAACGCCACTACTTATTCCACCACCAGCTGCAGCTGCATTGTCGTATCCACGATACTGAATTTACTGTGAGTACAATGCCCTCAGCACACTTCATATTATAGGCTATATAAACACTGTTAAGCATGTTATATGGTTTATACCGGCGGATTCATGAGAATCTGAGCTTTCCATCGGCGTATAGTGTTTGTATATTCATGTTTGCAGTTTCAGACATTTAGCAAATTGCTTATGCAGATCTCAAAGTGAACCGCGGGCGGGACACTGAAGCGCAACTGAAGTGCAACGGGCGGTATCGCCAGCCCCCCCCCCCCCCCCCCCCCCCCCCCCCCCCCGCTCGCTGAATCGGAGCGCACCCGCCCGCAGGTTGGCCCGCTGTTCGATTGTTTACAAACATTTTGTTTGGCCCGAAGCCACATCTACTTGCCGACCCCTGGCCTACACTCTCATAGATATATACAAACGCTAGATGTCTCAAGATGGAGTCGGCGGCGGCGTCACTTGGCGGCCATCTTAGGACAGGGGACTGCTCTGGCGCACTGTACTGTAGTCAATGGTAAGGTGGATGATTTCCTCACTTTAACACTCACAACTCGTTCAATTCTTGATTGATTTACAAACGGTTTAGTTTATTACAAACCTTATTAACGTGGCTATGATTCGGGCTCAATTCCGAAATCGCAGCTTTTCGTTTTGAAAAATACGGCATAGTTGTGTGTCTTTTCTGCCTGGCTACTCACATTGAAGATGGTGTTACTCACAATCTGATTGTCAATTATTAGGTTTTCCTGAGACCAATGTTTTTTGAGAACCTAATCTTTAGGCGAAATTACATTCTTTGTGGTTGTGGTTGTATTTATTTGCTTGTTAAGAGACTTTGATTGAGACCTTAGACTTATTGTTTGTATACATCTATGCCTGGATTAGTTAGCCTGCAGCTGAAATGCATTGTGGGTAATGTAGGCACCAGGTTCATGAAAAGAAAAGACAACATCTCTGTTTGTTGTGCATTGATTTTGGTTGAGCTTTGTTTTTATCTGTGCATTAGAAAGCTGATAGTAATAAAGAAGTGCAATGCTAAATAATAAAATTACATTTACATCCATTTATGCTGAAAAAAGATGATATCTGTGTTCATTATTATATGAATTCAATGGTTTTAATTATTCTTATGTAAGCAGTAAAAGAAGTACATCTCTGACGTGTATAACAAACCAAGCTGTTGTAAAATCGGTTGAAAATTGAGCAATCTACAGTGATTTTAAAATCCATGCTCCATTGACTTTAATGTTATGAGTGATCGAGCAGCCCTGTCCCAAGATGGCCGCCATGTGGCGACGTCGCTCCCCATAGACAGCGCTCACGAGCCATCTAGTGTTTGTATATATCTATGTACACTCTCTCCATCGTGAAATTCCACACCCGGAAGTCGGTAAAGCGACCTCAGACGGAATAAAAACCTCTGATTGGCTGGGCGGGCAAAGCCTCTCCCTGACTGGCCGAAAAGTCTGTCAATCTCAGAGCATAGAATTTATACACAGATCGGATCGTTTTGTAGTTTTGCACCAAATATCTCAGCGGGCCGGAAGTACGATTTCTGATTTGCACCTGTACATTTCGGATTTGCACCTGTAGAAAACAGAGAATGTGTGACTTGTGGGGAGGATTCGAGTGGTTGTAAGTAGCAGTTTGTGTAGTTTCGTGGTAAATTACGTCACATACTTATTGCACAAGTTCACATTCAGATTTGCACATATTCAAATTCTCACCTCAACTTCACTTCGTACAATACAGGTGCATAAGTATGTTTTACACTTAGCGTGCTGCAACAGTAGGTGCAAAATGTGAGCGTGTCAGTGTTGAAATATGTGACTTGTAGAGAAGGATTTGTACACCTGTAAATGTGATTTGTGCACCTGTAAATGTGATTTGTGAATGTGTATTTTTGTGTTTTATTTGTGGAAAGAAAAAAATCGACACATACAAAAAATTATTTTACAAGTACACAACTCATAGAGTGTGGGAAATCAGATTTGCTGATACACATACAAATTCAATGTACACAACTACAAATTCGATGTTACAGGTGCTCAAATATTTTGCACCTGAAATACCTCCATACAGGTGGTTCACAGAGTCTGTGGGGCATTTGAAAGGTTTGTTCAGAATCCAAATCAGTGAAATTGTTTTTGGTTGATGAGTGATATTTGCTACCACTTTCCTATGCACAAATACAAGAACAGCAAAACATTTGAAAATGTACTATATATTTTTAATGAAGCCACTGCATAGCCTAATAAACTAGGCTAACAAAATTCATGTAACAGTGCCTCAAAAAAGCAGGTTTCAAGCAGCATATATAGTGAACAACTCAATACTGTGTGATAAAATAGATTATTTGCACACATTTCAACTATATTTTCACAATTTTTTCAAATTACACATATTTAAACACAACACATTTAATGTATTTTTTTCTCGAGTTCTGTGAAATGATTGCTAACTTGTGCATTTAGGACTGAACTGGATTTGAAATTGTGTTGGCAAAATCTGAACACTTATTTTGAATTTACAGACATTAAACATACAGCTCTGGAAAAAAATAGGAGACCACTGCAAAATTATCAGTTCTTCTGATTTTGGTATTTATAGGTATATGTTTAAGTAACATGAACATTTTTGTTTAATTCTACAAACTGCTGACAACATAACTCCAAAAGTCCACATAGAAATATTGTCATTTAGAGATTTTATTGGCAGAAAATGAAAAATGGTTATTTCTGAAAAAATTGCAGTGATCTCTTAATTTTTTTCCAGAGGTGTATTTCACTGTTTGCCATATTATTCTGATGGCATCATGGATTGTGTGGCTTTTATTCTGCATTAGTAAAGCAAGTCATCTCTTTCATCTTGCTAGTGTAATATCAAATATTAATTAAATTTGAAACTGCCTTTGTCTGTCTTGTCTGTCATTTTTATAGATTTAGGGAGGGCCTGAAGACCCTTGGTGTTCTAGATGCAATGAGGATTCAGCCAGACAGTTTCAGACCTTTAATGTGTCATGAACCATCTCCACTCACTGCTGACGCAATGGATCAGCTTTTCCACATCCGCCTGTCTGCTGTGGGAAGCAACAAGAGAATGGCAGAGGAACGTATTGTGGCATTTTGGAGGGATTACCTGCAGGATGTAGAAGGTAAATACTCCTGCTGGATGTTCTTTACTCCTCTGTATTCTTGTTTTTTTGTTTTTTGTTTTGTTTTGTATTTTCCTTTTTTTTTTCTTTTACAGCCTGTCTCTGTGGAATTGACTGTCCTTACATGATATACCTTTTTGAATTTTTAGAGATCTTTCTAGTTCTGTTAATGTTTCTTTTCTCACTCCTCCATTTACTTCCTTCCATCTATAATTTTCCTTTCTCTCTTTGTATAATCTATTTCTTTTGCTTTTTGCATTGCACTTTTAACTTAATGGTATAATGTGGAACATTCTTATTCTTCTTTTTGGTGTTTGCCTGCTTTTTTTGTGTTAGAGCAAGTGGGTCCCTCAGCACTAGGTAAAATCCTAGCTTTTGCGACGGGTGCAAGTGTCATCCCTCCAGTTGGATTCTCCCCGCTGCCATCAGTTGATTTCCTGCATGATCAGTCCATCAGCCCTGGACGCCATTTGCCTATGGCAAGCACCTGCATTAACTGCCTTAAGTTGCCACTACTGGACACATACGAGGATTTCAGGGAGAGTATGGACTTTGCATTGAGTAACACACAGGGTTTTGGTAGAGAATAACTTTTGAAGATTGTGTGTTCCTACCACAATGCAGTGCTCAGGATGTTTCGGTAAGTATGTATGAACATATGAACTGCTGTTTTGGTTTTCTTTCCCCTCTTTGATTAGGTGTTTGCACAGGAAAAACAGTTTTTGGGGAAAAATATTGTTAAGGATGTGTCTTTTACAGGGATTAGCTGAATTTTTTTTTTTAAATTTTTGTACCTTTTTTCTGTCACTCATTTTTGATCAACAGTGTTGAGCATATATCAGATTTGTGGTTGTGAGGCAAACTGTTTTGTTCTGGCATTTCACATTAAAGCACTGTATAAATGCAGCCATTAACTATTTGTTACAAAACAACCCATGGAGTTTGAGCTGTTAGGCAGCTTTTCTACTGTTCAGTAAGAAAATTCACCAGGCCTAAAAATAATTGTATGCCATGGTTTCCATCATCATTCAGTGGGTCTATGGCTTCGTTAACTCTGTTCATGACAGTTTCATTTACAATAAAGTCATTAACAGGAACAACTACATTGTTTTCAGTGTCTAACTGTAGAAGGGTGTCTTCACTGATTTCCAAGGTATCATTTCCAGCAAAACTGTCCTGCATTGCACTAGCACCGGCACTGTTAAGAACCCCTCTCTGCCACAGCTGAAGAGGTGTTTGTCCTCCCTGTGATGATAATCCATGATTGTTTCACTGACTTCTGAATTCTGCAGCTGCCCTCTGAACTCTTGGCAAGTAGATATAGTGTAGACAAAACATATGGAGTTCATCTGTAGAATCCAGTATGCCCTCATTTTCCATGAAGGTGAAGAGATTACTGAAGTGGAAGGAGACAACTCGGTTTAGCTCTGCCCACAGTCGTTCTATCCTCTGATTGTGGACACTGCGTCCAGTTATGACACTGTCTCTATTTACCCCCCTTCTCTCCAGCATGTATCGGGCCACTCCTGTGTTCTCCATGCCGTGGTCACAGCGTACTCTCAAGGGAAGGCCAAAGCTCTGTACACCAATGCGGAACAGTTCCAGTACACTTGATGCCCTGTTGTTGTTGAGGCACTGCAAATATATGATGGTTCGACTAAAGCCATCAATGCATCCATGAAAAACCATTCTCCACCTCACCAGTTTATGGTTTCCATCTATATGCCTGTGGGGAGAATAAAAGACAATTACTACTATATTTAGCCAAATGATGCCCTGCAACCTGCCTTCATAACCCTTAAGTTTGGGCCTCCATAGAATGAATACCACTGCATTTAGTGATTTCCTGACCTATCCATACAAACTCAAGTACTCTGTTAACAATTGTGAGGTACTTTTGCTTTACGCATTTATTACATTTTGTGCTATTTTTCTTGTACCCATTACATTTTGGAGACAGGTTATGTAGTTGTTTCCTCATTTAGTATGCTGACAGTTTTAACTTTTCAGATTCATATTAATACAATTGAAATTCATGGAACACTGCTTAATGTCTTGTAGGCATCTTCAGTATTATGAAGTTATGATGAACTTAGTTCTTTAATTTTGTGGCCTCAGGAACGAAAGGGCAACTGTGCATACTTACGGCTGAGTCAATGTTAAGATAAGATAAGATAAGATAAGATAGACTTTATTAATCTCACAAAGGAGAAATTTATGTTAAAGGTTTTAGCTTTGATTTTAGTTGTTTTACATCAATATTATGCAGTACAGGGGAAAAAAAATTGAACTTCAGTATAGGTCTTTAGCCTAGAAATCACAGTTCAAGAGTAATGGGCACCTGTCACTAAATGATTTTGTACACCTATGTATTGTTTTCATATTGGTCTGCTTCACTGTGCAGAAGTTTGTAACCTTAAGAATTAAAAGATGTGTAGATGTCCACTTAAGATTAGAATCGTATATTATCCTCTGCATTATGTGTATTTTTACTTTAGGCAATTTTGGTATAATTTGATAATACATATGCACTTAAAAAAATGAAAGTTCGACTTAAACCATTTATTAAGTATTTTTACCCTCTGGTACACAGTAAATACTTGTACTTAAGTAAACCATTTGAGTGTTTCTTCCATGGCTTCTTTAAAGCTTTACCTTAAACATTACTGTAAAGATTGGATTAGATTAGATTAAATTGATTTTATTGATCCTTTAGGAAGACTACTTCAGGTAAATTAATATTCTAGCTGCATTTTACAGTAATACTGTGTTCCTTTACATTTGTAATCAAAGTAAAAGTCAATTAGCAATTTAAATATACTGTATGTATATATGTGCATTAATAAATCTACATAATTATGAAATTATAATTATATAGGACATTTAAAATGCTAAATATAAAATGGCTACTGACAAAAGAACCACGTCTAATACAATATTACAAGATAGGCTTACTCACCATAATTGATTGGGAGTGAGAACATTGTAAATTCTTCGGCAGATTGCATGACGACGACGGAAGGACCGTCCAATGGGGTCAAGGTGTTGCAAGCAACGTCTCACACGCCTGCGCTGTATTCTGATGTTGCGTGACCGAAGGCTTCCCAGCACATACCTTTCTCCTGCATTTGGTGTGGTTTGAAGGATCCTGTTAACAATGTCGGTCAAGGCCTCCTCAGACATTGCTGTGTAGGCCAGTGGTCCAATTTGAAGCTGCTGTCTATGGCTGTACAGTGTCCTCCTACTGATTCCAAAGCATACAGCTATTCTTTGCCAACTCATTCCAAGAGACAAACAGTGGGTAATCTGTCCATGCAATATATTGTATTGAGGTCGACCAGGATGGCCAGTTCTGATTGTTGGTGGGACTCTTGAAGTAAAAATGTCCCTTTGTCTCATTTCAACTGGTCTTGAGTTTTCATATGAATTTAGAATGGAACAAAAACATGTATACAGTGTCTCCAGAACACGTAAATGTCTTTGACTGTCACCTCCTAACTGCTGGCTAATTGAGAGAAAGAAAGAAATTGTCCGTGCATAACCATGAAGCTCACCAAATAGCCTTTCCAAAATCATGCCGTCATGTCCACCACTGTCAATTTCCTGCACAATCCTCTGAAAGCACCTCAGTGTATCCGTGAAAAAAACAGCAATGTCCTCCTCATTGCCATTTACTTCCACAAACAATAACTGACCTTGAAAAAGAAGGTAAATAAGTACAAATATCATGTTCATCTTTCTAATGTTCTAACAAAGAAAGTGCTCCTTGTAACTCCAATTTAGCCAGCTAGCAGTGCTTTGAGTGGATGCAGGCTTTGTTTTGAGGGTTGCAAACCCATGTGAGAAGGCGAATTCAGACTTCCTGTTTGATCAAACTAACTTCCTTTTCAATTATATTAAAGCGAGCTTGATAGTAAATGTAAGAGAGTATACTAGTGTATGTGTAACAGTATGATAGTAATTGTAAGAGAGTTTGATGGTAAATGTGAGAGGGTTTAGATAGTAAATGTAAGAGGGTTAGATAGTGAATGTAAGAGAGTTTGATGGTAAATGTGAGAGAGTTTGATAGTGAATGTAAGAGAGAATACTAGTGTATGTGTAACAGTATGATAGTAATTGTAAGAGAGTTTGATAGTAAATGTGAGAGAGTTTGATAGTGAATGTAAGAGGATTAGATAGTAAATGTAAGAGAATAGGGCTGCTCAGCGGCGTAGTGGTTAGCACTTTCGCCTTGCAGCAAGAAGATCCCTGGTTCGAATCCCGGGGTGGGCCTGGGATCTTTCTGCATGGAGTTTGCATGTTCTCCCTGTACATGCGTGGGTTTTCTCCTGGCACTCCGGCTTCCTCCCACAGTCCAAAAATATGCTGAGGTTAATTGAGTACTCTAAATTGCCCTTAGGTGTGAATCTGAGTGTGATTGTTTGTCTGTATATGTAGCCCTGCGACAGACTGGCGACCTGTCCAGGGTGTCCCCTGCCTTCACCCAAGTCAGCTGGGATAGGCTCCAGCACCCCCGCGACCCTAATGAGGATAAAGCGGTGTATAGAGGATGGATGGATGTAAGAGAATATACAAGGGTATGGGTGAGAGTTTGATGGTGAATGTAAAAGCAAGTATGATTTATTTCTCAAGGGGCCTCCCATACCATAGCGAGCCTGGATGTGTTCACATATTTACCACCCTTCCCATTACAGTTTAATTACAAAATTTGGAAACGTGGGATAAATAAAAACACATTTTACATTGTAATTATACATGGATGCCATTTTTGATGTTCATCCATCCATCCATTCTCTATACACCGCTTTATCCTCACTAGGGTCGCGGGGGGTGCTGGAGCCTATCCCAGCTGACTCGGGCGAAGGCAGGGGACACCCTGGACAGGTCACCAGTCTGTCGCAGGGCTACATATACAGACAAACAACCATATACACATTCACACCTACGGGCAATTTAGAGTTATCAATTGACCTCAGCATATTTTTGGACTGTGGGAGGAAGCCGGAGTACCCGGAGAAAAGCCACACATGCACAGGGAGAACATGCAAACTCCATGCAGAAAGATCCCAGGCCCACCCCGGGATTTGAACTGGGGATCTTCTTGCTGCAAGGCGAAAGTGTTAACCACTAACCACTGTGCAGCCCTCATTTTTGATGTTCATTTCTATAAAAAAGATTTTGTCTACTTTTGGGCTGACAAATAAATATATATGCTTCTGATGCCAATGTGTTGTGAGATTTCATGTTTCACAAACATAATGTCATTCATTTATTCATTCATTCGTTTGCCGCATTGTCTGTCATGGCAGGTCACTTGTTGTCATGGTTACAGTGACACCGTGCTGCTATCTCACAATGTGACAGAAATCTTTAACAAATCCGTGAATCCACATTATAAACTGCATCACGGCCAAAATCTAATCACTTGGTCCCTGTGTCATTTCTGACCTTCCCTGAAAATTTCATCCAAATCCATTTTTGAGTAATGTTGCGAACAGACAGATGGACAAATGCACGCTAATCGTCATATTGCCATGATTTCTGATCATCAATAATTAATAAACCAATGCTACCTTTATATAAAAAAAATGCTGCATTTCTAACATGCTATATGGGGGGATGAACAGCCTTGGTAAAGTACTGTGCTCTCTGATTGCTTTTCTTGTTATTAATTTAATTTAATTTCTGAAGAGAAATGCATTAAGCTGTTGGAGTGTAAATGAAGATGTCTTTAAGAGGAGTAATTAAGTGCTCCTGTGTACACGTGCTTGGCTATCCCTCATTCCATCATTATTCTCTCTGCAGTTTGCAACATTTGTAGCTCCCGTTCAGTCAATCACCGACACAAGGCGTTCTTTTGGTACAGGCGTTTAATTTCACAATTCATGGTGTGAAATTTTGTCGTAAGAACTAAACAAACACAAACATAAATTAAACAGAGGTTACACAGAGTACGCTTACAAATACAGAAATAAAATGAAATATATACACAGACACGTACCTCATTGGCCGCATTAGCCAAACGGAATTAAAGAAAGGAAACTTCAGTCTTCATACGCATCTTCAACGTCTTATACACTGGTCATTCACGTCTGCTTCGATCATAATGTCCATCAATTAAAATTAACCTGACGCTACTGCAACCAAAGAACATTAGTTCCACCTGATGCTTCTCAATCGGGACATAGAAAAGAACAACATTCTCTTATTTGTACTGCAAATAATTGTAGTTCTAATTCAAAATTACATTAACTTAACATGAACAATCAATATAATACAATACAACATATAGTACAATAAATACAACCAAATACAACCAATATGAACTTAGAACTGCAAAGGTTGCGCATATGGCAGCTACAACATTTATATACTTCAGTGACATTGCTATATTGGTTCCATCCATCTATCAAAAAAACAATCATTCCAATGAACCCTCCTAAATTTCCTTATCCTTATCCTTAAACTTGAGGCTTTCAATAATATTTAATTTATATTTGTACACACACATATGCAGTTCGTTAACTACATGTGATAATCTCAGCCATTTCTGGTAATACGCTCCCATTTATCTTTCCATCACAGCATTTTCAGTGTTGTTTGGTTCTGATATGGTATCACCCCCTGCTGGTATCTGGCTGACATGACGACATGACATGTAAAGTGGTTTTCCGGGTTTGGGCCATTTAGGTCCAGCAAAGGAAAACCTGAATGTGAAAGCATGCAATAATATTTTTGTTTTTCTTCTTTCAATGTGACATTTCCTTCCCACCATCACTGACTGCTTGCTCATAGAGAATTCAAAGGCAACTTTAGGGTGCTTTCACACATACGCCTTTTGGTCCGCTTAAAGCGGACTGGAGTCCGCAACACCAGCAAGTACGGTTCGTTTGGGCTGGTGTGAAAGCAGACCAGATGTTTTTGGTGCGGACTAAAGAACCGGACCGAGACCACCTCTCGAAGGTGGTCTCGGTCCGCTTCTATGTGAACTCCAGTTCGGTTCGCTCCTGGTGAGAACACAAACCTGTCTCCATTCGGACCGGCTTGATGGCGCAGCAGACGTTTTGGTCTACGGGAGCTTCCATAGCAACCTGCACAGGGAATTTTGGGATAACGATAACGTCTTGCAATGCAACTTCTCCGTGCCAAAAACGACTGTGTAATGTTCTCGTACTGAATGCGAGCTTCATGCTGGAACAACAGCAGTATTTGTGCTTGATGCATAAAGCAATGATACGAATATATGGCAACAAGAACGAACAGGAGAGCATAGTTCATTGTTTACGAATAAACCTTCCGGCATTTTTCCCTCTTCACATGCTGCGCCAATCAGCGTTCACTACGTCACCTAAAACACCTTATTTTTGTGAACAGCGCCGCCAAACGACTGGGGGGAGATATAACATTCATCGTAGTTGGTTCAACTGCGAAAACACTGGTGTGAATGCGAACCGAACCAGTTGAAATTAGCAACATTGTAACAACTTTTGGGTCCAAACGAACCACTCTAATGGACTAACAGGTGTGAAAGCACTCTTAGATTGTTGGGTTCTCTGCTCTCTGCTGAAAGTTTGTAAGGTGTGTACCTCAGTATGTTAAGCGCTGTGAGATGACATATGTTATGAATTTGAGCTATATAAATAAAACTGAATTAAATGTAACTAAACCAGTTTCAAAATGAAATGTTTTTCCCATTTTGGTCTAAGGAAACTTCACTGGCCGGCAAACACCTCATCCCACCTATTAATGTGACTCCTCCTCTCTTCATTTCAAAGAGAGTTCAAGTAGTATTTAAGGTTTATTAAAGATGACGATGATGTGTCGTAGGTTTAGAATTTGACCGTGGCTCCCTTATAGGCAGTAATGTAAAATGTAAATTTCTTGCCAGTATTTTACCTGTGGTTAATATTCAAAGATTCAAGATTCAAAGATTCAAAGTGTTTATTGTCATGTGCACACTATGGAAACATGCTTCCCTGTACAACGAAATTCTTACTCTGCTGTCCACCTAATGCCTAATGTGTAAGAATAAATTTAAAAGAATATAAATAGAAATTTAAAATATAAAATGGAACAAATAACACAAGTGTAAAATTTAAAATATAAAATACAATGCAATACAAATTCAAATAAGGCAGTACAGTATTGTGCTGCTGGTGTGAACTCCGGTCAGCAGTTTAGGAGTCTGATGGCAGTGGGAAAGCAAAAGTTTTTAAACCTAGTGGTCCTGCATTTCAAACTCCTGTACCTCCGGCCTGAGGGTAGAAGCGTGAACAGACCATACTGGGGGTGGGTGGGTGGGATCCCTTAGGATGGAGACAGCTCTACTGTTGACTCTGCAGTGAGGGCAGTGGAGTCCTGGTGATCTTCTCAGCAGTCTTCACCACTCTCTGCATACGTTTGCGGTCCATAGCAGTGGTGCTGCCATACCACACGGTAATGCAGCTGGTCAAGATGCTCTCAATGACACAGCTGTAGAAGTTGCTGAGGATCTTAGGCAACATGCCAAATTTCCTCAGCCTCCTCAGGAAGTACAGCCGCTGTTGCGCCTTCTTAATATATGACCTCCACTGAGATATCATGAGGCAAAAAGGAAACATTCTAATTCTAACAAAGATTAATTTGTAAAAAGCATTATATCATTACCGCCAAAAGAGGTTTAATGATGATAATTCTATTATGCAAATCAAAGAGAAGCAGCCAGCAGAGAACCAGAGTCGTTCTAACATGGATTCAATCAACCTGTTCCTCTTGTTTTGACTCAATACTGATATCTCCAAACTGGGTTGTCAGTTTAAAGATCTGTGGTCAAATATTATATAACACACAGGGGAAGCTCAGTGTCTCTAATGTGATGTTTGCTGTGATTGTAGCTCTATAACTGATGCAATCACTTTAATACTCATCATGAACAGATGATGCAGACATCTGCTACAACATCAGTGCTGATAAATCAGTACTCATTACTATCCCATTTGACAAGCTCAGTATATAGCCATTCCATACAGATCATTCATGAACATATATCTCACATACTGTCAGTCAAAATGTATATCCCTACGATTTGATTCATGTCTCAATTTACATATCACAACTACATGTGCTAATATGTGGCATAAATATTAATACATAGTAGATTCATTCTATATGTGGTATAGAGTGTGACAGGGGTGACATACTGTGTAGGCCCATCCAGAAGATAAACATGGTCGATAGTCCCTGAGTCACAGGTTGATTCCAGCCCATGGTCTTTTGCTGCAGGTCCTTCCCCCATTCTTCTCTCCACTTTCCTGTCTTCCTCTCTCTACTATCCTGTCAATAAAGCCAAAAAAATAAAATTAAATAAAACTACATATACACAAAACAGACCCAATGACATTATCAAAATCTGGAGGGTTTATCCCTTTGATTGAACAGCCTGAGGTTACTATTAGAGGAAAGCTCATGTGAAATAAGGAAATGTTCCTGGTAAGCTTTTTATCCCTCCACCACTACTGCTGTTACAGACAAGGGTAGACAGGAACTAATAGGAAGTCAAGCTTGTAGGACACATGTCTCTGCCCCTCCTGAGGCAGTGACAAAATTTATTTAATTATTTGACCTTGCTATATTGTTTATATCCTTGATCCCTCAAGAAACCTCTGAGCGACCTGGATAAAATTTGGAAATCTTACGTTTCCGAGATGTCAGCTGTAAACTTTTGAGTTTCCTTCCAGATCCTAAACGAGCACCTTCAAGTCCCTGATGATGCCAAAACAGGCTGTCTGGATCTTGTTCTCGACCACCAAGGGATGGGTACTAAATAAGCCCCAGAGTTAAAATATTGAAGACTGGAGGATCAATCAGCTCTGATGTTATTGGTTCTGCTCTCAGTACTGTTTCTTCATTTCTATTTCATTATTGACACAGAAACATTATCCTACTAATTTTATCTCACAAGCTGTTTCTAATTTGATGATGATGCATTCTCAGTCTACTGTCAGCAGTCAATCCAGAAGAGAGATCTCTCTGAGTCTGTGTGACGGCTGGAGTCAGCGCTCTCTCCCAAACACCACAGCCCCTCATCTCATTTCTCAGTTTGTACATCTTCCATTCCTTTCCTCAACCCCTTTTCTTGTATCTTGGTCCCTTCCACCAGAGATGTGAGTGCAGGCGGTAAGGAAGAGACACAAGGAAGACAGGAAGCACAGCACTGTTTTTTTTCTTCTACCAGAGGAATAGTTTCACTTCTTCATATCACAGTTGTAGACCTTGACACCCACTTTCAACAAGGGACGTGTGGAGCAGTACAAAATTTGCTATTCACGTCTCTTGGCCTTGGAGCCCTATATACTCCACTGGTGGGATATTTCATGATTATTGGTTTGACAGCTTTAAAATATATGAGCACACTGAGTGCAGATTAAGCAGAAAATACTTAAGCGGGACAACACTGGTATAAAAGGATAAACATTTATGAAAATCCTGGCATATGGGCTCTGTAAAGCGTCTTGAGACAAATTGACCTGTAATTGGCACTATATAAATAAAACTGAATTGAACTGAATTGAAAAAACAGGATGGTTGGCAAGCATGCATAAATAAGACAGAGGGTAGGTCAAATCATAATGAGGAAAATTCCTGCTAAAAGCTAACTAGGTTATCATTTTAAATAATCCAGACTTATGGTATAGTTGTAATATTAATAATATTTCTAGACTGGCATCCATAATATCAATAAAGTACAAAAGCAATCAGAGAGCACAGAACTCCATCAAGGCTGCTCAGCCGTTGTTTGATTTACAACGAATGAAACAATTCGAGGTCCACAGTGGTGGATTTGTAGTAGAATCACAATCATGTGATTGTCAGCTGATGTAGTGTTCACTTGTTGTCATAGTTACAGTGACGCCATGTCACTATCTCACAATGATACAGAAATCTTGAGTAAATCCATGGATCCAGACTATAATCCCCATCACGGCAAAAATCTAATCACTTGGTACAGATAAACACCTGATCAGCCCTCAAACCTGTCTTTCATCTCTTTTGTAGTTTTCGCTGATGACATCTCTTGACCTTTCATCCAGTGCCATCATTAGATTACAATTTTAATCACAAAAATTTCCTGTCAACCATAGCTGTACTATGAGTTTAAGTGTTCTTTCCAGTTGTAAGACGAGTCAGTGCAAAGGGTTGAACTGAAACAAGGGTCTGCTCTATTAACTCCTTCTTGCGGTTCCATCAATCTAACTGCTAGTCTTAGTCAGCAGTGCTTTGGTATTGAAATATCTGCTCTGTCCAGAGGCGTCACTAGGTTTTAAGGACAGGGGGGGCTTAGCCCCCAGGAGATGCACAGGATGTGAGCGAACATTTAATTTTACAGCTAACAAAAACTGAGAAATTGATTTTCCACATTAAGATTTAGATTTATTCAGAGATACTTTACTGTGTAAATGTTTTACATCACAGTGGCCATGACTTTTTCTCACAACACAATAACTCAGAGCTGCCAAGTTGTGACCAGACCTCAGAGTGAGATTTGGTTTGTGCAGGATGCTGATGGGGGGTCTGGGGGTCCTCCCCCAGAAAAATTTGAAAATTACTGATCCTATTTCAGCAACTAAACAATAAAAAGTTCTTAAGCAAAAACAAAACATCTTTATAACTTAAGTTATCTTTTCACTGAACAGAATTACAATCAGACACTAAATTCTGTCTCACAGGAGCAGGGTGACATGAACTAAAATCAGGACTAAACCAGATCTGACTGGATATCACAGGAGCGGGGTATCATGGACTAAACCCAGGACTAAATGAATGAATAACTTATTAACGATGCCCAAAAATAAATAATAAAGACTGTCAACTCAGAATAAATGGCACAATTGTAAACAGGAACAGGAAAAGAACAGGGAAAAATGAATTCTTGTGAGCCATGTTGTACTCCCTGATGGCCTTTTTGAAGCCTTGATGATCTCTGGGGTGGGTTCCCATTTATTGAATGGCTCCAAACCAGCCATTTTAATAGTCATAATAGAGGAGAGTGTTCCCTCTAGAGCCACAGTGCTCCTGGTCTTAGTTTTCTTTAGTCCAACCAGTGAAAACAGAGTCATATTCGGTCCAAAACTAGCAAAATTATTTATTTATTTATGTCGTATATTTGGCTTATACAGTGGGGAAAATAAGTATTGAACGCGTCAACTTTTTTCTCATCACATTTATTTCCAAAGATGCAATTCAAACAAAATTTCTACCAGACATTGATATTAACTCAAATAATCCACACATGAAAAGAAATCACAACATTCAGGTCCATAAATAATGATTATGTGGAATTAAGTGAGATAACACAGGAAAAAAGTATTGAACACGCTAACTGAGACTCATCTAATACTTGGTGGAGAAGCCTTTGTTTGCAATGACAGCTTCCAGACGCTTCTTGTATGTTTTAACTAATCGCCCACACCGCTCAGGTGTGATTTTGGCCCATTCCTCTGCACAGATTGTCTTTAAATCTTGAATATTCTTTGGTGCCCTCTGGTGAACCCTTTTCTTGAGTTCTTTCCACAAATGTTCAATTGGATTTAAGTCAGGTGATTGACTAGGCCATTCTAACAGATTGATTTTCCTTTTTGAAACCATTTGAAAGTCAACTTTGCCGTGTGCTTTGGATCGTTGTCCTGCTGGAAGGTCCAGCCACGTCTCATCTTCATCATCCTGGTGGATGGCAGTAGATTCATATCAAGAATTTCCCGATACATGGCTCCATTCATTGCTCCGTCAATTATATGAAGTTTGCCGATACCATGAGATGAGAAACAACCCCATGCCATGATGCTTCCACCTCCAAACTTCACTGTTGGTACAGTGTTTTTTGGGTGATGTGCAGTGCCATTTCTCCTCCAAACATGGTATGTAGTATGACAGCCGAAAAGTTCAATTTTGGTCTCATCTGACCAGACACATTCTCCCAGTATTCTACAGGCTTGTCAAGATGCTGTTTAGCAAGCTTTAAACGAGATTCAACATGTCTTTTGTTGAGGAATGGAGTTTTGAGAAGAAAGGTGACGCGTTCAATACTTATTTTCCCCACTGTATATCTCTCTCTTGGCTATCTCCACGTTCCAATCATTACTCTAATAAATAAAAGCTCAAGTTAAATAAGTCTTATATGGTGCACCTGGACTGAAATGTTTCATATTTCATATTCATGTCAAGTTCCATAAAAATCCAAGACTGTCTGCATCACAAATGACTCTCTCCTGTAAAATCCTTTAGACTCACCTTTCCAGTAGAGGTTTCTCCCCTCTTACTCTCTCTGCTCCTCTGCCCTGACTCCTACAGGTCAATAGGGGTGGTGGAGTGATTATTATTATTATTATTATCATTATTATTTTTATTATTATTATTATCACCATTATTCACATAATCATCCGTGAATGAGCTCAGCTCCTGTTTCACTGTGTGTATCTGATGCTGGAGCTGATGCTCCAGAAGGAAGTTACCCCAAAGAGAGTATATGGTTAAAAAAAAAAAAGTGCACACCCAACTCCATGAACAACCAGAACCTTCACAGTGCATTTCAGACTAACTAGCTAGCTAAGTAGCAGTGTTCTTTTAGAGCTGAAATGTAACTTTTGACCGCAGAACAACAAAGGTAAGATGTGCACAGAGATACAGCAACATCTCACGCTGCCTCCTTTACAGGGGACTCTCTCCTACAGAGTGAACAAGCCAGGTTTTTATTTGTCAAACAGGGAGCATTTGGTTCATTAATTACATGGGACTTTCTGCTGTTAGCTGGGGGGCTGGAGCTAACTTATTGTTACTATCAGCAGTGATGAATACTTACTCTCCTGAAAACATTTCGCATATCCATTCTTGTTCACGTTCTTCTCCTAATTCTGCTCTCCTCCGTTCTGTGTGCTCGTTCCCTATAAACACATGCTGGAGGTACCAGCAGCCTAGGTTGCAGGGAAAACGTGGACTGGATTTCAGTGATGTGGGCGTGCTCCATATGAACAAGTGGAATGGACTGGATAACGACGCACCGACTCAGACTCTCTACCTTCCACTATGAAGTGAAGAGAAACTAAGATTTATGATCGTATCTAAGCTAAAAAAAAAAAGACTGGTTATGTGATTATGTATTTAAACTCATATTCTGGTCACATTATATGGAACTTTTTGGCACAACTTTTTAAAAAAATAAATGAACATAAAATTATTTAGGGGGGCTTATGAATATTTTAGGGGGGCTGAAGCCCCCCTAAAATAGGCCTAGTGACGCCACTGGCTCTGTCTTTTTTTTTTTTAATGTCCTGACAAACTTAGTTTTAGTTCTGTCCAGATGACAAGCCAAGCAGCAGACAGCTGATAGAGATGACAGCAGCAGACACATCATGCTTCACACAGAACAGAAAACATTGTCTTTTCAACGGTGATATTTCCTCAGAGCAGTGGCGGCTGGAAAAAAATATTCTAGGTGGGGCTGTGCCGTGTCAAATCAGTTTCATGAACCATCCCGATACAACAGAAAAGGCAGGATATCAGTGCTCTGTGAAATAATTATTATTTAATGCCAATATTAATAACTTGAGGCATTTTTGCACAAGACATGAACAACATATTGTTTTACCACAATTTTGGCAATAAATTATCTATACAGCTGAGCACATGAAACAGTGCATTAGTGTTGAATTGACGACTCAAGTATTATGTTAAGTGTTAAGTATATTAAGAAATTAATACTAGAACAGAAAAATACTGTACAGTAATTTATGATAAAGCCCAATGTGACTAACTGATAAGAACTGCAACAATTAAGTGATTTTTCAATTAGCAGACAAAGAAAAATACAATCTGCAACAATTTTGATGATTTCAACATTTCAGTGAACAAGCCAGAAAATGATGAGCAGATTACATAAGCAAACATATACTATTTAGACAAAATATCCAAAAATTTCTCAGTGAAGTACTTTGCTGGATGATGTGCTAAAGTCAACTTTATACAAAGAAAAATCTGGTCAAGGGAATAAATGTGTGTGTGTATACAGACAGACAGAAGAGTACTCTCTTCTGTTGAAGATTACTTTGTATGAATATGAAACAGGCCTGGACAAAAATGATGGTACCCTTAATTTTGTTGCACAACCTTTTAAACCAGTCACTGGAGTCTGGTGATTTCTGTAACTCTCAGAGAGACTTCTGCACGTGTGGACTCCTGGTGAGCAAACTGCTCCAGCTGTCTCAGGTGTGAATGCTGTCCTTCTCCAGACTGCATGTTTCAGCTCCTTCCACAGATGTTCAGTAGAATTCAGATCAGGGCTCATTGGAGGCCACTTCAGAACAGTTCAGTGTGTAACTGTGTGTTACACTTCATCTCTTCATCTAGCTGTGTTGCGATGTTAGCCTTGCCTAGCATCGTTAGCTTAACGGTGTTCTCCATATGTGCCGTCCTACTCTCGAGTTTCTTTATTTTCTCGGATAAATGTTTCATATCTCTTACTCCTGAAACAGTCCATGCCGTGTCTGCCCCAGCCGTTTTATAGAGCAAACACGGGAAGCAATATAAAGCATTTGCATGACTGCATCCAGCTAGCCAAGCCTTCCTCTTGTACCAATTACGAGAGAAGCCTCTTGTATAAAATTTACCTTTCTCTTGGTTTGTTGACTTATTTTGATATTAGGTTGATCTGGGCCTCGCTGTTTTATTTTGAGTGGATTTATTTTGAGTTTTTGTCACTGTCACAGTTATCCATGCGAGTATCCACCGCACTCACGCATGCTCTTCTTCTTCTTCTTCTTGTGAATTTCCGGCAGGCTGGATGCCTTGCGGCACATTGCTGCCTCTCACAGGTCAGGGTGAGAATGCAGAATTCTCACGCATGCTCACTTGGCTTGGGGCGATATCGATTTCGCCCCTCTGGGCATCAGATTCGACGACGCTGATTGGATAAATTTCTGTTGCTATGTCGAATCTCTTGTCGGTAATTGGCTGCTCTGCCGCACTGGAAGGGCGATTTCTCCAGCGCTCCAGCAGCTCAGCAGAGATGAGCAGGAAACTATTTTCCCCGAAAATTCTAATTAATATTTTGTACGACATGTGATTGCGAATTTAAACATGCATAGTGCTAAAAAAATAACTGATTATTGTTTATTTTTAAAAAAATATTTATTTTAAAAATGAAAAATCAAAAACACCGGGGGGGGGGGGGGGGGGGGGGCGGCGTCCGAGCGCCCTCTATTGGCCAGCCGCCACTGCCTCAGAGACCTCTTTCCCCAAGAGATATGAAGAAAGAAAAAAAAAGCATAAGAAGTTTTCTCCATGCAGAGTATGATATACGATCAACAAAACTCTACCAATTATAGAACATGATGCTTTTTAAACGTGATTAGGCTCATTAAAATGCCTTCATAAGAACACACATACACTACTCACAATAAGATAGGGATATTGTTATTTACATGAGTGCTTTTCCTATTTGGTCTTGATTTTAATTAAATAAGTAATAGTTCCCTTTGATATTATTATTAATTAATGAGAAGAAGCACCATTTTCATTAGTATTTCTTACCCCAACAATTTAGACAATAACAAAGATAGCCCCAAATAACCAAAACTGACAAAGTCAGTAGCGGGTGTTTCCACCATTTGCCACAATGACAGCTTGACAGCGACGTCTCATGCTCCTAACTAGCCTCATGATGTTGTTCTGAGGCAATGCGTTCCACTCCTCCACAAGTGCTACACGCAGTTCTGCCAGGTCACGTGGGGATGGGGTACGAGTATCCAGTCACTGCTTCAGCTGGTCCCAGACCTGCTCTATGGGGTTCAGGTCAGGGGACATTGCTGGCTATACCAGATGAGACACTCTGACTTCCTGAAGTGGAGCTGTGACAATTCTGGCACCATGTGGTGGAGCATTATCATCCATGAACAGAAAGTTGGGAGTGTGTTGGCGGAACTGGGAGATGATGATGCAATACTAAGCCATCTACAATCACCTAATCTGTTTTGCGCTGACTGGTGATGTCTGCCCAGACTGTTGCACCTCCTCTACCAAAGCGAACCATGGGGACCATGCTGACCTCGGCGTTCGCTCACCTTGCCTTCTCCAGCAATGCTGACGACCATCATTTCTGTGCAAGGTGACCCGACACTCATCAGTGAACAGCACGCTAGACCACTGCTGCATTGTCCGGGTCACATGGTCTTGTGTCCACTGCAAACGGTCACAGTGGTGTCTTGGTGTCAGTGGAGTCACCTGCAACGGTCATCTGGCATTCAAGCCAAAGCGGTGGAGTCGCTTGCAAATGGTTTGTCTGGAAACCCTAGTACCCCTCACTTCTGGTAAACAGGCCTGCAGCTGTTTGACAGTTGCATAACGGTGTCTGAGTGCATAGGTCCTTAGGTACTGGTCATGATTGCGGTCCATCACTTGTGGCGCTCCACTCCTGGGTCTGTCACCAACACTGCCAGTAGTTGTATGTCTTGCTGCAAGTCTGCTGATGACTCTTTGAGACACACCAAGTTCACCAGCAACATCTGACTGCCTGGTACCGACCTGAAGCCATGCTATGGCCAGGTGATGCTGCTCGTCCATTAAGTGAAGTGGTGTTCATTGTTGCTTGAACTGGGAATGACTTCGTGACAATACCAGCTTTTTATACCCCCAGAATGTTGAAATTGATGCCACATTGAAAAGGGCTGTCTTTTTGCATTTTTTGGTATTGGCCCCAATATGTAAGGTGCACTATGCACAGTGAGACCATTACGTGGAAAACACAAAATGAGGTGTGTCTAGCACCCTAATACAATTGCCTCCCTATCCCCAAAATCATTGAAGTGAAACAAACACGTTATGTATGAAATCCACCGAGGACCTCACAATATCTCTAACTTATTGTGAGTAGTGTACTTAACCTCACTAGAAGCAAACAACAAGATGGTTTTAAAATAACATGACCTTGAATGAGCAGCTGAATAAATAGCTCTATCTTATGTTACCATGGCAACCATTTAGTGCAGATTAGGAAAAAAACTCAAGAGTGATTTTGTACAGCTTTTAGCTGTGTTGCTAATGATTTTTTTTTCTAATAGAAAGTGTCAGGAAGCTGCTGCTGCTGTTGCTTCTAGACCAAACAAGAGTGATGAAGTGCTGGTTCCAAATATGGAGGAGAAAGATGTCATCATCCATATGAGACAGCCCCTCAGTGAGAGTTACTGTACCTTTTTCTCCATCACTAGGGGAGGAGATGAATTGATGGCATAGGTTTGATAAAAAATACAACCCCAATTAGGCCTGTCACGATAATCAATAAATCAATTAACCGCACGATAAATAAAAACATACTCGATAATTTTGTCGGCCTCGATAAATTAATATGTGCGGGCATCATGTTTGTTTCCTCCTCTGAGCTATCAACCATGCTGGATGACAAGAGAGGGTTCACTCTGTGCATTAGTCTTGACACCTGGGCGCATTGGATCTATAGCGGAAAGAACGTCATGAGTGAACCCTCCTGTCACTCACTCAGTGTCTTTGTCTCATTCGGAGGAGGCGAAGCCCCTAATGTTAGTGTTAGGAGTAAAAAGTTAGCAAACGTAAAGGGCAGAACAAACGACAGCGCTGGTCTGTAAGCTGAATGCCACAGCCCCAGTGTGGCAATATTTCGGCTTCAAACCGAATGACAAAGGTGAGCCAATAAACACGGACCAGCCGATATGTCGTATTTGTTTGAAAGTAGTGGCGACAAAGAAGGGAAGTATGACAAACATACAGGCTCATCTCAGGCACAACCACCCACTCCAGTTTTCCCAACTTGGAGTTACAACAGCCACTCGAGGTGCAGTGGAGCCTTCGTCCTGACAGGCAACCATTAATGAGGCTTTTGGTCGGCAAAGTAAATATAAACAGACCAGTGCTAAATGGTGCGCGCTCACAGACAGCGTCATTCACTATATTGCCAAAGAAATGCAACCTTTCAATACAGTAGAAAAGCCAGCATTTCGAAAAATGTTACACGCATTTGACAGACAGTACGAATTGCCTGGTAAAACATACATATCACAAAAAGCAATCCCTGGACTCTATAACCGAGTGAAAGAAGACATATTGGACGACATCAAAAACATTGCATTTTACTCCGCCACCACAGATATGTGGTCCAGCTCAAACATGACCCCCTACATTAGTTTAACTATACGCTACATAACTGCTGACTGGACCCTGTCCTCCAAGTGCTTAGAGACCAGGTATGTGCCAGAGAACCACACTGCTGACATCCTGGGAGACAACCTTAAGGCAGCTTTAGCAGACTGGAGACTGGATGAGGACAAATTAGTCTGCATCACTACAGACAATGGTGCAAACATTGTGGCAGCAATAAGGAATCTTGGCTGGACCTGGCTTAATTGCTTCGGGCACAACCTCCATCTTGCTGTGTCCCATGGTCTGGACAGCGACAAAGACCGGACAGCCCATGCCATAGGACTCTGTAGAAATTTGGTGAACACATTTAACCTGAGTTGGATTAAGAAGAGAGACCTGAGGAAGGCACAGGCTGAGGCCAATCTTCCCCAACACAGTCTAATACTGGTGAGTGATATTTAATTCATTGATAGTTAATATATAACACAGTGTGTGTGCATAAGTGTGTATTTGCGTGAGTGTGTGTGCGCATATGTTAACAGTGGGAATGGAAAAAGACACTATTGAAATAATAACAAATATTTTCTTTTCTCCAAGATGTTGCCACACGTTGGGGTACTAAACAGAAGATGGTCGAGAGGGTGCTGGAACAGCTGCCAGCCATAAGACGTGTCCTAGTTGAGGACAGAAAACATTTCCACCTCATCCAACCTGGCAGGATGTTTCCGTATTGGAGTCCATCAATGCAGTAATGAAGCCACTGACCGATTTCACCGATGTCCTCTCAGGAGAAAAATATGTCACAGTGTCCTCAGTTAAGCCTGTGCTGGAACTAATTAAAGGTGACCTTCTCTCTCCAAGCCCTGATGACACTGGACTGTCAGCTAATGTTAAACAAAACATATGCAAGGTATTGACTGAAAAATACAGCCCACCAGCAGTCCCAGTCCTCCTAAGAAAGGTCACCATCTTGGATCCAAGGTATCGTGGCACCATGGAAGAGGAAGGGGCACTGGATGATGTCAAACATCAGCTTGTACAAGAGCTGCTGAACTTAAAAGAGCCCGAAGGAAGTGGAGAAGGTACCAGTGGTGTGAGCTGCAGCAGATCTGCAGCTGGAGGAAATAAGGATGAACCTTCTGCACCCACAAAGAAGAAGAGGCTGAGTGACCTTCTTCAGAACACAGGAGCTCAACTCACAGGACAGGTCTGGGCTACGGCTCCAAAAAGAGAGCAGGCTGACGCAGAGCTGACCAAATTACTCCAGGAAGATGTACTTGATGCATCTTCTGATCCTTTAATGTGGTGGCATGACAATCAAAAAAGATATCCATTGATGGCCAAGTTGGGACAAAAATACCTCTGCATTTGTGCAACAAGCACCAGCTCAGAGAGAATGTTTAGCACAGCTGGCAACATTGTGACACCAGAGAGATCCTGCCTTAAACCAGACAATGTCAACATGTTGGTGTTCCTTGCTCGGAATCTGCCAAACTAAAGTGGCTACAGATTTGCATTTGGCCTGTGGTTAGTCTGCACTTTTTTGTTTACCTGTTGTTCTTGTTTACCTGTTAAGGAATAACCCCCAATGTTAATTATTTATTGAGGTGCAATTTTGTTTACAAAGACTTGATACTCCATTTTATTATTTTTTATTTAGTTTTAATTGTGTGTTAAGTGTAGTTTTTATTTATATTTTTATTTTCTTAACAGAGACGGGGTCTATTCTTTGTTATTGGTTGTAATTGTGAATTTTATTTAAGTGCAAGTTTTGCTAAAAGAGACTGAGGCTATTTTATTTTCATTCTTTTTGGTTTAATTTATTATGTTTGTTTGTTCACTTTACATTCCAGTCTTGAGAAATAAAAGTTTATTGTTTTTGACATGGTGTACTTGCATTATTAGGCCATATATTATCATTACCTCAAAGAAAAAAAGTCTCAAAATAATACTGACAATAATATCATTTATCGGCAATAATTTGTAGGACAATTATCGTCACGCAAAATTTGTTATCGTGACAGGCCTAACTCCAATTACAAACTGCTCCTAAACTAAGTGTCAGAGTCCATCAATTCAATGTGTCATCCCATCTGAGAGGCCAAACAATGACCATAACAGCGATAAAACACAATTATAGCTGCTGTAATTTCTAATAGATTAAGAGATTATTCAGGATCAAGTGTCCATTACAAAACAAGACCAGGTCCAGGTAGGACTACATCTGCAGTTGTGTGTGAGCAGATTTACGATAACAGCAAAAATGCTGAATGTTTTGATTATTTAGAGCATCATCCAGGCTGCTGCTGGTACCCTCTAAAAGCTAAGAAGAACATGGCAATGTCACCTAGCATGAAAACTAATCCATCATTTTGAGCATGTCATTCATGAAGTTATTCAGTTTGCCTGATCTTTTTGAAGAGCAACCTTTGTGCAGTGTTTTTAGACCTTATTCTTCCCACTAATAAATGCCTTTCCCCTTTTTCAGCCACACACTCTGCGCTGTGCACTTCAGCAGGAATGAAACAGTTTAGTGTCCTGCATGCTGACTTCATTGCATATCGTAGTGCCATTTGATGCCTGCAGCGCACATTGAATACATCATAGAAACAAAGCAAGTAGTCAAGAAACAGAAGATGGTGTGTTCTGTCATAAAATGGTTGCTTTTGCAAGTAAATAAGTAAAACACCTAAACAATTAGATCTGTCATCTATATTCTCGATATCGTTTCACCAGCAGCTGGCTCTAAAAAAGTCTGTGCATTTGTCTGAAGTAAATGTACAGAGTGCTTCATAAATATTATTTTTTTGGTGAAAATGGTGTAATGAGTAATTTTTCTGAGCATAATTCATTTGTGCTTGCAGCTACTGTTGTGTGGAATCACTTCAAAATGCTAACTTGACATTTAAATTCCAGCTTATATTAAGCGAAGCAGCAATGTAGTCATTGGACTACAGAAGGTTAAACTTAGTCCAAAAGACATTACCTAAATTTACTTGATCAGCAACTGTTTGTGCACAATTTTTAAAAAAAAACAACAATCAAATGAAGCATTGTGGTCTAGCAATCCAGTGTATTTGGACAGTTGCTATTCCAGCAAGAGTGACATTTTTTATTCAAAGTAGCACGTTTTGTTGTTCAAATATGGCCACTAGCATATCAACATGCAAAAAAGAATAAAAAAATTAAACTTCAAAGAGGAACTTGACAATTTTTGTATTTCACTGAACCACAATCTAACATTTTACCAATAAGAAATTAATTTGCAATATATATACTTCAGTTAGCAACACATAATTTGGTTTTCCAAGTTGACACAATGGGCTGTAACCAGTGTAAGATCTTTATTTACATATAACTTACTTACCGTAACAAGCAAAATCTGTAACAAAACTTTGATACAAGTGACAGGATTCCATGTAATCCATATTCCATAGATTCATTTCAGAACCCATTCAAATGTTAAAACCTCTTCAATGCAAGCAAACACATTCACATACTTCACTTTAACCTACTGCTTCTGCTTCTTTTCTTGAGTGTTTCAAAGGTTGAATTCTCTTCCGCACCAAACACTCAGGACAGCAGCTGCTACATCTCAGAAGCTGGCAGAGCTACCTTGCAATAGACTGATAAGAGCGATTGGGCCATGTCATTTAGAAGAGAGATGCCTGTCAATCTGCTAAAGGGACAGCCAGTTTATTTCCCAAAGACATTTACACCATGGGCCACATATGGGACATGGAAGGCTGGAGTTTTCCACAGCCAAGTAAGACAATAAAATAAAAAAATATGAATAATAATATAATAATTTTGCCGGCTCTAGTTTTGCCTTCTTTGGTACCTGTTCCTCCATGTTTTCTGCTGCATTACTGCTAGGTTTTAACTAAAGAACTCCATTATTTGCTACACTGATAGCTGATTGACAGTTGATGCTGTGTGGCACATGCAAGGTAGGGTCAAATCATCATAGTACGGGGGAAGCTCTGGGTTTATGGTCATGAAATGGAATAGCCTACTTGATATGGAATTCAGTTTATGAATTTGCATTCATATTTTGTTAAAGTATTATTGAATAAATATTAGTGCTGTCAAATGATTAAAAGTTTAATCAGATTAAGCACAGGGTTGCTGTGGACTAATTTCGATTAATCACGATTTCAAAATCAATTAAAGTTGCAAGCAGCGTTGGACGGGTCCTTGCATCCTTGCTGGTCGACGAATCCAGACACTTCCACCAGGTGGCGCTGTGACCGAGAGTGTATGTCAGCCTATGGATGCCATCAGGAGTGGACTCTGATCACACATGCAAAATTTCAGGCAGACTGGCGCATGTACAGGCTAGTTTTAGAGCTTTTCCTTCTATCCACGGGGCGGCACTATGACTGAGACTGTATTTCTGCATGTGAATGTCATGAGGACAGGACTGTGACCATACATGTTAAGTTTGATGCAGATTGGAGCATGTTCAGGACAGTTACACGGCATTTTCTGTTTCATGGCAAATTGTGGAAAGGGGTCGCCATTTCCACACCGTCAGAGTTTTGCGGAGCATTTTGATAACTATTGATCAGTCATGCCTGGAGTACATCCTGGACAAATTTCAGCTCTGTTGGAGTTACCTTGTTTGAGTATATAGCTTTTCAAAATATGTAAAAATGACCCAAAATCGTAAAAAAAAAAAACATGACACATAATTCAAAATGGCGACTTCCTGTTGAATTTTCAGCATGGGTGTCAATTACATTTTTGTGTGTCTTGACAAGTTACATCTGCCCACCAAATTTCATACCTGTAGGTGACACGTACTGGCCGTAGTAAATGTTTGAATTTTTCCAGGTGGCGCTATGGATCCAATTTGCCACAATGAGGTGAAATTCCAATAAAACCTCAAATGCTTTGCCAATCCACATGTGTGGAAATTTTGGGAAGCTTTTGAGCATTTTTACCTGTCAAAAAGAATTTTGTTTGTTACGGCAACAATGCGTTGACACAGTAACAATGTTTCATGAATGGTCAAAATCTTCACACTGTGGCATTGTCAAAATATTGACACTGATCTGTCCAATTTTTAGAATGATATGACAAAGTATCGAGCAATGGGACGTGCAAATATAATGACAAGAACTCCCTGTTGCCAGTAGGTGGCGCTATGAATATTTGTAATTTCATGAGTGTGGATGTATTCAGACCTGGCTTGGTGTCCATCATGTGAAATATGGTCCAGATTGGAGCATTTGCAGCTGAGATATAAAGAATTCAATTATCATGTCGAAAAATCTAAATGCGCCGCCACAGACACGTCCTTTGACCTCGAGTCACCATTTTCTCTGGGAAACATCATTAACGTGTTTAGGCTTATGTCACAAAATTTGACGTGAATCTGACCAACCTGCTAAGAATAGTACGTCAAAGTGTAAAAAAAAATGCTTATTTCCTGATACCACAAGGTGGCGCTATGACTGTGAATGTATTTAACCACATGGATGTTGTCAGGACGGGACTCTGATCATACATCCAAAATTTCAGGCAGATTGGAGCATGTTGGGAGAGTTAGACACCACTTCCTGTTTCATGTCGAAGAATCAATATTTTGAGAGTCACCATGGCCACGCCCTTTGACTTTTGCGGAGCATTTTGATAAATTTTCATCAGGAAGGTGTGTTGCACATACTGGCCAAATTTGAGGTCGTCAGACTTATCCCCGATGAGTTATTAATCTCAAACAAATTTGCAGCGAATTCAAGATGGCTGACTTCCTGTTGGGTTTAGGGCATGACTGTGATTGACTTTTTCGTGTGTCCTGATGTGCTGCATATGCCTCCCAAATATTTTGGCTGTAGATGAAACAATGTGGCAGTTGGCCTAATGACCACTTTTTCAATTTTACAAGGGGCGCTATCGAGCCATTTTGCCACACGTGCGCAACTCCTATAAAATATCAAATTTTTCGCCAGTCCTGATGTGCATGCCAACTTTGACGCATTTTGGGGTATGATAAGGCTGCCAAAAATGCAATTCAAAAGTCCACCAAATAATAATAAATAAACCCTAGGGTTTCAATAGGGTCCTAGGCACCACGGTGCTTGGGCCCTAATATAGCATTTCATTTTGCATGAGCAAACATATTTAAGAAAGAAGGGAAGATATATGCACTTAACATATTTATTGAAGGGCTGCACAGTGGATAGTGGTTAGCACTTTCATCTTGCAGCAAAAAGATCCCTAGTTCAAATCCCGGCTTGGGCCTGGGATCTTTCTGCATGGAGTTTGCAGGTTCTCCCTGTGCATGCGTGGGTTTTCTCCGGGCACTCCGGCTTCCTCCCGCAGTCCAAAAATATGCTGAGGTTCATTGATTACTGTAAATTGTCCGTAGGTGTGAATGTGAGTGTGATGGTCTGTCTGTATATGTAGCCCTGCAACAGACTGGCGACCTGTCCAGGGTGTCCCCTGCCTTCGCCTGAGTCAGCTGGGATAGGCTCCAGCACCCCCCACGACCCTAGTGAGGATAAAGTGGTGTATAGAGAATGGATGGATGGATGGATGTTTATTGAACACCTCTTCTTCAATGAATAGAAAACTCCTTCCTGTAGAGTGTGCAGATTATTGCAAGTTGGTGGACTGTTCTGTCTTTGGGGATTTTTTGTATTCAAAAAGAGAGACAACATGCTGTTTAGCACAGGGGTATTCAACTAAAATTCAAAGAGGTCCAGTCAGAGAAAATGTATTAAATGTGATATATGTTGACGTAACCTAGTAGTTTTAATAGTGTCTGCATGTAATCAGTAAATGACCATCAAATCTAATAAATTCAGTACGGTTCAAAAACATTTTGACAACATTCATTAATAAATAACTTTTGATATAACTGTAAGTAATGACTCAACAACCTGAACCAACTTATATACATCTTTAACAATACCTAAATCTAAACAAAAAAACAGTTGAACACTTTTACATTTTTTTCTGTCTTATATCACTCCCCTTACATCCCTGCTGCTTAATGGGAGAACTGAGCTGCTAGTATTCTGAATCTGGTCTGAACGGTGTTAGAGTCGTTCTCAAACACATTTGGAGCTCATTGATGAGTCTGGAACCATATTTAGTTTGGATTATATTCATAGTTAAGAAGCTGGCTTACAGCTGTATGTTGAGCCAAACATGGTCACCATGTGCAGGGCGACTTTCCTCTCAGTGTCGATTTATTTATTACTCTGCCAAGGAAGGGCGGAGTTATGTGACGATCGGCATACTTTTGTCTGTGAATCTGTCTATCCATCTGTATCATTACTCAAAAACAGAATTGCAGATTTGGATGAAATTTTCAGGAAGGTCAGAAATGACACAAGGACCACCTGATTAGATTTTGGCAGTGATGCGGCTTAAAGTCTGGATCCATGGATTTGTTCAGGATTTTCCATTGCGAGATATAGCAGCCGGCATGACGTGGCCGTAACCATGGCAAGAAGTTCATGACAACAACGCTGTTTCAGTGACCTGCACTACATAACGTACGCAAGCACAACACATGCCTGTGCTCACGCAAGGCAATTTTATATTTATTTAGTTCGTTTGTGGGTAGGGCTGCACCTAACAATGCGTCGACGAGTCGTCTGAGCATGATACATCATCAAAAGCGGAAGTGAGCACGCAATGCAACAGAAATCACCTTCCGACCGGAGCGCGGAACACGGACGGACGTCGGCGCTGTATCGTGCATATATTATGTATGTATGATGCAGCGTGGATGTCCGCCTTATATCGTAAACATGGATGTCAGCGTTTACTATACAGCTGTATCTAAACGCGGACATCCGCGCTGCATCATGTATACATAATACATGCACGATGCAGCGCCAACGTCCGTCCGTGTTCCGCGCTCCGGTCGGAAGGTGATTTCTGTTGCATTGCGCGCTCACTTCCGCTTTTGATGACATATCGCGCTCAGACGACTCGTCGACGCGTCGTTAGTTGCAGCCCTATTTGTGGGTCAATCTATACTAAAATATAAACGCAACACTTTTACTTTTGCTCCCATTTTTTATGAGATGAACTCAAAGATCTAAAACTTTTTCCACATACACAATATCACCATTTCTCTCAAATATTGTTCACAAATCTGTCTAAATCTGTGATAGTGAGCACTTCTCCTTTGCTGAGATAATCCATCCCATCTCACAGGTGTGCCATATCAAGATGCTGATTAGACACCATGATTAGTGCACAGGTGTGCCTTTGACTGCCCTCAATAAAAGGCCACTCTGAAAGGTGCAGTTTTATCACACAGCACAATTCCACAGATGTGGCAAGATTTGAGGGAGCGTGCAATTGGCATGCTGACAGCAGGAATGTCAACCAGAGCTGTGGCTGGTGTATTGAATGCTCATTTCTCTACCATAAGCTGTCTCCAAAGGCGTTTCAGAGAATTTGGCAGTACATCCAACCAGCCTCACAACCGCAGACCACGTGCAACCACACCAGCCCAGGACCTCCACATCCAGCATGTTCACTTCCAAGATGGTCTGAGACCAGCCACTCGGACAGCTGCTGAAACAATCGGTTTGCATAACCAAAGAATCTCTGCACAAACTGTCAGAAACCATCTCAGGGAAGCTCATCTGTATGCTCGTCGTCCTCATCGGGGTCTCCACCTGACTCCAGTTCGTCACTGTATCCGACTTGAGTGGGCAAATGCTCACATTCGATGGCGTCTGGCACGTTGGAGAGGTGTTCTCTTCACGGATGAATCCCGGTTTACACTGTTCAGGGCAGATGGCAGACAGCGTGTGTGGCGTCGTGTGGGTGAGCGGTTTTCTGATGTCAACGTTGTGGATGGAGTGGCTGATGGTGGCGGTGGGGTTATGGTATGGGCAGGTGTCAATTATGGACGAAGAACACAGGTGCATTTTATTGATGGCATTTTGAATGCACAGAGATACCGTGACGAGATCCTGAGGCCCATTGTTGTGCCATACATCCAAGAACATCACCTCATGTTGCAGCAGGATAATGCACGGCCCCATGTTGCAAGGATCTGTACACAATTCTTGGAAGCTGAAAACGTCCCAGTTCTTGCATGGCCAGCATGCTCACCGGACATGTCAGCCATTGAGCATGTTTGGGATGCTCTGGATCGGCGTATACGACAGCATGTACCAGTTCCCGCCAATATCCAGCAACTTCACACAGCCATTGAAGAGGAGAGGACCCCCCCAATAAAACAAAACTGCACCTTTCAGAGTGGCCTTTTATTGTGGGCAGTCTAAGGCACACCTGTGAGGTGGGATGGATTATCTCAGCAATGGAGAAGTGCTCACTATCACAGATTAGACAGATTTGTGAACAATATTTGAGAGAAATGGTGATATTGTGTATGTGGAAAAAGTTTTAGATCTTTGAGTTCATCTCATAAAAAAAGGGAGCAAAAACAAAAGTGTTGCGTTCATATTTTTGTTGAGTGTATATTAAATGGCCAGATTCTATCTTGCCGTGATTTCTGAATACACAGATTGAGGAATTGGCAGTCTTGGTGGAGCACTGCACTCTCTGAGTGCTTTTCTTGTTTATCTTTTTGTCTGTTCTCCTCTTGTCTGAACTCAAGGGGCTTTTCCTTGCCAATGTCGCCTTGGGGATTGCTCTGGGGGTCAGGCATATGGGTTCTGTAAAGCGTCTTCCAACAATTTGACTGTAATTGGCGCTATATAATTAAAATTAAGAAAATTAAAAAGACGTTTAGCAGCTGGAATGCAGAGACCAATTCATTGGCTGAGTAGCGTCACGTGGGATGGCTGAACTCGTACCTAATTGGTCTATGTGTTTCCTGAGCTGATAAACTACTGCTGTAAACACCGGAAAAGCTGTGCCTATAAAATAGAAGGGACCCATCAAATTAAAAATACCAGAAATGCATTGCCAGAGATGTTTCAGGGATTTTGAGTCATTGTGCGCTGCAGATGCGTTAATTGCGTTAATTTTGAAAATCTGATTAATTGGATTGCTGGATTAATCCACGTTAACACGCTAATTTTGACAGCCCTAAAAAACATATTTTATAAAGGATTTTTCAATTGTTGCTATTTTAATAGATACTTTTTAAATCTCATGTGGCCTCTGGCATACCTTCACAAACCCCCAGGGGTACACATGCCCCCATATGAGAACCACCGGTCTAATAAATGTGTTAAGAACTGTCCATATATTTAAGGAGGCTGGCAAGGGCATGGCACCACCAAGCGAGGAAATCGAGGGTCCAGGACAAAAATGCACATATGGTGCAGTGAACATTAACATTACAGAATGGCACCAAGGCCAGGGACATGGGAGCAGAAATTAACACGCTAAACAGTTCAGAGTAATTACACTATAAGGAACCCAACGAGGAAGCGGGGTAACTCGGTGTGGCAGGCCTCGCATTACAGCAGGAATGGTATCTTTGGGAGGTGCAGGCCAGGTAGAGATACCAATGAGGTGATCCAATGAAACGAGGGTGGATTTGGCAGGTACAAACTATAACTCAGATAGGAGGCAAATGGAGCAGGCAAGCAGAGCAGGCAGGAGTGGATTCTCAACAAGGAGAAATTCACGTCAGAAGCAAGAAGTAAAAATGAAAAGTAGTCAATCGTGGCTGAGCTGACTAACTGAGGTTATTCAACAGTCTGGCATCGTGCAGTGGTCTGACCCTGGCTTTTGTGGTACAGGAATATGGAGTTGCAGGTGGATCACTCCCGCTGCAGGTGTGCTCACTCAGGTATTCATCCAATGGGCTGCATCTGCACGCATTCCACATACATACCTGACTCACGCCCACCTGAGGGAAAAGAGGGAGAGGAAAGGGAAAGAAAGGCTTTCACTAAGCATAGCTGGGGGTGGAAGGCATAATAAAACCTACCACAGGTAACGCTGGAAATTTCAGATTTTGTCAAGAACATGGATAATGCATCAAGGCAGTTCTGCTGTTTGTTGTAGTTGGACATTCCATTTTAGTGCACATTGTTCATCTCCTTGCATGCAAATTTGTCCCTCAAAGAACTCTACCATCACTATTTTGAGGCAACAATGAAGCTGCATCCTTGGCATAGCTCCGCCCAGGATGACTGTAATTGCTTTATAGGAATACAAACAAGTCAAAGTACAAGTTTCCACCTGGATTTAACTAAACAAACAGGTAAGAGCCTTCCATTGGATAATTACTGCAGTGACAAATACGTTTCAGCTGCAACATCTTATTTAACTCTAGCTGATGCAGTGAGGAGCTCTTCATTCCTTAAATGTTGGAAGACATTTCCTGTGGTCATGGAAAGGATGTTGGTCTGTCTCAGAAGGGTCAAATTATTGGCCTGCATCAAGCAAAACAACTAAGGAGATTTCTGAAACTACTAAAATCAGGTTAAGAACTGTCCAACACATTGTTAACCCATAAGAACCCAGACTCATTTTTCCTTAAAGGACTTAATGAGTTAAGGTCAGACATAAAGCTTTACAAGGAAGAGACTGAGGCACTCAAAGTGCTTGTTACACTGGTGTCACCGTGGGTTCTTATGGGTTAAAACCTGAAGGATAGTGGAGAACCATCATCTTCTAGGAAGAAATGTGGTTGGTCACAATCCAGTCCAATCCAACTTTATTTCTAAAGCACTAAACTTCAGCAGCCCGTATTCGGGACATCTTGAGATGTGCAAACGTATTTTGCTAAATTGCAAACTCGGGTAATATAAACACATTTGTCCAACAAACAACAAATAACGTAAACAGCACAACTCACCTTTGAAGGCTCATAACTAGTCACAGATGAAAATATTCCACAAAAAACGGCCATAATCCAACCTTGGACATCCAGACAAAACAAGCCAGTAAAATATTTTGTCCAAAACATGTCTTGAAATCAGTAAACAATCCACAAATAGCTAGTTTTCATGAACGTGCACCTCGCGCTGCGTGTCCCATATTTGGGATAGGCTACAGCACCCCCCGCAACCCTAGTGAGGATAAAGCGGTGTATAGAGAATGGATGGATGGATGTTAGCGAACTTCAGTAGAAATTTCAGGCGGAATTGACTGCAGTGTATAGGGCTACAAACAACACTGTCAACCAAAGTGCTGTGCACATAAAATAAAAAATAATAATAATTAAATAATTAAAAATACAAATAAAATAGTGCGAGTATAAAAATAAGACATAAGACACAGATTTTACAGTAAAAGTCAGCTCTAAGCTGAGCCATAGGCCAAGTTATAAAAAATGTGTTTTGAAAAGAGATTTAAAAGTAGGGAAAGAATCAGTCAGTCTGATATTTAGTGGGAGCTCCACAGTTTTGGAGCTGCCACAGAAAAAGCACGATCACCTCTCAGTTTCTTTTTGGTCTTTGGCACCACCAGTAGGGCTTGATCTGCCGACCTCAGTGAGCGAGATGGGTTGTAGGGGACCAGCAGATCACACAGGTACAAGGGGGCCAAACCATGACGGCATTTAAAAACAAATAAAAGAAGTTCAAAATCAATACGGAGGTGCACAGGGAGCCAGTGGAGGGATTGGAGGATGGGAGTTATGCGATTAAATTTTCGCGATCCTGTTAAAAGGCGAGCTGCAGTGTTCTGAACCAGTTGTAGTCTCGCCAGTGAGGTTTTGCTGAGTCCAGAGTAAAGTGCGTTGCAATAATCTAAACGAGTGGTAATAAAAGCATGGATCAAAATTTCAAAATTGTGATGGGATAAAAAAAGCTTCACTTTGGCAAGTTGCCTCAAATGATAAAAACTTGACCTCACAACAGCACTAATCTGGGCATCTAATTTAAAAACAGAGTCCATCTCTACACTCAGATTTGTCACAACAGGGCTTACGGCTTGGGTTAAAGAGCCGAGCTCAGCTTTGACCACACGAGTAGCGTCATTGAGAGCAAACAGCAAAACCTCAGTTTTTTACTAATTGAAATGCAAAAAATTGTAAGCCATCCACAATTTAACCTCTTCAAAGCATTCAAGAAGGGACTTAGACTGTTTCAATGGCAAATAAATTTGGCAGTCATCTGCATAAAAATGAAATAACACATCATGTCTACGCAGAACTGACCCAAGAGGCAACAAGTATAATGAAAAAAGTAAGGGCGCAAGCACTGACCCTTGCTGTACGCCAGACATCAGAGGGGCCGCAGTAGAAACAGAATCCCTGACTTGGACGGAAAAGCTTCTGTTGGACAAATAAGATTTACACCAGGCTAAAGCTAGACCTTTTGTTCCCACCCAGTTCTCCAACCGTGACAATAAAATCTGATGATCCACCGTATAAAAGGCTACTATTAAGTCTAACAGGAGAAGCGTAACAGTATGACCAGAATCAGAAGCCCAAAGAACATCATTGAAAAGCACTCAACAAAGCCGTCTTAGTGCTGTGGCCAGTTTTGAATCCTGATTGGAAGAAATCAGAAATTCCATTTTCATTTAAAAATGAGCTCAGCTGAACAAATTTTTTCCAAAATTTTGGACAGCAAAGGAAGTTTGGGAATTGGGCAGTAATTGGAGAGTTCCTGACGATCAAGGTTTGGTTTCTTTAACAGAGGCTGGACCACTGCATGTTTAAAACATAAAGGGGCAACACCACTGGCCAAGTTGCCATTAACAATATCCAGGATTTAGGGTGCCAATGTCAGAAAGACCTCTTTAAAAAGACGAGGAGGGATCACATCAGTGGGGGAGCCAGTAACTCTCATTTGACGAAAAACTTGTTCTGAAAGATGCAGGCTGACAGGCTCAAATTGATTATAGAGACTTGTAAGAGCTCTAGTGCTCTTCACTTAGCGAATGAAAAACTGCAAAAAATCCTCACACATCTTGGATGGGTCCTCGGGACAGTGGGGTTCTGGAGCACTGAGAACTGTTTTACATGGTCACATGGTCTGATGAGTCCAGATTTAGGTAGGATCGTTCTATCAATGGAGTTTTTCTTCCCTGATGGAATGGACATGTTCCAAGATGATGATGCAAGGATCCATGGGTCTCACATTGTGAATAAGTTCATTAGGGAGCATGAGACATCATTTTCACACATGGATTGACCTCTTCAGAGTCCAGACCTCAGCCTCACTGATAATCTTTGGGATGTGCTGGAGAAGACTTTGTCCGACTATCCCATTATCAATATAAGATCTTGGTGAAAAATGAATGCATGTCTGGACAGAAAGAAATGCTGTGATATTGCAGAAGCTTTTTGAAATGATGCCACAGCAAAAGAGTACCATACTCAAGCTAAAGGCAGTCCAACAAAATATGAAAGTGTGCAACTTCTTTTTTGTCAGGGCAGTGTATTTAGCAGACTGATACTTAGGTGCAATCAGATCAGTATGTCCATAGATTGAGCTGGCTAAGCAAGACTAGAATCGGGTATACAGTCATACCAACAACCAGATTTCTTTGCAATCACTCCATCCCTATGTACAAGTTCTATTCATATTACCTATCATTGTCATTATTCTGATGTTGTGTTGCTGGAAGTGCATTGTGTGCAGAGTTAGGTGAAAGTGGAGCAAAGAGTAAATACACGTGTGGCTCTGTGACTGCTGACCTTGAAGCTCATTATTCACTGGTATCAGAAGAGAGAGATCTGCAGAGATTTTCCTGCTGGCTCTTCACATTTAATTAGATTAAGATTCACTGTGCTTCCCCTTTTCACCTCTCATAGCCGGCTGTCTGCAAAAGATAGTGGATAAATGGCCAGAGGCTGGAAAGTGACTGAAACAGCCCAGCTCCAAAAAAAAAAAGCATAATGTTCTCTGTCGGTCTGCTTGATCTATGGAGCTCTCTGCCTCTGCTCTGCCCAGACAGAATGTAGATCTTTGCTGAATACCAGCCATTTTGAGGATCAATACAACCTTGTATGGTGAACAGAGAAGTTCATTAAGCATGCAAAGACATGTCACCATGAAGACATCTGAGAACAAATGCCTGTATTGATTTCTCAGGGGGAGAGACAGGGCTTTGAGGGCTGCCTTTGGGGAATGTGTGTATACACAATATTTGAGTTTTGGCTCTTTAGCCGGCTGGGCTCAAACTGCTGAAGAAGAGTGTCCTTTCATAAACTTCCAAACTAAAGCCAATGGCATCCACCTAACACAAATAATAATGCCTTCAGCAGTCAGGCTATTCAATTCAAAATTAAACAGATAAGAACCCTGACAACTGAATTTCCCTTCGGGATGAATGAAATCCTTGTATTCTATTCTATTCTATTCTATTCTATTCTATTCTATTCTATTCTAAAACAAAGAAGAATATACTGTGGAATATGTTGCTTTATGAGCAAATTTAATCTCAGCAAAAGGACAAGAAAATAGGCCTGTCCACATGGGACTAGTGACCTTGTGATTTCAAAATGACCCCCACACCTGTGTTTCATGTTGTGCATTCACACAGAATAAGCAAAGCATGTTTTTTTGTTTTTTTTTTTGTTTTGCCAAACATATTTTTATTCTTTTTCATCCATGTACATTTTCACAGTGTTTTCACAGATTATGTTTTACATGGCATTTCAACATAATAGCATAGACCAACGACTTCTATGACATATTTATATAAAAATAAAGAAAAATATACACAGAACAAAAAACAAAACAACCAAAAAAAAAAAAACAAAACAGCTTCTCCTTCTGACAAAAATTGTATCCCTTACACCTAATACTTTCTGCAGGGGGCTTAAAAGTCAATCCTGCCGTCAGATATGTCCAGTTCTTTAATAAATTTTATAAATGGTCCCCATATTTTCTCAAATAAGTGTTGTTTCGCTTTATGTATATATGTTATTCTTTCCAATGGTAGGGCAGATAACATTTGTTTAAGCCACTGGGTAATGTTTGGTCCATTGACATTCTTCCAAGTTAAGGCAATACATCTTTTGGCTATTAATGAACTAATGTCTATAAACGTGGATTCTGGCGGGGGTTTGGGGTCTGGGGGGCGGGGGGGGCCGGGTTGTGGGGGAGGATGGGGGGCGGGGGGGCGGGTGGTCGTGGGGGAAGTGGGGCTGTGGGCCGGTGGGGCGCCGTGGGGGTCCGCTATGGCCCGTCCTGCTGCGCGGGCCTTGGGGCTCTGGCTGTGTCGGGGGGGGTCGCTCCGGGCTCCTGGGCTGGGTCTCCGCTTGGTGGCTCCTGCGGGGGGGCTGGGTGGACCTCCTTGGGCTGGAGGGGACAGCTCCCTCCTTTTGGTGGAGGTTTTCATGCATGCCAGACCCACCACACCGGCACCTACCAAAACTCAATAGAGTGTGTTCCTCCGGTTGCTGAGTCAGTGGAGGTTGCTGGGTTAGTGTCTGTGGATCTCACTCTGCTCTATCTATCCTTCTTGTGGCCTCCTGACATCTTCATGATTGATCCAGTTGGGACTTTGTCGTATTAGGTGTTTGTGAAGGGTTTTAGATTTGTAAATGGTTTTAAGGTGTGAATTAAAGAGCACAAACAAATAAAATGCACCTTTTCTCTTAGAACACTGTCTATGCCTCACCTTTCTGTCTGTCCTGTGTTTGTTTTATGTTTCACTTGGGTGTGCACAGCCCTCAATGGCATAATGTAGGAAACAGCTTGAAATAAACATGATAGGTTAATTTGCCATGAGGGCAGGTGATGGTCACAGTCACAAAGAAGAAAAAAAAAAATTTGCACATGAAGCTTAAGCAATGGCACCATGAGTGGTTGGTGTCATTTTTGAGCAGACTTGCAGACAAAAACAAAAAATATATATATATATATATAAACGTGGATTCTGTTTTGCTGAAATTGTGTTTCTTTGGATATATAGAAATTAAAAATAATGTTGGATCTAAAATAATCTTTTTTGAAATGATTTTCTCCATTTGGCCTTTTATGTCTGTCCAGAATTTATTTATTTGACTGCATTCCCACATGCAGTGCAGTAATGTTCCTTTTAATCCACATTTTATACATATGTCTGGTATGTTTTTGTTATATTTGCTTAATTTGACAGGTGTAGTATATACTCTCATTAACCATTTGAATTGTAAAATCCTTAAGCGGCTATTAATTGACATTTGATGAGATTTTTTGCATGTTTTTTCCCAGTTTTGTTCACTAATTTGTAGTTCTCTTTCAAACCTCCCTCGGTATCTCACTATGGGAAACGCCCTCTGGCGTGACCGATCATGGAAGCTCCAATGACACCACGTCTGTCATATGACAGACCAATCATCTCGAGATGCATGGGGCAGCCTGCCCCCCTTATAAGCGCCCCCGCGCTGCACCCACCATTCTCGCTTTCTTCCACGTGAAGATCATCACATAGCTCCTCAGCGGTCCTGATTTTGGATTTTCATTCAACTGCTCTTCCGACGCGCCGTCAAGGTAGTCACCGAGCGTGAATATCTGATTCAGGATTCACTTTTATCGCTGCTTTCGTCGCGAAAGTGTGTGTTTTTGTTCACTTATCACGCTAACCGTTAAGGTATTAGGGTGGTGGTGTTTTATTACTGACCGTCGAGGTCGGCTATGGCTACCGCTTCCTCTAAGGGGACAACGGCTAGCGGCAAGGTGAAGGATGTCGAGTCCCGTCCTTGCCCGGCCTCTTGCGGTCTTAACATTTCAGGGAGAGACCCACATCCTCTCTGTATTGCTTGTATGGGAGTGCAGCATGCTCAGGCTTCACTCGCAGACTCCGAGTGCTGCCAGCACTGCAGCACTATGCCAACCAGGATCCTGGAGAGGCGCCTCAGGGTCTCGGCCAGTTCAAAACCCGACCCCTGCCTCTCCGATAGCGCCGTCAAGCCGGTTACAGCTAACATAGACTGGGCTAACCCCCCGGTGGCGGATTTCCCTCCGCTATTCGACCAGCTCCTCGACTCGGAGGACGAATACGGAGGGGGGGGCGGAGAGGAGGATGATAACCTGGACCTCCTTAACGACGAGAACGAGGAGGATGACAAGGACGCAATCCTCCCCCCGACTCCGGCATCCCGACCCAGCAGCTCCGTTGGCGGAGAAATCCAACCCCCCTCTTCACCCTCGGAGGTCGACCTGCATGAGGTGTGTAAGCGGGCAGCATCCCGGCTGGGTATAGACTGGCCCGCATCATCGGATGACAAGGGCGAGGAAAGGGATCTATACGACGGCAAAATTCTGCCTTCTCGCCCAGCGTCAAAAAAAACAGGTCATGCCCGTCGTCCCTGCATGCATGAAGGAGATGAAGCGGTTTTGGGACAAACCGTTTCGCCACAGAGTCCCCGTCAAGGGTTACTCCAGCCTGGACGTGGCTAACAGCGAGGAGTGGGGCCTCGGAGATCCCCCGACAGTGGAGCAGGCGGTGGCTTCTCACCTCCACCCCAGCCACCGGTCCGCGCTCACCGCGGCGGGTCCCACCCTCCCGGGGAAGACGGAGCGCTTCTCTGCCGCCATGTACCAAAAGATGTACAAATCAGCAGCCCAGTCAGTGAAAAACTTAAATGTTGTCACTCTGCTGACAGCCTACCAGGCTGAACTTTTCCAGGAGATGGGGGTCCTCCTGGATAAAGGCTCCCCAAGCCCCAAGATATGGGAGGAAATATGTGTTGTCACCGACCTCACTCTCCGTGTCTCTAGAGGTGCGGTATAAGGCTGCGGCCGTGTTATGGGGCTTGCAGTGGCAGGGGAGAGAGCGCTCTGGTTGAACCTCTCCAGCCTGTCTGACCAGGAAAAACAGGTCATTATTGACGCTCCCTTTAACCCGTCAAGGGCTAAGGGCTTATTTGGGGAGGCTGTCACGGCCATGCAGCAAACCAGTGACCTGAGAAAGAAGCAGGGAGAAGCCTTCGACCTCTGCCTTCCTTGCAAGGTTACCTCTCGCCCCACACCGCCATCTCGCCAGGGATTTGCGGCTACAGCGAGAGTGCGCAGCGGCGGCTATAAGGAGCCCAGACCACGCACGTCTGAGCAGCCAGCGTCTCACCAACGCGGAGCTCAGCATCAAAAGCACTGGCCCAAAAAGTCCTTTGCCGCAGTAGCTGCCGCTCCAGGCACCGATCCAAACCGTCCGTCCCGCCCTCCGGACGGGAAGAAGAAACGGTCGGCCTAGGTGTCGCGGTTCGCGGGAACAGAGGCTCAGCAGTCAGCACTCACGGAGATCCCTGCTCTGAGCCCCCTCGGAACAGACCACGTGTTTCCCTCTCCTCCCAAGAAACGGAGGATGGATGTTTTGGACCAATGTTCCGGTCAGCGCTGTGTAACGGCCCTGTTTGGTCATCCCGTTCACAGACAGAAATACGCACTCGTTCCCCCAGTGCACAGTTTCTTTTCCCCCCTTCGTCGCTCCACGGAGACAGTTCAAAGGGAAATGGGAAAAAGTGCAATGTTCACACTAGGCACTTCTCCTGGTTTTTCAATAAAAAACAAGCTGTCGCAGCCAGGCTCATTCATAAAGCCGAGGGCGCAGCAAATACAAAACAAAAAGAGAAATCAAGAGGTGCAGGACAGTCTGTCTCCCCCAGAGGGCGCAGCTGGTCCATTGTTAAGCTTCAGGCCACCAGGCCCTCTTGCTGTCAACACAGAGGAGTGGCGCGCATGCGCAGTGAGCCCCTGGGTGTTTACAACAGTTACCAAGGGTTACAGGCTGCAGTTTGCAATGAAGCCGCCCCGCTTCAACGGTGTGCTAATGTCAGAAGCTACGGGGGAAGCCGCGGAGGCTTTGGAGAGCGAAATATCTTCTCTATTAAGCCGAGGGGCAATTCGCATTGTACCGGAGGGAGAGAGAAATCAGGGGTTTTATTCCCGGTATTTCCTCATTCCAAAGAAAGGAGGTTCATTACGTCCGATCCGAGATCTGCGTTGCCTCAATCTACACCTCCGAAAGTACAAATTCAAAATGCTCACACACAAGGTTCTGTTCCGATCCATTCGTCCAGGCGACTGGTTCACTTCAGTGGATCTGCAGGACGCTTATTTTCATGTAAGCATATATCCCGCACACAGAAAATATCTCAGGTTCGCTTTCAGGGGAATGGCATACGAGTATCAGACCTTGCCTTTCGGGCTGTCACTAGCCCCGAGAGTTTTCAGCAAATGTGTGGAAGCAGCCCTGAACCCGATGCGAGCATCGGGCCTCAGAGTGTTCGCGTATCTGGACGATTTTCTCCTTTGTGCTCCCAACAAGGAGAACGCGGAGAAGGATACGCGGGGACTGATAGACAGGCTGAGCAGCTTGGGCTTCAGTATAAACCCCTTAAAGAGCTGTTTGTCTCCTACTCAGAAGATCGAGTATTTGGGCCTCGAAATAGACTCTGTTTCATTTCGGAGTTTTCTGTCCCATGCTCGGGTGGAGAAATTTCGCCAACACCTGGCTTTATTTCGAAGGGGAAGTTCAGTGTCATTACGGGACTGTCTCCGGCTGTCAGGGCTGATGGCGTCATCAATATCTGTCATTCCACACGGGCTGCTGAAAATGAGGGATTTTCAGCGCTGGATATCCTCTCTGCGTCTGGACGCACGACGTCACCTCAGGCGTATGGTGAGGATTTCCCCGGAGTGCCTCCTGGCTCTCCGTCACTGGAGAGACCCGGGGATATTCACTACCGGCGTCCCATTGGGAGCGGTTGTGATGAGGAAGACAGTTACAACCGATGCCTCGTTAACGGGGTGGGGAGCGGTTTTCGAGGGGAGGTCAGTGAACGGGACCTGGCCCCCGACGCTTCGTCAGGCTCATATAAACTACTTGGAGCTGTTGGCTGTTTTCCGAGCCCTCAGACATTTTCTGCCCCTCCTGGGGAAGTGTCATGTGCTGGTCAGAGCGGACAACACGACAGCAGTGGCCTACATAAACAGGGAGGGAGGCACTCGCTCTGTAAAATTACACAGACTAGCTCAGAGTCTGTTATTATGGAGCAGCGAGCACCTGTTATCGTTACGCGCGGCGCACGTTCCGGGTGCACTGAACAGCGGGGCAGATTTACTCTCCAGGGGGAATCCCTTGTACGGGGAGTGGAGACTGAACCCCGAAGTGCTTCTCCGGGTGTGGGAGAGATTCGGCCGAGCGTCCGTAGATCTCTTTGCATCGCACGAAAACGCGCAGTGTCCCCTATTTTTCTCATTACGAGACCGGGACGCGCCTCTGGGAGCGGACGCGTTGGCGCACCCGTGGCCAAACGCGCTGCTGTATGCTTTCCCCCCTCTCTTCCTCATCACTCCAACTCTGATCAGAGTAAGGGAGCAGCAGCTTTCATTAATCCTGATAGCTCCTTACTGGCCCAGCAGACCGTGGATGGCGGAGCTGATACAGCTCATACACGGCCAGCCATGGCCGTTACCGTTACGCGCGGACCTGGTGTCACAGGCGCGCGGGCAGATTTTTCATCCGAACCCCGAACGTCTAGCTCTCTGGGCCTGGTACGTGAGAGGGTGAATTTACACGAGTCTGGTCTCCCGACGAGGGTGATTGAGACTATTCAGTGCGCAAGAGCACCTTCCACGCGATCATTATATGACAATAAATGGCGCGTGTTTGAAAAATGGTGTGAGACTAAAGTTATCATTCCGTTTCAGTGTTCTGTCCCAGATGTGTTGTGCTTCTTGCAGGACTTATTGGACGGTAATAAAGCTTTTTCCACCATTAAGGTCTATTTGGCCGCTATTTCAGCTTGTCACGTGGGCTTTGGAGGTGCGCCTATCGGGCAGCATCCTCTCATAAAGAGGTTTATGAAGGGTGCGCGTCGGCTGCGTCCCGTGCGTAAACACCCGGTTCCGTCATGGGATTTACCCTTGGTTCTGGAGGTGCTCACAAGGTTGCCCTTTGAGCCGTTAGAATGTGCAGATTTAAGAGTGCTCTCTCTTAAGACTGTCCTGCTGCTGTCTTTAACGTCAGCTAGACGGATAGGCGAGTTACAGGCTTTGTCTGTGCATGCCTCATGCCTTCAGTTCTCCTCAGATTATGGGAAGGTAACGTTGCGTCCTAACCCAGCGTTTGTACCTAAGGTTAGTGATTCTGCCTACAGCTGTTCCACGCTTGAGCTGCTCGCTTTTCACCCACCGCCGTTTGCAGGGGAGGATGAGAGACGGCTCAATTTGCTTTGTCCTGTGAGGGCGTTACGCATCTACATGGACAGGACTAAGGGATTTAGGAAGAGCAACCAGCTCTTCATATCGTGGGCTCCCTCTCACAAGGGGAGGGCCCTGACGCGCCAGCGCCTGTCACACTGGGTGGTGGAGGCTATAATCTTGGCGTACGAAAGTCGTGGGTTGCAGCCCCCGGAGAGGCTTCGGGCCCACTCCACCAGGGGTATGGCCACCTCATGGGCCCTGTTCAAAGGCACATCTGTGAGGGATATTTGTGCCGCTGCCAGCTGGGCATCCCCACACACATTCATCCGATATTACAGGCTGGACGTGACCGAGACGTCTCTGGCTCATTCAGTCCTGAGTGTGGGTACATCTTAATTGTGTGCTAGCCCTTGGGGAGGGTTTAGGGTGTCGACTCATCGCGGGTCGCGGCTTTGTGGGCTTCGGAGCATGCAAATCCGGGAGTGGGCTATATCTCCCATAGTGAGATACCGAGGGAGGTTTGAAAGAGAACGTTAGGTTACTCATGTAACCCCGGTTCTCTGATAACCGAGTGAGGTATCTCACAACACTGCCCTACTTGCATCAGTGGGGTGGAAGAAATACGCTTGAGAATGGTGGGTGCAGCGCGGGGGCGCTTATAAGGGGGGCAGGCTGCCCCATGCATCTCGAGATGATTGGTCTGTCATATGACAGACGTGGTGTCATTGGAGCTTCCATGATCGGTCACGCCAGAGGGCGTTTCCCATAGTGAGATACCTCACTCGGTTATCAGAGAACCGGGGTTACATGAGTAACCTAACGTTTTAAGTCATTATTCCAGGACATTAATTTTCTTTTTGAATTTTCAGTAGAATTTAGTTGTAATAATTCATAAAATTCTGAGATTATGCCCTTCCTCAGTTTATTTTTTAACAACAATTTTTCCAACTGCGTATGCGGGATCTTTTGTAGGTTAGTTTGATATGCATTCACAAAACTTCTCAGTTGTAAGTATTTAAAGTAATGTTTTTTGTCAAGATCAAATTTGACTTTAAGTTCTCCAAAGGACATTAAGTCATCCGATTGTGGTGAATAGAGGTTCCCAATTGTTTTCAGTCCTTTGGCTGCCCATATTTTAAAAGTTGCATCTGCTCTTCCAGGAATGAACAATTGGTTTCCCCATATTGGACTCAATTGTGATATAGTCTCTGTATCTTTCAAATATTTTCTGACATCATTCAAAACCTGGACCATATGTTTCAATATATGATTTGTAATATATTTGAGTAGTTTTTTTGTTGTGTCAGAATAAAAAAAATGTAGGGAGAGGTAAATTCAAATTTTGAGCTTCCATTTCTACCCAATGTGGACTATTTTCATCTGAAAAATAAAAAGTAATGGAGCGAGGTTGTACAGCCCAAAAATACCATAAGAAATTGGGGCATTTCAACCCTCCGCTTTCAAATGGCATATATAGAAGAGAGAGGCCAAGTTTAGGCTTTCCCTTGTTCCATATAAAGCTTAATATAGTTGTTCTCATCCATGTAAACAAATCAGATGGAGGAGATAAAGGAATGTTTTGGAATAGGTATAAGAGTTTTGGCAATACAATCATTTTTAAGACATTAATTCTTCCCATTATAGACAGGGGCAATGACATCCATCGGTTTACTGATGTTTTCATTTCTTCTTTTAACTTGTCATAATTTATCTTAACTAACTGTTCTATATTTGGTAGAATTTGAATTCCTAAATATTGAAATTGTTCTACTATTTGAAATTTGTAACTTAAAATTTGGGGTGAGGGGTGTTTTCTTTCCATTGCATTTAATAGTAAGATCGATGACTTTGCTTCATTTATTTTATATCCTGAAATGTTCCCAAATAACTGTATCACTTCCAACACTGCCGGGACTGACGATGTGAGGTTTGACAAAAACAAAATGACATCGTCGGCAAATAAAGAAATTTTGTGTTCACTCCGACCTATGTTGATTCCAGATATTTGTGGGTGATCTCGTATAGCTGTTGCGAAAGGTTCTATTGCTAAAGAAAATAATAACGGGGAGAGAGGACATCCTTGGCGACAGACTCTTTTAATCTGAATTGGTTTCGAAAAATGTCTGTTTGTGAGTATTTCTGCAGTGGGGTTTTTATAGAGCATCTTAATCCATTTAGTAAAATTGCTTCCAAGTCCAAATCTATTCAAAACGTTAAAAAGATAGGGCCACTCAACCCTGTCAAAGGCCTTTTCGGCGTCCATTGATAGAAGTGCATGATTCCCCATTTCTCTTTTATAGTGAAGAATATTTAAAACTCTTCTCACATTATGAAAACCTTGTCTCCCACTAATAAAGCCATTCTGGTCTTTATGTACTATGCTTGGAAGAATTTTCTGAAGCCTACTTGCCAATACCTTACAAATTATCTTAAGATCAGAGTTAAGGAGACTAATTGGTCTCAGATTATTACATTTATTTGGAATTTTACCAGGTTTTGGTAGAAGAATAATCAGAGCCTGGTTCAGAGATAAGGGGAGGCAGTCTTTTTCAAAAGTTTCTTTTATCATATCTAACAATGGGGTGAGCAACTTATCTTTAAATTTTCTATATATATCTATAGGAATACCATCTGGACCTGCCCGTCTGCCCAAATTCATTGCATCAATGGCTTGTGATATTTCTTCTTTTGTTATTTCCATACCCAATTCATCTCTATGACTGTCTGAAATTACTGGTATATTCAGTTTATCCAAGGCTGTATTTATGTTTTGAATGCTGCATTTTGTCTGTGCATTGTACAAACTTTGATAATAATCTTTAAATGTGGCATTAATCTCTTTTGGGTTCACTATTGTTTGGCCTTCATTTTCTAAGGTTGTTATAGATGTTTTGGTTTCTAGTAGTTTAATTTGCCATGCTAGTAACTTTCCAGCTCTGTCCCCTTGTTCATAAAATGATTGTTTAAGTCGCAAAAGACTAGATGCAGCTTTAAAACTAGTTTGCTTTTCATACTCTGCTCTTAAAACCAGTAGTTCCTTTGCAGCTTCAGGATCATTTTTATTGAATACCTTCTCTTGAGTTTTTTAAATTTTGTTTTCCATATGCTTTAATTCTTGTTTGGCTTTTTTGGATTTGTAACCAGTATAACTAATTATATTTCCTCTGAGAAATGCTTTGAAAGCTTCCCATCTGATTCCTGCTGATGTTTGGTCTTTGTTAATCAAGAAATATTCATCTATTTGCTTTCCTATAAATGTGATAAATTCTTCGTCCTGTAGCCATTTGTGTTGAAATCTCCATCTGGGTGGATCGCAAGTGATATCCTCGTCCCGATAAACTAATCTACATGGTGCATGATCTGAAATAGCAATGTTGTCATATGAGGAATTCTGGATTTTTGAGATCAAATCTGATGAAATTAAAAAATAATCTATGCGTGAGTATGTCTGAAAGGTTGCAGAATAGCAGGAATAAGATTTTGTTTGTTGGTGCTGTTCTCTCCAGATATCTAATAATTTAAGTTCCTTCATATATTGTTTTATAGTCAGTCTGCAATTGTTATGAGTTTGATCCACTCCCGTTGATCTATCCCAACTCGGGTCTAGGGTGCAGTTAAAATCCCCTCCTATTAAATGATGTCCCGACAGCGTTGAAAGTAAAAGGAACAGATCTTCATAGAAGCCATGGTCATCAATATTCAATCCATACACATTCACTAAATTTAGATTTTCTAGCAGTAGTGAACCTTGAATTATTAAATATCTACCCTTCTGATCTGTAATAACATTGTTTACATGGAAAGGAACAGATTCATGAATAAGTGTCATCACTCCTCTTGCTCTGGAAGAAAATGCAGAAGTAAATACACTTCCCCCCCACCGTCTCCTAATCCTTTTTTCATCCTCCTTCATAAGATATGTCTCTTGTAGAAATATAATTTTAGAGTCCATATTTTTTAATTTAGTCATAACTTGTTTTACTTTTTTGAAACGTAGTCCCCTGCAGTTCCAAGTAACAAAATTAAGGTTTACACCCTGTGCCATTTTAACACTTTCAAATCAGTTATCTATCAATAATATGGTATAATGAACTAAATTTGTTATATCTTCAAGTATTTCAGGAATACCAGTAAAAATAAAAAAAATAAAAATGCATAGAGAGAAGCATAACTCTGAACATAAACATCCATGCAACACAATAAACCTGAACAACTTCCCACATACCCCGTCAGCAGGGCACGCTCCCCCCACTTTTCAACTCCAGTCATCGCATGTGGCCAATCCACACCATGTGAGGAATAGCCCAACCCTCCTCCTTCCAAAACAAAAAAAAAAAACGCTGCTATATGTGCTGTAGAATACTGTAATATTTCTTAGCTGCTATCCTCTAGTTTTATAGAACATATAACAGTGAGTAATAATAAATTGTTGTCGTAGCTTATCTGGTTATTCTTCAATAAGTATTCTCAAAACTCAGGAACAAAACCAAAGTCATATTACTCACTGATAAACATGTAACCCAGCTAATGAAGCTATGTCTCCCATGCACTCTTCATTTCGCCTCAGACCCTTCTCTGGCAAGTCCCCCCGCCCAAACAGTGAACTTGATTATGATACCTGGAGAGCAAATGTTGATTTGTTCTTAACAGATCCCTCCATGTCTGACCTGCACAGAACCCGCAAGATCTTAGACAGTCTATTGCCTCCAGCCACTGACGTCATCAAGCATGTCAGCCCTCAAGCCTTGCCATCAATGTACCTTCAGCTGCTTGATTCAGTCTATGGCTCTGTGGAGGACGGAGATGAGCTGTTGGCCAAGTTCATGGGGACACTGCAGAACAATGACGAGAAGCCATCTGACTATCTGAACCGCTTGCAAGTTGCTCTGAGTGCCGCAGTCAGACGTGGTGGCATCGCAGAGAGTGAACGAAATCGTTACCTCCTGAAGCAGTTCTGTCGAGGCTGCTGGAATGATGGATTGATCGCTGATCTCCAGCTGGAACGGAAAACAAATGCACCGCCCTCCTTTGCTGAACTAGTGCTCCTCGTCAGGACAGAAGAAGACAAACAGGCAGGTAAACACAATCGCATGAAAAAACACCTTGGGCTGCACAAACCAAGTCCTGCTGTCCCAAAGTTCAGAGCTGCAGCACAGCAGTTAGCAGCATGCAGTTGTGCCACACCTGAGAGAGATGCAACTGATGCTGAAGTCTTAAAGAACCAGCTTGACGAGATACAAGCGCAGGTCGCTGCCATGCAGACTACAACTCCACGTAAAACCAAAGTCAACTGTTCTGACACGACTGAAATCAGCACATTGAAAAGACAGATTGCTGACGTTCAAGCACAAGTAGCTGATATGAAGAAAGCAGCTCATGGAACTAAAAGTGAGCACCAAGAAGCAACAGAGATTAAAGCATTGAAACATCAGCTTGCTCTTCTCCAAGCACAGGTGACTCCAACCCAAGTCCAGAGCCAACAGATACTATCGCCTGCATTCCAAAGAGACTCCTCCATCACAGTTCGACACCAGTCACCTAACAAGAGAGTGAACACACAGTCCAGTTCGGGGTCGACAGCAAACAGTAGGCCCCGTCCATGGTACTGCTTCCGCTGCGGTGAAGACGCTCACCTGGCGGTCAACTGTGAGAGTGAACCCAATCCTCTTCTGGTCGATGAAAAGAGACAGCTGCTGAAAGAGAGACAAAGACAATGGGATCGGCAAAATGGCAGCAGTGGCATGCAGCAGTTAAACTACTAGAAGCCTCTGTTGCAGGGCAAACAGGGACTGAAAGATCAACCAAGCGCCCTAGAAGGACAAGGCGAGTGGTAAGGAGCCCTCCGCCGATTCAACCACTCCTGAAACCAAGAGGATGGAATTCGATTTTGGGGATTCCCCCTTACCACCAGAGTGGAAAGAGTGAATCACCAGGCTGCTCAATAGCATGCCTGAAGTCTTCTCTCAGCACGACATGGACTTTGGTCATACCAGCAAGGTAAAGCATCACATCAACTTGAGTGACAACACCCCTTTCAAGCACCGACCCAGACCTATCCATCCACATGATGTCGATGCAGTCAAGAAACATCTTCAAGAGCTACTAGATTCTGGTGTCATACGCGAGTCTGAATCCCCCTTTGCATCTCCCATTGTTGTCGTGCGGAAGAAAGATGGTTCTGTGAGATTGTGCATCGACTTCCGGAAACTCAACTCCCAGACCATAAGAAATGCGTACGCTCTGCCAAACCTGGAGGAAGTATTCTCTCTTTTGACTGGCTCAAAATGGTTCTCAGTCCTTGATTTAAAATCAGGCTATTACCAAGTCGAAATGGAAGAGGCTGATAAACAGAAGACTGCGTTCGTGTGCCCATTGGGCTTCTGGGAATTCAACAGAATGCCCCAGGGGGTTACCAACGCGCCGAGTACTTTTCAGCGACTGATGGAGAGATGTGTGGGCGATCTCAATCGCAAGGAGGCGCTAGTTTTCATCGACGATGTCATAGTCTTCTCTGATACTCTGGAGCAACATGAGTCAAGATTACTGCAGGTCCTCAACCGACTTAAAGAGTACGGTTTGAAGTTGTCATCTGAAAAATGTAAGTTTTTCCAAACCTCAGTTAAGTACCTTGGCCATATTGTGTCCGAGCATGGAGTCGAGACAGACCCACAGAAGATTGAGGCCTTAAAGACCTGGCCAGTACCAGAGAACCTAAAACAGCTGCGCTCCTTCCTGGGTTTCTCGGGGTACTACCGACGATTTGTGAGGAACTACTCAAAGATCATCAAACCTCTAAATGACCTCACAGCTGGGTATCCACCTCTCAGGAAACACAGTCAAGGAAAAGGGAAAACTCACCTGTACTTCCATCCAAAAGAGTCCTTTGGGAAGAGATGGACTCCAGAATGTCAGAGAGCGTTTGAAGAGATCATTGACAAGCTCACCACCGCACCTGTCTTGGGATTTGCTAACCCCAGCCTCCCGTACCTCCTTCACACTGACGCAAGCACGACGGGGCTTGGTGCAGCTTTGTACCAAGAACAAGACGGACAGATGAGGGCTATAGCTTTCGCGAGCAGAGGACTGACGAGAAGTGAAGCGAAATACCCTGCTCATAAGTTGGAGTTCCTCGCACTAAAGTGGGCGGTCACAGCTAAGTTTAGTGATTACTTGTACGGTACCAACTTCACTGTTGTTACTGACAGCAACCCCTTAACTTACATCCTGACTTCCGCGAAGTTGGATGCCACGAGCTACAGGTGGTTATCAGCACTATCGACATACAACTTCAAGCTCCAGTATAGAGCAGGAACCCAGAATCAGGATGCAGATGGACTTTCTCGTCGACCACATGGAGAGCTCCAGGATGATGCTGTGTCCAGAAAAGAGCGTGAGAGGATTAAACAGTTCACTCTATATTACCTGAAGGAGCAGGAGACTCCAGATGTTGTTCTTCCAGATGCAGTGAAAGCCATATGTGAGAAGCATGACGTTGAGTGGTCTCACAAAAACTCCACATGTCCATCAGTCACACTGGTGGAGTCCCTCACCGTCCATTCCGATGCTCTGCCCTGTGGTTTCCAGCATGAAGATAATCATGGACTCCCTGTCATTGGTCATTGGACTGAAGAGGAGATGGGAGCAAAGCAGCGAGCCGATCCTGATCTCAGAGTGGTCATTGAGCACAAAGAGTCGGGAGACATGCCCTCACCTGCCCTGAGACACGAACTTTCAGATCTTGTTTTGTGGCTCTGAGAATGGAAACGTCTAGTACTGAAAGGTGGAGTGTTGTACAGAGCACGACAAGAAAATGGACGAGTCACACACCAGCTGGTTCTACCAACCGAACTCAGAGCCACAGCATTGAAAGGTCTACATGATGATCTAGGTCATCTAGGCATAGAGCGGACCCTCGACCTCGTGAGGTCACGCTTCTATTGGCCTAGAATGTCCGCCTATGTAGAGCAGAAGATCAAGATGTGTGAACGCTGCATGCGCCGGAAGACTCCGGCCGAAAGGGCAGCCCCTCTGTGTAATATCAAGGCCAACAGGCCCTTGGAGCTGGTCTGCATGGACTTCCTGTCGGTGGAGCCCGACCAGAGCAACACGAAGGATATATTGGTGCTGACTGACCATTTTACTAAATACGCAGTAGCGATACCAACACGGAACCAAAAAGCCTCGACGGTGGCTAAGTGCTTGTGGGAAAACTTCCTTGTGCATTATGGGTTTCCCGAAAAGCTTCTGAGTGACCAGGGTCCAGATTTCGAATCTCGTACCATAAAAGAATTGTGCTCTATTGCTGGCATCCAGAAGGTCAGGACTACCCCTTATCACCCCAGAGGGAATCCAGTGGAGCGATTCAATAGGACCCTCCTCCAGATGTTGGGCACTCTAGAAAACAAGGACAAATCTCACTGGAAAGAATTTGTCAAGCCTCTGGTGCATGCGTATAACTGCACGCGGAATGACGTGACCGGATTCAGCCCCTATGAACTAATGTTCGGCAGACAACCACGGCTTCCAGTTGATTTGGCATTCGGTCTACCCTCCAGCTGTGAACCCAAGTCACACTCCCAGTATGTGCATGACTTAAAGGGTCGCCTGGAGGAAAGCTACCGAGTTGCCATGGAGAACGCCTCAAAGACAGCTGAGCGCAACAAGCAACGGTTTGACAGGAGAGTTGTTGAGTCCACTCTGGAGACAGGAGATCGTGTCCTTGTGAGGAGCGTTCGGCTAAGAGGGAAACACAAGTTGGCTGACAAATGGGAACCAGACGTGCACGTGGTGGTCAAGCGAGCTGGCGACCTACCTGTGTACACCGTCAAGCCTGAGGGAAAGGATGGACCGCTTCGCACCTTACACCGTGACCTTTTGCTGCCGTGTGGATTCTTACCTGTTGCTGAGCCTGAGCAACCGCCGAAGCAGACTATCAGCAGACCTAGAACAAGGAGACAGTCAAGAATGGAAGTCACAGCCGAGTCTGAGGTGGGAGATGACAATTCAGAGTCAGAAGACATTGACTACCACTACTACTTACCTGGAGAGACACTGAACACTGACTTCATCGAGACACGGCTTTTGACCCGGCCAGAGATGACACCTGCAAGGGAGAGACACCTTGGAGAGACAAAACAACCAATCCAGACTTCAGTTGGTAGACTTCCTGCTCCTGTCGACCTGGAAGGAATAAAAGAGACATTGAGCGTGGAGAAACAGGACAGAGGGACGGGATGTGCACCTGCAAGAGGAACCGTACAGTGGATACCTGTGGAGATCATTTCATCTAAACCAGAGGAGCCTCCAGCTCCCGGGGATGCAAATGAGCCAAGCTCTGACAGATCAAACTGTTCTGAATGGAAAGGAAGCTCAGCAATTGTGGATCCGGAAGCTGAGGTCATCTCAGGGCACAGGGAAATTAATGACCCCAAAGTGAGGAGAGCTCTATTTGGGAAATCTCAGGATACTCCCCCTGATGTTTCAAGGGAAGAGGATGAGACCTTACCTGTCCAGCTGAGCATGTTGGAGTCTGCCCCAGAACCAAACATCATGGATGAAAGTCTTCCTGTTTTCTCAGGCCTGTCATTCAGTGACAGCAGCAAGGCTGAAGGATGTTCTGTCCACAAACCATGTGAGGACGTGTCAGTGGACAGAACCAACGAAGAAACAGCAGTTGGGATGCTTGGGAGAAGCGTGCCTGGCTGCTTCCGTTTTTTTCTCTCTCTCTGCCGGATCGTCTCTGAGGCAGCGGTGTGCTAGTTTCCTGCTGCAGATTATGCCGATTTTCGTCTGAGAGGGCCAGATATTCCAAGTCTAAGTCGCTTTTATTGTTAGGGCAGAGAGTGGAGCCTTTCCTTTTTGCCGTGGTAGATGAGCGGACCGTGGGTTCACAACAGAAGCGGAGGAGAACGTGAGTTGTGTTGGTTAGCATTCGGCGCTAACTCGGAGCTAACTCCAGCCATTAGCCACATCCATTGCTGAATTGTAAGGTTGCACGTTACTGAACTCCCAATTCAATTATATATAAATTTATTTGGAGAAACAAAACACATTATGTAAAGAAAGCACAGTTAGTAAAAGAATTAAATATGGGAGGTATCAAAACAATTGACTTTGAGGCAATGATAGGGACTTTTAAATTGAAATGGTTAAAAGAGTTCATTTTGAACCCAAATGCAATATGGTATCACATTCCCAATAATATTTTTAAGAGGTTTGGCGGGTTAATGTTTTTACTAAAATGTGAATTTGAAATATCAAAACTGCCTTTCAAACTATCTGAGTTCCATAAACAAGTTTTACACTATTGGAAAATGACATTTACCCATAATTTTACCCCTCATTGTGCCACTTTGTGGAATAACAGAGTAATTCTTTCCAACAAAGAGTCATTGTTCAACCAACATTGGTTTGATCATGGCATTTTCTTTGTACATGATATTTTAGATACAAATGGTGACATTCTACAACTGCAAGAATTGAAAACCAAATTTAACCTACACAGCTCTAAAAAAGAATATACAAAAATCTGTAAAGCTATCCCTCCAGTTTTGCTACAGATGATAAAAAACACAATTACTTTTTCAAATGTTCAAATTAAACTTCCAACTCTAAAGATAGGAGAGATGAAAATTATAGACAAAAAATGTGATAATAAATATTTAAATAGAGTTTTTAAAGGCCGGATGTATCATGATTATAATAAAAAAGTCAAACTTAAAATACTAGATAATCAAATAATATGTGAAAAACACTTGAAGTTTTTAAAATGGCCCATTGCCCCTAGAATTAAAGAAATGCAATTTAAAATTCTCAATAATTATCCATCGGCAGAAACCTTGAGGGGTAGATTTGGTTTTGAAGTTGAATGTTGTGGATTTTGTCAAAATGACCCAGAAAAAACGGAACATCTATTTTTCTTTGTCCAATTAGTGGAAAATTTTGGCAAAATATACACACATGGTTGAGTAACAAACTCAGTGATCTTGAACAATTTACAATTGAAGATGTTCTACTATACAAATCTAAACTTAAAAAAGAAACTTCACTTTTGATTAACCTTGTCATTATTATGGGTAAATATCATTTACATAAATGCAAATGGAAAAAACAACTACCTAATTTGGAATGTTTCAAAAACGAATTCAAAATATATTTGTCCTCCATCAATCTTATAAGAAACTCTAACCTGTTGGCAGATAAGATTTGTCAAACTGTGGAAGATTTGTTGATCCTGTAAATCATTGTATTTACTGTTGCCTGCTTGTGTAATTTGATCTTGTGCCTGTGCTTCGATATTTTGTCTCTACGAGAGTTTGTACAATAATAATAACAATAAAAAAAAAAAAAAAAAAAAACGTTACTGAACTCCCATGTCACTGTCTCTTAAAAGCGGGATCCTGGACTGATGAGAGCGTGTATTGTACCCTGTACCTGGAGTGTGTGTGTACATGAACTGTGAGCCTCTGGTGAGTAACTTTTGCTGAAGTTAGTCTGATAAATGGAGTAAAACATTCTGCTTCTGCTAATGTTAATATTGATCAATGAGGCATTATTTTTTCCATGAATGTGGTGGTTAAAAAAAAAAAAAAGTTTTATATTAGTGTTTTGTTTACATTTGCCCTCATTCTGTGTTTTTTTTAAATGAGCGGCTGTAGGAAAAAAAGATAAGAGGGAAAGAAATGTTCAGCTGTTGCTTCATGTTGAAACTGAGAAATGTATTCAATTAATTGAGTTTACAGTAAAAAGTGGTTAAAGTAATTATTAAGAAGCTGTGTTACAAAGTATATGCATAAAAATGTGTGTTCATATGTATTTATTTAAATTTGAAAGTATATTTTGTTTATGGGAACAACACAGTAACTCTGTTTTTGGCCTTTGTAGGCCGGGTCTTTTGTTCTTCCCCTTTGTATGGATTCCTGTGTCAATCTGCAAGACTTCTTCTACTGGGGATTCTTCCGGTCTCTGTAAAGGTAGAACGGGACCTCAGTGGTTGTGGCGAGCCAACCCAAAAAGAAACTGAGATTTAGACAGAGACTGTGATTTATTTGAGGAAAAAAAGACTGATTTATTGAGGACTGTGGTTGATATCTCATGTCTGAAGAGCTGAAAAGCTAAAATTGTTTTTTATTTTATTTTTCTACAACTCTTTTTTTTTTTCAATACAACACACTTAAAAACTTACCTTTGATGTGTGTGAGGTTCTTTACTTGGTCACTCACTGCATTTTGCTAACACTCCCTTTCTCCTGTAGCGACCTAGAACTTCTGACTACTGGTCCACAAGGTAATTGATGCATTGATGGAATAAATATCTGTATCTCCCAGTCTTTTACCGTTAACAGTTAGAGCTGAGGTAGGTTACAAACAGGTATGTGTAAAGTCCAACGTTACATGTCTTCTCCATTCTTCTGAATCTTATGCAGGAACTCCCGTGCCTCAGCCGGCGTCTTGAAAGCATGAGTTTTCCCATCTCGGGTCACGAGTAGTTTCGCCGGGTGGATCAGTCCATGTCTCAGTCCCAGTCTGCGCAGTTCTTCCCGGACAGAGTCAAACTGTTTGCGCTGCTGGTGCACCACCGCAGCAAGATCAGGATAAAGCCGCACCTGATGTTCCTTATAGTGAATGGTTCCTTTGGTTCTTGCTGCATTAACTGTAGCCATCTTATTCCTGTAGTTAAGAAACTTCATAATCAAGACTTGGGGCGTATCGCCGGTGTCTCCTCTCGGGCCAATCCGGTGGGCTCTCTCAATAATTACGGGTGTGGAGTAGATTTCTCGGCCAAACGTCTCTGTGAGCCATTTTTCCAAAAACAAGCAAGGGTCTTGTCCTTCAGATCCCTCTGGCAATAGCGCTAATCTCAAGTTGTTGCGCCTGGACCTCGATTCCAAGTCCAGCACTTTGTCCTCTAGCACTTTCTGTTTCGTTTCCAAAACACTTGCTTTAGCCCGCAGGATTTCAACTTCATCCTCTGCATTAGAGATGCGTGTTTCTGCTTCATTTACTCGTCTCACACAGTCCTTTATTTCCCCACGGATGTTGTCCAGATCTGATTTTATGGCGGTAACGATGGCTAGTATTTCGTCCACCTTGCTGTTCTGGGATTTCTCCTCCACACCTGTAGCCCCTTGTGTCACCCCCGCCAGCTGAGGAGCAGGGCTGCCCTCGCTAGTGTTAGCTTTCTGCGCGTCACGAAGAGCATAATCCATCAATTTAGGTTGTTTTGCCTTTTCAGTGGCTTCTTGAGTAGGTTTTACAGATTTTGGAGGCATCGTGTCGATTCAGAAGTGGTGAAAGACCACACTTAGCAGCTTTTTAACCAAAGAAAGCACAAACAATGGAGCGGTGAAAAAACACGACTATTCACATGGGCGCCATAACCGGAAGTCCCCAGTCGCAAAGCGTGTTTTACTTGAATTTGCTCTTCATGTCGTCATGCTGCAATATGGGACTCTTGATGATGAAGTGTAAAATGGAGCAAAACATGTTCAAAACACTCTACCGACACGGCATGTTGTTATTTCCTCGAGGTGATCAAATCCAGTCTTGATAAGGGAGGGGTAGTTGGGGCCATTTTCCTGGATCTCCGTAAGGCATTCAATACAGTGAACCACTCTGTGCTGCTGAAAAAGCTGCAAAATTTTAATCTTTCCGCAAACACTATCAGTTGGTTTCAGTCATATCTAGCAAATCGCCACCAGTGCGTAAGAATAAATGACAAAACTTCGCCATTCACAACCTGTTCTACAGGTGTGCCCCAAGGGTCTATTCTGGGGCTGTTACTCTTCAGTTTGTACATCAATGACCTACCTTCCATCTGTGATGATGTGGAGGTCTTGATGTACGCTGATGACACGGTTTTCTTTGCGCACGACTCTGATGCAAATTCTGTTGCATCTAAGCTTTCAGTGACAATGGGAAAAGCACTTGAATGGCTTAACAAGTCATGCCTTACGTTGAACACAGATAAAACCGTTACAATGTATTTCTCCAACAAGCAAAATCTAAATGTCCCCCCAAATATCTATGTCAGTAGTCATATGATCAAAAATGTAGAGGAAGTAAAATACTTAGGTGTTATATTGGATCATACGTTTAATTTTAAAAAGCACGTCAAAAAGATCTGTCAGGTTCTAAAATTTAACATTGCGAACTTCCAGCACATCAGGAGCTCTTTGTCGCTGGAAGCTGCAAAAACTTATTTCAATGCTGTAATTATATCCCATATGTTGTATTGTATGTCATCATGGTCTCAAGCCAAATTGACAGTTCTAAACCCTCTTAGGGCACTACATAATCAGGCCTTGAAAATCCTAGATAAAAAGCCCCAGCGGTACCACCATTGCAACATATTGGAAAAATATAAAATTTTAAGCTTTGACAACCTGATCAGGTACTCTGATATCCGCCTGGTACATAAAATCTTACATGATGCAGCACCACCTCCTCTAAAGACCTATGTACAGCTACGCTCTCAACTAACCAGTAGAGTACTTAGGTCGGCGTTCAGGGGTGACTGCCACATTCCCAAAAGAAAGTTTGCCTTCTCTCAGTCAGCCTTTTCTTACAAAGCCATCAAGGAATGGAATGGGCTGCCTGATAATTTTAAGAACATGGCAGATTTCCACAGCTTTTCTCGGGCTGTTAAAAACTGGCTGTTTGATCATCAGTCCTGCTCACATTAATAATGCCAGACGGGTATTTGACCATCAGATGATACCCTTGTGGGTACCATCTGATGGCTGCCAGACTACCAGACTATCAGTGTAAAAATAGTACAGTGTGTATTTACAGTACCAATCTGGTATAGAGCTATCAGATGCTACCCTCGTTGGTACCATCTGATAGCTACTGCCTTTAGGATCTACGAAACTATTGTTTTGCATACAACTCTGCACTTTAACTTTGTACTTTTGCACTCTGTTTTTGTCATTTAAATGCACTTTAAATATATTGTAATTGGTTTGAATACAGTCTTCCTCGTTATACTTTTGCATTTTGATAATTGTACTATAAACCAACAACGTTGCACACATATTTGTAAATATTTTAATATTGATTTTGATTTTGTTTTGCTTTGTTAATGTAATGCGTTTTATATGCTTTGTTTTAAATAATGAATGTTTGTTTTTTATGGACCAAGGACTACAGATGGAAATTAGCTTGAAGCTAAATCTGGTGCAGCCATCTTTTTAATGTAACTGCACGCTGTCCTTTTTCAAATAAACTTGAAAGAAAGAAAGAAAGCAGAATTTCATGACATATCAATGACAGATGTTGGAAGAGTAGGTGTGATTACTGTATTTTCTATTTACATATGACCACATTATGTCCAGTACTTTATGTGACTGGAGGATGTTTTCCTCCTGGCCACTATTGGGCGCCGTGCCAGCGGTGCAGGCACTGTGATTGCTGGGATGAATATACGCCCTTTATATTCAGGTGTGCAGCAGTGGAGCGTCTGGTCTTCCGCTTCCTGCTTATTCTCATGGTGGCTGTGGTTCAGTGTGGTGGCATTATTGGATGCAGCTGTGGTGATCGCCGTCAAGGCACGCATCTTTACATCATGGCTGACCGCCAAGACCTGGGGGAGACGTGACCTGCTGCAGCCCTGCACCGCATTTAACTACTGGCCCACTCTAGCTGTGGTTTAACTGCATCTGCACGGCTCACATCCTCCTCAGCGGCCTGGCATAACAGTCTACCGTCACTTAAAACCATGCTGCTGTTTTGGTTTTCTTGGTCTTGTACTGTTCAGTTTCCTGTTGCTGCCGGCTTGGAGCGGGCCCGTCTTGACCCAGCCCGGCTGAGAACCGCCTGGCCTGTTCCACAGAGGCCGACCTGGTCACTGGCTCTTCTGGATCTCGTTTGGCCTGTGCCAGTGACACAGGCAGAGTCTAGGGCCTCAAGAGCTATTGGGTTGATTTGGTTCCTTCTGTTTCTTATTTTATTTTGAAACTTATTTTGTGGGCTGCACAGTGACATAGTGGTTAGTACTTTTGCCTTGCAGCAAGAAGATCCCGGGTTCAAATCCTGGCCTGGGCCTGGGATCTTTCTGCATGGAGTGTGCATGTTCTCCCTGTGCATGCGTGGGTTTTCTCCGGGTACTCCGGCTTCCTCCCACAGTCCAAAAATATGCTGAGGTTAATTGATCACTCTAAATTGTGAATGTGAGTGTGACTGTTTGTCTGTATATGTAGCCCTGTGACAGACTGGCGACCTGTCCAGGGTGTCCCCTGCCTTCCCCCAAGTCAGCTGGGATAGACTCCAGCACCCCCCACGACCCTAGTGAGGATAAAGCGATGTTTAGAGAATGGATGGATGGATGGAACTTATTTTGTAATTTCTTTTGGTATTTAGGGTTAGTTGTTGTATTAGTAATATAATCACCTTTTCCCTTTTTTGTAAGTTTATTTAGGTCGTAAAATGATTTAATTGATTGTTTGTCTTTATTATTTTCCTCTTTTGTTATGTAGATGTTTCTTTAAGACCACACCAGTTTAGTTAGTTTTGGGCAAACTGAAAATCACAATTAAAACTAAGTAAAAACACCCAACTGGTAAAGAAGAAACAATAAAAGAAAGTTGCACTAAGTTTATTATTAATATGTGGTTTTGTGTCTTGTCAGTTGCTGCGGGCTGACTGCGGCAGTCAATCCCTGGTGGTGGCGTGTTCTTCACGGTCTCCTCTTTTCTTTTGATTTTGTGTGTATATATTTGCAGTGGGGGCTGCTCAGCAGCGTAGTGGTTAGCACTTTCGCCTTGCAGCAAGAAGAAATCCTGGTTCAAATCCTGGGGTGGGCCTGGGATCTTTTTGCATGGAGTTTGCATGTTCTCTCTGTGCATGCGTGGGTTTCCTCCGGGTGCTCCAGCTTCCTCCCACAGTCCAAAAATATGCTGAGGTTAATTGATCACTCTAAATTGCCCGTAGGTGTGAATGCGAGTGTGATTGTTTGTCTGTATATGTAGCCCTGCGACAGACTAGCGACCTGTCCAGGGTGTCCCCTGCCTTCGCCCGAGTCAGCTGGGATAGACTCCAGCGCCCCCTGCGACCCAAGTGAGGATAAAGCGGTGTATAGAGGATGGATGGATGGATGGATATTTGCAGTGTCACTGGTGATTAATTTGAGGACCCCTTTCTCCTTTTGGTTCCCTGCCACATGGTAAGCCCCAGCCCATTTTATCCCCTTCTTGCCCACTTTTAACTTTATCAGTGTGTACAAACTGGTGTGGGACAATTCTTACTTTTATATATAATTTGTTGTTAAAATCATTTAATTTGAACATGTCGCGCTCCCCTGTGTTAGTGGTACCTGTTAAGCCTGGATTGGTTTAGTGATAGTGAAATACATCTGAATTAGGATTTCCTGGGTGCAAAGTCCCAGGTGGCGTTGTTGGGATCACAATTAGTGTGATTGACCCTCCTAGTCTCGACACATTTAGAAATTCAGCACATTTTACTGTAATTATACAAATTACCACAGATCTCCATTTCATATTTGCCCTGTTCAATAAGACTATTTGTGTATGTTTAAAACTGGGCCTTTATTCAAGCTAGCATGTGATATCATTTTAACAAAACAGACACTCCTTAAAATGAGTTTTAAGTCTAGTCTTGGCAAAAGCAATTGACAAAACAGTGTATTTTAAATTTAGCAATTGTCTTAGAATTTTCAGTCAAATCTGATGATCTTAATCTGCAGTTAGACTTTAAAGTAACATTGACAAAAAATCAGAAATTTAAACTTCTTCAATTCCATGGATACTGCGCAAACTTTATTAATAGAAAACAATGCATGCATGTACTGGCTGTTCCTCAAGTTGTTCAGAATAAGCACATCAGTTGACATTGTGACATTGGCTGTATTTATGCATCTGGAGTAGACGGTATCTTCAAGGTTGCCAAGCATGCCACATTCACTGAGGAAGCTGACTGGTACTACTACGACAAACTGATGCAATAACTATCATGCTTTGTTTTATTTACATGACATTTGATAAAGTTGCACTTGAGAATTTTTGAGAACTGTAAAAAGGCTTTCACCGTTTTATTTAGGCTGAAGTAAAAAAGAATAATCCATTTTCACGTTGGCCTTGTGATGGGGATAAAGGGATTTCATAGACCTCAAGGTTGTTCATTTTGTCCAGCAATTGTAGAGCTGAGTGAATTTCAGGAAGTTTTAAAAGATGGATTATTTTTTAACTGGATTTGACCCAAGTAGATAAGATGACTGGATATATCTAAAGACAGGACAAAAAGATGGATTTGGAGGTCAAGCAGAGTTTATACTTTATGGAGACGGCTTTGGAAGCACATCAAGGACCAGTAGTATATTAAGTAAAGGTGAACTTTATATTTTTCACTAATCAGTGTAAATTTGTCATTTCAAACTTATCTCTGGAACCTGAATTATTAAACACATTTATTGTAACCACAGGTCTCAAGGGATGAAACCTGGGCTTTTAATTTGAAGTCATTTGGTGTTAGGTGTGATGAAGGACTATATTTAAAAAATATATTGTTGATCAGCACGTGAAGCAGCATGATGTCTATGCTGAGAGCAATATTCAATCCCAAGACACATTTTATTCTTTTTTTAATCCTCAGGTTGCATCATTTTATAAAGTAATATTCGACATGCATCCATCCACCAACAGAATTTTCACTCAGCAGTTGGAAGAGGAATGTGAAATCATGGGATTATATTTAAATACTTGAGGCATATTTTGAGGGCCTGTCTTCACATGTTAAACTTTTGCACACAACCTCACTTTTATCCAAGCTCCCATCTGTTAGATTTTTTGGTTTTGGTTTTTGTAATTAACTTTTTATTGCTTTTTAGAACATAACAAACCATAGAACAGTAGAACAAACACACTAAGACAATAAAATAAACTGAATGAATAATAATAGTGATAATAATCATAATTTAAAACAAACAAACAAAAAAACCAAAAGGACAGAAATGATAATAACAATAATAATATACAAAATACATATACCTCATGTCCAGGGTCTAAATTTTCCAAATCATCTTCTCTCACAGTCCCCATCCCATTTTATTTTACTTCACAACTAATTCCTTATTTCCTTAAAATAATTCCTTATTCACCTTAAAATCAGTCTGCCATGTTTCTCCCACCACATGTCTCCAAGTAGTTCAAATAGGGACCCCATAATTTCAAAAACACCTCCTCTCGGTTATTCAACCTAAAGGTCAACCGTTCATAGTTGGCTATTTAAGTCATTTCCTCCAGCCATTCATTAAATGTGATGACATTTTTGGATTTCCAGTGTCTCAGAACAATCCTGCACCCTATTGTGAGGGCCATCTCACACCATATTGTCTGTTGATAGGACATCCCCATTTCATCTGTCATCAAACCCAGAATGCACAAGGCTGGGCTCTGATATACATCAATCTCAAGTACTTTGTTAACAAATAAAATTATCTTTCTCCAAAGGTTCTGTGTCATTTCACACTCATATAGCATGTGTAAAAGTGTTCCCTCGTACTTCTCACATCTCCAACATAACTCCGTATCACAGAGCTTTAACCTTGCCATCTTACTGGGGGTCCAATACATTCTGTGTATAATTTTATACATGACTAATCGAGTCTGTGTCTCTCTTGATATCTTATACCAGGACTGAGTAATTTCCTCCCACTTCTCCATAACCATCTCACTACCTAAATCTCTCTCCCATGCTCTCTTAAGAGCTGCTAATTTAGGAGGGTTAGAGTTTCTCATAAAACTATAAAATTTAGATGCCCCACCTTTAGCCCCCCGATTATCCTGCACTAGCCTTTGTAGCTCAGATTGACAAGGCAGGGGATATTTTTGTTTTTGTTGCAATAAACAACTTCTTAATTGCAAATATTTCCAAAAATCTTGTTTAGGAAATTTATATTTAGTTGCCAACTGCTGAAAGGACATTAAGTTGTCATTCTAAAAACATCTCCAACATAGATAATCCCTGCCATAACCCATGATTTCCAAAATATAGTTTTTTTTCCTACCTTTAACTGTTTATTATGCCAAAGAGGTGATTGTTTAGTAAAGAAAGGGTCAAGGCCGCAAATAACATGTGCCCTTTGCCAAGTTTCTTTAACAAATGATAACAGTGGATTTCTGTAAGGAATTTCACCTCCAGTCTGTGACATAAATGCCTGCAATGGGATGGGCTCTGTAAGTTCCTTTTCAATCAAAACCCAGCCTGGAGCTTGGTTCTCTGCACTATCTACTTTGGTAAGCTGGTTAAGAGAAAAGGATAAATGATACCAATCCAAACTGGGTAGGTTAAGACCTCCATCTTCAATTGTAGCCCTCATCTTAATTCTATTTAAACGGGGCCTTTTACCATCCCATAAGAAAAACTTAACTGCAGCACTGAATTTTTTAAGTAGAGGGGGAGGGAGGTTTATGGGTAATAAATGCAAAATATAGTTAATTTGTGGAATAATCATCATTTTCAGGAGATTTATCCTACCCAAAAGAGAGAGACCTAATTTGGCCCAGTTCCGTAATGTGTTCTCAGTTTTCAACAACAGGGGGAGCAAGTTTTCTGTCATTATATCCTTTGAGCCTGGTGTAAGTTTTATCCCTAAGTACACTAAACCTGAAGGGAGCCAGTTGAACTGCCAGTTTTGTCTAATACTTGGTGGGCATATTTTTCACAGAGGCATGGCCTCAGATTTTCCCCAATTTATTTTGTAACCTGAAATCAAAGAGAAGGTATCAATTAAAGTTAGAATTTGAGGGACAGCCATTTCTGGGTTTGTGGTCACCAACAAAATATCATCCGCGTACAAAAATAGTTTGTGTTCCATCTTACCAGCTAACATACCCTTGATAGTGGAGTTGTTCCTCATGGCAGCCGCTATCGGTTCCAATGCCAACGCAAAGAGTAAAGGACTAAAGGGACAGCCCTGCCTTGTACCCCGGTGTAGGGGGAAACAAGAGGACATGTTCCCGTTAGTCAGTACTGAGGCCTTAGGGTTACAGTATAAAAGTCTAACCAAATTTATAAAGGGAGGGCCTAATCCAAACCTGTATAGAGTTCTAAACAAATAAGTCCACTCAACTCGGTCAAAAGCTTTCTCTGCATCTAAAGAGAAAGCCACTACGAATTCAGGGCAATTTCTTGCCTGCCATATTAAATGTAGTAGCCTACGTACATTATCTGCCGAAGACCTACCCCTAATAAACCCAACCTGATCCGGATGAATCAGGCTGGGTAGATACACCTCCAACCTCATGGCTAGTATCTTGGTCAGTATTTTGGCATCTACATTTATAAGAGACACTGGACGATAACTTCCACACTGTTGAGGATTTTTGGCTTTCTTATGTATCAGGGTTATTACTGCAGATTGCATACTCTCTGGCATATTACCCCTTTTAATTGCATCTCGAAATACTGTGACTAGTTTTGGAGCTAATAGATCTATAAATTCTTTATAAAAATCTGTCGGGAGCCCATCATTTCCAGGAGCTTTCCATCTGTTAGATTTTTAAAAGAAAGCTTTCCACCCAACAAGCGTAATGCGGACTCATCTTCCTTCACTGTTCACCAAACTTTCTTGTGCACTGACATCACTCAGTGCGTCCTGTGGATCTTCTTCAAGGCTGGAAAACAGACATTACCGCCACCTACTGGGTTGGAGTGTTCATCAGTGTTACCACTGTGCCAGAAATTAGGGAACTGAGAAAGGCGCAAGTAAATGTTTTTTTGTTTTTTTAAAGTTGCAGCCCTAACAAATTTTTTTTTCGAAATCATCGTTGAAATTAATTTTTTGTCTTTAGTGTTTGTTAAGATGTTTATCTATAAAACAATGTGGTTTTGAGTGGGCAGTGCTTGTGTTTACATTGCATTTATGTAGCAGGGTCAGTGGTGTAGCAGTTGTTGTATGTTAAATATGTATGGATTATTGTTTTAGTTGCATTTAAAATACCATTTATACTGTATTTTATTGTTATGTTTATTGTTATAATTATGCAACCGTCTGTCTATTAGTTGTTGGGTTGAACCTTTGCTGGGGGTGTCCCTGTACCAGTTTGCGTTTAGTTGGACCATTATTTATGACCCCAAACACACCTCCAGGCTGTGTAAGGACTATCCTGACCAAGAAGGAGATGATGGAGTGCTGCATCAGATGACCTGGCCTCCACAGTCCCCTGACCTAAACTCAATCCAGATGGTTTGGGATGAGATGGACCGCAGAGTGAAAGAAAAAGGACCAAAAAGTGCTCAGCTTCTCTGGAACTCCTTCAAGACTGTTGGAACAGAAATTAAAACCAGTGGTCACATACGGCCTCACATGAACACAGCAGCAATTAAACTTTTATTAAAACCAGATAAAGACCCGACCCTTCCGTCAAGTTATCGCCCGATATCACTAATTAACACCGACATTAAAATTATTGCAAAGGCCTTGGCATCTAGACTAGAGACAGTAATTTCAACAATTATTCATAATGATCAAACCGGCTTTATTAAAGGTCGACACTCTACCAACAACGTAAGAAGGCTCTTAAATTTGATTAACATGTCACAGCGGCAGGACAAAAAGGCAGTTGTCATATCGTTGGATGCAGAAAAAGCCTTTGACAAAGTTAACTGGTCCTTCCTCTTTGCTGTTCTAAATAAGCTTGGCTTTGGAGAGTCATTTATTCACTGGGTATCAGCACTATATGATTCTCCCAAAGCTACTGTCACCACTAATGGAATCGCCTCAAAGACTTTCACCTTACAGAGAGGCACCAGACAGGGCTGTCCACTCTCTCCTTTGTTATTTGCGATATTCATTGAGCCGTTGGCAACAGCTGTGCGCCAGGATGTCAGGATCCAAGGAATCCGCTCTGGGGCAACGGAACACAAAATTAATTTATACGCAGATGATATATTACTTTATTTAGAAGAACCGGCTATTTCATTAAGGGAAGTATTTAATTTAATAACTACATTTTCAGAGTTATCAGATTATTCCATAAATTGGACAAAATCAACATTACTTCCGATCACAGAAAATTCATGGAGTCCTGCAGACCAAGACCCTCACTACTCTTTCCCTACAGGCAACTTAAAATACTTAGGCATAAAAATTTCACCTAAATTATCTGAATTAACTCACTTAAATTTTTCCCCATTACTGGATAACATCACCAATGACCTACAGCGCTGGAACAATCTCCCTATATCTCTTATGGGACGAATAGCTACTATCAAAATGAAAATCCTACCAAAAATAAATTACTTCTTTGCAATGATTCCATTCAAACCAACGTCCAACTGGTTCCAGTCGCTGGACTCGGCTATCACAAAATTTTACTGGAATAATAAAAAAGCAAAAATCAGTCTATCTACTCTTCAGAAAAGTAAAGCCGAAGGAGGTCTAGAAGCACCAAATTTTATGCATTATTATTTAGCTAACCAGCTACAATATCTTATTCTATGGACACAACCTACCATAGATGCCAACTGTTGGTTAGAATTAGAACAGAAGGATTGCAATAGCATCAGACTTTCAGACATACTCTTTATTACAACATCCATCAAACGACATAACTGTTTTAAAAACCCAATGATTTCCTCCACCTTGACCGCTTGGTGGAAGGCATTAGAAATTGCAAACTCTAAATTGGAGCCCTGTAAGTTTTCTCCCATTTGGTACAACCCTGATTTTCAAGTTAACAATCAGCCGCTCCATTTAGCTGTTTGGGAGCAGAATGGAATCACACATCTCCACCACCTCTTTTCAGATAATACGTTCATGTCATATACAAACTTGCTTCAAAAATACAAAATAAAAAACGGGAATTTTTTACATTATCTTCAAGTTAAAAATATTATTAAGAAACGAATCCCAACACTTCAAAGCACGCTCCGGCCGCCGGCATTAGCTGAAGCAATCATAAAGCTCTCTCCGACAACAACTAAAACCCTCTCTAAAATATATAAGTTACTCTTAAGCACTGATACAATACATTTACCTATTTCTAAATGGGAGTCAGACCTATCTATATCTCCGGAACCAGACTTCTGGACTCAAATTTGCGATAATGCATTTAAAATGACAAAACACACAAACTTACAACTCATCCAATACAAAATCCTCCATAGAACACATATTACTCAATATATGATGAACAAAATGGGATTCTCCGACTCCGACATCTGTCTCCAGTGCTCCCAGAACACTGCTGATACTTATTTTCATGCTCTATGGCTGTGCACCCCCGTAAAAAATTTCTGGACCAACGTCTCAGAAAAACTTTCCGCTATCTTAAACTGCAGGATTCCTCTATCTCCAAGTCTGTGTTTACTTGGCGACTTAACAACAACGGACCTACCACGCAAACAATCTCAATCTTTACTTGTAGCCCTCGCCATTGCCAAAAAAACAATCCTTGTTAACTGGAAAAATAAGCAATCTCTGAACATTAATCTCTGGTTGAACCTCCTAATAAATCACATTTCAATGGAGAAAATCTCTGCTTCAAATAAAATCAGTTGTTAAATTTTATACAAACATGGTCACCGTATGTTAACTACCTTAACTTAAACCTGGTAACCTGACTCTGCCTGTTAGCGAAAACCACCACATCACCCCAATATATGTTGCTGCTTATGTATGTTGGCATTGTGTAACTAATGATTGTCTTCAGTTAGGAACCCAGTCGCTGTCAGCAGGATCGAGCGGGCCGTATCGACGACAACTTACAGTCAACAACTCCCCAGGATCCTCTGTCTATATGCATGAATGGCTAACTTGGTGTTACTGCATGCTTGGCTAATCTTCCAGGTGCTGTCCCCTGTGGCTCGATGTGGTTGGCCTTGTTCCCCGGGCGGCGCTCGGTTTGGGCGGGCGCCGGGTCGCCTCGGGGGCTGGGGTCGTGGGGGGCTGGTGGCGTCCTGCGAGGTGGCTGCTTCTGTGGGGGGGCATGGTGGGCGGTTCGGCTCGGTCGGGTGCCTGGTTTGGGCGCCCGCCGGGTCGCCATCTGCGACTAAAAGTGTCGTGGATGGCGGCCCGGCGGTCGTCTGGGTCTGGCGCCCGGTCGGGCTGGGTCGCCTGTCGTGTTCTCTTCATGGGGGTGGCCGCTTTGTGTGGTGTCGTTGGCCTCCCGTGGTTCCCTTGGCGCTTGTGGTGGCCTGGCGGCCGTCTGGATCGGGCGCTGCCCCCCGGGTCTCTGCTGGGTCGCAATGCGTCTCGGCTGTCTCCCGGTGCCCGCGGCGGGTGCTGTGCGGGGGTGTTGCCCGGGGGCTCGGGGCGGCGCTGTTCCGGCATGGCCTGTTGCTCTTCGGCTAGGGGTTGCGGTTCCGGCCTGGTGGGTCTCTGGGTGCCCCGTGGTACCCTCTCCTCTCCCCCTCCTCCTCCTTGCCTTTTCCCCCCTCGCCTCCCTCCTCCCGTCTTCCTCCGCCTCCTTGTCCCCTCTCCCTCGCCCCCTCCCTCCTCCCTCCCCCTCGTCTTCCCGCTCTGCTGCCTGTCCTCTCCTTTCTTGTCGTCTCCTCCTCCCCCTCCTTCTCCTGCCTTCCGCCCTCCCCCTGGGGGGTGGGGTGGGGGATGGGTGTGGGATGGGAGGGCGGGTGCGGGATGGGGTGGGGGGCTTGGGGGCAGGGGGGGAGGAGGGGAGGGGGAGGGGGACCGGGTGCGGTGTGCGGGGGCGTTCTGGCCTGGCCTGCGCCGTCTGCCCGCTGGGGCGCCGGGGCTGGGGGGTGGGGTGGGGGGTTGGGGATTGGGGTGGGGGGGTGTATGGGGGGCACTGGGCGCGCACGCACCTCCCTCCGCCTGGCTGGGTGGGGCCCCGTTGATCGCTCCTCTTAAATCACTTCACAAGCTTCGCACAATACAACTTGTAAATATACACATAGGGCACACAACATATCCCTCGGGGGGGGGTGGAGAGGTCATATTCCTACTCCACAATTCCCCTCCAATTTTAATGCACCACACTACCTGGGGGGTGGGTGGTTATGGGGTGGGACGTCATTAGACGGGATGGGCCCCAGTGCAGTGTTGTGCTGTGGCCCCCGTCTATGCCCCCGCCCTGACACTTCTTCCCCCAATTTTAACGCACCACATACACATTCACATTTTGGGCTTGCGGTGAGGCTTGGGGGTGGGTTGTGGGTGGGCGGCATGGTGGGGGAGGGGGGTGGCGTGGGTGGGTGGCGGGGGGGTGGGACGGTGGAGGGGGCGGGGGTTTGGGGTCTGGGGGGCGGGGGGTCGGGTTGTCGGGGGGACGGGGGGAGGGCGGGTGGTCGTGGGGGAAGTGGGGCTGTGGGCCGGTGGGGCGCCGTGGGGGTCCGCTATGTCCCGTTCTGCTGCCCGGGCCTTGGGGCTCTGGCTGTGTCGGGGGGGGGTCGCTCCGGGCTCCTGGGCTGGGTCTCCGCTTGGTGGCTCCTGCGGGGGGGCTGGGTGGACCTCCTTGGGCTGGAGGGGACAGCTCCCTCCTTTTGGTGGAGGTTTTCATGCATGTCAGACCCACCACACCGGCACCTACCAAAACTCAATAGAGTGTGTTCCTCCGGTTGCTGAGTCAGTGGAGGTTGCTGGGTTAGTGTCTGTGGATCTCACTCTGCTCTATCTATCCTTCTTGTGGCCTCCTGACATCTTCATGATTGATCCGTTGGGACTTTGTCGTATTAGGTGTTTGTGAAGGGTTTTAGATTTGTAAATGGTTTTAAGGTGTGAATTAAAGAGTACAAACAAATAAAATGCACCTTTTCTCTTAGAACACTGTCTATGCCTCACCTTTCTGTCTGTCCTGTGTTTGTTTTATGTTTCACTTGGGTGTGCACAGCCCTCAATGGCATAATGTAGAAAACAGCTTGAAATAAACATGATAGGTTAATTTGCCATGAGGGCCGGTGATGGTCACAGTCACAAAGAAGAAAAAAAAAATTGCACATGAAGCTTAAGCAGTGGCACCATGAGTGGTTGGTGTCATTTTTTGAGCGGACTTGCAGACAAACAAAATAAAAAAAAAAGAGAAAAAAAAAGAAAAGAAAAAAAAAAAAAAAAAAAAAAAGACTGTTGGAAAACCATTTCAGGTTCTACCTCATGAAGCTCATCCAGAGAATGCCAAAAGTGTATAAAGCAGTAATCAAAGCAAAGGGTGACTATTTTGAAGAATCTAAAATATAAAACATGTTTTGACTTATTTCACACTTTTTTCTACTACATAATTCCATATGTGTTCATTCATAGTTTTGATGCCAACAGTGAGAATCTACAATGCAAATAGTCATGAAAAACATTAAATGAGAAGATATGTCCAAACTTTTGACTCTTTGTGTAAATCTAAATTTAGCAAGCAAAAACAACATTGTATGTCTTACTTTATTGAAGATGTGAACTTTATCAGCTAAATATGGATGTGAAAACAGTGTTCTGTTTATTTAAATGAGAAAGTGCAATGAAATCTTTTCTAACCAAAATCAATTAATCATTGTGATAAATAGTTCTGGCCATAATTATGTAGCTTTAGTCATTTGCAGTGGAATATTTAAACTACAGAAAAGATGATCACAGGAAACAGGTGCTCTGTTAGCAGTGTCTTGCAGTTGTTGCCATAATGTGGGGCAACAAAACTTTTTTTTTGACCTTTTCAACATCACAAAGTTTGATTTGTATGGAGAGTGAAAAGCCAGATCTGAATGTCATCAAAAACACTAAATGATATTGGATGCCTTCACCAGTGTTCCTTCATATGAGAAAGGTCTCAAATGGTTTAGCTTTTTCAAAAAGATTTTTTTGTTATTAATGCAAAAGCAAAGCAAACATCTTCCCTGATTTTCTCTGTAGAAGGACTACCTTTTCCAAATAGTTATTCAAGTCATCTGGTAAAAATTCCTGTTTTTCACATCACAATTTATCTTTGAGTAAAACTAAATATCACTGTGTCATTTTTTTATTCATAATACTGAGCAGCCCTACATCCCTGATTCACTACTGTAGATGCAGACTTCAGCTACAAGCGTAACATTTCCACAGCACACTTCATGCCTCTTCCTCCTTTGCTACACCATAATCTGTGAGCTACTGTTTTCAAAATCCACTTCACTACGGGAAACAACAACAACCTCCAAGCAGCGACTGTGCTGGAAATTTAAAATTCACAAGATATGAATGGTGAAATAAGGTTGTCCGGTTGGATTTTTGTGGGTAAATTAGACATTTTCATTACAGTGCTCACCTCCCAGCACGCAAATCCTCCATCAAAACAATTCCCCTGGTACTATTTTGCAGTGATATCGCAGCAACATTATGAGTCTAGCACCACCCAAAACAACTGTAGCTGGTTTAAAGAACGTTAAACAAGAGCTTTTTCCCCCTTCAGCACAAGGTTAATGGGTGCAGCTGCAGACCATTCTTCAGCACTGACAAAACATTAAGGTAGGTAAGGTGTAGATTTGCCAGACTAGCTAATTAATAGACTTCAAGAATACAGATATTTTTTCACATGAGCATTACAGAAAGTGCCAGTACAGAATGAGACCAAGCCTTTATATCTTTAAAGCTGGTTCACACCTGTCCATACCAGTCTGATAAAGAAACTCAACATTGTTTGTTGCTCAGCACTAACTTCATAATCTCATGTCTCACTGCTTCTTAGTTGAACATCTCCACCTATGACTCCTTGAAGCCTTTATTTCTGATTAGCGTCACTGATTAGTGGTTTTTTTAGGGCTACACAGCTGTTTAGTCCCAATCCATCCCTTCACATTGCACATGTGGAAGTGTTCTAACTATTAAACATAGCCCTGAGTTCTACTCTTGATTTTTTGTGATATATTTCAAATGTTTCAGTGATCTCCAACCATGGTCATCTAAGAGTTTGTTCCGATCACATTTCTTTCCCAGAAGATGGTGGTTCTCCACTATCCTTCAGGTTTTAGTAATGCATTGGTGGACGGTTCTTAATCTCATTTTATTTTAGTAGTTTCAGAAATCTCCTTAATTGTTTTCTTTGCTTGATGCATGCCAATAATTTCACCCTTCTGAGACACATCAACATCCTCTCTATGACCACAGGATATGTCTTCTGACATGGTTGTTTAAGAAATGAGAAGCTCCTCACTGCATCAGCTAGAGTTAAATAAGTTGTTGCAGCTGAAACGTATTCATCACTGCAGTAATTATCCAATGGAAGGATCTTACCTATTCGCTTAGTTAAATCCAATTAGCAACTTTATTTTTTGGACAGGCAGTGTATATTGACTCTAATATTCTGAAATTAGAAGGGTAATTAAAGCAGAATCAGAACGGTTCCACCTTTTTCCACTTGTAGTTAAGTACAAATTCAGAATTTACACCCCCTGTCAAAGTTTTGAGACAGGTTCTAATTTATTTGAATGAGAAAGTGTCTCAAAACTTTTGTCAGGGGGTGTATGTGTGTTTGTAAAGCTGTGGTCTGTGCTGAAAACATTACACACATTCATAACTACATGAAAAATACACCATACACAACAAAGTCCTTGCTGTGCACACACATATACATTAAACATTTGCATACGCTATGTGAACACAACTACAACCCCCCCAAAAACATGAGTGTGCATTTCCTCAAATTGTGTATACACAATGGATGGCTTAATAAGTGTCAAGAAGGCGTGTTAACCCAACAGTAATGCCAGAATAATCTGTTATTAGGGTAATTAAGAAATGAAGAGGACAGAGGAGATAGCTGGTGTTTACCCCGCCTGCCTGACATCAGCTTTTTCCTCGGGCAAATATTGAGCAGTTAGAAGAGCATCAACATTCACTCCTGACAGTATGGGCCTCTGCAAAGAGAGATAAAGAAACAAATAGCCTCATCGCTTTTCATGAATGAAAACTCATGTGACTCTTTCAGCCGGGTCCTTCTACTGTTTCTGTTACCAGCAGCTTCACTGGTGCCTTCAGTGACAGCTTCACCTGGTGCTTCATCTGGTGTCTCCCTGGTAGCAGGTGTTAACTGTAGTGGTTTCTTTAGGCCTGTCATTACAAGTGTGAGTGAAGTGAAGAGGTCATGTGGAAAGGCAGAGGCAGCGACAGCACCATCTAAAGCCTCATTATTACAGTGAACAGTGGGTTTGTTTTCAACACTTGAGCAAGTCGTAGCTGAATCTTTATTTCTTGAGGCCCTCCCTCTGATGATTCTACTATTGGAGAGAAGCTCATGGAGTTAGTTGGGACAATGTCACTGGGTGACAACTAGACTAACCAATAAGTCAGAAAGATAATCAGTGCACACACACTCGGCCTTCCACGTGATGTAAAAGAAAACATGATTCATCAGACCAGGACACCTTCTTTCATTGCTCTGTGGTCCATTTCTGATGCTCACATGTCCATTGTTGGTGCTTTTGGTGGTGGACAGGGGTCAGCGTGGGCACCCTGACTGGTCTACAGGTATGCAGCTCCATATGCAACAAATTGTGATGCACTGTGTATTCTGACACCTTTCAGTCAGAACCAGTTTTAACTTCTTTAGCAATCAGAGCAACAGTAGCTCATCTGTTGGATCGGGCTACACAGGCCAGCCTTCACTCTCCACGTACATCAGTGAACATTTGCTGCCCATGACCCTGTCACTGGTTCACCACTGTTCCTTCCATGGACCACTTTTGATAGATCCTGACCACTGAAGCCCAGAAACACCCCAAGAGCTGCAGTTCTGGAGATGCTCTGATCCAGTCCTCTAGCATCACAATGTGGGGTTCTTGTCAAACTCAATCAGATCCTTACACTTGATCATTTTTCCTTCTTCTAACATCAACTCTGAGGATAAAATGTTCACTTTCTGCCTAATATATCCAACCCAGTAACAGGTGCCATGATGAAGAGATAATCAGTGTTATTCACATCACCTGTCAGTGGTCAGAATGTTAGGCCTGATTGGTATGAAATCACTTACTGAGAATTGATGCCCCTCAGCTGGCCCAGCATCTCCACAGTAGTTCTATCTGAGAGTATGTGCTTAAAATTAATCAGCACTAATTAATTAATCATACACTAATAATTGTTGGTGACATTAGATCAGATAGAAAAAGATGACCCAACATAACTCATGCTAGAACATAATTCTGCAAACTCACTTGTATCGAACAGGCTGCATGACACCTCCATGCTCAGCATCAGCATCTTGAAAATTGAAGGGCTGGTCTTTTTTCCTCACCAGCAAAATGTTATGTGGCTTCATCAGTTTGTAAATTACATTGCACCATATTTAGCATTTTGTTGTCCAAATGACAACAAAAATATGTTTTGCAAATCAATAGATAGAATTTCTTATTATTGCTTGGTGGTGAAATGATGAAACCCACTTACTTGCTCTGTGATAGACTGGAGTTCCTGAAGAGAGCAGCTGACCATGTCTCTCCTTCAGCAGCTCATGCTGTCCTGTCCAGCATTTTAGAGAGCAGACAAACACACCCTTTGTTTAACTCCTACACCTGCCTGTTATGTCTCTGTTCTCAAAGTCCTCATAGAATCGACTGATTTTGACTTGTAAAAGACAATAGATTCTTTAAAGCATGACAACACACAGATGATAGCTATGTCATCAAAGACTCTACATCTGTGGTGGACACCTGAAAATCACAGCAGCCAGTAAACATGATGCACCTAATATAGCGCACACTGATCGTGTTGTACTGCAGTACTAAGGGTGGTGATTTTTTTATCAGGTTCTGATGAACTTTGAAAGAAAATGTGTGAAATTACTACCTTGAACTACATTCAGTCAAAACAACATGCACCAAAAATACAACTAAACTGTTACGCCCACCAGCTCTGTTGCCACTTAGCAGCAGACTTCTTTTCCCCTTGCCCTTCCCTTTCTCTCTCTCCTCAGGTGGGCCCGTGTACGGCATGTGGTGTAAGGACAGATGCTGCCAATGATAATCAGCGGAACTGGCGTGAGAATGTCGGTGGGAGCAATCATCCATCTACACTCACCTACCATAAAAGACAGACGCTACCATCACTCATCACCAGATTGTTGAACTACCTAGTCAGTACTGACCTTAGTTCTCTCCAGCAACTCATTCTTTTCTCCTTCGTTCTCAGTCTGGGTTTCCCACCTGCTTGACCGCCCACCCTGAGTCTCGTTCCATACCACGGTCTGCCTAAATTCCTCCGTCTTCTGTCAGGCCTCCACCTTCACGCTGCCGAGACAGCTACAGTCCAACCGACGCCTTTTGTTCCTGCAGCACCTGTCTGGATTCTGATACCTTCCAAGCCACAGGCCGGTGCACTCCACACCCAGCTTCTACGGTTCCCTTCTATCCAAGTCTGAGACACACACACACACACACACCTAGCTGCTACAAGAGATGTTGCCGAAAACAATTTCATTGTACCTCCCTTGCAATGGCAATAAAGCTTATTAATCTTAAGTCTGTGTACAGCTATGTCAGAGCCAGTCACTAAATGTTTGACCAGTCCTAGTTAGTGTGTGTTTCCTGTTTCAGAGCTACTGGCTATTTGTTGACTAGCACTGAATTTTTCGGTTTCCTGCCTTAGTTTGTCCAGGTTATTCTTGTGTTTACCTGTCGCGGTGTTACTGCGTCGTGGTGGCAGCTTGTTAAATTCTTTGTTTAGTGAACCAAGTCTGGTTAATGTTTCCACTGTTCCACTAGGAGGCTCTGTTGATCCTGAACTCCAGTTAATTACTTGTGTTTGCATGACCTTTTGTGAGGTCATTTCCTGTTGTAGTTTTTTGTGTGTGATTCTGTGAATAAATCGTACTTAAAGTCCTACAACTGCCGGCTGTGTCTCTGTTGTCCTGTGCCTGAGTCTCTGTAACCTAAACAAATGAGCCTTCAACACCACGCTGTAAACTTCAGTCAGACATTGAGGAAAGCCCAAGTTCACCTCTATTACTCCAGTCCAGTTTATCTTAATAAAACTGTCCTGACTGCTCTGATAGAGGTCAGGATTCATTCAGAGAAGCTTTAATACAAATAATTCCACTGTATGAAAATGAAAATTGCATGGAACAGCTGACCGACCAGACGTGTAGAAGAACACAGAACAATTTTCATTAGGGACCACACATCACTTTCAATTTAAAATAACACCCATTGTTACTGCAGGTGTTGATTAAAGTTAAAGGAAAGGATGTGACACATCCAGAATTACATTCAGTGAAAGCTGCGGTTTCAGGCATTCATCGGACAAACTTCAGATCGGTCTGAATTGCATCACATGTAGTTACCTCTCACTGGCTTTATTTCCCAAACTGTGTTTCCGAGTCCCATCAATTCCAATTCACGCGATCAGATATTAGATATTACTCACTTATTATATTTATTGGTTATTCCTTAACCCGAGTAAGTAGAAAAAAACTAAAATGCAAACCAAACCAAGGTTTGGGTCTTAGGAGGTTAAATGGCCACATTCTATGCTGCCGTGATTTCTGAAATTAATTTTTTCATAATTTCAGCTGTCGGAAATGATAGGATGACTGAGCAGCCTTGGTGGAGTACTGTGCGCTCTGAGTGCTTTTCTTGTTTTTTCAATGTAAGGCAGTCCCTCCAGGAATTTGCGATGTTGCGATCGCGCGAATTCGCGTGAAATCAACCAATTTCCATGAATTTTGTGCGGCCTTGCTGACGATCACATCATTGTGATACTCCAACAAATCTACCACTGTGGACGTATCAGAAATGATACAAGGAACAACTGATTATATTGTGGGGGTGTTTCAGAGTCCCATCAATTCCTGTCGCCCCCTGCATAGTTAGGTCACTTCATGTTAAACCAGTATCTGGCTGCTGCTAATATACCACCATGGTGTGTCAGCTTTTGTGGAAATGGGTTGGAACGTTAAATAATTAATTTCGGAATAAATATTGTCAATTACAGTGTTGAAACATGTTCTACAAGCTGGAAAAATGCAGCTTTTTAGGAATTGTCACTGTCTACCGCAATTTAATCTCAACAAATAAGCTTAAAACATCGCAACTTTTATCACAATTTTTTAGAAAAGCTGCCGTGAATTCGGGTATTTTCGGCCGCAACAATCACAAAAAACGCCCGCGAAATCCTGAAGGGACTGGTAAGGAGGTAAAAAAAAATGTTGCCATTTGGTGCTGAACTGAGAACTATTGCATTCTCTGAATTTCTAAAAGTTGTCTACTGTGGAACAGCTCCAAGTTTAGAAGAAAGAAACCTCAGCAGCTGCTGTGCAAAGATCCTGGAAGTCTTCAAAAACCCATATCTGTCCAATACTGATTCCTGCTGCCCTCCCAGCACACTACACAGTGATCTATGCATGTGAGGCCGCTGAATACAGTGATGCCCTGCAGTGGGAGTTTCCTTCACTGTGTTGTCAGGTGTGGGGAGACAGTTGGAGGAAGGGAGAGCTTTTAAAGAAGCCCAGAAAGAAACAAAAGCAATGTCTGAGGTCCTGAGGTGTGATGAGCATTCTGTGGATGGAAAAGCTAACGAAGAGTGAGGAGACACTTACACTACCAGCCAAAAATTTGGACACACCTTCTCATTCAGTGGTTTCTCTTTATTTTTTCACTACTAACTGCTATTTACTGATATTTTTTGATAAATATTTTTTATAATCATTTCATTTTTTTTTAAAATTTTGTTTTGTTTGATTGAATGACAAAGTGCAGCCATGTCCAGTCTAACAGTGAACACATATTCTGCTTTCATTTGGTTGCCATGATTTTTTGTTGCTTCTCTTCTTGAATGCTAATTGGCCATTCACAGGTGCTGTGAGTGGTCCTCAAGGCCAGCAGAGGACCAGAAGGCAGTCACTGCTATGGCTAAATGTTTCTTATGCACATTAGATTTGCTTGCCTATTAAGACCCTCATAAAATGCTGCGTGGCCAGACAGTAATTTCACAAAGAAAACTCTTTTTTTGATGACGTATCTGACATCTAAGATCTAAAAGCCAAAATAACCATTACAAAAAGGATCTAGATGATCACTTTCTGTTGTGATATTTCTATGGTTAAGGCTGGGGATAGGAGGGTTTTCTACGGCAGATAGATGAGACAGATGGGGTCACTGTCCATAGAGACATATTTAAATAAAACACCACAAAGTAGGAAAGACAGCCCATATGTTGTTTTTAAGATTTCATCTACTTTTTTTTGTTTAGTTTCCCCACAGCCTCATACTGTAAACAGCTTAACTGGAACCACTGGGGCTTGACTAGTTTGTACAAGGGCACCTCAACAGAGGAGAGGGGGAAGGGGATTCATTCATCTTCCTCCTCGCACATTTTCCTGACAAATGTGTTACTGTGTGGGAGGATTAGGATCTTCTAGCTATTACATATTGTCATATAAATAAAGGTGTCCATATTGTAACTGTGGCCGTGATAAATGGGGAATATGATATGAAAGACAGGCAGCCTGTGATTTTATGGAGGGTTGTAAATATGTTTAATGATGTGCATTATCATATTTCAGAGAGGTAGACAGTCTGAACACTGCTGGAAAATTGAGATAGTCAGTTCATGGTATGATGCTCTGCAGCATTTACAAGCATGCATCTGTCGCCATACTGTAGCTAGCATATGATCATAATACTGTTATTGCTTTGGTCTTATCTACAGCGGCCATATCAGCTAGATGCACAAGAAACTGGCTTTTCATGTTTGCGTATTAGTGTGAATGTACAACATGAGTATTGCTCAGGCACTGATGAACTCATACACTTTCCAGAGTCATGACTTGTGTTTGACAAGTATTTATTACAGATGAATGAATCTGACTTCATGTAAAATTAATTTCTCCTGGATTGCATTTTCAGTTGCAAACCAAGTTTTCATCTGATAAGTACATTATATATACAGTATTTATGAGCGTACCTACACTACTGTTCGAAAGTGTGGGGTCATCCAGACATTTTCATGTTTTCCATGTAAACTCCCACTTTTATCCATGTGCTAACATAATTGAACAAGGGTTTTCTAATCATCAGTTAGCCTTTCAGCACCATTAGCTAACACAATGTAGCATTAGAACACAGGAGTGATGGTTGCTGGAAATGTTCCTCTGTACCCCTATGGAGATATTCCATTAAAAATCAGCTGTTTCCTCCTTGAATAGTCATTTACCACATTAACAATGTCTAGACTTTTTTTTCTTTCAAAAATAACCCCCAAACCTTTGAACGATGGTGTAGTCTATGTGTGTGTTGTGTGTGTACGGTACAGTAACAAAAAGATGTACTGCCACTCCCTGGTGACACCTCTAGCTTCAGTGGAAAACTGCATTTGGACAGGCTATAAACAAAGATTTCTGTAGAAAATAACTGCAGGTAGTTTATAATCTCAGCTCTGAATGTAGTAATTTGCCGAACTTCCTGCCCTGTCACTGGATGCCTAAGCCAGTGGTCATACATCCAGTCCTCTAGTTCACAACCAAAAATGCTTACTTTAAGTCTGTTGTGGACATTAACCCTAAATACAGACTGAGGGTTAATTTCAAACAGTTTGTCTACGGAATAAAGCAGTACCACTCAAACAACCAACCTTTCAGTCAGTGGACAACCCACTCCACCGCCTCAGCCACAGCTACAGCAGCCTTTGCTCTACTGGCTGTTCCTCAAATCTCACAAATCTCAGTAGTTACTTTAGTGAGTGTGATGTAAGGCATGTTAGTAATCACTAACAGTAATCACTTCTTACAGATCCTCTGGATGAACATTCTAACATGATTAACCTGAGGTTTTAAAAAGTTGTGCTTAGTTCAAAGAGCCCTTGTGTCTCAAGTTCTTAAATAAATGTGTCTTTCAGGTCTCTGGGCCTGTGCATGGCAGACCTCTATCCACCCATGGTTTCACCTCTTACAAATGTAGGTGTGATCTGGTTAAAAAAAAAAATAGTTACCATGTCAAACATAGGTGTAGCTAATAGCACCATTCATGGTAGCAGTACACTGGAGTGAACTGTTATCACTGTGAGAACCTGAGCCCTTCCTGCAAAGACATGTCAGAACTGCAGTGACAGAAACTCTAATCTATTTGACAACCAGAAGGGAAAAATAAAACTTTTTTTTAATGTTGTAAGGTATTAGGATTCAGGATACAGACCAAGATAATCAGACTTTAGGAAGAGGAAAAGAAAACTAGTAATTGCCATCAAACATGAAGTCTGACTGGACAGAAATATGTGGAGTGGAACCAGTATGAGGACAATAGAAACAAAGTCAAGAGATTGCGGTTTGTTTGAAATTAGCTGGATGAATTCTCCACTTTAACAGCTCTCATTACAAACATAATTCTTCTGTGCTGAGTTCTATGCTTGCCTGTTTCACATGTGCACCTTAAGCTGCTCTGCTTTGAATACATTGCTCTTTATGTTACAGTTGCAGTTTATTTAAACAAATTAATTAAAAGTATTGTAGTATCTGACCTGCTACTTGTGAGAAAACATGCATTTCCTTTTTGCCTATGTAAGCAGGTGGTCTCTGATCTGAGATGTGTTTTTGTCTGGGAATGTTTATGTTAACGTGGTTTCTGTCTGGGAGATCGTAAAGTGACGTGGGGCCTGTCATTGAAGGGATATAGGTCCATGCATGGAAACCTAACATACACACGTGGACAAAATTGTTGGTACCCCTCAGTTAAAGAAGGAAAAACCCACAATTCTCACTGAAATCACTTGAAACTCACAAAAGTAACAATAAATAAAAATTTATTGAAAATTAAATAATCAAAAACAGCCATCATTTTTGAATTGTTGATTAACATAATTATTTTAAAAAACAAACTAATGAAACAGGCCTGGACAAAAATGATGGTACCTCTATAAAAGATTGAAAACTATTTGACCAGAGTGACATGATTAACTCAGGTGTGTCATTTAATTGACATCACAGGTGTTTCCAAACTCATAATCAGTCAGTCTGCCTATTTAAAGGGAGACAAGTAGTGACCCTGCTGTTTGGTGAAAAGGTGTGTACCACACTGAACATGGACAACAGAAAGCGAAGGAGAGAATTGTCCCAGGACATCCGAAAAAAAATTATAGACAAACATCTTAAAGGTAAAGGCTATAAGACCATCTCTAAACAGCTTGAAGTTCCTGTGACAACAGTGGCTCATATTATTCAGAAGTTCAAGACCCACGGGACAGTAGCCAACCTCCCTGGACGTGGCCGCAAGAGGAAAATTGATGACAAATTGAAGAGACGGATCGTTGGAATTGTATCCAAAGAGCCCAGAGCAACCTCCAAAGAAATTAAAGGTGAACTCCAAGGCCAAGGTACATCAGTGTCAGATCGCACCATTCGTCGTTGTTTGAGCCAAAGTGGACTTCATGGGAGACGACCAAGGAGGACACCACTGCTGAAAAAAACTGATAAAAAAGCCAGACTGGAATTTGCAAAAATGCATGTTGACAAGCCACAAAGCTTCTGGGAGAATGTCCTTTGGACAGATGAGACCAAACTGGAGCTTTTTGGTAAGGCACATCAACTCTGTGTTCATAGACTCAAAAACCAAGCATACGAAGAAAAGAACACTGTCCCTACGGTGAAACATGGAGGAGGCTCAGTAATGTTTTGGGGCTGCTTTGCTGCATCTGGCACAGGGTGTCTTGAAAGTGTGCAAGGTACGATGAAATCTGAAGACTATCAAGGCATTCTGGAGAGAAATGTGCTGCCTCGTGTCAGAAAGCTTGGTCTCAGTCGCAGGTCATGGGTCTTCCAACAGGACAACGATCCAAAACACACAGCCAAAAACACCCAAGAATGGCTGAGAGAAAAGCGTTGGACTATTCTAAAGTGGCCTTCTATGAGCCCAGATCTGAATCCCATTGAACATACACACGTGGACAAAATTGTTGGTACCCCTCAGTTAAAGAAGGAAAAACCCACAATTCTCACTGAAATCACTTGAAACTCCCTAAAGTAACAATAAATAAAAATTGATTGAAAATTAAATAATCAAAATCAGCCATCACTTTTGAATTGTTGATTAACATAATTATTTAAAAAAACAAACTAATGAAATAGGGCTGGACAAAAATGATGGTACCCATAACTTAATATTTTGTTGCACAACCTTTTGAGGCAATCACTGCAATTAAACGATTTCTGTATTTGTCAATGAGCGTTCTGCAGCTGTCAACAGGTATTTTGGCCCACTCCTCATGAGCAAACAGCTCCAGTTGTCTCAGGTTTGATGGGTGTCTTCTCCAAATGGCATGTTTCAGCTCCTTCCACATATGTTCAATGGGATTCAGATCTGGGCTCATAGAAGGCCACTTTAGAATAGTCCAACGCTTTTCTCTCAGCCATTCTTGGGTGTTTTTGGCTGTGTGTTTTGGATCGTTGTCCTGTTGGAAGACCCATGACCTGCGACTGAGACCAAGCTTTCTGACACGAGGCAGCACATTTCTCTCCAGAATGCCTTGATAGTCTTCAGATTTCATCGTACCTTGCACACTTTTAAGACACCCTGTACCAGATGCAGCAAAGCAGCCCCAAAACATTACTGAGCCTCCTCCATGTTTCACCGTAGGGACAGTGTTCTTTTCTTCGTATGCTTGGTTTTTGAGTCTATGAACATAGAGTTGATGTGCCTTACCAAAAAGCTCCAGTTTGGTCTCATCTGTCCAAAGGACATTCTCCCAGAAGCTTTGTGGCTTGTCAACATGCATTTTTGCAAATTCCAGTCTGGCTTTTTTATGAGTTCTTTTCAGCAGTGGTGTCCTCCTTGGTCGTCTCCCATGAAGTCCACTTTGGCTCAAACAACGACGAATGGTGCGATCTGACACTGATGTACCTTGGCCTTGGAGTTCACCTTTAATTTCTTTGGAGGTTGCTCTGGGCTCTTTGGATACAATTCCAACGATCCGTCTCTTCAATTTGTCATCAATTTTCCTCTTGCGGCCACGTCCAGGGAGGTTGGCTACTGTCCCGTGGGTCTTGAACTTCTGAATAATATGAGCCACTGTTGTCACAGGAACTTCAAGCTGTTTAGAGATGGTCTTATAGCCTTTACCTTTAAGATGTTTGTCTATAATTTTTTTTCGGATGTCCTGGGACAATTCTCTCCTTCGCTTTCTGTTGTCCATGTTCAGTGTGGTACACACCTTTTCACCAAACAGCAGGGTGACTACTTGTCTCCCTTTAAATAGGCAGACTGACTGATTATGAGTTTGGAAACACCTGTGATGTCAATTAAATGACACACCTGAGTTAATCATGTCACTCTGGTCAAATAGTTTTCAATCTTTTATAGAGGTACCATCATTTTTGTCCAGGCCTGTTTCATTAGTTTGTTTTTTTAAATAATTATGTTAATCAACAATTCAAAAGTAATGGCTGTTTTTGATTATTTAATTTTCAATAAATTTGTATTTATTGTTACTTTTGTGAGTTTCAAGTGATTTCAGTGAGAATTGTGGGTTTTTCCTTCTTTAACTGAGGGGTACCAACAATTTTGTCCACGTGTGTATGTGGAAGGAGCTGAAACATGCCATTTGGAGAAGACACCCATCAAACCTGAGACAACTGGAGCTGTTTCCTCATGAGGAGTGGGCCAAAATACCTGTTGACAGCTGCAGAACGCTCATTGACAAATACAGAAATCGTTTAATTGCAGTGATTGCCTCAAAAGGTTGTGCAACAAAATATTAAGTTATGGGTACCATCATTTTTGTCCAGCCCTATTTCATTAGTTTGTTTTTTTAAATAATTATGTTAATCAACAATTCAAAAGTGATGGCTGATTTTGATTATTTAATTTTCAATAAATTTTTATTTATTGTTACTTTTGTGAGTTTCAAGTGATTTCAGTGAGAATTGTGGGTTTTTCCTTCTTTAACTGAGGGGGACCAACAATTTTGTCCACGTGTGTATGACTATGTTATGTTAGGTTTCCATGCATGGACCTATATCAGTGAGGGACATCTGTTATCCTAGAAGAGAAACCCTATGCTATATTGATTTAGGGGTTCCTGTTTTTACCAGAGTCATCAGATGTTGATTTAGGGGTGCATCCTGTTTTTCACCAAAGTCTCAGATGTTGAGCTCATATCCTTACCAGAAGGGTATAAAGATGATCACTAGCCCATTGATCAAGGAGGAATCAATTTGCAGGCATCTTCTGTTTGTATTGATGCTGTTCTCTTTTAATAAAAAACTTATAAAGAAAGTCAGTGTCACAGATGTTTCTCCTTCACCTGCACATCACAGACATCAGAGAAACTACGACAGTATACCAACTGAATCCTAAACTCAGTAGACAGTGGCACAGTTCTTCCCAGAATTCAAGAACCCAAAGGTTTAGGCACTTTAAGTTTGATCTGACCTTCTACATTCACTCTGCAGCAGGTCAGCAATGCTGAAAATGATAAGACAAGGGTGCAAGAGTACCCTCCAGCATGACAGTCATGTAGGCTGTGTATAAATATCATCATTAACTTTAAGAATGTCAAAGCAACTGTGGCTTCATTTTCTCAGATGTCACAGAACATCCATCCATCCTCTATACACCGGTTTATCCTCACTAGGGTTGCGGGGGGTGCTGGAGTCTATCTCAGCTGACTCAGGTGAAGGCAGGGGACACCCTGGACAGGTCGCCAGTCTGTCTCAGGGCTACATATACAGACAAACAATCACACTCACATTCACACCTACAGACAATTTAGAGTAATCAATTAACCTCAGCATATTTTTGGACTGTGGGAGGAAGCCGGAGTACCCGGAGAAAACCCACGCATGCACAGGGAGAACATGCAAACTCCATGCAGAAAGATTCCAGTCCCACCCTGGGATTTGAACTGGGGATCTTATTGCTGCAAGGCGAAAGTGCTAACCACTACAGCACTGATGTCACAGAACAGAAAATCATTAAAGACATCTTTTCATTTGACAGCACTGTGAGCGTGTGCATGCAGCAGCAGATGTTTCTGTGGTAGATGCTGCCACCATGTGGTTTACAAGCAATTCCAGGAGAGGAATAAGAGCACAAAGTGACTCCTCACACATCACAATACAAATGAACCAAAGCCCAAGCTACAGTTTTCATGCACTTCTTTAATATATCAGTTTTTCATATTCACAACAAATACATTAAGCTCTTTCTCCTTATAATACAGCCTTAAATATTTTTACACTCAACTTTTTTCTCAGAAGTCTGCCTATCAAAATGTCTGTCTGTATTTTGAACATTTTGTAATTTGTTACATTTGTAGTCTCCATGCCTCCTAGCAAACTGACAGTATTTCCTTTGTACAATTATTTACAGGTGAAAACAAATCAAAACAAATCTCCATAAAGTTTTACGTGAAAGTTCTCAGTTGAATGGAATTGCTGGGTTTAAGGTGCAGGCAAGGAGGAGGGAGAGAACGTTTAAGAAGTAAAAGGAACATGAAAGTAGATAAAGGCTGAACAGAAAGTGTTGGATGAGGAGCAGCAGCAGAGGGTGTGTGGTAAGAGGCGGCCGGAGGAGGGCGGAGCGGCAGTTATGAGCCCAGTGTTCGCTCCTGTAGGTTCTATGAAGCTTCAGCAGATATACATCTGTGATAATATTCTCATAGAAAATAAAGATTGCAAAGGAAAACAAATACAGCACTCTGAAAGATATTACTGTTTGCTTCCTCAGGTTCAGGCATGTAAGCAAACAGCTGATCCCAGTACAGCAGAAACCTGTCCCTGTCATCTGCTGATACAGCTCTGTGAAGGATGATGCTGCTGCCTGTAGAAGAGGATGAAGGTCATGTCCTATTTCTTGTGAAGTTGACTCACAAAACAGAAGTTCACCATTTTAACTCCAGGTCCACTTCCTTTCTTCCTCTTCACTGTATCACATGGGTTCCATCCGTGGAAGTAGTTCTGATGTTGAAACTTGTCATGACCTGAGTATCTCTGGGACTTGGTGTGTGTGGCTTTAAAACTTGGCCTGGACAGTTCATTCTTCAAATTAAATTGCATGGAACACATGGATCAGTCAAACTGAGCCACTTCTTCCAAGATGACAAATGAACTGTCAGAGTCCACCCACATTTCACTGGAACCAGTACTTAAACCTTAACATAACAGAAAAACCAACAGCACGCAGCCGAAGTTGATGATCAAACACACCATAGAACTTTCTGGAAAAAGTCTTTGTCAACGGACAATCAGACTGCAGACAGAAGTTTTACAACTGACACAAAATTCTTCGGAATGAAAAGTTGAAAATTAAATAAGAAAACATTTGCAGTAACACAGGTGAGCTGACTGTTATGTGAGCACTGTGTGACTGTTTGACTGACAACCCTTCTGAGTGAACCCCTGCTGTCCCCAGCATGCTAGAGCACAGGAACAGCACAGGCAGAGGGACTGATGAAAGCTACAATTTAAATTCATATTTTAATACCTACATTTAGACTTCAATACTACTTTAATCCCAGAATTGTGAACTCAAGACCCACTGGTGGTCCAGTCCTTTACCATGGAAATGCAACTATCTATTCCCTCATTTAGTCTTTCAATATTTCTTGCCTTTTTGTGCCTTTACAACAACAGAAAGTGAAATCACAATTTTGACCTGAATTCTCAGAATAAAGGGGCTAAAGTCAGACCAAAAACTTCAGCTCTCATCTTCAGTCAAAACCATTTTCCTTCACATTACTCCATCCTGCTTGGCATTAACTTTACTATTTTCAAAAATGTCACAACCAAGCAGTTTCTGGCAGCTACACCTCTAGTGACTCCTTCACAAAGCAAACAGCTTAAGTTGTCTAAACACGTCAAAAACATGCTGTGGAACCCTCCTTGTGGCGGGACGATATGTAATATTTATTAAAAAAAAGACCCACATCAACTCCATATGTCAGTCTAACCCTAGCAGGAACAGTATGTGGGAGGCAACTGTTGACAAAGTGGGTAGATAAGAGTGGTGGGGTCTACTCTGAGTACAGAGCTGCTGCTGAAACCAGACAGTGAAGTGACTGGCTGCTATTTGCTGCTTTAGTGCTATTCACTGAAATCACATGCGACATTAATGGACTGCATGTGTTACAGCACAGCACAGGACTACGTGACCCAGCAACACGGCCAACACTCACTCAGACTACTAAGATGATCGAATGATTCCTTCAAATGGCTAAAATGAACAATGTGTCCATGAAGACTCCACGTGAATGCTAATGTTGCTCTGTAACTTCTGATGTGAAAACTGGCAAATGCTCGCTCACATAACAGCCAAAAACCCATCAGAAAATACACCGCAATGCTTATTTGACCACTTAAGGACAAGGGAGCATTACAAGCAGCTCAACGAAAAACAAAAAACCCCACCTCAAATAAAATGATCATGGCAATTTGCGCATCCAATGAAAACATAGAAACATCAGCATTCATTTCACTGGACAACTGTCAAGTTAAACATTCACTCATCTTCTAGGTCTTTTGAGGCAAATGTTCAGCTGCTCTTCAGCTGCTAATTGTTCCATTTTTTCAGCCAAGATTCAAATGTTCCTGTTCCCTTTGGTTCTGTGAGAAGGCTGGAGGTTTGTTTCCGACCTGTCAGACTGATGAGCAACATCCCAACGTTCTCATTTGTCAGTCAGTAGTGTTCACAGGAAGTCTTTATACTGAGTTAGCAAAGAGTACAATAAGGCAGCCTGTAATAAACCTCAAAGCATCCGGGAAGTTTTGCCCCATCCCTGCAGCCATGCAACATACAGCAGGCTGCAAAATCAAAGAGAAGTGCACCTGTAAGACCCTGTGTGTCTGAGTGCTCCTTGCTGACTAGAGCAGATATCAGTCTACACACACACACACCTACTTCACTTTACTCTTTGTATTATTCAGACTTTGGGAAATCTTTAGTCTGTTGTCAAACAAACACATTACACCAGTGCAATATGTTAAAATCTAAAGTTATTTTTGTGTATCCTGTTCAGACACACTTTAGATCTAATGTTCTGCTGTTTGGATGAGTGTTTTTTTTTTCAACTAGGCTTGCAAAGTAAATCAGTTCTAACATTTCATTTACTGGGCAGCTACTGAAATTTGCTATGGGAAGAATCTTGACAACATAAACTCGCTGGCAGTGAGATAATCATCTTAGCTGTTAGGGTGGAAACATCTAAAAACAAAGTACCTGCAAATGACGTTCGTTTAAAGAAGGAGCACAAGTTCTTCTTCACTCACCTTTCTTTAGAAAACCAATGTTTGCACCTATCCAATGTGCTTTTTCCCAACATTTAATCTGCTATTAAAATTTCCAACCAGTTTGTATTGTCAACATGTTTCTTCTAGCGCATTTCAGAAGGCTTTCAGTCACTACAATGTCTACATTAGAGGAGGTGGCCATTGAGGGCTGTGGTACATTAGCATCCATAGTCAGGGCTGCATCAAGCTAGCATAACATGCTGCAGTCAGGCCTCTATCCTAGCTGTACAAAGTCGGGACAGATCTGCAAGCTAACAAGTTGCTGTGGATGGGGTTGCCTGGGTTCATGATGGAAACGCATACATGATCACAATGATGAATGTGAGGGACAGTCTGTCAGTGTCTGGATGGACGCTGTACCTGCAAGCACCAGGTCAGCACTCTCACTCGCTCAGCTCTCACCACTGTAGGCATGGTGACACATCTGCTGCTGGAGACTTTAGCACAGGCCGTCCTCAGATGAGAACTGAGCCTCCCCAGTGAAATCCAGCCCTCCTTTCACTGGAAGCTGAACTTTGAGTCACCTGCTCTGTACGTCACGATTTATTCTTCAATAAAAAAAGGAAAGGCAAGTCGCTCATTTGCTTCAATCCATCTCTACAAAGTGCAAGTACACGAGTCACAAAGACAATAACAAGCATCAAAAGAAAGACCGACAGCTTCAAATAAAGCATTTCTGGAAAAAAAAAATCCATAAAACTAACAAAATATATTCACATAAATAAGTAAATATCTGCAGGCCTGCCTGTACAGAAAAAGGCAAATGACAATGATAACAAAAAAAAAAACTTGTGATAGAACCTACAACCCTTAACACACGCTGGAATGAAAAAAGTACAAATGCATGTGTATAGAGAAAGTAAAAGGTGTGATTGAGATAACATTTCGTGACAGAACTCTTCAGAAGGTCCCCTGCTGCAGCCCGTTCATCAGCAGCTGCAACAAGAACCATCGCCACGTTTAGCTGAGTGCAACAAGAAAGCAATATGATCCAAAAAAGTAAAACGACATGCACTTAGTGTCAAAAAAATCTGGGAGAAGCATGGGAAGCAAAGGAAAAGCCAAAAATGCTGTGTAACATCTTGGAAGCTCAGAGAAGCCACAAGTACTGTACACACTCTCAGCTGTGCATAAAGGTGAAATATTTTCAAAGATGAAGTGTGAAAGCTCACTAGAGGTGAAGAACAGGCTCCTCAGATGTAATTAAAAATCCCTCTGATGTGGATTCCCTCACCCAAAAAATGAACATTTTCTTCTCCCAAAGAACAGCTTCTGTTGTTGGTACAAAAGTAGACTTTTCCAACAGAAATCTCTGAAAAGAACTGCTTCTCCTGCTTTGACGTGAGAGTCTGAACGATTTTGAAAAGGTAGAGAAAATTGTGTTGGCAGATAAAGAGTTTCTTTTCTCTTTAATCACAGGCTTCAAATTTGTTGGTGGCAAACAAGAGGGCAAAATGCAGTATTCTGAAGACTTGGGTCCACAGTAAGCCAAAAAAGGCCAAAAGAGCAAAGGCCTGCGCTGCTGGACCGGGAGGAAAGCCGCCTTCTAAGATGTCTACCATCTCTTGAAAAAGATGCAGAGGACAAAAAGCTTAGCATTCCCAGCAACTGCTAGCTAAAATCTGAAACATGAGAAACAAATGAAAAAATAAAAATAGATCTATCTTTCAAGTCATCTTCCATTGGGTAACCCCCAGTGAGTGGCCTCCAGCTCATCTCGGGGATGGCCGATGCCTGGCCTTCAATCAGCTGACGGATGTGAGGCCTGCGGTCCTTCCACATGCCCCGTTCTGCCATCGCTCCAAGTCCAGCTCAACGTCTTGCCGATATCCCAGCCTCTGTCGTTATCCAGACAGAAAATGACAGGACCAGATGCACTCAAAGCTTCGGCTCCTCCCTTCACCTCCAGGTGCTTTATCCTTCCAGCAGGGAAGTCCATCCATGGAACTGACCCTCTCCTCAAAGCCGTATTGGTGTGGATGTCTTTGAGTCTTGTTTTGGTTTTTGTTTTATTTAGCTTTTCTTCTTACTTTTCAGTTTAAATCAAGTTTTTTTGTTTGTTTTGTACTTGTTCCTAATTCAGTTTCTCTGTTTCCGTTAGCCTGGATAGCTCGTTGTTGGAAGGACTCCAGTGAGGCCGCCGTCTTCAGGGTGACAGAGGAAGAAAACAGCACATTCTTCAAGACTAATTTTTCAGTTTGTTTTCAGTAATGAATGAATCCACCGTAGGGAAACAAGACTTTTGAGAAGTGACGAGGGATGGATTGGTGGGATCCGCAGCGCTTACTTAAACGCTGAAAACTCTCCTGAAAAATGGCAAAGACAAAGAGAAATGAGTGTGCAGATACTGTTGCTGCAGCCACAGTAGTGTTCATTGTTAATCAGGTCTAGCAGTTTGCTCCTGACGTCTTTTCATTAAGGCATACCATGATGAGAAGTTAAAACGGTGAAACACTGATTACCACAGCTACCTGGAGACCAAAAAAAGTCTACCTTGAATATAGTGTCCAAGCATGACCCAGTTTAAAAAGCAGGACAAAAAATATAGTTTTCACGAGGTACAGGAGGAGGAGGGACTTGGACATATCACTCATTATATCATATTTGTTTATTGATATTATTTATTTTCTATTTTGTTTGTGAATATGTACACTACTGTTTAAAAGTTTGGAGTCACTTAGAAATGTCCTTATTTTTGAAAGAAAATCATTTTATTTCAGTGAAGATGACATTAAATGAATGATAAATCCAGTGTAGACATTGTTAATGTGGTCAATGAATATTCTTACTGGAAACGGCTGATTTTTAATGGAATATCTCCATAGGGGTACAGAGGAACATTTCCAGCAACCATCAGTCCTGTGTTCTAATGCTACATTGTGTTAGCTAATGGTGTTGAAAGGCTCATTGATGGTTAGAAAACCCTTGTGCAGTTATGTTAGCACATGGATAAAAGTGGGAGTTTTCATTGAAAACATGAAAGTGTCTAGATGACAACAAACTTTTGAATAGTAGCGTATATATGGATAACTACAGGAGTGGGGTAGTGAGTGAGAGATCGGTCGGAAGAAATCAGCTTATACTTTGTCCTACTTGTTTCCAGATATGTCGGGTTATTATTTTTTGCTTTCTTTTGCTTCCTTTGTTTGTTTTGTTGTGTTTGATTTAGTTTCGTTGTTGTTTTGAATTTTTTGATTTGTTTTTATGGCTTTTCCCCCTCATATGTCCAAAATAAAAACATTCATTCATTCAGTGTCAGTCCATACAGAACATGCAACCTTGTAGAATTATCAGTGTGTATTAAGAAAATGACATCAAAATGTGAACACGTTTCTTTGCCATTCTTTCAGTCAGATGTAACCTGCTGTCAAAGTAGAACCAACTTCAACTGATTACTGAAATAAACTCTTCATAATAAGGAGAAACTATTATTGATATGGAGAAGTGAAACATTAGAAATCTTTTAAAAACAATTATGGAATAATGTTCAAAAAACACCGCTGTGTGTTCCACTGTGTGTTCCACTGCATTACTCTAAAGTACTACTCTAAACTATCCAATCTGCTGACCATCACATAGAAATATCAGCTGTACAAACAACTGGACTATTTACTACGGTGCATCAACTATAGTTTAGGGTCAAATCATCTTTGTTACAGAAACAGGGCTACACTGGATCTCATCTTTCCTGCCTCAGACCTCCTGACTGCTTTCAGCTCTGTCTGGCTGATGTAGAACCAACCAAGTGATCACCAGCTGACCCAGATATACGAACTCTTGTTGTTGTTGAGGATTTATACAGGTTTGCGTGTGGACTTTTCCCGTTTCGTTTCTGTGCAAAGGTTCAGTGGCACACAACAGCATTATAAACGCAGCGTAGTGTGTGTAAAGTAAGTAAGGTCTGTTTGTTGGCAGGAAGAGTTTAAAATATGTTTTGTCCTTGTAGCTGCTGAATACATACAAAAGCCCACAAAAGTCATCTGCCTGCTACCTTAGAATTTCTATTAAAGAAGCGTTTAAGAAAATGTTTATGGTGGCATAGAGCCTTACTCAACTTTAACTGACACCTGTGCGCGTGTGTGTGTGTGTGCATGTGTGTGCGTGTGTGTGCGTGTGTGTGCGTGTGTGTGTGTGTGTGTGTGTGTTGGTGTGTGCGCGCGCATGTGTGTGTTGGCGTGTGCTGGGCATGTTGGGACATGTACTCGGCCTTATCTAAAAATTCTGTCATTATTTTAGAAACATTTCTTTGTGTACATTAATTTTGAGACATGGAATTCACTTTGCCAAAAGATAAAGTATATCAATTAAATGGTCCACTGGATTTTTTGGTTGAAAAATTAATCGCATCAAGTAGTCTATAAAATAGATGATAGATCAACTGTTTGAAAAACAGTGTTTTGTGGAAGCCCTATGAGCCACGGCTGACAGCCAGGGTTTCATATGTAACACCTCAGGAAGTAATCCTGCCAACTTGCACAGTGTGTTTTTCAGTAGCATTCTTCTTCTAGTTTTGTAGCGTTTGAGCAGGTGTGAAAGTGAGCAAGCAGTGTGAGTAGCAGCCCAGCAGCAGAGGGGAGGGTGGGGACTCTGAATATATGTAGATCCACGTATACTAAATGTGATAAAGGTGTAGACTTATAGCTAATCCATTTTAAACCACAGAAGGATTACTTTGTGTACTTTATGTATCAGTATCAGCTCACCATAACCCCCAGCTTGAATAGGGGTTTTAGGTGAAGCGCAGGCGTACAAGCTGAAGTCCTCTGTCTGAAAGCCGGCTCGGTTTAATGACGGCTCTGAGGCGCTGCGGTGGATTTTGGGTAATGAGCGAGCAAGCAGCTCAATGGATGCCAAGATCTGAAAAAAATACAGAGCACAGGAATGATTGGTCAGAATCAGTTATGGTCACTATCCACAACCAAACACAGCCCAGCAAAATCCAGTAAGACACAAGCAACCAGTAAGTGCTTCAGTTCAGCTGTTTATCTCAGCATGGACACTTGTGATGCCCTCTGCTGGCAACACCAGACACTCTAAATACAAACTTCAACCCTGATGGTTTTCTGCTCAGTTGTTGGTTTTTGCCATTGAAAGTTATTTTAATTTTATTCAGATGCATCTGTGTTTAATGTTGCAAATCATATGCACCTGTCCCTCCCTGCGACAAATAAAAGCATCATCATGTTTCTTACCTGAGGGAAGAGAGGCCGCTCTTCTCTCTTCTTCTTCAGGCAGTCAGCCATCAGTCTCTTCATGGCCTTTGGACAATTGCTGCGCACCTTACTGAGGTCAGGAGACAGGTATCCTCGACCCACCATGAATATGATCTGTGGGAAGAGAAGGTACCAATCACTGTCATTTCGGTTAGCAGTGTCAATCAGATTGAGCTGTGTTAATGTTAATGGTAGGAAATCTAACTGGACAGAGGGACACTTTTTTTAGTTCAGGGCCACATACAGGCCATTTGATCTCCAGTGACCAGTAAAATCACAGCATAATAACCTATAAATAACCACAACTACACATTTTTTTGGTTTAGTGCAAAAGCAATATATTCTGAAAATGTTCACATTTAATTACCTTTGTACAAAACATTATTAACAACTTGAAATTTCTTAAGAAAATAAGTGCAATTTCAAGAATATTACAATTCAGTTCATCATTTGTATATCCCAACTCACAGATCAGTGTTTCTACAAAGGCACAAAACATTTAGTCACTCAAACTGAACAATGTAGTATTTTATTTTATGATCAAAACAACCTGACATGATCTAAAAATTATTTTAAAATTACATTCATTTCCACATCTGTGTAGTAATCCTGACCACCTGAACTGACCCACAACACAAACCAAACGGGAACTGTTAAGGAAGAAGGTTAAGTTGTCCCTCTGCCTTGTAAATGTAGAAAATTTTTGCAAAAAATATACAGGGCTTCCATAAAGTCTGTTTAAAGTTTAAAGAATTTAACACAATAGCAGAAGATATCTTAACCAGATTTGTTTTATTGTAATCAGTGTTTATTAAAGTTTGCAATCACATTGAATTTGTGTGTTTCAGGTATCCTGTTGGTGACAGAGGTACTGTTAAATGAAACCCTAAAAAATGGCGACTCCTCAGACCGGTGGATTGGAAAGGATGGGCCAATTCCTTGGCCACCACGTTCACCAGATATCACACCCTTGGTATTCTTTCTGTGGGGTTATGTTAAAGATACCGTATATCGAACAAAGATACAGGACATTACTGACCTGAAGCAACAGATTTCTGATGTGAATTATGTGAACATCTACAAAGGAATAGCTTGTTTGAAGAGTTTCAGTCAGGCTTCAGGATGCATCATAGCACAGAAATGGCTCTGGTAAAAGTTACTAATAACCTTCTCATAGTATCACATAATGGACTAGTCTCTATACTTGTTTTGTTGGACCTTAGTGCAGCATTTGACACAATCGACAACAAACTTTTATTAAAACGACTAGAACACTGTATTGGCATTAAAGGGACAGCACTGGACTGCTTTAAATCCTACTTATCAGATAGGTTCCAGTTTGCGCACATTAACAATGAGTCATCTGAGCATACTAAGGTTAATCATGGAGTTCTTCAGGGTTCTGTCTTAGGATCAATACTGTTCACATTATACATGCTTCCTTTAGGCAATATTATTAGGAAGCACTGTATTAATTTCCACTTTTACACTGACAACACTCAATTTTATTTATCTATGAAGTCAGATGAAACTAATCAGCTAGCAAGACTGCAAGATTGTCTTAAGGACATAAAGACCTGGATGACCTGTAATTTGCTACTACTAAATTCAGACAAGACTGAAGTCATTGTATTTGGCCCCAAACATCTTAGAAACTCGCTTTCAAAGCATAGAGTTACTCTGGATGGCATTACATTGGCCTCCAGTACTACTGTGAGGAACCTCAGAGTTATCTTTGACAAGGACATGTCCTTCAACTCAAACATAAAACAAATCTGTAGGACTTCCTTTTTTCACCTGAGATGTATCATCTAGCTTATCATACATGTATCCAATTCTGCGTTATATGTTCCTTGCTCCTCACCCCCCTCTTCTCCCATCCCTCCCATCCCGCCCCCTCTCTTCCTCTCTACCTCTTCTGTCCCTCTCAACCAGGCCAGCAGGCAGATGGGTCCCTTCACATAAAGAGCCGCGTTCTGCTCAAGGTTTTTTTCCCTGATAAAAGGGTGTTTTTCTTGCCATTGTCGCCTTATAGGGCTGCTCTGGGGGTTCATATGGGTTCTGTAAAGCGTCTTGAGACAATTTGATCTGTAATTGGCATTATATAAATAAAATTGAATTGAATTGAATTGATGCCATTGATGAGGCTATGCTACAGCAAACATGGCAAGAAATCAAGTACTGTTTTGATGTGCTTTGTGCAACTAATGGTGAACATATAGAGGTGTTAAATGAGCTAGAAAAAACTTTGACAACCACTGATTATAAAAAAACAAATCTGGCGAGCCTGTTTTGGTCTGTGGGCCGTTGGTTAACACCTCTGTTTTACACTCTGTTGATTGTATTAATAAAAACAAATCTGGTGGAAAAAGTCATTCTAAAAATTTGTCAAATTGTATGTTTAAATGCAAGTCTGAATATATATATATATTTTTTAAATTTTATATCCCTTATTAATCCCACGAGGGGAAATTCTGATTTTCGCATATCCCCCCCATCTGGGGTGGTCAGAGCGCAGGGTCAGCCGTGGTACAGCACCCCTGGAGCACACACACATTCACACACTGATGGGGGGAGCTGCCATGCAAGGCGCTAACCACAACCCATCAACCCGTCTTGCTCAGGGACACCTTGACATGAGCACGACGGGCCGGGGGATCGAACCGCAACCCTCTGGTTGCGAGACGGCCACTCTCCTTGTTAAGTTACTGCATTCACAAAATTGTGGCTGCGGAGTCCAGTATGACAGGATGTCCTATGGTGGTGGGATATAAAAATGTGGCCTCATTAAAGCCTGTGGGTCTGGCGTCAGTGAGATCACTGAGTCCTCTCACCTGGTCTCTGTTGTTGATGTTAGAGTAGGGCAGGGCTCCTGACATTAGCTCATACAGCACAATGCCGAAAGCGTAGACGTCTGACTGGAAGCTGTAGGGATTCTTGTCCTGCAGCCGGATCACCTCTGGAGCCTGACAAGATACAGAACACACTGACTGTCACATGAGCCAAACAACATCAGATCGTTACAATGCTAAACACTAAGAACATCCAGGCCCTACTTCTGCCCTGTCGGATTATATATTTTTGATAGGCTAAATGAATAACTGAAATGAATCAAAGAATGATTCATTATTAACACCACCACTGACCATCCATAGTATAGAACCAGACAGTTGCTCAAATTGGTGGGAGCCACTCCAGCGGGACTTGACTGTGGCCAGACCAAAGTCACCGATCTTCACCGTCAGATCCTCGTGGAGGAAAATATCTGGGAGTAAAGAAGTTAAGGAAATGTTCCATTTGTCTACTGCTACGCTCTTAGTAAGGGTAGTCTAAGGATGGAGTTCCTATTTTCATCCCTACTTGTTAAAGTAAATCCTACCATCAGCTGCAGATGTTGACTTCAGCTTAAGGTTTAAGTAACTGACTGAAGTATTTCAAAAGGATACTGTTGCTTTTCAGATCTCTGTGGATGATGGACTTGGCATGCAGGTAACTGAGGACAAAAAGAGAAAGGTTATTTAGATAGACAAACAGGTCAAATCTGACTCCATTTGTGTTTGTGGCGAAACTCACTCCATGCCCTGAGCAGTCTGCCGGGCGATGTCAATCAACTTGATCATCTCAAACTTGGTCTCAATGATGTGCAGGTGGTGGTATAGACTGGAGCCTTCACACCACTGGGTTACAATGGCCAGCTGGGGCTTGGTGGTGTAGCCCATGAAGAGCAGGATGTTTACGTGACGCGTTTTCCTGGTTCAAAAAACACACAGCTTGATCAAACGACAGAACGGCAGCAGTTCAAAAGAACTCTGACTAGGGTTGGATATCGAAATTTGGTTCTAAGTAGGAACCGAATCAAAAACGGCGGGTACCGGGTACCCATAAAAAATATTTACTTTCGGTTCTGCTTTTCGGTTCTTGGACGGACTTATATGTGTGACGTAGTCACGTAAAAGAAAAAAAAACAACACCGGAGAAACTTTGCTAACTATGGACCATGGGAAACACTCTGAAGTGTGGCTTCATTTTGAAAGACAAAGAGATGAAAAAGGAAAGTGCAACATATGTCATAAGCTGTAAGACAGGCTGCACGTCAAATTTGACGAAACATTTACGACAATATGGCATCGAGCTGAAAGACTGTACAGTGTTCGATCTTCTGCGGACCGACACAGCCAGTGCTAATGTTGCTACAAGCAGCGTTAGCACCTTGCCAGCGGCCCCAAAAGAGACACCGTTCACGTTGACGAAAAGGAGGCTGACAAAAGAGAAAGCTGTGGAGTGTCACCGTGCGGTAACCAAGTTAGTAGTGAAAGGACTACATCCTTTCTCGGTCGTCGAGTCTCTGTCATTCAGGTAAGTTAATGTTATAATATAACGTCGCACATTTCCATCCTAAATCCTGTGGCAAAAATACAGTATTTCGTCTTGTGTAGGCTTATATTTCCCTGCAAATGTCAATGACATGCAAACTATAAAACGGTTGAATTTGTATAGAATTAAATCAAGACAAATAAAATAAACACAATACAGACATTCTGTATTCATTTGAAATATTTTCAGCTCTTGTATTTGTGTATTTCTGCCACTGCGACACTGTATTACTGATTTCCTAACAACAAAACAGTGTGATTTGGGTTGGAAATGGACGAGGCCTAAGTTTGTAGAATCAAATAAAAAAAATTGTGCTAGAAAACATGTATAATACAGTTTAGTATTCTAGCACATTTTATTTTTGTTTACAATTTTCCTAAAGATAAAGGAATAAAGTTACTTTAGTTAAATAAACTATTGACCTTCTATTTTTTTTTACTATTTTGGAATCGTATTAAGGAATCGTTTGGCACCGGAATCGATAAGCAGAACCAGAATCGGATTCATAAAAATCCTAACGATACCCATCCCTAACTCTGACAGAGGAGAATATCTACCTAATATGATGGTCATTAGTGTAGGGTAGTGTGAGAGTGCTTCTGATTAAAGAGGAGAAGTTACCTGAGGACTCCAACTTCATTCTTGAAAGCCTGAAGCTGCTGCGGCGTGGGAGCAGTGACATTCAGCATCTTCACTGCCACATCACCTGGGTGGAGGACAGATCAGTCAAACACAGGCCAAAGCTGACTAGAACAGCATTCCTACAACCAAGTGGTACAATTAGGAGAAGTGCTCATATGGCCCATATCTTATGTCCATAGGCTAAAACATCAATATCTGCACAGGACAAATGACCACTGGGTTCACTTTGTGTAGTTAAATAATCAATTATGGTTTGATAATGCTGCAGTTGTTAAGAAAAGCATTTTAATTTCCAACACCTGTGTGACAGTGAGCATAAACAAAGGATAATACTTAGGTTTGTGTCAATAACAATCAGTTCAAAAATGCCTTGTTCAGTCTCTTACCATGCCACTTGCCCTTGAAGACAGTTCCAAAGGATCCAGAGCCTATCCTCTGACCCAGGGTGATCTGTCCCTCTGGGATTTCCCAGTCATCACTGGAGTCCCTTCTCCCCAGAGTTTTCTGTTCCACAGGACACTCAGTCAACACAAGCACACAGTGAGCTGCAGCACTATGCTCATGTCACTGACAGACTCTCACCATCTTATTGCGGTCCTCGGATGAGGAGGACGACTTGCGTTCCCTCTGTTGGCATGGTGACTTCTGTGGGACCTTGACACTGGTCAGAGAGCCAGGCAGAGAGGCAGGAGGCGTGGCTGACAGGCCTGTGGTGGAGCCTAGTGAAGACGAGAGACAGCAAAAGTAGAGAGGTAAGGACAGTGGAAGAGACCAGTCAAAAAGAAGGTGAGAGAAAGCAGGAGAGGAAAGAAAGAGGAAGCTTGGAAGAGGACAGGGACTGAGGCTTCTGTATCAGTGTTGTGTGAGTATTTGGTCACATGCAAAGAAGTGAGGGGGTGCTTGGTTGGATGGCAGTTGATGGTTTAATAAAGTCGACTTCGTCATGATCACAAAGCATATTATGATGTCATAACCCTTGGATTCTGATAAATGAGCGATGGCTTTAGTCCTGTCTGGAGCCTTTTTGGGTAATGTATCATGATTACCAGTTTTTCTGTGGACTGGCTGCTCCTCAGGTAAGCTGTACCTGAATCAACATCCTTGCATATGAAACAGCGTCTCAAAAAAGAAAGGGTTTATTTCTGGTCAACTTCGGCAATTTTTTTAAAAGATTGAAAGGCGTCACTGAATTTCGGGGTCAGAATGTCAACTATTTAACAGAGCAAACTTTACTAACCACAAGCTTCAGTTCTAAACCGTACAGTTAACAGCCTGTTATCACATGGCTGTAGCTAACATGAGTTCTGTTGTTTGGTTCTTTAACTCTTTGCATGTACTGACTAACTCATTCTATCTGTAGATTTCACTCCAGGCCTAAGGTGTTCTTGTCAAAGGAGAAATTTCTCTGATGTCAACCTTTCCAAGCTGATGGGAGTTCTGTGTCTTTGTTGCTCTAAAAGACCAAGACCAGAACAGGCAGCTAGCATGTAGCATGCTGAGTATAAATAACAGGCAGCTGGTTGGCACTTGTTGGATTAAGAATTGAAAGTTTGAAAACATCGTAACATTTACTTTTACCCTAAACAGCTACAGCACAGAGCAGTCTAATATATGACTGGGGTGGTCAGTCAGATATTAAACACTGACTTTGCTATGTATGCTTGAGTATAACAAATCATAAAGTAACATACACTTAAAAAACAAGCAGGTCCCATCATTATCATCATCATTATGTAAACACTGATGCTTTATACATACAGTACAGCACCACTTTGAATGTCATGGTTCTTTCTGGCCGTTATTGAAAAAAGACTGCTACTAACATGTGGTTGGCTTCCTGAAGCCGACTGCATTATTACTCTGCCAACAAGTGGGCAGAGCTATGTGACGACTGGCGTGCATCTGTCTGTCTGTCTGCTCAAGGCATTACTCAAAAACAGACTAATGAATTTCAATGAAATTTTCAGGGAAGTTCAGAAATTACAGAAGGACCAAGTGATTAGATTTTAGCAGTGATGCAGCTTGTAGTCTGGATCCACAGATTCGTTAAAGATTTGTGTATCATTGTGAGAGAGCAGCACGGCATCACTGTAACCATGACAACAAGTGAACACTACATCAGCTGCCTGCTGATGATCACATGATTGTGATCCTACTACAAATCCACCACTGTGGATCACGAATTGTTTAAAGATTTCATCCATCGGAAATCATACAATGACTGAGCAGTGTGAGAGTACTTTTCTTGTTTTATCCATACGATTTAGGTCAGAGCATGTCTGGTTTAAAACTACGTGGGCCCCAAACTCCAGAAATACAGCTAAATGTATAGACCATGATCACAAGTTTGCAATCACCTAATCAGTTAGAGGAAAAAACTTTTTTTTTCATTTTTGGTGAACTTGCCCTTCAAATACTTCAACTCTCAATCTAAGAAAATGATTTCACGCTGTGGTAATATTTCATTTGAAAGTATTTTATATGCGGCTAAAGACTGAGGTTATGGCAGGTACTGCTTCAATGTTTACTAGTCCACTGTCCAGAAAAACTGTTTGATTATTCTTCACCATATTTAACAAATAGCTCAACAAAGCAGCCTTTCTGTGAAAGAAACCACCATCCATAGAATGAGCAGTGTCTGATCATAGCAGCAGTGAGATATACCTGTGAGGTGGTAGTAGAGAGAGGGAGGGGGAAACACACAGTGGATGTGACACAGGGCTGAGGTTGGTGTGTGGGTATGTGTGTAGGGGTTGAAGAACAAAAGGAACACACATAGGCCTAACTACCTCGGAAAACAGGTTCGGGCTCAAAATCAAACACTATGTCATTGGGGTAGGAGTATAGGAGGGGGCTTGAGGTCCGTGTCCGGTGCTTCCTCAAGCAGCGGGCGGGGTGGGTCGGGGGGGCTGCAGGGTAAAGAGAGACAGACAGACCATCACTGCTACTCACCCTGCCCCGCTCTAACTAGCCAACCTCTACCTACAGCTACAGCTCTGTTAGCTGCGTCAGTCAGGGCGTCTGCAGGTGTCACACTGCTAACTTTAACTCTGACATATACAGTACTGTGCAAAAGTCTTAGACACTTTAGATAATGAAACTGGCTTAGACAGGGTGCTCACACCAAGTATACATTTAATGCAGTTGATTTCTTTATACTCCACCTTGTAGTAAGCTGATAAATAAAACGCTATATACTGCATCATTACGTTTAGAGCCTAAAGCTGGTACACAGTACTGCATTTAATACATCTAAATGTCAACATTAGCTTGACTAAAACGTAGTATGTCATAGGTATGTACTATTATGTGCAGGGTTGGGTATCATTTATATTCTAGCAATTCTTGATTCCAATTCTTTAAGTTGCAGGTGCTTAGGGTTAATACAGTAAAGAAATTTTGCTATTACAGTAATGCATGAGTGCAAACAGTGTATTCATAGAACAAACTGCAATATAGTCACAGTGCAAGGAGATTATTCCCTGCATTGAGTACTTTTAATACCACATTGCACTTTTGTGAATATACACACACGTTTTTACTTTAAGTAATGCAATACAGTTTGGTATTAAGGCTGTTACTTAAATGAAGGATCTGACTACTTCCATCACACATCTCTGTCTATCAAGATAAACAAACACTTGGTGACCATGTTCATTCACATAGTTAGTATGAATTTTTTATTTATTTTTTTTAATCAAGCACACCCACAGCCTGAATGCACATCTGCTTTAAGGAGGGCACTGCTATGTATTTTTGGACTTTTTTTTTTAATATTCTGCTGTTTCCTTCAGCTACAGTATTTTAACAATGGTGGAGTCCAGTAGACCATGTAAAAGTGTTTTCCAGCAGATTTTTGCTAAATTAAGGTATATTTGGACCAATGCATTGGGAGATGTGAAGACATTTCGGCTTTCAACTGACATGAACTACAACAACTGGAATTTGTTTAGTAACTAATAACTCAAATTGAAATTTAATTGTGATCCCTTTGGAATCTGAATTTCCTGATTCCCAACCCTAATTATATGTATTTTAATGTCATTCCAGAATTAGGTGGAAACAAGTTGTTGTTAATATTACTAATATATTTTTAAAAAGTGCAGCCTTGGTAGAAGGTTTGTTTGCTTGTTGAACGTTTTGGAAATACCATTGGACCACAGTTTGTAAAGCTCTCTTATCTAGGGCAAGAATCCAAGTCAATAATGTTTAGACCATGAAGACTGCAGTGGGTCCCTGACTTACTTCTAGGTGATTTTACTGTCACTGAACATGTTGGATGAAATTGAAAAATTCATTAGCTACATACGTTCTTCCTAAATGTCCAGAAGAGCTCGGCCTGGCAGAGCACTGAGAATAAAAACAACCTCTGCTCAAGTTTAGGCTCTTGTCTTCCAGACACACTGGTCCACAAATCAGAGGGATTTTCAGCTGCTGGTGGCAGTGACGAGTAGGGTGCAGGACGCAACATGACTGACTCTTTCTTTCGGGTCTGAACTTCACACACACACAAAAGACCAAGAGCACACAGACGTAGGATGGTTGGAAAAAGCCACAGTAGACCCTGAAGTCTCCTGATTGAATCCTTACCTCCATCTGACCTCGGCAAGCCCTGATCTCGAATCAGGTCCTGAAAAGAAGAAAGAAAGGAAATTAAATATAAACGCACATTCAGTTGGTCAGGAGATGCCACATTCAGACATAGATAGTCGTGAATTTGATCTAGATGGTGCAAAATGAGGAGCATCTATACTAGCTGAAAACCTTTTAATGATTCCAATTCATCTACATCCAGAGACTCAATGACAAAGAGCTCTGGATGACCAGGAACAATTGCAACGGAGATCTTCCACTGTTGAATCACAAACTGGAGATGCCACTTTTTCAAACAAATGAGAACAGATAAACTACTTTAGTTTACTTGTACACAACACACGTGTCTTTATTGTAAGCTGTGTTGTGGAACTCATGTTCAGTTAAAGCTAGAGACACCAGCTACACTATAAATCCTAGATTTTAAAAGGATACAATCAAAAAACGACAGCCTCCCCTCCAAGCCACATGGATGTACAGTATGTTGTCTAAGTACAGCTGGAGGATTAATCCACTAGACAGAGCAACTACTCCACATCTAAAACACACAAACAAGGCTTGAACACCACATTTGGAAAAGATCTATCCAAAACCAATATAGATTATCATAAATACCATCAAACAGCACTTGATTACAAGCAGCGACAGGCATCAAATATATGCAAAACATCAGTGTGAAACCTGAGGAGGATGGAGACCGCAGTGAGCATTGTTGTAGGTTTAAGTAGAACTGTAAAATATTCTTCTTGTGCTATCCGCTTGCTAGCTGGGTAGGTCATCTAATCATCTCATGCTCACCGAATGCTACGACTATACAGGTTTTTCTACTACAGTTGTACAGACATCAAACCATTTTCTTTCGCTTTTTGGGTACTGGTGAAAACAGACTGAGCAGGGCATTCCTCCCTGTCCGACATACATTTAAAAACTCAAAAAAAAGCATCCTAATCAGATGCACAAACTATCACAGGTGGATCCTTCTGAAGAGCACAAGTAGTGACTTGATTCAACATCCCTCTGCATGGCCAAGCTCTCTCTGAGCTTAACCACCTAACAGAGAAAACTCATTTCGGCTGCTTATATCTGCAAACTCATTCTTTCTCACACTACCCAGCGGTTATGAGCATAACTGAGGGCTGGAACGTGGATCAACCAGTAAATTGAAAGCCTGTCTGACTCAGCTCCTTCTTCCCCATGATGGTCTGGTACAACACTTGCATCACTGTTGACATCTTGACAACTCGTGTGTCCATGCTCTCAGGACTACGACGGGTTGAGTTTGGACAGCTGACACACTTAAGACCCAGCTAACTCGAGCTAACACCGCTCTGTAGATGCAGGAGTTGCCAGTAAGTATAAAAATGACATGGACAGCTATTGTGAGCAGGCTAGGCTAACCAGGTTGTATTTTCTCACAGAAATATAAACATAACACATGTAGTTTTAAACCGAAAAATATCCAAAGCTATGTGGGCTGACTGAAAACAACCAAAACTACTTTGAAGGCTGTACAGGCCTATGATGGAATTAAGGCAGTTGCGTACAAGCGGAGTTGTTGGACCATCTCATAGCAATGCCAGCTCTCAGGTGCAAGTCCACCAATGTCTAGAGAACCACAGAACATATCTATTTCCATTTATATGCTCATAACAAAAAATGAATATATTCTCATTATCTTCATGTATCAATCAGTTCAGTAAAGAGACAGCAGACTCACATCGATATTGACAGGTTCAATGGTGTTGATATGGACATTGGGGGCGGAGGACGAACGGTCCCTCTGGCCAAACTGGTTGCGGTGGTCCTCCTCATTGGGACGGAAGCTGGGCGGGATGGGTATGGACTTGGATGGGGACACAGTGGTGTGGCATATGGACCTGGAGAGATGATCCGTTAGTGAAAAGAAGCTGTAACAGACTTAAGAATTGTAGTTAATTGTAGTTAATGTGTTTCTACTCATTTTAATGTCCGTTTGCTCTGTAAAAACACAAAAAACATTCACAGCTGTCCCATGACTCGTTTTACTGAAAGAAAATATAAAAAAGCGGAAATGGAGGAGAATGACTCCTCTTCAGCTGAGGAGTGTTCAGGTGGAAGACTCACCCGGTGGAGTCAGATGGAGGGAGTGACGGACAGGCCTCAGACACAGGTGTGGTTCCCTCTGAGGACACCTCCTCCTGGGTGAATGGGTGATGCTCAAAGAACTTGGACACTAGCAACAAGCTACAGAACACACATCAGTGAGATCAGTTATTACTGTAATATTCTACTTTTGCTTTTTTGTTTTACTTTCTCAGCACAACTGATGCAAATGACAGTAGCTCATTGATTTCCAGTTTAACCTCAAAATGGCACTGTTGCCTTAAAGCCACAACCCACAAAGATTATTAGTGTATCATCACAGTGACATGATGGCCCTGTATCTGGTTACAGGGTTTATTCTGAGCACCTTTTTTATTTACATTGAAAGGTTTTGATGACAGAGTTCAACAGATGAAGATGTACCTGATGCTGCTGATGATAAAGGGGATTTCTTGTCCCATTCTTGAATCAGGTTATTTAAAAACAGAATTGGAGTACGATATCAACACAGCTAGCTTAGACAATAAGTACAGTCAGAATAACACTACAGTCAAGGTACATCTACAATCTCCTGTCAAGAATCAGAAATGCTTCAGCTGAAAAACTCCTGCCTCATCTGTTCATCTACGCTTGACCACTAAAGAGTTAAGCAGTATACACTTTGTTCAGTAACCAGGCAGCAATACCACAAGCATGACTGTGTGATCTATGATTCCTGTGGCTGATTTGACTGCTAGAAAAGTCACTCCATGAGAAATGCGCAAGTTTTGAACTGAACACATTTTTCCGACACCTAAAAATTATGGATTTGATAAAGGACAAAAAGTATTTTGTGCATCTGCTGTTAATAATCAAGTCTGAAGGACTACAGGAAATGCAATTTTAACGCTTCATCTGCCAGGTAAAAAGCCAAAGTGAGTAGACACAGAAAAAGGTCATTTCTGCCCATTACACACAACAGAAGCATCATCCATCCATCCATTCTCTATACACCGCTTTATCCTCACTAGGGTCGCAGGGGCTGCTGGAGCCTATCCCAGCTGACTCGGGTGAAGGCAGGGGACACCCTGGACAGGTCGCCAGTCTGTCACAGGGCTACATATACAGACAAACAATCACACTCACGGGCAATTTAGAGTTATCAATTAACCTCAGCATAATTACCTCGGCCAGGAGGTTATGTAATCACCGGAGTCTGTGAGTCTGTCTGTCTGTCTGTCTGTCTGTCTGTCTGTCTGTCTGTCTGTCTGTCTGTCTGTGTGTCTGTTAACAGCATAACTCAAAACGTCATGGACGGATTTTCACCAAATTTTTACAGGATGTCCGGAAGAGCAAAAGTAACAATCGATTAGATTTTGGAGGTGATCCGGATCACCGTCTGGATCCAGGATTTTTTTGAAGGTCGAAGGACAATTGAGAGGCCATCTCTCAATTGTACAGACAGAGGTCGCTGCAACGATCCCGGGCGACGGCCGAATCCCCCGCGGCCGCTTCGGGCTGCCTGGGCGAGTCAGGACCGACGAAACGAAGGGGCGGCGACGCGTACGGTACCGTCACACGTGCGCACAATGGTACGTGCGTGCGGCGGCGCCGCCTGCAAAACACTGTGCTGTTACACTGTACATACATGTTATGCTTTACGCACAAACTGTTGAAACTCAATACAATCCGTCCATGACTTTTTGAGTTATGCTGTTAACAGACAGACAGATGGCCTGGCGGAGGTCTGCGCTCTTCGAGTGCTTTTCTAGTTTTGGACTGTGGGAGGAAGGCGGAGTACCCGGAGAAAACCCACGCATGCTCAGGGAGAACATGCAAACTCCATGCAGAAACATCCCAGGCCCACCCCGGGATTTCAACCGGGGATCTTCTTGCTGCAAGGCAAAAGTGCTAACCACTACTCCACTGTGCAGCCCCAGAAGCATCATGTGCGCCATAAATAATGAGACTGGTCACAGTGTCGAGGTTCTTCCTGTGTGGGGCTTACTCTAGCTGGTCGTAGTTGACACACATGAGTGGAACTTCAGTGCTGCAGCGCTGGTGGAACTTGTAGCCACAGGTCTGACAGCGGAAACCCTGGAACAACAGCTTCCTGCAGAAGTCACAGAAGGCCAGTGTGAAGAACGTCTTCCTCACCTGTAAATCAAAAACAGACACAATCAGCACCAAGCAGACCTCAGGGATAGAGGATAGCGGTTACAGTCTGCCATATGAGCCATACTGTGACATTTGGTCTAATAGTACTTACAAAGTTGTGTGTGGTAAGCGGCACATTCTCCAACACTTCTACATGCAACTCCTCTCCTGTTAGCCAGGAAATATCCGTGTCCCAGCCAATAGGCTTCTTCTCTCTGAAACAGATAGTGGAGAGTCTGTCCAACTGTCTACATCTCACACTGCTGGTAGTTTCATCACCACACCAAAGCCCATGGACATCTAACCATGGCAGGTTCACAGGAAAAAGTTTCATTTATCAGTAGACCGATACTGCTCACACATCATGTGAGATGCTAATGAGGCATATCTGTAGCTTTATTAAAACAAAACAATGGTAGCAGCAATTCTGCAGTACACCATACAATGTGTAAATGTGCCATCTCCAGTGAGACATTCACAGCTCCAATGCACGGCATTGTCTCGGTAACAGGTGTGAACATAAGGCAGATATTTGACACAAAGGCTTTGATTTGACATTTGGTGATATTTTAAGCATAATGCAACTCCTTTCAATAACAGGAAATCAGTGAATTTTCAACATTCAGTTCATATTTAGAATTCACAATAAAATCCAACAAAATGTGTTTAAAGGTCAAAACACAGTGTTCCAGCATTTGTGTTCTTCCAATCAATTACTAACTACTGCTTCAATTTAAAACAGTAGGGGGCAGGGTCCTTTTAATCCCTATTTATGATGCAGACCTCCAGGCATGCATTTCACATGAAACAGTGTGACAAATGTTATTGTGTTCATATTATAGCTGTTAATGTGTTGCCAAATTGAGGTTTGACATTTTCTGTTAAGGTTTTAACACCAGCAAACCCAAGAGTGGATCAGTTGATACATATCACTATTGAACCCAGAGAAGGATCATTTGACCCTAATCAGCATATCTTTTGTGAGCACTGAGATCCTTAAACAGGCAATCAAGCAGACAACCTTTTTACACATTCCTGTGGGGTCACTGCGTAGTTGTAAAACGGTACTGTTCACAGATCAACAAGCTGCAGTTTGCCTACCCCTGCTCTATAGTGGGTACGGAAAATATTCAGACTCCTTGAAGTTTTTCACTCTGTCATTGCAGCCATTTGTCAAAATCAAAAAAGTTCATTTCATTTCTCATTAATGTACACTCAGTCTTGACAGAAAAAAACAGAAATGGCAAATTTATTGAAAAAGAAAAACTGAAATATCACAGGTGATGAGCAGTGCCTGGTTTTCTCCACACATACCGCTTAGAAGTTCAATCTTGGTCTCATCAGCCCAGAGAATCTTATTTCTCATAGTCTGGGAATCCTTCATGTGTTTTTTGGCAAACTCTGTGTGGGCTTTCATGTGTCTTGCACAGAGGAGAGGCTTCCGTCGGGCCACTCTGCCATAAAGCCCCGACTGGTGGAGGGCTGCAGTGATAGTTGACTTTGTGGAACTTTCTCCTATCTCCCGACTGCATCTCTGGAGCTCAGCCACAGTGATCTTTGGGTTCTTCTTTACCTCTCTCACCAAGGCTCTTCTCCCACCATTGCTCAGTTTGGCTGGACGGCCAGGTCTAGGAAGAGTTGTGGTCGTCCCAAACTTCTTCCATTTGAGGATTATGGAGACCACTGTGCTCTTAGGAACCTTGAGTGCTGCAGAAATTCTTTTGTAACCTTGGCCAGATCTGTGCCTTGCCTTGGGCTCCTTGGGCAGTTCTTTCGACCTCATGATTCTCATTTGCTCTGACATGCACTGTGAGCTGTAAGGTCTTATATAGACAGGTGTGTGCCTTTCCTAATCAAGTCCAGTCAGTTTAATTAAACACAGCTGGATTCCAATAAAGAAGCAGAACCATCTCGAGGAGGATCAGAAGAAATGGACAGCATGTGAGTTAAATATGAATGTGGCTGCAAAGGGTCTGAATACATATGACCATGTGATATTTCAGTTTTTCTTTTTTAATTAATTTGCAAAAATTTCTACATTTCTTTTTTTCTGTCAAGATGGGGTGCTGAGTGTACATTAATGAGAAATAAAATGAACTTTTTTGATTTTGGCAAATGGCTGCAATGACACAGAGAGTGAAAAATTTCAAGGGGTCTGAATACTTTCCGTACTCACTGTGTATACAAGATACAGTGTAACTAAATATGCAGACACAGAAATTGAGACAGTTGTCCTTTTGTTCTCATCATTATTCATTCAGACAGATGGTTTGAGAGGAGTAAAAGAGAATATTTTGTCAAAGCACAGACAGCATCTCTGAACTGAGGGGGAGGGTTACGACACCACCTCTCAGCTACATACAATGCAGTATTGGACTTTGTAGTGTATGTAAGACTGTATGATTGAGTGGATGTGAGACTTTGATAGTGTGTGTGCAAGAGAGAATGAATAATGAGTGACTGCTCTGTAGGGTTTTCAATTTTGATTGACTTGTTGCATGATTTGACAAAATGTTAAGAAGATATCAAAACACGTTTTTTTTTCTTTTTTGCTGAGGATTTATTGAGAAGTGTCTGACATGAGAACATTACAAAAGAACAACCATCTCAATTTCTCTGTCTGAATATTTAGTTACACTGTATCTTGTATATACAGTTGCAACCAAAATTATTCAATAATGACAAGTGTCTTTAAAACTTGCTGGAACATTTTATGACTGTTATAACCTTTTGCAAATAAGATATTTACCCAAACAATACCTTCTGGTAATGCAAATTAAGAATCTGAGTTCCTTCCTCATGAGAAAGTGTCCTAGTTCAGCATAATTCTTGAGTATGTCTGCTGCAACTGTCTTCACCAAATCCCAATAAAGATTTCCTGTGAGATTTAAATCCTTCAACTACCAATACCACTCTAGAATATTCTAGGATGTCTTGGGAAACCCAGCCTTAGTAGACAATGTGATAAGCATGGTCTTGTTGCTGGAAAGCCAAATGTTGTCCCCAAGCATCATCTTATTCAATGTCAGCATGAAATTAGCTTCTGAGATTTCCTGATATTTGATCAAATTCATCTCATTTTCTACATATTATACACTGCTCAAAAAAAATAAAGGAACATTTTTTAATCTAAGTATTGCATCAAATCAGTCAAACATGTGGGATACTGATCTGGTCAAGTAAGTAAAACAGGGGGTTTTTAGTCAGCTTCAGCTGCTTTGGTGTTCATGAAATTAACAACAGATGCACTAGAGGGGTAACAATGAGACAACCCTCAGCACAGGATTGGTTTTACACATGAAGGCCACTGACATTTTATTCCCTTCTTCTGTTTTCTGACTGTTTTTCAATAGTTTTACATTTGGCTAGGGTCACTGTCACTACTGGTAGCATGAGACGATGCCTGGACCCTACAGAGGTTGAAGAGGCAGTCCAACTCCTCCACAATGGCACATCAATACATGCCATTACCAGAAGGTTTGCTGTATTGCCCAGCACAGTCTCAAGAGCATGGAGGAGGTTCCAGGAGACAGGCAGCTACTCGAGGAGAGCTGGACAGGGCTGCAGAAGGTCCTCAACCCATCAGCAGGACAGCTATCTGCTCCTTTGTGCATGGAGGAGCAGGATGAGCACTGCCAGAGCCCTACAAAATGGCCTCTAGCAGGCCACTGGTGTGAATGTCTCTGACCAAACAATCAGAAAGAGACTTCATAAGAAAGGTCTGAGGGTCCGATATCCTCTAGTGGGTCCTGTGCTCACTGCCTGACACCGTGGAGCTTGATTAGCATTTGCCATAGAACACAGGAATTGGCAGGTCTGCCAATGGTGCCCTTTGCTTTTCACAGATGAGAGCAGGTTCATCGTGAGCACATGTCACAGACATGGAAAGGTCTGGAGAAGCCATGGAGAATGTTATGCTGCCTGTAACATTGTTTAGCATGACCGGTTTGGTGGTGGGTCAGTGATGGTCTGAGGAGGCATATCCATGGAGGGATGCATAGACCTCTACAGGCTAGACAATGGTACTCTGACTGCCATTAGGTATCCAGATGAAATTCTTGGATCCATTGTCAGACCCTACACTGGTGCAATGGTCCTGGGTTCCTTCTGGTGCACGACCATTCCTGGCCTCATGTGGCAAGAGGATGTAGGCACTTCCTGGAGGATGAAGGAATTGACAGCATTGACTGGCCCCAATACTCACCTGACCTAAATCTAATAGAACGCCTTTGGAACATTATGTTTTGTTCTGTCCAACACCACCAGGTTGCTCCTCAGACTGTCCAGGAGCTCAGTGATGCCCTGGTTCAGATCTGGGAGGAGATACCCCAGGACACCATCCATCGTCTCATTCAGAGCTTGTCCCGATATTTTCAGGCTGCATACAAGCATATGGAGGTCATACAAACTACTGAGTACCGTTTTGATTTGCTGCCAATGAATTTCAGAAAGATGGACCAGTCTGCCACATCAGTTTTTCACTTTGATTTTGGGGTGTCTTGAATTTAGCCCTCCTGGGGGGTTGACAATTTTCATTTCCATCAAACAATGTGGCATCTTTTCATTCGTAACACATTAACCAGTCCATATCAATGAAAATATCCAGTTTGTTTTATCCCCGCATTGAAATACAGTGTTTCCCCTCCCATATAGCCAACGAGGCGGGCCGCCTCACTGGTATAGGCCACCGCCTCATTAAAATTCTGCCGACATTGCCGCCTCAGTGGTCTGCGGCAAAAAAAAAAAAAAGTGCAGTGCAAAACCCGCCGGACCGACGAGACCGTCCGTGGGGGGGGGTGCGCGGCTGCGGCGGCCCGATAGTATATATAATTCCTTCCTTCCTCCCCCCCATTCTGTAAACAACTTTCAGCTGAAAGTTACCCCACCACCTCACAGCCATTTCAACCCAGGGGAAACACTGGAAATATGATGTGTTTTCAAAGTGTTTCTTTTTTTGAGCAGTGTAGTTTTGCAGTACCTAATGAAGCCAATAAGGCCAAGAACAGCATTTGGCCACCGACATGCCTTACTGTAGATAGGGTGTATTGTCATCTTCCATCTCCAGCCATATATACTGGGGTCATTCCGTATGAAAGCAAACAATTTTAAGAAAACTTCCCACCTGACCCTCTCAGATTTTGCTAAGTTTTTACATACATTTACTACATTACATATGATGGGAAAATCCAAAATTTGAATGCTTTATTGTCATTAGTTTCAAAGTTATGACCATTTGAAGGGGTTACCAGATTCGGATTCATTAAACATACATACCGGGCTTTGCAAAAGTTCTGTTACACGGTTTCATGATCTTTAGAGACGTTTACATGTCGGAGTGAAAAATTTCATTAAATAAACTGAAAGTTCTACCTTATAGGCAGGTGTCCTTAATACAATTTTTTCTCCGGTGAAGTTGTATCAAGATGGAAGTCAAAAAAGTTGAGATATCTGCTCTCCTTCATGCTGGCCACAACAAGTCTGACAGAGCCAAGCAGCTGAACATCAGCCGGATGACCGTCCACAGAGTCGCGGAGAGGCTCAAGAATGGTGAAGATCTTTCAGTGATCTTTCAAGAATGGTGAAGACCTGAAAGATCTTCACCATTCTTTAGCCTCTCCGCGACTCTGTGGACGGTCATCCGGCTGATCTTCAGCACAAAGGAGAGCAGATATCTCAACTCTTTTGACTTCCATCTTGATACAACTTCACCGGAGAAAATAATTTGTATTAAGGACACCTGCCTATAAGGTAGAACTTTCAGTTTATTTAATGGAATTTTTCACTCCGACATGTAAACGTCTCTAAAGATCATGAAACCGAGTGTAACAGAACTTTTGCAAAGCCCGGTACATTAAACATAGAAGGGTTTATAGAAGCAAGTTGTGCTTGGTGTCAAAATGTAGGGAAATTCCTGTAATTTCACATGATGCCTTTTATTTTTTGATACCACCTATCCCACATGCTGATATTGACCTTTGAATTCGAAGGTCAGACAGATATTTTTGATTTTTAGCTGTTCATATTTCATGCATTACATACCATAGCACTTTCATTTTATACAGATCCAATCCTTAGATAGCCAAATTATACCACAGAAGATCAAAGTCTTCTGAGGCAATAAAGTCAGCTCTGGCCCTTTTTGTAGATGAAGTCTACGTTTGTAGACCAGTCCAACTTATTATCAAGGTGGACACCTAAATATTTATAGGATGTCACCATCTCAATGTCCACAAGTGTTCACTGGCTGAAGGGGGGGTTTGGATCTGCGGAAACCTTTTCCTTTGTCTTTGAAGAGTTGAGTAGCAGGTAGTTTTTGTGACTCCAGTCACTGAAGGCACTTATCAGATCTCTGTATTCAGCTTCATGTCCATTTCTGATACATGCCACGATAGCAGTGTCATCAGAGTATTTCTGAATGTGGCAGGACTCAGTGCTGGATTTGAAGTCAGATGTAAACAGAGTGAACAGGAATGGAGCCAGGAATGTTCCTTGTGGAGGTCGTCTGCTTGATTGCCTGTTTGAGTGCTCTATTGTTCTATTGTTTGACAAAGCCAAGGTAGCCCTGCAGTCACATTTGCAACTATTCAGATGCTAATTGTAGCTATCCAGAGTCGTCAGTTTGGTATCGGGGTCTTCCGACCACCTTCTGGGTTTTCTTTATAGCCAAAAAATCTGGGTTTGCTAGTGTTAAATATACAGTCTTTTTGTCAAATGCAACATTTTCGTTTTCCCCCCAAACTTCAATGTTGTTGTGTGGGGTTCATCAAACTCCCTAAGCTTCAACTGGTAATGAACTCAGCCGCTCGCATCATCTCCAAAACCCCCTCATTTCATCACATCACCCCCGTCCTACAGCAGTTCCACTGACTCCCTGTCAAATCCAGAATTGAATGAAAAAAATACTGTATACTTTTAAGACCATCCACAACCTCAGCCCTCCCTATCTATCTGAGCTCCTTCTCCTCTGCTCCTCCACCTGCTCTCTCAGATCCACTTCCTCCATCCACCTCAGCACCATGGGGCAGGGCTGTACAGTGCGAGCATTTCACTCGCATATGCGCCTAAAAATAGATTGGTGCAAGTAGAAAAAATAAAAAGGGAGCACGCGTGTGAGTACAGATGTCAACCCTATCATTCGCATTTTGAAGTGGATCAAACTAAAAGTCATAGCCTACACCTTCTTCTTCAACAACTTTTTTTCACATCTATTGGCACGCTACAAAATGTAATGATGTGCGCTAACGTCTGAGCCACACAAGGTCCTCTCACGACAGTCACCTAGGTAACATCAACTACGCCATTTCTGTCGATTGGATCAGTGTTGTCAACTTAGCGAGTTTCTCACTAAATCTAGTCACTTTTCAAAGCGTCCTAGCGACTTTTTTTTGTCAAAAGCGACTAGTCACAAATCGAGCGACTTTTTCTGCCGTTTTGGAGACTGACAGGAAAACTCGGATCATTCTGCAGTTACTGTTCTCAACAAGCAGCAGGTGCTGCTGTGAGCTTCTCCCCCTCCCAAAGCACAGGCTGTCAGTCCAGTAACCCCGCAGCAGTCCCAGTGTCTGATTAGAGGAGACGCACACATAGATATGAAGACGCACATCACTCCGCAGCCAGACGGCAGATGAATCGCGCATCCGCAAAGTCACTACAGATCCCATCCAGACAAGATCTTGGTCAGTCAAAACTTCAAGGACAAGTCCTACAGTGGCCTGTGGGAGACCATGCTGACCAAGGAGCCATACAGGGAGGATTACAAGGTAAGCCAACAGTGCTGGGTTTGTAGGCTGCCCCCTAGTGGTGTAGTCTATGTGATACTCAGGCATACCCAGTAAACCTACTGAAAATGCTGAAATATTTCAGTACCCACTACAACAAAACTATCTAGCTATAGTCTATGTGATACAAGTATGAACAGTTCACCCACCTAAAAAGCAACAAAACAGACCACACCACTGCTTTTGGTGGTTATAGATGAGATAAGTAAGGCCTATCTTTATTCTCCCTAGAACATACTTCAATTGGTGCAGCTGATGATGGTGCTGCCCATTTCAGCTGCCCAGTGCGAGAAGGGCTTCTCTGGGCAGAACCGCATAAGGGGCTCCAAAAGAAGCAGCCTTGCAGTCTCCACCACCGAAGACCCCATGAGGATCAGCTTGGAGGGGCCATGTCTTGAGGACTTTGATCCAAGTCCTGCTGTGGACCGCTGGATGAACTGAGCCAAGCTTGCCAGGCGACTTGAATACAAAAAGATGTGGGACAGGGATGTTCTCTGTGTTAAATAACTGAGCCTACTGCCTGGCTTGTTGTGTGAATGTTAATAATAAAATTGTGCGATTCATAGTGAAAATTCATAGTGCTCCTAAATTTTTTCTGTGCTCCTAAATTTTTTCATTTAGGAGCACCTGTGCTCCTAGTGAAAAAAATAAGTGTACAGTCCTGTGGGGAGCACAGCTTTCAGCCTCTTCAAATCCAGACTCAAACCCCACTTGTTCAAGACTATTTATTCTCTGTAATTACCTCTTTCCTGGACGTATAGTTTTTATCTGTTCTGTTGTAGACAATAAGAGGCGTTAATTTATCTAAAAGAGCAATTATTTACTTGTATCATTTCCAAATTAAAATATGTCAGAGGAACTTGCTCATCTGTTTTTCAAAGGTAGTTTGCGTAAGTAGGACACTGTCCATGGCATCATGTTAGGAGCATTGCCACTGCAGGTCTGATTAATAATGTTTTTCTGTTTCTACTGATTTGTAGTTGTTCACTAATCTGCCTGTATCATTTTCTATTGTTGCAAATTCTCAATATAACATTTTCCAATTCCCCTGGCAATTCATTTCCATGTGGCTACATTTTAAGGTGGTCTTTTTAAGGCACTGGTCAAAGGTGTGCCTGTGTACTGCTCATGCTATTTGATTTCTAAGGTATTTATTTTTGATTGTGCTTAAGAAAAATACTCTACTTGTCAAAATAATGCAATCATTAAGAGGTGATATAACTTTAAATCATTTGACATTTAAGGGATTTTGGACGAGGGTACTCACATCTATTGTAGATTGTACGTGAAATTATTTTTACAAAAATGGTAGTTATGCACGCTCTTGCAGAAAAAACACACTAAATAATATATATTTTTTAAATAGGGTAAATGTAGGATCAATCTAATAGGGTAAATGTAGGATCAATCTATATCTCTGACCAACTACTCCTGCTCTGAGCATACGTGTGATCAATCATGTGGTTGTGTGTTGCTCTTCGAAGGGATTCTACATGAGTAGTAGTACAAGTCAGAGGAAGCAACATGATAAAAGTGTATGATTGCTCACACAGTGTAATCCTTAGAAGTCTTATAAAATGGCTCCTGCTCTCCTCTGTCAAGTACAGTATGATAATGAGACACTTACCCATCCTGTATCCTGTATACCGCACAGCACTCTGGAATGAGTCCTCGCATCATCAGAGCTTTCTTTAGGGAGTCTCTCACAGTCATCCCACAGCGAGCCGGGACCTGGAAACAGCACCACTCACTGAACTGACATGGACCCTGAGCAAACTGTTTTCTGCAGATCAATCACAGCATTTGTAGTCATTTTGCTTTGATGCTGGCTGATCATTTACAATCACATCTGGGCTATGCTCACCATGAAATCTGTAGGCAGTCATCAGTATGCTTTGTTTTCACATTGTGTTCACTCCCCAAGATGGAAATATGCAAAAGATTTAAAGGAAATTCTCGCATTTTCTAACCTGCTATGTTTCCCTTAAATGTGACCATTCTATGCCTCTGTAGGCCAAGCTAATGCCATCTGCCACATTTAGTCTGTGACAGCCAGTACAGTATAAAGAGGCCTTAAGCATGTCAGACCTGTCTGTCTCTGTTACTCATAACTGTCAAGAACCAAAAACAAAAAGAGCAATATAAGCTGCTAGCTTTCAGATGTCTTCTCCACAGCTACAGTGATCATACAACACATTTGGGTGTGTCTGATCATCTCAAATTCATTCTGTAGCATCCAGCCAGTCATCCAGAACTACCTTCAGCCACTAGAACAAGGAATCCTGCTACAGGTGGTCTGACCCCCACAGTGCTTTGATCTCAACATTTTGGGCCCAGTTTGGGACTGAAGAGACAGAAGAAACTGAGACAGATTGAATCTACAGAAAAACTCTAGCAAGTTCTCCAAGACGCTGCACAACCTCCCTGTCAAGTACATTGAATAACAGTGTGCAAGAGTACCAAGGAGAACTGAAGTTGTTTTAAATAGGGACATCCTAATTAGTTAACCCTTAGAAACCAGGATCAATCAGATGGCACTTTTCTAGAATGTGTTATGTAAGCCTTAGTGTAATTTTTAACTCCAAATCAGGCCTTTATGCAAGTCGAGGTACATACCTCTGTGGCCTGACTGCTACCATGGACAATAAGAGGTGATCATTCATCTACAGGAACAATTATTTACTTGTACCATTTCCAAATTAAAATGTGATTTTGGTTTCTTTTGATCCATGACAATCAAATTTAAAATCCTGTTCTGTCCATATACTCCCTCAGAGAGGATGTCTAACCTACCACGGTTCTCTGTTTGTTAGGCAGGAAGACCCTGACGATGGGCTTCTGAGGGGAGCGAGGGTTGGCTCGGCTGGCGTCGATGGGGGTCTGCAGGACAGCCAAGGTGTTGGGGGCAGAGGGAAAGGTCTGAGTCCCACCTCCTATCCCACATCCTCCCATCTTGACCTCCAGAAGAGCTGGCACAGGAGACGGAGAACAGGAGAAGTCTGCACCGTTGCCCATAGCCTCCAGCAGCTGCTGCTCCCTCTGTTGCAGAGCGTCTAGTTTACTGGTGTACTCCTCATAGGCCTGGCAGGAATGACACAAAAGGAAGCACTGACTCGGCGGCTTTGATACCTCCAATGACATTCACCAGATGCAGTTTTCTGCAAAGAGATGCCGACTACTGCATATCACCCTTACCTCTAGATATATGGAGGGAGGATTGTGTTCTCCCCCAAACTTGTCCAGAAGAGCCTCTAAATGTTCTTGTGTCAGCTTTATCATCTGTTTGATGTTCCAGATCTGTGTGGAAACACAACAATGTTATGAGCACTAATATAGTGGCATAATTCATGAAATGAATTAGTGCATAAAATGACTTTTCCCATGACTTGGCTTCCCCCAGACAGTGTGACAGGGCACTGATCATGTCCAAAACGCTCTTAGAGTTTTCCAGTAATTATCCAGGGTCAGACTACAAAATGTGCTTGCTTTTCAAAATCACTGTGTCACATTAGTGGGAATAAAATTCTTGGCAGCACAGAAGAAATCAGGGTGAAGAGCCTTGAAGGACCACTATGACCTGCAGGACGTCACACGAGGTCACAGAAGAGGAGCCTCTCAGTGTTAGCTCAGAAATGAAAACCTAGAAAATCCTTACAGGAAACTGCTTTAATCTCTAACTGTGGGTTTGACGTGATTTGCATGAGCTTCTATTAGAAAATATTCGAACTGACACTTCAGTAGGAAACGATTATTGGAAATGAGGTCTGCGGTCTTTTTTCTATAGTGACACTGTGCTGCATTCTTCAGAAGTTAGAATCTGAGAAAAAAATGTGTGATAAACAGCGATATAGTAAGGACAGGAACATTTATACGGAAAGGTGAATAAAAAAGACAAATGGGACACACCACTGCACGTGATGTATGGAAACAATGCATCAGCAAAAAAAGGGGGCATTTGGACTCATGTTGCATTTGCAGTTTGATTAGCTGCTAAGTTTGCTGATGGTTCCTGTTTGTGACGGTGCATCTTGTGATGTGTTGATACACTTTATCAAGTTACCAAAAGTTACAAAAAGCAAAACATCTGTATGTCTATGCAGACATTCAACTTAATATACAAATACTCTGCTCAGGTGCAATATATAACCACCACAGTGAGCCGCCAGCTGCTGCCATTGACAGATAAACTTCCCGGCAGAGCTCTCTCCAACACAATGCTTTATTTGGATACAGTTTGTGGTCAACAGACCTTTACAGTGTGCATAGAGGAGTTGGATTTTGAGTTGGCCTTGTCAGGGTCATAGGTTCCTGCTTGGGTCTTTTGTTTGTCTTGTTTCTCCCCCTTTGAAAAGTTATTTAATGTGTATTTAGCATTTATACTTAAATTTAAAGCCATTGAAATGGCGCTGAAACAAAAACTAGGGATCCAATATCAACTAACACGCTGTATAATATGGTAGATAAAGACCTAGCATGTCGCAACACATAGTATGTCAAATGTAGTATGCCAAAATTACCAGGATGCCCTAACACATTTATCAGATAGTGCAGTGTGCAAGCCAGCATGTTTTTCAGGCCATTCCCTCTGCATAGTAGAATTGCATATGTCAGTGTTCTGCTTTAGTATAAACAAGCTGGAGCCACTGAGAGTGTGCATCCTTAACTTCTTTATGTACTTAATGTAAAGTGTTTTTACTGTGATCTCTTGTCCTATTTTTCACTGTCAGTTTTTTTTCTACCTGTCTAGGGACTGCGGATGTAAGTTAGCTTTGTTGCTATAACCTGGCATATTTACATCTATTGTTGTCTAAACAGATGCTCATTAATGAGCACAAATACATAAATGAATAAATCAATAAAAGTAGTACATGTCCTTAAATTAAGAAGAAAAAGTATGCAATTTGACATGCAGTCTATATGTGACCAAGATGTCGACTAAACTTTCACGTCAAACTTCATCTAAACGCCTTCTTAGATGTCCCGCTAAGCAGCAGAACATTGTCCAGTGAGTGTGTGGTAGTCAGTGGCTGATGCCCCAGACAGAGGCAGGACAGTGCGGGCTGCCACGCTGCTGCTGCTGCCCTGATGGCTCAGTTGTTTTTTAGATGCTGTTGCAACTGCTGTGTGTGTATGCTTTTAATTTCCCATCTGTAGCGTTGTTTTTTTTCCAGGAAGATCACCATATATCTGTAGCACACTTGTATGCATGAAAAAGGCTTGTTTAAGATGAATTGTACAACTTTTTTCATAGAGCTGAGTAGTGGCCAGCTCTTTCACAACCCTGAGGAAAAGAACAACAATGGCGACACATCACAGAAACCGAGAAGAATAAAGCACAGAAGACACGTGGTATTTGGAAGAGGCTAAGAGGTCCATGTATATCATGACAATGTTTGGTTTCCAATGACTCCTACATCTCTTAATTTTCTAAGATGGAATCATGTGAACATCTGATCTGTGTCTCTTTCAGGTGAGGCACTGCTGTGACCAGCCAGAGACCATGCAGTAGAGCGCTCTGAGTGATGTCGAATGGGACATGTTCCAATCCAGATATGGAGCTACAACAACAAAGTGTAATGACAATTTTAACAATGTCACTCCAGAAACTTGTGGCAACAACTACGGGAAACCATGGACTACATGAGGAGGTCCCCTGTCATGGTGAATACAGACACTGCTCTGGCTAATGACCCGACTCCATGCATGGTTTGAAGCTAACGAGAGGTATGCCACCAGCACTGCCTGCAGCCAGAGAGCCCTGCAGAGTGTACCATGAGATCCCCACCCTGGAGGATGTCTATACAAGGTGGAGCATGGTCAGGGCAAACAGGTCACTGAGGACCCCCACTACCCCAGCAATGGACTGCTTGAGTGGCTACGCTCTGGCCGGCGCCTGAGGAACACCAAGGCGAACACAGACAGACTCAGGAAAAGCTGAACTCTGACCTCAGCTCAAGATCAAAATTCAAACAGCACACATCTGTCTACTGTAGCACACTGAACTAATGTACATATGTAACATGTAGACACACACACACACACACACACACACACACACACACACACACACACACACACACACACACACACACACACACACACACACACACACACACACACACACACACACACACACACACACACACACACACACACACACACACACACACACCTGCACTCTTTATCACAATCTCTACCTCTTCATTATTTATGACATTGTGACTTTTATCCATATTTCTATATTTTTTATCGACTGATCTTAATGTCCTACTGTTATTGCACAGCCTTAAGAACCGTCACATTTCACTTCACATACTATATGAGCATTTGACAAATAAAACTCTTTAATTCATCACAGCCAGCTATAATTATAGCTTCTGTCAGTAAACCTCAAAATTTCCTTCATATTTCACATTAAAAGCCCTTTAATAAATGAGCAAATTAGAATGGTTAGAACTCTTAATCTGAAATGTGTGCAGATGGTGTTGCACAAAAACAACATGCTACAATATTCACAATAAACACAGAAATTTAGAAACTGACAGCAACAAAGTGGTGAATATGGAATGACTCATTAAATACTACATCACCTAGCCATGGTAGCTAAAAGTTGGCTTCAATCATTGTGCTATTCAAAGAATAACACACGACAACTAGATGATGAATAACAATCAATCATGTGACACCGTGGTGCAGCATTAGATAATAGTATTACACTACAGGAAGTTTACCAGCAGAGACAAAAACTAATCTAAAGTGGACTTTAACAATACAAGAGTACTATTATGAGGGAAAATATTTTAGGAGGAACAACTAAACCTCTGACAGAGCTGGTGAATATTAGCACACAATAAAAAATGAAAAAACTGTGAAGGCCAAGAAGCTGCCAGAGACTCATCCATTCTATCACCCTGAACAAGAGTCCCAAACGGTGCGTCAGTGGTTTTCATAGTGGCAAGGATTATTTTTATATTGGTTCCATAAAAAGTTTACCTTGATTATTAAAATCCATCTATTTATCATTTAATCTAATAGTAATAATAATAACAAAACGTAAAAAATAGTAATGATAACAGCAGATGAATTAATTTAAAAAAAAATAGCGGCTGCTTACTGTCGGAAACACTTAGCTGATTGATAGAAAAGTCATTGCCAATTAACTTGGCTAATTTTTGAAGCAAAAATACCAATATCCTCGGACTTAAGCTGCTGCTTTTCTTGATCACTGTAATGTTTCCCAGAGAATCCAAGGAAAGAGAGGAAGCAATAATAAATGTGCTACATGTTGAAGAAGATTGGAAGGTAGAAGCACGATCAAAGCAAAGGATATATGAACTGTTTAAAGTAAAGACCTGGCTGAAGCTGTTTTTCTAACAAAAGGACAACAGAGAAAACCAAGCTTTGCCTGAAGTCAAATAGTTAGCCACAAACCTGGTAGCTACAGCGATCCAAAAAGTGTAAGGGTGCTTTCACACCTGTTAGTCCATTAGAGTGGTTCGTTTGGACCCAAAAGTTGTTACAATGTTGCTAATTTCAACTGGTTCGGTTCGCATTCACACCAGTGTTTTCGCAGTTGAACCAACTACGATGAATGTTATATCTCCCCCAGTCGTTTGGCGGCGCTGTTCACAAAAATAAGGTGTTTTAGATGACGTAGTGAACGCTGATTGGCGCAGCATGTGAAGAGGGAAAAATGCCGGAAGGTTTATTCGTAAACAATGAACTATGCTCTCCTGTTCGTTCTTGTTGCCAAATATTCGTATCATTGCTTTATGCATCAAGCACAAATACTGCTGTTGTTCCAGCATGAAGCTCGCATTCAGTACGAGAACATTACACAGTCGTTTTTGGCACGGAGAAGATGCATTGCAAGACGTTATCGTTATCCCAAAATTCCCTGTGCAGGTTGCTACGGAAGCTCCCGTAGACCAAAAAGTCTGCTGTGCCATCAAGCCGGTCCGAATGGAGACAGGTTTGTGTTCTCACCTGGAGCGAACTGAACTGGAGTTCACATAGAAGCGGATCGAGACCACCTTCGAGAGGTGGTCTCGGTCCGGTTCTTTAGTCCACACCAAAAACATCTGGTCTGCTTTCACACCAGCCCAAACTAACCGTACTTGCTCATGTTGCGGACTCCAGTCCGCTTTAAGCGGACCAAAAGGCGTATGTGTGAAAGCATCCTAAGTCATCCACCAAACATGCTCCTACCCACAGAAAGCATGCAGACAGTCACACGCTGCCAGGGACTGGCCTCGTCCTCTCCCTCAGCCTATGTTCCCAAACACAGATGGATGTGTGAAATCCCCTCTGTGCAATCAACTAGCTCTAACAGCACTTAAAAAAGTGAGATTGTAGAAATCTATCTATATATTTTGGGATACTGGTATCCCGATATTTCGTCTGATGGTTTATAGCATTATGACGGTGGTATACTGCACAACAGAGCAAAGACAAAAATGTCTCAAAATTTGTGCGAAGTATAACGTGTCTATTATTAATTACACCTTTTTAGACCAAGCTATATGTATCAATTTGGGTGTTCATAGGTGCACTGGCATTCTGGTTAGGACTATGTTTTTGAGGAATCCTGGGGTCTTTACAAGACACTAGCTGGTTACACAGCCATCTTTGACCTTTAAAGCTTACCTAAAAGCCAGCTCTCAGTTGACCGCTGAAGATCACCATGGCAACTTATGGGACACACCCAACCCACTCTGGTGCAGGTCCACTTTGGAAGCGCCAATGCTTGATTGATTAGTCTAGCCAAGGGTTAGTGTTCATTAGCAGCTGCGACTGACACTTTGACAAATCAGTATAATAGAACATCACATGTCTTTGAATTAACTTCCATCAGCACGTGCATGAGATGGTGCACGGCATAGCTCACAGTATTACCATATCCATCCATTATCTGTACATCACTTAATCCTCATTCATGGTGGGTCCTGGAGCCTATCCCAGCTGACTTAGGATGAAGGCAGGGAAAACCCTGGACAGGTCACCAGTCTGTCGCAGGGCTACATATACAAACAATCACACTGACATTCACCTCCACGAGCAATTTAGAATGATCAATTAACCTCAGCATATTTTTGGACTGTGGGAGGAAGCCAGAGAACCCAGAGGAAACCCACGCATGCAGAGGGAGAACATACAAACTCCGTGCAGAAAGATCACGGGAAAGCCGGGACGTGAACCAGGGATCTTCTAGCTGCATGGCAAAAGTGCTAACCACTACCTCACTGTGCAGCCCTGAATTAACTTCATGGTAAATATTTTTTTAATGCTTTCGCCACATAACCAGCCTAATAAATTGGATCCATTAATATATTTCACAGGTGAAGAAGTTGTGACACAGAGTAGAGTAACAATATCTTTAAATACACAAAGCATCAAAGCCATAACAAATTCTGGAAAAAGCGAATGGGCTGCTCCAGTGTGTGTACAAGATGAAGGAGAGATTCAGTTGAAGTTGTAACTGAAAAAATAAAAGTAAAATTATCTTGAAATCATCACAAGACAATATATCTGTGTCTTACATAGGAATACTTCTATGCAAGACATTACAGAAATGGAGTGCAAAATAGTAATTATTGTTAGCTCTACGTATGCCTCAGTGATAGGGCTGTGATACTGATCACCCTGAATTACTCATGAATGAACAGAGAATGTTCTTGCTCTGTTGTCTTTGGGGTGTAAATTAAAAAATGTCTTAACTGATAATGGGCAGCACTATGAATCAATGAATATATGAACCATTAACAAATCATGACAAAAAACTAATTAAAACAAATTGTAGACTAACTGCAGGCTACATAGCTTGCATTAACATACTTTGGTTCCACAGTTTTGCTGTCCATTGACCATAATCTGTTGCACAGGGGTCCCTCACTACATTGTGGTTGACTTCTCGCCGTCTCACTGTATCAATGATTTCTGGATTGGGTTTGGTTCCACGGATGTTTTGCTATACTGCAGAATTTTGTGGTACACAATTTTTTTCTGTAATAGTTTTTGTGGCCAGTTGCATTGCACCTAACACTGAAAAACACATACCTGCTTCTTATGCGCTATATAACTGCCAGATGCTTTTATTTTGATACAGAGTGTGGTATGAATGTGGCAGGAAGTCATCAGACACACTACACTTTGCATCCACAGTCCTGACAACATAACACTTCAGCAAACTAACTAGGCTGACTAATCCACAAAAACACAATGAAACACAAATACTAATAACACTGGGACACTAACATAAACCACAATATTTAAATCCCCAACATCCCCAACTCCCATGGTGCATTGCAGCACCATAGTTCAGTCATAGTGACCAGTTCTGCTATTGCTGCCATCATGTAGCCTACAGCGCTGGGCTCTGATTGGCTCAGCAACCGTAGCATCAGTCAGATACTGAATGTATAGCAGCATTCAGTATCTGGTTTTGTCCGCTTCACACAGACGTCTGATCGCTGCATAGTGTTACTCTGCAGTGATATGAGGTGTATAGCGAGGGTTTATCAAGCCTTAAAATATATGTCAACAAGAAGGCACGCTCCTAAAGGTGCAACAGCCTGAGCTGCCATTGGCAGGGCAGCTCAAATGAAATTTCATTGTATATGAAAGTGTGCAATGACAATAAAGGTTTGATTGATTGATTGAAGAAAAGCACTGAGAGAGCGCAATACTCTGCCAAGACTGTTCATTCTCTGACCTTATGCTGAACACACATGTGTTATGCATGTGTGGCTGAATCGCCTGACCTAAATATGCAGCAGGTGGCAGGAATTGATGGGACTCAGAAACACTCCCATAATTTAATTAATTGATCAGTTGTTACTTGTATCAATTCCGATAAATCGGCAATGGTGAATTTGTACCAGAATCGCATGATCGTCAGCAGGTAACGGACAGCGTTCACTTGTTGTCATGGTTACAGCGACGCCGTGCAGGCCGCTATATCGTGCAATGGCAAATATTTAACAAATCTGTGGATCCAGATTATAAGCCGTATCACTGCCAAAATCTAATCACTTGCTCCTTGTGTCATTTCTGATCTTTCCTGAAAATTTCCTCCAAATCCGTTGGTGCGTTTTTGAGAAAGGTTGCACAGGACAGACTGATTCACAGAGAAGCGTGCTGATCGTCACATAACTCCACCACGCTCCTTGTCGGGGTAACAATAAAATAAATATTGTAGCATTGGATTTGTGTATGATTGTGTTCATTTGCATTTATTTTATTTTGGTGTTTATGTTGTGCCAGCTGATTAAATTGTGGTACAGCGGGACGGTCTGTAAGAGCGCGGTCCGTGTTAGTTGTGCTGAGTGGTGAAAAAACCTGAGGAAAACTGTCCTGTCATGCTTGGAATGTTTAGCATGGAAGACAGCAAAAGACATGAGCAAACGCAAAATAACTGTAACCAGCCTGACCCACAGCCCCAGAGATGGGCGAGTCGACCAATATTTAAGGATTATAATATGGTCGCTACTTGGCAGCTTTTCATCTGTCGCGGGAGTGTCTGGAACGTAACCCCAGCGATAGACGAGGGACCACTGCATTTCCAACTGATGCCTCGTACATTACTTCAAGAGCAAACCACTCTGTCTGCTGTCAAGTAAGGTGGTGAACTCTCTGCCAACATTACCACATGGTGATTGTTGAATTATTGAATTATTTGCTGTTTTCACCTTGACCTAGAGCTTATTTTGAGTAACTTTGAAAAGTGGCTTTGTGTGACTACTGGTCATCATGCAGTGCATTCAGTGCAGCGGCTCAGGCCCACTACACAACTCAAGAGACACACAGTTGCAGTAATGTTTCTTTCTGTCGTTGAATGTTTGTATTTTTTTGGTTTGTATTTGAATTTCTTTGCTGTTGTTTCTCACATTTTAGAATGCTGGTTGCCCCTAGCGATCGTGTATACAGAAATACGAATAACCAAGTTTCCCACGTTTCATGTAAATGTTACGAATATTTTGAAAATTATCAAAACCTGGATAACAGGCAAAACAGAGATACTAGTGTGTGTATAAACACTCTGTGCTAGTAATCTGACTCACTATATGAAAAAATGATGAAGTCTACGGATGTAACTGGATTATGGGCTTTGTTCCAGTTATTTAGAATAAGAAAAAGGTCAGGACGTTCTAAAGCAAACCATATGTTTCAGAGCTATTAATTCAACATTGGCAGCCACTGTTTCAAATCAAGTAATCTATCAAACAATTCATTATAGTCACCTTTCCTTTCATCCTCTCAGTTACAGACTGCCGGATAGCTCAGTGACTAACATCCTTGACTTTGTCATAGGAGATCAGTGGTTTAAATCCCTGTCAGGTAGCAGTTGTCCAGTGAGGACCCTTAGGCAAAGTCCTTAGTACCGCCTGTCTACCTACATCACGTTGTATTTGGATAAAAGTGTCTGCTAAATGAAGCTGTAACATTCTTCTGACTGTGCTCTGAGAAACCCTCCCGTTAATGTGTTCACAGATGCTCCAATTGACATCAGAAGCAGAAATTCCACAAGAATCAACAAAACAGTTTCCTTTTTGTTTGAAGGACACTTTTTCAGTGTCTTCCGTATTTGATTTACTGACACGTTACTTAAAATGTAACACCTTTGACAGCTGATATGCAGGGACACAACCAGTCTCAGTTCAAAGCTTATTAGAAGAACTCGGTAGCTTTGTCTAGTTACTCCGAGAAGAAATGTGGTAGAGCAATATGACGATCGACGTTGATTTGTCTGTCTGTTTGTTATACCACTCAAACATGGACTAACGAATTTGGAAAAAAATTTCAGGGAAGGTCAGAAATGACACAAGGACCAAGTGATCAGATTTTGGCAGTGACGCAGCTTATAGTCTGGATCCACAGATCTGTTAAAGATTTCTGTATCATTTTGAGATAGTAGCATGGCGTCACTATAACTATGACAACAAGGGAACACTACATCAGCTGCCTGCTGATGATCACATGATTGTGATCCTACTACAAATGCACCAAAATGAAACAAGGAACAACTGATTAAATTGTGGGAGTGTTTCTGAGTCCTATTCATTCCCAACGCCCACCACATATTTAGGCCACGCAGTTCGGTATCTGTACATAACATGCACATGCATAACACACACCTGTGCTCAGCACAAGGTCATTTTTTGTGGGTACATCTATATTAAGTGGACACATTCTATGTTGCCATTATTTCTGATCATCAATAACTAATAAACAAATGCTACATTTATTTTTAAAAATGCTCTATTTCTGACAATGCCACACGGGGGAATGAACAGCCTTGGTGGAGTACCGTGCTCTCCGAGTGCTTTCTGGTTTGAACTGCATTTACCAGGTTTAGAATGCAGTTGTTGCCCCACAAAGCTCCAATGGTCCAATGACTGTCAGGGTGGCGTTTGCTACACTGAGCATCCAATACTTGGTCAAAAACAATTGCACACAAAATTGAAAAGTCTGCCTTTTTTAAAAATTGCCGTAAACAAGCAAACCAGATCTACTGACTGTACAAATGATTGGTTCATGTTGACAGGGCTCAAGACATCTCACTACTGAACTTAAAAAAGCCTCTGAATGTGTGTATCTGTTTTTAGCTGGACTCAACAAACATTTGCCTGATCTACTCCAAACCCGGCACATGTATTTCTGCCAACCTAAAGAAGAGTAGTGTCTAGTTTATAGTCATTTGGATGAGCAGTTCTCCAAAAACATCGTGCTGTGTAAGCAGTGAAAACTGAAAATGGCTGATCAGCCCAATACAACTGCTGCTCTAGCATTTGAAGAGTAGGCATCCCAGAGGGTGTTGTGGAGATGTCAGCAACAGACAGCACCATTATTGTTTACTTTTTTTGTACAGAGACAAACATGATATAGTTTGGTAAGATTACCAACAAACAGAGACAGTTCTGGAAGTAGTATCTATTCAAACATTTTTAAAATGTTTGAAAATGTGCCCCCTATGTACAGCTTCATTCCTATGCCACTGCTGTTAATGTAAGGCCAGTGTGATGCTTTCTGCATCAAGGTGGTCTGCAGCTCATACATTTTTTCATCTCCCCAAGTATGCCAGTCTCCAGTAGGCGAGAGCCGATGCAGACTCCTCCCCACAACTAGAAAGTTTGCACAACCCAAAATTTGTGTCTGCACAGAGAATACACTACAGGAGCAGTAGCACATGTGTGGAACAGAGTCATCCAAGGGGACCACAAAGTAGTATACCAATACCAACAATATATTGATAATTACATTAAAATCTTCTTACATGGTCATTCAGACATTTTATATCTTCTGGTGACCCTAAGAGCTAATGTATGAATGAGAAGTTTGTTGTCACAGCGTGGAAGTCATTTCAGTTACTTTCATATGCAAAAATATCCATCCATTATCTATATATCGCTTAATCCTCATTAGGGTCACAGGGTGCTGGAGCCTATCCCAGCTGACTTAGGATGAAGACAGGGGACACCCTGGACAGGTCACCAGTCTATAACAGGACTTCATATACAAACAATCACACTCACATTCACACCTACAGACAATTTAGAATCACCAACTGGACTGCAGGAGGAAGCTGAAGAAAAGTCACACATTCACAGGGAGAACATGCAAACTCCATGCAGAAAGACCTCTGAGCTGTGAGGCGACAGTGCTAACCACTGCACCACCAGTGATGCAAAAATATGTCTGATTATTACAACGACATACTACTCCGATAAAGGAAACCATGTCATAACCATTTTCAGTTTGTTAGTCTGATATGTTTGTAAAAATATTGATTCTCCAGTTCAGGGGCACACTTGCTATGACAGACATAGAAATGAATCTACAATGTGTTCTTTCGAACTGGAAGTCCATCCTGCTCAAGACTCTGAGGAATGGAGTCTATTATTATTAATAATATGATAATACAGGGTGGCACAGTTGGGCAGTGGTTAGCACTGCCGCCTCACAGAAAGAAGGTCTTGGGTGCATGTTTGTGTGGTGTTTGCATGTTCTCACCAGGTTCTCCAGATTCTCCCCATAGTTCAAAAACATGCTGAGGTTAACTGGTGATTCTAAATTGTCTGTAGGTGTGAATGTGAGTGTGATTGTTTGTCTCTATATGTAGTCCTGTGATAGACTGTTACCTGTCCAGGTGTCCCCTGTCTTTATCCTAAGTCAGCTGGGATAGAGTTGAGCCCCCCATGACCCTAATGAAGATAAAGTGATGTACAGATAATGGATGGATAGTGTAATACTGTGAGCTACGTCATCCACCATCTCATGCATGTCCTTACTTTAATGGCCACGCATGAGTGAAAAAATTAGGTTAAAGTACAAATGTGCTGTAATGCTTTTATTGCTTATTTCGAGGGAATTACTTAATGATTACAATTGTTGAAAAAAAAAGTCATTTTAATAGTTGAAAAAAACAATTATTGGACTATTTTATGAAATATATCATTAAGTTCAGCACTGGACTACATCAAACTCTGTATCGTCTATAGAGACGTTAGGTTTAACGTCCTTTCTCAATGGCACTGATACCTAACAAAGTGTCAGCTAATTTAGCTTTAACATAACTGTTTCAACAACCCAATGCAGTCTGTGTTCAGTGTGAAACAGATTGGAAAAATGGTTTGCCATGGATACTGACAAAGCTGCAAACAACAGTACTGCAGGTCAAGCAATCGGCAGGCATTGAACAGGCCCTGGACTAGTGCTGTGAAATGCAGGAAGTCAAGCGTCATGTCTCAGTTGTTGCAAAAGTTCCTGGACTAGAACTACTAGTCCAAAACCCTGCAAAACCCCTAAATAGCTGGACAAAAATTCATCAGTTAATTAGACAATGCACTGACAAAAATCGGCAGCTTTCCAGAATTATGTTCTTGAATAAAAACAGCAAGCATTCACCACTGGGAAGATATCTTGCGTTTCTTGGCAAACTAAAGGTTTGAGGAAGTAAAACATTGAAACATGCAATACCTTGAGTATCATCCTTCAATATGTTACACTAAAGAGCAAAGCAATGTGGACAAAAACTTCAAACTGTTTTCTTATGGTACAGCATCACCTCCAGTAGGTGTCATCTAGCCACATGCTGGTAGGATAGTCCAACCCTGTAGGGTTAATGAAGTAGCCTCTGTTAAGATAGAATGTTTAATCGGACTTTAAAAAAAAAAAACAGATCTCTCTTCAAACTAAAGTACAGTACAACAATTTTATGAGGGCAGCTGATCAGCAAACATAGTTGCTTAAAGTCTTCTGAGGAAAGTGTGAGAGGATGAGTGACATCACATCAGGTGTCATTAGGGTTATCTCAGTTTGGACTTGTGTGACCACTTACCAGACACAAGGGGTCCAACAAAAACTGGAATGGTGAAAGAAAGAGTCAAATTTAGGCAAGGCTCAGAGGAACCCTCTCTTAGTTATGCTGCAGTAGGCCTAGAGTCCCTGAGCCTGGTTCTGCTACAAGGAGGGCTTTTTCAATTTACTGTTGATTGTGCTCCGTCAAAGAAAGTCTAAAGGAAACTTTGGATTTGTTGTTTGAGATAACATTAAATTGATGCTATATAAATGAAACTAATCTGGACTGCATTCAACTGAATTAAAAGGCAATGTTAGCTCTTTACTGTTGTGGTTATGAGAATTACATGTTTGGACCCTAAAATGGGGTCAGGGTCACAAAGAAGTCTGACATGTGACAGACATCGTTTTGTATATAAGGGACAGATGCATCTCTGTTATAATATCTGTTATTAGTTGCAATATTCCACGTTGTAAACTTCTAAAAAAGTGTCCTGTGTGGTTCAGGCTGCTATCAGAGTCCAGCAGTGAGGCCTCTGACCTGCAGACTGGAGGCTAGGCTACCTGGACACTGGCAGACAGGACACAGCCTGGTGCTCTGCTCACCGTTTTTTGTGTTTGTGTGTAGACATGGAGGGGGCGGTGACTGTAAAATGTGGAATATTTAGAAAAGTAGCCAATGTGGCGAAGTTACACCTAAAAATCACAAGCACGACTGAAGCTAGCATCTACCTTCAGCATCCTCATCAGCCGCTCTGAGGTGAACAGCCTCAGCGGGTTGGTGGAAATCAAACTTCGGCCACACAACAATCCACCACAACCTATTACAAAGCGCTGTAATTGCGCGTCTTTGTTGTGTCAACAGCGGTGTGTGTGTGTGTGTGTGTGTGTGTGTGTGTGTGTGTGTGTGTGTGTGTGTGTGTGTGTGTGTGTGTGTGTGTGTGTGTGTGTGTGTGTGTGTGTGTGTTGGCGCACCAGGCTGCAGCTGCAGTGAGCCTGAAAAACGAAGCCAGGAGAGAGTGGCATAAAGCAGGCCCGAAATAAACACAGGCTCCGCCGAGGACAAGCTTCCCATCCTGCTAGCATTTCCCTGTCGCATTTTTGTGTTCAGTGGAAGCCAAGGACTGAGTTGTTCGCATTTTCTACATCGTCTTGCCCCCTGCACCGCATCCCCCACGATCCGTGATACAGCCGGTGTTTCCTGAACATTTACATCCAATTACCTCCACTCGGAGCCCGTGTCCCCTGGTCAGCTTAGAGCCGCTACCCCGCCGCCGCAGCGCTTACCTCCTCATCCTGCGGACCTCCAGGGATCCCCGACGAGCAGGAGCGGTCTAGCCCGGCGCCCAGCTCCTCCAGGCCCCGCTCCCTGCCCGGCTCCCGCTCCGTGGTTTCTCCGTTAAAGACGGGCGGTGGGGACTCGGCGCTGCTCAACGCCGCCATTTTAAACTGCGAGAAACTGAGTGGAAAATAATAGAGGGAAACGCAGGCTGGTGCTGAGGACAGGAGGGGGAGACAGAGACACAGGACGGCACGACAGAGAACCTCTGGACCTGACGGTGGCCCCTCAACTACTACTGTTAAGCTGGAACACAACAACAATAATAATTAATAAAACACAATAAAATACAGTTTTCTATTATTATGGTATAGAATCTGTGCTTGTCCTCTGTGTGTCAGTCCAGTGAACACAGACTACAAATGACAGATCTGAACATCCAAAATAATGAAAAATCAAACAGAAACTTGTAAGAAGGTTTTGGCCATGATCCCATGGGCTCATTCCAGATTTGGAGAATATTTGGGCTTCAACATTTTTGAAAAATAACAATTTAACAATTTTCTGTTTCATATTCATCAATAATAGGTAATAAACTATCAAAGGCTTGATTGGCTCAGCTTACACAGCAATGGTACCATTTCTATTCCATGTTTTATGTGTTGTTTGCTAACCCTACTCTAATCACAGTAACAGGGTTGCTAAGCCATGCTAATGTGATCTTTTTCTCAGCAGTAGAAGCTAGATATTTAGTTAGCTGTTACTGCTGACCAAGAGGACAAACTGACTGATGGAAAACAGTCCAAAGAATGAGTCTGATCCTGATAATATGAGGTAGAGTGAGACGTTCAGTCAAGGCTGACAAGTGGATGAAAATAAGAAAACTAGAAGAGAGGACATAGCGTTGCTCTACCCATTCTTTAGGAAAACTGTTAGATGATGTTAATTCCAGCATTTCATGTGATTCACTGTTTTCTTCTTTTTCTACCAGATAAAAAGGTTATGCTAACAGGGCTGTTGGGACACGTTCCTTGCATAATAATTGTTATTTAAAATATTATGTTGATTTAAAAAAAATGTTCCCACAATTACAGGAGACATCAATGAAAAAGTAATTCCAAAAAAATTGATTTAAATTTCATCTGAACTGGGGGGGGGGGGGGTTAGATTCAGTTTGGTCATTAGGGAGTGGGACAAGAGAAAAATGGAATTTTAGGAGGAACTCCAGACTAAAAGAATTTTTCAAACATTCGTTTCTCCTAGTTTTTTTGTTTGTTTGTTTTTTAGATTTGGTCTCAGGACAAGTACATTTACACAACAACTGCATGATTTAGTATTTTGTAATAGATTGCTGGGAATCTGAAGGATGGGATGTAAAATGTCCTCCAATTCTGGAATGAACCATGGACACTCCTCTTGAATTCTGGTCTACATTTCTATTCAAATACATATGTGCACATTTATTTTTGATGACAGACTCAGTCCTCTTCTGCATGAGGATACCACTGTTGCACAATATCTGGAAAGATGCTCTGCTATTCTGCAGATATTTTTTTTTCAGCTGCTCTTTGCTGGAGAGGTGGTGTTGTTCTTTTGACATACTTGGCCAGGTCATAGTTTTTTGTTTATTTTTTTCTGTTCAGTAACTTTGGCTTTGTGCTTTTGATCATTATGAAGCTGGAATTATTCCTTTTCTGCCAAGCTTCTCCAGACTGGGAGTCATTTTGTCAGCCAGTGTTTTTGTATATCCATAGGCCTTAATGGCTGTAGATATATCCCGCCTTCCTGCTTCACTGTCAGGACTATGCATCCAATGAGGTAGTCCAGTCCAGGTACACACCAAACACGCTGGAACCCATGAGAGCCGAACAGATGTATCATGGTCTCAACTGACCAAAGAATGTCTTATCATCATTCATCAGGCTTTTTTCATGTTCTTTAACAAAGTTTCAAGTTTTGTCTTGCAGTCTTGCACAGTTGTTGTTCTACAGTGCACACCATCCACTGAGGTTGTTATACACTGTGATTTACACTGTCTGAGCTGTCACAGACTGTTTTTCATAATGGATTTTTTTGCTGCGTGTCCCATTGGGAGTAAACTTTGTCTTAAAGACTGCAGGAAGTGTGAATACTGCTTAAGTTTATCTTCAAGCATCTCTTCCAATTCCAAAGTATACAAATTCAGAATATATAATGGATAAGTTAACAATTCACTTTGTTTCTTCAGCCTACAAAGTAGGATAGGATAATGAAAAATGTCCAAATTTTAAAGAAAAATATTTTGTCAGTTATATTTGGAGAACCACTTTGAAACTCCAGAACTCGGATCTACTTGGACTAGGCTGCCTATCAATATCTTTGTTTTTTGTTTTAGTAGAACTCATCATATCTGCTTAATCAGTTATGAAAGTTCACCATTGGCCATAATGGCATGATGTGAAATAGAAGTGAAAATTTAAGGCTTTTGACCATAATAGCATCTGAGATATTGTTGTTTAAACACAGTCTCATGCTTGGAAAAAAATGTGCTTAAAGTGGGTCAACAGCCAAACTTTTTTTTTAAATTATCTCGTAAAATATTTAATATATCGAGCGAAAATTTAAAATTTTAAATATCCATCGTTTATGTTGAAAGTTACAAGCAAATCAGTGATGCCCGAGCAGAAGGCCCTTGTTGATTTGAGATGACGATAAATTCTTTATATTTTGCTTGTTCATAAGAGGAAATACTCTACTGTTCAACTAGAAATAATGAAGTTGAGAGGTGGTACACAATTGAAATTTTTGACATTGCATATGGGTGTGATTATTTCTGCTGTGTATTGTATGTTTCCACTGTAAAACATAGCTAGTGCAAAGGCCCCACTGTTTTAAACACAGATTGCTTTCAGGGTGCTTTTGAAGTTTGTAGACAAGGAAAACATCCAACAAATAAATATCTGACAATTATAGTACATACACAACTTATAAAACAGTTCTTTTCTGTTACAAATTTTGATGCAGATCACATCGCAACCCAACAATATTGGGTAGACTGCTCCCAATTCTTTTTTCACCACTTACACACACACACACACACACACACACACACACACACACACACACACACACACACACACACACACCACTGTTGACACAACAAAGACACGCAATGACAGCGCTTTGTAATACGTTGTGGTGGATTGTTGTGTGGCCGAAGTTTGATTTCCATCAACCCACTGAGGCTGTTCACCTCAGAGCGGCTGATGAGGATGACACACATGTACACACACACCTCCAAAAGTATTGGAACAGTGATGCCAATTCCTTTATTTTCACTGTAGACTGAAAACTTTTGGGTTTGATATCAAATGATGAATATGAGAAAAGAGATCAACTTATTTCCAGTTATTTACATCTGGATCTGATACACAACTCAGAAGATAGCAACTTTTGTTTGAATCCACCCATTTTTCATGTGAAATATGTGACTGACAGGTATGCTTTGTTCCCCTGGTGTGTCCTATTACACTGATTATTCAAACAATAAATAGCACTCAATTTCTAGGTTTAACTTTCAGATTTGGGTTTTAACTCTGCAGACCACATCTATAGTTAGAGGTTTGTACAACATAAAAACCAGAGAGCTGTGTATGGGTGAAAAACAAGCGATTGTGAAGCCGAGCAAAGATGGAAAACCAATCAGAGCCATTGCACAAACATTAGACATACACACGTGGACAAAATTGTTGGTACCCCTCAGTTAAAGAAGGAAAAACCCACAATTCTCACTGAAATCACTTGAAACTCACAAAAGTAACAATAAATAAAAATTTATTGAAAATGAAATAATCAAAATCAGCCATCACTTTTGAATTGTTGATTAACATAATTATTAAAAAAAAAAAAAACTAATGAAATAGGGCTGGACAAAAATGATGGTACCCATAACTTAATATTTTGTTGCACAACCTTTTGAGGCAATCACTGCAATTAAACGATTTCTGTATTTGTCAATGAGCGTTCTGCAGCTGTCAACAGGTATTTTGGCCCACTCCTCATGAGCAAACAGCTCCAGTTGTCTCAGGTTTGATGGGTGTCTTCTCCAAATGGCATGTTTCAGCTCCTTCCACATATGTTCAATGGGATTCAGATCTGGGCTCATAGAAGGCCACTTTAGAATAGTCCAACGCTTTTCTCTCAGCCATTCTTGGGTGTTTTTGGCTGTGTGTTTTGGATCGTTGTCCTGTTGGAAGACCCATGACCTGCGACTGAGACCAAGCTTTCTGACACTAGGCAGCACATTTCTCTCCAGAATGCCTTGATAGTCTTCAGATTTCATCGTACCTTGCACACTTTCAAGACACCCTGTGCCAGATGCAGCAAAGCAGCCCCAAAACATTACTGAGCCTCCTCCATGTTTCACCGTAGGGACAGTGTTCTTTTCTTCGTATGCTTGGTTTTTGAGTCTATGAACATGGAGTTGATGTGCCTTACCAAAAAGCTCCAGTTTGGTCTCATCTGTCCAAAGGACATTCTCCCAGAAGCTTTGTGGCTTGTCAACATGCATTTTTGCAAATTCCAGTCTCGCTTTTTTATGAGTTTTTTTCAGCAGTGGTGTCCTCCTTGGTCGCCTCCCATGAAGTCCACTTTGGCTCAAACAACGACGAATGGTGCGATCTGACACTGATGTACCTTGGCCTTGGAGTTCACCTTTAATTTCTTTGGAGGTTGCTCTGGGCTCTTTGGATACAATTCCAACGATCCGTCTCTTCAATTTGTCATCAATTTTCCTCTTGCGGCCACGTCCAGGGAGGTTGGCTACTGTCCCGTGGGTCTTGAACTTCTGAATAATATGAGCCACTGTTGTCACAGGAACTTCAAGCTGTTTAGAGATGGTCTTATAGCCTTTACCTTTAAGATGTTTGTCTATAATTTTTTTTCGGATGTCCTGGGACAATTCTCTCCTTCGCTTTCTGTTGTCCATGTTCAGTGTGGTACACACCTTTTCACCAAACAGCAGGGTGACTACTTGTCTCCCTTTAAATAGGCAGACTGACTGATTATGAGTTTGGAAACACCTGTGATGTCAATTAAATGACACACCTGAGTTAATCATGTCGCTCTGGTCAAATAGTTTTCAATCTTTTATAGAGGTACCATAATTTTTGTCCAGGCCTGTTTCATTAGTTTGTTTTTTTAAATAATTATGTTAATCAACAATTCAAAAGTAATGGCTGTTTTTGATTATTTAATTTTCAATAAATTTTTATTTATTGTTACTTTTGTGAGTTTCAAGGGATTTCAGTGAGAATTGTGGGTTTTTCCTTCTTTAACTGAGGGGTACCAACAATTTTGTCCACGTGTGTAGAACAGTACAACCATTTGGAATGTCCTGAAGAAGAAAGAAACCACTGGTGTACTAAGTAACAGACATTGAGCGGGTTAGACCAAGGAAAACAGCAGAAGTTAACAACAGAAATATTGTGAGAGCTGTAAAGAAAAACCCTAAAACAAGTGTTCGTGACATCAGCAACAACCTCCAGAGAGCAGGAGTGAAGGTATCACAATCTACTGTTGGCAGAAGACTTAATGAACAAAAGTACAGAAGCTACACCAGAAGACACGAACCACTCACTAGCAACAAGAATAGGAAGACCAGGCTGGAAGATGACAGAAAATACAGCAAAGAGCCTCAGAGATTCTGAGACAAAGTTTTATGGACTGATGAGACAAAGATGAACCTTTAACAAAGTGATGGAAAGGCTTAAGTTTGGAGAAAGAAAGGATCTGCTCATGATCCCAAACATACAAGCTCATCTGTGAAACACAGTGAAGGTAACGTGATGGCTTGGGCTTGCATGGCTTATCCAGGGTCAGCCTCGTTAAGCTTCATTGATGATGGAACACATGATGGCAGCAGCAAAGTGATCTCAGAAACATTTTGTCTGACAATTTAAAGAAAGATGCAAAAACAAAAAAGGGATTGGGAGATCCTTCACCGTACAGCAAGATAATGACTCAAAACACACTGCCAAAACAACAAAGGAGTTCATCAGGGGCAAGAAGTGGAAGGCTTTAGACTGGCCAAGTCAACCTCCAGGTTTAACCCCTATACAGCTGCATTTTACCTGCTAAAGAGGAGACTGAAGGGAGTAACCCCCCAAAACAAACAACAACTGAAGAGACTGTGGTGAAAGTCTGGAAAAGCATCACAGAAGAAGAATGAAAAAGTTTGGTAATGTCAATGGATCACAGGCTTGATGCAGTTCCTGCAAGCAAAGGATTTATTTTAAGTCTATATGTTCCAGTACATTTCTAAAACATAAATACATATACATAAACAGATCAGTCATAACATTATGACCACCTGCCTAAATTGTATCGGCTCCTCTTTTGCTGCCAAAACAGCCCTGACCCGCATAGGCATGGACTTCACTAGACCCCTGAAGGTGTGCTATGGTATCTGGCACTAAGATGTTAGCAGCAGATCCTTTAAGTCCTGGAAGTTGTGAGGTGGGGCCTCCATGGATCTGACTTCTTTGTCCAGCACATCCCACAGATGCTGGATTGGATTAAGATCTGGAGAGTTTGGAGGCCAAGTCAACATGTCAAGCCACTCCTGAACCATGTTTGCTTCATGGCATGGTGCATTGTCCAGCTGAAAGAGGCCATCAGGGAATACCATTTCCATGAAAGGGTGTACATGGTCTGCAACAATGCTTAGGTAGGTGGTATGTGTCAAAGTAACATCAGCATGGAAGGCAGGACCCAAAGTTTCCCAGCAGAACATTACCCAAAGCATCACACTGCCTCTACCAGCTTGCCTTCTTCCCATAGTGCATCCTGGTGTCATGTGCTCCCCAGGTAAGTGATGAACATACACCTGGTCATCCAATGTAAAAGAAACTGTGATTCATCAGACCAGAACAGCTTCTTCCATTGTTCTGTGGTTCAGTTCTGATGCTCACATGCCCATTGTTGGTGCACAGGGGTCAGTGTAGTCAGCCCGACTGGTCTGCAGCTATGCAGCTCCATACGCAGCAAACTGTGATGCTCTGTGTATTCTGACACCTTTCTATCAGAACCAGCATTAACTTCTTCAGCAATCTGGGCAACAGTAGCTCGTCTGTTGGATCGAACCACACAGGAGAGTCTTCACTCCCCGCATGCATCAATGAGCCTTGGACCCATAACCCTGTCACTGGTTCACTACTGTTCCTTCCATGAACCACTTCTGATAGATCTGGAAACACCCCACAAGAGCTGCAGTTCTGGAGATGCTCTGACCCAGTCCTCTACCCATCACAGTTTGGTCCTTGTCAAACTCACGCAAATCTTTACGCTTGGCCATTTTTCCTGTTTCTAACACATCAACTTTGAAGAAAAAATGTTCACCTTCTGCCTAATACATCGTTATGTTAATAACGCATTAACACATTCATTAGTTAATGCTTACAATTATTTTATCACACGCTAACGCAGCTTTATATTATTATTAGCATCATTGTCAAAGTTTGTTGCTCACTGGCTCTGAATCCACAGACAGACAAACCATGGCACACAGGAGGCGGTGAATGATGATCAGGACTTGGGATGGGTGTCATCACATCACACCCAAACTAACAGTGGAGGGTGGCTTTAGACTGGTTGGATGCAGCATGTTGGAGATATACACAAAAACAAGAGAAGGTAACAAATGTCACAGTGAAGTAGTTAGCTACAGACTGCAGACTGCATTCTGATTAGTACTGTGGAAGATGTTGGTCTGAGGAATGTTTTCAGGATCGCAATGAATGATGGCATGTATGAGCCTTGACCTGTATCACTGGAAGTTTTTTTTTTTTGTGTGTAACAATAGAAGTCGGGACTAAAGTCACCGAGCCGTCATGGGTTCGAGTCTGACCCATCAGGTCAAACTCATATTTATAATACATCACTAATACAATATATAGAATAGTGTGTAAATATTAGTAATATACATCACTAATATTCATATTCATACACACACAGAGCATCACTAATATTTATGTTATACTGGAAAAGTCAATGTAAAGTATTTAAATCAACAAATTTTATGGACACTTTGAGACCATTTATTTATTTTTTTCCCAGTTGTTGAGCAAAGGTTTGATCATTCACTGTCATCCATCCCCTTCTAACATCCATCTATTCTCTATACACCGCTTTATCCTCATTAGGGTCATGGGGGTGCTGCAGCCTATCCCAGCTGACTCGGGCGAAGGCAGGGGACACCCTGGACAGGTCGCCAGTCTGTCATAGGGCTACATATACAGACAAACAATCACACTCACATTCACACCTTCAGACAATATAGAGTTATCAATTAACCTCAGCATGTTTTTGGACTGTGGGAGGAAGCCAGAGAACCCAGAGAAAACCCACGCATGCACAGGGAGAACATGCAAACTCCATGCAGAAAGATCCCAGGTCCACCCCGGGATTTGAATCGGGGATCTTCTTGCTGCAAGGCGAAAGTGCTAACCACTACCCACTGTGCAGCCCCCCCGGTACTGTCAAAATGATTTGTTTTTAACCATACAGAGGACAAGCCCCTCACTTAAAGTGCTATCAAGGGACCTGTCTTAGTTAATACTTTGGGCTTTAGCACTGAAGTTTCTCTGACAAACTTGGAGAATGTGTAATAACCAGATCTTACCAACATGTATTGGGACTTTTGGAGCTCCTTGGGAAGTGAGGTTTGACAGGGTCTTTATCATCCAGACTCGAACATACATTTGGAATTGTGAAACTAGCCCACTATTTGACAGGTCAGGAGATATTTCTAAAACCTTGAGCATAAGATACAGTGTTCCGAAGTTAAGAGTTGACACACTGTACACACAATGGCCCATTCATCAATGCATGGCTATTTAAAAAACAAACAAAAACATGTGAAGTGCCAACAGTGAAGTGTCGTGGTTTTATTGTGGCTTCTCATTACTTTGAACAGCATACAGAGGAAACTTCACAACATTACACATTCCTCACACTTATTCTATTTGGAAAACACAAAGTTTTCTCTCGTTCTGGACATCATTTCCAGCCACAGTCAAGCTAACACCAGCTAACATTTATTGGTTAGTTAATTTTAACAACAATGTAGCTGCAACATACCAGCATTTGTTTTTACTCTGTGAATCCTAAAATACATGACCATTACTGTTCTATCTACTCCTGAATGATGATAATGAGCTGCTAGTTTCAGTGGTACCTAACAGAAAGTCACATGTTAGCATTTGAGTATCTCTTTGTGACTTACATGCAACACAATGTTAAATAACAAAAGGAGCAAATTCAGTTCAATACAGAAGACACAGATGTGAGCTTTTATGTGTAATGTTGACTGAAGGTATTCTTCTAGTCAGCAGAGGAAAACAGCCCTGATCTGGCCAATGGAATACATTCAGGATTAAAGTCTCCCCATAGTGACAGTGTACATAGTCCCACACTGTCTGCCTCCAAACTGAAGTCCTGTGTAATGATAAAAGAGTAGAAATGCTACAGTTCATTTCTTCTTTCCCGCTCTCTTCCCCTCTCCTTTCTTTGGTACCCCTTTTCCTCTTAATTTCCTCAGGCGGCGCATTTCCTCCTTAAAGTCTTCATGCTCGTCTCTGGACAGGAAGAAAAGACTGTCAAAACATTTACCACGTCTACTGAGCTACCATCAGTCATGCTCATCACTTACAATTGCATAAATGTTTCACATTAAAATCCTTCCCAGTAGAGCATGATGCTTAAACTTGTAGGCTTTTATTGTGAAACACCTGCAGAAGTCTTGAATTTCACTGGCAGAAACTTATCATGGACCAAAAACAAACATTTATTATAAAGTAATTGTTTTAAAAAGACACTACCACTGTTGTACAGGAGGACAACATCATACTGAATATTCCATGTAGGCATCAATAGTAGAGGTGCATGTGTTTAGTAACGTATGGATTAGAGAGACATACATGGACCAGCGCAGAACAGACAAGGCAGAGAAGAAAAAGCAGTGAAGAAACTCAAAACAGCAACACAGGCTCTCACACGGAGCTAAAATGAAGCTAATTTAGAAAAGTTAGGCAAATAAATAAAATAGTGTATCTTATTTTTTAATTGTTTCAAGATTTTGCACACCGACTAAATATTAGCTGTATGCTGCATATTAATGCTTTATTTAGATTCAAACTCTCACATATAGCACTTTTAACATAAGCAGTCATTAGCTTCCATAGCTGTAACCCTGTGTGTGTGGTAATTGGACAATTTCATGTCATTTTAACAAGGCACAGATCAAACCTTTTTTACAAGTCACGACCTGTGTTAACAATGTGTTTTGGTTTCTACAGTACTTCAAATCAGTTCAATTCAATTCAGTTCAAATAGCTTATTTTTTTCCCAAGGGTCAATTTGAAAGGGCACACAAGCAACGTAAAAAGGACAACCAAGCAAGACACACAATTACACGCAAAAAGACAAAACAACATTAAAAAGTACCTGAACAGTCCCATGAACCTCAGCTTCTGGGTCATAGCATAGTAAACCTTGTGCTGTGGATACCAGTCATAAACCTCCTTCCTCTTGGCTATAGGAGGCTCCTGGAACAGCTGGACCACCCTCATAGATCTGGAGTCTGTCGGACGCGCAACCTCCCCAAAGATCTGTGAACTCAGTCTGGCCATGCGCAACGCATAGTTGGACAGACCGGCCATGACTGATGAGCAGACAAGACAGAAGGAATGCAAGTCCATTATAACATGTATGTGACAAGCATAGAATAAATACTGTTTGCATGCATCACATGATCCAACAATCCGCAACTGGTTGCTCCAGTGACAATCACCAGGTCTGTCTGTGTGACCTCTAGCATGGTCAGAACTATCTTCCTATCAGTGTTCAAGAATGGTCTGGCTGCATCTCATCATCTGTCTGATGTATGATAAAAAAAAAATGCAACCCCTCCCCACCAAAAAACCCCAAAAAACAGTAGTATTTCTTTTTAAACCAATCATAATCGTCTTGGGTGGAGCTAAGTCTAGGATTCAGGAACAGCACTGCTGCAAAATAGTGCTGGGTGAGTTATCCCTGGAACATCTGCATGCAGGGCTATCCATCCATCCACTATCTATGCACTGCTTAATCCCCATCAGAGTCACTGGAGGCTGAAGTCTACCAGCTGACTTAGGGTGGAGGTCACTAGTCTATCACAGCACTACACAGAGACAAACACTCACACCAACGGACAATTTACAATCACCAATTAAAAACACATGCATGCACAGAGAGAACATGCAAACTCCATGCAGAAAGATCTCAGGAAAGCCAGGATGCAAACCAGGGATCTTTCTAGCTGCAAGGCGACAGTGCTAACCACCAATCACTGTGCAGACCCACGCAGAGCTAATTCACCGAAATAAATAACATGAAGGGCTGCATTCTTGCTTGATGCAAAACATCGACAAAGGAGGTGCTTCTGAGTAGCAACCCCACAACAGCCAGTGTCTTCTGATGAACACAACTTTTTACATCATTAAAACAGATCATTCAAGTTGCTGTATGCAGATTTTTAACTCAGCAGATTCTGTCACATTTCTACAAGACCTGTAATGAATATATGAAACTGCTATGATTGCTTTTGGTTACAAAAACAGAGAGCTTTAGAAGTCATTGGAAATGTAAGAGTACTGTAATATGCATGATCCTTAGAGCTGAATGTACACCGTTGTTCACAACTGTAAGGAATGGTTCAGCGAACAAAACTACACAATGTTATATTCCATCTGTTTCATTAAATCCTTAACTCCTAACATGGCAATGCCCATGCTTTTTTAACAGTTTACTGTAAGGCAAACATTTGTTTTTGAGGCTTGTTATTCATATGGCAGCTTGTGCCTGTGTTATAGTAGGAGTGCAGTCAGTGAACATATTTCTGACATTACAATTCACAGGCACACGTAGTCTGCTATAGAAGACCAATTATCACATAGGCTGAGCACTGGAGGCTCACTGGAATAAATGTGTTTTACTATCGTCATATTAGAGCAGACTTACTGAAACCTCAACTGACACGCTTCATGTCGTCAAATATTCTTAACAGTGATAATATGGTTCTTACCCGAATCTGAAGCCTGCGAGGTTCTTACACTGTTTAGTCTAACGCTCTAAAGCCGTTTGTAAATAAATAATATTTTTAAAAAAAAAACGTATTCTGGATGAATTTCAGCTCTGGCTCCGTTAAATCCACTCACGTTGCAGCTATCGTTAACCTTCAAACACACACTGCCATCAAACGCTCTACAGCGCATGACACATTTCAAAGGATCTGATTGGTTGTCTGCCTTTACTTCCTGTTTCCTGATAAAATACCGTTTTATTTTCCAGTTGTTTTAATCTCATCTCACATAAATGTATCCATTGACTTGCATCATAATTACCTTCAGGTAGTGCGTCTTGGTCAATGTAGTCTGATTTTTCGTTTGTACATCAAAACTCTACACTTCCTCACTGGTTGGTCCCTCCCTCATTTTCCTCTCGCTTCAAACTGGGATTTTACACACGGCCGTCACCACCATTAGCGCCTCCTACCGGCGTGGATGTTCAACTCAATAGCACAGTACATACTGTGAATATTTTGGTGACTCGTCAACTTTTAAACAGGCAACGCAAGACTACCCAGTTTAAATGCTTGTATTTAGAAACTGAATGTTAATTACTCAGTTTACAATCCAACTCAAGAGATTGAAACTGCATTTTACTCACATACTTTTAATTTGTCTTGTTTAAATTACATTATGTGTTATAGGATGTTTTGGCAAAGCAGACTACTCAAACTGAAGAATAGGATTTAAAAATTACTTTTCAATTGTAGAGCACGGAAATTAATTTATTTGACTGAAACTGAATTTGAAGCACACAATGTGAATTACTCAATTTTTGCAACTGTTTTTTTTTAAAATGTGCACTTAGCTGCAGTTAATCTCTTCCTTAATTATATGAATGTGTCAAAGTAGTAAATTGAATTTGAATTACAAGAGCAGAATTTTAGTTCTGAAAATGAACTGAAAACCAAATTCAATTTCAAATAATGGAATTTTAAATTTTATTTACAATTATTCAAATTGAGCAATTCAGTGTTAGTTTCTAGTGGCAAATCATCTGCCCATAGCCAAATCAAATATTCATACATGTTCCCAATTCTCCCACCCCCCAAAAACAATAGTAAATATTAAAGTTGTACATTACTAGTGCGCAGTGACAAAAAAAAACACTTTGATAAACAGACTTTTAAAATCTGAGCATATCTGTATTTTCACCTCTAAATCGTTAACTTCTTTCGGTGCTGTAGGGGATGACTTTTTTTTTTTAATTGTTGGGAAATGCATTCACCTCATGTTCCACTGGTGTACGACCTAAAGGGGTATTATCGAGCTTACTGCCAACCAATGTTCCCTCTAATTTTTCATGCGTCTGAGCAAACACACAAACTCAATGAGCAGACCCTTGGACCACTGTGAGCAACATCAGACGTGTGCACTGTGGTTACGCCAGCATCGCATCCATCCAAGTTACATGGTTTGTTAAATAAATCAAAATAGAAAAGCACTCTGAGAACGCAGACCTCCGCCAGGCCATCTGTCTGTCTGTCTGTCTGTCTGTGTTAACAACATAACTCAAAAAGTGATGGACGGATTTTCACCAAATTTTTACAGAATGCCCGGAAGAGCAAAAGTAACAGTCAATTAGATTTTGGAGGTGATCCGGATCACCGTCTGGATCCAGGATTTTTTTGAAGGACTCTGTACAATTGAGAGAGATGGCCGTGGTGGACCGTCTTTGGACGTGGTGGAGTTACAGGTGTAGACATTTTTTAAACGCGCGGAGCAGTGCGCAGCAGCGTCTGTAACCAGGCAACCCGCGACAGGACCATAGTACCGGTCGGACACACAGAGAAGCATAGATATATAGAAGACTAGATATGCTAGGGCTGCACAGTGGAGTAGTGGTTGGCACTTTCACCTTGCAGCAAGAAGATCCCTGGTTCGAGTTCCAGGATCTTTCTGCATGGAGTTTGCATGTTCTCCCTGTGCATACGTGGGTTTTCTCCGGCCACTCCGGCTTCCTCCCACGTCTGTATATGTAGCCCTGCGACAAACTGGCGACCTGTCCAGGGTGTCCCCTGCCTTTGCCCGAGTCAGCTGGGATAGGCTCCAGCACCCACCGCGACCCTAGTGAGGATAAAGTGGTGTATAGAGAATGGATGGATACACGAGCGCTGTAGCAGCCGGCTAAGGTGGCTGCACATAAGGACGTCTGTAAATGATGTTGATTAGCTGCGTAAATACCTATGTGAATCCCATCATTGGCTGGAGCAGCCAGTCATGGTCACTCACTGACTCACATTGAAAAATAGCACAGAACGAATTATGAATTTATTTTATTTTCAATTTAGGTTGGATTTTTTTGTGCGTAGATTTTCTGTGCGCCGAGACTGTGTGTGCAATTGCAGCTTAGAGGGAACAGTGCTGCCAATATAATTCCTTGAAGCAGATTTATTCTCCATCTAACTTGTACTTGAAATTCCCCCCCCCCCCATGATCACATGGTTCAGTTAAATAGTCTGTCTGCATTACAGATGAAGTCTTCCTACAATCTGTAGTGCAGGCAAGAGCTCACCTCACATTCTCAGATCCATGAAGTGTTTCATTTTAAAGTCATGCAAGACTGATGACACTTATGTGATGGTGCTCATACTATTTTTTTTAATTTAAAAACAATCAAAACAATAAAACTTTTTGCTCTTCTGGGTGTTTTTTTTCCAGTCCGTTTCAGTGGTTCAATCTCGCCATTCGCTCCTGATCCACAGCAGACTGCAAAGCCAGGACTGTGTCTGTGGAAACACACACAGATGTTGGTTCTTAATGTCTAGTTGGGCACCAATTAAAATTATGACAGAGAGATGCTTTTGGTTAACAGTCAGGTCTTTCACAAATGCAAAAGTGCCATTATCTAAAAGGATGTCTAAACAGAAGCTGTGTAATACTCAACAATCTAAAAAGGTTAAATTAGATGAAGTATATTACTAAACCCTCAATTAAAGTAGTAGTTTGTACAAACTCAGTACCTTCCGGGAATGATCCATCAGGTCAGGAAGCCCAGCCTTGATGTTGTACGAGATTTGGTCCATTGCATTTACAAGCTCACCAGCCCTCTTGAGAACAAAACATTTTTTTAAAAAAAGGTTTGAGAATTTATGAAAGAACTTTTTAAAAATGGCATCATGAGTTCTATGCAATAAACACAAGAAAACTATCTTGAGCTCTGAATAAACTTTCTTCTCCAGTTCTGCCACCTGAGATATGGCATCATACACACTGGTATCCTCAACAGATTCCTACACCACAAAGAAAGCGACAAACCAGATTTTAACAATTTCATACAGGATATAATGTTCAGTAACTTTGATTGATGCAGTGCTCCTCTGGCGAGCCATTTATCGGCTCTTGTGCCTCTGGGGCTCTGCTCCCTTTGGAATGGCTATTCAGCTCCTTCACTCTGAAACAGTGGAAAATATTCCAAGCTTTGTCACAGACATAATTTCAGAATGAAATATCAGCATTTTATAGAAAGACAAGTCAAAATATTTGCCATCAAATAAAAGCTTCATGCGCACCTGTCAGCATAACGTAGCGTGTTCATTGTATTCACATGATGCCATGCCTGGAGACACCATAGAAATCTATGGAAGGAGGAAGAATAAAACGTGCACTCATGCTTGCTTAATGTATCAGCATCATCAACTACACTTCAATCAGACCACAATACACCATATGACACCAAGAACAGTAAAACTTGGCATTTTAACATACCATGCAGGTCCTGACTTCTCTCCAATGAAAGAATTCTTGAGGAGTGTATCCGTTCGCTGGGAAAGAACTGTGATCACATTCCTTTCCCAGCAAACAGATTCTAGGTCCTAAAGGACGCAAGAGTGGACGCAACCACAGATAGATGAAGTCTGTGGCATGTATGGCGACCCATTTCATACAGACAAGAACACCAAATCAGAATGTCCAACGGCATAAAATGCACCACATACACTGTTTTTCAGTTGGAACACAGAAAAGTGTGATAATTGCATCCAAGTGCAAGCACAACTTCAAAAGCCACAAAAGATATTCAGTGTTATCCTTCAAACAGCATGTGCCGTGTAATAGGCCCTCTGCTGTTAAATGATGACCAAATTAGTACAAAAAAGACCATCACCAAGATATGAAAACAAAACAAATAGCCACTTAATGGCTAACTTAGTGAGCCAAACTTAGTGATAGAAGTTGGGACTTTGCATGGCTATAGTAAGAGGATAGTGGAGTTTCTGTGCAAATTTGCAGATCTCTACCACCTGTGCTCTAGAGGTTTGTGCTTAAACTTGGAAAAATGTGAAATATTATCTCTTCACCCTTGTGCTGAGACAAATATAAGCTCTATTTCTGTTAAAACTGAATTAAAATATCTAGGTTTAACAATATCTCAATAAGAGACAGCAAGTAAACATAGAAGGGAAAGTAGACAATATGGGAAAAACTCTTAACCTTTGGCTTATGAGAGATCTGTCTATTTTTGGTAGAATCTTGCTGACAAAAGCCGAAGGCATATCAAAACTAGTGTATCCTTGTCAAGCCCTTTATGTTCCTCCTCAAATGATTAAAAAGATAAACTCCATTATTTTTAAGTTCATTTGGAAAAATAAGACCCATTATCTTAAAAAGTCTGTGATGATTAAAGAATATGGTAATGGTGGATTGAAAGCCCCTGATTTTGAATCCATGATTGGTGTATTTCGGGTGAACTGGATTAAAGCGTATTTGGAAAATGCCGATTCTATATGGTTCCATTTACCAAAATGTCTTTTCTAAAATGTGGGTGGATTAGAGTTTTTGTTAAGATGTGATTTTGATGTATTTAAAGTGCCAATCACATTATCTGACTTCCACAGACAAATATTGGTCTACTGGAAAATGATGTTCACACACACAACTTCACACCCCACAGCTCCACCTTGTGGAACAACAGAACCATCACTAGAAACAGGAAATACTTATTTAAACAAGAATGGTATGATAAAAAAAATTATATTTGTTACTGACTTTATGGATATAAATGGCAATCTATTGCAAATGAATTCTTTTGTAGAAAAATGTAATTTAAAATGTTCGTATAGAGAATATAATCGAATCTATAGAGCAATTCCTTTCCACATAACTCACATTATTAAAAATATCCTTACACAATCAAATGTATCTGTCAAAATGCCTGATCTTAAAATGGGTGAAGTTTGATGAGAAAAGCTGTAACAACAAAGTACTTGGAAGTGTGTTAAAAGAGAAGCTATTCCATGATATTAATAAATCAACCAAAATAAAGATAGCAGATATCGAAACTGCATTGATGAAGACATATTGTAGCTATCTTAAGTGGCCAATTTTACCTAAAGTTAAAGAAGTTCAGTAGAAATAATATCTATCCTGCTGGTGCAGATTAGAAGCCTGGAATCCCTTGGTGTGGTCTCAGACAGCTATGGAGGTTTGTTGTGCTCCATTTTGATGCAAGTGATTCCTGATGACCTGGCCCTGGAGTTTACTCATAAAAATGATGCAGGGCAAGAGTGGAAAGTTTCTGAGCTTGTTATTTCCTACAGCAAGAAGTTGAGAGCAGAGAGCGTGCGATGCACTTAACTAAGACAGGAAGCACAGACAAAGATCCACCTGTTGCTCACAAGCAGCACTGGAAACCAGCTCCACCCAGTGAAAAAAAGATGGGAAAAAGCTAATGTGCCATCAGCTGCAGCACTCCACACAGGTAGCTCAAGCCCAAACCCCTGTTTGTTCTGTGACAGGCCAAGCCACAAATCAACATTGTGTAATGAGAACACTGTCACCATGAAAAGGGAAAAGTTGAAGAAAATGGGGAGGTGTTTCATATGCCTTAGACCACGACACAGGTGAGAAAGGTGAGAAATGTGTCACGCACTGTGTGTGCTGGGAGGCATCATGCGACCTTGTGTGATAAGACTGAGCCATCAGAACCCCCAGATGCTGCTGCACCAGAGGCAAGCGATGCTCTTGTTTCTTCTGTGCTCCCCCATGTAGCAACAAGGGATCAGGAAAGACATGGAACAGTGCTACTGCAAACTGTGAGAGCATGGATTGAAGGACCTGGAGGGAGGAAAATGGTGCGGTGCTTGATTGATAGTGGAAGTCAACGGAGTTTCATCCATGAGGGACATGTGAAGGCTCTGAAATTGCCAACACTGGAAAAAGAGAGATTAAAACTACACACATTTGGAAATCCGACACCAGTGATCAAAGAGCGCAATGTCATAAAAGTTGCTCTGGAAAAAGTCTGCGGCAAACAGATTATCGAGATCAATGCTGTTCAGATACCGCAAATATGCTCTGCTGTCATAAAGGTCCCTGGAGAAAACATACAACAAATGGAAAAAAAAGGGGTTGACATAGCAGATGTCTCTGAGGGCCACGAAGATAACCCAGAACTGTCAATATTGATTGGAGCCGACTACTATTGGAAGATGGTGACTGGCAAAATCAAGAGACTTTCAGAAGAGAGACTTTCAAATCTGTTCAGTCAAGCCTGCTCCCAGCAGTTCAGTTCATCCACTTACAAACTGTGCAATAAAAATGTAATCAATGACGCTGTTTAATTTCATAGACATTTTGCTGTAAATATATATATATTTCTTCTAGAAGGAGAAAATATCTATGCATTGTGTACTGCTCTTTTTATTCAGTTTTTTTATTTGCTGCTGTTACACTGTAAATGTCCCCGCTGCTGGATCAATAAAGGTTTAATCCCTCTATTATTCTATCAATTCAGAGTTGTACCACTGAAGACCATAGGAACATAGCAATGAGTCTTCAAAATACCAGGATTCCAGCTACTTTATATCTCAAATTATGACACTTCAAAAATTGCTGAAGAGATTGTCCTGCAGAAAATGATGCTGATATTGACAGGACCGGGTCCCTCTTTAAGAATTCTAGTTCAAAAACTGATATAACCAATGACTCCAGACATTACACGTGGTTAAAACAATCAATATTCATCACATTTAATAAACAAATTGTCAGTGTGAAGTTGACCAGGCCAGACGCATTCAGTGAAATGAGGTGGAATGAGCCCTTATTGTGACACACAACTACATCTGGTCATATGGGCCAAACAATGTATAGTTTGAGGCAGATTCGTAGGTGGCTCAGTGGTTCCATGGCAGCTTAGTAAAAAAGCTTACTTACCTGTAAAGCTGACAGGATATTTAGCTGTGGGGGGCTTGAAGAATGGCAGAAGTAAACAACAAAAAAAAAAAACTTATTTGATCACACAAGGGGAAGTTTATTTCCCTATTTATTGCGTTCTGACTCCAGCTTCCTGACAAGTAGAATGCCCCTGGAGCCACTAGGGTCGAGGGCCTTTCAGTGGTCCAACAGTGGCAATTTGGCAGTGCTGGGACTTTAGCCCACACGAATCACCCTCTGGAATGATAAAGTAGTTTTACTCTATGAAAAACAGGTCTGTGCTGAACTCTAGGCTCTTTTAAGTGACAGTTAATTAGGAGAGAAAATGTTGTAATTGGTTTTATTATATATATTTGTTCTTCTTCACTTGACTTGTCAGTATTGTTTAAACACTGTGGATGAAGCTGAGCTTATTTGTTTTCTTATTAGCATTTCTCTACTAAAACCAAATGCTTGAAATGCATTTTTAATACACTACTGTTAAAAAGTTTGGACTCACTTAGAAATGTTCTTATTTTTGAAAGAAAAGCAGTTTTTTCTATGAAGATAACATTAAATGAATTATAAATCCAGTGCAGACATTGTTAATGTGGTAAATGACTATTATAGCTGGAAACGGCTGATTTTTAATGGAATATCTCCATAGGGGTACAGAGGAACATTTCCAGCAACCATCACTCCTGTGTTCTAATGCTACATTGTGTTAGCTAATGGTGTTGAAAGGCTCATTGATGATTAGAAAACCCTTGTGCAGTTATGTTAGCATATGGATAAAAGTGTGAGTTTTCATGGAAAACATGGAATTGTCTGGGTGACCTCAAACTTTTGCACAGCAGTGTATATCTAAATTCACACTGTGTTCCTCTAATTTACTTCAAAACTACCTAATAGTGGCATGATTACATGGTAGCAGCCATCTACTCATATTGTGCTTTTACACCTTACTGACAGAAGAGGGCACCAGATATGAAGAAACGATCAACTGCACAGATTCGTATAGATGTTTTCAAAGCTTCTCTTCTGCAGTGAAATGTCACTGCACAACAGGAAACGCTTGGGGAAAAAATAGACCATTAACACACACTGAGGTTTGGAAATGAATAAAAAACCGTGTTAGTGTGTGGGTTTTTGCCCCTGGTTTAGACCAGACCAGCTTCTGAGCCAACAATCCTTAGTTTGTCTTATGAAATAGCATTGTACTCTAGTTCTAGGGAGATATCTCACAGCCAGACTCCCCAGTGACAAGTGTAGTGTATGCACCCAGTCATGTAAAATAGAAGGTTTCTCATGCTCAGTTTTAGATTATTTTAATCTTTTACTGTATCACCAGGAAATATACAATGAAGCCTGATCGTGAGGCAGTATTAATTGCAGCCCGCAACACTAAAATTTCAGACTGACAGCAACATGAGCATGCATTTGAAAGCCATTTGTGTGCACCTATTTAGTATGTGTCCAGTAAAGACTCCCTTTAATACTGTTTTGGTCTCTGTCAACGCTAAAAGAAAAGAATGTGGTGCCTGTCTGCAACTGGGGTTTTAGAGCTTTTCAATAAAAACAGCTATCTGCTGCTCCTGGAAACGAAATGAATCAATGATAATCCTCTGTATTCATGACTATAAGTGACACTTTCAAATTACACATCAGGAATTTAAACCATTATTCATTAAGTCTTTACACGTTTTAAATCACAAAGGGTGTTTTTACACAAATTATACAATAGTTTGTATGCAAAGAGGGCATTTTGCTCCAGGGGTGGTGCTTGAGGAAAGATCATGCAAAACAGAAAATGCTCAACATATTCAAAGCATGAATGCTACATCCAGGTGGTGCTAACAAAGCCAATATTGATACAAAGTTACCGCCAATCTTTTGTTGACAGACTTACTGAAAGAGCATCCAAAAATGTTGTTGGATGATTCAAGAAGAGGCATAACCATAGGACTCAAATATGATGGCTTTGGACTGATTAAGCAGGTCTTTGTGTGTGTGTGTGTGTGTGTGTGTGTGTGCCCATGTTTTTGCTGTATTGTGGGGACCAAATGTCCCCACAACTGTAGGAAAACTGAAAACTATGTCACTTGTGGGGACCTCATTTTGGTCCCCACAAGTTTAAACAGTGTTTTCTTGGCCATGTTGTTGTTACTGAAAAAAGTAAAAGTGCAAAAACGTTTCTTTAGGGTTAGCCATTGTTTTGGTTAGGGTTAGGGGTTAGATATGAATGGGAGTCAATGGTAAGTCCCCACAATGATAGCAAGACACACACACGTGTGTGTGTGTGTGTGTGTGTGTGTGTGTGTGTGTGTGTGTGTGTGTGTGTGTGTGTGTGTGTGTGTGTGTGTGTGTGTGTGTGTGTGTGTGCACTACCAGTCAAAAGTTTGGACACACCTTCTCATTCAATGCTTTTAATTTATTTGTGTTATTTTCTACATCGTAGATTAATACTTAAGATGAACACTTTTTTGTTTACAACATAATTCCATATGCACTATTTTACAGTTTTGATATCTTCAGTATTAATCTACAGTGCAAAAAGTAATGAAATAAAAACCATTGAATGGGAAGGTGTGTCCAAACTTTTGACTGGTAGTATTTACATTCCAGATGGTAGCATGGTAATTATACCATCACAATTTTAAGTTCTACACAGTATATCAAACATGTTCGATAATTTCATGACAGCCCTAAGGAGTCTGCAAGCAGTTTGGGAGCTTTCAGACTGCATCCCCTCGCATTAACCCATAATCTGGGTAGGTCAATCTGGGTCAAACACTGAGTCAGACCAAGATCTCAGATCAGATTTCTCCACATTTGTGATAAGGGGTGAAAGGAATAAATTAACCTGAAACTAATATAGTGTAATCCTGGCTTTTAGGATATTCACTACACTAAACTGGAAATGAATCCAGATGACTAGATTATTTTGCATGATCACTTCCTAAGGGCAAATCAAAAATAATTTGTAATGGTTTTAGTTAATTAATAATACTACATAAATAAAGTCATTTATTATATGACATAGGCCATGTCATTTAGGTGCAGCACTATTATTACATCCACATATCCTGTTTTCCAACTGTGATGTAGATCACAATAGCTATATTAAGAAGATATAATGAAAAACAGCTAAAAAACCCCAACAAGAAAAAACGCTAACATAAATCATTGTGCTGGTGCCCATCCAATTAGGACCTCATAATCAGCTATTATCACAGTCCTGTGTGAAACCAAGCCCCTTTCTCATCCCTGGACCTCCCAAAAACACATTGTTTGACTTCTTTAGAAATGACTGGTGAGTTTCCCTCACATAACGTTATAACTTGAAATGACCTAATATCCATCCCAAGACAAAAAATTCACAACACTGTGAATTAACCTGACAGCAGCCAGTTAATTCACAGTGCCAAGGGTATGTCTGTCAGTCTAAAGCAGCAGAGACAGCAAAATGATGCCTCTGATTACCTCTGTCAAGCTGTCATGCTGCAACTATGTCGTGGCAATGGCAATCCCACATACATCTAACCAACTCACTTGCTAAGGTCTGTTTGACAGTAATAGATATGAAACCTTAAAGTTGTCTTTGTAAATGTGTTGTAACTCTGTTCAACATTGTAAAACAGTTCCTCATTTTGGTGAATCTAGAATGAAGGCTGGTTTAGCACCTGAAACAAAACTCTGAGTGTGGACTTGACTTGGGAAATTGAGATTCCAGAGATTCATAATCATTGTGCTTTGTGTGGTCACAAGCAACATTTCCTACAGCTAACATCTTTAAGATGCAACACTATCACCACTGCCTCCATTTTCCCGGGAATTTGTTTGCAGTGTATATGCTGTTCTTTGAATTGGTTCCTTATGAGGTCACAAAGAACACTACATGCAAAAGAAAACCAACCAAGATGTTCACACATGAGTTACTGCTTCAACTAAGCAAAACAATCTGCAACACGGTGGGAGCCTCTGGACCATAAAGGCTAACCTGGCCAATGCAGACATAAAGCTAATTCAGGCTTCTGTGTCCACCTCTGCAAGTGTATGAGTGACATAAACTTCATCATCCACCCAAACTTCTATGCAGGTGTCCATCATCAGCCTAAAACTAGTGACTACACAGACTGTTTGCATTGTTAGTGTGCCTACTGCTCACGTGCCAGGATTGGTGCTTAAAACGAATGCTTGCTATAAGGAAAGACTGTGTGAGGTGATTCTGTCATACATACTTTTACAATGGATCATTAAAAGGGATGTAATTGAAGTAGTAGGTGCAGGACTTTGGAGCTACTTTGTACATGCTTTCCATCATCAGAGCCCAAAGCCATAAGGAAGGACTCACATGATGTAGAAATCTTTTGGCTATGGAGGACTGACATGGTGCTGTAGTCCAATGTGTAACCAATGTCAACATCCCCATATTTTCTGTGTTTGATATGAGATCATGTGAACTTCTGTGTAGTAGACTAATACACAGTGTGAAAGTAAACTTACTTATATGTATAATCGTTTTCAGATAAATTAAATTCTTATGTGTTCACAGTTAAAGGTTGACTGCTGCTTATAGTAATGTGAGATGTGTCTGTTGTACAACAATAAATATAGAGATCTCAGGTCCTGTCAGGTTTAGAGTGTCAGTCTGGAGAGGCTCGATGGTCAACTTGATGGAATGTAACCCAGGCTAAAGGTGGGAATGAACAGCCTTGGAGGAGTACTGCACTCTCTGAGAGCTTTTCTTGTAAATAAATTGTTAAACTTGATTCTGTGTGCCGCGTCTGTCTTCACTTGGGTCTCTTGGTACAAACTGTGACACAGGACCCAAGAAAGTGCAGTGTTGAATGGAAAATGTCTATAAATTGATCATCTTGAAATGAAAGATTCCCTATGAGATTACAACTGAGTCTGTTTTCACAAAACTATAAATACTTATGTCATGGACTCCATCACTGTAGTAATATGCAGTTATAATAGTCACTGGCAAATGTAGTTTATAATAATAATAATAAATGTAATTTATAATGCACTTTACATTTGAAAACCAAATCTCAAAGTGCTAAAGATAAAAACATCAACAATAAAAATACAGCACATTAAGAAAACGCTTTTAAAAACATAAAATTACAAATCTGTTATGATGCCCAAAAGCTCAAAAGAAAGATGGATCCCGCCCTGGAGGCTTAAGTGAACATGCAGAGGCAGTCGGTCATCCTGGAGGAGGAGTATGAGAAGTTAAAGGAGTTGACTTTATGTACTTTGACTCACTTAGTGTGAGGCAAAGTACATAAATGAAATAATTTCCAAACTAACAGCAGTCAAAAACTTGTCTCAATATTTCAATATGCAATTAATTTAAGCCATTTTCTCACTCAAACACGGCTGTTCATGTCAGTAGAAAATATGAAACAGCAGAATGACTACGTGAGACGACTCAACAAGTCCTCAAATTCCAACAAGTCCTTGAATTCATACAACCACATCGGTCGTATGTAACGTGCACCGGAAGACAACCCATGAGAGCGTATTTACGTTAGCGCCCCTACGGGGAAAAGGAACGCATTACGGGATTTAATTCGAGAAATGGCTTTTCCCTCGCGAAACGGCTTTTTCCTCACTTTCCCAGCACGGTTTAGGGTTATGGTTAGGGTTAGGGTGTGGGAAAGGGATAGGGATAGAGTTAGATGAAAGTTTGTTCATGGTGATGTTTCACCTGCGACACCAGAGTGTCGATATTTACTCAACCGCCAGAGGTCGCATAGTCAAAACATAACACTTGGTCGTAATACGGGCGTGTACAGATGACCTATGTGGTCGTTTTTGGTTTGAGGACAGGCTGGACGACACATGGTGTGAAGTGTAATTCTACATTCCCATAACAGAAGTGGTGCAGAAATGACTTTCCACATGGGGGCTCCCAGCCTGGCTTTGGACAGATACCAAACAGGATGTGCTGCTATTAGCGGCCATCTCCACAAAACACTCTGGAGTGCTTTTGTATTGTGCAAAGCGGCTGTGCTGGTGTGTTCACCCATTTGCAGTGCTACAGAGCACCACATTGTCGGCTGTTTTGAATTGTGCCTTTTTGTGCTAAATAATACATTGCAAGCATTACTGTTTCTATGAGTTTGCTGGCACATTGGAGATTTCTTCACACATTATGGAAGTGATTTTAAAAAGAAGCAAAATTGGAATTATATGTTTGGTTGATGTAACCCATTGTTTTCATGGGGATCATCAAGATGTAATGGTCATCAAAGGAAGCTCTTCTTTGACAAGATTATGAGCAGTGGTATATTTAATAATAATTTCTGACTTCTCATGCTGGTGATGTGGGCAACACATGTAGAGACTTTGCAGTTTAGAGGATATCCAAACACAGGTGTTTAAATAAAGCTAGAATATACAGATGTAGAATAGAATAGAATAGAATAGAATATGCTTTATTGTCATTATACAGTGTGTAACAAGATTGAAGAGCTTCTCCTTTTCAGTGCAAATAAAACTTAAGATAAACAGTGCAAACAGTCTATTTACAAATAACAGTGTGAATATAAATACCCAAATGTCTCACATTCAGACTATTTGTATGTATACAATTTACCAAGGTTCCCTAAATGACTCACTTAGATCCTGGCTAACAGGCTGGCACACAGAAGGCCCTGCAGCTCAGATAGGTGTGTGATCAACAGTTAGCTTGAAAAGAGTAAAATAAAATGTCAAATGCCAGATTTACCCCCATTTAAACCAGCTGTCTTTATGTACCTGGCTCTGACACAGGCACACTAGTGCATGTGTACATACTGAATCACATGACCTAAATATGTCGCGGGCAGCAGGAATTGATGGGATTCAGAAACACCCCCGCAATTTAATCAATTGTTCCTTGTATCATTTCTGATGGATAAGTCCTGATAAGTCTGCAGTGGTGGATTTGTAGTAGGATCAAAATCGTGATCATCAGCAGGCAGCTGATGTAGTGTTCACTTGTTGTCATGGTTACAGTGATGCTGTGCTGCTATCTCACAATGATACAGAAATCTTTAAGAAATTCGTGGATCCAGACTGTAAGCTGCATCACTGCCAAAATCTAATCACTTGGTCTTTGTTTCTTTTCTGACTTCTTCTTCTTCTTCTTTTCCTTTTGGCTTTTCCCATCAGGGGTCACCACAGCGAATCAATTGCCTCCATCTAACCCTGTCTGCTGCATCTTCTTCTCTCACACCAACTACCTTCATGTCCTCTTTAACCACATCCATGAACCTCCTCTTTGGTTTTCCTCTAGGCCTCCTGCCTGGCAGAGGGAAACTCGGCATCCTTCTACCAATATATTCACTCTCTCTCCTCGGGACATGTCCGAACCATCTCAGTCTGGCCTCTCTGACTTTATCTCCAAAGCCTCTAACATGTGCTGTCCCTCTGATGTACCCATTCCTGATCCTATCCATCCTGGTCACTCCCAAAGAGAACCTCAGCATCTTCAGTTCTGCTACCTCTAGCTCTGCCTCCTGTCTTTTCCTCAGGGACACTGTCTCCAGACCAAACAACATGGCTGGTCTCACCAAAGTTTTGTAAACCTTTCCTTTCATTTTAGCTGAAACTCTTCTATCACAAATCACACCCAGGCGTAAACTAACCGTGACGTCACCCGTTGGTTTCAACGCCGAGAAAATGAAGCCCGGATTTTGCTACTTCCTGGTCGCCGTTTTGGATTTTTTGGAGCCAGTGCCGTAAAAAGCATCATCAAACACGCTGGACCGGAGAGCAACGAGGGGCAGGATTGGCTGAGGACTCTCTTATCCCGCCCACGTTTTACCGCAGAGGCTTCTGTTGCTGTCCATCAAGTATAGCCACGCCCCCTGGCTCCGCCAACTTTAACGATTTATTTAAAATTCAGTATTGATTTATTTTAAGATCGGCCACCTGATCTCTCATTTTGACCATGAAAACTAACGGGAAAAAAATCCTGAGCTGTAGAAAATCAGTCTATCAAATTTTATTTTTTCCAAAAATGAATTGGGGTCTATGGAGAAAAAGCTTTTTGGAGCCAACCCTAGCGGACGGCGGGATATTGCAAGTTTTTGACACTTCCGGGTGGGCTTCAATTCTGGAGCCAGATGCTACGTCCACTATATATACAGTCTATGATCACACCTGACACTTTTCTCCAGCCGTTCCAGCCTGCCTGTACACGCTTCTTCACCTCTTTTCCACACTCTCCACTGCTCTGGACTGTTGACCCTAAGTACTTAAAATCCTCTACCTTCTTGATCTCTTCTCCCTGTAACCTCACTCTTCCACTTGGGTCCCTCTCATTCACACACAGATACTCCGTCTTGATGCGGCTAACCTTCATTCCTCTCCTTTCCAGGGCAAACCTCCACGCCTCTAGCTTCTCCTCCACCTGTTCCCTGCTCTCACTACAGATCACAATGTCATCTGCAAACATCATAGTCCATGGAGACTCCTGTCTAACCTCATCTGTCATCCTGTCCATCACAATAGCAAACAAGAAGGGGCTCAGAGCTGATGCCTGATGTAGTCCCACCTCCACCTTGAACTCCTCTGTCACACCTACAGCACACCTCACCACTTTCTTACAGTCCTCATACATGTCCTGCACCACTCTAACATACTTCTTTGCCACTCCAGACTTCCTCATACAAAACCACAGTTCATCTCTGTGCACCCTGTCATAAGCTTTCTCCAGATCTACAAAGACACAATGCAGCTCCTCCTGACCTTCTCTGTACTTCTCTATCAACATCCTCAAAGCAAATATTGCATCTGTTGTACTCTTTCTTGGCATGAAACCATACTGCTGCTCACAGATGTTCATCTCTGCCCTTAGCCTAGCTTCAACTACTCTTTCCCATAGCTTCATCGTGTGGCCCATCAGCTTTATTCCTCTGTAGTTACCACAACTCTGCACATCTCCCTTGTTCTTAAAGATGGGCACCAGCACACTTCTTCTCCATTCCTCGGGCATCTTCTCACTATCTAAGATCCTGTTGAACAACCCAGTCAGAAACTCTACTGCTACCTCTCCGAGACACTTCCATACCTCCACAGGTATATCATCAGGACCAAGTGCCTTTCCACTCTTTATCCTCTTCAATGCCCTCCTCACTTCATACTTACTAATCTTTGCTACTTCCTGGTCCACAACAGTCACCTCTTCTATTCTTCGTTCTCTCTCATTTTCCTCATTAATCAACTCTTCAAAGTACTCTTTCCATCTTCCCATCACAGTATTGGCACCTGTCAACACACTTCCATCCTTATCCTTTATCACCCTAACCTGCTGCACGTCTTTCCCATCTGTCTCTCTGCCTTGCCAACGTATACAGATCAGTCTCTCCCTCCTTACTGTCCAACCTAGCATACAAGTCATCGTAAGTCCCTTGTTTGGCCTTTGCCACCTCTACTTTCACCATACGCTGTATCTCCCTGTACTCCTGTCTACTCTCTTCAGTCCTCTCAGTGTCCCACTTCTTCTTAGCTACTTTTTTGTCATTTAATAATGTAAATAGAAATGTTAGTTGACACAAGTGGCACTTTAGACTGAAAGCCTGTTGATTGTCATATGTTCTGAAATCTGAGGAATTACTGTTTTTCTTTATTTTCATTGTAAATATTTAATGTTAGTTGACAGAAGCACTTTGGGCTCAAAGCCTAAGATAAGATAAGATAGGATAGTATAATGCCTAATGGTTTCAGTATTTTTTTTTCAGGCAAAGTGACAAATTTTTATTGCTTTGATCTTAAATATGCAGATGTGCTGTTTTCTCATTGTCATGTAAGGTTGTTCATGTAAAAGTTAGCTCACAGTATAAATATAGAAAAGGAGATTTTAAGGGTTTGTGTGTACCAATTACACCTTATCTGGTGCAAATCATATCAAACACTGGGGAGATAAATTCAAATTCACTAGCTGGTAACATTTACGTGCATTTAATTGTCTATTTGACTCAGCAGTAGTGCTCAGGTGTACCCTCGTAGTGGTGCATAGTAATAGCACATCAAATGGGTGTGAACAGGGCCGGCCCAAGCCTTCAGTGGGCCCTAAGCGAAATTTACCTTGGGGGGCCCCCCACAAACGACTTCAGTGCAAAATCTGAATATATGTCAAGTAGTGATGGGTAGATGAGACCCCATCGTGTGTGTCACACTTTTCCCTCATTGTATCATTCATGTATCACGCAGTGTCGGTTTGACTAATTGGTGCCACAAGTGGATTAAGAAATGTACTGCAGCCAATGAACAATAAAGTTTGAAACAATTTGTGAGGAATGAGCTTGACTGAAGGTAATGCAACTATTTTTTAAACTGTATGTCTAAAAATAAATACAAATAGACTTGAAAGTGTTTTTGTTTGATAGAGAAAGTAGGCCTACATGTGATAAATTGAATGTTATATTATCATTAAAATGCAGGCTTAAGTGCTTTGTGCCTGTTGTAACCACAGTCAGTGTCAAGTGTTGTTTATAATTTTCTCAATAAACCCAGTTGTGTTACCATGCAGGAAATCATACTGGTAGTAATTTTTAAGCCCCAAAATTATAATTCATAGCATGTATTTCAGCAGTTTTTATGCTTTTACTTTACAGCAAATTCTTCTTTACTTTCACTTCACTGAATTACTTTTACATTTATTGGGGTAAATTTTGACCCAGTTTACTTTTACTCAAGTAATGTAATCAAGTTCTTTGATCATTACTAACTATGTTGATGTTGGAAGTTCATTTAGATGTTTTTTTAAAAGTTCCCTTTATCTTTTAACAGAAATTACCTGTAAGGTTGCTTAGCTTACTTTTTATTACAAATGATTGTAAAACAGAGTATAAAAGTACAGATTGGCATGCCAGAAAAACATATTTTCATATTTGAAAAGGCACATGACATGTTTATATTATTTTTCATGGAAGATCTTTTCCAAAAGGACAATTCAAAATATTTTGATTTTATAACATACATATAAAAAACCAAGTTCTCTCGAACACTAAAATCTTTGCTTTCTTTTTGCTTTTTCTGCTCTCTTTCTCTTTTCATCTGTGTGTAATAATAGGGTTGCCAACTTTCACACAACTAAATAAGGGACAGGTGCACAGTGCCACTATAGTGTGAGCATGATGTGTGAGCACAGTGTATATTCATTTAGTGATTTAACAGGAAATAAAAATGTGTATATTCCCTTTAATTTTTAACCTAAAATAATTTGGCCCTTTACATAAAAACATGCAAAAAAAAATAAATGCAAAAAAACTCACCAAGTTTACTTTTTCCATGGATACTTTTTGCTGCCCTTGACTGACTCAAGCAGTTTTTTGTCCTTTTGCACAGCCAAAGAGAAGTCCTTACATGACATATCACAGTTCACAGATATTTGAAGTTCATTTTTGATCAGCTCTGTGCTGCACCTGTTTCTTGACCGCAAAGTCCTATAACTAGCATACGTCTGAATGACAGTGATCTGGAGAAGTTTATTTGTTTATCACTGTACAAAACATCCTCTCAACTCTCTATCGTAACTATCAGGTAGCGATACTCCTTCCTGTTCAGTGCCAAAGTTATTGATCTGCATAAGCAGCACATGCCTAATTGAATATTCATGAGATAAGCACGGTCCAGCCGTTGCTGTTGATTATACCCGGTAGTTGTTATTGACTGAATTCTGGAGTTTGGTCAGCTGCCAGAGTGTAGCGTGAGCTCTAGACCTATATATTTGACAGTACTTTTGTGGTTCTGTAACGTTTTGATTACAAGCATATCTGCCGCTGTCTCATCAGGCAGCATTTAGGAGTAGACACGCTGTTACACCACAGTAATGGCGGCGCCCACAAATACGGGACAGTTGAGATCCCGTATGAGACAAATCAATTTAGCCCAATTTACGGGATGTCCCGGCTAATACGGGACAGGTGGCAACCCTATGTAATAATGAACCCGCAAATGTGAGTCGTGCTGTGTACGTTAAGCCATGTATAGAGAACGGAAGGATGGATATTGGTTGTTTGTTGGACAAATGTGTTTATATTACCCGCTGTGGTAATCACATCTGAAAGTGGTTTATACCGGCGGATTCATGAGAATCTAAGCTTTCCATCGGTGTATAATGTTTATATCATCGAGTTGGCAGTGTCGTTATATTTCGAAAAGTGCTTATGTAAATATCAAAACGGCCCGCCCGCCAGCTGCTGAACCTTAACAGGTTTTAATTCCGGTTATGTTTAGAGTCGAGGATTTAGATCATTTTGGGTTAAATGAAGGGATTTGTTATATATTAAAGGTTAGAAAATGTAATTGCAATTAACAAATATCCAACTGGAGGAGAAAAAGGCGCCGTAGCAAACAAGACTCAGACTGAGCCCTAAACTTGCCATGCTCACATTTATCAAAACAAAAAAGTCATACAACCTACCTTTATCCTTTTTCTTTTCTTGCTCCTCCAACCGTTTTCTCTTTCTTTTTTGTGCCCCTGAGAGGTACATTTTCTTGGACGGCAACATTTCTGTTTGCTTCTGTCCGCCATTGAGCAATGACACTGTCACTGAACTTGCGCAGCCGCTAAGGTATTCTGCCGCAGGAGTAACTAGGTCCACTTATTGATACCATCGAAGATTGACATACTTGGCAACCTAGCTGGCATTAGAAAATTATACCAAAATTATTGGTGTACAACCCGAAACAATGGGTATTGTTTTTTTTTCTAATTTTTTTTACAATTACACTTGCTTTTTATTAGGGACTCTGGGGGGCCCCCTGGTGGTGGTGGGCCCTAAGGGACTGCTTAACTCGCTCATGCCTTGGGCCGGCTCTGGGTGTGAACATAATTTACATCAACTGTTGTATTCTGGTGTTGCCGACTCTGCTATTTGATTTGGTAAATTAAGTGCGCCCCCCCAAGAGAAAAATTCACCAGCCACCACTGGTAGAAGACTAGAAACGATAGTGCGCTTTAGCAGCCGGCTAAGGTGGCTGCACATAAGGACGCTTGTAAATGACGTTGATTAGCTGCGTAAATTCGAATGTGAATCACATCATTGGCTGGGGCAGCCAGTCACGGGTCACTCATTGGCTAACACTGAAAAATAGCACAGAATGAATTGTTATGTATTTACTTTATTTTCAATTTAGGTTGGATTTTTTTTGTGTGCAGCGCAGATTTTCTGTGCGCTGAGACCATGTCAGCAATGCGCAATTGCGCACGCGCACAGTTTAGAGGGAACAGTGCTTGGTGGAGTCATAAAAGTCACTGCTGTTTTAAATTTGTCCACTGCACTGCAGCATCTTTCATGTATGTATTTTGTATAAGTTTTCTACATTTACAAGGCACGGGGGTAACGCAACCTTTTCCTCAGTAGTTCCCATTTAGTTTGTGTGGTGTGTCAGTCCAGGTGGTCAGGATTACTACACAGATGTGGGATGAATGTAAAACTTCACAAGCAGTTTTGATCATAAAGTGAAATACTATATTGTGCAGTTTCAGTGATAAAATGTTTAATGCCTTTATATAAATCTGTGATCTGTAAGTTGTGATACACAGATGATAAACTGAGACACAGCATTGTTGAAATTTCACTTATTTTTCTGAAGAGATTTCAGGATGTTCACAATGTTTTATAAAATGATGGGTCATTAAATGTGAACATTTGCATAATGTACTTTTTTTTGCACTAAAACAAAGAACTGGGCTGCAGGGACAGTTGCATGCTTAACAAATCAAGTTCCGTTCCCTGTCATGGCTACGCACACAGGATCAGAGCACTCGTGAGACATAAACCTAGGAGCAGCAGGCTTGTAGGTTTTGGGTTATAAATAGAAATAGCTGTTGTAGTAGCAGAAGCAGTAGTAGTTTACCACTGCTCAATCGCATACCATGTACCCTGGAAGCTAACACGGTGTAAGTCCAGACAGACGGCTGTTGATTGGTCCGTAGACAGGCCTGCCCTGTAGCAGCTGCCGTCATCCCATCAGACGTGCTGGGGATGCTGGGGATGCTGACTGCTGCTGATCCTTCTCTCTCCTCCTGCTGCTGGCCTCTGTGAGGACCAATCAGGTACGTCTGCACTGACTCAGTCTAAGAGGCTCACGTCATTTGCGCTGAATAATGATCCGTGTTTACTAGTATATATATATATATATATATATATATATATATATATATATATATATATATATATATATATATATATGTGATTCTATCATACACTTCTACCGTCTGTGGTTTCCACAGCTTCACACCCTTCATTGTCTGTCGTTTATTTCAGTGGGTGGGTTAAACCATGACAATATTGTTTCGTGCAAAATATAGCCTAATATTTGCTTGACTGAACAGCAGGACGTGCTGATGTGTTTTGTGCTCGCTGGTGTCGCTTTGCTCAGATGAATGCTGTGGATCAGGGCTGAGATGAGATAAGCGTCCTCTGTCTCCGACCTGCTGCAGCGCCTCGTACGCAGGAAAGACGTGAAGGCTGGAATACACGGCTTTGACGTATTCTCCTGTCTTTGAGCGGTGTCTGTGGAAAGGTTCGCCTTCTGTTTGCACATAATCGCCACCTCGATGATGGTCCCGACGCTGCTCTCCAGAGGTGATGTGAGCTGAGCCATCGGTGGAGCCGCAGAGGAGCTGTGCGTGTGTCGAGGTGCTGATGCGGCTGTGACAGGAGCGAGCATGGCTGCCGGGAAGTTACTGCTCTACGCCGGGCTCTCTCTGTCTCTCTGCGCCCTGGGAATGCTGGCCGTGGCGATGTGCTCCGATCACTGGTACGAGACTGACGCCAGGAGGTACAGGGACCGGTGCCGAAGCTACTCCACCCGCCGCAAGGACCCGGGCTTCATCTACATCCCCAACAACAGCCTACCGCTGCGGGCCAGCCGGAGCAGCCTGCCCCGCTGGGAGGAGAAGCTGCTGCTCGCCCGGAACCGGCGGCAGCTGTTCGCCATGAGCGCTGCGGACGACTGTCACCGGCAGTATAACTCTACCAACATGGGGCTGTGGAGGAAATGCCATCGGCTGGGTTTTGACCAGGAAATCGAAGATCTCATCCGGAAAGGTAAGAGCGAACTGGGTCTAAAGTTCTTGCTCAAGCAGCAGTGTGCATTTCAGACACGGACACGGCAGACATTGTGCAGCTCAGACTGTCATTAAATATGAATCGAGCTGCTGCTGGGTGCTGCTTGTTCACCTGGGCAGAGGGCGAACACAGCACCGAGCGGTCTGTCTGATGGATGCAAATGTTGGTACCAGGCTGAGCTGTCTGTGTGTGTGTGTGTGGGGGGGGGGGGGGGGGGGGGGGGCATGGACGGCCTGTGGCTGCAGACTGCTTGTTGTCATGCTATTTTGCAGAAGAGGAGCGCATGTTAATGATGACGCTGCGTGGCAGTGCGTGTTGTGCGTGTCCTCCGTCTTCTCAGGTCTCTGGTCACCTCCTGAAGCGGCGCTAGCCCGAGCTGCTGCTGCAAAAGAAAAAAAAAAGAAAAAAAAATGACATAATCATTTCAGCCAGTCAGAGCACTCAACATGAGGCAGGAAGAGGTCTGGCCTGGGTACAGTGTTTTGTGTGAGCAGTCTTTATACCATTTAATCACAGTTTTAATACCTGTTAAAAAAAAGCATGGCCCAACCCAATGAGGGCCGTTTAATCAGGTCCTTAATACTTATTGCTGTTTGATGTTAAATAGCATTTTCTGGGATTTTAGGCTGATAGGCCAACAAAAATAGTCATACGAAAATAATACAAATCAATAAATACATGCTCTACCCAGGGCCGTACAGTAGATAGTGATTAGCACTGTCACCTTGCAGCTGGAAGATCCCCGGTTCAAATCCCGGCCTGGGCCTGGGATCTTTCTGCATGGAGTTTGCATGTTCTCCCTGTGCATGCGTGGCTTTTCTCCTGGTACTCCGGCTTCCTCCCACAGTCCAAAAATATGCTGAGGTTCATTGGTTACTCTAAATTGCCCGTAGGTGTGAGTGCGATTGTTTTTCTGTATATGTAGCCCTGCGACAGACTGGCGACCTGTCCAGGGTGTCCCCTGCCTTCGCCCGAGTCAGCTGGGATAGGCTCCAGCCAACCCCGTGACCCTAGTGAGGATAAAGCGGTGTACAGAGGATGGATGGATGGATGTTCTACCCAGGCCCGCACAGTGCGTAGGTGGTTAGCACTGTCACCTTGCAGCTAGAAGATCGCCGGTTCCTATCTCGGTTTTCCGGGGATCCATCCATCCATTCTCTATACACCCCTTTATCCTCACTAGGGTCACGGGGGGTGCTGGAGCCTATCCCAGCTGACTCGGGCGAAGGCAGGGGACACCCTGGACAGGTCGCCAGTCTGTCTCAGGGCTACATATACAGAAAAACAATCACACTCACATTCACACCTACAGGTGATTTAGAATAACCAATTAACCTCAGCATATTTTTGGACTGTGGGAGGAAGCCGGAGTGTCCAGAAAAAACCCATGCACGCACAGGGAGAACATGCAAACTCCATGCAGAAAGATCCCTGGAAAAGCCAGGACACGAACCAGGGATCTTCTTGCTGCAAGACGAAAGTGCTAACCACTCCTCCACTGTGCAGCCCGGTTTTCTGAAGATCTTTCTGCATATTCTTCCTGTGCATGTGTGGGTTTTCTCCAGATTCTCCAGCTTCCTCCCATGAAAAACGTACTGAGGTTAATTGGTGATTTTAAATTGTCCATAGGTGTGAATGTGAGTGTGATTGTTTGTCTCTATGGGTAGTCTTGTGACAGATGGTGTCCCTTACCTTCACCCTAAGTCAGCTGGGTTAGACTCCAGCCCCTCTGTGACCACCCCTGGATGGATGTTTTGCTCAAGTGTGCTTGCCCAATATCAGAATGTGAAATGATCAAGTCACATCATACGTTTATCTTTGATGATGTTGAGCAATGGGAGCAACTTGGACCCTGCTCAAAGGAGGCCCAAGGGTCAACCGAGGGCCACAGACAGATCCCAGAAGTGGTCACCAAAGAACTTGACACTGTGCTTCCTTAGTTTCCAGCAGATCAAGTTCAAACTCACCAAGTTTGAACTTGATCTGATGCACAGTTGTGCAGAGCGACAGAATATTATTGAATTATGGTTAATTGGCAGGTCAATATGTAGAAATATTGCACATTTGGTTAACTAAAGTAGGATGCTGTAAAAATAATGCCATTAATGGTTTTGTTTATCAGTTAAATTGATGGAGATTACAGTAAAGACAAGAAATAACTGATCGATGTCATGCAATCCACACTGACCTCACAATACTTGGGACCAATTAGACACCTCACTAATTACACTGCATGTTTAAGAACCTACATTGCTGTGAAAAAGTATTTGTCTCCATTCAGAAATCTTCTGTTTTGCATATTTGCCACTTGTGAATGTTTCAGATCAACCAATTTTAATAGTCAAATTTTAAAGTCAAAGATAATCCAAGGAAACACAAAATGCAGCTTTTAAATAATTTCATTTATCGAAGGAAAAATGTTGTCCAGTCCATCTTGCCCTATGTGACAAAGTAATTGCCTCCTTATCTACCAATCTGCCAAATGACCAAATGAACCCAATGACCAAATTCATTTGGTCATTGGGTTCAATTTCACCAGCCACACCCACATCTGATTAGATCCAGGCTTGTTGAATCTAAACATCACTAAATAAAACCTGTCTGGTATTGTGAAGTAGCTAAAGGGTCTCAAAAAGCAGCACAGGATGCCATGTTCGGAAGATTCAAGAACTGATGAGAAACAAAGTCATTGACATTTATCAGTCTGGTGGGTGATAAAGCCATTACTAAGGCTCTGGGACTCCAGAGAACCACAGTGAGAGTCATTATCCACAAGGACCGGAATGACTTGTCAAATGCTCCTGGAGAATATCCACCATCACCTCATGACCTAAAGCTCAACACTAATATGTTCTGTTGTGTGACAATGGCTCAAAGCACACAAGCAAGTCCACCTCTGAGTGGCTCAAAAAGAACAAAATGAATGCACTGGAGTGATCCAATTCAGATGCTGTGGCAAGACCTTAAAAGTGCAGCTTATGCTGGAAAACTGTCTAATGTGGCTGAATTAAGAAGAGGTTACTAAAATTATTCCATGGTGATATAGCAAACTGATCACAAACCAGCACAAGCATTTAACTGCAGTTGTTGCTCCCAAGGGTGGACCAACCAGTTACAGTTTGTTTCAATTGCTATCAAGCATTGGTCCAAACTGAAGTCACATGTTCAAAACTGTTAACACAACTTGCATTTCCATCATGTATCTCAGCTAAACAGCTAATCTCATCCCCAAAACTCTTTCTCACCAACAAAACACTTCATACATGTCTCAAAATAAGCTCATTCAACCACAACACTAGCAAATAGTCTCACTTGGGAAACAAATGCTGTCAGTCTTAGGACACTGAACTGCAAAATACTAACAACAGAGACCATTACATGAAATAAATTGTAATCTTTAAAGTTTGAATGATTTCTTTTTAGATAAATCAGTATTTATCATAAAAGAAGATCTTTGCACTTTAATTGTTCTAAATTATTGTAATATATTGCGACAAGAATGAATCAGGAATGCAGCAATTTACTTCAACAACATTGATATATTTTCTCTGTGCCTTTGCATCGGTTCTTTGGAACCTTACAAAAAATAAAAAGTTTACTATAAACAAAAATAAAATGTAGAATCTCAGAATTCAGGGGGCAGAATAGAAATCTAGAGATTAAAACCAACATGCACATGTATACTGTAACATTCACAATCTGTCGTCTGCATTTGGCCACATGTTTCCATCCATTACATCTGATGACTTCTCTGATGCACTGTGGGTAGAACCTTTTTCAGTGTCTCCTTTTCATGGTTTCTGATGAGGCCAACACAGATCACCTGAATCGGGTTTCAGCTGACAACTACACTCTGCTGTGTTTGGAATTACATCATCTTTTTATTTATTTTTATTGTCAATATTTTGATATGATTTTCCATAGATTTCAATGTGGCTGCAGCAGAAATTCCCCATGTTTTTTCCCCATCATTCTGTTTTGATTTTGGTTTTAACTGTTTTGAACAAAGTGTGTTAACATTTGAACAATGTGCTGTAAAAGTCTAGTGTTTTGCAGGTGGTGAACTAGAAACTGAGAAAAGAGTTCATGAATTTTGGTGACTGTGGTCACTGAATGCATTTTGTGTGAAAGCAATGGAAAATGATTCACAGTTTGGTTCACATGGACTGCTGTTTTGCAGACTGTTAAGAGTTTTGAACATGTGACTTTAGTTTCGACCAATGTGTGTTAGCAATCGAAAAAAAACTGTATTAGGTTTAGGGGGGCAGTTACTTTTTCACAGGGGTGATATAGGTTTTCAATGCATTTTTAATAAATCATCATTAAAAACATATTTTGTGTTTTGTGGGTTATCTTTGTCTAATATTCAGTAAATATAAACATTTAACTGTGTGAAGTATGCAAAATAGATAATAAATATACATATATAAGATAAAAGTTTATTGACTACAGGTGCTGACCTCTGAGCCAGTTTAAATAGGGCCCATTTATATACTCATTTTACTCAGCTACAAACACAACAATGGGAAAGTCTGAGGAGCTCAGCACAGATCTGAAAAAGAAAATCATTGTCTTCAGTCAGAAAAGTCATCAGGAACCATTTCAATGCAACTTCGGATTCTTACAGTTTTTTTTCGATTGCTAACACGCATTGGTCCAAACTGAAGTCACATGTTCAAAACTCTTAACCCAGTCTGCAAAACAGCAGTCCATGTGGACTGAACTGTGAATCATTTTCCATTGTTATCACACAAAATGCATTCAGTGACCACAGTCACCAAAATTCATGAACTCTTTTCTCAGTTACTAGTTCACTACCTACAAAACACTAGACTTTTACAGCACATTTTTCAAATGCAAACACACTGTGTTCAAAACTGTTAAAAACCACAATCAAAACAGAATGATGGGGGAAAAACATGAGGAATTTCTGCTGCACATTGAAATTGAAATTTATTGAAAATCATATCAAAATATTGACAATAAAAATAAATAAAAAAATTTGTGTAATTCCAAACACAGCAGAGTGTAGTTGTCAGCTGAAAACCGATTCAGGTGTTTGGCCTCATCAGAAACCATGAAAAGGAGACATTCAAAAAGGTTCTACCCACAGTGCATCTCCAGAGAAGACATCAGATGTGTTGTGGATGGAAACATGAGGCCAAATGCAGATGACAGGTTGTGAATGTTACAGTATACATGTACATGTTGTTGGTTTTTGACTTTTATCTCTTGATTTCTATTCTGCCCTCTGAATTCTGAGATTCTGCATTTTTTTGTTTACAGTAAACTTTATTTTTTGTAAGGTCCCAAAGTTTCATGCAAAGGCACAGAGAAAATACGTCAATGTTGTTGAAGTAAACTGCTGCATTCTTGATTCATTCTCGTTGCAATATATTACGATAATTTAGAACAATTAAAGTGCAAAGATCTTCTTTTATGATAAAATACTGATTTATCTAAAAAGAAATCATTCAAACTTGAAAGATTAAACTTTATTTCATGTAATGCTCTCTGTTAGTATTTTGCAGTTCAGTGTCCTAAGACTGACAGCATTTGTTTCCCAAGTGAGACTATTTGCTAGTGTTGTGGTTGAATGAGCTTATTTTGAGATATGAATGAAGTGTTTTGTTGGTGAGAGAGTTTTGGGGATGAGATTAGCTGTTTAGCTGAGATACATGATGGAAATGCAGGTTGTGTTAACAGTTTTGAACATGTGACTTCAGTTTGGACCAATGCTTGATAGCAATTGAAACAAACTGTAAATCGACCATGCAAACAATTGTTTTGAAGTATGACGTGCATGATAAAGCTGTGCCACTGTCATGATTAGGAAGAAAACAGAGTGTCACCTGCTGCTGAGAGGTGATTGGTTAAGATGTTCAAAAGTTCATAAAAATCACTAAAAGCAAGAATTAGAAGGTGCTGGACCTGAGGTGTCAGTGTTCACAGTTGGTCATGTTTTACATAGCCGTGAGCTGAGAGGCTGCTGTGCTAGAAGTAAGCACGCAAGACATAAGAAGAAGTTTGCTGCTGGTCACATGGACAAAGAAAAGGACTTTTGAAGGAAAGGTCAGATAAAACAAAATGTAGCTATCTGGCTAGAATTATGTCTGGAGGAGAGAAGGTGAGACCCTCAACCACAAGAGCACCAAACCTACCGTCGAGTATAATGGTGGTGGTAAAATGCATAACTCAAATGCAAGTGTCCATTATGTTCCTGTGAGTGGTAGAGCTACACAGGAAGGCTGTATTCAGACAGAGAGGATGCGGTTTCTGATTGAGGTAACTGGTCTGAGTCCAACCTGAAACCAGAGAGAGACTCTGTGTGTGTGTGTGTGTGTGTGTGTGTGTGTGTGTGTGTGTGTGTGTGTGTGTGTGTGTGTGTGTGTGTGTGTGTGTGTGTGTGTGTGTGTGTGTGTGTATGTGTGGGTGGGTGGGTGTGTGTGTGTGCGCGCGCATGTGTGTGTGTTGCAGCTGTGCCTTCCTTTGAGGATGCCTCAATGGCCTTGATGGCTCACCATCTGCAGTAATGGACAACCCACAGTCAGTGTGCTCAGTGATCAGATGAATGCCTTCATAGAGTGGTCTGATCTATTCCACTTCTCAGTTCCATTTCTGTGGAAAATAATGTGGTTCATCATCTTGATGTATCTGACAATAACTTCATGTTGATGGGTCAATATGGAAATGAAAGACCATATCTCCGTGTGCTTTGCATGTATACCAGTGTGATCCCCTGACTGCACATTAAGCTCACATTCAGCAGCTGCATGGTGACAGAGTGACATCCGACCAACACTCCTGTATCTACTACTGCAGCTACTGCTACTGCAGCTACTGCCATAGACTGATTATGAGGCAACGGTCCACTGGGCAGAGACATGTAAAAGGCCATTAATCCTCCTACAGAGGACAACCAGACTCAGAGAGACACAAACCTATTTTGAAGCTGCTTAATTTTCTGTCTCTTGTCTGCTCCCATGAGTCCAGCAACTACTGTTAATACTACAGTTTTCATTACTTGTCCTGCTGACGTAACCATGCACAGTCATACTATCACTGACTGGTTCAGAGCCCCGCGACTCTGCATTGTGTAGTTTTTATTTAAAGAAATCGATAGGCTGAATCGCCTTCTTTGTGCTGTTTATTCTGGCAGCTGGTAAATATAAGAAAACCTCTGGTGAGCGGGTCGGCCGCCTCGTGCACAGCACACTAGGTGTAGTTAGCTCACAGTATTTCACACTCCCCAAATACATGTTTAAACAAGAAAAAAACATTAAGTATACACCCCTGTCAAAAGTTTTGAGACACTCTCTCATTCAAATAAATTAGAACCTGTCTCAAAACTTTTTACAGGGGGTGTATGTCAACACATTCCAGTGAATATCCAAATAGATCAGTGTACATATGAGTCATTCCAGAACTGAGGACATTTTACATCCCGTTCATCAAATTTTTAATAATCCATGTACAAAATACTAAAACATGCAGTTGTGTAAATATTATTGTCCTGAGACCAAATCTAAAAAACTAGGAGAAAAGAATGTTTGAAATATTTTTTTTAAATACCAAATAATTTTGGAATCCCCCCTAAAATACCATTTTTCTTTTGTCCCACCCTCTGATGACCAAACTGGATCTCAAATAAAACAGTTCAAATGAAATTTAAGTCTCCTTTATTGATATTATTTTTTTCATTGATGTCTCTTGTAGGGGCTGCTCAGTGGAATAGTGGTTAGCACTTTCGCCTTGCAGCAAGAAGATCCCTGGTTCGAATCCTGGGGTGGGCCTGGGATCTTTCTGCATGGAGTTTGCATGTTCTCCCTGAGCATGCGTGGGTTTTCTCCGGGTACTCCGGCTTCCTCCCACAGTCCAAAAACATGCTGAGGTTAATTGAGTACTCTAAATTGTCCGTAGGTGTGAATGTGAGTGTGATTGTTCGTCTGTGTATGTAGCCCTGTGACAGACTGGCGACCTGTCCTGGGTGTCCCCTGCCTTCGCCCGAGTCAGCTGGGATAGGCTCCAGCACCCCCCGTGACCCTAATGAGGATAACGCGGTGTATAGAGGATGGATGGATGTCTCTTGTAATTGTGGGAGCATTTTTTTTTAAATCAACATAATATTTAAAATAATAATAATTATGCAAGGAACATGTGTCCCACAACAGCCCTGTTAGCATAACCTGTAGAAGAACAAGAAAACAGTGAATCACATGAAACGCTGGAATTAACATCATCTAACAGTTTTCCTAAAGAATGGGTAGAGCAACGCTATGTCCTCTCTTCTATTTTTCATCTTTTCATCCCATTGTCAGCCTTGACTGAACGTCTCACTCTACCTCATATTATCAGGATCAGACTCATTCTTTGGACTGTTTTCCATCAGCCAGTTTGTCCTCTTGAATTTTCAGAAATGATACAAGGACCAAGTGGTTAGATTTTGGCAGTGAAGCGGCTTATAGTCTAAATCTATGGATTTGTTAAAGATTTCTGTATCATTGTGACATAGTAGCACAGTGTCACTGTAACCATGACAACAAGTGAACACTACGTCAGCTGCCTGCTGATGATCACATGACTGTGATCCTACTACAAATCCACCACTGCAGACCACAGGTTTTGGGAAATCAAACAATGACTGAGCAGCCTTGATGGAGTACTGCACTCTCTGAATACTTTTCTGGGTACCACTGCTACTACTTCTTCTGCTATTGCTACTTCACGAAAAACCAGAAAAATGAATAATAAGTGGACACTTTCCTCTTTGCATCCTGCGAGAGGGTGTTTTGGAGTGAGAATCTCAGTATGTCTGCTACTACAGGTCATGTTTTGTAGTGTAAATCTAGTTTCCTGTGATGTTGCTATTAGACTCATACTGTCCAAGCAAGGAGAGCATTCAAGGGTCAGAGCAAAGCGTAAAGCCTTCCCTCTCGTCCTGTTTTACTTTACATGGAGCTTGATTTCTGCATTCACAAATTCCTTGAGTTTCATCCTTACTCCATATTCCCCTCTGTGCTCTTAAGACATTAAGATCTCGTGAAATGATAGCATCGATAAATGTAGTTGTTAGACACATAACTTGAATAAGACAACACTGCTTTTTCTAGAAATATGTGTGATATTGACAATTTATATATGCAAGGAACACATCATAACCTGAAAGCACTCACATTGCTATAGACACATTAATTCTGATTCCCTTTCACATTTTACTTCATATTTAACAATTTCAAACCTAGTCTACTGATGCTCATCCATCTTCCAGGCTTGTAGAGTAATGATGCCTCAGATGTTAGTGTTTGGCCAGATCAGCAACATCCATTCATCTCCTCATCTTGCAGCATCTTCTATAATCACTGACCGCATAATTACTTAGATTTATGGAAGCAGTGCAGAGAGAAGGAGAGAAGCAACAGTAGTAGTCACAGCAAGAGGATAATGTGTGAGTTTGTGAAGATGAAGTGTTGTAGATTATCAGAAAGTGACCAATGATTCGTCACTGTCAGTAAATATCATGAAAGACTCCATCCATTAGTACTTGCACCCCACTATGAACTTCTGCAGTATTGTGGGGGATGTGAATCAATTACGTCTAATACATGTAAATTGCAACTTTGAACTGAGTAGACTTGAACGTTAGGTTTAGTAAAATAAAATCCATCTTAAAAGCACTTAAATGAACACTTTCTGAATTTGAGTGATCATGTTGATGAAGATACTTGAGTTCATCTGATGGCACTGAGAGCTCAGAAAACAGTCAGGAGCTACTGTAGTAGAGCATCAAATGTTGAGTCTGCCATGGCTGAGAGTAGTATTCAGCAGATTCACAGTTTCCTCCTGCCCTAGGAAATGCAATGTCGGTTCAATTTGTGAGCCTTCCTGAGCAGAGAGCCATTTACAGTGTAAGGAAGTGGGAGACTATTAGGTGATGGACTAACACTTTGCTGCTTCTGATCTTTTCATTAGATTTGTTAATGTAAACATTTGCAATGCTTGTGTACCAATTTATGTCTTTTGTGCCAATTTATAGTGATAGATCTTTAGTTATGTTCTTTCCCTTAGGTTCATTTTTGCTTTCAAGTAGTTGTTCTCCTACAGATCAACTTTCATTTAAAATTATACTCGTCCATCACATATACAGGTTGGATTTACTCTTCTGTCCTCTGCTGTGTCTTTTGTTAAAGGTAGCGAACTCTTTAAAAACAATCATGATATCAAAAATAAATTCATTCAGTTTCATTAATTTACAAATCCCTGGAATGCGATAGTTCAAGTTCAAAACTTTCTGAATTTTCAGAGCAGATCACACATCTTATGTTAGTGAAGCTTACTGAAAACCAGAATAAAACACACTGGTGATAGCTTAATTCTAAAAAAAAAAAAAAAAGAATCTTGGATTTAAATGACTGGAGAATGAGAATCTGTTAAAGCCTCTAAATATACACATTGTTTCCTCAGGGGGGGTCCTCCGCACTGGGGGCTGTATCCGGTCTGCTGCTGGGGGTGCTGTCTATGGGTCCCTTTGGCCTGGCTGGTGGGGGGCCTCTCCACCTCGGTGTGGGGGTCCCCCTGTCTGTCGAGGTCGAGGCGTCTGGGTGCCAGCACCTCGGGCAGTCACGGCCTGCACCCCCTCCCAGTGTGGACGACCTCAGTGGAGGAATTTTCCATGATCCTCAGTGCCAGGCCATGTCTCCCTTCAGTAAGTGGTGTGTGTGTGTGTGTGTGTGTGTGTGTGTGTGTGTGTGTGTGTGTGTGTGTGTGTGTGCTTGTGCAGTTGTGTATATATGGAGGGAGGGAGGGATGGGTTTGCTTGTTTTTATTGTTTTTAATGTTGTACAGCACTTTGTGTTGCATTCTTAAATTGTATGAAAAGTGCTCTATAAATAAAGATTATTCCATAGGCAATAATCAAAATGTTATGAGAAATCTTCAAATAAACTTCAAACATAAATCCTGTATGTTTATACAGTCCACAATCCATAATGTTTTAAAAAATTTGATCGAATTTTTATGATCAAATATTTCGACACTTAAAGATTAAGACTGGGATTAAGATTAGGATTTTAGAAAACCTGAGAAGAGAACATCTCTACTTCTGAACCTTCAGTTCTCAACAAGCTTCTGGGGCCCCTGACTCTTTGGGTCACTGTGTGTCTTTTCTGTGTTCATTGCCTATTTTAATCTTACAGTTTGCTTATTTGATGTAAATCTTTTCTTTGGCATTTTGGGTTGATGTCAGTTCTATTCTCAGTAATTGTTTTTGGATTCATTGCGGTCAATCTGATAGCCATCAGCAGAGACAGAAGAAAGAGTGGGTCTAAGTCTTACCTTCTTCAGCATGGAACGGATCATTAGCACTGTCTCTGACCTTACATTGGACTTAGAAAAGTTTTGTTTTCTTGCTCATAGTAAAGAAAGACAACAGAATAAACACTTTGTGATTTGACTCTTTAATATGTGAGTCAAGAATTCCTGTTAAAGTGGCACAATTTAAAGGAAGCGAAAAGAACAGAGCATGGTTCAGTCGAAATTGACAAAGCACTGTTAATATTTGAAGACACTGTCAACAAGAAACATACCACAAATCTCTGAGTATGTTCTAAATCAATGAAGTGTTTCAATTATCAAAATGAAAGAGAGCAATCTGAAAATATGAATTGCAGTGAAAGTTCTAAATTGGGCAGTATTGATTTTGTCATCACAGGGAATGCAACGTATAATCACGATACTGGTTGAATAATTGAACCATTCAGAATTAAATTATTTTACAAATAAATGATTTTTTTGACTAATACTTTATAGATCACTTGTAAGCCACTGATAGGATGATACAGACTCTTTATAAATGGCCGTTAAGGTAGGTGGTCAAACAGTTTATTGGACTGATAAGCCAGTATCATGCTAGAGAAGACAGTACCTAGATACAAAACGCTCTGTAAAAGGATGCATGCAGAAGAGATGTCACTTGAAAAGATCAGTAAAACCAAGGCAGTAGGAATATCTAATCACATATCATGTGACTGAGACCATAAAGTACAGGAAGTATCTAAAGTCTGGACACATAGGAAGTCTCATTTACTTTTTTTTTTTTGCCTCCACAGATTAGATGTAGCTTTGTCGAAAGAAGAATGAGTTGAACTGGTACATCTTAGGGAAGGATGGACATACTGAAAGATAGCAGATGAGATGAGTTTAATGCTCGATATCCAAACAGGATTACATTTGACTTTTCCTTGGTGGTGAAGGTAGTTAAAAAGTTTGAAGTAACGGGCAGTGTCAAGGACAAACCCCGTTCTGGACGACCAAATGTGGCAGCCCAAACTAAAGAATTTGTTATGTCAAAAATTCACACTAGCCCCCCCAAAATCACTTCCCTTACCCTAACCCTATCTTTTGACAGGGACCCCTGTCCCTGTTTGTATCATGCAAAAGTCTAATGGAAATGTATAAAAATATCCTTGACATATTGTGACAACATAGGCTCCCGCCCCTCTGTGACCCTAGTGAGGATAAAGCGGTGTATAGAGAATGGATGGATGGATGGATATTGTGAAAACATGTAGGAACAGCAGAGAATTGTACAGAATCATTTGCACGGATGGACCAAAGCATTTGCAACTTGTTCAAAGAAATGAGAAACTGCTTTTTTGATGTGCACAAGTGACACAATGATGTAAAGATTGAACAAGCAGTTTGAAAATTTCAATTCTGCCCTGAGAAATGCACCAAAGTGACAGAGAAAAACTGTAATGAGATTTCCTATGGGTCCAGACTAGAGACAGCCTGTATAGTGCAGATTGATTAACCATTGCTTTACGGGTCAAAAGAAACATAATACACATACAAAACATTTAATATAAAACCAAAATGAATAATTGTACATTCCAGGACATAAACTTTGCATTTGAGATCTTCAGCTGTTTTGGGTCCATTCTCCCCTCTAAATAGGTCAGTCCATAGCAGCATGTAATTGTTGGTGTTCATTCCATACAACTCATGTTGATAATCCTAACAGTCGCCATATGCTAGCTTTCTTTCTGATGCTCTGCTTGGGCACAGTATGTGACCTCCTGCTGAAGGAACAGCTCACTCTCTCTCATTCTGTCTGTCACAAGCAAAACCTGGGAGAGGGAAAGGGACTGTTAAAACAGCAGCAGCAGACACCAGGCTACAAAGTGGTTTGAGACAGTGGATGAGAAGAAAGCGGAAAAAGGAAGCAGGAGAGCTGGGGATGGCAGTGGAGAGCAGGGTGCTGGGGAGGAGAGGATTACATAGAGAGGGATGGGGGTGGGGGGATGAAGCCTACTCATCTTGCGCCATCTGTCATTGCACTGTGAGGAAAAGGCCTTTCTGGTCCTGATCAAGACATTCACATTTCTGTCCAAGCATAAGCAACAGAGAGAGACCTCAGATTGGATTACCTCGCTCCCCAGGGTCCCGAATCATGGGGAGGGTTAAATTAGACTCTACGGGATGCTAAAGGTGGCTCATAGTTTCCCTGCCAATAAGCCCTCTGGCAAAGCTACTCATCTAATAGACATATGGAAGTGGTGGAGGTGGGCGGGGAAGCTGCTTTCACTTCTAATTTGATGTGCTGCTGGATGATTATCAGGTTAGCTGGAAGAACATCATTTGCCTTTGAGTTTTAATTTTAGTGTCACTTAAATGAAATATGACCTCTTTTTTTAACAATTAGTTTTTTAATTATAGATTTGTACTAAACATTTCAAAGTCAAAATCACAAATACAGTGCTGGTTGGATCTGACAGCTGCAAATTTGAAAAATGAAGATCTGTGTAGTGCACATAAGTTCACTTCCTGGAACACTGCAGCAGCAGACTTCAGACTGTCTTCATCTCAAATTATAAAACAACAAACTCTTAGCAGTTCAGTTACATTGTGGGTAATGTAGGGAGTAGAGGTGGACGCTGAGAACTGGTTCCAACTTAAAACTGGTTCTAAATCCCAATTCAGACTGCTTGTGATCAGTCTTTTATGTCACCATGGAGGAACTTTGTTCCACTCTTCTCTGCAGAATAGTTTTAATTCAGCCACATTAGATGGTTTTCCTAGCCTAGCCGCGCTAGACAACCCACGGCAACGAATTTAATTCTCTGCCAGGGTCGGTCTAGTTACCCTCGGTAAGCCTCGAGGTTGGATGCTCCTAAAACTGGCCAACGAATCACCATGAGGTGTAGAGTCAGAAGGTGGGCGTATCTAAGTGACGACAGAGGTGCGACGATTCTGACAGAAACAACCGGAAACAACCATAGAAACAAGGATAGACGGGGGGCGTGGTTATGGCGCTGAACTAAGCACACGTTGTTTCTGTAGGCTCCTGGCGATATTTCTGAAAAATCCTGCAATTTCTCCTTAAACTACACAACAAAGGATAACTCATTTCTGCGTTGATCCTGGTATACCAGCGACATCATGTCACCGAAGAAAGTTAAAAATAAAACAACTTTGTACGAGGAAGGCGACGACCAAGGTACTAACTACCAAGCTAACTCACCAGGCGATGCTAGCTCTGTGTGTCAAGAGGAAGGAGAAGGCGCTGATACAACTGCGGCACGCAACATGGACCTCGGGCAGGTACTCGACATTATAAGAAGTGATTTCTCCTTAAAAATTAACGAGGTCCTGGTCGCAATTCAGGATGTTAAGAAAGAAGTGCGGGACTTTTCGACACGCTTGGATGAAGCAGAAGGGCGCATTAGCAATGCGGAGGACACAATTAACTCAGAGAAAGCCAAGTCCGATACGCTCGGTAAACAAGTGACACTCCTCGCAAACAAACTTGACGAGCTCGAGAACCGCTCACGCCGATCCAACCTTCGGATAGTCAACTTGCCAGAGAAGATGGAGGGAAACGATGCCGTGACGTTCCTGGAGAAATGGCTCCCAGAAACGCTGGGTCCAGCGACATTCCCAATACCACCGCTCATTGAAAGTGCACACAGACTGCCCGGCCGCACGCAACCGGACCGATCAACAAGACCGAGAGTCCTCATCGTGAAGTTTTTAAACTTCCAAGATAAAGTTCGAGTGATGCGAGCGGCCAGGGCCAAGGGCAAGTTGTTTTGCAGCGGCCAAGAGATCATGTTCTTCCCGGATCTTTCCACGGAGCTCCACCGGCGAAGGAAGGGATTTAACCGTGTGAAACAACAGCTGATGTCAATGAACATTCGATACGGAATAATCTACCCAGCGAAGTTACGAGTGACGTCTGATGGACAAACACGTGAGTTTGAATCCCCAGCTGAGGCTGAAAAATTCATCCAGGGTTTACAGACCACAAAAGACTCTAGTAATGACTAAAATGATCTGTTGTATCATTTACTTGCCTGTAACAAATTGATAATATGGGCCTTTAGGGCCAGCAACATACAGGTAAAACATTTTTTCTATTAGTCTACCTACAGATAGCTTTCCTAGAAGACAGCCAGGATACAAATGTCAACGGTATACATTTTACCTGTTTTTTTTTTATTTTTCTCTCTAAAAATTCTGTCAGTGTAGTTTACACCTTTTTTTGTTGCCAGGAGACATAACTGTCTTGCTAGTTCTGTTATAATGACAGCTTGGGTTAGTGGAGCTGCTCCCTTGTTTACATTGGATCAGTGTATGCACTTAACTGGACCCCCAAGTCAGGGGGAGGGGTGGGAAGAGAAAAGTGATGTCCTGTTCAGGTTGACAGCACAGGGGTTCTGTTATTGGCAGGTTTTGAGGTGGTTTTTTGTTTTTTTTTTGTTTTGTTTTTTGTTGTTATTCCTTTTCTCTTTTCTGTACCTTGCCGTTCACTTTCTGCTTATGCACTCCCGATACTACACACACAGAACAAATGTACCTACAACTAAAGAAAGATAATATGCTGTACAAGCTTGTTTATTATTAGGACTTGATGACCACAATTAAAGATATTAAATTCACTTCTTGGAATGTTAGAGGGATGGTAAAATTAACTAAATTAAAACAAGTAATTACCAGGCTCAAACAACTCAAATCCTCAGTAGTATTTATTCAAGAAACCCATTTAGTCAATGAAGACTTGATAAAAATACGAAGGAGATGGCCTGGGAAAGTGCTAGCTTCCTGTTTCCCCTCTCACTCGAGAGGAGTTATGGTATTAATTCATAATACAGTCCCTTTCCAAGTAAACAACTCCATTCATGATAAAGCTGGTAGATTTTTGGTGGTACAAGGAACACTTTTGAGAGAAAATATTAATTTGGTTAACATTTATGGCCCCAACGATGATAATCCATCATTTTTTGAAAATTTATTTCTATTGCTGGCCAGTTTGCCTGGTAAAATTATATTGGCGGGGGACTTAAATTGCGTTTTAGACCCGAGGATTGATCGTTCATCAGGGACGGATACTTCCCACCTTCAGACAAGGAAAAAAATTCATCAATATATGAAAGATTTGAACCTGTGTGACCCCTGGAGGATGCAAAATCCCAACAAAAGGGAATTCTCATGCTACTCAGCAGTATTCAAAACTCACTCCAGAATAGACTACTTCTTAATTTCTGCATCTCTCCTACCCAATATAACTAATAGTATATATGACAGCATTGTTTTGTCAGATCATGCTCCAACCTCATTATATTACAAAATTAAACAAGCAAACAGGCATTCAACTACTTGGCGATTACACCCAAAGTGGTTACAGGATTCAGACTTTTTAAAATTTATAGGAGAGCACATTGACCTCTATTTCTCATTAAATACGGACCAAACATCTGCAGCCATTAGATGGGATGCCTTTAAAGCGTATATTAGAGGGCAAATGATAAGCTTTACCAGCTCTAAAACTAATAAATTCAAACAGACAATGGGTGAACTAAATGATAAAATTAAAGAATTAGAAGGGGAAATTATCATAGATGATTCGCCACAAAAGAAACAGGAATTGAGGATCCTTAAAGCAAAATATGAGGAGCTTTCTTCGCTTAAAGCCGAAGAGGGTCTAATAAGACTAAAACAATCCTTTTATGATCAGGGCGAGAAACCCGGTAAATTACTGGCTTGGCAGATAAAAAAAATTGAATCTGAGAGAGCGATTAACTCAATTATGAATGATCATGGAAAATTATCAACAGATCCTACCGAAATTAATGACATATTTGTATCATACTATAAAACCCTCTACACCTCGGACTACCCACAAAATTTGGTCAACCAAAATAGCTTCTTAGATGGATTGATTATTCCCCGCATCTCTGAAGATTCAAAAATTGAACTAGACAGAGAACTTAATTTGAATGACATCTCCTGTGCCATTGCCGAGATGAGAGGAGGTAAGGTTTCAGGTCCAGATGGACTTCCAATAGATATATATAAAATATTTAAAACAAAATTGATAGCTCCACTATTGGAGATTTACTTAGAATCCTTTAAAGTTGGCTATCTCCCCATGTCATTACGAAATGCACTAATCACTCTCATTCTAAAACCAGGCAAAACACCATCTGAACGGGGATCTTACAGACCCATATCATTGTTAAATTCGGATACTAAGATAATAGCTAAGGCTCTCGCTATGAGATTAGAAAAGGTTTTGCCAGCCATAATTCATGTAGACCAAAACGGATTTGTGCAGAATCGCCAGGGGTTCCATAATATAAGGAGAGTTCTTAATATAATTCATGAATGTGAAGAATCCCCTGACACTGCAATACTTTCAGTCGACGCAGAAAAGGCGTTCGATTGTGTCGAATGGCCTTATCTCCTCGGGGTACTTAAGCGATTTGGATTTGGTGATAGCTTTTGTAAATGGATTGAAATCTTGTTTGTTGATTCTTCTGCAATGGTGTCTACTAATAATTTCATATCTCAACCTTTTGAACTATTTCGTGGCACTAGACAAGGATCACCAATTTCGCCTCTTCTTTTTGTAATAGCCATGGAACCATTAGCTATAGCCATTAGATCCTACTCCTCAATTCATGGTATTATGACTGGAAGCATAGAACATAATACAGCAATGTATGCTGATGATACTATTGTGTTTCTATCAAATCTTACAGAATCGATTCCTTCTCTATTAGAGCTTTTTGGTGAGTTTGGTTCCTTCTCTGGATTCAAAGTCAACAGAGAAAAATCTTTTATCATGTTCCTGAATACTAAGGAGAGAAAGAACCCCCCTGTAATGCATCCGTTTGTGAATGCCACTGAAGGATTCAAATACTTGGGCATCAAAATTACCCCAAAAATAAACAATATTAGCATAGCCAATTATGATTCCTTGTTAGCAGAGGTCTCAGAAGAAATTACTAGATGGACAACACTGCCTTTTTCTATCCTGGGAAAGATAAACATTATAAAGATGACTTTGCTACCAAAATTTTTATTTAAGTTCCAGTCTATTCCACTGGCCCCTCCTCCCTCATTCTTCCTGAGAACCAGAAGGCTTTTCTCTAATTTTATATGGAACAATAGGAAGCCAAGACTTAGACTGTCTCTAATATATTTGCCTTATGATAGGGGAGGGCTGCAACTACCAAACCTAGAATGGTACTATTGGGCTGCGCAACTTAGGGCCACAATGTTTTGGTTTTCTGAAGATGTCCACTTGCCCTGGCTAGAGGTTGAAAAGCTTAGCTCAAAAGGATTAGCACTGGATAACTATCTATTTTCCGCTTCCTTTAAAACTTTGAATAAGAGCACCACTAATCCTTTCATCAAAAACACTATTGTTGTTTGGAACGCTGTTCAGAGATTTTTAGGTGACTCCCCAGGGTTATCATGTTTCTCCCCCATTTGGGGTAATGAGCGCTTTGCTCCAGCAAAAAATGATATGGGTTTTAAAGCATGGTTGAACAAAGGTATAGTGAAACTTCAAGATGTATACAAAGATTATACTCTAATGTCATTTAATGAGTTAAAAGCAAAGTATGATATACCGCAAAAACATTTCTTTAAGTACTTACAACTTAGAAGTTTTATTCTGGCAAACTTAAACAATTCAGTTCAACAACCTCCACTCTCCATTCTAGAAACCCATGTTACAAAAAACTGCTTTGGCAAAAGACTGATTTCTATGTTCTATAACATGATAGTGGAAAGGCATAATGAAAACTCTGACAGTAAGAGACAGGAGTGGATACGAGATTTACAAAAAGATATAACAAGCAGTGAATGGGCTAAAATATGTTTAAAAATACACACTCAAACTATCAACACTCGATTAAGAATGATACAATTTAACTGGATAATGCGTACATACATCTCTCCTGTACAATTAAATAAGTTTGACCCTAACATACCTGATTTATGTTATAAATGTAACAAGCATCAAGGTACTTTATATCACTGTTTGTGGAATTGCGAAGAGATTCAAAAATTCTGGAACTCTGTTTTAAAGTATATCTCTCAAATTACAACATCCCCTGTACCACTATGTCCTAAGCTGTGCATTTTAGGCATCTATCCAGATAAATGTGCTCTATCTTGTAAAGAAAGAAAAATGGTTGACCTATGTTTGCTACAGGCCAAACGTTGTATTGCACTATACTGGAAAAATGTTGGTTGCCCCTCTTTTACTCACTGGTTAAACAACGTAACCTCAGCCCTTGCTCTTGAGAAACTGACCTATATTATCAGAAAGAGGGCTTCTGAATTTTATGAAGTTTGGAAGATGTTTTTGGAACTTTTGAGAACTGGAGACATAGAGGAGACAGTGGAGGAATAGGACAATGGAATAACAATCAGGAATGCATGAGGCCACAGACATTTGAAAAGGTGTTTTTTTTTTTTTTTTCTCCCCTTTCCTTCATTATTGTTATTAATTGTGGAACTTTAAGACTGTCTACGTACATTTATCCTTATTATTACCTCCTTTGATCTGCTTGATTGATGGTTGTTTGTGTGTACAATGTGTGCTAATGTAGTTATTTGTTGTATTCTATTTATTTAACTATTTATTTTCTACTGCCATTTGACTGGGTGTTTTGGGTGTGAATGTTGTTGAGTTTTGTTATATTGCAAAAATAATAAATATATGTTCAAAAAAAAAAAAAAGAAACAAGGATAGACAAGAAGATGGCTGCGCACAACAAACAGTTATCTTTCGACTCAACTTTGGCCACAGCCCTTAAAGATTTCAATAATCTTTCTGTTAACATGTCTGTAATATACTTGAGCTTCACCCATTGACTGCATAAATAAGGCTTCACCGAACTCCTGCATCCTCTGATTTCCGGCGCTCTAGGAACTCCTTCAGCCTATTCGTTGCACTGATTGGTTGTATACCTACCCAATTGCTGCAGAGTGATTTGAAAGACAACCTTTTAGCCCGCCTCCCTCCCTGTCGAGAGTTCCTAGACCCTTGTGTCTTCAGACCTGGGTCTAGGAACCCAGGTCTGAAGACCTGGGTTCCTAGACCCTGGGTTTCCATCTGTAGTCCTTACCAAGGACTACAGATGGAAATTAGCTTGAAGCTAAATCTGGTGCAACCATCTTTTTAATGTAACTGCACGCTGTCCTTTTACAAATAAACTTGAAACTAACTAACTAACTAAGCGTGGCTAGGCTATGGTTTTCCAGCATCAACTGCACTTTTAAGATCTTTTTACAGCATCTCAATTGGATTCAATCTGGACTACCATCACACCACCACCACCATGTTTCACTGTTGGTATCATGTTCTTCTTGTGGAATGCAGTATTAGCTTTACACCAGATGTAAAGGAGCCATGTCTTCCATAAAGTTCCACCTTTGACTCATCAGTCTACAGGATGTCATCCAAAAGTCTTGGGTCTCATTCAGATATATTTTTTTAAATACTTGATTCACCTTATTGTTCTCTTCGGTCAGTAGTGGTTTGCACCTCTTATATAGATGCCATTTTCTCCCAGTGTTTTCCTCATTGTGGATTCATGTAGACTGACCTTAACTGAGTCCAGTGAGTTCTGCAGTTCTTCTGATGTCCATCTGGGTTATTTTGTGACCTCCTGGATTAGATTTTGAAGCACTCTTGTAGAAATGTTGGTCATTGGTCCACTCCTGGGAAGGTTCTCCACTGTTCCATGTTTTCTCGATTTGTGGATAATGACTCTCACTGTGGTTCTCTGGAGTCCCAGAGCTGTAGCAATGGCTTTGTAACCCTCCAGACGTAAATATCAATTACTTTATTTCTCATCAGTTCTTGAATCTTTAGAGCATGGCAAGATGTGCTGCTTTTTGAGACCCTTTACAATCCTTCACAATACGAGACAGGTTCTATTTAGTGATGTTTAGATTCAGCAAGCCTGGATCTAATCAGATGTGGACACCCACATGTGGCTGGTGAAGCTGAACCCAATGACCAAATGAATTTGGTAGATTGGTAGCGAAAAGGGCAGTTATTTTTTCACATAGGGCAAGATGGACTGGACAGCATTTTTCCTTCGATACATGAAATCACCATCTAAAAGCTGCATTTTGTGTTTTCTGGGTTTGTCTTAGTCTTATATTAAAAACAGTTTGATGATCTGAAACATTTATGAGACGTGATGAATATCTGCAAACAGAAGATATCTGTAGAGGGGCAAATACTCACAGCACTGTATGTCAGCTATGCTCATCAGCTGTACTAAAAGCAGAGAAGAGCAGTGAAGTTGATAATATTTGAATAAATACATACTTTATTCATGTATTTGTTATTGGCAATACAACAAGCAAAATGTGCTTTGATAGAGCCTTTATGCTTTAAAGAATCCAGATTGCATTCTTCATAAGCCAGAGGAGAAGCAGTCGAGTTATTTATGTGAGAGATAGTTTGTTGTGGCCACAGCAGAAGACACAGGCGTGGCCCCGTCTTCTTGGAAACAGCTAAATTATTTAGATGTGTGGCAACACTACGCTCATTAGTGCCCCTGCAGTCCGAAGCTCTGCTGAAAAAAGTGACTGACTGAATGTTAGCTGCTGCAGCAACATTAAGCTGTGTGACTAATGAAATACAGTGCAATCCTAAATCTGAGAATCTTTGAAAAGTTTTTCAGAATGTACACGGATTTAGGAGAGTTATGTGTAAGTGCACTCAGTTATAATAATGCAGTGTTTAAGGTTCTTTGTCTTATGTGTCAACTGGAATATAATTCATTTTGTAGTAATTTAAAAGAAACTCACATCAAATGTGTCATATCAGAATGCTAGCTGAATTTTTTTGTGATTTATTGAGTTAGTTTATTGACAAAAAAATGTATTGACAGCTATATTGATATTAATTTAGAACGCTTGTGGCTGATTGTCTCACTATTGTCTGAATTCTTACAACCAAATAGTTTAATTATTTAAAAAAAATTATGAAAAGATTAATCCATATATAAATATGGAAATTAATCATTAGTCAATAGTGGATACAAAATAATTTAATGTGAGCTCCAGCATAATTAACTGCACTGTCAAAGTTCTGATTGTACATAAATACATGAGACACACGAAAATCACTCAGAGAGCGCAGTCCTCTGCCAAGGCTGTTCATTCCCCCACATGACATTGTCAGATATGCAGCGTTTTTTGGGGTGCCTGTACAGCTCAGTGGTAACCCATTGACCTATACAGACGAACCACGTACATGGGCTGGTCTCCAACGCAGCCGCCAGAGTTCAGTTCCCACTCACGGCCGATTGCTGCATGTCTTTCCCTCGTTTCCTGTCTCTCTCACTTCACCTATCAAATAAAGCCGAAAAAATTATTTAAAAAAAATAAATGCAGCATTTTTAAAAAATAAATGCAGCATTTGTTTATTAGTTATTGATGATCAGAAATCACATCAACATAGAATGTGTCCATTTAATACAGATGTACCCACAAACAAAATAACCTTGCACTGCGCACAGGCGTGTGTTATGCATGTGTACTTTATGTACGGATACTGAATCACATGACCTAAATATGTAGCGGGTGGCGGGAATTGATCCTTGTCTCATTTCTGATGGATAAGTCCTGATCAGTCCACAGTGGTGGATTTGTAGTAGGATATGTGATCGTCAGCAGGCAGCTAATGTAGTGTTCACTTGTTGTCATGGTTACAGTGACGCCATGCCGCTATCTCGCAAGGATACAGAAATCTTAAACAAATCCATGGATCCTGACTATAAATTGCATGACTGCCAAAACCTAATCACTTGGTCCTTGTGTCATTTCTGAACTTCCCTGAAAATTTCATCCAAATCTGTCCATTTCTGAATAATGTTACGAACAGACAGACAGACAAATCAACGGCAATCATCACATCCGCACTCCTTGTCGAAGTAATAATGTTCTAAGTATATAATAGCATAACACTCACAGGGGACATTTTGCTGCAGTGACTTGTTCACTTCTGTAAAATGAAGAAAGTGAGTTTATTCTTTTCTATTTTCTTTACATGTTGTATCAAAACAGATATACTTTACCATTTAAAAGTTTGGGGTCACCCAGACAATGTCATGTTTTCCATGAAAACTCACACTTCATTCACATGCTAACATAATTCCACAAGGTTTCCTAATCACCATTTCAGCACCATTAGCTAACACAATGTAGCATTAGAACACAAGAGTGATGGTTGCTGGAAATGTTCTTCTGTACCCCTATGGAGATATTCCATCAGCCGTTTCCAGCTAGAATAGTCATTTACCACATTAACAATGTCTACACTGGATTTATCATTCATTTCATGTTATCTTCACTGAAAAAAACTGCTTTTCTTTCAAAAATGAGAACATTTACAAGTGACCCCAAACTTTTGAACGCTAGTGTAGATAATAATGGTCCCTCCTCTGCTTTTTCAAGTGAAATGAATAAACATGCAGATGATAAAAGTAAAGTGAGTGAACCTGACCATTGCTTAGATTTGACTGTGTGAGTGCAGTGTTAGCGAGCTGCTCTACTCATCCTGAAGTCACTGTGACTCCTATAACCACAGGCTAGTAGATGGAGGGAGTCAGAAAGAGAGAGGGATAAGGAGGAAGAAGCACGATGTGGGTTGTTTCCCCACAGCCATGCAGTCAGCGGTGTTTGATGACCTCATGCTCTCTCCCACAGTACGGACACATCCAGCTCCACACAGAGCATGTGCAGCCTCAGGACAGTCACCATTTATAGCTGATGCATGCACACACTAATGCACAGCCACAAAATTAATGCTTATCCAGATGGGTAATGTACAAACCACATACATCACACATGTACAAAGAACATGATTTGTGCCCTATAAATAATGAATTATACACTTCTTACTTGCTGTCTGAAGACACAGGGTGCATGAGGATGATCCACAAACATACTGAAAGAAGATGCTGCTGATTCTCCGCTCTCTCTCTGGTCAAATGGAAATATCATTTTAAATTCAAACCTTTAGGCGCTGACTTATTAGAATTAGACAATATGTGAACTGAAATTCAACTAGTACGCTAATCTTGTTTTGTCACTAGAAAAGCTTCACACTCCAAAATGAACCCTTGAAATTCAAAATAAGTTGAAGAAAACTTTGGAAACCTGTTGAAGCCTGAGCTTTTTTCTGCACGGGGAGTATTTATCTGTTTGTTTATGACTTCATACACTGTAATAACATGACAGAAAATAAGAAGAGAAAAACTTAAAAGTCCTCCTTTAATTTGACTCAAGTTTTATGAAGGGTCTAGGGAGTTTTCACACCTGCAGCTCACTTTAGTTGATCTGGACCAAGAAATTGAAATGAGTGATGACTTTAGTGAGCCTTTAATGTCTTTACTGACCTGTTACAAACACACTGTTACAGAGGGTTCTGAGACTGAGACGCAGACAGTCAAGACACAGCAGACCAGAATCTCCAACAATAATTTATTTACAACGATAAAAGCACTCAGAGAGCAGTACTCCACCAAGGCTGCTCAGTCGTTGTATGATTTCCAGTGGATAAGTCTCGATTAGTGCGCAGCAGTGGATTTGTAGTAGGATCACAATCATGTGATCGTAGCAGGCAGCTGATGTAGTGTTCACTTGTTGTCATGGTTACAGAGACGCTGTGCTGCCATCTCACAATGATAGAGAATCTTTAACAAATCCATGGATCCAGACTATAAGCTGCATCACTGCCAAAATCTAATCACTTGGTCCTTGTATCATTTCTGACCTTCACTGAAAATTTTATCCAAATCCATATTTGGGTTTTGAAGTAATGTTGCGCACAGATGGAAGGACAGATTACCAGACAAATGTATGCTGATCATCACATCGCTCCCCTGTGTTCTTGGCAGAGTATTAAGTATAACAATATAAAATGCACAGAGTGTGGAAAAGGAAGGTGACATCACAAGGACACAACTGGGCAGAGTTCTCCTGAGGGAGACCACTGGGGAACAGACAGGAAATGACTCTAACTCTGACTCTGTTTATAATTTGTAATGTCTGTACCTTACTATGCTAAGCACTGGGTTGATAACATACATTGTGAATCTGCATTTTAAACACTACTGTTCAAAAATTTGGGGTCATCCAGACAATTTCATGGCAAATTCACAGCAAAATATTAAACGACTTCACGACACCTGAAGTAACACACAACAGTATACATAAGCACAAGACACAGGCTAACTCTAATAAGCTAAAGTGAGAGGGATTCTAACTAACTGTAAGTTGACAGTGAAAATGGGAAGAGTGGTTGAGGAGATAATGCAGGCAGAGGGGGTGTGTGGTGTGGCAGGGAGGATCACTTCACAGGTGCAGGAGCCAGGTAGGGAACCCAAGGAGCAGAACTGGATCCGGATGGTCGAGGGTGGAGCCGAGGCTTGAGCAGGTGACAGGTGGTGCAGGCAGGGAAGGTCACAGAGCTGAGACACATGGGAGTTCAGGTTGCTGGAGTACAAAGCACAGGGTAGTGGCCTGAGTTGACTAACAAGAGTTGTTCAACAGTCCTGCATCAAGCAGTGGTCTGAGTCTGGCTTTTATGGAAAGAGGAAATGTGTAACAGGTGGACCACTCCCTGTCACAGGTGTCCTCAATCAAATGATCATGCAGTGACCTGCATCTGTACACTCACACAACACACACAAAGCGAAGAGGGAAAGGAGGGAGAAGGACAGGGAAGGCTGCCACTAAGAAGAAGTGGAGGTGGAGGGCATGACAGGCACCAAGAGCTGTGAGCATCCAGTCACATGGACTGATAAGAAACTCACTGACTAGATGGCTGTAGTGATGTCATCATGTACAATCATAGAACCATGGACTCACGTGAGAAAACTGCCTTGTAAGAAAATACAGAGTGAAAGACGGCGCACTGTAGCTATGACAACAAGTGAACACTACGTCCGTCAGCTGCCTGCTGATGACCACATGATTGTGATCCTACTACAAATCCACCACTGCAGACTTATCAGGATTTACCAATCTGAAATGATACAAGGAACAACTGATTAAATTGTGGGGGTGTTTCTGAGTCCCATCAGTTCCTATCACCCACTACATTTTTAGGTCACATGATTCAGTATCTGTACATAACGTACACATGCATAACACACGCCTGTGCTCAGCACAAGGTCATTTTGTTTATGAATATATCAATATTAAATGGACACATTCTATGTTGCTGTGATTTGTGATCATCAAAAACTAATAAACTAATTTTGCATTTCTAAAAAAATGCTGCATTTCTGACAGTGCCATATGGTTGAATGAGCAGCGTTGGCGGAGGACTGCGCTCTCTGAGTGATTTTCTTGTTTGTTTGTTTAGCTTTTTGCTGTTCTCATACAGAGGTATTTCACTGGATCCACCCATGTCTAAGCTTTGCTATCCCTTCATGGAGGAAAGCATCATCTTGAGACTCCAGATTCTCCTCAACTCCTCGGCTTCATCATTGTTTTAACAAATGCCAAACACGCATGTTACATTTCAGTTTGGTAAACAGAAGGTACAGTGCCAGGTCAGGTGAGTAAGGTTATCTGGATCTATAGGTAACAGTACTTTCATGCTTAGTCACAGTCTCTGACTCTTCACCATCACTAAAACTGTGACTGAAATAGGCAACATGGGATCTTATATATGGAATTGTTTCTAGGCGGCTGAATATTACACAGTAAAGTGGCTCATGTTTGTAAGGTTCCAATTTAATGACTCTTATCTTCAGAAATGTCATGTAAGCTGTGAGTGATGACACATAGCAGGAAGTGAGCTCCAGTGACTTCTCTAAGTACATCTAACCCACACTGCCAAACAGTGTCATTACAGTGTGACATCTCCTTGGAGACGAGGTGTCCTGGACATGTTATATAGCAGTCACAGACTTTTTGGAGATGAGTGGGCAGTAGCAGAATGCACACATCCGACACCACAATAAGGCATGAACACCATGTTCACTATTTCAGACATACATTTACTCTCTCTTTATCTGTCTGTGATGCCAAGTTTCACTGATGAATACGTTGATCGGTTGTAGTCTAGTAGAGTGTGTGTCATCCATCCATCCATCCATCCATCCATCCATCCATCCATCCATCCATCCATCCATCCATCCATGTCTATACACTGCTTTATCCTATAGAGTTGTAGGTGGGTTGGTGCCTAAGCTGATTGACTTAGGGCAATATACAGGTTACACCCTGGGCAGGTCGCCAGTCTGAGGACTGAGTGTGTATCAGCACCATTTTAATAAGGATCCACTTGCGCCTTCAATGTCAAATTGCATTTAAATTATTATCTTGTACAAACACAGAACCCATTTCAGAACTTATTTAGTTTTAGATACCCCTTATGTTCCTAATAATCTGTAGAACTGGTTTAAGTTTACCTTCTGCCCCTTCTAAATGTAACAAACTACAAGCTGACCTGTAGTCTTTTTGTCTGATCAGTCTCTAATTCAAATTGTGCCAACCACCTTAAGATTTTAGCACCATAGCAGCAGGAGAAATATATTGCACTTTGGGTATCCTGTAATGTCTAACACTGGGCCTCTTTGGCTCCTTAGAGATGTGAGGCCCTCTGCCTCCTGCAAATACTTGATCAGACTGGGGTTCTGGAGACTTTGGAGGCTGGGTCAACATCCGGGCTCTTTGTAGTATTCTTGTTACAATGCATTTCATTCTGCATTATACTATGTATAATTGTGTTTGTAATCAACAAAGGTCTTGAATCTTGAATCCACATGAATGCCAGAACCCAAGGTGTTGCTGCTGTTTGGTGTATAAGATCACATTGCATTACAGCAGGGAATTTATATGTATTTTACACACTGCAGAGCATAGCCGACATCCCAGAGAAGTTACGCTTAGAAACAGAGCAATTTTAATGGGATGTGAAGGAGTTAGATACACCTGACCTGATCATCTGGTATCTCTCGAGCTGAACCATGTCACATTCTGTGAGATGAATGTACAGGGGTTATTTTGTTTGATTGTTATACTTTATCTGACTCAAATATCACATAAATATATATTTTTGTATTTGCTGAGTCTAGCTAACATCTGACAGTTAAATTACTGATAGTATATGATTCGAAGAAGTAGCCACAGCATGCTCAGTCATATTTTTGATTTGTAACTAAGTCTTCTTCTCTTAGTTTAAGAGAATCTAAAACATTTTAGACATCCAAAAACTTTATTTTAGTCATCATTATATTAGTTATATTGCCTTACATGAGCATTTTAATCAAACTGCTTTCAAATAAACATTCATACAGCTGATTTTAGGCTGAATGACACAGCATGACAGGCTCTATGATGAAGCTGACTACTGCCCAGAATATTTATGTCAAGCTATACAAACAATTTGTTTTATTAACCATTACCACATCTGAACTCTATTAGAGTCATACATAATCAACAAAACCTATGCCACAGTATAAAAGCTTGTGTTTTGCAGGATGTTACACACGTGGACAAAATTGTTGGTACCCCTCAGTTAAAGAAGGAAAAACCCACAATTCTCACTGAAATCACTTGAAACTCAAAAAAGTAACAATAAATAAAAATTTATTGAAAATTAAATAATCAAAAACAGTCATTACTTTTGAATTGTTGATTAACATAATTATTTAAAAAAACAAACTAATGAAACAGGCCTGGACAAAAATGATGGTACCTCTATAAAAGATTGAAAACTATTTGACCAGAGTGACATGATTAACTCAGGTGTGTCATTTAATTGACATCACAGGTGTTTCCAAACTCATAATCAGTCAGTCTGCCTATTTAAAGGGAGACAAGTAGTCACCCTGCTGTTTGGTGAAAAGGTGTGTACCACACTGAACATGGACAACAGAAAGCGAAGGAGAGAATTGTCCCAGGACATCCGAAAAAAATTATAGACAAACATCTTAAAGGTAAAGGCTATAAGACCATCTCTAAACAGCTTGAAGTTCCTGTGACAACAGTGGCTCATATTATTCAGAAGTTCAAGACCCACGGGACAGTAGCCAACCTCCCTGGACGTGGCCGCAAGAGGAAAATTGATGACAAATTGAAGAGACGGATCGTTGGAATTGTATCCAAAGAGCCCAGAGCAACCTCCAAAGAAACTAAAGGTGAACTCCAAGGCCAAGGTACATCAGTGTCAGATCGCACCATTCGTCGTTGTTTGAGCCAAAGTGGACTTCATGGGAGACGACCAAGGAGGACACCACTGCTGAAAAAAACTCATTAAAAAGCGAGACTGGAATTTGCAAAAATGCATGTTGACAAGCCACAAAGCTTCTGGGAGAATGTCCTTTGGACAGATGAGACCAAACTGGAGCTTTTTGGTAAGGCACATCAACTCTATGTTCATAGACTCAAAAACCAAGCATACGAAGAAAAGAACACTGTCCCTACGGTGAAACACGGAGGAGGCTCAGTAATGTTTTGGGGCTGCTTTGCTGCATCTGGCACAGGGTGTCTTGAAAGTGTGCAAGGTACGATGAAATCTGAAGACTATCAAGGCGTTCTGGAGAGAAATGTGCTGCCTAGTGTCAGAAAGCTTGGTCTCAGTCGCAGGTCATGGGTCTTCCAACAGGACAACGATCCAAAACACACAGCCAAAAACACCCAAGAATGGCTGAGAGAAAAGCGTTGGACTATTCTAAAGTGGCCTTCTATGAGTCCAGATCTGAATCCCATTGAACATATGTGGAAGGAGCTGAAACATGCCATTTGGAGAAGACACCCATCAAACCTGAGACAACTGGAGCTGTTTGCTCATGAGGAGTGGGCCAAAATACCTGTTGACAGCTGCAGAACGCTCATTGACAAATACAGAAATGGTTTAATTGCAGTGATTGCCTCAAAAGGTTGTGCAACAAAATATTAAGTTATGGGTACCATCATTTTTGTCCAGCCCTATTTCATTAGTTTGTTTTTTTAAATAATTATGTTAATCAACAATTCAAAAGTGATGGCTGATTTTGATTATTGAATTTTCAATAAATTTTTATTTATTGTTACTTTTGTGAGTTTCAAGTGATTTCAGTGAGAATTGTGGGTTTTCCTTCTTTAACTGAGGGGTACCAACAATTTTGTCCACGTGTGTATTAAATTTTTCTGACTAAGCTACTGATTTCTTTGGGGTTTTACAAAACCCTACCTGCAATCAATGTGCTGTCTCAAGTAGTACCTTTCCTAACTTTGACATTTGTCATACGACATCTAGCTGCTGCCCAAAGGCTTCTCTTCCAACAATTTTTTTTATTATACTCCTTCTTCCTTCTTCATTATTTGAAGTGCAGCTGGATGTCTACCTGTTTTTAACTGATCAAGTCCATCTGCTGCACATCAGCATGCATCTCGCATCAGCCTTTAGTGCTGTGGTTGGTGTGCAAAGACAGTAGGCACTGGGGGAAAGACACAGCTGTGGACCCATCCAAAAACAAGAAGGGACATGGCTGAGAATGAATGAGTCTATGTGATTTTGTCACTCCTTTTTGATCACTGATTTTTAGAGATTTAGTCACCGTCATGTTTTTGATGACGATGGATTTATCTAGTCTTCATGATGGAAAATTTTACAATTTGAACCAACAAAATTCATGGTAGAGTATATGATTTTAATTCAATACACTTTCAGTCAAATTTAGCAAAGTTATCATCGTGGTCTTCAAGCTGGGCTGCACAGTGGATCGGTGGTTAGCACCCTTGCCTTGGAGCGAGAAGATCCCTGGTTTGCGTCTCGGCCTTCCCAGGATCGAGTCTGCATGTTCATGTTCTCCCTGTGCATTGTGGGTTTTCTCTGGATTCTCTAGCTTCCTCTCACAGTTCAAAAACATGCTGAGGTTAGTTGGTGAGTTTAAGTTGTCCGTAGATATAAATGTGATGATTGTTTCTCTGTATGTAGTCCTGTAGGACTACATACAGGTGGTGTATAGATGATGGATGGATGGTTTTCAAGCTGACTGTTCTTTCTCTGTGTGTGTAGTGAAAAACATCTGTAAATGTGAAACAAAGCATACGGGTTCTGTAAAGCGTCTTGAGACGATTTGAGCTGTAATTGGCGCTATATAAATAAAACTGAATTGAACTGAACTGAAAACTATGTGGCTGTCCAAGTTCCACACAATACTATTCCAGCATTCATACTTGTGTATATTTGTGCTTGTGCACTGGACCAGGTGAAAGGGAGGAGAGATGGAAACAAAAGAGAGGCAGTGGGATCAAGAGGGATGGTAAATATGGTACATTCTTACAATTTAAATATCCTAACTAGCTAAAAAAAAAAACACCTTTAACACGAAAAGCCAAATAATTGATTCTGTGAGCCATCTTTCTATAGTGTTGCTAACTTTTTTAGCTCCCATTTTGAACATTTGGCATTTGCTACAACCTTTTGAATCAATGAGAAATCTTTTTTTTAATTTCAATTATTTTTAGAAGTAGAATTTTCTACGAGGAAAGAAAATAGTGTGAAAAGTCTAGAAGTTATGAATGCATGATTTTTTGCAGACATTTGCTTGTTTTTCATGGTTTTCCTTTCCTGCTCAATTTTCTGTGATCCATTCAGCTCCAGACACCTGTTCTAAAGGACCTCTGCATGCTGCTCGTTGTAAATACTCTTAGCACATTAACACAGTACTGTGCAGTTGACACAGTTTACAAATGACAGTGCAGTTTATACACAAGACAGTCGGCTTTGAAGCAGTGCCGAGACTTCCTGAAGTGTTTAGGATGAAAATCAAGTTTGATTTCACATCAGGGGACATTTCCATCCTTTAGAAAGCAGCTCTTTCCTTTGGCACATCTCCAGCCGCATTTTCCTCTGGCCCATTAAATCAATGGCTTATCAAGTCAAGAGAGTGCTGTGGGCCTGTAGGAAGAGCCTGCATCAATCAGGCCATTATTCTGCTTTCCCAAAGACTGGCTGCCTGTGAGGAGGTAGAGCAGATGAAGGGAGCTCTGTGGCCACAGCTGCCTCCCTCACAAGAAAGCCCTTTTTTACTGCTTTGGACTCCTGGACAATACAAGAATTCTGTCCCATATAGGGGCTACTGTTGTGCAAGTAGAACATCCAGGCTGGGTCTTAAGTTAAGGCAGTAGTTAGAGTCATGCTTCTTCTTTGCTCTTATCATCATCTCACACTAACCAGAAACTGCTTATTTGCAACCACTGATTAACACAGAAGGGACTGAATGAGAGCATTATCATCATCTGCCTCCTCATAATAAACACCCAGTTTGTGTTGTCATGGTAACATGCACTGACTGTTTGACAGATGTTGTTCAAGCAGAATGAGCACGTGGTTGTGATTAGGTGAGAAGAGACCAGGATGAGTGTTATTTTTTTAATGTCAGATAGTGAGACAGCAAAGCTTCCTGCTCTGGTTGATGACCACTGTGGAACGGGAGACCCAGTTCCTGCGGCGACACTATCACTGCTGTCTGGGTGTGTTTGCTGTGCAGAGTGTCAGGGAGGTGAAGCAAAGGGACTGATGCACAGAGAGGCTGGAAACTAAATGTCTGAATCAAGACTTATTACGAGTTTTATTATTAATAGTTTGAGTTTGTTTCTAAATAGTGTGTAGGTGTGAATGTGAGTGTGATTGTTTGTCTCTATATGTAGTCCTGTGATAGACTGGTGACCTGTCCAGGATGTCTCCTGTTTTCACCCTAAGTCAGCTGAGATAGACTCCAGCCCCCCATGACCCTAATGAGGATTAAGTGGTGTCTAGATAATGGATGGATAGTTGGATAGATGGATGGATGGATGGATTATTTCTGTTTTTCAGCAAGTTGTATGGAGGTGGGGGTCTTGTTTGGTCATACAAACAAGACAGGGTTACATCATGGATCCCTCTGGACTCCCGTCAAGTTGACTACCACAGAAGAAGAATAAGGGAGAGAATGATTTTTACTGGCCATCAGATGGACATGCTGTGATTGGACAGTTGCTCTGTGGGCGGAGCTGGTGGGTGACTGACATGTGCTGGAACCAATCAGAGACCTCAGAGGAGGAGCAAGGATGGGGTCAGAGGTTTGGTTCTGGAGGTTTCATGGATCAGATTTTTAAATAACCTTAATATTTTAAGACACTCAACTTAGAAATGTCTTAGTGCTCTTGATTACAGCTAACATTACAAACATTAGAAAACAAGATGTGGGATGCTTCTTCAGCATTGAAACCAAGTCTCCCTTGGTCTATTTCATGGCAGACATGTAGCAGAAAAGGCACAGGTAAAACTGATTTTGTGAAGGATGCATTGCTCCGTTCCATTCCAGTTGCCCATGCCAGTACACAACAGCAAGACCTCCACTGCAGTCATTTTCAATTTTAAAGATTTCACCTATGCTTTTTCTTCTACAATAAGGCAAACATGTCTAATGTGAAGTAGATCTATTCTCAAGAAGCAGATGTATTAATTATCCATGTGTACATGCAGTCATTATGGCCTTATATGTGAAACAGAAATCTTAAATACACTGTGACATGTTCACATTGGGTTAGCACATTACTACATGCAGCAGGTCTTGATCCTCACCGACTCTGAGATGCATTTAATTAACGGTTCTGACATGTGGCTGAGGCTCAGCAGGTCACTGGAATAGCTTTGACATTTGAGTGACATCCATTTCTCTCTGAATAATTGACTGAGGTCTGTCTCCTGTCAGTCTCAGAGAGGTGTTGAGCTCCAGAATACTGCCTCGCCTCACCAGGATCTCCTCCAAAGACACACAAACCCACAGCACTGACAGTGACACTCATTTCACAGTGATCCTATTCTTTCTCTCTCCTATTAATTCTGCAGTATCCACACCCCACCCCACCCTACCCCAGACAGTGTCAATTAAACTGTAAACAAATTGTTCAAGTTGAAATAAACAGTGCTATTGATTGGCTGGTTTTAGCTCAGTTCAGTTTTTTTACTCCACCAAGGAATGCAGTAGAGTTATGTGATGATCTGTCTGTCTGATAGCAATATTATTCAAAAATGGACCAACTGGTTTGGATGGAATTGTCAGGGAATGTCAGAAATGATGCAAGGACCAAATAATTAGATTTTGGCAGTGATGCAGCTCATAGTCTGGATCCACGATTTTTTAAAAAGATTTCTGTATCATTGCGAGGCAGGGGCATGACGTCACTGTAACTATGACAACAATTCAATTCAGTTTTATTTATAGAGTGCCAATTACCGTTCAGATTGTTCAAGACGCTTTACAGAACCCATATGCCTGAACCCCCAGAGCAGCCCTAAGGTAACAGTGGCAAGAAAAACACCCTTTTTATTCAGTGTGTAAATTAGCATATTGTGTTTAGTGAGGGCGATGCAGAGTAGACTGGTGGAAATGGGCAGCTGGAAGCAGTGGGCTGGAGGAAGGTCAGCAGCAGCATCCCACAGTGGACATGATGGAGACTAGACCAGTTGGGGGGACAGCAAGCACAGATCTGAAGCATCCAGGTCTGGGACCAAGGACACTTGGAGAAAGAACACAGGGCGAAACAGAGTTAGTACAATGCAATAGCAGTATATATTTTAAATATAAAGATAGTTAGAGAAGGGCTCAGTGCATCAAGAGAGGTCCCCCAGCAGCCTAGGCCTATAGCAGCAGAACTAGGGGCAGAACTAAGGGACGTCGAAGAGGAAGCCCGTTGTGCAAATGAAGACTCCAGCTGACCCCCTCAGGATCATCTAGTCAGCCCTAACTATAAAATTTGGCAAAAAGGAAGGTTTTAAGCCTGGTCTTAAAAATAGAGAGGATGTCTGCCTCTCGAACCCAAACTGGGATCTGGTTCCACAAGAGAGGAGCTGAAAACTGACAACTGTATCATTGTGAGATAGCGACACTGTAACCATGACAGCAAGTGAACACTACGTCATTTGCCTGTTGACGATCACGATTGTGATCCAACTACAAGTCCCCCGCTGTGGACCACAAATTGTTTAAAGATTTCATCTGTCAGAAAACAAATGACAGGGCAGCCTTGGTGGAGTACTGGGCTACCTGAATGCTTTTCTTGTTTTTCTGAAGTTGTACTTTAGAAATATTGTCTATCAATCAGTCTTCTTGCAATTGTATTAATAAATGAGTTTGCTTGATGTTATTGCAAAATCTTCTTTTAGTAAACTGTAAATTAATACGGCTTAAAATGGTTAACTTCCTGTGCAAGGTAATGTGTTACCATGGGAGTCTGCGAGATCTCGTAGTTGTTGTTTTACCCGGTGTGGAACATGGCGGTGGAATAAAGTTGGTCGGAAACAAGAACGTCGTGTTTTTGGCATTTTCATGTTAGTAGAGGATGGTTACCAACTACAGAGTACCGCCGAAATTTGACGAAGCCAGGCCATACGAGTGTTGGAAAAATGAAGTCAGTATTTGGAGACTTGTGACGGACTTGGACAAAAAGAAACAGGCACTCGCGGTGGCACTGGGGCTCGAGGGGAGAGCCAGGGAGACTGCTTTGGAAATACCCGCGGACGATCTGAACAAAGATAACGGTATGGAAACTTTGCTTCCTAAGCTGGACGTGGTATTCTTAAGAGAAGCATATTCCTCTTTCAACTCGATATCGAAAGACGGTGCGGTGTCCATGGCAGACTATATAATAGACTTCGAGCAAAGATATAACCGCATGAAGAAGTACAACATGACCCTGCCTGATGCTGTGTTAGCGTTTAAACTCCTGGTCATAGCTTGTCTCGAGGAGAAGAGTCGGCAGCTAGCGCTCACAGCGTTCACGGATTTAACATTTGCCTCTATGAAGTCAGCTTTGAAGCGGATTTTCGGAGGAAAAACTACCGGAGTAAGCAACGGCAGTGAGACTCAAGATGCGGCCTTTTTCACGGAGCAAAGACCACCGGGCAAATTCAGGCGGAGCCCGCCACAAAGTGGACAGCGGCAGCCACTGAAAGGTACTAATCCACTCGACAAATATGGTAAGCGAACAAAATGCGTCATTTGCCAGAGCACGTACCATTGGGCTAAAGACTGTCCTCATCAGATGAATGACGTTAAATTGACAGAAGATGAAAATGTAGAGGAGTGTAATATTACACTGTTTACCAAAGCAGGAATTACAGACTCCGAGGTCTTCCTAGTTGAATCACTGGGATCAGCTATCATTGACACTGCATGCACGCGTACAGTTTGTGGTGAAAAGTGGCTAGATAGTTACATAAAGGACCTGAGCCAAAGCCAAATTACCAAACTACTGCAAACAGAATCTTCAAGCTGCAGACCTTTTAGATTTGGAGATGGTCAAGTGATTCACTCCAACAGAAGAGTGAAGCTTCCTGCCAAAATCGGGCAAACAAAGTGCCACATCGAAACTGAAGTTGTTCCTGCTGATATTCCCTTATTGCTGAGCAAACTGTCTCTGAAGAGAGCAGGAACTGTTTTAGACATGGAGAATGACACTGTTGTCATGTTCAAGCAACCAGTGCCTCTTGAGCTCACTAGTTCGGGACACTATTGTGTGGACATTAGAGATGCAAATGCAGAAGTGAGCTGTAATGAAAGTGAAGTTCTCATAGTCACAGCAGAGATGTCAACAAAAGAGAAGCGTAACATTCTCCTCAAATTTCATAAGCAGTTTGGCCACGCCTCTGCAGACCAGCTGCAGAGGCTCATCCAAAGCTCTGGAAATACTGACAAAGACTGTCCAGCCATTCTGCAGGAAATCATTCGTGACTGTGAGATATGTCAGAGGTACAGCAGGACCAAGCCCAAACCTGCAGTTGGTCTGCCCTTAGCCTCAGAATACAATGAAACTGTGGCAATGGATCTGCATGAACTGGAACCCGGCGTATGGTACCTCCACATCATCGACCACTTCACACGCTTCAGCGCTGGAAACATTGTGAGGACCAAGAAACCCTCAGAGATCGTCAACTCCTTCATTCACTCGTGGATTAGTGTCCACGGTGCCCCCAAATGGATCTAGACGGACAACGGTGGAGAGTTCAACAATGAGGAGATTAGAGACATGGCAGAGAAATTCAACATTGAGGTAAAGACTACAGCGGGATACAGTCCTTGGAGCAATGGGCTGCTGGAGAGACACAACTTGACACTGACTGAAATCCTCCTGAAGGTGAAAAAGGAAAACAGCTGTGGTTGGCCAACTGCTCTAGACTGGGCTCTTATGGCTAAAAACAGTGTGATCAATGTACATGGTTATAGCCCACACCCGCTTGTGTTTGGTCAAAGTCCTAATCTCCCTTTATTTTTGGTTGATAAACTACCTGCTCTAGAGGGCACTACTATGAGTACTAGAGTAGGGCACCATTTAGCAGTATTACATGCTTCCAGGAGAACTTTCACAGAGATGGAGTGCTCAGAAAGAATAAGGAGGGCACTACGCAAGCAGCTCAGGCCTACAGAGGAAAAGTATGAGACAGGAGACAGAGTGTACTACAATCGAGCAGACAATACAGAGTGGAAAGGTCCTAGTGTAGTTATTGGTCAGGACGGTGTGGTGTTCATAAGACATGGTGGGATTCTTGTCAGAGTACACCAGTCCAGGCTGAGCAAAGTAAATACACAGGATGAGGTTAAACCTGTACTGCCCATTATTCCTGAAAATGGTACAGAACATGAAAGCATGGTACACACTGATGTGTCAGAGAGTTCAGATGATGAAGAGAGTGTTAATGGTGAAAAGCAAATCCCTGAAAACACAGAGACAGATGAGGGAGAAAACGTGAGACAAACTAATGAAACATGCACTGAAACAGAGAGTGATACAGCTAATACAGTGGGTTCTACTAATGTCAAACTGAGAACAGGTCAGACAGTCACATTTACAAACAGAGATGATGGTGTTCAGCACACTGCCAGAGTTTTAGGCAGAGCAGGAAAAGCCAAGGGGCAATACAAAAATTGGTACAATGTGCAGTATCTCGAACCTGATGGTAGTGTGGGACAAAAACAAGCATTAGACATGTCACATGTTGAAAACCTTCACACTGAATGTGAAAACACCGATGCAGATGTACTCATTACCAAAGACATCTCTTTTGATGCTGCTAAATAGCAAGAGATTGAAAACTGGAAAAATAACAATGTTTACAAAGAAGTCATGGATAAAGGTCAAAAATGTGTTTCAACTGGATGGGTCTGTACACTGAAATAAAATTTGAATGGCATTGTTCTAAAAGCATGCCTTGTGGCGAGAGCTTTTGAAGAAGTCAATATTCATGAGTTACAGAAAGATTCTCCCACATGTGGATCAGAGTCACTCAGGCTGCTGTTAGCTGTGATCTGTCAAAACAAATGGAAAGTTAATTCTATGGACATTAAGTCTGCCTTTTTGCAGGGCATGGAACTGTCAAGAGACATTTACATTCGTCCCCCACTTGAAGCAGGCGTGGACAATGTTCTGTAGAAACTAAATAAATGTGTATATGGACTTGCGGACGCTTCCCTCTACTGGTACAACAAGGTTAAAGAATCCATGCTAAACACTGGTGGTAAAGGCCCGGTCACACCGCTAAGCCAACGACCGTGTTTTCGATTTTTTTTCCCATTTTGTGCGCGGTGACGAGCGTTGTCGAAATTCGGCCCCCCCTCCCTACCATTCAAGGAATGCTCCAGCAAAGTTCGGGCAGTGTGACCGGGCCTTAAAGTGTCACAAGTTTGTCCTGCAGTGTTCTATTGGCAGGATGAGCAGTCTGAGGTCAAAGGATTACTGGCATGCCATGTTGATGATTTTCTTTGGGCAGAATCAGAGTAATTTGTAACCAATGTCATCTCTGTGCTTAAGTCTGCTTTTCATGTGTGTGTCGTGAAGAACATGACAGTTTTTCATATGTGGGAATGGACATTGCTACTGTTGGTGGTGAAGTGCAGGTACGTCAGCACAGTTACATCGACAACCTACAGCCAGTTCGTTTACAGACAGCACGTGCTGTACAGAGAGATGCTCTGTTGAATGAGCCAGAGAGAGAACAACTCAGGTCCAAAATAGGACAGATTTTGTGGGTTGCTAAACAAACAAGACCAGATGTTATGTTTGATGCATGTAGCCTGTTCAGTCCATACATGAAGTGAAGCTGGTCTCAACACTCTTCCCCTTTTCTGTGTTACCAACAATCATTCCCTGTTTGACGCTCTTAAGTCTACAAAACAGGTCACAGAGAAGAGACTCAGATTAGAAATAAGCTGCATTAAAGAACTACTGCAGGCTAACAGCATCAAAGAGGTGTGTTGGTCAGAGGCTAAGTCACAACTCACTGATTGTCTGACTAAGAAAGGTGCTTCCCTACTTGTGCTTCTTAAAGCACTGGATGAGGGTGGCTGGCTGCTGTGATGTTATTTGCACTGTTAAGCATTTGTTTGGGTACAGTTTTTGTTTGTTATGAACTCTACTTACCTAAGCATACTTGAACTATCGCTGTGTTCTGATAAGCATTTGTTTATGGTGACTGAGTGTTTGTCAGTCAAGGTAAACCTTTTGTTCATTAGCAATTTCTTTCTATTTATTTTTTATTTTTAGGAAAGAGGGAGCTTATTAACTTCCTGTGCAAGTTATTGTGTTACCGCGGGAGTCTGCGAGATCTCGTAGTTGTTGTTTTACCCGGTGTGGAACATGGCGGTGGAATAAAGTTGGTCGGAAACAAGAACGTTGTGTTTTTGGCATTTTCAAAAATGACTATCTTTTTCATTCTAATTCTACAATTTGTGAGGGCTTTCCTCATGTTTGGTTCCTGGTTACTTAGTTTCAATTTCCCCTTCATTGCAACATCCCAAAAAAGATGTTGCATTGAAGGGGTTTCCAAATTATTTTACAGAATTCATTAGAAACTGTGCTATTGACCATTTACTTTATTATTGGTACCTGTTCCCACATATTCAGCCTTGCTTTTATAACACCAAAATTATATGTGTAGGAGCACCTCAGTGGCTTGATGAACGTCAGTCGTTCAACTCCTGAAGGACCAGACCTTTGTGGCCTGTTAAAACCTCCTCTCTCTTCCTCCACTTCCTGTCTGTATTTACTGCATCTAAAAGCAACAAACTCACCCCCAAATTTATGTGGCTTCTCCATGTATAACAGGTAAACTCATGAACACTATGTATAGTGTATTTATTTTGAAAAAAAACACTTGTCTAAAATACTGTATGCAACAGTATTAGGAGAGTATACTCAGCTGATGTTCCTCTATTGTGTGTCTTTGATAGCCTTAAACATCAGAACAAGTTCATTCAAGCCTGAGAAAATATGCAGAACATTAAATAAATTGATCTGAGAATTGATGTACTGTGCTAAGCTTCAGCTCTTCCCTCTTTACTCCCTATCTGTCCCTGTCTCTGTCAGCCCAGCTCCTCATGTAGCTTCTTTGTTGTTAGAATAGATTAAGAAAGCCATATTATCGTCAAGGTGGCAAGGAAATTTGGGCGTCTCCATTCGGCTGCTCTGCCTATTGTAATCTTTTTATCGCTCCAGATGGATGTGTGTGGCTCTGAGCAGTTTAGTCTGGTGTGTAGGGTAGATAAAGGTAGGAGGGACTGGTACCTACACTCTTTCAGGACACATTATCAAACATCAAGGTGACTGCCAAGGTACTGACTGCCAATCAGACAATAAAATCTGTTGCATATTTGCAAATGATGTGAGATTAAAAAAAAACAACAACCCAAGAATAGTTTATATTTTCACTATTTATGGTGATTATGATATTTAGTTTGGTTTTATTTGGCTAGAATTGCTGAACAAACATAAAATCTGATGTACAACCTGATGAGAAACTACTTAGCTGAAGTCAAAACAGAGTCGCTGTATAAGGTTACCACCATGATGTTTTAAAAACAGACACATAAGTGAGTGTATTTAGAAGGTGGAGCTTTTATACAAGAATAAATAGTCATATCCCCAGGTTAGATCCTCTTCAGTGTGAGTTACTAGAATCATTTGTAAAATTCTAGGATTTAATAGACCATGATACTGTTGATAATTACGCTCCTCTAAGATGTAATGGGAATCAGAAAAAATATAGATGGACTACAGGACAAGCCAGTAATTGTAAGATAGAGATACTCAAAGGTGCTCAATATGCAGAAATGATTAGAAGTATTCTAATAATCTGAGAATTCAAACTATGGGAGTTTTCACCAGTGCCCTAAATGAAATACAGTGTTCCTATAGGAGGTGGATTATTACTGAGTAGGATTTATGTTTGAAAATTAAGACTGGTCCCATATTGAGTGTAAATTTCCATTACTAACAATATCCACATTTGCATTTTTGGCATAAGCATTCGGTGTGTTTGTCCAGATATATGACAGCTTTGACAAAATGCTGATGGCTGCTATGCTGTCAGACGTGTTTGCATTACATATGAAGTTGGCTTTGTATCCGATGTAATACATTCCTCATTACTTGATGATGCTTTTATTCTATTTAATTTTATTAATTACTCCGCCAAGGAACGTGGCGGAATTATGTGACGTCTGTCTGTCTGTCTGTCTGTCTGTCTATCTGTCTGTTAGCAACATTAGTCAAAAACAGAGATAAAATTGTCAGGGAAGTTCAGACATGAAACAGGGACTAAGTGATTAGATTTTGACAATGATGCAGCTTATAGTCTGGATCCATGGATTTGTTAAAGATTCCCTATCATTGTGAGATAGTGACACGGCATCACTGTAACCATGACAACAAGTGAACACTACATCAGCTGAATGCTGGTGATCACATGATTGTGATCCTACTACAAATCCACCGCTGCGGACTTATCAGGACTTATCCGTTGGAAATGATACAAAGAACAGTTGATTAAATTGTGGAGGTGTTTCTGAGTCCCATCAATGGTTTGTGGATAAATCTATATTAAATGGCCACATTCTATGTTGCTGTGATTTCTAGTCATCAACAACTAATAGTAATTAGAAATGCTGGGGGGAATGAACAGCCTTGGCGGAGTACTGTCCTCTCTGAGGGCTTTTCTATTTTTTTTTTTCCAGTTGTGTGAAGGCAAAATAAGAATTCACTCAGGGTAACCACTGTGTTTCTGGTGTGTAAATAACAACAAAGTTCTTGAATCTTGAATCGTTTAACTTCTTTCACTTTCTGTGTTCGACTCAATACTGTAAGTTTGTCTGCTGTTAACTAAATACATTCTTTCTGCACTTCCACAGTGAGCACATGCATACAGTTAAGTAGAAGGGTTAAGGTCAGAATCACTTTAGCTTCCAACGAATTGAGTGCTCCCAGAATAATAGCCTTCTCAGAGAAATGATAAGCTCTCTATTACTCTTGTTGGGCTTGATGGAAAATCAACAAGAGGTCAAATGAGCTGCTCGAGGTATTGACTTATTGCTTTCAAAAGCTATTTGCCTGACGAGATTTCTTTTTAAGAGTACCATCTTGACTGTAGAAGACTGTATTGCTGAATGCAGCCAACATTAACACGCACCATAGCAAATATTTCCCATAAGCTTCCAAACACAAAGGAAGCTCCTTTCATGTTTAACCACAAAGAAAGGGTTGCTGGGGCAGATGAGTCGCTTCAAACAAGTTACACACAAGTGGTGTAACTCGTTTGAAACAGATGTTTTTCTGATAAATATTGTGCTCTACCTTCGTCCCCAGAAAAATGCATCCAAATGCTGTTTGTATGTTGACTCTGGCCCATTATATATATATTTTTTGGCTAACATCTCCTCCTCCCTGATAAAACACTAAATGTGGCTCTGCTCCAGTCTCCAGTCAGTCGGACTCTGGCAGCGCTCACACTCCTACTTCTTGGAGTTAGCTGCATTTAGAGTTGTGTTCAGTGAAAGGAGTTGTTGTGGACAATTCAAACTCAGAGATGTCGTTAGTCGTTGACGTGAAGACAGCGTGGACAACTCAGACTCATGAGGAAAGCGTGGGCAATTTGCACATAGGAACGGCTCGCAGCTGTGAACTGGTTCTCATCGTTCAACGACTGACTTGTTGGGGAACGCCACTTCTCTAGAAGGAATTTGACTTGTGCCAAGTGGTGTCAGTAACGGGTGTTGGTTCAAACAACCATGCTTGCAGTGCTCAGGGCTGCTTCCTCACCTCCTCCACGCTCCCTTCTCCAGCTGCTCTGACAACAACGAGAGGCAGATAGTGACCTCCCTGCAACACTGCATAGTACAACCTGTGAATTCAAAAAGTCCATGGATAGTCGATGATGAGCATTTGAGCCGGGTTCTGCTCAAGGTTTCTTCCAAAGTTTTTTCTTGCCACTGTTGCCTTATCACTGCTCTGGGAGTTCAGGCATATAGGTTTTGTAAATTGCCTGGAGACATTTTCAATTGTAATTGACGCTATATGATTAAAATTGAATTGAATTATAAGCTATAGCTTTCCTGTAGCTATGGATACAAGACACATATGCAGACTAGGACTGGGAGCGAAAGTAACACCAACTTTTTGCACAGCAAACGCAGCTTCTCGTTGCACCCACATGACCTGCAGATATTTTCACATGATAAACAAAGGTGTCACTAATAATACAATGAATTTCTCCACTGCATTGTAATAATAGCTGGAAGACGTGGTTAAAGGAATGGAAGTTGTCTGAAGGAATGCAGACATTATTGTTTGTTCCATCCATGCTCTTCCTGCTGTGAATCTGTGAACTGTAGTGGTACAAGCATGCCCTGATCCTGGTAGGCTAGAGACTCATCATAGTGAGGGTTTGTGTGTTCATTCCATGTCGCAGCTGGTAAAAATCGGATATTAACAACTTTGTTTACTGCTGGGTAGCTTGTACATATCCCCTGGGGCTCAATTAAGCTTGATCAGAATTAAATAAAAAATACCTTATAATTTATGTGTTGTGATATTAATCTGAACATGCACAGTAGCAAGCAACTGGAATTATTAACCCTCAAGCGACCAAGCTATGTTAGCGACTAAAATGACCGACTGGGGTCATTTATGACCCCGCTATATTTTACACAGGAATATGTCTACTTCAGTGCCTCTTTTTGTGCTTTCTTACCTATTCCACTCCACTGCATTATATGATGGATATTCTAAAATAACCTTCTGTAATTATTCATGGATTTGAATCATTTTTGACTCAGAGCTAAAGTAAAACCACATGAACAATATGATGCATTGTAAGAACGCAATAACATTTATTTCGACACGCTTTGTCTGCCACTTCTTTTAAAACTTTGTTCCTTTTGTTTCCTCAATAGTAAATCAAAGTACATAAAAACAAAATCTACACAAACATCTTGTCTGTATGTGTACAATGTAACATGCAGAGAGGTATTTAGATTAGGGGCGGCTGTGGCTCAGGTGGCAGAGCCGTTCGTCCAATGCAAGACACTTTACCCACCTTACCTCCAGTGCTGCCACTTACACTGGTGTATGAATGTGTATGCTGTGTAATGTTGGTGGTGGTCAGAGGGATTGGAGGAGTGGACTGGCAGCCAGTCAGTCTGCCCCAGGGCAGCTGTGGCTAAAAATGTAGGTCTACCAGCTATAGTGCACTGCAAAACACTGAAATATAGCGATTAGAGGTAGAAATAAATAAATAAAACTAAGGCCTACAATAGTGAAAAACCTATACATCTGTCTGGGGTCATAACTGACCCCAGATAAGTTTCCATTATCCTTGTCACACCAGTTCTCTACAAAAAACTATGAGCAGCTGTAGGACAAGTAGATTGACAAATTCATGGTAGGAAACATTTTTCAGATAAAAGATATAAAAACGACAAATATAATTATATGGCTGGGTTCATAAATGACCCCACTCGGTCGCTTGAGGGTTAAACTAATGTGAGGAGTAAAAACTATTCTATTGGTCACTGAGCTGTTGTGTAGAAGCCTAAAGCAGCAAAGAATGGAAGTACTTCAGTAAAGTACAATACTCTATAATTGTGTTTATGTAAAGTACACGAGTAAATATAGTTTGTTACCTTCCACCAGAGGAAGTACACAGCAGTTAAATGAAAAGTAGTTGTTTTCTGCTTCCGTGTTTGTGTGGATTAAAGGAACAAGGCAAATTTACTGTTGAAGAGAACAGCTGTCTGTTCTCTGTGCTTCATTCAGTTCAGTTCAGTTTCATTTATATAGCACCAGTTAACAGCATCTGCCATCGCAAAACACTTCACATAGCAAGACGAAGACCTCACAGAATTTACACAGAAAACCCAACAAAATGCAAAGTTTTCTTGGGATTCCCTTTGGGAATTAGAGCAGTAGAGAGAGGAAACGTCTTCAAGGAACTTTCTTAAAGTCCAGTGGATTGATTTAAACTACTTTGGATAACCATGACCTGAATAAATGAGAACCTACACAGACACCTGTACCAGAAACCTTCACAAAATGTTGTTGGATCCTTGTGAGGCTGGTTAAAAAACAAAACATATCTACTTTGAGTCTCAGCAGTTGTCACATTGCACTGATATAACCTAGTAAAGGATGCTCCCTCACTTCTACCATTTATTTTTGCAAACTTATTTACTCTCTTCTTGGCTAAATCCTTTTGGTCTGGTTTTCTATTTTAATACTTCTGAATCAGCTGTTTGAAGGTCCAAGACTCAATTTCCAGAAATCCCACTTCCTGTCATGAATTCAGCTCACCTGAACTGTTCTGGATGCTGTTTGGTCTGGCCATCTCTGCCATGCTGCTGCACTAATTGAATTTCACTTACTGGCAATGGGCATGAGATTGTGTTAATGTGGCATGAGGAGCCCAAATGCGGTCCAGACATCCGAAATAATTCTCTGCACACATTACCACTATAAATATAGCCTGTACTGACTAGCAGTTCCTCTATATTAGCATCATCAATCTTTGTGCAGAACACCTGTGAGCCTAGAAAAAAGGTTAAACCTGTTTTGTGATCTGTGACCAGCAGGAGCTAATCTACAGGTGTATTTATTGTTTTTAAAAATGTGACTATGGAACTTTGCTTCACAGGGTTTGATATTTTGTCAAGTCAGAGTCTGTATCAGAGTCAAATCACATATACAGAGGTAATCTGATAGCGATTTGAAATTCAGTTTGGATTTATTCCAGGTGTTAAAACCAGCTGAATTATGCTGGCAGTTTTCCTGTATACTTTGTTCTCACCTTACTATTTATATTATAAAAATAAAAATAAGATAAAAATAAGATTTCTTTATTCTTGAAGAAGTTTAGTTTTAGCAAGTAGCTTTGTGGATTTAAAACGGTTTCTCACCCAGGATCCACTACAGTACGTGAATCCTGCACAAATAAATACTCTAAGAAAAAAACATTAATTTCGAAATGACATAAAAAGATCTGCACCAGTCTGGATTAGAAGTTTAGATCAATATAAAACCATTTGCAGCTGTGCTCTTCTTTTTAAACAATTGAATTGACAAGCTATAGCAGGCTTATTTGTGACTTGTGTCTTGAGGTATTGTGTGCTGTGCTTTAGACAGGACACCTGTTTGTATCTTTACACTGATGCCTCTGGTCAGACTGAGACAGGATGCTGCAACAGACTATTTGGGATCAGGCTGGTTCGGTGTGAATTGTTTCATCTTCGTGGTTGTTGCTGTGTTGCATCAGATTCTTTTATTTACAAATATACACCTGATTCATCATTTGTTATTCCAAAGTTGCATAGAGCTGCAGGGTGATTATAGTGAAGGCAATATGCACCAGTGCTCTGCCTCGCCTCGTATGCGGATCACTTTGTCAGTGGCTTCCTGGCAACGAGCATGGATGGGAATATCAAACAGTAGAGAAGAAACAGACACACAAGAGCAGCTGCAGTTCATTGACGTCACACAGAGCCCAGCCAGGTGCATGGGCTTCAGTTTCACAAATATGGATCAATATCAGTCCAGTCTGGTATCAGGCCTGCAGGCAAGTCTGGACTTTAATGGTATTCTACATCCTGTATTAGGTGGAGACACTGTGACACTTGTACCATCTTAACAGCAAGGTCAGTCAGACAAATATTACACTTTTAAGTGTTAGCTTACTCACTGAGGTGGGTCAGTAATGATGTTAATGATATCATAAACATCCATCCATCCATCCATCCATCCATCCATCCATCCATCCATCCATCCATCCATCTGTACATTACTTAGTCCTCATTACACTGCAGTCCTTGCCACAAACTACTGGAGTCATGTTGTCGAAATGATCTGACATTCCTTTTTGGTTAAAAATCCTGAGCATTTTTACCTACATTGAAGAGCATCCATCCATCCATTCTCTATACACCACTTAATCCTCATTAGGGTCATGAGGGCTGAAGTCTATCAGCTGACTGAGGGTGAAGGCAGGGGACACCTGGACAGGTCACCAGTCTATCATAGGACAACATATAGAGACAAACGATCACACTCACATTAACACCTACACACTATTTACAATCACCAATTAACCTCAGCATGTTTTTGGACTGTGGGAGGAAGCCGGAGAACCTGGAGAAAACCAAGACATGCACAGGGAAGAACATGTAAACATGCAGAAAGAACCCAGGAAGGCCGGGATGCAAACCAGGGACCTTCTAGCTGCAAGGTGACAGTGCTAACCACCACATACCTTGCAGCCCTGTTGGAGAGCATATTCAATTCAGTTCAATTCAATTTCATTTGTATAGGGCCAATTACAATGCAAATTGTCTCAAGATTCTTTACAGAACCCAGATGCCCATATGATTTCCCCAAACCACTTACTGCTGAAACTGCCTGGTTCTTCTACTAGCAAGTTCAGTTATTGCAAGACTGCCTTCACCAGCAAGGGATAATCACTGTTTTTTAAAAATGCTTTTTACAATTTTCACAATTTCGTGGAAACGTGTTCCTGGAGTGATAAAAAATGATGTTCTCAATGAGAGGCAAAGGCAGCAGTTTGATACCATTGCATAACCCCCAGGGAGGAAGTTGGGGACGTGTTTGGTGTACAATAAGTCTCAAACACTTAAAAAATACATGAAGTCTTTGCAACCCAACCTGCATGTCTGTGGACTGCACAAAGACGATGCAGAATCCAGGGAAAACTCATGCAGGCACCGGAAGAACATGCAGCTCAACAGAGAAAGGCCCCAGGCTGACCTCCTGGCAACAGTGTGAACCACTTGATTCTGTCATTTTTGAGGCCCCACTAAACTGGAGTGTGATATAAAATCCATGGAATGTACTTGATCGCATTGCTTATAATTATAAATAATGCTGTTTTTTTCTGAACTATTTAAAACTACATTTTCATTAACATGCATGGTCAGATTCAGCCACTTATGACTGGTAACTACGAATGCCTCTAAAAACTAATGTCCCAAACTCTGTGTAGTTCGCTGGTCAAACATGAAATGATTTCATAAACGATCATTAAAATTTTTCATAACTCAAAAGGTTTTATGGATACTTAATGTGTTGTTTATTTATTTATTTATTTTTTTATTGAGTGAGTGAGCTAGAAGATCCCCGGTTCACGTCCCGGCCTTCCTGGGATCTTTCTGCATATAGTTGACACGTTCTCCTGTGCATGTGTGGGTTTTCTCCAGGTTCTCCAGCTTCCTCCCACAGTCCAAAAACATGCTGAGCTTAATTGGTGATTCCAAATTGCCCGTAGGTGTGAATGTGAGTGTGATTGTTTGTCTCTATATGTAGTCCTGTGATAGACTGGACCCTGCCTTCACCCTAAGTCAGCTGGGATAGACTCCAGGCCCCCATGACTCTAATGAGGATTAAGCGGTGTACAGATAATGGATTGAGTGAGTGAGTAAGCCAAACATTTTGTTTAGTGTGTTGCTGCACTGTAATGACAATCATCAGCTTTTTATTTAAGATTAAGACAGTGTGTGCAGTATTCAATTCCATCCAGATTACTAAGATATTAATAAATGAGCAATTTATCTATAATTACAAGCTGATAGCTTAAATCACAGAGAAGACACACACATATATAAAGCTCGCAAGAGAAATGTGTACATATGCTCACTCATATGTTCAGCCCACTGTCAGCTCTGCAATCCAGTGTCAGAATTTGCAGGCACCCCCAGGATGTGCATCCCCTGCATTTGAAATGGTGCTTGCTGGGACTACACAGCTCGATTGAGTTCCAGTCTGAGGCTCATGGCTGGTCCAGACCTTTCCCTCATTGTACAAGTCAGATAGGTGGGGCTCAAAGAGGAGTTAGTGAAACAAGGAAGACCGGGAGAGAGGAGGCAGACGGGGAATGTAGCCTGCAGCCATGTGAGAGGAAGGCTGTCATCTTTATTCAGATGTGATGCAAATTTCATACTTTCAAATGATTCCACCTTTTGCTGGAAATGAAAAACTTTGAATCAAGACAGTAACAATATGAGGAAGGCACATAAGCCAAAAACATCAAAAGAGAATGAATCCAATCAAAACTGAGCCAGTGAAACAGAGCAGGCCTTATCTAAGAAACAGGGCCAAACCTTTCTCGTTGACAAATTCACTTTTACTTCCAATTCTCGTCTTTCCCCTGTTATGCAATGTCAATTCCCTATGCCGAAGGACACAATAATTGGACTTGCCCGTTCTGGCCTGAAAATCAGTTCCATCAATGTGTGAAATAACCCTGCCATCTTCCCTCTGTGGCTTATCCACCATCACACCACTGTTTAAATTGCCTTGTAGGGAACAAGCACCAGTTTACATCACATCTGCACGTTATGTAAATTGATGCTAACATCAGGTAGACAGGAACAGTGGGAAATGTCCTTATGCTGTTCATTTATAATGTGTTAATATTTCTGTCATAACTAGGCCTCACAGTATGTCCTGCCTTGCTGTCAACTAAAGATAATCAACAGGAGCAATACTGAACAGTTTATAATTTGAACCCTTAGTTTTGGCTGGTTTGTTCATCTGTCAGGCAGGAGCAATAATGTCCATAACTATAAATAAGATTCCAAAACATTCATTCCTTCCTCTGAAAATATAATAAAATCTGCAACTTTTGTACATCAGTTGATGTACAAAACTGTACTTATCACATTTTTAGTGTGTGACTGCTTACTTTCTAATAAGTGATTATGTTTGACTACAGCTGCTGACTCCTGTTCCAGTGTAAATAAATAAGGCCTCTCTGATACACTCATTTGACCCGCTACAAACACAACAAAGATCTGAAAATACAAATCACTGACTTAAAAGTCAATTCAAGCCATTTCAAAGCATCTACAAATCCCCAAATCATCAGTGCAAACAATTACTTTTAGGTAGGTGCAGGTTTGTAGTAAATTAGAAGCTGCTGAAGTACAGGTGTCGGTGTCTACAGTCATCATCATAGGCTAAGACTATGACATGCAAAAGGGAAGCTGAACCTCTGGAAATGGCACCTTTAGTGCTTGATTTACATTTGCTGTTGATCACACGGACAGAGAAAAGATCTTCTGAAGGAAAGGCCTGCGTTCAGACCAAAAATGAGCTATTTGGTCGGAATGATTGAAAATATGTTTGAAGGAGAGAGAGTGAGACCTTTAACTACAAGAACACCAAACATACCGTCAAGCATGGTGGTGGCGGTATTATGCTCTGGAGCTGTTTTGGTGCTACTGGAACTGGTACTTTACGCAAAGTAAAAATGAATGTTCAATAAAGAAGAGCTTTACGCAAAGTAAAAATGAATGTTCAATAAAGAAGATTACCGCCACGTTCTTCAGGAAAAATCCAAAATCAGCCAGAACGTTGGGTCTGAAATAGTTGAGCATTTCAACAACACACTGACTGCAAATACACATCAAATTACTGAGAAAAGTGACTAAATCAGGCCAGAGTTGTCACAGAGCAGGGCAGAGACTGAAACACGGAACGGTAAAGACACAGCAGACAGGAATTTTGAACAATGAATTTATTTACATTTCAGATTACAACATGACAAAGGGAAAAGGAAAAGATGTAATAAGGAAACATATAGAGCTGACTTCTCCCAAAGGAGACTACTGCAGATCAGGAGTGGAATTACATTAACCAGAAAAACTGCAGAAACCAGGGCAGGGCAAAATACAACAATACAAACTATCACACTACCAAACAGACTCAATCTTACAAAAGCAAGAATATAATCAAGCCAGGACTTGGAACAACCAATCTAGGAAAGTTAAGGTCAGGACAGAGCTAGAGATGCACACACAGTGTGTCAACACGATTAACACCACAGCATGCAGACACAGTGAATCAAACAGAGCGGTATGAGACACACGCTCAACAGTATACACAAGACTAGTCACCTGAGAGAGAGCAGGGCTAGACTTAGCTGGCAGCCAGACAGGGAGCGAGGGTAAGGAAATGCAGATGGAGGAGGTGTGTGGCATGGCAGGAATAGCGTCTGGACAGGTGCAAGAGCCAGGTGGAGATTCCAGGAGGTGAATCTGGGCAGGACCAGGTTGGATATGGACAGGTAGGAGCTGAAGCTGGAGCAGGGAGGGAGGGAAAAAGCAAAAGTTTTAGAACACCCTAATTATTCCATTTTGTTTTGCAAATTGTGCAGAGGCAGGTCCAACATCAGACAAATCATGAGCATTTCTCTCATTCTTTGGACAATAATGAACTTATGATATGTGAGCATTGTTTCACATACAAATATGCTGTCTAAATCCATTTGAAGAGTAAAGTCTTTTCATCAGGCACACAGCACTGAAAAACGTTGCCCTGTGTAAACTTACCAGCATCTACGCTCCTCTGAGGTCATTCAGAAGTGATTTGCTTTCATAAAAGCAGCAGACCTTGCTATCAATTCACACTGTGATGAAATAAAACAGTACTCAAATCAAAATAACTGTTACTGATTTTAAAGTAAGACTGATTTCCTGCAGAATGTGTGAGAAACGTGGAAACACCATCTGAGGTGCCAGTCACATCAGAGGACAAGTGTCCCTTGGGCCACAGATACTTTACAAAAAGCTTAGAAAATCTGTCACAACTCCTGCAGCTCCTTAGGGACCACACCTAAAACTTTGTAGAACTTCACCTGGATAATAATTGACTAAACTTTAAAGCTGCCTTAAGCAAGATTTTTTGTTATCCTTCTGTGATTCTAATAGATTTGCTTAAAGATGTGACTTCATGAAAGCTCCATTTTATTTTCATAATTTAACTGAAATATAATCAGAGATTATTTGATCTGCTTACTAGATTCTGAATCAGTGTCATGATGAGAAATAACCATGAAAATATTAACACTTCCTGAGGTAACATCATTCAAACATACCCTCAAATGTCAAAGTATTCAAAAAAACATGTTGATGCCATTGGTCGATCAGCAGTTTTTAAATCTTAAATCTTATGAAGTATTTAATACATCATTTTAAATATCTATAGTTTGTGATTTTAAAAAAGGAATTCAGTCAGTCATCAGGGCTAGTTCAGCAGAAATTCAGATGGTCCAACTATTAAATGTATTGCAATGAATTTAGTAAAGATACATATGCTCTTCAGAAGTCAGATCCTAATAAATTTGATGATTCCCTGAATTTTCCTCTGATACCACCATTTCTTGCACAAAGCTTTTAAGGTTTTTATTCTGAATTTAGGCTGTCTCCATGTCTTCTGTCTTTTTGCGTAATCCCATACTGACTGTGTTGTGCTGCAGTCTCTGCAGCCTTATCATCCGTTCTTCCTTTTGTAGTTGAAGATAGTTCTGTATGAATGATCGAATGTTTGGGCTGTTGTCCAGCTGCAAGTGAATTAGACTGATGCTACTTCATGACAGATCAGAATGTAGCTTCTTTTGATGCCTTTTATCAAAGTTTACCCTGACAGTGTTGTGCCAAAAAGCAAACAAGTTTGTTTTTGTGTTTTTCAGTGCTGTACATACAGGTTGAAGTCCTACAATGTGTTTCATACTTTGACTCTGGTTACCGTTGATAACCCCCATACTAAGTCCAAGATATTTGCCCGTCTGTTTTATGGAGCTAGATTGTGCCAGTGGTAGACTGTTTGTGATTTCACTGAAGGAGCACATCCACTGGCTGTGAATAGTGATGCGATGACTTGTTCTGTATCTGCCCATTTTTGGTGCAACTGTGTTTCAGCTGATTTTTAGTTGATCACTGATCTTCTTCCATTCATATATGTCTTTGAGAAGTCTCACAGTCAGGCCTTTTATTTTCTCTGGCAATTTATTTTCAACATGAAGTAATGAAGTATACATTCATACTGATAGAAGGGACCCACAGGTTCAAAAAAACACAGTTCATAGGTCATTTCACAACACTGTCTGACTGCCTGCCTGTCTGTCTGTCTGCCCCCCCCCCCTCTCGCTCTGTGTGTGTGTGTGTGTGTGTGTGTGTGTGTGTGTGTGTGTGTGTGTGTGTGTGTGTGTACTGTACATACTGTATGTACTGAATTTTGAAGTAGTTTATTTAACACATAACAGTTTTGCAAGGTGTTGTTTTATTTTGGTAGTTGTTAAAGTGTGTTGCTCTTGACAAGGCTGTTGGACATACAGGTGACATACTGAACAAGAAAAGCGCTCAGAGAGCCAAAGCTGCTCAGTTGTTGTATGATTTCCGGCAGATGAAATCTTTAAACAATTCATGGTCCACAGCAGTGGATTTGTAGCAGGATCACAATGATGTGATCGTCAGCAAGCAGCTGATGTAGTGTTCATCTGTTGTCATAGTTACAGTGACGCTCCAGACTATAAGCCACATCACTGTCAAAATTTAATAACTTTAATCACTTGGTCCTTTTGCCATTTCTGATCCTCCCTGAAAATTTCATTGAAATCCATTTTTGAGTAATGTTGCTAACAGACAGACAGGCACACCGATGCTATTCGTCACATAACTCTGCCATGTTCCTTGGTGGAATAATAATATTATGAGAATCTGCCATTTCTCCCTCTATCATCCTCCTGGCAGACCAGAGGATGTGCAGAACAAGGAAACACTGTGGTTCTCTTCACCGCCTGTGTTCCCTGTTTGTTTTGTCCTCTGGGAGATCAGGAAAATGGTGGACTACTGTTAGTGTCAGGTTTGCAGGCAGGGTGTGGGACGGGAGGAGGAGCGCTGAAATGCTGCCATCAGTCCATCACTTCTCTCTTTATCAATACCTCTAGAGTGGTTTAGGACTCCCAGATGGCAGGCTCTTTGTATTTTTTTTCCTGAATAGAAAAGCTCTCCATAGACCTTCAAATTAAACATCAGAAGGGTGTATAGGTTCAAGTTTTTACAATCAACATTGTTGTATGATCAGTGATGATGTCTTCACCAGACAGATGTTATTTCCAGTGCACTGTAGTCACTCAGACTATTGGAATTGTTTATCAGGATTGTGGACAAGAATGTGTCTGACCACTGAATGACTCCTGGAACTGCATATACCTTTATAAAACTCATCTGAGATGATTCTAGAATGCTGCCTAAGAGGAGAACAGTCACAACAACTACACTACAAATTATTATGCATACAATGGTTTTGTTCTTTTTTCCTAAACAGTAAATACAAATGAGGAGGCGGTACAATTTTTTCTAATCCTCAACAATTATATTTTAATCAGGATTTTATTAAACAAAACTTCAGATGATGACAACAGTATATTTTTAAATAACTCAAAATACAGTATTCAAAATTATTATGAACAACAGTGTTGCAAAGATCAGATCCAGATGTAAATACCTGGAAACAAAAGCTGAAATGTTGATCTCTTGTCTCATATTCGTCAAACCTAAATGTTTTCGGTCTATAGCAAAAATAACGGAGTGGGTTTTACTGCTTAAATGCTGTTGGAGGGGAGTGTGTCCTGTCACAGTATGATGGTTTTTGTGAAATGTTCAGTGTTTTCATACCTTTTGCAAGGCGTTGCAATATTTCATACTTTTCATCTTTCTTTCTCCCAGTATTGCATGAAGCCCGTGACTTTCTTAATAATGTGGAACAACCTCCTTTTAATTAGGCTCAGCTGTCAAATAAATATCAAACCTGTCTGAAACAGATGTCAGTATTTTTAACACAGGAGAAACAACACAAGCAACATTTTTCATGCAAAAACGAAGAAACAAAAAAATGATTTGAATGAAATCCTGCTTGCATAATAATTTGGAACACATGGCACAGTAGATTCCTGCAGGGACCCTTAGTCTGGCATCACACCATCATGCTCTTCTCTGCAATGGAGTTGTATTTTCATTCTGCTCAAACTAGCATTCCTTGTTCACAACAAAGCACACAAATGCTGTTTCTAGGGGACACTTTTTCAGGGGTGGACCTCTGCTCTGACCCAATAGAGAACCCACATTCACACCTTGAAGTACCTAACTGCTACTGTCTAATTTCAGATTTGACTGAAGCCCAAAGGTTACATTTTTGCTGTTCCTTTGAGTTTGTTCTAAACTACCTACTGGGTCCTGTCCCTCTAATGACAAGTGATGTGTTTGCCAGAATCAACAAAGTCATCAGTCATACTGGTTACCACTGGTTATTTTAGTCATGGCATTGACTTTCCCTAACGTGGCCAGATAGTTTAAGTCTACTGACGTGATGCTGAAAGACTTGTTAGTTTTAACCAGGTCCTGTCAACCAAATCACAATAATGAGGTATGGTAAATTTATCACATGCATCGCAATATTATCATAACAGCCTGATTTTCCTGTAATGATGTCACCTCTGCTTCCCTTTCTATTCTCCTTTTATTTCAAAATGCATTATTAAATACAAATAAAAGCACTATGAATCCTTGGCTGCAGTCAGGTTGTGGCGTTGGTGTATTCCCAAGCTTTGAATTGGTCCAGGAAAGGCAGGCAGAGTGGGCCTGATGAAATCCTGCGAGCTTAGGAGAAAACACCAGGTTTTCTTGTCTTTAATTGGCTATTACTGAAGAAGTGGGTACGACAGCCGTGTGAGGCAGAATTAGGCCAGCTAAACATAGACAGGACCATGCTGCAAGGTGCTCATACCTTTTCCATTTCAAGCTAACTCTACGGATGGGAACCAAAGAAACCGCCAGATTTGACTGTAGTGAAGATTTGTTGATAAGAAAATGATTTTAACACATTAGTCTTTTTAGATATGGCTGGTGTGAGGAGAATGGTGACAGAACAGTGATTTGTCAATACTAGATTTGCATGATGTTTAAAAATACTGACTCTGCACTATTTGTTTTTTCCTATGATGTATATTGTAAAATTCAAAAAAATAAGGAATTCTCCCTAAATCACTTGAAATGCTCTACTTGGAAAGATTCTGATTGTGACCTGTGTGGGATCTTTCAAGTGCCTAACACTACATCTGAATTAGTTTTCCACTTTGGATGCAATTTCAAATCTGTCATTGCACTTGTCATACCAGGGATTGTTATGTTGATTTGAATAGTCGAACAAATTTGTAACCCTAACCCTAACTCTGCCCGATGAAGTGGCAACAATTGCTGCTGGCAGAGAACCTGCTTCTGGCCAGTATGTCATGGCAGGAGCTTAAACCCAGGTGTAGACACAAAGCAGGCACACAGGTCTTGAAGAACAGAGGTTTAATAAACCTAAAAACAACAGAGTGGAAATAGTCAAAGGGAAAATAACCAAGCTGACTGCCAAACAAATTCAAACTGAAGGAAAAATGTGATCAAATCTAAGAGAGGGCAGATTAATACAACTAAGTGGGGAAATTACAACAAAATATTTACTTTATTAGTCCCACAAGGGGAAATATGCAACATCAGAGCAGCAAAATGACATTCAGAATAGCAAGAAAACACAACTGTAAATTAAAAAGTTAAGTATACACACTATAAATACGCTATAAACTAGAAAAGCACTCAGAGAGTGCAGGACTCCTCCAAAGCTGCTCAGTCATTGTCTGGTTTCTGATGCATAAGTCTGCAGTGGTGGATTTTTAGTAGAATCACAATCATGTGATCATCAGCAGGCAGCTGATGCAGTGTTCACCTGTTGTCATGGTTACAGCGACGCCATGCTACTATCTCACAATGATACAGAAATCTTCAACAATCTGTGGATCCAGAGTATAAGCCACATAACTGCCAAAATCTAATCACTTGGTCCCTGTCATTTCTGATCTTCCCTGCAAATTTCATCCAAATCTGTTAGTCCTTTAGTGAGTAATGTTTCTAACAAACAGGTAGACAGATTAACTGACAAACGTACGCCGATCGTCACATAACTCATGTACTTATATTCACTCTGCCGTGTTCCTTGGCGGAGTGATATATCCACTTATATAGTAGATATAGCCAAAATTTCCTTTTAACAGGAGATCCCTATAATAAGCTCGACCAGCCTTTTATTTGCAAAATTTGTAAAGATGCTGTGCACACAAAGTCTTTCATGCAATTGGAATTTTATCTCAGGTAGAGCAGCTGAGCAGAGATGGGTAAGGTTTTTGTTTTATGATGAGGAGAATCACACAGTAAAAGCATGCAAGCCACAAGCTGCATTGTACTGTAACTGTCTGACTTCCTGACTAGTCAGTGGTGCATGAAGCGCTCTGTCATTTGTTTGTTTACAACATTGCCCAAGGAAGCCAATGTCCATACATTATCTGTACACCTCTTAATCCTCTGCAGGGTCATTGGGGGCAGGAGTCTGTCCCAGCTGACTGAGGGTGAAGACAGGAGACACCTGGACAGGTCACCAGTCTATCACAGGACTACATATAGAGACAAACAATCACACTCACATTCACACCTACAGACTATTTAGAATCACCGGTTAACCTCAGCATGTTTTTGGACTGTGGGAGGAAGCTGGAGAACCCATGCAGGAACAGGAGAACATGCAAACTCACACACCAGGGATCTTTTACATGTGATGTGACAGTGAAAACCTCTGAAATATAAAAAAATGGTTTCAAGAAAAAAAATTCTGAGACTTTCCTCAGTAAAAAAAAAAAAAAAAAAAAGTTCAGGACGTGTTTGGTCTTCGTTAGCACAAAGGCTGGAAGCAGGAGAAACTGTTAGCAAAAAAAAAAAAACTCTCCAATTTTCAAAGAATTGTACTTGTATTGAATAAGGCGGCAATGCACAATTTATATGTATATATGTATATATATATATATATATATATAAGGATCAATGGTTTCAAGCAATCATAACTGAATTTAGAGTCCTGAATTTAGTGATCCCGGAAAAAGATTATTGATCATTAGGTAGTTAGCGTGAGTTAACACAGGCCAGATTTACCTTCCCTCTTGCTCCCACTTCCCACCCATCTCACTTCCCCCACTTTCCTTCTGTGCAGAAGCATAAATGTACACACTGAAATAATGTTGTCTGGGACAGTCCAAGTCCCTTTTTTCCTATTTACAGAGCTAGCTCTGTGTTCAAACACCAAACTATTCTTCAGTCCATGCACAGAAAAATGCTTGTGGAAAAGAATGAGACATTCACTTTGACAAAATGCTGCACTGGATTAGAATCACTGACTTCACCTTAAAGGTAGAGTTAAGCAAATAAGCAATGAATGAAAATGTATTTTATTTTGAAAAATACTTTAATCATGCCAGGGATTTTTCAGGTATCCCAACTTGTTAGGAACCACACTACACACTACAGCGACCCAGCTGGGTGCTGCCATTCTTAGCCCCATGGAATATATGGATCCATATGGAATTATGTAGTAAACAAAAAAGTGTGAAATTGGTCAAAACATGTTTTATATTTTAGATTCTTCAAAACATGTGCTTTGATTACTGCTTTGTTCACTCTTGGCATTCTCTGGATGAGCTTCATGAGGTAGAACCTGAAATGGTTTCCACTTCACAGGTGTTCCTTGTCAAGGTTCATTTGTGAAAGTTCTTCTTTTCTTAATGGGGCTGATACCATCATTTGTGTTGCAGAAGTCAGGTTGGTCCACAGTTGACAGCCCTATTTGACAACCGTTACAATTCATATTATGTAAGAACCAATCAGCTCAGTAAAGAGAAATGACAGACCATCACTACTTTAAGAACTGAAGGTCAGTCAGTCCGGAAAAATGCAAAAACTTTGAATGTATCCTCAAGTCCAGTCACAAAAACCATCAAGCGCTATGACTAAACTGGTTCATATGCAGAAAGGAAGACCAAGAGTCTCCTCTGCTGCTGAGGAGAAGTTCATCCAAGTCTCCAGCCTCAGAAATGGAAAGTTAACAGCAGCTCAGATTAGAGCCCATATAAATGCCACACAGCGTTCTAGTAGCAGACACATCTCTACATCAACTGTTCAGAGCAGACTGACCAATCAGGCCTTTATGGTCAAAGAGCTGCTAAGAAACCACTACTAAGGAAAAGCAACAAGCAGAAGAGATTAGTTTGGGCCAAGAAACACCAGGAATGGACATTAGACCAGTGGAGATCTGTGATTTGGTGTGATGAGTCCAAATTTCAGATCTTTGTTTCCACACCGTGTCTTTGTGAGACCAGAAAAGGTGAATGGATGGTCTTGACTTTTGAAATCAGTGAAGGGGGAGGTAAAGAAACCCTTAAACAAATAGCTGCAGGTCTTTTCTCTTCTATTTTCTTATTTTGTCTGTAAAAGGGAATTTTCTGGATCTAGAAGCATGCTGTCACTGGGGGATATGTTAATCAATAAGCCTCCTTTCATTCAATGCATAGAATGTAAGCTTCTTCCTTCCACAACAGAGCCAGAGGTCTAATCACTCTTGACAATGCAAAAATAGAAGAAAAAAAAAAACAGAAGCAATCCACAATGATGGGTAGTTGTGAAAGGGAATTAGTGGCAGCAAACAATAGTTGTTTATACTGCCTAATAGGTACAAATCTGTAAACACCAGAGAGCATGTGGGGCTGTTTAAATGTAAATACAAAGTTTCAAATGAAACACATATTTGTGTTTTTATTTGGATTAAATATGAGCATTACATTACAGAAAACAAATGTTCAATACATGAGAAAATACTGTTAACTCTGCAGTGCTGAATTGTAAAATTAGACTGTTAAAGGTTCCTCATCATTTTTGTGTTCAGGAGTATCTGGTCAGACCAGAAAGCATGGCCCAATGATGCACAGGAGCAATTGTTTGTTTAAATTTACAGTTTGTCATTTACAATGCACAATTTACAAATGTGGTTTCAAACCTAAAATGGACAGTTAGAATGAACCTGGGTCCATTTCCCTGTTTAGTAAGGTCAGTGTGGGTTGGTGTGAAAGCAGCCAGTTGCATCCTGGTGAAGACCAAACAACCCAACCATGACAATTTAAAACTGTAAGTCTTGGTCTGCAGTCCAGTTTCCACTGGAGCAGCTGAATGTGTGAAAGCAAGCAAAGTAACATGAAAGCTTAGCTTTACCACACAGCTAGTGAATGAGGCATCACTTTGTCAGGTGACTGACCTGTGAGACAAGCCTGCCCTGTGCTGCAGTTGAGTGTGGTTTCATGTCTTCAGCAGACATGCTTCCCTAGCAGAGAATATGGCTTCATTTTGCACAAGTTTAAAAACTAGTTTTACATACTAACCACGATATGCTTCATATTTTATATACACATTTTTAATTATTTCAGTTTGGCTGGGTGGGTCATGTGAAACAGGTTGTCTGCTAATTGCAATGTTGGCTGTCCAATCCTGGACACCCCCAAAAATGTCACAACACTGAACCTAAAGGTGCTCACGATGGCAAGCAAGCTGTGTTTCCACTGGTGCGTGAATGAATGAAAAACATTCTAAACACTTTGAGTATAAATAAGAAATAAGTTTATCAAGTTTTCACTTTATATAAGTGAAGAGCATTTACAGTGTAAGCAACTCATAGAATATCTTTACTACTGCCTACGGAATGTGAGTAATGTGTCATTTATGCAAAGCTGTCTTTCCTCATTCCCAGAGCAGATACTTCTCTTGTACTTACTGTTAAGAGCACCAACACCATATGTACAAAGGCAAAAAAGGCAAAAAACAAAACAAAACATGTCTTGTATAAGATATACTAATGGTCATTGATTAATTATATCACAGTTATGTCAACTGATAGCATTAAGCTGTGTTTAACTTAGTCGACAGCTAACAGAGCAAGAGGATCGTTAACATTCACAATGCTAAGTATTTAAATTTGCCAAAACATCTCTTAACAAGATTCTAAATTGTACCACTGTAAAAACTTAAAAACAAACAGTGTAGAATTGCATTTATTAGAAATTACAGAAAGTAATTAAACTTAGAAAAGTATTTTTTTGGACCTTTTTAACCTTTTTGATAGAGAACAGTGGAGAGACAGAGAACGTGGGGAGAAAGACATGCCGCTGAGCTACCGGGATGCCCACTTCTATCACTTTTAATTCAGGTTGCCGAAACAAATTTTTTAAAAACCAACTACATATAAAGTCATCCTTTGTGCATTGAAGAATATTGTATTCAGACTAAGAAATAGCCCCTGTTCAGACCTGAGCCAGCTGTCTTGACCTGTTTCATTCGTGCCAATGGCGGATAGGTTGGACAGTTCTCTGACAGATGGGAGGTTTGCTACAGTTCAAGCCCTGCATGGCCTCATTTTTGTGTGACCCACTTCATCTTTCCATCCATCCCTCCTCCCTGCTCCCACACCCAGACCCATGGGATTAGAAAAGAGAGCAGGCAGTGAGACAGCACAGCCATCCCAAAGCTGTGTTCTTCCAGCTGGGGGGAAGCAGAGGGCAGATGGAGGCAGGGAGCATTTGGGTTTAGTTGAAGGGAGGGGGGTGACAATGCAGCCTAACCACCCTGTATACATTTGAACTAGCTGTCTATTATTTTACCTAGATCATTAGTCATGCACAGGGAGACTCATCTACTTCTGGATCGTTGTAGCTGTGGGTCATCAGCTGCGTGTGTGGTAATGTGACTTTTCACAGTGGACTTATACAGCCGTGAACAGGGTAATTACCACCATTAAAGGATGCTAAATTGATGCTCATCACATAAAACTTTCAAAACTGTGCTGCCAACCTGCTGAGATGTTGGTTGCTAAGAAGATTAATAAAATATACACAATAGTAACAAGAAGCGCAGTACTCCGGCAAGGCTGCTTCTATGGTTTCAGATGGATGAAATCTTTGAAAAATTTGTGGTTTTCAGCGGTGGAGTTGTAGTAGGATAACAATCATGTGATCATCAGCAGGCAGCTGACATAGTGTTCACTTGTTGTCATGGTTACAGTGACACTGTGCCGCTATCTCACAATGATGCAGAAATCTTTAACAAATGCGTGGATCCAGACTATGAGCTGCATCACTGCTAAAATCTAATCACTTTGTCCTTGTTTCATTTCTGACCTTCTCTGAAAATTTCATCCAAATCTGTGATCCTGTTTATTTAGTAATGTTGCTAACAGACAGACAGACAGACAGACAGAGAGACAAAGCAATGTTTTTTTTGGCAGACTAATGAAACACTCTGGGGTACAATAAATGAATGAGATAAGATCAGATAAAAACTTTTGAAAACAAAATTTTGTCAGCTCTGTCAGGTTTAAAGAAGTTTTGATCCCAAAAGCCTATTTTTTAGTGCCAAAATTTTACTTTTGAATATCAGAATATGCACCAGTTGTATTTAATTGTCTCCATTTACAGACACACACATACAGACAAAGACACACACACTGGCCGATTTACAAACATGACAGGCTGATGATGTTACTACGCTATGCCTACGTTGTACATGTACTGCATTGTACATATGCTGTATCATAATAGTAGTGGAAATGGTGGTTAATGCTGTACCACACACAAAAACACATTTGTTTTAAACTGAGCCTTTTAACAAGAATGATGTTTATCTAATTATATACAGTATTGCTGTTAGATCACGTCACATTTATAATGATTCTGACTGATGGGAGCAAGAGTGTTGGAATTATTAATGCTTAATAATGCTGTTGACTGCTCAGCACTTAGTTGCTACTTTAAGCGTTATGTCAGCTCGGTTTATTGATCTGTTGTGATCTCAGTTAGGCCTTTTGAGAAGAGCGTGAGTATATTTCATCTCTTTTCATTCCAATCAGTGATACATCAACACAGTCAGATGAGGGTTTTGCTTCTTTTTTTAAAGAAATGTACGATCAAATTTCAATGTTTTCATTTTCCAGTTGACTTACATGGTTTTGTTTGTTTAAAAAGCTTTGTTCCTTATATAAAATAAGAAAGAAATAGTTGACATTTAGAGTGAGATATATTAGAAATGTGAAGAACAAGAACAAAGATGAATATAATACCTTTTACCGCTTTCCTTTTGAATACCATATTAGATGCTTGGGAACTTGTTGGATTAAGTGTGTCTAGGGTTGATATTAATGAAATTATGGTGCATCCACTACAAATGAAATGTTAAGAAATTAAACTTGAAACTTTCTTAAAATAGTTGCCAATTTGTTGTCATTTGTCTGAATGGTTAATTGACCGATCACTTCAGATGTTCTTGTATAAACTATTGGGTTTAATTTACTTTAAAACAAACAAACAAACAAATATTGAATAATATTAGACACAGTGCTGGTGTTGCTCTGTTTACTCACACATTTGACCTAACCACATGACAATCTGATTTTACAATACCAAATGTTCTTCAGTGCTGATTTCCTTCACTCGACAGGTTGCTGTGTGTTTGCCAAGCCAGGACTGAGTCATGTTGCTGCTGCTGTAGGAACGCCTGCTGACTGCTGCTCATTGCTGCAAAAAGCTGTTGCTTCATGTTAGTTCACATCTTAGGTGACCCGGACAAAATGACTTTGTTTAGGAGTGAACACATACACACGTGGACAAAATTGTTGGTACCCCTCAGTTAAAGAAGGAAAAACCCACAATTCTCACTGAAATCACTTGAAACTCACAAAAGTAACAATAAATAAAAATTTATTGAAAATTAAATAATCAAAATCAGCCATCACTTTTGAATTGTTGATTAACATAATTATTTAAAAAAACAAACTAATGAAATAGGGCTGGACAAAAATGATGGTACCCATGACTTAATATTTTGTTGCACAACCTTTTGAGGCAATCACTGCAATTAAACAATTTCTGTATTTGTCAATGAGCGTTCTGCAGCTGTCAACAGGTATTTTGGCCCACTCCTCATGAGCAAACAGCTCCAGTTGTCTCAGGTTTGACGGGTGTCTTCTCCAAATGGCATGTTTCAGCTCCTTCCACATATGTTCAATGGGATTCAGATCTGGGCTCATAGAAGGCCACTTTAGAATAGTCCAACGCTTTTCTCTCAGCCATTCTTGGGTGTTTTTGGCTGTGTGTTTTGGATCGTTGTCCTGTTGGAAGACCCATGACCTGCGACTGAGACCAAGCTTTCTGACACTAGGCAGCACATTTCTCTCCAGAATGCCTTGATAGTCTTCAGATTTCATCGTACCTTGCACACTTTCAAGACACCCTGTGCCAGATGCAGCAAAGCAGCCCCAAAACATTACTGAGCCTCCTCCATGTTTCACCGTAGGGACGGTGTTCTTTTCTTCGTATGCTTGGTTTTTGAGTCTATGAACATAGAGTTGATGTGCCTTACCAAAAAGCTCCAGTTTGGTCTCATCTGTCCAAAGGACATTCTCCCAGAAGCTTTGTGGCTTGTCAACATGCATTTTTGCAAATTCCAGTCTCGCTTTTTTTATGAGTTTTTTTCAGCAGTGGTGTCCTCCTTGGTCGTCTCCCATGAAGTCCACTTTGGCTCAAACAACAACGAATGGTGCGATCTGACACTGATGTACCTTGGCCTTGGAGTTCACCTTTAATTTCTTTGGAGGTTGCTCTGGGCTCTTTGGATACAATTCCAACGATCCGTCTCTTCAATTTGTCATCAATTTTCCTCTTGCGGCCACGTCCAGGGAGGTTGGCTACTGTCCCGTGGGTCTTGAACTTCTGAATAATATGAGCCACTGTTGTCACAGGAACTTCAAGCTGTTTAGAGATGGTCTTATAGCCTTTACCTTTAAGATGTTTGTCTATCATTTTTTTTCGGATGTCCTGGGACAATTCTCTCCTTCGCTTTCTGTTGTCCATGTTCAGTGTGGTACACACCTTTTCACCAAACAGCAGGGTGACTACTTGTCTCCCTTTAAATAGGCAGACTGACTGATTATGAGTTTGGAAACACCTGTGATGTCAATTAAATGACACACCTGAGTTAATCATGTCACTCTGGTCAAATAGTTTTCAATCTTTTATAGAGGTACCATCATTTTTGTCCAGGCCTGTTTCATTAGTTTGTTTTTTAAAATAATTATGTTAATCAACAATTCAAAAGTAATGGCTGTTTTTGATTATTTAATTTTCAATAAATTTTTATTTATTGTTACTTTTGTGAGTTTCAAGTGATTTCAGTGAGAATTGTGGGTTTTTCCTTCTTTAACTGAGGGGTACCAACAATTTTGTCCACGTGTGTAATTGCTCCTCCACGGGTAAATATTTGGAAATGATCAAAAGTATTCTGCTGACTGCTGTATTTAAATGATTTAAGGTGTGATGCCTTCTGCTTTAATAAATATTTAAATTGGCAGACTGTATTACCTGAGGCATGAACACAAGTAGGGAAATACGGAAAGCAGAATTCACAAAATTAGTTTTTGCCCTCACTCTTTAGTCTATGTTGTGCTAGTTACTGATATCAAACTAAAACTGAATCTAAAAGTCTAATCTTTTGTGGGGGAAGTGGAGTGTCTGTCAGCTATGCAGTTAGATATTGTTGTGAAGGTCCTGTCATTTGTGATTTATTTCAAGACTAGCACATGCCATAGGTGGATTTTGCCACCTATGGCATGTGCTGGCCAGCAGCAGATGGGTCCCCCCATATGAGCCGGGTTCTACTCAAGGTTTCTTCCTGTTAAAAGGGAGTTTTTTCTTGCCACTGCCTCCTCAGGGCTTGCTCTGCAGGTTCAGGCATACGGGCTCGGTAAAGTGTCCTGAGACAATCTGAACTGTAATCGTCGCTACATAAATACAATTGAATTTAATTGAAATGAATAGACCAGACAGACTTCAGAGATGGCGGAAGGTTGAATATAAGGTGTGGAGGACATGCCATAGAATAGCAGTATGGAGTGAACTTGACTTGTCAGTCAGTACTGCAATGAACTCTGTGTGTCACAGGAACAAAGGAAGGCTAACAGAGGCACTGATTCCAGACTGCCGGATAGAGGTTGAGACATAGGACGTTGGAACATATTGATGTCTTAGGATAGGAGGACAGATGTCAATGGAAAATGACCATAATTAGTAAATTTTGCTGCACAAGAATCGTGGGTGTTTCAAATTCCAGATGGAGGTGAGCAATATGAGATGGAGCTGTATAATGTAGCGGCATTGAATGATGGAAAGGAGGAACAGAATCTACTATGGAGGGAGAGAAGAGATTCAGTGATATTGTTGCCTGGAAAGTGTTTGACTTAGAGGAGTACCAGGCTGGAGGCTGACGGCCATGTGAAACGTTGCATGAAAGGCACGACTCTGGGAGAGTAGCATCATTATCTGATTATAAACACAATTGGGACAAGGTTATTGGAATGAACAAGGATGGATTTTTACTTGACCATCTGTGACTCTCAGAGGGTTGCAATGGTGGGGTAGATTTTGAATACCACTGAAGATGGCTGGAGAGGTTTTTGAAGGAACTGTGATAACTCAGGAGGCTACGGCATGGAGAGCATTGGTTAACTAGAAAAGCACTCAGAGTGCAGACCTCCATCAAGGATAGAGGAAAACAGGAAACCCATGCAGTAAAGGATCATAAGCTGGAATCGAACCTGCATCTCTGACACAGTTCTGTTTACAAATCACCTTCATCACCAGTTGAGCTATCGAGACACCTTGCTCCAATTTGTTGGACGACATACTAACCTATGATGTTTTTGTCCTATTTTGGACCACATACTAAAACATACTAAAAAATTCAAAGTAATCCAGAATCCAGGATCCTTTCCGGATTGCCACCAAAATTAAATCAGCTCTTCCTCTTACCATAGTCTACATCCCCTCAAAATTTCATGTGAATCTGCCCAGGCGTTTTTGAGTTATCTTGCTAAAAGACAGACAGACAGACACACAGCCGGGTGTCACATAACCTCCTTGGCGGAGGTAATCAGGGAACCCCAGCAGGAGGAGCATGTTTATGAAGTCCTGAGTGCTGCTTGGGATCTTGTTCGTGAGTGATTTAAGAGTGGAAGCGTGAGATGGGAAGGCATTGTGGTGCATCATGATGTGACATGATGAAGAGATCATCAGTGTTATTCACTTCACCTGTCAGGGGTCATAATGCTATGCCTGAGTGGTGTGCATTGCTGACTGCAGTTATTTTCAGTGGTTTTAGGTGTATTTGCAGTCTTGAATTAAACTTTTTTTTGTCATTGATGTAATTCTAATTTAGTGTTGAGTGACATGGTTTTCTTGTGTATATGAAAGAAATACTGTGTCTTTTGGTAAAGCTGTAGATCTCAATAAATAAGTTGATTAAGGCACAAACACCAACAATTGATAAGTAGTATTAAATAATTCAGTAATGCAGGAAAATATTATTGCTTACACATTGTCTTACAGAGTCATCTGCACCTTACACACAAGCATTGCCTTTTTTTTTATCGTTTCATGAAATTATTTAATACATTTGAAGCTGCTTGTGGTGGGACCCATCGCTGCAGTGTTGATAGGAGAGTCCATCCAAAACATTTGTCCTGCACATAAAAGCTTGATGACTACTGGAAAGATTGCTATAAAATATTCAATATACTTTGTCACTGAGGTATGATAACTTGTGGCATCAATGCATCATACCTTTTACAGCTGACATTCAAGTGCTGTTTATATGTCATGAAAAAGACAAAGAAACTACAGCGGTTGAAACTGTCAGCATTAGAATGCTTTGCTTGTGAAACACACTGTTGGGGATTCCCACAACTTAATTTTTTTCAATCGACCATGTCTTCTTGCTTTGCATTAAGCTTAAACACTTTAATTTTTTAAATCTGGAAGATAAGAGGCCTGCTAGAGTACTTCTTACACTTCTATATTGTGCCACTGGAAGGAGGAAATTGTTATTTTCATCCACTAAAAATTTAACATTTCAGGACATGACCTTCATTCCCCAGATCCCACTCCACTCTTAAACCCAAGTACATCTTCACAAGATAATAGGACAGATGTCTCTGTGATACAAACAGCAAGAGCAAAAAAATTGACTACCTAAATGGTAAGGCTCATGTGAATGAGCACCAGTTAAATACAGAACATTGTTGAATGTAACTGCTGTTTTTCTCTGTCCACACAGCAGCAGAGCAGCCTTTTAAAACCCTTGAATGTCAGTTGTCGTAAATTCTGCTGGAGATTGTCTCCAGTAGGGTCTTCCTTGATACACCATCTGTATGTGCATTACGAAATGGGAAATTATTCAACAGTGATGACCTGTGTTTAGATTGGTACTAGTTGGACAATAAAAGCTTATCACCTGATTGCTCTGGTGAGCTTCTTGGGTCATCAGTTTTGTTTTCCTATTTGAAAGCCCTCCAGGTCTCAGAGGCTTCCTCAAACATCATGAAAATCCATATTAACTACATGGTTGCACAAGACCGATTACAATTTGCCATTTTTCTGTTGAAGCTGTAAAATCAGTACAAGTCTGTTCTAAAGCCAGTGGGATCACAGAGAGTTAGAGTTAAGATCTACTTCAAACACTACACATGAGAGGCAGGTCTAAAGTAATAGAAGGTACCTTTTAGAAGCCTAAGGTACAGTGCCTTGTGAAAGTATTCGGCCCCCTTGAACCTTTCAACCTTTCGCCACATTTCAGGCTTCAAACATAAAGATATAAAATTGTAATTTTTTTGTCAAGAATCAACAAGTGGGACACAATCGTGAAGTGGAATGAAATTTATTGGATATTTTAAGCTTTTTAAACAAATAAAAACCTGAAAAGTGGGGCGTGCAATATTGTTCGGCCTCCTTGCATTAATACTTTGTAGCGCCACCTTTTGCTGCAATTACAGCTGCAAGTCGCTTGGGGTATGTCTCTATCAGTTTTGCACATCGAGAGACTGAAATTCTTGCCCATTCTTCCTTGCAAAACAGCTCGAGCTCAGTGAGGTTGGATGGAGAGCGTTTGTGAACAGCAGTCTTCAGCTCTGCCCACAGATTCTCCATTGGATTCAGGTCTGGACTTTGACTTGGCCATTCTAACACCTGGATACGTTTATTTGTCAATCATTCCATTGTAGATTTGGCTTTATGTTTTGGATCATTGTCCTGTTGGAAGATAAATCTCCGTCCCAGTCTCAGGTCTTTTGCAGACTCCAACAGGTTTTCTTCCAGAATGGTCCTGTATTTGGCTCCATTCATCTTCCCATCAATTTTAACCATCTTCCCTGTCCCTGCTGAAGAAAAGCAGGCCCAAACCATGAGGCTGCCACCACCATGTTTGACAGTGGGGATGGTGTGTTCAGGGTGATGAGCTGTGTTGCTTTTACGCCAAACATATCGTTTTGCATTGTGGCCAAAAAGTTGGATTTTGGTTTCATCTGACCAGAGCACCTTCTTCCACATGTTTGGTGTGTCTCCCAGGTGGCTTGTGGCAAACTTCAAACGAGACTTTTTATGGATATCTTTGAGAAATGGCTTTCTTCTTGCCACTCTTCCATAAAGGCCAGATTTGTGCAGTGTACGACTGATTGTTGTCCTATGGACAGACTCTCCCACCTCAGCTGTAGATCTCTGCAGTTCATCCAGAGTGATCATGGGCCTCTTGGCTGCATCTCTGATCAGTCTTCTCCTTGTTGGAGGTGAAAGTTTAGAGGGACGGCCGGGTCTTGGTAGATTTCCAGTGGTCTGATACTCTTTCCATTTCAATATGATTGCTTGCACAGTGCTCCTTGAGATGGTTAAAGCTTGGGAAATCTTTTTGTATCCAAATCCGGCTTTAAACTTCTCCACAACAGTATCTGGGACCTGCCTGGTGTGTTCCTTGGTCTTCATGATGCTCTCTGCACTTTAAACAGAACCCTGAGACTATCACAGAGCAGGTGCATTTATACGGAGACTTGATTACACACAGGTGGATTCTATTTATCATCATCAGTCATTTAGGACAACATTGGATCATTCAGAGATCCTCACTGAACTTCTGGAGTGAGTTTGCTGCACTGAAAGTAAAGTGGCCGAATAATATTGCACACCCCACTTTTCAGTTTTTTATTTGTTAAAAAAGTATAAAATATTCAATAAATTTCGTTCCACTTCACGATTGTGTCTCAATTGTTGCTGATTCATGACAAAAAATTAAATTTTTATATCTTTATGTTTGAAGCCTGAAATGTGGCGAAAAGTTGGAAAGTTCAAGGGGGCCGAATACTTTCGCAAGGCACTGTATGTGTTCACTGAGTACTCAGAGTTTACATGATTAATCAGTTTGCATTATGATTCTAGATACTCATTGAATTCTGCAATGAAAACAAACACATACTTAAAAATGTGAATGCAGTCACTTTTAATGACATTAATGTAAACTATGACAGAAGCATGAACTGATATATGTTTTTGGTAAGAACTTATCAAATTGAAAAAAAGAAAAGCAACTTTTTGAAACAAGAAATGTTGCATTATGTAAATTGAAAGAAAATGATTTTGTGAAAGGCATAGCATCTCACATAGTCTGCTGTATTTAGTACAGTATACTTGCCTGACTGTGTTCCAAGCACACTTTATACAACGATCCACACTGGGATGAGTCACATGGTGGTGTGGATCAGAATGTGGACAATACTGTAAGAGTGCAGGTGTATCCTCAACTTGAGTCATGTCATCAGCGAGTCAGTGGGTTTCAAAAGGATCTACATCCGAAAATTAACAGGAGCAAAGAACAAAGCAAGTGAATGGTTGTTTCATCTATTTTAGTGACATTCCACAAATGAACCTCACCTCTAAACGGCTGCTGTTAGTTTAGTATTTTAGTAATGCTAAGTTCCTGTTTACCTCCTGTTCAGACTTTTAATGCTATAAAGAACTCACACTAACATTATCTCATTTGGTGTAGACCTCAGTTGTGCACAATGGTCTGTACTAAATAAATGTAAATGCTGTATTATAAACAGGCAAGTGAAAGTGTCATATATAAAACTCCTGCCCCTAAATACAGAAATAACAAACTGACTGTAATCTAGAGGAGCCAAAGACAGAAGGCGACCTCTGCTCTGCTGGTAGAACAGGGTTATCCACTAATCGTAAAGTGGGCACTTGACATGTCCACTCTGCTATCATTGGTGTGTGAGTGTAAGTGTATGTGTGGGTGAATGAGAAACACTGCAAAGTGTTGTGTAGAACTTTGGTCATGTTAAAGTCATGATATCAGTAAGTTTAACTATTGCCTATGAACAGTCTGGATACATATGAACATTATGTATCCATGTCATCTGCATGACACACCGTTTCAAGGTGAAAACATAAAAATCTAACTTGATAGTCGAAAATCTTTTCTTTTTTTAATTATGTTTTGTATTTCTGATTGAACATCATCTTACTTGTTGTTTTTAGGGTCTTCAGCAGAACACAAAGGAGGTATTTGTTGCCTACATCTGGTTGTCTCCTTTCAAATGGCTGTCAGAGTGCAAAATTCATCCATCCATCCATTCTCTATACACCGCTTTATCCTCACTAGGGTCACGGGGGGTGCTGGAGTCTATCTCAGCTGACTCGGGTGAAGGCAGGGGACACCCTGGACAGGTCACAGGGCTACATATACAGACAAATAATCACACTCACATTCACACCTACGGACAATTTAGAGTAACCAATTAACCTCAGCATATTTTTGGACTGTGGGAGGAAGCCGGAGTACCAGGAGAAAACCCACACATGCACAGGGAGAACACGCAAACTCCATGCAGAAAGATCCCAGGCCCAGGCCGGGATTTGAACCGGGGATCTTCTTGCTGCAAGGCGAAAGCACTAACCACTACCCACTGTGCAGCCCTAGAGTGTGAAATTCAAAAGGCAAAATAAACCTCCTGTGAGATTTGATCAAAAATATCCCTCTTGGGTTCAGGTAGCCCAGTTAAAGGGATTAAGGTTCATTAGGTTATGTTCTATATCATAAGAGTATGAGTGAAATAACTAGAAAAGCACTCAGAGAGCGCAGTACTCCACCTGCACATTTTGTCAGTCCCAATACGACCACAGCGGTGGATTTGTTGTAGGGTCGCAATCATGTGATCACAGCAGGCAGCTTTAAGTAAATGTATGAATAATACAATAAATAAATAGGGTCAAAGGTGTAACAATATATGATACCTACAGGGTGCCTTATTGTTACAGAGTTTTCTTGGACTCACTTTCAGTTTTTTTGGGGGGTAATGCCAACAGCCAGCTAGCACAACTTGCTGTCACCTACCAATTACAGATAACCAAACAATATGAAACGAGAGATCCAGCAGATCTGCTGTGCTGATCATTCTCTACCAGTTGGGCTAGTCCATCTGTATGTTTAGACCTTAGTTAGTTATGGTCTGAGTTAGGTAAAGCAATGTCAAAATGCATCACCAACACATGTGCTCTTACATATCAGTTACTGCACCAGTAATATAATGTAACAATATAAATAAAATAGCACGATACTCTGAATGGAGCCATTGCATACTTTATCTGTTGATGTGAACTGAAAATATTTAGCTGATAGTGGTTACAACTTCATAAAGAAATGAATAAATGTAAAATAATCATAGTGAATGTGTTGCTTAGGCTTAACCACCAGATGTGGATGAAATCTGTGCTGCCACCCCACTCTCATCTCCACATGTGACCACTTAGACAGGCACACAGTACTGCTGACATCCTTTCTTGGCGTAGACCCAAAGTGTGTAGGAATTGAAACAGAGCTAAAAATAAGTGTCATGACCAGGGACGGCTGGTATAAATGGGCTAACAGGGCTAAGCCCTCCCAGGCCAACACAAAAAAGATGAGAAAATTATTTTTTAAATAACTTACAACAGATTGTTTTAAGTTTAGGTGAAACCAAAGGCAGCAACAGCACCAATCAGTCAAAAGAAAAACATAGAATATCTCTACATGGGCTTATTTTTTACAGCCCCAGCAGATACAGTTCACTTTCATTCATTTCGTTCTTGTAAGTGATTGACAGGTGTCATGTCCCGCCCCCGTGATTTACTGATCATTTGGGCTAACTTCAGGCAGCCCACAGGCCTTGACTTTAACCAATAGCAGCAAGTTAACACAGCGGTGCTGCTATTTGTGCCAGAGTTGGGAAGGAGGGAGAAAAGGTTAAGCTATGACGGGCGTTGGCATGAACGAGGTGGATTATTTGCTTTCATGTCCATTTTCCTCAATGTCTTTGGAGGACAAGCTGGAATTTAAGAGACTGGAAGCTTCTTTTCAAATAAGGTAGGCCCATGTTGACCTGTTAAAGGACTGTGACACCTTGTTTTTGCTGAGGTCATCTGTTGTACTGAAGGCGTGTTTTTCACTACATGTCGCCAAACAGTTGTAATAAGACAGGTGCAGCAGGCTATCTGTGGTCAGTCGTTGCAGTTTGAACACGTTTTGTAGTGGTGTGTGTGTGTGTGTGTGTGTGTGTGTGTGTGTGTGTGTGTGTGTGTTTTAGCTTTTGTTACATTGTGGGCACCAAATGTCCCCACAACTGTAGGAAAACCTAAAACTATGTCACTTGTGGGGACCCCATTTCGAGCCCCACAAGTTTAAACAGTGTTTTCTTGGCCATGTTGTTGTTACTGAAAAAAGTACAAGTGCAAAAACGTTTCTTTAGGGTTAGGGTTTGGTTAAGGTTAGGGTTAGGGTTTAGATATGAATGGGAGTCACTGGTAAGTCCCCACAATGATAGAAAAACATAGTGTGTGTGTGTGTGTGTGTGTGTGTGTGTGTGTGTGTGTGTGTGTGTGTGTGTGTGAGAGAGAGAGAGAGAGAGAGGGAGAGAGAGAGAGAGAGAGAGAGAGAGAGAGAGAGAGAGAGAGAGAGAGAGAGTGTTGATGTAGAGCACTAAAAAAGTATAGTGTACCTGTAATTGATGTAAGTGTGTGTATCATAGGTGATGATGCTTTTGCAGCTGTGTTAACTATTTAATCGGTATTATGCATTTGTTAACCCACCCAACAAATTTCACCACCAGCCGCCACTGGTCATTACATTTACATATCCGAGGTTGTCATCATATACCTCATTTACATCAAGTTCTCCATACTTGTGGTAACCAATGAAGAGATCACTTACATGCTGCCAATGAGCAATGAGCACTGCAGATAAAGAGATAGGCATGAATGGGAAATTCAAAATGTCAACAGTTGTGGTCTTCTGGGTTTTGTAATTTCTAACAATGCCCAAAATGGGTACCAATGTAGTGCTCCAGGACAGAGTAGAGGCAAGGGGATGTTGTTCTGGTTGTTTCTGCTTGCACAGTTCAAATCTCCCAAGACTCCAATAATGAAAGTTTTAGTTAGTGAGAGAGAGCGGACATACAATAATGGAAGGAGGGAAAAGGAAGCAGCTTTTTCTCAACCTGCCAGAAAATTGCTGTGTTTGTATGAGCACACAAGAACAGGATGAACAGGTACATGCCACACACTAAACACTGCAAACTAGAAATGTTTTTAAATAAAGAGATTTTAAATATATATAAAATATTGTGTAATATTGTCAATATTTAATATATATGACAGGTGACCTATCCACCACTTTAGTTCAATCTGAATTATCTCAACAACTGTTATTGTTATGGATTATCATGAAATTTTGAATCGAATAACTTTGGTAAGCAACTGACTTTTGCCGTAATGCTAATAGTATGGCATGAAAGAGGAAGACATTTGAAAAAATAGACATTAACTTATCTCTTTGGTTAAATTACACTGATTGCTGTAATCTTTTCAGTTGACATTCAGTTATTTCAGAATTCGACTCTTTTCAAAATATTTTTTTATGACCAGATGTTTGTGGAACAGGCTGCACAGTGGATCAGTGGTTTGCACTTTCATCTCACAACTAGAAGATCCTCAGTTTGAGTCCGGGATCTTTCTGCAAAGAGTTTACGTGTTCTCCCTGTACATGTGTGGGTTCTCTCCAGGTTCACCGGCTTCCTCCCACAGTCCACAAACATGCTGAGGTTAACTGGTGATTCTAAATTATCTGTAGGTGTGAATGTGTGTGTGATTGTTTGTCTGTATATGTAGTCCTGTGATAGATTGGTGACCTGTCCATGTGTCCCCTACCTTCACCCTAAGCCAGCTGGGATTGACTTCATTACCCTAATGAGGATTAAGCGGTGTATAGAGAATGGATAGATGGATGTGAAACAAGTAACTTTCTGTCAGCCTCATCTATTCAACGCTTTAACTAATGCTGGAATCATTACCATAGTTATCCAGACAGTGACAGTCCATGTTTCCTGCTAAAAAAAACACATTTACCTTGTAAATGCCAGCTTGATGGCATGCTAACACTATCTCAAAATACTTCTGTGTCAAAGTACAGCTTCACAGAGCTGCTGGACTGCCTTTCTTGACTGATTCTGATTCTGTCAACAGAATAACTTGTTAGTGACTTCAAAGCTGATTTTCTAATTTTCCACTGGGTTTGATGAAGTTAGTGAAGCTAAAACTGTTTGATTAAGGTTATGGAGAACATATAATCATGGTTGATTTGATCATTGGTGTGATATTTAGTCAAAATACAATTTCTATTTGATGAGTGGTTGACTTTCTAACCATCCATCACAGTAACTTCTGTAAGTGGTTTAACAGCATCATCTTTGCTAATCAAAGCAAGAGCGCAGTCATTATTCCCAGGATCAGAATGGATTATTTGCTAGACAGTTTTTGACAAAATGACCCGTTGTGTCTTGTACAATAGCATTTCAGTGCTCCTCTTAAACATATTTAATAACTTCTTCAGTTGTTCAGTTACAGCTCACTATGCCTTTATAACTCAGTCAGTCTGATGCAGGTCTACATTGCCAGTAAACCATTTCATCTGGAATCCTTCAAAGATTTCAAGGGGATGCTCAGGGATGTTAATGACTAGAGAGTGAATAGTTCACATGACTGATTAGTTACTATTTATTGACGAACATATCGTTTCTTTTTCTGACAGCCACTGTGTCAGAGGTGTAGTTGATAGAAATTTATGTTGAAAATATTTCTTCAGCTCATGCTCAGACATGTCTCCCTGGAACCTTGTTTTTAGTACTGTTGTGTGTGTCATCAGAGTGAATGACCTGTGAGTTAATGCTATGTCTGTTTTAAATAATAAATCTTTGTTTTGCAGGTTCCATTGTACGGTGCTCCTACATCAAGTATCACTACTCCTCAGCTACGATACCCAAAAACCTCTCCAACAACATCACCAAGACAATTAGGCAGGACGAATGGCACTCCCTACGTAAGTCTGCTACTGTGCGACTTTCTACTCTAGAGCTTAGCCTTTAAGGCAAGTGATGTTATAAAAAGAGGGAAACTTCATTGTGATTAAAAGTAAAGTGCATTACAGCTGTCATCTGTTTTTGTTTTGTTGCTTTTTACCATTGGTGGTTAAGCTTAATTTTTGTTGCTGGCTTGGTGTTGACTTAAAGACTAAAATTGGTTAACAATCCTTCTGAGCATCCTTAGTGTGATGCTGTAGGACCAAAAACCTGACCAACAACATTTCCTCTACAGTGCAATCACTTCACCATTACTATGCAGTTGTGCTTGCCAGTGATGAATAATCTTTGATGGTGTTAGTTTGTGGAACTGGGGAACTGCATTCTTCCATTCATTACTTTGTTCCAGAGCAATAACTTTCATCCACTTCTGGCCACAATCCTCTGATATATATCTGTTTATGGTCAAAGTCGTGGTTCAAACACAAAAATGACTAATGCTTTAGATGATCCCTCTTTAAACTGTGTATGGGGCCAGATTTGAATCAGAACAGACTTTAGATCAACAGGATTATGACTGAAAAGCTTCTTTTGAAGTTCTTGTGGATGTTCCAAATTCACAGAGAATACATACTGTCTCTCTTAAGCTTTCTTGAAGAGTCTTTATCATGTTAGCACCTCTATGAATTATTTTAGATCTTGTCTGTGTGTTCATTCACTGGATGGTTGCTGAGAGCTGAAGCTTATCCCAGCTTACATCATATATCAGTGAAGCTAACCTGTATGTGTTGGACTGTGTGAGACACACTCCTGAAGGAATTACATGAAGAACATGCAAACTTGACACACAGCTCCAGCTGGCTGGCTGATTCTTGCTGTGAAATAACAGTGCTTGGTAGATTTTTATGACATTTGCTGAGGCCATTCTTCTTTCAGATTGTTTCAGGTAGCTTTGTAGTTTTTGATTTTAAAGACTTCTTGGCATTTCCTTTAGAATTTCTGTCAGGTTTACATTTTAGAGTGGCCTGCATGTAGAATTTGCTGGTACAGTCAGCTAATGTTCACTTTATAATTATTTTAGCACTTTTGTGCTAAAATAATTATATCTTCTGTAAAGTTGTAGAATGTACACTTCCATTGAAAAGTTTGGAGTCACTTAAAAATGTCCTTATTTTTGAAAGAGCATCTTTTTTTTCAGTGAAGATAACATTAAATGAATGAAAAATCCAGTGTAGACATAGTTAATGTGGTAAATGACTATTGTAGCTGGAAACGGCTGATTTTTAATGGAATATCTCCATAGGGGTACAGAGGAACATTTCCAGCAACCATCACTCCTGTGTTCTAATGCTACATTGTGTTAGCTAATAGTGTTGAAAGGCTCATTGATGGTTAGAAAACCCTTGTGCAGTTATGTTAGCACATGGATAAAAGTGTGAGTTTTCATGAAAACCACGAAATTGCTTGGGTGACCCCAAACATTTGAACAGTAGTGAATGTGCTAAATCAGATGATCAGCCTATCTATCCATGTTGTTGGTTACCACAGTTTGCTCCACAGCAAAAGTCCAAATCTATCGTAATTTACTTTTGGTTAAAGACCAGATATCTTAAACAATCATCTAGAAATTTTCTTCAGATCACATCTGCTGCAATGTGTCTCATGAAAATTGCATGGTCCCTGATTAAATAAATTAGTAAAATAATAAATAATAAGATATTTAAATTCAACCGTAAATAAAAGCTATGTATTTTAATCCCATACTATAGTTGTGGGTGTTATCGGCTGTCATTTGTTGTTTTATTTCTTGTTGTACTGTACACTCACAATGTCAAAAATGGACAGCATCTTTGACAGGATTTATTCATGTATTTATTTATTTGAGTAAATTAATGGGATTAAATCCATCAAGATTTAATGGGTAGATTGTCGTGACATTTGAGAACAGCCATATTCCTGAAGGGATAAATCATTCTGATTTCACAGTAATTATTTTATTGACTTACTGCGTTCCTCAAAGTAAACTTTCCATTTTAGGTCATGCTCTAAGAATTGCTTGCATCACCATGTTGCTTGTTCTGTCAAACAGCCTTGTTTGTGGGTATAATGAATACTAACTCTATGTTTAAGTTTTTTGGTCCAGTAAGTGATGGATTTGGAGGAAATACACTAAGTAATGGGAGGACTTTTTCTTCTACAGTATTGCCTGTTGGATTGTATCAGCTTAGAGGAATCTGGTGGGAGTCTGCTTACTTTTAGGATACCTGCCATTCATGTAGCTCTCCAGTCGCATGGCCAGTGAGCCAAGTGAAAATATGCTTTGACCTCAAACTGTCACTGTGTAAGTCTGCTGACTACTTCTCAGTTGTCAGGTGACAGGCTTGTGAAAAGCTCCACTCTGGTACAAACCACACAGGACTGTTCTGCTGTCTGCTTCTTTTTACTTCTTCCCAGCACACAGCTCTGTCCTATTAAGCACAGAAGAAAAAGCCTTCTCTTTGGATGCTATTCCATAGTATATCCAGGAGATGATGGTGTTATGTACGTATTATTAACTCAAGCTGAATCATTTGTATCCTAAACGTTATAATTTTGTAGCTGTTAACTAGTGAAGTCCGTAGCATGACTACAGTTACTTGAATTTATTTATCTAGCATTTATTTAACCAGGTTAGTCCCATTGAGATCAGAGATCTTCTTTACAAGGGACACCTGGCCAAGAGGGCAGCAGCATAGTCACATTAAAAACAGTACACAATAGATAAAACAACACTGAAACTTGCTATGTATATATATATATATATACACACACACACACACACACACACACACACACACACACACACACACACACACATATATACATATATACATATGTCACAGGCCGAATTAGAATCCAGGCTGATTTTAAATCCGCCTAGGCAGAATTAGAATTTTCCTACCATGGTTGTTGTACAGATTTCAATCTTGATATATCAATAGCCTGTATATTAGAAAGAATAACCCTAATCCTAACCCTAACCCTCTAACAGGATTTTGGTATACAGTATATGAAAAAAAACAAAATGTAGCCGCAAGGGGACATAAGCCAGTGTCTTATTGTGCCGGTCCCAAGCCCGGATAAATACAGAGGGTTGTGGCAGGAAGGGCATCCGACGTAAAACTTTGGCCAAATCAAACATGCGAATTAAATGTATGACTTCCATACCGGATCGGTGGAGGCCCGGGTTAACAACAACCGCCATCGGTGCTGTCGACCTACAGGGTGCCGGTGGAAAATGGACAACTGTTGGTGGAAGAAGGAGGGGAGGAAGATGTGTTCGTAAGAAGAGAGAGAAGAGGAACACTAAGAGTCTAGGACTGAGAGTAGGGACTTTGAATGTTGGAACTATGACAGGAAAAGGTAGAGAGCTGGTTGACATGATGCAGAGGAGGAAGGTGGACATACTGTGTGTCCAGGAGACCAGGTGGAAAGGTCGTAAAGCTAGAAGTTTAGGAGCAGGGTTCAAGTTGTTCTATCATGGTGTAGATGGGAAGAGAAATGGAGTAGGAGTTATCTTGAAAGAGGAGTTTGTTAGGAATGTCCTGGAGGTAAAAAGAGTGTCAGATCGAGTGATGAGCCTGAAGCTAGACATCAAAGGTGTGATGTTCAATGTTGTTAGTGGGTATGCTCCACAGGTAGGATGTGAGCCGGAGGAGAAGCAGAAATTCTGGTTGGACCTTGATGAAGTGATGCAGAGTATCCCTATAAGTGAGAGAGTGGTCATTGGTGCAGACTTCAATGGACATGTTGGTGCAGGAAACAGAGATGATGATGAGGTCATGGGCAGGTTTGGTATCCAGGAGAGGAACACAGAAGGACAGATGGTGGTTGACTTTGCAAAAAGGATGGAAATGGCTGTAGTGAATACTTTCTTCCAGAAGACGCAGGAACATAAGGTGACCTATAAGAGTGGAAGTAGGAGCACACAGGTAGACTACATCTTGTGTAGACGGTGTAATCTGAAGGAGATCAGTGACTGCAAAGTAGTGGTAGGTGAGAGTGGAGCCAGACAGCATAGGATGGTGGGGTGTAGAATGACCCTGGTGGTGAAGAAGATAAAGAGGGCAAAGGCAGAGCAGAGGACCAAATGGTGGAAGCTGAAAAAGGAAGAGTGTTGTATGACTTTCAGGAAAGAGTTGAGGGAGGCTTTGGATGGTCAGGAGGTGCTTCCAGATGACTGGACAACTACAGCAAATGTGATCAGAGAGACAGGTCGGAGAGTACTTGGTGTGTCATCTGGAAGGAAAGGAGATAAGGAGACTTGGTGGTGGAATGAGGAGGTGCAGGAGTGGATCCACAGAAAGAGGTTAACTAAGAAGAAGTGGGACACTGAGAGGACTGAAGAGAGTAGACAGGAGTACAGGGAGATACAGCGTAAGGTGAAAGTAGAGGTGGCAAAGGCCAAACAAGGGACTTACGATGACTTGTATGCTCGGTTGGACAGTAAGGAGGGAGAGACTGATCTGTACAGGTTGGCAAGGCAGAGAGACCGAGATGGGAAGGACATACAGCATTTTAGGGTGATAAAGGATAAGGATGGAAGTGTGTTGACAGGTGCCAATACTGTGATGGGAAGATGGAAAGAGTACTTTGAAGAGTTGATGAATGAGGAAAATGAGAGAGAACGAAGAGTAGAAGAGGTGACTGCTGTGAACCAGGAAGTAGCAAAGATTAGTAAGGATGAAGTGAGGAGGGCATTGAAGAGGATGAAGAGTGGAAAGGCACTTGGTCCTGATGATATACCTGTGGAGGTATGGAAGTGTCTCGGAGAGGTAGCAGTAGAGTTTCTGACTGGGTTGTTCAACAGGATCTTAGATAGTGAGAAGATGCCCGAGGAATGGAGGAGAAGTGTGCTGGTGCCCATCTTTAAGAACAAGGGAGATGTGAAGAGTTGTGGCAACTACAGAAGAATAAGGCTGATGAGCCACACAATGAAGCTATGGGAAAGAGTAGTTGAAGCTAGACTAAGGGCAGAGGTGAACATCTGTGAGCAGCAGTATGGTTTCATGCCAAGAAAGAGTACAACAGATGCAATATTTGCTTTGAGGATGTTGATAGAGAAGTACAGAGAAGGTCAGAAGGAGCTGCATTGTGTCTTTGTAGATCTGGAGAAAGCTTATGACAGGGTGCACAGAGAGGAACTGTGGTTTTGTATGAGGAAGTCTGGAGTGACAGAGAAGTATGTTAGAGTGGTGCAGGACATGTATGAGGACTGTAAGAAAGTGAGGTGTGCTGTACACTGTAAAAAAATAAGCTGGTTCAACTTAAAATAATTTGTAACCTGGCTGCCTTAAAATTTTGAGTTCAGCAAGTGAAGAAATTTAAGTTATTTCTACTTTTGTCTTAGTTCCTTAAACTTACTTTAATTAGTTGGGGTGACAATGGCAGTGCTGATAAATTAGTTCTATCAACTTCATACTTGAAGTTTACTCAACAAGTCTTTTTAGTTACACCAACAAGCAATTTCAAGTTTCACAAACCTAAATCTTAGTAGAAACAACGTGAAAAAACAAATTAGATCAACAAGTTTGTACAGATATATTGAGTTGTAAAAACATAAAAATATAACTTGCCTGAACTAGGCATCTTGTTGAATCAATTCATATTTTGTACTTGTGGAAACATGACTAAAATGTTGGCTCAACAGTGTTTCATTGAATCAACTTATCTTTTTAAGGCACCCAGGTAACTTTTTTTCCTCACTTGTTCATCTTACTAATAACATTATGTTCATTAAAAAAAAACAGGGCCCTGTAATTACTTAGAACAACCTAAGCCTCCATTTTCAAAAAATAATACATAAAATGATTTCTCAACATATGGCATTTGAAATACTTTATTCCATGTCAAAACTGGCAACATTTTTTGTATGAATATGATTTGGCATGAATATTCTACCATGAAGGATGGATTAATGTGGAAACTGACAAATGTTCAGTATTTAAACACTTGGCTTACAAAACTAAGCAGAAAAACAGTGCTCTCAGTATATAAGAACTAAGAAGATATAAAAACAGAAATTTTGTGGTATAAAAGTCCACAAATATCACACATTCGACATTTCTCTTAGTGTTACTACAGTGCTCCCAGTATATACTGTAAGAACTGCAAAGGTATAAAGGCATAAACTGAAGTATAAAATCCTACTAGTTTCAGTAAAGTGCTGTGGTTAATTGCACGAACTTTTAAGTCAGATCATTTCTGAACAAATATAACAATCAATACAACATTTTAAGAACACAATTTTGTCCATTTTCCCCTATTGTGGACCCTTTTCTGTCAAAGAACTTGTGTTGAACGTGCTAACCATGTGATGTGTATGTGGATATGGTGGTGTATTTGCTGGTTGAGATCGTCATGCTGTTTGACTGTACACAATCTGTATACTTAGAGCAACTAAAATGGTGATTGCTACAATCCAATCTGGGCCAAGTTTCCAGTACTTTTTGCCTTGAAGCATCTTGTTTCGGAGTCCATGAACTTTTGCTGAACAATTGCCACTCCCAATACCCATGAATACTTTCTGCAATACCTCAAAAGTGTACTTCAGGCCTTTAGCATAGTCGATGTTGAGGCAGTAGAGAAGACCCATTAGTGTGGCAAAGGCATTTGCCACATCTCCGAGGTCGTGCAAAACAATATGCTCTTCCAGTACAACAGCAACATCCACAATCTCTTTCTCCAGAGCCTCTTGCTTGGTGCCATCTTCTTCTGCCATGATGAGAAGGCCTACATCTATTCCTTTAGTATTCTCCTCCTCCAAACTCGAGGTCTGAAAAATATTTCAAAGAATTCAGTTATTGATCCAGGTTTAAGGCAAACTTAATTTAGTTTCTTATTTTAAGACAGACAAAATGACAATTAGGGTAGCATTGTGATATAGTCTACGCTACATCAAGTGTTAGTGTACTACTTTACAAAAAAGGACAGTCCTACTTGGAGACACCTAGATATTGATATGCAATATTTATAACAATACACTTAAATGCTAGTCTGTATCTTCATTGCCAAATCCAGAAACAAATCCAAAAACACATGCCTGGTTTTAAACTTAGCTTTCAGGAATTAGACTTTAATTAAGCAAACAATGAATTTACCCTGTCAAATGCATGTGTAGCTTTAGTTTCTTAGTCTAATATAACCATGTCATGTCCATACAGAAAGCACTCATGAGCTATATTTCTGTACTGAGTGGCACTTCCTTAAAACTGCAGTGAGCCTGGCCAAGGGAGTTCATTATGTTCTGCTGTAACTAACAGCCACCCTCTGATCTTAGGAAGATGACTTTGTGGTGGGCAGAATATGTTTAGAACACAGTTCTGTTTGTACTTCTGACACTTAAAAAGGCCAAGAGAAAGATATACTGACCGTGGTGTTTCCCAACACAACTATACTTAACATTTTGAAAATTGTTTTTGTATGCTTAAGCTATGCATATGTTTTGTAAAACAGTCGGAATTCACAAGTTACAACAGTTTAGATATACAGAATACAGTACTCGTGTAGCGGTACTACGTTATGATTTATTGCTCTCGTTATTAATAATTGGGGCACCACCCTAGATCTCTAGGGAAAAAATTAATATTAATAAAAAATTAATATTCATAAAAATTTTGATCAATCTCATATCAAAAAGTCTTGAATCCTCGTTTGAATTGACCACATTCTACACAAAGAAACACAAGACTGTAATTTGGTCTATAATGAGGTATTTATTAACTATTCTATGAAAATAATGACAAGTGAACTATGTACAAGGTAGATATGGTGTGTGTGTGTGTGTGTGTGTGTGTGTGTGTGTGTGTGTGTGTGTGTGTGTGTGTGTGTGTGTGTGTGTGTGTGTGTGTGTGTGTGTGTGGAATGTGGGAGTGTGTCTGTGGTGTGTGCATGTGTGAGAGATGTGGAAGTAGGTGTGAGAGAGAAGGAAATATGGTGAGGATTAGCCAGAGCTAACCTGACGAGGTAATCGGTAATTTGGATTAAGAAGTCTAATGATTTGTAAGAGAATAAATTGATTAAATTAATTAACTGACCAAGCTGTTAGTACATCACCCATAGAATGGAATCAGAGCAAACTCAGCTGGAGTTATTGAAGTGAACCGTCATGGGGCTGGGACGTACGGGGCCTTCAGATTCGCAGCACACGGTCTGGACCGGCAGGTTCGGAACGGTGCGTCGTCGTCGTTGTGGCCACGCCTTGATGTCCTGCCGCAGGTTGATCGGTTCTATGCAAAGACCTGGTCCAACAGGTCTCCGTAGTTCTCAGCTGAGTGCTTAAAAATGATGGTTCTCAGGCTTTAGCCAAGAAAAATGGGTGTTGATGAAAAACGGTCAAAATTAAGAAAAATAAATGCTGGTTCTGAATCGGTTCTTCAGATTAAAACAAATAACGAGCAAAATGTCTCCTTAAGTTACAAAAATGTTAAAAGATAAATAGTTAACAAACTTAGATGGTGAGGGAATTTCAAAGATAGAAAAAACGCGCTTTAGGTAAGAAAATAATGAGAGAGACTTTGGTTGGCCTCTCAGGAAGAGAGGGGTAAGAGAGTAGGTCGGTAAGAGAGAGGGTCGGTAAGAGAGTAAGAGAGTGTAAAATGTGGGCTACGGCTGACTTTATCTGTGGGTCCAGCTAAGGGGAGGACCTGGGCGGAGAGAGAGAACTTTTAGGCGCAAGTCTGGTGGAATTTGGAATCTCTTTGTTCTCACAGAGTAGAGAAGAAAGAGGAGTCCAGAATGGATTAAAATATGATATTAAACGCGTAAAACACGATCTGTCTATCCCACCATATTCAGTTGTGTGAAAGTGAAATGTGTAGATTAATACATATGTTCATATGATGTGAATCATTTCATTCATAACTATATGTTTATGTTTATGACATTAAAAATATGTATCACAGTGAGAATATAACAACAAGTCAGAGATTTGGTAACAGGTAAATACAATGGTCATCATTCAACCTAAATGGAGAGGAAATTCAGAGATTAATAAGGGAATTCAGTCCAAAATCCTGTGGGAGAGATCAATTAACCAGGCATTTCGATATCTAGGCTTCTGTCAAAGATATAAATATCATTTTTGGATATGATGTACAACATAATCTCACTATAACTTTGGTAATCAGGAAAGAACAAAATAAATCTCAGAAATATGAACTTTGAAGTAATTAGTTTCTTCAGTTAAAGAGTGTGTCTCTCTCTGTTCCAGCCTCCTGCCATAAAGTTTTACGACTTGTTATCTGATCTGTGGAATGCAGAGACGTCTCCGGCTGAGGGTCTCCTGAAGCTGAAAAGGGATTTTAGCATGAAAGTTCATTAAACAAACATCCATAGCATATAATTGAAAGTCATTGTCTTTTAAAAAGAAGAAGTTATTCCAGGGGTTTAAATGTTCACAGGAGCTCCATCCTTCTGTGAATGAAAACCTACAGAAATACAAATGTCTCAATCCTCCTATAGAGATGGGTGTTGGTCAGTGCTGAAGAGAGAGACAGCTTATCTGAGTTTTGATCAGCTCAGGAATTCCAGGGCCTTTGCAGTCTTGCTACACTCGTGAGAAGAATAAACAGAACTGGAGTATAATTTGCTAAATTTTGAGTAGAAGTGTTGAGAATTACAACCAACTAAGCACAAATATAGTAAATACATACACATACAGGTGCATCTGTCACGAATGAGGTGGCGAACCCAAGCAGAGACCACACAGCTGAGGCAGAGGTAGGTGTGAAGGACTTTATTAAGGGAGGGGGTGAGGGAGTGCGAGGGAGGTCAGGAGGGGTTCTTGGAGGGTGAGGTGAGGTGGAGATCAGGGAAGGGGTGACGGAGCTGGGGATGAGTGAGCAGAGGCGGGGTCCGGTCGGGGAGGCCCGGAGGTCCAGCCAGGGGGGGTCCGGTCGGGGGAAGCCAGAGGGGAAGCACAAGCAGGAGGGAGCCGAGGCGGGGAACCAGAGTGGGTCGCGGTTTGGGTGGTAGGGCAGGAGGGAATCCGGGCAGCTGGGTCTTCTAGGTGAGGATGAAAGAGAAAAACATATTAGTTTTGTCCCTTAAAACACGCAGGAAGAAACAGCATGGCTAGAGAGCAAACTGACGTGGTAGTCAGGTTTGACAATCTGGCAGGGTGTGGAAGGTTCAGCCGGTCTTTATTGCAGGAGAGTAATCATCATGATGTCTTCCAGCTGCCCGGGACCCGTGGATGTGGTTGATTACCTGAGTGGAGTCAGCTGAGAAGCCGAACTCCACTCAGGTGCCATGCTGCAGGGGAAGAGAGAGGTAGAGGAGTGGATGGGAGACCAAAGGGGAGACAGAGAGATGGAGGGGCAGAGAAACAGAGAGGCAGAGAAACAGAGAGGCAGAGAAACAGAGAGGAGAAAGGTAGGGAAAAAGGCGTCTTTTGGGATGTCAGGTGAGAAACGGGGTGAGGAGAGGACCCTGACAGCATCTCAAAGAAATTAAATATTGTGAAAAAAAAATCTGGATTTTTTTGTCACCTTTTCTGAAAAGAAACCCCATATATTACATAGACTTGTTACACATAGTGAAGTATTTCAAGCATTTCTTTGCTCATCCTCCATGCACCTTGGAAGTCGGTGAAGTTGTGCCGGATTTACGCACTTCAAGGCTTTGTTTCTTGAAATGCTGATGATTATGGCTTACAGATAAGGAAACTCCAAAATTCAGCATCTCAGAAAATCTGAATATTACATAAGATCAAATATAAAAAGGACATTTTAAAACAGAAATGTCAGGCTCAAAGTATGTTCATTTCTCTGCATCAATACTTGGTCGGACCTCCTCCTTCATGAATTACTGCATTAATGCGGCATGGCATGGAGGCGATCAGCCTGTGGCACTGCTCAGGTGTAATGGAAGCCCAAGTTGCTTTGATAGTGGCCTTCAGGTCATCTGCATTGTTGGATACCAGACCCAACAATGATGCAGTAATTCATTGATCATATGTAATGTATTGTTAATGTAATGTACTTTTTTATTGATCATATGTAAGATTTATGCATGTAATATTTTTATTTTTTGTGACTCTGAATTTCAGGTTATCAACAAGTCACAATTATCAACATTTCAAGAAATAAACGCTTGAAATACTTCACTCTATGGGTAACAAGTCTATGTAATATATGGGTTTACCTTTCATAAAAGAGTGACAAAAAATATTGAACTTTTTCACAATATTCTTATTTTTTGAGAAAAGTCCAAACGTTCCTACAGCTCCATCAGAAAGTAATTCCTGATAAAGACACTCTAACCAAGTACCTAGTAACTCATAATTGAACAGCCTTTCCAAAAGCTACTGTTGATTTTTGATTGTTGCTGTAATAATTTGAGAAACTTAATTTCTGTTTTTCATGTTGCTATAAGCCATAATTATCAAAAATAAGATATGACTTGACATATTTCACTGTACATGTAATTAATATAATTTATGAACATTAATACACAGACAAAATAATCTGGCACAACACTGAATCAAAGTGTGTGAAAATCCTTTTTCTTTTCTCATTTTAGACCAAATCTATGACCTAGTTAACCCAGTAATCAAATTGTTAATGAATGTTATTCTTAGGTTGTTGGAATGAAAATTATTTAGTTGTCTTTGCTAAATTATCATTGTTTTTCACTTATGACAGTTTGTGCCACACTGGAATATACTCACATCCACTTGGCAAACACTGATGAAACTGTTAGGATCCTGCTTCAGGTAATATGGAAGGCCAAGCAAAGCAGCTGCTCTACTCTTCTGGTTTGAAGGCTCAATACATAAGGTGAACAACAACAGCATTAGATAAATGGATGGGATGACCGTGATAAGCTGATGACAGCACATCTTGTCACTGTATTATATTTAACTGTTTACTTACATTTCTGAAAGTGTGGCCCATAGTTATTATTATTGATGGTTATGGTAATGTGGTCAAAAGACTTTGTAAAATCTGACTCCCCTTACCTGTACATCAAGTGACTTGAGCAGGCTGCGTAGGTCAGAACTGCTCAGAACTGGATGGATGGATGGATGTCGACACTGTCAGAACATGAATTCATATTATGAATAATTTAACTTGTAAAAATGTTTTTCAACCATTTAGTGTTTGAATTAAAGACTTTTATTAAATTACAAGCTATTAAATCATTAACATAAATTCCCTTGCAAATTGGTTGTGAGCCACAGTTTTACTTTGCTGTTATCCTGCCTCCTGAGCAAGCCAAAACGTCCTTATATGGCCAGGTTTAGCATTAACAAACCTACTTACCAGCTAACCAGTTAGTTTTTCATAATTTGTTGCTTGCTAATATAATTTTATGTGCTCACAATCACAGAGAAATTCACAAATGGCGCACAAAGATAAATCCCTAGATTTGCAACATCGTGTGGTTGCACTGCTAGCTAAAATGCTCGCCCAAGTAGAAAACAATGCTTGGCTAAGTTGCTATAAAACTTTGTTGCATGGCTTTTGATGACATACCTTTTCAATAAAAAAATTAAGCGCAGTAAAAGTAAGTTCTTACCTTTGGAATTACTGATCTTGCATGAAACTGTGCACCTCCTCTTCTTCCTTCTACATCAACTGCGTGCCTCTTGCAGCACATGGCATTGAAGAAATTGGTCACTCCAGTGACTATAAGGGGTTTCCTGTGCATTTGTGCAGGGACCATACTTACATCAAGTTGTATCAATAAGGAAATATATGTTACCCGAACTGCTCTGGTTGAACTGGTTAGTTGGACAGTATTTTACTTGATATTTTAAGTAAAACTGACATTTAAGCTGAATTTACTTAACAAAATAAGCTGAGGTAGCTAAAACGTAAAATCCTTTCTTACAGCGTAGGAGTAACAGAGGAGTTCAAGGTGGAGGTGGGACTACATCAAGGATCAGCTCTGAGCCCCTTCTTGTTTGCTATGGTGATGGACAGGATGACAGACGAGGTTAGACAGGAGTCTCCATGGACTATAATGTTTGCAGATGACATTGTGATCTGTAGTGAGAGCAAGGAACAGGTGGAGGAGAAGCTAGAGGTGTGGAGGTTTGCCCTGGAAAGGAGAGGAATGAAGATTAGCCGCAGCAAGACGGAGTATCTGTGTGTGAATGAGAGGGACTCAAGTGGAAGAGTGAGGTTACAGGGAGAAGAGATCAAGAAGGTGGAGGATTTTAAGTACTTAGGGTCAACAGTCCAGAGCAATGGAGAGTGTGGAAAAGAGGTGAAGAAGCGTGTACAGGCAGGCTGGAACGGCTGGAGAAAAGTGTCAGGTGTGATGTGTGATAGAAGAGTTTCAGCTAAAATGAAAGGAAAGGTTTACAAAACTGTGGTGAGACCAGCCATATTGTTTGGTCTGGAGACAGTGTCCCTGAGGAACAGACAGGAGGCAGAGCTGGAGGTAGCAGAACTGAAGATGCTGAGGTTCTCTTTGGGAGTGACCAGGATGGATAGGATCAGGAATGAGTACATCAGAGGGACAGCACATGTTAGAGGCTTTGGAGATAAAGTCAGAGAGGCCAGACTAAGATGGTTCGAACATGTCCAGAGGAGAGAGAGTGAATATATTGGTAGAAGGATGCCGAGTTTCCCCCTGCCGGGCAGGAGGCCTAGAGGAAGACCAAAGAGGAGGTTTATGGATGTGGTTAAAGAGGACATGAAGGTAGTTGGTGTGAGAGAAGAAGATGCAAAAGACAGGGTTAGATGGAGGCAATTGATTCGTTGTGGCGACCCCTGAAGGGAAAAGCTGAAAGGAAAAGAAGAAGATATGAAAAAACAACCCAGAAACTACTTTCACAGCATAATTTTTTCCCTGTTTATTTTGCCAAGTGTTGAGGACAGAAGTTGACATTACTTCTAAAGTAATTATTTAATTATTTACCTTGTATCTAAAATCTATATTAAATGGACACATTCTAAGTTGATGTGATTTCTGATCATCAATCACTAATAAACAAATGCTGCATTCCTAAAAAAAAAAACTACATTTCTGACAATGTCATAACTGCCTTTCTGGAGTGCTGCGCGCTCTTTCTTCTTGTATATGAAACAGTATGTGGAATCCAACACAAACTAATTTTTTCTGACAACAAAAATGTTCTCTGTGCCTTTCCCCTCTGGCTATACGCAGTCTGCCCCTCTCATTATACTCCTACTTGTGTATATATATTTTATTTTGTTTACCCTCCAATGTAGCAGACCTACCTGACCAAAATATCACTGCTGCATGATTAGTGTTAAGAAATATATTGTGCTTTCTGCTGTCTGAAGGAATGTACACTTTTTCTCATCTTGTTTAAATGTGTACATCAGTGAGCTGATGTTTTTTGGTTATATATTCAACACATGTAGCTCTAAAAATGTGCAATTACCAACAGAATATCACAAACTTCAAATAATGTCCTGCAGCTAGTCTTTTCAGTTGTAGCCAAGGACAAAAGGTATCACTTTTATTGATCGAAATCAGACTGCTGCTGGTTTGTATGCAAGTACTGTAAAATGTCTGCCTGTGCTTTTGTCATTCTCCACTCTGGTTTTGACTCACATGTATGAGAGAGGGATGGATGCCTAATACCTAATGTTCACTAGCTTGGTAAGCACATAACTCATATTTCTGGCAGGAAGGTCACCCTTTTCCAGTCAGAGATGTTTAATGTCCTTATTACAAGGCCTACCCACACATCATCTGAGTGTAAGATACCTCTACTCTTCAATGGATGGCCTGTCATTTAGCTGTGGTTGTGGAAAAAGAAAGAAAAGAAATCGAAATAGGAAAAGCTTGAACAAACTAAGCCCTGTTCTCTGAGTGGGCATCGACACCCACTAGCAAATCAATTACAGGTCAACTACTGCAAGATTAAATCACAGCTCTGAATGACCCACTAATAAGAAATTTCAAGTAGACCTTGAGCTAGGAAGTCCGAGGGCACAGTCAGCTTCTGATGAGTCCAGGCCCTGACGGCAGGTAGCGTGACCGTGAATAAGATCTAATAGACAGTCTTCAGACAGACAATGCAAGGACCATCCAAAACCACTTCTAAAATGGTCATGGTACAAAGCAGTTTTGTGGTTAATACAAGAACCCAGACAAGACAAAACAAAAGAACAGATGTAGAATAGTGTCCTCACATATTCCCTGACTTGCACAGAAATGTAGTGTTGATGTCCCGTACACTGCACATGATCCCACACCGATGCACTGCATTCTATGTATGTGTAAATGAATGATCTGAGATTCCACATGCGTCAGTGATGATGTAATGATGATGATTTATAATCTCTGTTATCCTTTGTCCTATTTTACATTTACACGGGTTGGAATGGATTATTGGGCTTATTGTCCTTTAACACTCTGATATGGAGCAGTGTTGAACTGTACAGATTAATATCAGCTTCCTGCAATCACCTTTATGCCTGCATTTTACAAATATATGAACATAATGCACAAAGGACTAGCAGGGCTTTAAAAATGAAAGCAAGGGCTAGTAGAGGAGATGGTCCACTCATCATACAGTTTGTGGTTCGAGACACATTGTAAAGCGCTTTGTAGAAGCTAGCTCAGGTTTAAAGGAGCTATGTAATTGCAGCTCATTTTACTTTCGACAAAAGACAAGAACGGGCTGACATTTAGCAGTGTTAGACCAACAAAGAAGATTCACCGATCATTTGAAGCAACAGCTTTGCTTTCATCCTGAGTTTTTTAGTGATGTGGTTACTGTCAGAAGTAAAGAATATGTGTGTGTATTTGAGGAATAGATGTATTTACTCTGCCTCAGCATCTGGCACATCAGACAACTTAAAATGTAACCAATTTAATTCATTAAAAACAAAGACAGACTGAGCTCTTTTAGTGACTTGAACATATCTTTATGTAGCAAGCCCCTAGAAATGGAATACCAACTACTGCTCTTTACAGCTGAGCAACCCCACTTCATCTTAGCCCTTCTAGCTGTTTGGTCAGCAGGCAGAGTTTAATAGTTTGCTGTTAAACTTCAGAGATGTTCTGCACCAAATCCACCCACACTGCCTTCGGCCTTGAATGGATTAAGTAAGAATGACAACCTAGTCTTGACTTTCATGAAGTGTGTGAAATTGAGCTTAGGCAGGCCTGACAATTTCTCCCACTCTTATTAAATAGATTTGAGGAAACATTGGGGTGACATTGACATTGCTTCAAAGACTCTGAGATGAACATGATACTCATTTGTTTCTGTCAATCAAAAAAAGCCACAGTGACTCGCAGCACAACCAGCACAGCTGGGTTACAGAACCCCCTTTCTATTACTGCTGAACATCAAAGCAACAGCAATGACTGCACAATATCCCTTCTCCCGCCCTCATTGTCTGTCACAGATGCAGAGAGCAGCGAGGGTGCGTACATTTTTAACGCAGGCTTTTAGAGAAGACAGGATGGAAGGAGGCTTTCTCACACTACAGCTTAGGGATTTTGTTACTTCAAAAGGATGCATAAGTTGTGAGCTGGGGAAAGCGTACATTGAGTGACAGTGTGTAATCCAAGGTAACAGTTAAAGGTTGTGGCTAAGGCTAATTGTTCACCAGGCGGCCACTCCCACTCAATCTCATAACACTGATATGGCAGCTGCAGTTGGTAGATTATGCAGTGAACAGACATGCATAAAGATGGCAGGGCTTTAACTCACTGAGACGCGTTGATTCCCTGCTATTTAAATGCTCTGCAGCACTGCTGCTTTCATCTTGTTAAGCTGAGAAGGTACATCGCCACCCTCCAACCTTCCATCTTATCACTATCTCTTTCACATTACCACACCAACAGTACAAACAGTGTGAAGAGTCAGTTGCTCTGTGTTCTGCTGCTTGAGGTTTGCTCATATTCTAAAGTTAAAGTAAATATATGCTGAGCAACAGTCACTTATACCTCAGCGCAGAAAACAGAGAACCTGTTCGAACCATTTGAGTCCATACACAAACTGGAAGAGCTAATACAATGAGAAATTAGTATGTGGCTACAAGGGCAAAATGTTAACTATTGCATTTACATTATGAGCAAGCTACGAACAGTTGCAGCCTGTTGCTTATTACCGCCTGGACAAACGTCGTTTGCCGGAAGGTATTGTTTTGAGCTGCGAGGTCTTGCTTGCTTGTTCCGGTGTTTGTCTGTAACAATTTGGTTTGCGCGCGATAACTCGATCAAATATTGCTGTAGCCTGACCATATTTGGTACACAGGTGTACCATAATAAGACACAGGTCAAGTTCGAATTTGGTGACCGTGACCTCATTTTCAAAGTCACAGGGGTCATCTGTGTCGCCGGGCGGTCCAAGTTTGGTAAAACTTCTTGTTATATGTTGTTTCACAGAAGCATTATCATTGCACAAATCAATATGCCATGTAACAAGTGGACCAATCACAGACATGTAACAGTGCAGCCACATGTCTGGGAAGGTGCACATCAGGCATGGGCTACGCGGCTATACCATACCTGCAGACTAGATTCAGCCGAGTGTATCGCAGACATCCTAAGCCTGATGTTTAAATGGCATAGAAGAAGGAGGTTTCCAAACCTCTGCAACCATCCAAAAGTCAGATCAGATCGAATATAAAGTAGATCTCAGCCTGGCTAGAGTGCAAAAGTATGAGGTGGGAAAAGCAACCACACCTCATACTGCATCTGAGTCTTCTGGTCATAGAGAATGTTGGAAAGTTGGGGTCAGAGAGGCGCTTTAATAATGGACAGGGTGTCCTAATCGTTCAAGTTTTCTCACTGAATTTTGAAATTCCCCCATTCACATGGAGTCTGTTCAGGTATTTGAGTACTGTTAGCAACATACAGACACAACAGAGCTGTGTCACAGTCATGTCATTTAGATTGAATGGCATAGCTTGTGCTTTGGTCCCAATGATTCTTGAATGACTAATACTAGTACGAATACAGATTATAAAGAGTCAAATTCGCAATTTGAGTCAGTGTTTTTTATGTTTTTTCTGAAACCATCGGCGTTCTTTACGCACAAAGATGTTTTGTTTATTTGCAATGTGACATTTTTTATATTGCGTTTAGTTTACAGACATAGCTTTAGGAACACCTGGCACAGACATTTCCACTTCTACTATCCAAAGGAGTTGATTTGGGGGAGACAGTAGGCATTATAATAATCTCTCACTAGTCACTACATGGCATAGTATGTATAACCATGAAACACTGAGCACCATCACACCTGAGGAAGGACTGAGGTGATAGTTATAGACCCTGATGCCCTCCTGACAGTTCTTTTGAGTTTTGTTTATTAAACACAGACCCCAAACCCATTCAATCACCCTCCACAAACCAGTTTATTAGTGAAGAGATCTCAACTAGAGAAGAAGCAAGGGCTGCAGTGTTATGTGCATCACATTATTACGCCATCTTTCATATGTGTCTTCACTGTACATTATTATTCATTCCTCTGCCAAGGAATGTGGTGGAGTTATGTAACGATAGCCATTGGTTTGTCTGTCTGTCTGTCTGTTAGCAACATTACTCAAAAACAGACTAATGGATTTGGATGAAATTTTCAGGGAAGGTCAGAAATGACACAAGGACCAAGTGATTAGATTTTGGATTCACAGATTTGTTCAATATTTCTGTATCATTGCCAGATAGTGGCATGGCATCACTGCAACCATGACAAGAAGTGAACACTACATCAGCTGCCTACTGATGATCACATTATTGTGACCTTACTACAAATCCACCACAAATTATTTAAGTAATTCATCAGAAATCATACAACTGAGCAGCCTTGGCGGAGTACTGCACTCTCTGAGTGCTTTTCTAGTTTAGAGTACATGACCATGTTTTAACACAAGATCTCACTGTTTATTGTGTATTCTTATTCTGTCCCTCTCAACCCGCTGGCCAGCAGCAGATGAGCCATGTAAGGAGCCATATAAGATGAGTTCTGCTCAAGGTTTCTTCCCATTAAAAGGGTGTTTTTCTTGCCGCAGTCACCTTATGGCTGTTCTGGGGGTTCAGGCATATGGGTTCTGTAAAGCGTCTTGAGACTAATCTGAACTGTAAATAAAATCAAATTGAACTGAACTGAGTTGTTTTAATTATGATTCCCTGCCTCTGTGCTCATCCTCAGTGTTATCTGGGGTGTGTGTGTTTTTCTAGTGGTGAAATGGAGAGGGGCTAGTTACCACAGTTCTATAATACAAATGACTGAGATGTCTTGCCTGAGGGTGTCACTCTGATTTGAGGCAGATCATGCGATCATTGGTGTGTGTACAGTGTAAATAGCTTTAGTTGTTGGAAGGCATATTGTTGCACTTTTGACAGAAGCGAGCAGTTTTATCTGCCTCCAGGTTTCAAGCTAAACACGACTAAACACTTCTCAGACCTCCAGTGCATCCATAGAAACACAGAGATGAAAGCAAACAAGATTTTCCAAGATCACAAGCTGATTTTATATGATGAAGAATGATCTAGATTCCATATCCATGTTTTTATGCAACATTACATCTCCACAGACTTTTGAGGAATGTTTGCAGTTCCTGCATTTTTAAGCCAGTACTGGTATAGAGATTGCCGGCAGAAAAAGAAAGAGTGTGCAAGTTAAAATTTCACGTGGTCACATTTGTGCAAGTCTATGATGATGTTCAGGCTAAGTTGGAGACTCTTGGAAGTAGTACTTTTTTCTTCATAGTCTCTCCTGCAAGGAAGATGAGGGAAAGGAGTATATATAGACTGAGGCAAGGCAGATAATCACACACATACAGTGGGTACGGAAAGTATTCAGACCCCTTGAAATTTTTCACTTTCTGTGTCATTGCAGCCATTTACCAAAATCAAAAAGTTCATTTTATTTCTCATTAATGTACACTCAGCACCCCATTTTGACAGACAAAAACAGAAATGTAGAAATTTTTGCAAATGTATTAAAAAAGAAAAACTGAAATATCACATGGTCATATGTATTCAGACCCTGTACTCAGTATTGAGTAGAAGCACCCTTTTCAGCTAGTACAGCCATGAGTCTTCTTGGGAATGATGCAACAAGTTTTTCACACCTGGATTGGGGGATCCTCTGCCATTCTTCCTTGCAGATCCTCTCCAGTTCTGTCAGGTTGGATGGTGAACGTTGGTGGACAGCCATTTTGAGGTCTCTCCAGAGATGCTCTATTGGGTTTAGGTCAGGGCTCTGGCTGGGCAAGTTAAGAACGGTCACAGAGTTGTTCTGAAGTCACTCCTTTGTTATTTTGGCTGTGTGCTTAGGGTCATTGTCCTGTTGAAAGGTGAACCTTCGGCTCAGTCTGAGGTCCTGAGTACTCTGGAAGAGGTTTTCCTCCAGGATATCTCTGTACTTGGCCACATTCATCCTTCCTTCAATTGCAACCAGTCGTCCTGTCCCTGCAGCTGAAAAACACCCCCACAACATGATGCTCCCACCACCATGTTTCACTGTAGGGATTATATTGGGCAGGTGATGTGCAGTGCCTGGTTTTCTCCACACATACCGCTTAGAATTAACACCAAAAAGTTCAATCTTGGTCTCATCAGACCAGAGAATCTTATTTCTCATAGTCTGGGAGTCCTTCATGTGTTTTTTTGCAAACTCTATTCGGGCTTTCATGCGTCTTGCACTAAGGAGAGGCTTCCGTCGGGCCACTCTGCCATAAAGCCCCGACTGGTGGAGGGCTGCAGTGATAGTTGACTTTGTGGAACTTTCTCCTATCTCCCGACTGCATCTCCGGAGCTCAGCCACAGTGATCTTTGGGTTCTTCTTTACCTCTCTCACCAAGGCTCTTCTCCCACCATTGCTCAGTTTGGCTGGACGGCCAGGTCTAGGAAGAGTTGTGGTCGTCCCAAACTTCTTCCATTTGAGGATTATGGAGACCACTGTGCTCTTAGGAACCTTGAGTGCTGCAGAAATTCTTTTGTAACCTTGGCCAGATCTGTGCCTTGCCACAATTCCGTCTCTGAGCTCCTTGGGCAGTTCTTTCGACCTCATGATTCTCATTTGCTCTGACATGCACTGTGAGCTGTAAGGTCTTATATAGACAGGTGTGTGCCTTTCCTAATCAAGTCCAATCAGTTTAATTAAGCACAGCTGGACTCCAATATAGAAGCAGAACCATCTGGAGGAGGATCAGAAGAAATGGACAGCATGTGAGTTAAATATGAATGTCGCTGCAAAGGGTCTGAATACTTCTGACCATGTGATATTCAGGGACGGCTGGTATAAATGGGCTAACAGGGATAAGCCCTCCCAGGCCAACACAAAAAAGATGAGAAAATTATTTTTTAAATAACTTACAACAGATTGTTTTCAGTTTAGGTGAAAACAAAGGTAGCAACGGCACCAGTCAGAAGAAAAACATAGAATATCTCTAAATAGACTTATTTTTTACAGCCCCAGCAGATACAGTCCACTTTCATTCATTTCGTTCTTGTAAGTGATTGACAGGTGTCATGTCACGCCCCCGTGATTTACTGATCATTTGGGCTAACTTCAGTCAGCCCACAGGCCTTTGACACAGCGAGAAAAGGTTGAGCTATGGCGGGCGTTAGCATGAACGAGGTGGATTATTTGCGTTCATGTCCATTTTCCTCAATGTCTTTGGAGGAAAAGCTGGAAGTGAAGAAACTGGGATCACATCGGCCGTCGATGTGAGCTTCTTTTCAAATAAGGTAGGCCCATGTTGACCTGTTAAAGGACTCTAACACCTTGTTTTTGCTGAGGTCATCTGTTGTACTGAAGGCGTGTTTTGCACTACATGTCGCCAAACAGTTGTAATATGACAGTTGCAGCAGGCTATCTGTGGGCAGTCGTTGCAGTTGGGACACGTTTTGTAGTGGTGTGTGTGTGTGTGTGTGTGTGTGTGTGTGTGTGTGTGTGTGTGTGTGTGTGTGTGTGTGTGTGTGTGTGTGTGTGTGTGTGTGTGTGTGTGTGTGTGTGTGTGTGTGTGTGTGAGAGACAGTGTTGATGTAGAGCACTAAAAAAGTATAGTGTACCTGTAATTGATGTAACTGTCTGTATCATAGGTGATGTTGCTTTTGCAGCTGTGTTAACCATTTAATCGGTATTATGCATTTGTTAGCCCACCCAACAAATTTCACCACCAGCCGCCACTGGTGATATTTCAGTTTTTCTTTTTTAATGAGTTTGCAAAAATTCTTATATTTCTGTTTTTTTCTGTCAAGATGGGGTGCTGAGCGTACACTAATGAGAAATAAAATGAACTTTTTTGATTTTGGCAAATGGCTGCAATGACAGAGAGTGAAAAATTTCAAGGGGTCTGAATACTTTACGTACCCACTGTACTTTAAAATGTGCAACTCTGTATGTTTTAATTTTAGCATAATTACATGACCAAGATATTATACTGAGTTACATGTACAAAGGCTGTAAGGTCTTGTATAGACAGGTGTGTGCCTTTCCTAATCAAGTCCAATCAGTTTAATTAAACACAGCTGGACTCCAATAAAGAAGCAGAACCATCTTGAGGAAGATCAGAAGAAATGGACAGAATGTGAGTTAAATATGAATGTCGCTGCAAAGGGTCTGAATACTTATGACCATGTGATATTTCAGTTTTTCTTTTTTAATAAATTTGCAAAAATGTCTACATTTCTGTTTTTTTCTGTCAAGATGGGGTCCTGCGTGTACATTAATGAGAAATAAAATGAACTTTTTTGATTTTGGCAAATGACTGCAATGACACAGAGAGTGAAAAATTTCAAGGGATCTGAATACTTTACGTACCCACTGCATGTGGAAAAGCAGAAAAAGTCCAGGGAACGTAAAGACGCCTGAAACAAGATGGCACACCACAGTAAACACCAAAATAAAACAGGAAATAACTAAATTTGAAACATATACTATGGACATGAACTCACCGAGTATGTATTTTTATTGGTTGAGGCACACACCCAGACCTGTCCAATTCCCCTGTCAGCCAGTTTGATGCACAGAGTGCATACATTAATAAATACTTAAAGGGACATGATACCAATTTTAGATATTAAAATCAGTGTATGTGATGAAGAATACTACTTGGAGTGTAAAGGTAGATAACATGTGTTCTCTGCCTATGAAGGACTTCGGTCTAATCTGAGAAAATATACCAAATTATGTTGTAGTAATATCATCAATAAATCATTGTCATGGGTTTAAGTTCCATGAAAGAAAATCTGAGTCACAAATTAGAAGTTATAGAAAGGTAAAATTAAAAATGTTACTGAGAAATGCTATGGAAGACCAAAAATTTGAGGGCTTGACCCTTTTAAAGGTCTAGAAGTGAGGCTATCTCTGCCTCTGCTGAATGCGTATTTTTATTAGATCTATCTCTTACATGTCCCTCAATCGAATTAAGGTGTAATATTAAATCCCTTTAAATCTCACTCTACGTAGAGACAGCCGCTGAACCTAATTGTGAGGTTACTGCTTCACGCAGGTTCTGTTTATAGATCATTTGTACAATGTGTTAATCTCCAACTACCAGCTCCTCAGTATTATTAAAATAAATGTTGTCAGTCAGGTTATTACTGTTCTCATTCAGCCAAGCATTGCAGTGCACAGATAAAGATTTGCACACTGGTGCGAATAACTTCAATTCAATTCAATTTCAATTCAATTTTATTTATATAGCGTCAATTACAGTCAACTCGTCTCAAGACGCTTTACAGAACCCAAATGCCTGACCCCCAGAGCAAGCCCAAAGGCGACAGTGGCAAGGAAAAACACCCTTTTAACAGGGAAGAAACCTCGAGCAGAACCCGGCTCTATATAGGGGGGACCCATCTGCCTGCTGGCCGGGCGGGTTGAGAAGGACAGAGGAGGGCAAGGGGGAAGGATGGGAGAAGAGGGAGGGGTGGGAAAGCAAGGAAAACACAACACACATTTGGATACATGCATGACAGGATATGTGACACAGACAAAGTATAAGCTAACATTGAAAACTGACTCATAATTTACTCTTATGATGTATGGCTCTAACATTAAACATACTCCATATATAGCTAGCAGTAAAATTCAAACAGTATGTAAGTTAGCATAACAGTATAGTGAAGGCAATGCAGAGTTGACTGGTGGAAAAAGGGAGTTGGAAGCAGAGGGCTGGAGGAAGGTCAGCAGCAGCATCCCACAGTGGACATGGTGGAGACTGGACCAGCTGGTGGAACATCAACCGCAGATCTGAAGCATCCAGCTCTGGGGCCAGGGACACTCGGAGAAATAGCACAGGGGGAAACAGAGTGAATGTACTGCAATAACGGTATACATATTAAATGTAAAGGTAGATAGAGAAGGGCTCAGTGCGTCAAGAAAAGTCCCCCAGCAGCCTAGGCCTATAGCAGCATGACTAGAGGCAGAACGAAGGGACGTCCAAGAGGGAGTCAGCTGTGCAAATGAAGACACAAGCCGAACCCCTGTGGGTCACCCAGTCAGCCCCAACTATAAGATTTGTCAAAAAGGAACGTTTTAAGCCTGGTCTTAAAAATAGAGAGGGTGTCTGCCTCCCGAACCCAAACTGGGAGCAGGTTCCACAGGAGAGGTGCCTGATAACTGAAGGCTCTGCCTCCCATTCTACTTTTAGAAATTCTAGGAACAACAAGTAAGCCTGCAGCTTGAGAGCGAAGAGTTCTACTAGGATAATAAGGTACTATCAGATCTTTAAGATATGATGGAGATTGGTTATTAAGAGCTTTATATGTCAGAAGAAGGATTTTAAATTCTATTCTGGATTTAACAGGAAGCCAGTGAAGAGAAGCAAGTATAGGGGAAATATGATCTCTTTTGCTAACTCCTGTCAGTACTCTCGCAGCAGCGTTTTGGATCAACTGTAGATGTTTGAGAGAGCTATTTGGACAACCCAATAATAAGGAATTGCAATAGTCAAGCCTGGAAGTAACAAAAGCATGAACTAATTTTTCTGCATCACTCTGAGACAGAATGTTCCTGACATTCTGTCTCAGACTGTGAGACACAGCATAGTCTAATCAACAGAAACACTGCATAAAGTCATTGAAATAACATACTCCCATCACCTAAATACATGCATGTTGTCAGGTTAAAAAAAAAACTACATGAAGTAATCTTGATAAGCTTTTTAAGTTGCAAACATTATTTCTGGGGAACTGAGTTGACACAGTAACGTTGGTAATTGTATCACCTTAATGTTGTGTGCATTTCAAACTCAAAGTTCTGCATTAGTTGGCTTACAACTAATTTCAAGCTCAGGTAACTCACTAAAATCGGCTTGATAACTGCATTTTTCCTCAGTTCAAAGTCAGGATTTCAAGTCAAGTTAACTTTAAAACAGATTGTTCAGAATTATAGCAATTAAGTACATATCACTGAAAGTGGGAACAATTTTTTTTTCTTTTACGAATCATCAAATATTCTTTTGAAATATTTAATATGTTATCAGTCATTAAGAAAATGGAAATTAAAAACACCTCTGATGACTGTAGAAGAGCTCATTCCCCTAACTCAATATTGCAAGAAGGACTGAACTGCTTAGGATACTGCATCACATGTTGATGTTATTTTCTTGTCACATTACTGTTTAAATTCCAGGATTGTCATGATGTCATCCTTATTGTCACCAATCACCATATATATATATATATATATATATATATATATATATATATATATATACACACGTGGACAAAATTGTTGGTACCCCTCAGTTAAAGAAGGAAAAACCCACAATTCTCACTGAAATCACTTGAAACTCACAAAAGTAACAATAAATAAAAATTTATTGAAAATTAAATAATCAAAATCAGCCATCACTTTTGAATTGTTGATTAACATAATTATTAAAAAAAACAAACTAATGAAATAGGGCTGGACAAAAATGATGGTACCCATAACTTAATATTTTGTTGCACAACCTTTTGAGGCAATCACTGCAATTAAACGATTTCTGTATTTGTCAATGAGCGTTCTGCAGCTGTCAACAGGTATTTTGGCCCACTCCTCATGAGCAAACAGCTCCAGTTGTCTCAGGTTTGATGGGTGTCTTCTCCAAATGGCATGTTTCAGCTCCTTCCACATATGTTCAATGGGATTCAGATCTGGACTCATAGAAGGCCACTTTAGAATAGTCCAACGCTTTTCTCTCAGCCATTCTTGGGTGTTTTTGGCTGTGTGTTTTGGATCGTTGTCCTGTTGGAAGACCCATGACCTGCGACTGAGACCAAGCTTTCTGACACTAGGCAGCACATTTCTCTCCAGAATGCCTTGATAGTCTTCAGATTTCATCGTACCTTGCACACTTTCAAGACACCCTGTGCCAGATGCAGCAAAGCAGCCCCAAAACATTACTGAGCCTCCTCCATGTTTCACCGTAGGGACAGTGTTCTTTTTTTCGTATGCTTGGTTTTTGAGTCTATGAACATAGAGTTGATGTGCCTTACCAAAAAGCTCCAGTTTGGTCTCATCTGTCCAAAGGACATTCTCCCAGAAGCTTTGTGGCTTGTCAACATGCATTTTTGCAAATTCCAGTCTGGCTTTTTTATGAGTTCTTTTCAGCAGTGGTGTCCTCCTTGGTCGTCTCCCATGAAGTCCACTTTGGCTCAAACAACGACGAATGGTGCGATCTGACACTGATGTACCTTGGCCTTGGAGTTCACCTTTAATTTCTTTGGAGGTTGCTCTGGGCTCTTTGGATACAATTCCAACGATCCGTCTCTTCAATTTGTCATCAATTTTCCTCTTGCGGCCACGTCCAGGGAGGTTGGCTACTGTCCCGTGGGTCTTGAACTTCTGAATAATATGAGCCACTGTTGTCACAGGAACTTCAAGCTGTTTAGAGATGGTCTTATAGCCTTTACCTTTAAGATGTTTGTCTATAATTTTTTTTCGGATGTCCTGGGACAATTCTCTCCTTCGCTTTCTGTTGTCCATGTTCAGTGTGGTACACACCTTTTCACCAAACAGCAGGGTGACTACTTGTCTCCCTTTAAATAGGCAGACTGACTGATTATGAGTTTGGAAACACCTGTGATGTCAATTAAATGACACACCTGAGTTAATCATGTCACTCTGGTCAAATAGTTTTCAATCTTTTATAGAGGTACCATCATTTTTGTCCAGGCCTGTTTCATTAGTTTGTTTTTTTTGAATAATTATGTTAATCAACAATTCAAAAGTAATGGCTGTTTTTGATTATTTAATTTTCAATAAATTTTTATTTATTGTTACTTTTGTGAGTTTCAAGTGATTTCAGTGAGAATTGTGGGTTTTTCCTTCTTTAACTGAGGGGTACCAACAATTTTGTCCACGTGTGTATATGATAAGGCCATCCATGTGTTCTGATTTCAAATTTTTAAAAAAAAATGATGCTAAGCAGGGGCTGCACAGTGGTCAGTGGTTAGCACTTTCGCCCTGCAGCTAGAAGATCGTCGTGTTCCGACCTTTCCGGGATCTTTCTGCATGGGGTTCACATGTACTCCCTGTGCATGCATGGGTTTTCTCCAGGTACTCCGCTATCCTCCCACAGTCCAAAAATATGTTTAAGTTGATTGGTAATTCTAAATTGTCCTTAGGTGTGAATGTGAGTATGATTGTTTGTCTTTATATATGTATATATATATATATATATATATATATATATATATATATATATATATATACATATATATATATATATATAGGGATGTCCCGATCAGGTTTTTTGCCACCAAGTCCGAGTCCGAGTCCTATCATTTTGAGTATCTGCCGATTCCGAGTCCCGATCCGATTCTTTTCTAATAAATTAATAAATTAGTAAAATATGTATATTATCTATTAAAAAAACAACAAAAAACTTACGAAAAGTTTTCCTTTTTTATTTTCTTAACGTCAATTCAAAACAACACTTAGAACAGTACATTTCTGTGACTAAAAATAACAATCAGAAAATAAAGAAATTTCCCTTTTAGCTTAGGTACAAAAGTAAAAATAAATAATAAATTTCCCTTTTGGCTTAGGTACAACAGCAAAAATAAATAAATAATAAACTTCTATAAAATAAACAGCAGGTCAGCTCAACTCAAAGGCATGTAAACAATAGGGAACAAAGTTAACAAAGAGCCACTTTATAATACTGTAAGGCCAGTAGTAATGTGCTCTTATGAATGGCACATATTTGTCTAGGGTTTCACTGAAGGACATGTATGTTTTTCTTGATGAAAACCAACATTTCCACCTTGTCAGGTTTGAGCCTATTCCTGTTTTCATCTATATACATCTCATTTAAAAAGGAAATTAAATAAAAAATAAACATATATATCCAACCGAGTCCAAATCGGGAGGTCACTTCCGATCCCGATCGAGTCTGTAATCACGTGATCGGGCCCGATATCCGATCATGTGATCGGATCGGGACATCCCTATATATATATATATATATATATGTACATATATATAGCCCTGTGATATGCTGGTGACTTGTCCAGGGTGTCCCCTGCCTTCACCCTGTGTCACCTGGGACAGACTCCAGTTCCCCCACAGCCCTGGCAAAGATTAAGTGGTGTATAGATGATGGATGGATGGATGATTGTAAGCAGTAAGCAATTATAGTGATATTTGGTGGAGAGATCAGTTTGTTTCGATACTTGGCAGTGAAGGGACTGCTGATTGGCATGGCAGGCATTACTCACAAACACATTATCTCATTACCTCTCACATAACCATGCAGTGGATCTGGAGGTATAGCAATGAAGCAGCAACCAATATATTTATGAATGTATTCCCTCCTATTATGAATGATTGATGGGGAGTACAATTAAGTATAATTAATAGGGCAAAAACGCTGCAGACACAGAGCTGGCAGTTCTGGATGTATCTCATTACAATTTTGTGTTTCAAACACTCCAGATTAGAGGAAATCTGTAGTATACAGCCATGTGACCGCAGCGCCTGCAGGCCAAGTGATTCATCACTGCTCATCCATGTGAAGATTCAGTCCAGGGGGAAGATCCATGAACTGTCTGAGTCCACAGCCCAGTCTAAAAAAAAGTGTAACAGCTATATTGGTCCACATCTCAAAAGGTATCATTTTCACCAAAAAGGCTGTAAAATTTGTGAGATACCTACATTTTTTGAGGGCTACTCTTGGGGAAAGACGTATCACCCCTGCAAAATAGGGAACAAACTGAGATTTGTGTTTAGCATTTGCACTGGAGTATTTTAACTAGAAACTATGATCTTTAGCTGAACTAATCCAAGCGCTTTTGATCATAAAATGAACAAGTACGTTTGTGGTGTGAACAAAAGTAGCACTGAAAACCACAGTAAACAGTGACAAAACAGAGATTGATTGTCGGATTTCACAAAAACTACCAAGATGATTTTCATGTGGTGGGGCGTGGGCAAAGGAAGAACCCATCGAGTGCTGGTGCTGATGAAAAAAATTCAAGAAAGGACATTGGCACTGGCAGAGGACTGCATTCTCAGAGTACATTGCTAGCTCATACTAATGTTAGTTACTTCCTTATATTTCACCTATTGTCAGGGTAAAGATGGAATCCTTCTATCCAATATAATGTAAATAAAAATTGACTTGGCATCTGTTAGCATTAGCCATTCATTTTTGCAAGCAACATGAATGATGATAAATAGATAAAATTACCAAAGAAAAATTCTATCATTTAACACACATGCATCTGCTGTGAGTCATATTTCTGCCCAGTAACAGATGGAGTCCACATTTTAACCCCATAGGATGCCAATGACACACACTGTCCCATGACACCCCAACATGCTACTGTTCAATCAGTTTTATATGTCAAGTTCAACTTTAGTTACCATGTAAATTTGTGAGACTGACCGATAGGGAGTCCTAAACAGGGCAAGCTACACCCCCTGTCAAAAGTTTTAGGATACTTTCTCATTCAAATAAAGTAGAAATCCCGCAGGACGTCATTGACGAGATGCTGGAAGACGGCCGGGGCATTAGTCAAACCAAAAGGCATTACTAGATACTCAAAGTGCCCAAGAGGGGTGTTAAAGGCCGTCTTCCTTTCATCCCCCTCCCGAATCCGAACCAGGTGGTAAGCGTTGCGGAGATCAAGTTTGGAAAAGATCACAGCTCCGTGAAGTGGGGTGAAGGCTGAGTCCATGAGTGGCAGGGGGTACTTATTGCGGACTGTGATCTTATTCATGCCCCGGTACTCCACACAAGGTCTTAGCGATCCATCCTTCTTCCCCACGAAGAAAAACCCCGCCCCGGCCGGGGACGTGGAAGGGCGAATCAGTCCAGCTGCCAGCGAGTCCCGAATATATTCTTCCATTGCCGTCTGTTCAGGCTTGGATAGATTATATAATCTTCCTCGAGGTAAAGGGGCATCATTCAGGAGGTTAATTGCACAATCATAGGGACGATGTGGAGGCAGGGACAAAGCCCGGTCCTTATCAAAGGTCGGGGCGAGGTCATGGTACTCAGGCGGCACATTAGCCAGCTCCGGAGTGGAAGCCGAGCAGGAGGTGCGGGACTACCGGGGGTCGGGGCAGAGACAAGGCAGGTAGCATGACAGGAAGGGCTCCAGGTTAAAATCTTTCCGACTGCCCAGTCGATATGAGGGTTATGTAGCTTCAACCAGGGAAAACCAAGAACTAGGGGGGTGTGCAGGTTGGGCATGGAGCTAAAGGAGATAGCCTTGGTATGATTACCTGAGATTCGGAGGTTAATGAGAATGGTCTGGGATCGAACCTGGGCAAGTCGGCGATTATTGAGGGAGTAGGCGCAGAGGGGAGGCTGGATGGGCTCAGTGGGGATCTGGAGTTATTTAACTAAAGCCTCATCAATAAAATTACCCTCTGCCCCTGAATCCACCAGTGCCGGGACTGAAAACTGGTGTTTCCCCCACTGAAGTGAGGTCACAACCTGGAGGTGAGTCGTCGGGGAGGAAACCGAAGTGCGGCTCACCAGGACCCCCCCCCGGTCACTGGCGAGCCACATCTTTCCCCAGCTTGGCCGGGCAGGTGTTAACATAATGACCAGCCTCACCACAATACAAGCAGGCGTCACGACGGCGACGAGCTGCTTTCTCCTCCTCGGTGAGGCGGGCCCGGCCAAGCTGCATCGGCTCCTCCCCCGGCACTGGTTGGACCGAAGCAAGAGGAGAGGGACGGGCTGGAGAAGTTGACTGAAGCGGGGAACTGAAACTACGGCCGCCGGGGTAGGAACGGGACTGGGCAGGGATGTGAGGTCGGGTTGAAGAAGAATTCACATTCTTTTTCTCTCGTGTGCGTTCTCTGAGTCGATTGTCCAGTCAAATAGCGAGGTTGATGAGAGATTTGAGATCGGGGGTCTCTTCATGGGCGGCGAGCTGATCCTTTAGTTCCTCGTTCAAACCCCGGAGAAAAGAATAACGGAGGGCAGAATCATTCCAGGTGCAGCTGGCCGCCAGGGTCCGGAATTCCACGGCGTATTCAGCCACACTCTGCCCCTCCTGGATGAGAGCCCCCAGACGCTTCTCAGCCTCCGCTCCCTGAACTGGATGGTCAAAAACTTGTCGCATCTCTTCAGTGAAGAGGTTGTAAGATCGGCACTCCGGCCCGTTCTTCTGCCATACCGCCGATCCCCATCGTAGAGCAGCTCCAGATAACAGGCTGATCGTATAAGAAATCTTCTGTTCGTCGGAGCGGTAGGTCAAAGGCTGGAGACCAAAAACCAACGAACACTGCATCAAGAAATCCCCACAGGCCCCCTGATCTCCGGCGTAACGTGCTGGGTCCGGAACGTGAGGTTCCCGGTGAACTGGGGGCTGGATCGCTGGTTCTGGAGCTTGAGGTGGAGCAGGAGGCGGCGGAGCTGGAGCGGGCTGGGAAGCGGTAAGCTGGGCCATGGCAGAGGTGAGTTGACTTAACTGAGAATGTACATCTTTCATTTGTTCCTGTAAACTCCTGGCTGATGCTGCTAGCTCGTGCAGAGCTTGGCTGTGCTGATCGAGGACAGCCGGGGTGGAAGACACATGCGACATCTGACCAGCCATGGAGTCTAGCTGAGCATGTAGCTGGTGACCGGCGTCCACAAGTTCTTGGAGAGACCGACTGTGTTGGCCCAACAGCTGTCCATGAATGGCCACTGCTTCCAGAAGGCTGGGACCAGACGGAGGGGCTGGCCCCGGTGGCAGGTTCTCCGAGTCCATTATTTTGGCCAGATCGTTCTGTCACGCAATCAGGACCGGACTCGAGCAGAGAACCACCACCAAGGCCAAGATGCAGTTTAAAAGGTTTATTGTAGGAGGATGAGTGGGATCTGATGGCAGGGGAAGCCGGAGTCTGTCAGGGAAGAATGAGGAGGGGTGCCGGGTGGGCGACGTTCTCACCGGGGACTCGGCGGCTGTTGGTTCGAGGAGGGAAGGCAGAGTGCGGCGCCGGTTGTTTTTAGATCCCCAGTGGCAGGAGTTGGCAAGGAGTGAGGATTTGGCTGTAGACTGGGCAGACTAGGAGAATTCAGGTGCTGACAGATGAGCTTGGAGAATGACAGGGTCCAGGAGGGAGAACCAAGGAGAAGCAGTTTGCAGGAGTCCGAGCAGCGGGTTCTGGAGAAACAGGGAAACAGGATTAGCAAAAACTCTTTCCAGCAGCAGCGCAAAAGGCAGGTGGATAAACTGACATGTAAGTCAAATCTAACGATCTGGCGACGTGTTGCTGGAGAGCCGGAGTCTTTATGGTCGGTGTGTAATTGGGAGAATGATTGTCAGCTGCTCAGACTCTGCCGGAGGTGACTGATTACCTGACCAGATTCAGCTGCTCCTCGTCAGCTCTGCTGACAGGAGAGGGAGAAAAAAGCATGAAGAGAGTTAGAATCATTAAACGTAGCAGTGTATGAGGGAAGGGTCCTGACAAGATGAGCATCTTGCATGACAGGTTTGCTGCCATTGCTGTGTGAATGAGAAACACATTGTAAAACACAAGTACATTCTACTGCCACTGAATGGACAGTAAATCACTTTAGACTATAAGCTTTCTGCTTGTTTAATGTTGAACTCTCTGAGGAATGAGGAAAGAATGTGGAGGATTTGGGCTTGTTCATTTATGTAACATAGCTGTGATGAGTAACAAAAGCAAATTAATGAGTAATACTTTGTTATTTTTGGTGATTAGTAGAGTTATAGTAAAAAAAACATAACCTCAAGGGGGCACAAGATAGTGTAATCCATGTGCTGGTCCGAAGTCCAGATAAATGCTGAGGGTTGTGTCAGGACAAGGATCTGATGTAAAGTCTATGCCAAAACAGAAATGCAAATCAAATCCAACATCCATACTGGATCAGTCGAGGCCCGGGTTAAGAACAACCACCATCGGTGCTGTTGACCCACAGATTGACGGTGGGAAGTTGGCTACTGTTGATCGAAGAAGGAGAGAAGTGTGTTCATAAGCAGAGAGAGAAGAGAAAAGTCAAGAATCTAGAACTGAGAGTAGAGAATTTGAAGGTTGGAACTCGCTGTGTAGGTTCTCATTCATCCAGGTCATGGTTATCCAAAGTTGTTTAAATCAATTCATTGGACTTTAAGAAAGGATACTTTCTTTAAGCTCAGTGAATTGATTTAAACAACTTTGGATAATGTTGAGACTATGACAGGAAAAGCAAGAGAGTTGATTGACATTATGTAGTGTGTCATGTTTCTTGTTCCCCACCTTCCTCTTCTCGAACCCCTCTACCCCGCTACCTCTCTACATCTCTACCGCTCTACCTCTCTACCTCTTCTGTCCTGTCACTACCCGATCCGTCCCGGAAACCTGATTTGTACTGCACATGTGCGCTAAGTACGTCACTTCCGCTACTCGTTTTTCCATGCATTTTACAGCATTTTAACCTTTAACCCGAAGAAAAATAGAATTTTCTGTCAATTACTTAATGATTCAAGAATTATAGGGTTAAGCTAGTAGTAGGAACCTTTAGTAGTGAAACTGAGCGCCATCCTCCTCACTCTACGGCGATCTGCTTCTGTCGGAGGAAGCACTCCGTTAAACTGCGGTCAAGTGAGCCGCCCGCACGCTGGGCGTTGCGCGGCTATTCCGCGTAATACGGTAATGTTATCACAGGCGCTGAGCAGCCAGGCTGAGAGACGTCCGCTGCAAATACATGCTGTTATTCAGATTTTGACTTTCAATATCTCCAAATCCTTAGGCGGTGGCAAAGATTTCTCACTGTGGCTTTGTCAGGGGTCATCCCAGCTACCACCACGTACAATATCACCTGATTTTACTGTAGAATTTTAGATTATTGTCAAAATGAATGTCAAAGTATGCTGAAATTTCAGTTGTGTTGATGCATAATGGCTGATACTCAATAGACCTTTTCGCAGTGACGTCAGAGTCTGGGACACGTGACCATACCTTCCTTAGCAACGCATGCCGCCATTTTAAGAGGGGACAACAAAGTCATTAGCAACCGCGATTTAACCGCCGAAACCGCGCAGTTTTGACCCGGAGAAAAATGTCTGCTGATTATTTCGGAAATCTTGAGCCAAAACCCAAGCTACGGTATCAAGAAAAATTAGAACTGGTTGGTTTGCAGTCATGTCCGTACCAAATTCCTCTGGTTTCATGGGAAAACGACCCTACTATGTGGCCAGATCTTCAATGACACTCCATTTACGAGTACCTTATCAACAGCCCAGGCATCCACACAATGGAGAAGATGAAGACTTATAAAAGCCTGGACTCATACGTTTTCTTTGAGGTATGCTTATATTTATATGTTTTTGTGCATACAGGTCAATGTCAGAATGATAAGTGCCTTGTAAGATACGGCTACACCAGCTCCGCTATGCTAAGCAAATGTTAAGCTAACGGGGTGAGCCATTACACCTTTTAATTTCAAGTGGAAGTAGTTTATGTATATTAGTTAGATGTGCATTATCAAAACTAAGAGTCAGATACCTGTAAATGAGCTCTACCCACCCTAGGCCCAAGGGTATGAGGTGCTATAACAATAATGAGGACAATGCTGCTGATTACAGCATAGTAGTTAGCAGACGTGTTTGTTCAGTATTGAGTTTAGGAGTGTTTAAAAATAGCAGTGTGAGTAGAAAGACCCCTGACTTTTTGTGGAAAGCACAGCTAGCACTAGCCTAAGCTAAGTAGCCAGCCCTCAACATTTCAGATAATTATAGACATCATAAGCTGCAGTCAATTCCAGCCATTTTCAGTACAAAAAATCGCTAATATTCTATTTGTAAATAAAAATATGACGAGAAATACAGGGAATATTGGACGCGCATCGCGAGGTGCATTTCCTTGAAAACGACCTATTCGTGGAGTATATACCGACTTCAAGACATGTTTTGGACAAAATATGTTACTGGCTTGTTTCGTCTGGATGTCCACGGTTGGATTATGGCCATTTTTTGTGGAATATTTTCATCTGTGTGTAATAATGAACCCGGAAATGTGAGTCGCGCTGTGTATGTTGAAGCCGTGAATAGAGAACGGATGGATGAATATTCGTTGTTTTTCGGACAAATGTGGTTATATTACCCGCTGTGGTAATCACATCTGAAAGTGGTTTATACCGGTGGATTCATGAGAATCTAAGCTTTCCATCGGCGTATAGTGTTTGTATAATCGCGTTTGCAGTTTCAGACATTTAGCAAATTGCTTATGCAGATCTCAAAGTGTACCGCGGGCGGGACACTGAAGCGCAACTGAAGCGCAACGGGTTAAGCTTATTAATTAATAATTTCAGAAAATCAGTTAAGGGGTAATAATTTCATGAAACCCAACATACCATTGACGAAATGCTGACTGCAAACATAGGACCATTTTGACTGTGGGCTCCATGTGGTTCCATTATTGTTAATCCGCCTCAATGCTGTGAGCCATAAACTCCTTTTCCGTCCCTTTTCAGTCGGAATCCTGTAAAAGGAAATGTTCTTGGTGCTCCATGACTGAGAACTACTGCCAAAAACAGCGCAGGTTTTGGGCATATCTGCTTTTGGTCGTTCAAATCAGGAGGGAAACGTGGGAAAGTAATGGTCGTCAAGGCCAAGCGTACCCCTCTTAAAATGGCGGAATCGCGTTGCTAGGGCCGGTGACCGGCGGTGACGTTCGATGATGACATTTCGGAAAAAGGTCTATTCAATTCAGTTCAATTTAGTTTTATTTATATAGCACCAATTACAATTAAAATGTTTCAAGACGCTTTACAAACCCATATGACCTAAAACCCCCAGAGCAAGCCCTCAGATGACAGTGGCAAGGAAAAACTCCTTTTTAACAGGGAGAAACCTTAAGCAGAACCTGGCTCATATGGGGGCCCCATCTGCCGTTGGCCAGCCGGACGATTGAAATTGCAGCATACTTTGACATTCATTTTCTCTAAAATTTTACAGTAAAATCAGGTGATATCGTGCAGGTGGTAGCTGGGATGACCCCTGACAAGGCCACAGTGAGAGATTTTTGCCACCGCCAAAGGATTTGGAGATATTGACAGTCAAAATCTGAATAACAGCATGTATTTGCAGCGGACGTCTCTCAGCCTGGCTGCTCAGCGCCTGTGATAACATTACCGTATTACGCAGAATAGCTGCGCAACGCCCAGAGTGCGGGCGGCTATGGCAAGCCGTTTTAACATTTAATGCCTAGAGTGCACTATCCAGAACTAAGACTGCGGATATCCACAACTCCATTCTGACTAGGCGTTAATGAATTTTGGATATCCGGAATTTTCATTAAAGATATCCATAACGTAATTTTGACTATCCGAAAGGACAGATAGAGATATCTAAATCTCAGTTTCGCCTAGTCGAAACTGAATTACGGATATCTCTAATGACGTAACTGAAACGTCATGAAACGCATCACATATCCTAAATGAAAATTACAGATATCCGTAATTCAGTTTCCACTAGGCGAAATGTAAGTTAAAGATATCTTAAACGTCACTATGACTCGTCGGAATGACGTTGCTCTATTTTAGGCTGGGGCGGATTGAACGTCATTTCATTCGGTCGTTTGGGTCGGTGCGCTGGTATTTATTAAATAATTTTACTTACAGGGTACCTGGTAGCTCCATGTATAGCTCACCGGGTTAAGCAGGCGCTCCATGTACAGCGGCTCGGGTTTGATTCTTAACTGCGGACCTTTTCTGCATGTCTTGCCCCTACTCTTCTCCCTTTAACCTGTCACTCTTCACTGCCACCATCACAATAAAAAGGCAAAAATAATAATAATAATTGTGTTTATTTATCCATATGCGGCCGAATGGGATGAGCGTCCAACCATCATCAGCCCTGTACAGGCACGCAGGCCCACATGCATCACACCACAACCACGCTCATCCCATGGGGAGATTGCAGTGTTAGGTAAAGGTAAAAATGAAAACAAGACATGATACATAGATCAATCAAACCTGCCGATCAGGTTGATACTTTATTGATCTCCAAGAGAAATTGGCATTTACAGTAGCCAGGGCTTAAAGTTTTCGGGCGCCGCGCCGGATTTCCGGCGCATGGAAGTGTACCATTTATAAAAGTTCATCCATCTCCATCCCGAAGGCTCCAAGCATGTGCGTCATTGTGCATTCAGTTGCTCCGCTTTAATCAATCAAACTCCAAATCCTACATTAAAAAATATACACCTTCTGTCCAGGCATGCGACTTTCTGATAGAACTTTTATACAATTACAGTTCTCTAACTGCCAGTGCGCATCGACTGCTGGGCCACGATATGCTGCGCCCTCTTGGTTCGGTATCGTCAGTGCTGCTGAGCCACTGATAAGAAATAACAGTATCCCACAAACAAAATCCAAATTTGCAATATTCGTTGGTGTTTTTTGTAATTATGTTTAAAGGGAATTACTGGAAACACATTGATATATATTGCATATTATTTATTTTATTTCTGCTTGGACTGTATACCCATTCCACGTGTCCCAGCCCTGTGGCTGCCTGGTCTCTCCAGAGCGCACGGAGCTCCAATCTGTGAGTGGTGCGGTGAAGAATGGAGCAGCTGATCACTGGTCAGTAGCGTTGGAGCTCGTGTTTAGCCCAAAGATGCAGATACTAAAGTTTGCGAAGACTTTGTGTGACAGAGGAGAGAGGATGTGTCTCTGCTGATTAACAAAGAGAGCAGCCGCTGCCGCGATCCCTGAGCCGCGGTGTGTTGACTCGCCCCATTGGCGTAAGTGCGTCAGTGGCGATGCGCGTGCACGCCCCACAGTCCCCATGGTTTCGCCACAAAATAAAAACAAACGGGCTTAGGTATTGAATTTTTAAAAAGTAACAAAAACAGAAGGTGTTGATTTTGTTTGATTTCTTAATCTTTAAACATTTTCTATGTGTTTTGGCAAAAGGAAAAAAGGAAACAGCTATTTAGTTTGCTGGATTTTATTTTGAAAGGGAAAAAAAATCAAAGCTCAAGCCATACGGATTTGTCCCATTATTCTACTCAGAACATCTGTTTAGTTAAATATGCACAAACTGAATGTAGCTTAGGTGATATTAACCTTTTTTATTTGAGGACATATAGGATGTTTGTAATAATGAGTTAAATAGCTCTCAGCAGATTTTCTGACCTTATGCATCTGAATGATGTCTAGCCACAAACAAAAACTCTCCAATCTTAAGCAAATATTATTAGTAAAAATAGAACGAACGTATGGGTTGTGTGAAATGAATAATGGATAGATAGTTAAATAAGAATGTTCTTAGCCTGCTTTTCACCGTTTTTTCTTCCCAAAATATAGATAAAAAATAGAAACATTTAAATTCAGTTAGTTTTGTAGCAGTTTTGTTGTGGTTGGTGTTGTTTTGAGTTCTTGTTAAATCTACTGAAGAGATAAAAAATATTAAAAGTTATTAATAATACATGTACTTGATTTTCATGATTTTTTCCCCTTTACACTAAAATAAATCTTTGCAATTATAGTGATGTGGTATTGAAACATCAACACACAAAAAAAATCAGACTTGGGGCACTTTCTAAAATGCCTTAGGTTTTGGCCAAGTAAGGTTTTACATTTGAGCAACAATAAAATAGTGGGATCATGATGGGCATTATTTCCACCAGATGACCTCATATTTGCTCTGAATTAATAGAATCTCATATATATTGTGTTTTAGTGAGTTTTAAAACACGTTTAAATACGTTTATTGACACTATAAATTGGATCTTAGAAGTTCAGGCTCAGGATTTTTTCTCACTTTAAGCCCTGAGTAGCTCAAAAAGGGGAGAGATAAGTATGGTAAAGAGGCATGTAAGTTTTAAACTACATGAAGATATAGAGTACAATATAAAGCAAAATAGAAATACAAAACTTACATTTCCTATACATTGAAGATGTGCATAGTGACAGTGTGCACCATACAGTGGTGCAAAGGGCATTTCGTACACAATTTAAAGACATTTATATAGATGTGAATGTAACCCACACAGTAAACCAGCAACTCATAGAACGCATGTTACTGTCTGTGGTGTATTCACCCCTATTGACTGTTTAGTTGGTACAGTCCACTGGTTGCGCCTCGCTGTGTATGCGCCCGGCCATGCACCTTGTTATGCATGTTGCAATGGTGAAGTAAAGTCACGTTGAATTGTGCTGCTGTCTGAGCATCATTAAAGACGCAACAACTGGCGACGAGGATGATTTGCGGAGGGACAAAGACACGCGGTGTCGGTACTAGTGAGTACAATGGCCCATATTGGCAAAGTGGACGAGTTTAAGCCAGAAAATGAGCCGTGGACTGCCTACATTGAGCGGCTGGAGCAGTTTTTAGATGCTAACGACATCGGGGAGGAAAAGTATGTAGCCGTTTTGCTAAGTGTGATGGGAGCAACTACATACGGACTTTTAAGAAACTTAGTCCAACCAGAAAAGCCCAAAGATAAGACATTTGATGAAATTGTTAAGACTTTGAAAGAACATTTTGAGCCGAAGCCCATTCTAGTTGCAGAAAGGTTCCGGTTTAATAAATGCAACCAAAAACCAAACCAGACAGTGGCCCAGTATGTAGCAGAGCTAAAGCAGCAAGCAGCTAACTGTGAGTTTGGCGCGACATTGGATTCTGCACTGCGGGACAGGTTCGTCAGTGGGATCAAAAATGAAACGTGCCAAAGAAGATTGCTTTCTGAAGATAAACTCACATTTGCAAAAGCCTGTGAGCTTGCGCTCAACATGGAGACTGCGGACAGGGACACACGACAGCTACGAGGAGCTGATGGTGAACTTGTTAATGCAGGTGCTATTCACAAAGTGAGAGCGGATAAAACCAAAGCGTGTTACAGATGCAAAGGGAGAAACCACAATGCAAACGAGTGTCATTTTAAAGAAACTAAATGTCACAACTGTGGTAAAATTGGTCATCTGAAAAAGGCATGTCGTACTAAAGTACAAAAAGCACATCCAAATGCAATGTCATTCAAAAAGTTTCGGAGTAAAGACACAAAATACATGACAGCAAATGAGGACACAGAAGAGTTTGATATAATGACTGTGAGTACTGATGATGATGAACTTTACAAGGCAACATTTTCCATTGATAAGGTGGATCTTCAGATGGAAATAGACACTGGTGCTGCAAGGAGTGTCATCTCACAGGCAACCTACTGGAAGAAGTTTTCACATCTGCCTTTACATCCAGCTAAAGTGAAACTTAAAGCATACAATGGAGGACACATTCCTGTGTTGGGACAGTTTAAAGCTAAAGTTGAGTATGAAGAACAAACTGCTGAACTGCCACTGCTAGTGGTTAAAGGGCACAGAGCATCGCTCTGTGGCAGAAACTGGCTGAGACAACTGAGACTCAACTGGAAACTGGTCAAGTATGTAAACGTGACTAAGATGCTAACTGTTAATGACCTGTTGGACAGATACAGTGAGGTGTTCAAGGAAGAGTTGGGAACTCTCAGAGACATTAAGGCCTCTATTATTGTAAAGCCAGAAGTGGCCCCCAAGTTTTGCAAACATAGGCCCCTCCCATTCGCAATGAAGGCAAGAGTGGAAAACGAACTGAAAAGACTGGAAGCAGCAAACATAATTTCACCAGTCAAGCACAGTGAGTGGGCCGCACCAATAGTGCCAGTGCAAAAGAGAGACACATCACTGCGCTTATGTGGAGATTACAAAGTATCTGTAAATCAAGCCATTGAGACCGACAAGTACCCACTGCCACGTTTGGAAGAGCTGCTGGCAACCCTTAGTGGAGGTAAAATATTTTCTAAAATTGACTTAGCTGCAGCTTATCAGCAAGTGTTGTTGGATGACGACTCAAAAAAGTACACTACCATCAACACACACAAGGGACTGTTCGTCTATAATAGGCTTCCTTTTGGACTCAGTTCGGCTCCTTCCATTTTCCAGCGCATTATGGAAAACATCATGAAGGATTTGCCGGTGGTCGTTTACTTGGATGATTTATTGATCACTGGTCGCACTAAAGAGGAGCACAACAACAATGTGGAAAGAGTTCTCAAACGCCTACAAGAAAGTGGATTGCGTGTGAAACGTTCCAAATGTGAGTTTGACAGAGAGAAGATTGAGTACTTGGGACATGTACTGGATGAGCAGGGCGTTCACCCAGCGAAGGACAAGGTGAGAGCTATACAGGAAGCTCCTGCTCCGACTAATGTAAAAGAGTTACAAGCGTTTTTGGGACTTGTTAACTATTATGGGAGATTTGTTCCAATGCAAAGTACGGTATTAGCCCCTCTTTACAAGCTCTTAAGAGAACAAGTTGCTTGGAGATGGTCTGAGAGTGAGCAGGCAGTTTTTGTGAAGTGCAAGGAACTTTTAACAAGTGATCGGGTCTTAGCACATTATGACCCAGCCTTACCACTCACTCTAGCATGTGATGCCTCAGCGTATGGCATCGGTGCAGTTATCCAGCACACAATGCCAAACGGGGGGGAAAGGCCCATAGCGTATGCCTCTCGCACGCTATCCCCAGCTGAAAAGAAATATTCTCAGATCGAGAAAGAGGCTCTGGGACTGATTTATGGTGTTAAAAAGTTTCATCAGTATTTGTGGGGTAGACATTTTACTCTGGTAACTGATCACCGCCCCCTGCTGACGCTTTTCGGTGAATATAAGAGCCTACCCACACTGGCAGCAGCACGCATTCAAAGATGGGCAATCATCCTGTCAGCATATGATTACCACATTGTGTACAAGAAATCAACTGACCACAGCAATGCAGATGGACTGTCACGTTGTCCATTACCTGAAACGAGTGATGTTGGGACATCTTTAAGTTCAGAGACAGTACATTGCCTGCTTGCAGAACATTTAAATGAAGCACCGCTGAATGCTACTCAAATAGCAAGAGCAACTCGCACAGACTCAGATTTGTCAAGAGTTTACAAATATGTGATGGAAGGATGGCCTACTCAAACAGATGAGAGCCTAAAGACTTATTATACAAAGCGACATGAACTCTCTTCAGAGCAAGGCTGTGTTTTGTGGGGAACACGAGTCATCGTACCTACAAAAATGAGGAAAGCCGTGCTGAAAGAGATTCACTCTGGACACCAAGGGATTGTGAAGTCGAAAGCTCTAGCTCGTAAGTACACCTGGTGGCCAAATTTAGATTATGAAATAGAAAAGGTCTGCAGAGAATGTGAAATATGCCAACTTGAACAGAAAATGCCACAGCAAGTTCCACTCCATCCATGGGAGTTTCCGGGGGAGTCCTGGAAAAGGCTGCATATAGACTTTGCGGGACCCTTTCTGAATAACATGTTTATGATTATCGTGGATTCTTATACAAAGTGGTTGGAGGTGTTTCGCATGTCACAGATAACCGCTCAAGCAACAGTGACAAGATTGAGAAGGCTGTTTGCATCATATGGTCTTCCTGAGCAAATTGTGACTGATAATGCAACAACGTTCACCTCTGAAGAATTCCAAAACTTTGTGACACAAAATGGCATTTTGCACACCTCAAGTGCCCCAGGACATCCTGCGTCAAATGGCTTGGCAGAGCGATACGTACAAACATTCAAAACTGGAATGAAGAAACTTGCCAGCCTGCCCTGCAGCATCGAGGACAAGTTATCACTCTTTTTGCTACAATACCGCACAACTCCAAACTGCACTACAGGTCAGTCTCCAGCGGATTTATTCCTTCACAAACATGTCCGCACCAGACTGGATTTCCTGAAACCTAACACCAAGGAAATGGTTCGTAAAAAGCAATATCAACAAAAAGCACAACATGACTATACGGCAGAAAACCGCACTTTCGAAATGGATGACAAGGTGTATCTTCGCAACACAGCGAGAGGACCTCACAAATGGATTCCTGGACAAGTTGTGAGACAAACAGGTCCTGTTTCCTATCAGGTCAAGGAGAGAGACACTGACACTGTGCACAGACGTCATGGAGACCAGCTACGTGCCAGATCGTCACCGCCTGATATGTTGGAAACAGAGACTGAAACTTTTGATACAGAAATACAAAAGGCTGAACATGACACACCTGTTGAGGTTACCGCCGATCTGCCCTCAAGTTCCTCAGTACCTTTCGAACCACTACCAGTGACTGTTAGGCGCTCTGACCGTGTTCGAAAGAAACCAAAACGATACCAAGAATAGCACTAGCTGTATTGTTGTAACTGACATGCTAAGGTTATAAACATTGTTCTAATGTTGAACCAGTTAAAAATGAATGTTGAACATCTAAGATGTTTGATCAGTTATAAATTGATTAATGTTGAAAATATAAATTACTGCACTAGTGAGCATGGGTTTAAAAAAAAAAATATTAATACTTGCTTACATTTAGACGCTGATATTGTTAAAATATGCAGTATTATTTGTGAATGTTTTAGAGTGATGTTCCTATCTGAAAAGGGGGATGATGTGGTGTATTCACCCCTATTGACTGTTTAGTTGGTACAGTCCACTGGTTGCGCCTCGCTGTGTATGCGCCCGGCCATGCACCTTGTTATGCATGTTGCAATGGTGAAGTAAAGTCACGTTGAATTGTGCTGCTGTCTGAGCATCATTAAAGACGCAACACTGTCCCTTTAAGACGCTAAACGCAGCACCTCGGCAACCGCAGAAACAGAGACCTGAGGAAGAGAGCAGAAATCGGGAACTTCGATTGCTATTTATTGAATCAATTATAGCCAGAAAAATGAAATGAATTTAGCCGCGCTTTTGCTACTTTGCTAGTTCGGTGGTATGTAGCCTATGCTGGCAAAACTTACTCCGAAGGAGTTGGGGTTGACGGCAAAATAGCCGCCTCGTTGCATCCACAATATTATCCGTTTCTCTTGCTGCCAGTTCCTGTCGAGCACGGGTAGTTGTACTGAAAAGTCTGTCAAAAAGGGAAACGTTGTCCAGCCGGGAGGCCATGGCCGCGACAGACAAAAAAAGGCGTCAAAAAAAGGCGTCAAAAGTTCAAATCACGCATTTCACCGCTTTCCGCCTGAAAGTGGGAGGAATAATAGCACGACATTACAGATATCTGCAACTTCATTTTGTCTAGTCAAAACTGTCATTCAAGATATCTTTAATTACATTTCGCCTAGGCAGAATTATAATTACAGATATCTCCAGTTTTAGATATCTCTATCAAAATCCATTAAAGATATCTCTAACATAATTTTAGATATCTACAATCAAGTTTTGCCTATCCGTAATTCCCATTTGAGATATCTACAATGTCATTTTGACTAGGCATTACTTTAATTTAAGATATCTACAAAGAATTCCGCCTAGTCAAAACTGAGTTATGGATATCCATAAAGGAACATGTAGATATCTGTAATTGAGGAGGGGTTGGAGATATCTCGAATTGGAATTTTGACTATCCGTAATTCAGTTGTAGATATCTGCAACTGGAATTATGGATATCCGTAATTCAGTTGCAGATATCCGTAACTCATATTGAGGATATCTGCAACTGAATTATGGATAGGCGCAATGACGTAACCCATACACATGAATGGCAAAAGTGACATCATTTCTCCTAGGAAGAATGTATTTGTGGATATCTGAAATGATAATTACAGATAGGAGAAATAGAGTTGTTGATATCTCTAACGTTCTTTTCGACTAGGAAGAACTGAATTACAGATATCTGTAGCGAATATCCAGTCTGGGCATTAAATGTTAAAACGGCTTGCCATAGGCGGCTCACTTGACTGCAGTTTAACGGAGTGCTTCCTCCGACAGAAGCAGATCGCCGTAGAGTGAGGAGGATGGCGCCCAGTTTCACTACTAAAGGTTCCTACTACTAGCTTAACCCTATAATTCTTGAATCATTAAGTAATTGACAGAAAATTCTATTTTTTTCGGGAGTAGCGGAAGTGACGTACTTTGCGCACATGCACAGTACAAATCAGGTTTCCGGGACGGATCCCAACCCACCGGCCAGCATCAGATGGGTTCCCCCACATAAAGAGCTGGGTACTGCTCAAGGATTCTTGAAGATCCCTGAGGAATGGAGAGGAAGTGTGCTGGTGCAGATTTTTAAGCACAAGAGAGTTGTGGCGACTGCAGAGGAATAAAGTTGATGAGCCCATAGGCGTCAATTTAGGGGGGACGGTGGGGACGTGTCCCCCCCACTTTTTGTCAGGGGTCATTTTGTCTCCAACACATTCAAATTCTTCACATGTAAGCTGTTGTAAACCCAGTTATTTAAAGCAGTATAGAAAATTCCTACGCTCCTGAACGCACCATCCGCACTCGGCCGAGAGTTGCACAGACATGCAGCACACCTTCGTGAGGTTAAAAAAAAAAAAGTGCAGATGCTAAATTTGCGCCCGTGCCAAGTGGAAGCTCCGACCAGAGGCTTGCAGGGGCAAAATTTCGGCCCGAGAGAATTAGTACTATAGCAGCCCACAGATCACTCTACCCGCATGTACTGATAGCTTGACAGGTTGAGCGTCCGCCTTTGATGGGGTGGTTGTGAGTTTGAGCCCAGCTTGTGGTATTTTGCCGCCGTTCTTCGACATTTTCTCAAAGTGCTGTGGTCTCCACCCCCCCCACCCCCCCACCCCCACACACACACACTTTTAAAAACAAACTGACGCCCTTGGATGAGCCATATAATGAAGTTATAGGAAAGAGTAGTAAAAGCTAGACTAAGGACAGAAGTGAGCATTTGTGAGCAGCTGTATGGTTCATGGCAAGAATGAATGCTATAGATGCAGTATTTGCTTTGAAGATGTTGATAAAGAAGTACAGAGAAGGTCAGAGGGAGCTGCACTGTGTCTTTGTAGATCTGGAGAAAGCTTATGACAGGGTGCCCAGAGAGGAACTGTGGTATTATATGAGGAAATCTGGAGAGGCAAAAAAGTATGTTAGAGTGGTGCAGGACATCATCTCTTAGACAATGGTTTTATCAGTAGAAGAATGCTGAGTTTTGAACTGCCAGGCGGGAGGCCTATAGGAAGACTAAAGATGAAGTTTATGGATGTAGTGAAAGAGGACATGAGGTTAGCTGGTCTGAGAGAAGAGAATGCAGAAGACAAAGTTAGATGGAAGCAGATGATTCACTGTGGCGACCCCTGAAGGGAAAAACCAAAAGGAAAAGAACAAGATGTAGAATTATAGTAAAATATCATAATTACATTTCAATGAGAAAAACCTAGTGAGTAATTGATGTGTCTTAAGTAAGTTTGCCTAATACGTGCTGCAGTCATAGCAAGGCGTGTATTGAGCCTGGTTAGTAGGCTGTGCCCCTGAAATGAAGCCCCTCAGGTCTCTGGGATGCACTCATGTTTACTGATGAGATATAGCTGAGGATGAACACCAGAGGCCTGTGGCTTGAAAACACACTCTGACCAAAATGCAAGGCGGGCAGCTTCCCAACTGTACACTCAGAAGCTTCATTACATGGTCAGCTAAAAAATCTGATCAAACACTGCCGCTAATGACCTTTTAATATTTGACCTCACTGAAGAAGGAAGATTATAGATATTTTTATTTTGTTTGTGGCCTGGTTTATATCTCTGGACTTTCCATGTTATGTTTTTGCAGTTTTTTTTGTCATGTCCACCTTTCAACATCCATATATCCATCATCTATACACCACTTAATCCTCATGAGGATCCAGGGTGGCTGGAGTCTATCCCAGCTGACTTGGGTAAAGGCAGGGGACACCCTGGACAGGTCACCAGTCTATCACAGGACTACATATAGAGACAGACACACTCACATTCACACCTACAGACAATTTAGAGTCGTAAGTTAACCCCACCATGTTTTTGGACTGTGGGAGGAAGTCCGAGTATCCAGGCGACAGTGCCAATCACTTAGCCATGGTGAGAAAACCTACCATGCACAGAGAGAACATGTAAACTCCATGCAATACCACTGACCCACTGTACAGCGCGCCTTTCAACATTTTCAATAAATAAATGTAGTGGTAGTAGCATGTTTTGAACGATGAAACTGCCACCACAGTGTTTTGTCATGATTTCTAATGATGTAACTAGATCTTCATTTTAAACAAATTGTTAGGTAAGCTACGAATTTTAATTCATTGTTCATTGTTTCATGAATTATATAATACACACCATGACTCGTACATTTTCTCTTGACCAGATAATATATATAATATAAATATATAACATACATGTAACTAATTCAATTCAGTTCAATTTTATTTACACTACCATTCAAAAGTTTGAGATCACTCAGACAATTTCATGTTATCCAATAGAATTCACACTATTGAGCTAAAATAATTCCCTTGATTACTTTATGAGGTTTTTCTTGTCTGCAGCAAGAGATGCTGCATTATTATTTTTAGGCTAACTCAGATATTTCGCTGTCCGAAAACTAGTTAGACTACTTAATAATTGTGCACAAAGTAATCTTAACCCCATTTACCGTAACATTTCATTATTTGGTGGAGAAAACAATTTAAACTTTACAAACACATATGTATGGAATCCTACAAAGGCTTAGTCTTTGTAAAACAGAACACAGCCTGTGATCAGTGCAGGAGAGGAAGGATTTAAGAGGCTTGCCATTTTTTGCACACAGCACTAACATAATGTGTGTGTCATATGGAAACAGTCCACAGCTCCCTCTACCTCTGACAGGGCCTCTCTACAGAGCTGCCCCTCCCACCCTGTGGACCTGGATGATGTGATGAGGGTGGAAGGCTGATATCTGACCTATCAGAAAAGAGATATGGTCTGGTTGCCACCAGTGACTGCATCCTTTAAGACAACTGTGGATTATAAAAGCCTGAGCTTTTCAAGTTCATTTAGCGCTCTAGTGGGGCATAACAGCTCTCTGGTTTATAGCTCTCATAGAATGATGTGAAGTAAACAGGAAATGATGATTTAAGAGAACTAAAAATGTTTTTGTCTTTATTTATTTGATCAGGGACCATGCAATGAACATAGAAAACATGTGATGTATTGCATATAGAGTGTATAGCATCCCTGGTTGGGCTTTTCAGTGAAAGTAGACAAAGAGGACCAACAACACCTACCATTAATTTGATGAAGTAATGATCAATGAAGCTTTCAAAATTCAATAAATTATCTTTTTTTTTTAAATAAAACAGTGATGCCACCAAATTTCTTTTTTTTCCATAATTTTCAGAGCTTGTGTTTTATTATTTATTTATTGTAGATGGGGCTAGTTGAGCCCAAGCTGTCAGACAGGATGAAATACGGGAGAAAAATCTCAAGCGTACCTCAATTATTTCATTCATTTTCTTTAGCTCACAGTGCTTTTAGGTGTTTAGTTCTAATCTCATATGCAATGAATAATACACTTAGCAGAATTAAATGAGTTTCTCATATATTTTATTATATTACTGGTATAACATTCTACTGGCCAAAAAAAATTACATTTTGTGATTTAAAAAAAGATACTTGAATTTGTAAAAAAAAAATAAAAAATCAATAAATACAACATATTGGTCTGTGTAGCAGCTCAACATGTTTGAAAACTGTTTCAGAAAGCTGAATAATCTGCAGTCTTTCTTCAAAAATAAAGATGTGATTGAATAATGACATCTGATTACAGTTATCTATACTTCCATTCTATTAACAGGCATTTTCTTATATCTCCATTCTGCCCACATAATTATTGTTTCTCAATATACAAATGGTGTATTGGTGGAGCTGGGCGACTTGTTAACGGACATGTAAGTTCAGGATCAAGGAATTAAACCAAGGGCTCGTCTGTAAGCTAGGTGACCTTTCAACTTCCTTGGAGGATTTTTTCTTCTTGGAATTCAGTTAGAGTGGACAGTAAAATGCGTCTCGCACCTTTTAAATAACAAGGAAATATTTTGGAGGACAGCGTGCACCACTTGTGTTGGTTTCCTCCCTGTGATTTCACGCATCTGTTTTGGCAACTCAGAACACTTGGATGGTCTTGGTTGAATGATGTTAACAAGCTGTGGTTAAAAAATGTTGCATAGGTGCAGACCATTCACCATAAAACAGGTTTACCCATGTTGTGTGCCATGACCATCATTTTTAGACTGAAGTTTCATTTTCACTCACTGTTTGCATAGATTGAGGCAGCAAAATCTTTTTGCTGGAGTCAGCAGCAATATATGTTTGGCAGTTGGAAAGCAATAGAATAAATGGAAATGCAATGAAATTAATAGTGTAGGAATGTACTTTGTGGAAGACAGGGCTTTGGGACGTGATTCTATCCGAGTCTTATTTAAATATGATTTGCATGTAGCCTGCCGTTGTGTGATCAGTTAAATAGGATTAGTAATGGAAAAGACTCCTTAGAAACAAGCAAAAAATGTAATTTGATAGAATTCTTTCTATATCTTCAGGGCTCTTTGCTGCTCTATAGTGGTCCGTATAAATAATCCTTTTCTGTGAGTGAGACTTTGCTTTAGCTGCTAAAAATAGCAGCAACATCCCATTTTCCTCACCTTCACTTCAAAATAAATGGAGGAAGAATTATGAGGTCCATGAGGTAGGACTGTGGATTAGTATGGTGGTGCTTTGGGTTATGCTGGTCCTCTTGAAGCTGCACGAAGCCCAGTTTCCTTACTGCCTTTGTACATGTAACTCAGCATAATGTCTTGTTCATGTAATTATGCTAAAATTAAAACAGACCGAGTTGTGCATTTTAAAGTAGAGTGGGTACATAAAGTATTCAGACCCCTTGAAATTTTTCACTCTGTGTCATTGCAGCCATTTGCCAAAATCAAAAAAAGTTCATTTTATTTCTCATTAATGTACACTCAGCACCCCATCTTGACAGAAAAAAACAGAAATGTAGAAATTTTTGCAAATTTATTAAACATATTTTGCAGCTATTTTGAAAATGTGTAGATCAGCAGTAACTTCCAAACACTGAAGAGTGCACAGGCATGCAATCATAATATTACTGTCTTGTTAAAATGTAAGGTTGATAAACCAGTACATCAGATACAGTAACATGCAGACTTCACAATAGCCGTAGATTAATCCTTAAAGGCATTAGAGGAGATTTAATTTCCTACGACTTTGAACGTAGCATGCGCATGCATGCACATACAACCTCTCCCTCACCCCCCTCTAACCTCCCCACTCTTAACATTTACGAAGAAACGCCCCCCTCCAGAAACTTGCGTAGCACTCGTGAAGTTGTCTTTTACGGCTGGGTCCCCCTGGATCTTTGTCTGCCATTATGTAAAAAAGATGAGCAAAACAAGTCGCCAGCTAACTACGAAGCTATACCAAAGCAACACATACAGAAGTCCAAAGCAAAGTCCAAGGCGTACGTAATCTACGTAACTAGGCCTGAGCCAGAAGATTTTTGAATGACAGGAAAGGGAGCAAAGCAAACGCCTCGGTCCAAGTGCTTTGATTGGCTGATGTTTTTCAGGTCCTGCAAAATCCAAAGTCAGGAGATGACCAAAGTCTGTGAGATTCTCTAGAAACCATGAATGTCTTCAAAAACCACAACATTACATCTAACGGGACACATTGATTGATGACCTATTTTGCCCTTCAAAAGACAATGCATAATCCTACATATGTCACATTTCTAACAAACATTTTTGCTCAGTTTAACAGTATAAATACATGCTACATGTCTGTTTGTTAAAGTGTCTAATAATTTTATTTTTTTATTAGTTTATTTGTCAGGGACCATGTACAAATGCATTATTCTTGAAAAGAAGAGATGCTTTGTACCAGATTTAGCTATTGCTATTTTCCATCTGCAGTCCCTGGGCAGGTCACACAAGTAAAATACACATTACAATTAACAGTAGCACTAAATACAATATTAATAATACTAATCAATTTACAGTATGTACATTTAAGAAAGCTAGGGTACAATTTACATAAAATAAGGAAATGAACAATTTAAGTGGACTGATGCTGACAAGCGCAGTGCATCATGTATTATAGATAATGAATGAATGTACATTATTTCAGCACTGAATGTACATCTGAGCATTTATGTAGGATGTGCTGCCCAGTTAATAACAGACTCAGCAGATCAGTTTCATGACTTCTATTTGGATTAGAAAATGAAATGAGAGAGACGGTGTTTGAAATTTGGGGAATCTACAGAGACATTTGAGTACAACCACCCTTTATCGTCAATGACAGAGGTCCACTCCTTACAGACAGAAACACAGAGATCCAAACAAGCAAACAAAAAGACAGACAGAGCTTTGGCACAATTCAGATTTGAATTCAGTCAGAATTTAGGTTGAAAACCATTTAACTGGGATTGAAAGGTTTAAAAAGCTTTTTGAAAATGTTATTTCCTTTTTTTTTTTGCTGATTCATGATGATGCATGCTGCAGTCAGCAGCTTGGAGTTATTTTCAGGCTGGATTCAAGGTTGAGCGTAGACCTTATTACTGTCCTGGGGGTCATCACAAGCAGACAGCAGAGGCAGAGATATGTTCGGGGAATGGACAAGTCTCTAAATCAGACCAGCGTGTGACGTCGAACACACACGGTTTACACATTATGAATAGTTTGTAATGCAAGCATGCTACCAGGAACTTGTTATTTGAACTTATCTGTCGGAGAACTGAGGTTAACCGGATTGTCAGTGATGCCTCTATTAAGCAGCTCTCTCTGGTCGTTACTACCACCCTTACTATATTTGAAAGTGATTAATCAAAAAAGCAAGTGGTTGATCGTTTGAAGCCTTGCAGTGTGGCAATGGAAAGGTGAAGGAACTGCAGGTTGTATAGGTGGTTTTTAAAGGGTGTTGTCCCACTTGTTATTGTCCTTTCAATCTTTCTGAAACTGCAATGTACAGATGGATTTCGGTCCCATATATATGCATGAGCTATTGAGCTGGAGTCAGGATGTAGTTAGCGTAGCTTCGAATAGGGGTTAGTTTATCCTTTGTCTGAGCAGATTCGCACATAACACCTTCATGTTCATGCTACAATAGCTACGTGTTGATCTGCTACAGCCCCATTGCCCCTCACATCAAACATAGAAAAACACACAGATATAGCTGCAGATTACAGATTACAATGTAGCATCATGTTAACGCCAATATTCCTTAAGTGTGCTCAACACAGTGGGAGGATGTAACACAGGGTTTCTGGAAAATGTACAACTTGTAAATGCACTTACTCTTTCATATGACTAGTTGTTGTCGCAGCTGATCAGAAAACCCAGGTGTAAACACAAATCACAGACCTTCTGAAACCAAAAACTTACATTTATTGAACTAAACAAAAAGTTAGCCGACACTGATTGGGAGTAGGTTAGCAGGCTAGGACCAAGGTAGCACAAGTGCTAGCAGACTGAATCTGGAATACAAAGAACAAGAATTGAACTAAGACTAAGTACAGATGAACACGGTGCAGTTGTTTGTGACAGAGTTACCAGGCAGGTGTGTGAGAACAGACTGAACACAGGCAGGATTACGGTGGTTTCGGGTTAGGGTATACTGCTTAGCTAGCATTTGGTGCGGGCTCTGGTGAGAACAATCAAAATTTGAGTGGCAAGGGTGAATGTACTGAGTTTTAGACCAGAGAACAGACAGCATGGATAGGCCGGTGTTCCAAAATGGTGTGTTCAGAATTCTGTGAAACATTAAATCCAGGAGGAGAAGAGTCTGGCTAGAGATAGGAAAGTAGAAACAGAGAGAGATAGGAAGTGATAGAGATGTCTACCAATCACAGGTTGAAGCAGAGGCATACGTGTGACAATTTTTTTGCAGAATTCACTTACTGAACAGAAGTTCAAAATGCTAACATTATATGTAATTTGTTTGAGAGTATTATGTTTATCTGTCTGCACTTTTTCAAAGAGTGTTTCCAAACCTCTCCAGTTTTGGGTCTCTAAAATGGTCTGTTGTAAGTGTTACGTATACACTACCATTCAAAAGTTTGGGGTCACTTAGAAATGTCCTTATTTTTGAAGAAAAGCAGTTTTTTCAATGAAGAAAATATTAAATGAATGATAAATCCAGTGTAGACAATTTTAATGTGGTAAATGACTATTCCATCTGGAAACGGCTGATTTTTAATGGAATATCTCCATAGGGGTACAGAGGAACATTTCCAGCAACCATCACTCCTGTGTTTTAATGCTACATTGTGTTAGCTAATGGTGTTGAAAGGCTCATTGATGATTAGAAAACCCTTGTGCAGTTATGTTAGCACATGGATAAAAGGGTGAGTTTTCATGGAAAATATGAAATTGTCTTGATGACAACAAACTTTTGAACAGTAGTGCAAGTGTAGCAAAAAGCTTAGTGGTTTAAAAAGTAAGCATATTTATGTGGATGTAGGCCTGGAAAATTAATGGTTTAAAAACACTGGATATTACAGTGGAGATGTTACCATCAAGAATAGAGAAGGTCTAGCTCAGAACCACCCTCGTTTCAAATTGATTTTCTTCAAAGGCAGGATGAGTAAAGTGTAGCAACAGCTACAGTATATGCAGCGTGTTTGACCTAGACACAGGATGGAGAAGACAGTCCCAAATGCAGTCTTAGCTTTAAGAAGTTGTTGGTAAGGTGTGTTAATGATTAAGGCTGTTCACTTTAGTTTAGCACCACTAGAAAAACCAACCCGTTAAATACAAGCAATGGTAAAAGAGATGGGGTCTCTAGGTAAAGTTAAGTTGGAATTGTAAGTGATCTGCACTTACATAGTGCTTTTTTACTTTGGTGATATTAAAAGCAATTTAGAATTTTTAGGATTCACCCATTTACACATACATACACTAATCATAGCAGAGCCGCCATAGTAGGTGCTCACTTGCCATCAAGAGCAACTTCTGGTTCAGTATCTTGCTGGTTCAGTATCAAGATCACTTTGGTATGTGGAGGGTCGAGGATCAATCGGCCACCTTACAATTAGTAAACAATCTGAACTACCAGTTGAGTTACAGCCTCCCCTTCCTTCAACCCAGACTCTGAGCAGACTGTTAACAGCTGTTAACATAATAACCATGTACAGTGTTTAAGCCAGAAATAAATGGGAATTTTTCTGTGGGTCAGTGTTTCATGTGGACATCAGTTGTTTGTCATTTAACCCCTTGACGCCTATTGTCACGAATTCACAGCATACCCCTTTCATTCAGACTGCAGATAGCGTATCCTTTCCCCCAATGCCGGTTTGTACATATTCAATACATAACTCAGAACCTTTTGAAAACACTGGTTCTCATAGGACTGGTTGGAGTGGGACCTAATTATTTTATATCTATCATTATTATTATATATCTGTTCTATATGTAATAGACAAATTAACAGTCTCCACTTACTGTAGCATCAGCTGGAAAGCAAAAACACGCAAAAGTTTTTTTTAAAAATATATTTGTAAATAAATTTAGGCATCAAGGGGTTAACAGGATAAATGTATAAAAAAATGATGCAAACACCATGATTTTATTTTAACAGTCTTGCCTCTGCCATCTCAGGTCTGAAGTAGATACTCACCTTGGCCAACCTTAGAAGCTTCTCTGGATGTCATGGAAGAAGTAACAGTGATTTAGATGTTCATTGTAAAATCACTTTGGAAATAAAACATGCAATAATGTAAAGAAAAAAGACAGGCAGTTCGGACACCATGAGTCTGACAGGTCTTTTCAGATGAGTGAATTTAGTTTGCTTGTACCTGCACAGAGCCATAATTAAGTGGAAACTGAAAGTCCCATCTCATGATTGTCTACAGCAGCACTTTACAGACTTCAAAACAGTGTTACACCTCAGAAAATCGCCTCACAGAGACACCTCTCCTCTGCTATGAAGCTCGTCTCTGAAACAGAAAAGTACTCCTCCACCTCCACTGCTCAAAGCTCCATATTTATTACCAAGTAATCGGCTAAACATTGCAATCAGTCACATCATCTGTCCCCTTTTTTCTGCTAGCTGAGTTTGTATGGGTGTGTAAGGAAGTCTATAGGACAAGAGACTACAGGCTGTAAGCAAATACTCACAAAAACAGTAAACAGAACTCTTAAATTGGCATTGAAGGACTTGACAAACTTCAACCATAGCTTTCCAAAGTAGGACACTGATGGAGACATCTGCTCAAGATAACACACCTCAGTTTGGATGGATATGAATACATGCAATAGAAATATACTGAACTCTTGTAATCTGAGATTTATATGCAATACAATTAGAAAATAGCATAATATTAGGACAATGGTAATTTGGTTTTATGTTCCTTCCCTTAGTCATTTTTAGACCTAGCAAAAGAATACTTTCTTATGGAACTGTCATGTTTCCCAAAACTCTGTGAAATGACTTAGTATTTACTTCCAGCACTCCTGGGAAAACGGTTAAATGATAATTTCCAGTTATACAGGACAGTACAGTCCAAGCTTTCTTTCATCCTCAACTTATCATTGACAGAAAAGTTGTGTCAATGTGAGTGTTCTCTCTATATACTGAATGCTCTATGCATTATCACGGTGCCTGGGAGATGATGAGTCCACACTGCATTTTTCCTCCCAAGAAGTCCTAGCTCACCATTAATCCGGTTAGTCACATCTCAGAGCTTCTGCATCCACCAGCCCAGAAATCTTCCTGTTACTTACCCTGACTCAAAGAAAGACGACTAAAAAGAGAGACAGCTTAGCTAACTTTGACCAAGTGCCACTCAAGATTTCACAGTGCACCTCCTAGTTTACTGTAATTAGCTCACATTTAACCACCTAAAGAGCATCTTTCCTCTCCCCTTCCATTTTTATTACAGTTTGTTCTGAGCAGACTGCCACACATGCACAGACCCAGTGCTAGATAGAACAGAATCAATGAATTTTGTCAAAGGTTTCGTCCATATTTTTTATAAGTGACATTACAGTCTGCTGAGATCTTGCATGGTGATAGAAGATCTACAAAACTGAGACTAATCCGTTTGTTCAAATGTCAAAACAGCATCAATATTCAAAGTTCCTGAGCAAGACTTTTAGCAGGCATGCGCCTTATGATTTGACAACCAAATAAACAGGTTGACATAATCTAGTTAAATTATTTGTTGTTTGCAATCTGTGTTCATCTGACTGCTTATTTCACCATGTTCACAGGTCTGAGCAAATAAATTGATGACTAGAAAAATAGAAAAGTAAAAGCCAAGTTTGATGTTGCGAATTCAACAAAAATTGAGGTAAATGGGTCCAGTATTGGTGATGTTGGTTCGGGTGATGTTATGGCTATGCAAGCTTGTGACAGTATTGCTTGTATCCAAGTAGCACGTTTTACTGTTTCTAAGCAGAAATTTCATGCACTGCAGCCTAGATGGATGTTATACACTTCATAACCTGACTGATGGCATTATAATCTGTAAATGTAACAATCACAAAAATCTGCTCCAGACTATCAAAAAATTTAAAGTGATTTGATTATACTTTGATTATTCAGCCTATTTACACAAGATTGTCACCTTAGCAGCAGCACAGAGCTACAGGTGTCAAACACAAGGAGTATCTTTGTACATCAAGTAAGCCAAGGCTGAAGGTCACCTGGCCACCAGGCAGTTATTGTAAGGAACAACGGGACTGAACAAATGGCATGTCTTTTTCTCAGCTATCTGTGACCCCGTGACTCCCCCATGTGCCACCAGCCTCCCAATCACTTCCTTACAGGTCCGTCACAGCAAACAGCCAGAGCTGCAGTGGATCCTTGCTGTAAAGACAAGCATTTAAATTTTCCTTATACTTTCTGCTAACAAACTAAATCACAAGTTCTTTCTGTATAGCATGATAGAAATGGAAGAAGAAAGAGGAGAATAAATTTTTAGTAAATCTGTTGAATTTACCTCAAACACTAACTGGCCAGCCCGATCTCACGAGGATTCGTGAAACTGTCACGTAAGTTTTAGTTTCGGTTTCGTGCGCACCAACACGATTTCGTCATGTTTTTCGTGCCGCTCACCACGAAATGCGCACCAATGTATTTTAAACGGCGGACTTTTCGTGCCACTCAGAACGTATTTCAAAAGAATGTGTATATTATATTTTTAATGTAAAACCGTGGCGAATCCAACGCTATATTTTGCATGACATCGTCCCTAAACATAACCCTAACCATAACCCTAACCATAACCTAACCATAACCTAACCATAAGCCGGTGGTACACTTACCAATTTGCATAGGAATTTCAAGAATGTCCGGCGGCCGGCGGCCGCAAACACGATCACACAAGCAGTATACGCCGATGGACAGCTTAGATCGTCATGAATCCGCCGGTATAAACCACTTTCAGATGTGATTACCACAGCGATAAACATTTCGTGGTGAGCGGCACGAAAAACATGACGAAATCGTGTTGGTGCGCACGAAACCGAAACTAAAACTTACGTGACAGTTTCACGAATCCCCGTGAGACCGGGTTGAACTGGCAAATGGGTGGGACTCTGAGTCAAAAGCAACAATATTTTCCTCATTTCTGTGTGTTCAAATCCATCCCACTCTGGTGTGTCTCTGTTTCTTCGTCTGCCTTCTCCTCCTGAATATTTACTTCATTGCTCATCCTTGCTGCTTCTGTCTCTCTGCTTTTAGAGATAGAAGTACCAATTACAGAAGTGGAGCTTAAAGCCTCCAGACACAGCTGTATGTCCTGGAGGAAACTCAGACCTTTTTACCTGGAGCAGGTGTGAAGTTTAAACTGTCTGTATCATATGCACATATAGATTATCTGAAATCATCCAGACCTCCAGACCAAATTAATTTTGATGGTCTGATATTTGAGATGTATATATATATATATATATATATATATATATACATAATTTGTTTTCCCTAACATTATGTACCTTGAAATTTGGTTTTAGATACAAGGTAAATAATTACTTTAGAAGTAATGTCAACTTTTGTCCTCAACACTTGCCAAAATAAACAGGGAAAAAATTATGTTGTCAAAGTAGTTTCTGGGTTTTTTTTTCCATATACTGTATACCAAAATCCTGTTAGAGGGTTAGGGTTATTCTTTCTAATATACAACAAATAATTACATTAACAGAGCATATCATACTCAAAACCCTTCAAATTTCAATCTCGCGTTGGCGAAATCAAAATTCTAATTCTGCCTAGGTGCATTTAAAATCTGCCTGAATTTTAATTTGGCATGTGACATTAGAGAGAGAGAGAGAGAGAGAGAGAGAATATATATATATATAGATATAGATATATATATATATATAGTTTGGCCCTCACTTGCTAGGCTCACCAGCAGTGTGTTGAAGATCATCATCTCAGGTGAGGTGCATCAAACTGTTAGGAGCCGTCACTGTGCTATTTCGGAGCAATGATTTGAATCAACTGTCCAGAAGAGCAGCAATTTTATCACGTCTGTTCTTCCAAGATTCCCTCAACCAACCCTGAATAACTCTGTTATTAAGACCCGCTGTGTGTATTTATGACCTTCACAGGACACATTTTATGATCTTTCTTTGAGCACTGCTGGACACTTTTTGTAACCCCTTTTTCTGAGGCATTATTTATAAATGAATCTAAAGTTGTAAGAAATAGGATTAATATTAAATGAATCATATACAAATGCCTCATAGTTCAACTAAAAGACTTTTGTCAGATTGAGGAAAATTCTCCCACATTTCCTGTCTAGGACTGGTTGACCATCCACCATATGGAAAAGGGATGAATGACAAACAGAACAACTTTAAAAAACAAACAAACAAAAAACAACTAATACACATTTAAAAGTCCAGAGTTGAAAGGATTGTAGAACCCGTTATTCATGACATTAATAGTTGTAGGTGGATGACTAACTTTGGTACAAAGTTCAAACTGAGTTGTTTTTAAGGGTTTACCAACATTTAACAGCTTGTCACATTGTGTATAACTTATTAAATGGTTGTTCTGTACTAAGCCTGCAGTGCAATTATCAATATGCAGTTAATAAATGAGCTTTTTTTCAGATTCCCTGGAGCCCTTATTCAGAAGGTCAAGCTGATAATCATTCTAATGAATTAAAGTCTTTAGAGTCCAAAAAATGACCTCCGTCTGGTCTAAAAAGACTACAAAATCGATTCTGAAGGAAGAGGATTTTCTGCAATATGGCTGCCGTTGCTCTTCTTATTGCCCCATAGCAGACCTATGAACATTAGTAAATGATGTATTCACCATTAATGTAGTCATTGCACCTTTCCAGTCTTTCATCAATGCCCATTACGATTCTAGGATGTTTTATTTAGGGTTTTCTGTTTTTTTCTGTTTTGCTCACCTGAGTCTGGTGTTCATAGCTGTTTTGACATTTCACTGAATTGTGCCACTGAGACGGGGATGCATTAATGTATTAAAATGAGAAAAGGACTGAAGTTGAACTAGAACCAACATGTGAGTTCCTCTTTCTGTTCCTATCTCTACTCTTGCAGCACTTGCACATCCCTTCTAAATGAGCGACACTCTCATTTCCATGCTCAGAGCATTTTAAACTGCAGATATTAATGGCTAAGAGCTTTTACTATCTCGCTTTTGCCAAGCTCTGCCTTTCTCTTTCTCTCCCTCACTCTTGCTTTCTGTGCTGCCTTTGAATCATTCAGTCTGCTTTTGGGGTCCAGTCTGGAGCATCACTCACTTAACAACTTGGCACAGGTTCTGAAAAGATTAAGAAAATCTTCTGTCAAAAAATGCTAAATCAGACAACTCCTGTTTTATAGGCAGTGCCAACACAGTGGCCCATTAAAGCAGTGCCATACAAAACCAATGCTTTAATGAGGCTGTGCAGTGATTGGCTGTCAGCCTGTCTGTACCATCTGCAGCATGCAGTCTTGTCTCAGCCTCACAGCCTTTTAGAGACAGAATCGTATTGTATATTTGTGGAGGAATATGTCATACAGCTTGGGGGGGGGGCACATTTTACAATTCCCTGTACTTTTTGCCAGCAGGTTCCTTCCCCCTGCTGATCAGCAAATGTTGAGATATGAATTGATTCTGCTGAAGCTGGTGATTTTCACCTCTTTATCCTTTGATTGCAATTCAAGACCTTGCTTAATAGAAATCATTACCCTGCTTATACAAGTTTTGACTCCCAGTGAAGTTGGTAAAATGTCTTACAAATGCTGAATCATTCTGATAAAGACTCCAATCCTGATTCCAAGTATATTCATCATGTTTTTGGAAATAAGGGTTCAGAATAAAACAATCACTGTTCAGACTGCCATAAAATTCCATATAAATAAATTAGGAATCTGACTGACCATAATGCTAATATAGTCAAGGACAAGAACATGAAAGTTATATAATTCAAACAGTAACCATAAATCATGCATCATGGCCTTTTTTCCTGCTCTGTTCCCAAAATAGAGAATTTCAATGATCCTTATGCCCAAACATACTCCAGATATCTCCTGATCTAATCGACAGAGACTCCTGAGGTTTCTGAGCAGGAAGGGATATATACTCCCTGGACTTCAATAACCCAGTTCCTATCACAAGAAGTGGACAATTTTTGAAACTTTACTGTTGAACAGCCAAAACAAGTTCATCCTCCTCAACACATGGATGAGAGGTGGTGTGAACTCTGAGTCTCTGAGCCAGAATCCTTTTTTTGTTTGATTGTTTGGTTATACACTGCTGTTCAAAGGTTTGGGGTCACTCCGATAATTTCACGTTTTCCATGAAAACTCACATTTTTATTCTTTGTTCTATGTATGTTTTGTTATATGTTAGCACATAACTGCACAAGGGTTTTCTAATCATCAATGAGCGTTTCAACACCATTATGTTAGGATTGTGGGGGTGGAGAACCCAAATGCAGGCAAAAGGTGGTAATGAAAAAGGGTTTCATTTAACAAAAACACAACTACAGCAACTAGAACTGGGACAGCAGGGCAAAAACCAAATTAACTAATGCTATGGCGCTACAAGGCTCAATACAACAAAGCAGAGGGGAAGTACTCACACTACAGGGGAACTCAAACGAAGGAGCAAACACAAACTGAGGTAATCCAAAGGCAGAGTCCAAGGGGAAAATCCATGAAGGGGAAAAAGCAGCAAGGGTCCAAAAACATGCTTTTCTTTCAAAAATACAGCCATGGCCATAAGTTTGGACACAGCATGACTTACTATGTCTGTTTTGATGTCTATTACAGAACATAACTAATATTTTTTTGACAGCACCAGTTTAATTAGTCAACAAATCAACAAGGGATATAATATTATCAATAAATTCCAACAATTGGAACAAACATAATATTAGAAGAAAATAACAAAAAAAAATGCAGTACTTTCACAACCGAATTTGGTAAGAATAACAAAATGGCACCAAACTCTTTTGATGTTTTTTTTTACATATGAAACTAAATATAGTTCTCAGGAGTTGTGTACTGTATTGTAAGTGACAATTTTGTGGTATTTTCTAAGATTCACAAGCGTCATGGTACTTGTGTCCAAACTTATGGCCATGGCTGTAAGGACATTTTAAATGACCCCAAACTGTTGAATGCTAGTGAAATGATTTTTTTAATGTTGAGATGTCATATTAAAGGTCCTGTCTTTTGTTACCATGGTGGCAATGATAGACAGTTGCTAAGAGCATGCCACTGTTGTGACACTTCCATACACCAGTTATGGTGACAGCACCATCTTTGCTCCCCATGTGTCTGACGTTCTCTGGGAGATGGCTGTCAGTGAAAATTCCCCATTCGTCCTCAGTCTGTCCCTCCCCCTGTAAGTGCTATTCCAGCTCCCTTGGGTCTTTGGCTCAACCTGCAGGGGTGCTCACACTGCCGCTGACTGACACACCATGAAATCACCCATATGGCCCTGACCCCAGAGGAAAAGTATGAGGCTTCTCTGTGGTGTTCCAAAG